>NC_062555.1:60805027-62030028 GCF_016906955.1 Phacochoerus africanus
ATCAATATTGCTATTTTGTGAACTATGACCTTAGTACAATTATCTCTAGTAAGAAAAAAGAAAAAAAGAAAAAGGAAAAAAGACCTAACACCATACACAAAAATAAACTCAAAATGGATTAAAAAACTAAATGTAAGACCAGACACTATAAAACTCTTAGGGAAAACACAGGCCAAACACACGCCAACATAAACCACAGCAATATCTTCTCAGATCCACCTCCTAGAGTCATGACAATAAAAACAAAAATAAACAAATGGGACTTAATTAAACCTACGTTTCTGCACAGCAAAGGAAACCCTAAATAAAAGGAAAAGACAACCCACAGAATGAGAGAAAATATTTGTAAATGAATCCACTGACAAAGGATTAATCTCCAAAATTTATAAATACCTCCTGCAGCTCAATACCAAAAAAACAAACAACCCCATCAAAATATGGACAGAAGGTCTAAATAGACAATTCTCCAAAGAAGACATACCGATGGCCAAAAAACACATGAAAAGATGTTCAATGTCACTCACTATTAGAGAAATGCAAATCAAAACTATTATGAGGCACCACTTTACACCAGCCAGAATAGCTGTCATCAAAAAGTCTACAAACAATAAACGCTGGAGAGCATGTAGAGAAAAGGGAACTCTGTTACGCTGTTGGTGGGAATGTAAATTGGTGCAACCACTGTGGAAAACAGTATGGAGATGCCTCAGAAAACTAAACATAGAATTACCATTTGATCCAGCAATCCCACTCCTGGGCACCTATCCAGAGATAACCAAGATTCAAAAAGATATATGTACTCCAATGTTCATTGCAGCACTCTCTACAATAGTCACAACATGGAAACAACCTCCATGTCCATGGACAGGAGTGGATAAAGATGTGGTACATATATACACAATGGACTATTTATCAGCCATTGAAAGGAAAGAAATCACAGCATTTTTAGTGACATGGATGGACCTAGAAATTATCATCCTAAGTGAAGTCAGTCAGACAGTGAGACACCAACATCAAATGCTATCACTTACATGCAGAATCTATCTAACAGAACAGATACTGACTCACAGACTTTGAAAAACTTGCAGTTTCCAAATGAGACAGGTTGGGGTGTTGGGAAATGGGCTGGGGGTTTGCGATGGAAATGCTATAAAACTGGGTTGTGATCGTCGTTGTACAACTATAAATGTTAACTGAATAATGAAAAAAGAAAACAATGTATCTAAAGCTATTAAAACCATCCCATTTTTTGGACAGATATTAAACCCCTACTCCCAGCTCATTTAAAATCCTTGACACTTTAGTAGCTTTGATGCAAACCCATCCCCAGGAAGACAGCACAGCAGATAATTAGGATTATGACCATTTTCTTGGACTGTGGTGATGACAAACCACATACAGAAAGATTAAACAAAATGAATGGCTCAGATATGGACCTAGTTGGAGAATGTGTAACCTAAAACATACTTAACAACATGCTTGGAAGATGGCGCAAACTGTCCCATCATATTCGGGAAAGAGAAGGATTTACTTAAAGCTGCCATTTGAATCTTATTAAAGACTTGACTGACAGCAAGGAACCACAGGTATGGGCTTATTTACTTGCTAAGCTTACGCTGGTCATTAGGCTCAATCTCAGTAAAAGCACAAGCAAATGGCTAAGAAAGTAGCTCATATATTATTTAATAAGGACATTTATGAAACTTATCAATGAACTTATCTTAATAAAACATGTCCAAAAAACATCATTTAACAAAATTTATTGTCAAGCAGTTTTGAAGAATTTAAAACTGAAATTATTAACAATTTCATGCTTTCAAGCTATAAAAAAGATGTGTTTGAACACTGCCCTGTGATCTCCAAAGGTACAATTGAAGCACAAATTAATGGACTTCTAGGCCCACTCAAATGTTTTCTTTCCCTTTTGGGAAAAGACACTGCAGTTCCAATTGCTTTTACAAAACCCAAAGTATCCTGAGAGTAAGGAGAGCCAACAAAAGGCCCATCTGAAACATAATTTGTTGACCAAACAGGAAATTTCAGTATTCCTTTCAGCATTCAGGTATGTAACCAACAATTAAGAATCATTGAACTATGCCTTCAAAACTGCAGTTGTTTTAAGAGATGGCTTGCCTCAACAAATACAGGCTTTGAAGAAGTCAGGGATGCAGGCTTTGGAGTCAAGAACATCTGGCTCAGAAGCAGAGCTCTGCCTTTTACCATGTGCACAACAGTGTGATTGACTTAAAGCTTCAGTTTCATTATTTTTAAGATAGAAGAAACTCATGAGATGATTCCAAGAAATAGTGTACAGAAACTACTCAGAGCCTGGTACTGAGTTATTGCTTACTAAGTCATTTTACTGATGTTTTACTATGATTATTGAAGTATAAGTTTAAGAACACCAATCACATCGCCTTTTTTTTTTTTTGTCTTTTTAAGGCCACACACAAGGAGGTTCCCAGGCTAGGGGTCCCATCGGCACTATAGCTGCTGGCCTATACCAGACAGCCACAGCAGTAGGGATCCAAGCCACATCAGCAACCTACACCACAGCTCATGGAAATACCAGATCCTTAACCCACTGAGTGAGGCCAGGGATCGAACCTGTGTCCTCATGGGTGCTAGTTGGGTTCATTAACTGCTGAGCCGCAATGGGAGTGTCCTGCATCGCTTTCTTGAATTATGGCTAAAACAAATGTCAGTCACGATAGCTGAGTTTAAAGTGTTTGTCCTCAATATATCTGAAGAATGCCTTTTATGAAAGGAAAAAACCCAATCCATTATTTTTTTGAGAATTGTTTGTTGTTCACATTCTCAGAAGGGTCCAGGAAGTAGCTTGAATTAAATTGTGGTGCCCTGTGGGGCAGGGCAGGGCACCACCAGTAAGGTGGCAGCTTAGCAGTTGTTGGATAATTTGCATTTTAGCTAGAGGCGAGGTCAGAAATATTTGGGGACCAAAGCTGGGTAAAATCATACTGAAAACAGTGTAGGTGTTCAGGGTTCGTTTTCAACATAGTTTTAGGATGACAAAATCATGACTTCACAACTACTGCGTGTACACTGGGAATGAGCTATAAATGAAGTTAATGAACTGGAGTAAGATACAACTACACTCTGTTTATAGTTTGAGGGTTAACACAAAAGCAGGTAGAAGCAGAGAGAATAGTTGGGAAACAAATTCTGACACAAAGAGTTTTAGCAGAATGTTTGAGACAGAGAAGAAGGCAGGGGTGTGTAAGGTGAGAGAGTAATTCCTTCCCGAGATTCAGAATGAAGTCCTTAACTAGGAATGGCAAGGGTATAGACACTCATGTTATTGTCTAGCTTTGTCTGTCTGCAGATGAGAATTTTGTAAGGGTCTGAAGGCCTTGCCCTAACCCTCAGTTTTCACTTTTGCAAAGTCAGAATAAAAATACCTGTCTTGGAGTTCCCATTGTGGCTCAGCAGGTTAAGAACCCAACTAGTATCCATGAGGATGCAAGTTCAATCCCTGGTTTCGTTCAGTGGGATAAGGATCCAGCATTGCTGTGAGCTGTGGTGTAGGATGCAGATGCAGCTCAGATCTGGGGTTGCTGGGGCTGTGGTGTAGGCCAGCAGCTACAGCTCCCTAGCCTGGGAACCTCCATGTGCCGCAGGTACAGCCCTAAAACAAAACAAAACAAACAAAAACCTGTCTCCTAGGACTGTTTAGAGGACTAACGATATTTAAAAAAAAAAAAAAAAAAAAAAAAACCTTGTACATATCAGTAGTCACTCCAATGATCACTATGATTCCATTCTGTGTCAGCCATTGAAGTGCTTCTATAATTCAAGTCCAGCTTCCCACATTTGTATTTGAAAGAAATAATAAAAGACTCCCCACCTCTTGAATTTCCTACATTCTCAATAAGGCAAGAGCTATTAGGAACATAGTAACTAGAAATGACCCATTCATTTCTCTCCCAGTAATATTTCCTAAGTGAATAATCTTTAGTATTAGCAAAGGTTTAGTTACAGAGACATGGATATGGTTCAAAATTATGCTTACCTAGAGTTTTAGCCAGAGGAAAATTCTAATATTGCCTGAGAAAAATAAAGACTCAATTTTTCTGCAGTCCCAACTCAACTATTTCAAAATGCATTGAGGAAAAAAAGACAACATGGAAACAAAAATATGCTTTGAATTTGATCTCTAACTTCTGCCGGATGCCTCCCGCCATAGACTTTCTTCTGCGTGAAGTGAAGTTTTTTTAGAACTTCCTAGGTTTAGGCAGGGGCATTGTATCTTCCAGGCCAAATGTTGCCTGAAAGTCTATTGCATTATTCAGCATTTCATTGTTTTATGACTGTTCCCTATCATTTACAATTACACATGGCCCAGCTTTGAGGTCTGATGTTAAGAGCTGTGTTGCTGCTGCAGCAGAGCCTTGTAACTCATGAAGTTACATTTATCCCATGCAGTAGAATTATTTCCTCAGCCTTTGGAATTTCTGAAACAAAAACTACTGCTTCCCCTCGATTCCTTCTGCTTCTGTTATTTGAGGAATGTCTCATACACACGCTATTGAGAACTTCGGCACCATTTCCTTCTCACTCTTTCCCCTTCTCCAATTTTACAGCTACGAAGAAATAAAATGTCCTACAGTTACACTGTTGTCATGAAGAATGCTCATTTCCTAGTGAAAATGAAACCTGTACTCCGAGCAATTCTGTCTTCAATGACAGTCACAGTTTTTCAACTGCCCCTTGTCCAGGACACAAGCTCTCCCGTCTCTATTGCGCTGTCAGAGATCTTTTACTGCCTCCGGTTTTGCTCGGACCATTCCGTCACATTGAAACACCTTTTCCATCTTCCTTGGTCTTAAATATGCTGCCAAACTTGTCCTCCAAATTAGCTTTCTAATTGTTCTCCCTGCTCCCGTACTTGACTCTACACCCCTGTTCTTCACACGGTGGCCAAATTGACCTTTAGCAAAGAGTTCACCTCACGGCAAGGGCGTCGGGTGACCTTGAGCCAGATCTACGGGGCAAGTGAAGGACCGACACCCAGGCCCTCTCTGAACAGTGCTCACTGTCAACACTCCCTCCACTCATTCCCGCCCTCCGCCCTCACCGTCCTTGTTCTCCACCAGAAACATTCTTCTCCCTCCTCCACGCAACTCCCAAAGGTCGCATAGATTTCTCACTTCACATAATTCAAGTTTCTACTCCGATGTACTCTTCAGAGAAGCTTTCTCCCACCACCCTAAGATCACATCCTTCCCACCTTTTGACCACATGTTGTTCCTTTCCCTTTTTTTTTTTTTTTTTTTTGGCAGCACTTATTTCTATTATTTAGAGCAGCACTTTTCCCTTGTTGAGAGACTAAATATTTAAGCACTGGCTAAGTTATATGTAAAAAATAGAACTCTGACCCACAATCTGTAGCAACCATCCCAGGAAGCCAAGCTATTTTCTACTAATCAGACCTACAGGAAATCAGACTGCTGTCTCTTAACAACCATTCCAGGAAGTCCAACAATAACCCCTGTAAAAAATAGGCCCCGAATGTCCAGACATAATAACTGCTTCCCTAAATTTTGGCCAACTGGAGAAAGCCAAATACGTCTCCCTAACTACATAGGTTATCCACCTTCATCAGCCTCCCTACAGTTCTTCCCGCCAGCAACCTCCCAACAGGACATTTGTGAAGTCTTCCCTTTTTCTCTATTATAAAGCTATCCCACTCCTCTGCCTATGTTTGGGTTTTTGTCAAATGCAATTTTCAGTGGTAGCTGACTCTGAGCTGGCTATAGCAAACTCTGAATAAACAGCCTGTGCTTATTCTCTGTATTTTCATTGTTAACAATGCAAAAATAAATGAAGACTGATCTATCTCAATAAGGATATTAATTCCATGAGGACAAAGCATGTCTATTTGTTTACTGATTCTCTGGCATGTGCAGTGGTACTTAGAACCACTCTATGCTAAATAAAATAATGAGCAAATGAGTAAGTAAACGAGCAGCTTTCTTGACTAAGAGTCAGGATGCACCCCTTACTCCTCTGCAATCGCTTGTCGCAAGCAGCTTTCTTGACTAAGAGTCAGGATGCACCCCTTACTCCTCTGCAATCGCTTGTCGTCTAATGAGCAAATGAGTAAGTAAACGAGCAGCTTTCTTGACTAAGAGTCAGGATGCACCCCTTACTCCTCTGCAATCGCTTGTCGTCTAGCCTCTATCACCTGCGTGGACCCCACCGGTCTGCTTTGTAATGCAGCACCTGTGCCCTTGTACTGCCTCCCCCCTACTATAAGTTACTTGAATACAGAGAATGGTGAATATAGCTTTTCATGGCAATAGCTCCTGCTATCCTCTAAACATGTCTCCAATTGCTTTGTGCACATCTCTTGTCTCTAAGTCCTCATTTCTGTCCTCCCTTAATTTACTGAGGGCCCTCAGGAGAAATCAGCTCCTCTGAACTGCAACTTGCATATGCGTAAAAGATGGTTGGACCACACAATCCAAAGCCCCTTCCAACTCCAAGCTCTGATTCTCTTAGGCCCTGAAGGTAAAAGACCAAGAAGGCAAAAAGGGCTTAAGCTTTCAAATGACTTTCAGTTTAGTATATTCCAGAAAGATGTAGGTTAAAAACTCAGTTGTGGAGTTCCCGTCGTGGCGCAGTAGTTAACGAATCCGACTAGGAACCATGAGGTTGCGGGTTCGGTCCCTGCCCTTGCTCAGTGGGTTAACGATCCGGCGTTGCTGTGAGCTGTGGTGTAGGTTGCAGACGCGGCTCGGATCCTGCGGTGCTGTGGCTCTGGCGTAGGCCCGGTGGCTACAGCTCCGATTCAACCCCTAGCCTGGGAACCTCCATATGCCGCGGGAGCGGCCCAAGAAATAGCAACAACAACAATAACAACAACAACAAAAAAAACTCAGTTGTTACACATTGCAGGTAAAACTTATTTATATTCAAAGCACTGGGGAAGTTTCCCTGTAAAACACAAGAAACAACCCAGCATGCTGATGAAGTTCCTGTCCTTCGAGAACAATCCAACTTTAAAAACAGAACAACAAAACCAAAGGCTTGTTAGGGGTAAAATGTGTCAATCTCTGATATCTTAAGGCAAAGACACCACCGAGGAGCTTCCCGCCAGATGTGAATCAAATCCTTTAATAGAGTTTAACAGTCTCCGCCAATTATGCAGTCCAAACACCAACGGAAAATGCATTAGTATTACATGTAGAATTTCCAAGACTTTTGTAGTTGAAGTTTTTCTTTCAACAGCTACCTAATATTAATTAGGTCTTCGATATGTATTTACTATCCACCGTTCAGCTCTGGGCTCTGCATTACTAGCCAAGTGACTCTGAGCAAGTTATTCCATTTAACTTGTGCCTTAGTCTCCTCATCAGTTGAATGGGGAGAATGATAGTGCCCAGTTCAGAGGTGTTGTATGGATTAAATGAGTTAATGTGTACAAAACCCTAGAACAGAGACTAACACACAAGTTAAGTGATTTATATTGTTATTGGTGTTACTGCTGTTGCTGTTAACTTTTCCATGCAAGCAGCTCAGCTCACCGCCGTGTTAGACAATGTAAAAAGAAGTCATGAGTAAGCCTAGCACAGAGGGTTTTCAGGGCAGTAAATACACTGTGTATGTTCTAACGGTTAGATTCATGTATTTATATATTTGTCCAAACTCAAAGTACAACAGCAAGCATAAACCATTATGCAAACTACAGAGTTGGTATGTTATAATGTTTTGACGTGCGTTCAATGGTAACCAATGTAATGCTCTGGTGGGGGAGGTAATAAGGCAAGCTGTGCCTGTGTGGAGGCAGCGGGGTATATAGAATCTCGTCCTTTCCCCTCAATTTTGCTGTAATTCTAAAACTGCCCCCCCCAAATTCTCAAATAAAAAAAAAAGCACACAAAGTAATATCCAGGTCTTGCCCCTCAAAAAAGTTTGAAGTCATAGGAGAGGCAGATGACTCTATTAAAAAGGGGAAGTAATAATGTCACATGAGACAAAGATAAAATGCCATGAAAACCAAGCAAAAGGAATAGTGGCCTAGGTTTCCCTTCTGGCCCTTAGCATACTTTGGTGTGTGTGCTGTGTGTGTTCAACGTGATTTCGGTCCCTCCTATCTACTCTTTGAGCTGAATGTCACCTGGCAGGTAAGTATCATGGCTAATTCATCTTTGACTCACTTTGCCTTGCTGAGAATAGAAAGGAAGACGTGAAAAGATCTTCATGTCATGGGAGTAACGGTCACCAAGTTCAGGTTCAGACAGATATCATTTGACTGTAAACTGGGCATCCGCATAGAAATGTCTGGCAAGAACTCAGAAAGGGCAATTTTAAAGTTCCTCAGGTAAAAGACAGGCCATGTGCTGAGCTTTGTACTTGAGGAAAATAGTATGATGGCTGTCTGCAGGATGAATTGCAACAGCAGGAGGTCATTTACATTTTCCAGTGCTATTCCAGTGTCAAGAGATCTAACTCCACGTATTTTTGATGTTCCCTGAGTTTTACGTCTTTAATGAGATTTATAAAAAAAACAACTCCAATCCCATTTTTGGAGTGGTATCACTTGGTTCATTATTAAAATAAAATCAAGACATTTGAAATGTGAGGCCATTAGCAGATACTGAATTTTATCTGTTCCAACATTCGTGTTGTAGATACTGTCCAAAAGAAGGATCTTAGAATAGAGCCTTAGCCAAGAAAATTTTATTACAGACTCTATGGTTTAGATTTTCTATATATCTCATCCTCTCCATGAGGATTTGACTATAATCTATAACTTTAAAAAAGTAATTTAGGGCAATAGTTCATAGTTACAGGGAATGGAGTTAATAAGGGAATAGAATTAATAAATCAGCCTCTTCTATCCTGTAGGTATTGAGAGAACTGTAGTTACAGTAAAATGTTCTTTTAATGACATTTAGCCAAACTACATTCTAAAATTGAGATTTGCAAAGAACTTTCCCCGCATTGCAAGGCAATTATTTACTTCCATCATTTTCTTCCTCTCCAGAAGTTTAGAGTAATTGAAATGTTATTTCCTATATATTTCTAAAAAGATATTGAGACATTTCTAGCCATTTGCAAATTAATACACTGAACCCTCTATGCCAACCTGCTACATAAAAAATCTGTATTGGATAAATTATAAAAAATCATATTTTTCAAGTTCCCTGTTGACCTAGTGGTTGGCATTGTCACTGCTGTGGCTTGGGTTTGATCCCAGGCCTGGGAACTTCACATGCTATGGACATGGCCAAAAAAATTCTATTTTTTCCAAATACATTGCTCATCTCAAAAGAAAGTTTGGGAAAATCCCCAAAGGCAAGAAATAACAATGATGACAGCAAAGTAAAAATGGAGCGATAGGAGTTCCCGTCGTGGCGCAGTGGTTAATGAATCCGACTAGGAACCATGAGGTTGCGGGTTCGGTCCCTGCCCTTGCTCAGTGGGTTAACGATCCGGCGTTGCCGTGAGCTGTAGTGTAGGTTGCAGACGCGGCTCGGATCCCGCATTGCTGTGGCTCTGGCGTAGGCCGGTGGCTACAGCTCCGGTTCAACCCCTAGCCTGGGAACCTCCATATGCCGCGGGAGCGGCCCAAGAAATAGCAACAACAACAACAACAAAGACAAAAGACAAAAAAAAAAAAAAATGGAGCGATAAAGAGAAGATGAAGCTAGAAATATCCTGGGGACCAATGTTAACAACGGGAGTCTAGAACTCTGTGAATAGAAGCCCCACCATTTTGCTAACTAATGATACACCTTTGCCAGGATGGAAACTGCTGGACTCAAGTCCCCACAAAGAAACAACCAGAGTAAAAGATTGACTCAACTCAGCTCTGCAGCAAAGGGAGCTAAGAAGATCTGTCTGTCCTTGCCTTGCTGCCAGGGAGGGAAAAAAGAAAAATGGCCTCACAGAAAACTTTAGACTTGGACCTGCCACCATATGTATCTTGGGCTTGATTTCACATCACATGTATGATTTAGGAAGTAGAAGCCGAAGTATTTATTCAAGAGGACCCCAGATGGTCAGAAATCCTCCCTGGAGGAAAGTATCCTCCACTCAGCCCCCACAGTCATACATTTGTCCAAAAAAATTAATACATACGAAAACCAGTCCTCTTAGGTGAGACCCAACAGAAACAAAACCAGCAGATTCTGATCCCCAAGGATTCTAATACCGGAATGTGTAGAAGATAAAAATCAAGCAATCAAACGTGTAAAGAATAAAGAACCCACAGCCAAGGATCAAGAAGCTATTAAGTAAGATCAAGTCAATTTGACAAAGAACCAAGGAAAAGGTCTAAAAAATAATCATTCAAGTTCAAACTCAAGGGAAGAGTAAAACAGCACATGAAACAAACAAAAGAATAAACAAGAAATCTAAAGAAGTTACCCAAAGGCAATGCAAATAAACAAGAGAATCTAAGGGCTACAGAAAATAGAATGAGAAACTTTGGAATATATCAAGTCACTGTTCCAAACCAAATACAGAGATTGGACTAAAAAAAAAATACCTCAAGAATGATGTAGAAGAATTTTCTAGAAATAAAACAAACACTCAAGCAGGATCTAAAATAGAAAGTCGTATCCTAGATTCATCGTATTTAAAAGGTAGAAAATAAAATCAGAAAAGATTTAAAGTCACTTGAAAAACCAAAAGAATCAACCAAAGATAAAGAGAGAATAGCAAAATGAAATAGAAAACAAAAATAGAAATACACCAATGAACACTGGGCTCCCCAATGGGGCCATCTGGAATAAAAGGCCATAAAATTGACCCTCAAATACAAGGAAACATGATATGAGATAGAAGGCATCACTGGAATTCCCATCATGGCACAGCAGAAACTAATCCAACTAGGAACCATGAGGTTGCATGTTCGATCCCTGGCTTCACTCAGTGGGTTAAGAATCTGGCATTGCTCTGAGCTATGGTGTAGGTCGCAGATGCAGGTGGGATCTGGCATTGCTGTGGCTGTGGTGTAGGCTGGCAGCTGCAGCTCTGGTTAGACCCCTATTCTGGGAACCTCCATATGCCGCAGGTGCAAAAAAAAAAAAAAAAAAGGCATTACTGATCAGTATGGATGAAGTCGGAGCTTAAATACTGATGCTGGAAAATGGATTAATAAAACAGTAATACTGATTAAACACTAAACAAATGTGAGCGCTCACTCCATACAGAAAAAAAATCCAGAAGATCAAAGACTGCTTTAATTTGAAATATATAAAGATGGGGGAGTTCCTACTGTGGCTTAGCAGTAATGAACCGGACTAATATACATGAGGATGAAGGTTCTATCTCTGGCCCTGCTCAGTAGTCAAGGACCCAGTGTTACTGTGAGCTCAGTGTGGGCTGCAGATGAGGCTCTACTCTGGCTTTGCTATGGTTGTGGTGTAAGCTGGCAGCTACAACTCTGATTTGACCCCTAACCTGGGAACTCCATATGCCCTGGTTGTGGCCCTAAAAAGATTTCTTGAAAAAAGAAATATATAGAGATGGGAAAAATGGAAAAAGACATATAGATGAATATTTTCAGGACCCTGGGAGGATGTATTTCTTAAAACACAAAAGCACAAATCATGACTAAAAAATAAACTTGACCCATTAAAACTAGGATCTCTTTTCATCACGAAGTATTTAAGAAAGCGTAAAATCAAATTTCAAACCTAAAAAAAAAAAAAAAAATCAAGGAGTTCCCATTGTGGTGCAGCAGTTAACGAATCCGACTAGGAACCATGAGGTTGTGGGTTCGGTCCCTGCCCTTGCTCAGTGGGTTAAGGATCCTGCGTTGCCGTGAGCTGTGGTGTAGGTTGCAGACACAGCTCGGATCCCACGTTGCTGTGGCTCTGGCATAGGTTGGCAGCTACAGCTCCGATTAGACCCCTAGCCTGGGAACCTCCATATGCTGCGGGAGTGGCCCAAGAAATGGCCAAAAAAAGACAAAAAAAAAATCAAGCCTAGAAGATAATTTTGCAATTCATAGGGTGTAATCAAGACAAACAAATCTCACAAAAAAAGGAAAAGATAACCCATTGAAAAATGACCAAAAGAAATATCAATGTCTTATAAGTGAAAATAAGCTGAATTCCATTTTTAATCAGGATTATGAAATTAAGATTACAAATTTTCACACACATCAGACCGGCAAAAACTTAAACTTGACTGTAACAAGTAATAATAAATATAAAGAATGACAAACTATGCACCATTAAGTGCGACATAAACTAATTCAACAGTTCTGGGGAACAATTCGGCTTTTTTTTTTTTGGCCTCTCCCACAGCATGTGAAAGTCCCCAAGCTAGGGATCTCGAACACTTCCCACAACGGTGACCCAAGTCACTGCAGTGACAACACAGGACCTTAATCCACTGCACCACAGGAGAACTCTTGGCATTATTTTATAATGCCACTTGCCTGTGGTCTGCATCACACTCTGCTTTAATACCTACTCAATTAAATTGTTTTCTGATCTCCTGGGTTGGTAGAAATTTTTAATTACATTTGCCCAGAATGCTGCAAAAGCAAATCATAGAACAATAGAGTAGGGTATCATTTATAGACAGTTCAAAACCCCAAATTGATCAGTATGCTGTTAAAAATAGGTACCTACATGCTTAAAGAAATGCAATTAAAACAATGGAATTATAGTACAATAAAACTGGAATAGATATGGGGAGGGGGAAGAAGAGGGGTTAAATGGAGAAAAAGTCTCTAAGGAAGCTGCAATGTACTGGTTTTATTCTCCTCTATCTGGGTGGTGACTACCTAGATACTCAATCTCAGGGTCTTTGTTTCTGTTATGTACTGTTGTTGGGGTTCAGTATATGGGACACCCCTGCCTTGCTGTCTAGACAGAGGATGTCACAAGCTACCCTGCCTCTCCATATCCCTCTCTGGGTACCTTGACCTTTGCCCTGGATGTCCCCTATTGTTGCTGAAGCTTAGATCAATGATGCAGGACAGAAAATGCAAAGGAGCTGGCACTCTGACAAGATAAACTTTGACAAATGAGAGGAAGAACCCAATCAATAAATTCTTTTTTCTGCCCCCAATAGACTTTTTGTCCGACAAGAGCTTCATGGAGCCCCTTTGAAGACATGGGGATACAAACGAGCGCTGGGCTCCCTGTTAAAACTGTGAGTGTCCATTCCTCACAGCTTCGTGTCTGCTCATCCTCCCTCCCTGTCTCCCATCCTGTGTTTGGTCCCAATGAAGACTAGCACACAAGCTTTTTGCTTCAGGCTCTATTTTGCAGGGAAACAAGAACTAAGATTATTTTGTATCTATTTTTATTGTTATTAAAATTCATTTTATGTATTTCAATTTTTATATAAGTATAGTTTTAGGAAGTGGTAATAATTTCAAGATACAAATGATGCTAATATAAACGATGATCATGGAAAAGTTGTCCCAGAAAAAAACGGGATCCAGAGAACAAATGACAAGTTTATTTCAGAAAGAGCTACTCAGTTCTAGAACTGGATGGAAAGCTGGGATGAGAAAAGAATATGAGAAATAACAAGGTGGCCATGGGAGTGAGTTCATGTCTCATCTGTCTTTGTCAAAGAGAAGTCTTGGCCATTTACTGAGATTGATAGTGACAAGGAGAAAATTGAGAATTGAAGGAAAGAGAATGAAAGCCACTCTCGAGATGAAGCATGCATCCCCAGGAAGGGTCGGTGGAGGGCAGGAGACTGGTCAATGGGAATCTGAAAAAGGCAAGCTCGGAGGGCTCTCTGGCTTCTGCTGGCAGTGATCTGTTCATAGTGCAAATTAAATGACCTGCCAAGATAGCAAAGGAGTATGAAGCTGCTAGTATCTCTTCCCCAAAATTCAGCCTTGAAGAATTATAGCATCAGGAAGAAAATAGATTCTAGGACAAAAAAGCAAATCAGGTAAAGAAATGTGAGAAACCCCAGAGAGAATGAAAGCTGTCTTGAATGGTGGGGGTGGGAGTGAGTGACAGCTGGAGGAGAAGGCTTTGCCTCTCCCTGTGTTGCCCTGGATGACTGTTATGTCTACACTCGCCACAGGAATTAGCAGCAACAGCCCAGGCCTCTGGTGCCTGTTAGGTAGGCTAAGCAGCACAAAAACCTGCTATACAGTTAAAGACTTGTTAGGAGGTGAGGTAAACAGGTGTGACCTGACCAGCTGCCCACTGCATTCCACCTCCCCTCCCTCCTGTTCAAGCTTCCCAGAGCTGGAGGAACAAAACCTGGGGAGACTCTATGCCCCAGTGCTGTTTCTCCATCAAGCAGTAAAGGTGGTTCTAGGGGTGGTTATTCCATGTCAAGTTTAGTGACTGGTGTTCTCTACTCCTCCCTCTCCGAACAGTCTCCCAGAATAACAGAAGATCGATTTTGGCCATCGCCAAATTCACATCGCCAGAAGGTACCTCAGATAAGCACATAGATAAAACTAACCAGACAACTGAAGCTTAACATGATCTCAAATGAAATAGGAGGAATTTGTGTCATGTAACAACTACAGCAGAATTACTCAGTCAAAAGGACCAAGAAACTAAGTAGAAAAGCTTCGGAGTGATTCAAAAAGTCGAGGGAGTTCCCTTGTGGCACTGTTGGAAATTAACGCTGCCTCGGGTCGTCCGTGTCGGAAAATGAGAAACGTGGACAAGGAGAAATCTCCACAAGACTCCTTACTTCTGCAGAAGGACGCGGGTACTCCAAAAAGTGTGTGCGCCGAACAAAGAACCCTCCCCTATTTATCCCTGACGCAGGTGATGTACCTGTCCCCTTCCCATGGGTCAGGTCAGGGTGCACACTCTTCCCGGTTGGCTAATTGAAACAAACTGTTGCTGGGAAAAGAGGTAAAGAGGAAGGGGGTCACAGGGGCGTTTCAGCTGAAACCGGAACAAATGGAGTCACCAAGATTTCCTTTGATAGAAAGGACATTATGTTACTTTCCACAACACCATCAATTAAGGTTCTGGCATGGTCACTGTAGCAGCTCAGGTCACTGCTACAGCAATGGGTTCAGTCCCTGGTCCAGGAACTTCTATGCGCCACCTGTGCAGCCAAAAAAAAAAAGTTATTGAAAATTTGAAGAAAGAAAAAGTAGGGCTCAGTGTAATATTTACCGTGAAAAATACTGTATTCAAAATAAGAAATACATAAGCAAGATGATTGTTTTATTGAAAAAAACAAATTAGAGAACTGGAAGAAAAAGTGAGAAACTGGGAAAATAGCAGGAAAGGATGAAGAGGTAGAAATTTTTTCCAAGTTAAAGATTTTAGAAACAGACACACCAAAATACAGATATGAGTCCTAGAAGAAAAGTAAAATATTGAAGGCAAAAAGAAATCAAGATAAAATCCCAAAATTAAAGAGAAGCGGAAGCGAAAGACCCCAGATCCAAAGGCTTAGAGTGGCTAACTACTAGAGATGAAAAGAACCCACGTAAGAAAAATGTTTTAAGAACATCAAATACAAAGTTCTAAAGGCTTTCAGAGAGAAAGCACTGATCTACCAAAGAATAAAAATCACTTCGAGAGCGAGGCCCAAGAACATGCATTTCTAACAGGTTCTCAGGTAATATTAATGCTGCCACTCTAGGGATAACACTGAGAAATACTGTATTTAACTCACAAACTGAATTATCAAGCAGGAGAAAAAAATCAGAGATACGGAATATCTGAATAATACACTAACATGCTATTAGGTATACAGAGAATTCTGTATCTAAGAGAGAATGCAATTTCAGGTACATACAGGATTATTTACTAAAATAAACTATTAGGCTTCAATACAGCAAGTCTCAAATTCTGAAGAATGAATATTGTGAAGCCGCTATTTTCCAAATGTAATGCAAAAAATGTTTTTAATAATTCCTTTCAAATGAAACTGGACTCTAGTCAAATTGCTATGTTTTTGAGAGACAGATGAAAAAGCAGATGTGCATATATACATACATATATTTCCTAGTTCTATTTACTAAGGAGCATCAGAAGTAATGAAACCAGTAAAAATGAACACCTCCAAGTGCTCAAATTCTGGTTTGCAAATGATATTCTTCAACACAAGGAGCAAGACTCCTTAGAAAAACTGGTCAATTTCTAGGGTGGGCAAGGAAATCAGAAGATTAAGCCTAGAGCATCTTCCAGTGTCAGAAAGTAAAGCAGTACCTAAAGAAAACAGACAGTAGTTTGTCAAAGAGCATAGGAAAAAATCTGGATGGTAAAAACAGCATATGAGACTCAAAGTATTTCTCCTCTCAAATACTCAGTAATCTCAAAAGCAAAATAATTGCTTTTATATTGGAAAATCCTGACAAACACCATCTTAACCAAGTGATCAAGCTCAGCATCACCGGTAATATACATCGACATCAAGGACCCCTGAATCTGTTTTGATATGGTCTGTGGTATGTTTCCCAATTATGCGCAGCCTTGGACTAATCATGTGGAATCATACTCTCAACCCAGATTGAGGTTGTTCTACAATTTGCCTGACCAGTACTTTTTCCAAAGTGTCTAAGTTGCATAAGAAAAACCAAGATTGAGGAAGTGGTGCAGATGGGAGAAAGTTAAAATACACTGAACATTTAAATGTGATGCAGAAACCAGGATCGGACCGTGGGAGCAGAAATAATACATTACTAGAAAACTGGTTAGATCCAAATATGTTCTGTATGTTAGTTAATAGTATTGTGCCTAGGTCAGTTTCTTAGTTTAGATCATTGTTCTGTGGTTACAATAGATGCTGATATGTGGGAGTCAACTTGGCACATCCCAAAATCACTTCTTTGGCATGAAGATTTTTTGAGCTGAAATAATCAAGGTCTAAAAGCCTCAGGATCAACCTTTGCCCTTCCTACTAACTGCCTAAAGAGTGTAGATAGAGGACCTGCTTCCAGGAAGGTAGCTGTCACCCCTTGTAACTATAATATGTACTAGGTGTATGGACAGAAAAGGACCTAGCAAGTAAATGAAAATTCTTCTGTGAGCCCTTGTCTCTTCAAGGCCAGCAAACATTTGTTTACCAAACATTTTCTATCTCTGTGTAAAATGCCTTCTTCCCCTCTGAAGTCCCAAACCATCACCCCCAACATTCCCTTTTGTCTTTATCTGAAGATGTTATTCAAGGTGACAATTGCAGCCACTTTGCTGAATTACTCAGTTCTTCTGGGTATGTGAAACTTTTGATTGTCTCTTCTGAATCTGTCTCATGTCAATTTAAGGCTTAGGCCAACCAGATGAATCTAGAATAGATGAAAATTTCTTCTTGCCCAACACCTATACAAGTCAAGGGTGAATGAAAGGCATCTAAGGATTCCCTTCTATTTTTTGGCAATTCTTCTATAAGCCTAAATTATCAAGATAAAAAGTTCATTTTTAATGAAGTCATACCTAAAACCTCAACAAGATGGAACATCATTTTAAATTTATAGCTGTGGCCATAATGGAACTTTCAAAGGCCTTTTTTTTTGGTCTCTTTGTTATTTCTTGGGCCGCTCCTAAGGCATATGGAGGTTCCCAGGCTAGGGGTCGAATCAGAGCTGTAGCTGCCAGCCTATGCCAGAGCCACAGCACCACAGGATCCCAGCCGAGTCTGCAACCTACACCACAGCTCACAGCAACGCCGGATCGTTAACCCACTGAGCAAGGGCAGTGATCGAACCCACAACCTCGTGGTTCCTAGTTGGATTTGTTTTTTTGGGTTTGTTTTTTTGTTTTTTGTCTTTTTGCTATTCCTTTGGGCCGCTCCCGCGGCATATGGAGGTTCCCAGGCTAGGGGTCGAACCGGAGCTGTAGCCACTGGCCTATGCCAGAGCCACAGCAATGTGGGATCCGAGCTGCATCTGCAACCTACACCACAGCTCACGGCAGCGCCAGATCCTTAACCCACTGAGCAAGGGCAGGGAGCGAACCCGCAACCTCATGGTTCCTAGTCGAATTAGTTAACCACTGCGCCACGACGGACACTCCCTAGTTGGATTTGTTAACTGCTGTGCCACAACGGGAACTCCCATTTTTTAATTAATAATACTTTTGTACATCAGATTTTTTTTCTTTCATGGCTTTAACTCATTTCATCACAATTCAAAATGAACAGAGAACCTAAGAGTAAACATAAATGTTGTGTTACCAAAATATTCCAAGTAAAACTTCTAGAAAGTGCTAAACAGTATATAACAGGCAGTTTTGATTCTTGCCCCTCCCCCTTATCTGAGCACTTTCCCGTAGCACCCTCCTGCCGTGGATGACTGAGTCCAGAGAAGACACCTGAGCCTCCAAGAGTCCCTATGGACTGGTCTGCTTAGAGACTGGTCAGTCTCTCCAGCAATTTAGGGTCCGGTCCAGACATGACTCTATGCACATTTTATCATTTCTAAAATCAGAAGGCATCTTACAAAAGCTTATGCATCATATTTGACTGACAGTAGTTTTTCTTAACAATACGTAATATAACAGTTCATCTTAAGAGTATCAGGATATGTGGTGCAAATAGAGTGAGTCTCTTGAACACTTGATTGGGAGACCACATAGGTCTGGTGCTTCTATGAAGATAAAGAATGAAGCAAACATGGAGAGTTAAAGAAGAGAGATCTTGTGGCCCCAAAGAGACACAAAAGAACGTTTATGTGAGATAGTAAGAATCATTGCTTTGGCTCCTGACAGTATTCCATTTTGCTTATCTCAGCTTTTTTGCGGCCCAGTGGCACTTTCATCATTAGGTTCTGTGAGTAACTTTCATACCTTTTGTTCCTCACCAAACAATATACATAAGACATCTAGGTTATTTAAGGACACCAAAACATTAGTAAAGCGGCCAAATCCCTCAGAATTTCATAAAGAACTCTGTCATATGCATTCAATGCGTTTAATGCAGAGGTGCTATTATTTGCTATACATTCATCTTATCAAAAAGGTTACTTCCCATGCCAAAGCTGGACAAAGACCATAAAAGAATGTTTAAAGACAAAGCCAAATCTCACTCAGAAATGGCAAAGGCAAAAATTAATAAATTAGGAAGAAAATTTAAGAACATAATTGGGTTATGCATAAAATCAATTAAGCTGCTAAAATGAAGATCCCAAGCATTACATGTTCTCCCTTTTAAAGACATTGCTGAGGTAGTGGATTCTTTTCCTCTTTTTCCCTAACAGTGATGTTTCAATTTTGTAGTTTTTGTTTTTAGTTCTATGGTTCCTCGTGAATTTTACATATTCAGGAGCACCATTTTTACTTGTGTACTTGAATTTAGAATTAAGCAACTAGGAAAAAATATTCACAGGGCACAAGTCATTGACAGGAGCATTTTTTCTTAATTATACATTCACATGCTTACTTGTAAATACCTCCATGATGTCATCACCATGGAGATTCAGTAGAGTGTTGTGCAGCACAGATAACAAAGTGAGAATAGCATCTCAAAGGCAGTGATGGAAAGCCAAGTAAACAACTAAGGTTCTCAGTATTTTATACTTCAGAACCTGAGCCTTCTTTTGTCCTTCTGTTATCTTGGCTCAGGTTCCCCCAAAAGACAGAGTCTGAGACAAGACAGTACACAGTACATGCAGTGACTTTCGTCTGGAAAATAATCATAAGAAACAGAAATGTGAGACTGGGAAGAATGAAAGAGAAGGTATGATGATAAGAAATACATGTTCAGTCTTTGTCCCTAGTTTCTGACAGTTTCTAAAACCCTTGGAGTGACAGACGTGAGAGAAGCATCTTATGTTATTCCTAACAAGCCCCCCATACCTGAGTTTATGCTAATGAGGTGACTCCTCATTGGCCCCCACATGGCTTCTGGATGAAGGCTGGTTACCAGAGGGACCAAACTGTCATTAGAGGATTGGGGCTAGAAGCCAAACCCCTGGGGAGGGAAGAGAGGCTGGCATTCAAGCACCAGTGCCCAGTGATTTAATTAATCATGCCCTCATAATGAAAAGTTCTGAACTATAGGCTTTCAAGGGTCAAGCCAGAGGGGTGGCTTGGGTGGTCTGCCCACCCCTTGGTAGTGCTAGGTGCAGGCATCACACACAGTAAATACCCTGCTTTTGCTTCCAGTCCCTAGAAGTGGCAGTTTGTTTGTGGCCTTTTTGTATGGTATTATTCACAATTTGCCCCAACTATATCTGCATGTAGCTATTTTTAGTCCCTTGTAGTTTCTTCATATTCTGTTTCTCCAAGAGATGTTGCCCAGGTGCATGTGCAAGCACTCTGATAGAGGGTTCCAGGTCCCAGCCTATCTCACTAAGAAAAAGCCGATATAAGAGAGTATAGCAGAAACAAACCATTTTACATGGTTTGGTCTTTTTTAGTAGTGTGAACATCAATGCATTTACTCTTAACATAATCATGCAGGATGTTGTGGTAATCAATTTGTTGAAAATGCAATCCTTAATCATTGTTACTTATGACTGTTAAAAAAAAAATCAGTTTTTGATCCATGAAACCCTCTCAAAAGATGGCTATTTCTCTACATTTATTCTGTTGGCATAATAAACAGGCTTAAACTTAACATGTACTACAAGGAGGTGATTTTATCCCAGTAATGAAGCGAGTAGAGTTAAACAAAAGTGGAAGACTGCTTTATGGAAATAGAAAGCTCCATTTGCATTTAATGAATTATGGTATCACGATATACTAAATGAAGGAAATGCACATGTAACCATATAAACTACAATAGACATGAAAATGCCATCACAGGTGAGTGCTAATTGTCAGGAAAGCAGAGAGCAGTGTCTAAGAATTAAACATGCCTGAGGAATTAGGGAACATTCCTTCACAGATGGACCCTAGGATACAGGATACTCTCACATGGCCATCTCCTTTCTCCTCAGGACTCATGGAAGGAGAGGGCCCAGACGAGATACCTTTGCTCTTAGAGGAGTCTTCAGGATTTAGCATTGGCTAGTATTGCCCAATGCCCAATATTAACTTAAATCCCCCCCTCATTTAACTCTGTTTCTCCCATACACAAAAAAATCATGTTTTAGATTGTTTCACTTCAGGCTTACCTATCATCCAACTCCAGCCTTAACTGTTCTAACGCTATCTGTCCAAAAGCTTCTGAAATTGTGCTTCAGTGAACATATTTGAAGACTTGTAGCCATTCTGTTCACCCAGTTTCTCCAGCTCTATTTCACTATCCAGAGAGCTCTCCTACCCATGCTGAGCTCATCTTAGCAAAGCCCACTCTACCCCATCATCTCCACTTTGTAACTGACTCTTCTTGTCAAGGATGCTTATCAGCGACATTGATTAGGATAGTGAGAATGTAACAAAATACACAGGTATGAGTGCAATTTATCAAAGAATGACCACTAGCCCTACTCTGGGCTTTCCTTGCAATGATACACTGATGCCACACTGAATGATAAGAAAAAACACATTACTGATGACTTAAGACATATTGCATATTTTTATGAGAGCTTTAAATACTTTTAGAGATAGGTGACAACAAAGAGGTGGGCATGTTCCTTTGTTTTTTATAGTCTTTTTTTAATTTGCTACATTAACAGTTCTTAAATATATGAAGTAAACAATGACTTAATGGTGAGGGCAGATATAGACCATCAAATGACAATTGATGGGAGTTCCCACTGTGGTGCAGTAGAAACAAATCCAACTAGTAACCATGAGGTTGTGGGTTTGATCCCTGGCCTCTCTCAGTGGGTTAAGGGTCCAATGTTGCCGTGAGCTGTGGTATAAGGTCACAGACTAGGCTCGGATCCTGTATTGCTGTGGCGTGGGCCGGCAGCTATAGCTCCTATTCAACCCCTAGCCTGGGAACTTCCATATGCCATGGGTACAGCCCTAAAAAGCAAAGAAAGAAAAAGACAGCTGATGTTTTCCAAAGAAAAAAAGTTAAGCATTGGAAGTGCTATTTACAATGGTTCATGGTAACTTGTCAGTAGTTCAGGAATCATCCATATAGGATGTGGTAGTTTTAATATTTTTACCACCCTCTCATTGAAAAGTCATGTCTATATTACCTACCCTTGAAATTGGGCTCTGAAAAATACAGCAAAACAACACTGCACCTATTTCTGAGCACAGGCTTTATGAAACTGGCAGCTTCTGCTTCCTGTCTCTTGGCACACTTGCTCTTGGAACCATAACTATGAGGAACTATAACCAGCCCATGGAAAGGTCCCGGAAAGGCGAACAGGAACCAGAACCCCAGCCCACCAAACTGAGTTTCCAATGATGTGGTAACAAAACTTGCTAGGCAGGAGACAGAGCTATGTAGAAAGTGAATCTGCTAACCTCCATCCAAGCAGCCCCAGTCAATATCCAGTACAGATGAGCTGCCCCTGTTGTGAGCTCTGCCCAGATTGCATACCTATTAAAAAAAATGGAGGGGTATGGTGTCAAGCCACCAAATTGTGGGGTGATTTGGGGTAAACGCCTTAATTCTTAAATACTACACAAAAGCTTAAAAAATTAAATGCATATGCATTTTACAGGGATATATGAAATGTTTTATAGACATAACAGTTTTAGAGAATGTTTATATGTTCTTGTTAGAAGATGGTCACCCAAAAAGTTAAGATTTTCCCCAAAAATAAGAATTTAATAAGGAGAGTCAGTAAGGTTAACATGCATTTCTCCAGCCTCTTACACTGGTGTTTTGTCAACAGGCTGTGGCTCTTTGTCAATGTTTGAAAGACTTATTTTCTAGAGCAGGTCTGCACTTAATTGGCATTCTTCAAAAGATAAATCCACGCGGAAAAAGCCTTGACAAAATCCAACACCCATTTCTGATAAAAACCCTTCAGAAAGTGGGCATAACGGGAACATACCTCAACATGATAAAGGCCATATACGACAAACCCACAGCGAACATCATTCTCAATGGTGAAAAGCTGAAAGAATTCGCGCTGAGATCAGGAACAAGACAAGGATGTCCACTTTCGCCACTACTCTTCAACATAGTTCTGGAAGTCCTAGCCACAGCAATCAGAGAAGTAAAAGAAATAAAAGGAATCCAAATTGGAAAGGAAGAAGTAAAACTATCGCTATTTGCAGATGACATGATACTATATCTAGAGAATCCTAAAGACTCTACCAGAAAACTGTTAGAGCTCATCCACGATTTTGGCAAAGTCACAGGATACAAAATCAATACACAGAAATGGATAGCGTTTCTATATACTAACACTGAAAATGCAGAAAAGGAAGTTAGGGAAGCAATCCCGTTTACCATCGCTTCCAAAAGAATAAAATACCTAGGAGTAAACCTACCTATAGAGACAAAAGACCTGTACTCTGAAAACTACAAGCCACTGATCAAAGAAATCAAAGATGACACAAATAGATGCAAAGATATACCATGCTCGTGGATTGGAAGAGTTAATATTATCAAAATGACTACACTACCCAAGGCAATATACAGAGTCAATGCAATCCCTATGAAATTACCAAGGAACACTTTTCACAGAACCTGAACAAAATATTTTAAAGTTTGGTTTGGAAGCACAAAAGACCCAGAATAGCCAAAGACATCCTGAAAAAGAAAAATGGAGCTGGAGGAATCAGGCTCCCGGACTTCAGACTCTACTACAAAGCAACAGTCATCAAAACTGCATGGTACTGGCACAAAGACAGACATACAGATCAGTGGAACAGGATAGAAAGCCCAGAATTAAACACATGCGATTACAGCCAACTCAACTATGACAAAGGAAGCAAGAATATACAATGGAGAAAGGACAGCCTGTTCAATAAATGGTGCTGGGAAAACTGGACAGCCACATGGAAAAGAATGAAATTAGAACACCCCCTAACACCATACACAAAAATCAACTCCAAATGGATTCAAGACCTAGATATAAGACCAGACACTATAAAACTCCTATAGGAAAACAGGCCAAACACTCTGACATAAACGACAGCAACATCTTCTCAGATCCACCTATCAGAGTATTGACAATAAAAAGAAAAATAAACAAATGGGACCTAATCAAACTTCAAAGTTTCTGCACAGCAAAGGAAACCCTAAACAACACAAAAAGACAACCCACAGAATGGGAGAAAATCTTTGCAAGTGAACCAGCTGACAAGGGATTAATCTCCAAAGTTTATAAACACCTTCTGCAGCTCCTTACCAGAAAAACAAAAAAGCCTATCAAAAAATGGGCAGAAGATCTAAACAGACAGTTCTCCAAAGAAGACATACAGATGGCCGAGAAACACATGAAAAGATGTTCACCATCACTCATTATTAGAGAAATGCAAATCAAAACTACTCTGAGGTACCACCTTACACCAGCTAGAATGGCCATCATCCAAAAGTCTAAAAACAAGTGCTGGAGAGGGTGTGGAGAAAAAGGAACACTAGTACACTGTTGGTGGGATTATAAATTGGTGCAACCACTGTGGAAAGCAGTATGGAGATGCCTCAGAAAACTAAGCATAGAACTACCATTTGATCCAGCCATCCCACTCCTGGGCATCTATCCAGAGAAAACCGCGACTCGCAAAGACACATGTACTCCGATGTTCACTGCAGCACTATTTACAATAGCCGAGACATGGTAACAACCTAAATGTCCATTGACAGAGGAGTGGATCAAGAAGATGTGGTACATATACACAATGGAATATGACTCAGCCATCAAAAAGAACGAAATACTGCATTTTTTGCAACACGGATGGCCCTAGAAACTATCATGCTAAGTGAAGTCAGCCGTACAATGAGACACCAACATCCAATGCTTTCACTGACATGTGGAATCTGAAAAAAAAGACAGACTGAACTTCTTTGCAGAACAGATGCTGACTCAGAGACACTGAAAAACTTATGGTCTCCAGAGGAGACAGTTTGGGGGATGGGGGGATGTGCTTGGGCTGTGGGATGGAAATCCTCTGAAATAAGATTGTTATGATCATTATACAACTACAAATGTGATAAATTCATTTGAGTAATAAAAAAATGAAAAAAAAGATAAATCCAGCTCTAATCAGGGCAATGGAAACTAATGTTATGTTGGGAGTGAAATGCATGTCTCAGACAAACTTTTTTTCCTGTAACACAGATTTTTTATTTCATGATGAATTTTAATTAGGGTAACATGTTTCATTTTCATAGAGTTCTGAAATGTTACTGATGTTTTTAATTGCCTGGGAATAATGGAAGTTAACTGTTGCTTCCTTAACAGACTACTACTTATTATAAAGCTACAGTAATCGAAATGGCATGATATTGGTACAAAAAACAGACACGCAGATCAATGGAACAGAATACAGATGCCAAAAACAAGCTCACTCATATACAGTCAATCAGTCTACAACAAAGGAGCCAAAAAACACAATGGAGAAAGGGTCATCTCCTCAATAAATGGTATTTGGAAAACTGGACAGCCACATGCAAAACAATGAAAGTAGACCCCCACCCGACAACATACACAAAAATCAACTTGAATGTAAGATCTGAAACCATCAAATTCCTAAGACAAAACACAGGGGGTAAGCCCCTTGACATTGGTCTTGGCAAAGATTTTTTTTAATTTGACACCAAAAGCAAAGACAAAAATAAATGAGTGGGACTGCATCCAACTAAAATGCTTCCACACAGCAAAGAAAACCATCAACAAAACGAAAAGGCAATGGATGGAATAGGAGAAAATATCTGCAAGTCGTAACAGATGTAAACATTTAATATCCAAGTTCCTTCCCTAACACTTAAGTAGTAGAACTATATAAATTATTTGCAATAGCACTCTGCCAAATATCTGGGCAGTACTGTCAATTACATCCTTAAGCAGAGAACAGAATAGCATAAACGCCAGCATAATAACAAAAAAAGGGCCAAATTAAAGGGTAGCAAAATAAATATCAGATGATAGGCCCCGATTGTATGCAAATTGAGAATCCACTGACCCATCACTAAGTTTAAAACAGAAATATCCAACTACCATTCCAGAAAATCACATTTTGATTTCCACGACAAAATCACTGAGAAGGGAGTCTACATAACTAGTGTTTCCTGCAGTGCTTGCATATCATTAACATTCCAGTAAATATATAACAACAAAATCAAAGAATAAAATGCCATGTGGAAGAGGTTAGGCAAACCTAGTAAAGCCAAGCACACAAAAGAAAAAAATGTAAGCAGACTATTTCTTCATCTGTATACTCAGCTAAAATACTGCAAGTGGTGCTCAGGACTTTTTTCCACACCAAGCCAATGAAATGGAAAATGTTGTCCTTCCGGCTATCAAAATAAATATTTCCCTCTCCTGTCGCAATGTTTTGGCCCATATGAATCATATGAATATTTAAATCTAAGTCATTGTTCATGTTGACTGGCTATTCTAGCCAAACAATCTCAGCAGCCCACAAACAATATCCAGGCCTGGATGGATGACAACTTCCTTTTTATGTCAAATTTCCCGCTAACAACTCCTTTAACAGATGTCTCTTTTCCAGGGATGTTCTCAGCTTTGATTTCTCTGCCCTTATCACAATTGTGTCTTGTCTGTTTCTAAGGAGTAATTCAGAATATGCTTTAAGTATCTTTCGATGAAGCTTCCCCCATAAATTCTGACTACTAGATGTAAAACACCCCTTCCTGATTATACCAAATACACCATGGATTTGTATGTAATATAGTGGTTAAGAATTCAGCATTGGAAGTTGGAGAGACCTTGCCTTGCATACCAACTCTCTATTAGTGCTATGACATTGGAGAAGATACTAAGCCTCTCCAATCGGATCTGTTTTTACGAGGATTAAATTGGATTAATTATGAAAACAATTTAAGATTTCTTAATTTGTCCATGGATGAAGAAACAGCCCAATTAGCAATAAAACTCACTCTTGTCTCCAAAGCCGTACTCTATCTGCTGTACAATACCATTTCTAAAAACATGTATGAAATGCACACTGCACTGCGTGGCATCAAGATATCATCCTACGTAGGGATTTCTTTTTTTTAAGTAACTACTGTCAAGATAAAATCTCTTTGCATATTATCCCATTTTTCTGGAAAATATAGCAACATCACTGTGAGTGCATCTCATGAGATAACACCCTCTCATAATAACTAAGAGGACAAATCTCCAGAGGACAAGTAAGGTACTGACTGCCCTTTGTTCTGGAGTTCAAGGATCATTGATTTAATGGCCTTAGAAGACAGGTAATTTCTCCATCAGGAGCAAAAAAGAGTAGGTTTGCTCCCTTGGTAGACGGGAACCATGTCTTCCTCCAGAGCAAAGGTGCTACTGCCCATTGGAGAGGATGCAGATTCCCTGGGGTTCAGGGTACCATTCCTGCAATGCAACCCATTGTGTTCTTTCTTCACATCACCTGGTGGGAATGGAGGCTTGGAACTGATGTAAAAATGCTGATACTCTGGTATTGCTGAGTAATAGCAACATCTTTGACCCAGGATGCTTACTTGTTCTACCAGCATCCATGAGACTGTTAGACTGACTTGTCAGTCTACAAATGAGGTAAAATTTCAGACTATCTTCAGTCCTTGATGACAACTCATGTGTTTTTTCTTTTAATATTAATGCTCCAATTTTTGAAATGAAACTTATAGGCAATGATAGAGGTAAGCTGGACTACAGATTTCTCCCTTATAAAATTAATTATATAAAAAGTAGCAGCAATCTACTTAAGACGTAGGTTTATCCCAAACTCAAGATTAGAACAGAATAGAAAATTCTGGCTCTGTGTGACCACTAATATACTAGAAACCTTTAAAGAGGGTATAAGTCAAAGAAGAGAGTATGAGGGAAAAAAAAAATCTATTATTTTCAATCATAAAAGAAACCTGTCAGGAGACAAAGACTGAAATCCCAGAAAATCTCAAGGAAACAACTCTTAAGGGAAGTCCCTTTGCAACT
The DNA here is from genome assembly GCF_016906955.1 of Phacochoerus africanus. NCBI lineage: Eukaryota > Metazoa > Chordata > Mammalia > Artiodactyla > Suidae > Phacochoerus > Phacochoerus africanus. The sequence goes on from NC_062555.1 coordinate 60,832,857, forward strand.
ACTGGGTTAAGGATCAGGGTCGCCAAAACTATGCCAGGGATTTGGACCCTGGCCCAGGAACTTCCACATGCCACAGGTGCAGTCAAACAAACACTTTCAGGAGAAAAAGCCACTACATGCACTGTAAGATATTCAAGTTAGCCATGAATACCAGCAGGATTCATCACCTCCATGACTGTTATAGGTTGAATTTTATCTCCCAAAAAGACATATTAAATTCTCAGCCCCTACTACTTCAGAATGGAACTGAATTGGAAATAGGATTGCTTCAGAGGTAATTAGTTAAGATGAAGTCAAACTGGAGCAGGGTGGGTTCCTGATAAAACATGACTGATGTCTTTATAAGAAGATGCGAGGATACACAGGAAAACAGTCATGTGACAATAGCAGATACTAGGGAAATGAATCTACAAGCTGATGTACTATAGGATTACTAGCCACCAGTAGGTGCTAGGTAGAGTCAAGAAAGCGTTCTACCCAAAGCCTCAGAGGAAACATGACTTTACTGAAACCCTGATGTTAGACTTTTGGCCTACAGAACTCAGGTAATAAGCTCTTTTTTGTTTGCTTTTCTTAAAGATGCTCAGATTGTAGTACTCTGCTGTGACATCTAGGAAGTGAACCCAAGGACTAAAGCACAAGTATGATCTAAATCCTGGGGACTACACCCATGCACAAAGTATGTGCAAGCTGCATGAAGCCCAAGGTGAGCTCTAACCAGCTCCCCATGCCCACCCATTCCATCTTTCCACCACTCCAGCAAGACCGAAAGGGATACAACACATGCTTTTCCAAAAAACAGAGAACATAGGTCTTAGGTTAGTGTCTTTCTCATTTCTCACATCCAACCTGTGATCAAATCGTACTGCCAGCCCAAGGTATTCAGAACTCTCCACCCCTCACCAATGCCACCACGATCACCCTCCCCTACTTCCACCACCATTTCCCAACTGAATTCCTACAGAAGAGTTACATAATTTTTTTGGCATGCTCAAGTTCCTGGGCCAGAGATCTAACCCACGCCACAACAGTGACAACACCAGGGAAATCCATACAGATTTTTAAGTGATTTCCGGTACCCTGGATGTGCTCTTACATTCTATCTCCATACGGCAGTAAGAGCAATCCTATTCAATATAAATCATGCCATGTCCCTCTGCTCAAAATCCTTCCCTGACTTCCCATCTTTCTCAGCATAAAAAAGTCCTTACAAGAACCACAGGCCCCCACATAATCAGGCCATCTACTGCTCTTGACCTTCTCCTCTGTTCTTCCTCTACATTAGCTTCTTCGATACTCCTCAAACATGCCAAGCCTTATGACATGCGCCTCTGCTTAGCACACTTCCTTCAAACAGATAACTACACTTCCCCACGTTCTACAGATCTCTGATCAAAATATCATTTATCAGAATTGCCTCCCTTAATCATTCAAAAATGGTAACTATTTTCCTAATATATGTTTATCTCTACTTAAGATGTATTGATATATGATTACCGATTATTGATACATGATTACCGATTATTGATACATGATTACCGATTATTGATACATGATTACCGATTATTGATACATGATTACCGATTATTGATACATGATTACCGATTATTGATACATGATTACTGGTTCATCTGGTTCTTCCTACTAGGTTGTAAGCCCCTTGAAGTCAGACTTTGCCTGTTTTGTTCATTACTATATCCTCAATGACTAGAACAGCGCCTGGAAAAAGATACCCATTCAGCAAGTGTTGGTGAAAATGAGTTCTGTATATTATCTAGAGAACGTTTTTATAATAAGAGTAACTGGGAGGTCTGGACAGAGATGACCCACATGGGCTGAGTAAGACGAAATGAGTTGTGCTTCAAAAGTCAAAATAAAACGAGTCTCTGGTGGCCTAGCAGTTAAGGACTCAGTGTTTTCACTACTGTGGCACAGGTTCAATCCCTGGCCTGGGCATTTCTGCATGCCATGGGTGCATAAAAAAAATTAATTAAAAATAAAACAAATGGAATAAAGGAATACAGCCTATAGTCTTCATAAGAAAGATGGTAAATGACAGAAGATTGTCTTATTTACCTTGAACATTTAATATGCATTTAACTTGTGTTTTATGAATATCACACATTGTTCTTTTGGTTATAGCAACAGTGAGGTCAAAATGCAATTTTTATGTTCCCTTCCTATAGTCTGTAATATCACATTTTTCTCCATTATAAGACAAATACTATTTGTAATAATTCGTTCAGTCATAATCCTATTCAGTTTCAAATATGGAAAAAGTCATTCTCTACAAAAAATAATTTTATAGACAATGCCACAAAAACCAATTTTCTAATATATATTTACGTATATCAAATGAATACAAATTCAGCAATTAGCTTTCTTTCAAATTTGATGTTTAGCTTATAGTTTATATTTTCATATTAATTATTAAATGTGCAGTATATTCATTAACCCTCACCAATAATACATTTTTTCCTCAAATGTACCTGTATAACTCTAATGCTTATAATAACTATGCATATAGTAAAACAAACATGCTAATATTTTACAGTTCTCTCTTATGTTTCTTGGCCCCCATAGGAATGCATGATACCCCTCAAAAATAATTGAGGCACATGAGGTATGGAGTAGAATTTGCAATTATGTCCTTCAAATTAAATTCTGAAAGTTTCTGAAAGGAGTAAAACATTTTTCAAAGCAATGATTTTAAACCTTAAAATTATGCAAGCTAACCAAGAATTCCATTGTGCGGTGAAGCCAACACATGGCCACTGGGCATGTTCTCCACTGTATGTGATTCCTATTTCCCAAAGTTAGTGTATAAACTTATCAAATATAGTAATGAGCTTGACACAACCGTGAGCATCACAAGCCTAGTAAGGCATTTACAAGTACATAAACCGGTGGGATCAATTTCCTTGACTTCTTGCATTACAATGTTATTGGAACTTGGCGTTTGGGGGAATTGAAACTTAATGAACTTTAGATGAACTGGGACATGGGCGGCTGCCTCTAATGAATCATTGTGACAGAGGCTTCTTTCTTCCCTTTTTAATAGGAAAGTGAGCTGGGTGAGACTCAAGTTTATTTCCATCAAAAGTTCAGTAAGGATTTGCAAGGTGAGTGGGAGGAAGAGCCTTTGTTTTGATGAATCCTTAAAAGGGTTCACTTGCTGAACACCAGCTATCCAGCCGTTTTCTAAGCCTCTAGAAGATATAACCTTCCCTTGTGTTTTACAAAATAAACTTGGAAGCAATTTAGAATACAATAATTCTTCCAACCTAACTTTCAAAAGCAACCTAACTTTCCACTGGCATTCTCAACCTCAGCCTGGGGGACTGTCCTTCAGTTCTCAGACATGAAGGTTTTCCATTTCTAACAAGAAGTTCTAAGGTAAAATAAAAGTGATGCAATTACACAATTGCAGACCTCAAATAAAAGATACAAATTCTAACATCCACCGACCTCCCCCCTCCCAAGAATTTCGCTTATTAGCGATTTCCATGTAGGCATTGGTCTGACTCAGACTATCATGTTTCTGAAGAAAGGAGACAAGTTCTATTCTACCATGCACTCACTTCACTTTCCCACCTTCCTTTTCCCTTTTCCTACCAGCACCACAGCTACATGCAAGTCTGCAGCCCTATCCACTTGCCTTTGAATTGCTGGATCACAAAGCTACCATTTTAGTCCCTAGAGCAGGCACAAAATCACTACTAACCATATAAGCAATTAATCTGAGTTTAAGTCACATCATATCCTGAATACCCGTAGGGAACTAAAAAAAAAAAATAAAGAGGAATATCTTCTTCCTGATGCAATTTTTTTTTACCCTTCTCTACTCCAGATAAAAGAACAATGCTTATTAATGACTGAACTATTATGTAATTTAAAGTAACATGATGATCTGGCCGACTTGCTCCAGGCAGAGCTCAGCTCATTTGAATTCAGCATGGCCGAAATCAGGTCTTGCAGGCAGTTATGAGCCTACAGTTTTATTCGCCCGAAAGGCTTTTCAGAGGCTGACCCTGCCAATTTATACTAACATGCTCCATCATACACATCATTAGGTTAGCAGCCTCTTAAACACAAGCAGGCTCAAGGCTGCATTAACTTCTGCATTTTCTCTACTTTCATTCTCACTTAGCTGTGCAGACTCTAGAAGAGATAGACCCAGATAGGCCACTGCTCTCAACGATGCTGGTGCTGTCACACAGATGTCTGTTGGCTCTCCCTGTGGAGTTGTAGATAAAAGACGGAGAGGTGTTAGCTGACCAGTGAGACCAGTCAGTCCAGTGAAACTAGACGATTGTACTTTCCATATCCTTTTTATCACACCACCAAGCATTCACATTATCTACTGGTTCCCTCTAACAGCCTGTACCAGTTCTGAAGCTAGACCACCTAAGTTAGAATCCAGCTTCACCACTCTTGGGCAAGTCACCTGTTTCCCACCTGTGATGTGGACATAATACTTACTAACCTCAAGGGCTTGTTGTTCTCTAAGAATTGATCCAGTTAATTATTACAAGTCTATAGAATACTTGGTGGTAGTGATGTTGAGAGAAAGCAAATCTTTGTGTCTGAACTCCCAGAAATTCACTTGGGGGTTAAACCCATAGGAGAGACTTGAAAAGTATGTTGATTGTATAGCCTTAGGAAAGACATTTAAATCCTGAGCTGCAGGAAAGAAAAACAAGAGAGAAGACAGAAAGGAAACAAGATGGGCAAGTATCAGTAATTCTTAAATCTGGGTTCCATGGGGTTTTTTTAATACTATTTTCTTTATTCTTATGTTTGAATATTTCTATAGTAAAATCTAAATGAAAGCTATTATCTGAGCCTTATTTCTTTCACCTGGAAAATAATAGGAATTCCTGTTGTGGCTCAGCAGAAACAAATCTGACTAGCATCCATGAGGATGCAGGTTCGATCCCTGGCCTTGTTCAGTGGGTTAAGGATCTGGCATTGCTGTGAGCTGCGGCGTAGGTCACAGACACGACTCAGATCCTTCATTGCTATGGCGTAGGCCGGCAACTACAACTCTGATTCAATTCCTAGTCAGGGATCCTCCATATGCCATGGGTGAGGCCCTAAAAAAAAAAAAAGACAAAAATAGCCTTCTTGCTGGGAAGAATTAGAAATATGTGAAGCATAGGGTGGCACGTGGTAAGGGTTGGACAAATGGTAACTTATTTTTATTGCTCTTATTAACTAATCAACCAAGTTGTTATACCAGTTTGAGGCAGTAACATCTAAATGCAGACACTTTTTCAGTCTACAGCTTAGATTTTTGAAGGTCTGGAAACTTTATCAATGCACTCACATTGTTTCTCAAAACATGATTCAAGAGAACTATAACATGTAAAAATTAATAAACCTCTGCACCAATTTATTAACTTATACTGGAACTGTTGGAAGACTCAACTAGTAGTTGGAAAAGCCCAAAATCAAGAACAATATGATCCCAGTAAGTTATTTCTTTCAGCTAGGAAATAAAGTGGGATGAAGATGAGCTAATGCTAACGATTAAGCTACACATGTATTTCATTGCTTAGTCTCTCCTAAACCCCATTGGAATAGAAGAGAAAGCCCAGAAATATACCCAAGCACCTATGGTCAACTAATCAAGGGAAACAGGAACACACAGTGGAAAAAAGACAGTCTCTTCAATAACTGGTGCTGGGAAAACTCGACAGATTTCCCAGAATGAAATTAGAACATTCTCTAACACTATACATAAACTCAAAATGGATTAAAAGCCTAAACATAAGGCCAGATACTCAAACTCCTAGAGGAAAGCATAGGCAGAACACTGACATAAATCACGGCAACATCTTGTTTACTCTACTTCCTAGAAGGATCATTATGTTTTTTCTTTAACCAAAAATATGAATTGACAAATGAATGAATCATGTAGTAGGAACTACAACAAAGTTGGCTAAGACATTTTAACACATTGTGAAGATAGTCCAAATGCTCATAATTCTATCATTTCTGATTAAGTACTGCAATTAACACTTTTCTTTTAAAAAAAGAGTACTTTGAAAGTAAATGTTTTGTGGTGCACGAGAACAGTAACATTTCACAACCAAAACCACAATGCTTACTGATGACTTCTATGGTAAATTTATCTCTATTATGAAGAGTTTACAATTCAATTACGTTAAGGTGATTTACACATTTTTCAAAATTCTGTTGTTATCAGATTTCAGCACTATGACTAAATTACTCAGCATAGCACATACCAAAACCAGCAGTAGAAATACAATTTCTTAGTAATGATATAAAAATTAAACCTATGGTTTGCAGACAAAATTATGCCTACACAATTACTTTTTAAAGTAATTACTTTTAAATGCCTACAAAAATACTTCTAAAGAAAAGGAACTATGCAGTTACCTTATGAGCATATCCTTTTAAGTAGAATCATCATTTTATTTTGCTTTTAGGGCCACACTCGAGGCATATTCAAGTTCCAAGGGCTAGGGAGTCCAACTGAAGCTGCAGCTGCTGGCCTATGCCACAGCAGCACCAGATCCAAGCCCACATCTGCGACCTACACTGCAGCTCATGACATCACTGGATATACTTTCACCCACTGAGCAAAGCCAGGAATTGAACTTGCATCCTCATGGATCTTAGTTGGCTTCGTTTCTACTGAGCTACAACTCAGAATCATCCTTCTAAATTGTCATACCTGGATGATAAGATATGCCAGCCAAATCTCACCTATCGAGATAAACTCTTCAAAATATAGGTTTTGCAGCACTGTAAGATTTTTTTTCACTGTAACCAACAGACCAAGGACAGGTGTGAAATCCGATGATGTGGGAACCATATCTTATCACTGCTTCCCTTCAAGTTTAATCACAGAAACAGCACTGACAGCACACAGATTGGTCAGTCCTATTTTTGAGACTATATAAGAAAAAAAAAAAAACATTTTTCTTAGGGTAACTAAAGTCCAGACATAACAGTTTTCATTTAAACTCAACATCTTGAATTGCAACCTGGAGGTGAATCACAAAAACTGCTATAACGCCTATAAGCCTCATACTTCAAAGCGATAGGCCAAAATGCCCAATTTTTTTAAAAAAGCATCTTATTTCCCAGATGACATGAGGCCCTTGCCTCAATAGAAAGGAAAGCCTTAAAATGCAAGTGATACTTTGTGAATTTTTTTTTTTAAGCACAAAAAAGGAGACTGTGGAAGGAAATTGCAGATATTATAGAACTGAGAAAATAAAGTGGTTTCTCTTAAGATGTCACGTTATTAGCACTACTAAATATATAGTATCAGTCATTCCAAAATTTTTTGATATTCTAAAATTTTAAACATAAAACTCATGAGAAAATAGCATTTCAAATTGGAAATCATATTTTCCCTCCTTCCCCATTATTTTGTTATTTGGTATCAGAATAGATTAAAAAAAGTTAGGTCTCAGAGTTCCCATCATGGTGCAGTGGAAACGACTCCAACTAGGAACCATGAGGTTGCAGGTTTGATCCCTGGCCTCGCTCAGTGGGTCAAGGATCTAGTGTTGCCATGAGCTGTGGTGGAAGTCACAGACATGGCTTGTATCTGGCGTTGCTATGGCTGTGGTGTAGGCCGGCAGCTGCAGCTCCAATTAGACGCCTCGCCTGGGAACCTCCATATGCCCCAGGTGTAGCCCTAATGAGAAAAAAAGAAAAAAGTTAAGTCTCAAAACAGGAAAGCTTTGCCACTTACTCCTGGTTTCCAAAAAATGTTTTGGTTGCCATGGGCAGGTGTGCCATGCAAAAGGATGGCATATGGTTGAAAAGGGACTCAATGAAAGTAAAGAGATATTCGTGATTCTGGTCCACCCCTTCCAGTCCAAATACTATAGAAATATTGTCTTGAATCCTCATCATCTAATATTTAATAAAACAGCAGACACCCTAACTAGATAGCACAAAAGTACTATGGGGCTAGCAGTTCCTAACCATAAAGCAGTACCCCTATGTATTTATCACCAAGTATTGTCATAAAGTCTTTGTGTAATAATTTTAATTAAAGTTTCATTTTTTTTTTTAACTGCCACGCATATGGAAGTTCCTGGGCAGGGGTTGAATCAGAGCTACAGCCACAGCCACAGCCACAGCCATGCCAGAACCTTAACCCACTAAGTGAGGCCAGGGATCAAATGCCCATCCTCACATAGACAGTGCTGGGTCCTTAACCCACTAAGCCACAATGGGAACCCCAATGTTGCATTTCTTTAACTTTGTGATTTTGAGTTGTTCACGCTAACTCCCCTAACATATGGAGGGAGAGAAGGGATGAGTATAAAGCCTGCAAACATCTGATTCACATTTGAGTTACATTCCATACTAATTCTGAGATTCTCTTAAGTCTGGTCTGCATTTGTTTCTAACTGTAGAGATGACTACAATGTGACATTAAAAATAGATGTTTCAGCTGAGACTCAAACAGTGTTTCTCAGTGGAGATACTCTTGATATCTGAGATACAATAATGCTTCGGACTTGGTCTATTTGCTTCATCTTGTTTGTTCCCTTTTTCTTCTGTTTCTATTCTTTTAGATTGAGTATGCTTATGAATCCATTTTATGTTCTGGTTTAATAGTTCTAAACTTTTGCTGTGTTGTTTTGGTGGTTGTGCTACGGTTCATAGTCTAATACATTTAATTTTTATTTTCTGTTACTCAACGGCCCTCCATGCCTGATGTCCAATGCCTTCAAAACTGTTTCATGTGTTTAATCCAGTTTTTTTTGTTTCAAGAGGGAAAGTAAATCCAATAGGCACAAGACATTTTTAATTTCAGAGATTTATGACCAACCAAATAAATGTGGAGGGACTATTGGGGGGGACAAAACAATTACCTTTCCATTTCATCCCACAAGTTGTTTCTGTTCATTGTACCAATTATTTAATTACCAGAAAAACTTTGCCTCCAATGCACTCTTTCATGCATTCTTTACTGCGCTTATGTGTAACTGCAACTTTCCTCTCTTCAACAATTGCAAAACTTCCTCCTAGAATGAGGCGTTTAGTTTCTCCTTGTAAAATTTTCCAGTTAACATTCCCTGCTGATCAGCTGTCACCTGAACTTAAAGGAAACCCACTACACCCTGGTCCTGTTTGCTATTCACACAAAAGGATGTCACAATGCAGTCAGGCTTCACCCTGCAGGTTGTTTTCGCAGTGTCACAGAGAAAAAAATCTTTACAATATTGCTAAATTGAATTTTACTGCTTTACACACTGTATTTGATATTCCACTGACATAAACCTATCCTGGCTTGTCTTTGACGCTATAGAAACACTGAAGAAAAGATTTGAGTCAAGAACTGTTTGTGCACTGTAGCCATAAAAATGATTCCAAAGGTGAGGAAAACATTGAGTGGTAGGCTCGTTACTGTATAAAAAGGAACTCTGGAGTACGTTCCTTGTTTCAAGATTTTTCAGAATTTTTATTGCACTTAAAGTGGCCTGGAAATGTTTAAACATTTGTTATTTCCACTAGAATTTTTTTTTTTTTGTCTTTTTGCTATTTCTTGGGCCGCTCCCGCGGCTAGGGGTCGAATCGGAGCCGTAGCCACCAGCCTACGCCAGAGCCACAGCAATGCGGGATCCGAGCCGCATCTGCAACCTACACCACAGCTCACGGCAATGCCGGATCGTTAACCCACTGAGCAAGGGCAGGGATCGAACCTGCAACCTCATGGTTCCTAGTTGGATTCGTTAACCACTGCGCCACGACGGGAACTCCCCATTAGAATTTTTAAATAGAATCATCACGTTTCAAAATCAGAGCTAGCGTTCACTTACTACCACTCCTCTTAATCTCTACCAAGCAAATCTTCACGTCTCCACAGGAAGATGCTATCACACCATGGGATTGGCAAACTATAGCCCAAGGGTCAGATCCCACCTATGTCTTAGTTTATAAATAGAGGTTAACGGGATGCAGCCACGCTCACCACTTGTAAAGTGTTTAAGGCTGTTATCACATCAGTTGGTGAGGCCCTGCAGTAGAGTTCACAAGGTCCCCCAAACAGAACATGTTTACTATTGATCCTTTATGGAAAAAGCTTGCTCACTCCTACATCAGATGATTGTCAGTCTTGCGTCTAAAGAAGAATCTAAACTAAGATTAATCCTTAGCTGCTTTGAAGTCTGTATTAAAGGAAAGGAAACAACCCACGAGCCAATTTATTGTTTCCAGCTTGACAGTGGCTTTCTTTCCACTGGGCCTCCGTCTGTTTTGTTTGCTTGTGCAATGTCATGGCCGGCACCCACAGAGGAAGCGGAGAAGACCTGCCCATTCAACAGTTCATTAAAGTCCTTCATGTATTTTTGTGGATGTCACCCCTTCCCTCAAAACCCAAAGTATTTCAAGGTTCTCAGAGTCACCATGAAGCAGATGGTACAGTGAAAACCTCGACTCCAGTTCCACCTGTCATGTGACTCCCCAGATACTTGAATTATTTTCTTTGCATTACCTTGATTTGGTAAACATAAAAATTATCAACTACTTCTAAAACTATTTTCTTGAGAGGTTTTCTTGTAGGCTTTTCATAAGGGCATTATTCCCTCGGTATCAATTACTCACATTCTGCTTTTCTAATGTCACCTTTTACCAGTACACAGGTGTTGCCAATTGTTTGCAAATACTTCTTTGCGATACCTAACATTACCATGACATCGCAGACTTCTTAATGCCATTCAAGTCGGAATTGCCTGCACAAGGCAGAACTGCATAAACACATTATCGGTTACTCCCCCATAAAACATTAGGCAACTGAACAAGCTATAGTAACAGAGTATCAAAAAACCTAAAGAAGCACAAAAGAACATAGTTTAGAATTACAGGTAAACTTTCTTAAAAATAAGAAATCATCTATGTTAACATACGCGTTTCTCACGAAAGTGTTGAAGAGAAAATGTCTTTTCCGTATTTCTGTGTGGATAGATGGATATTGATAGTTGTCTTGGTCAGTTTGGGCTGTTAGAATACTATAGACTGGGGGGTTTGAACAACAAACTTTTCTCACAGTTCCGGAGGCTGGAGGTCTGAAAGCAAGGCTCCAGCGTGGCAGAACTCTTGGCGAAAGCCGTCTTCCTCTTTGCCTTCACACAACCTTCCTTGATGCGTGCCAGGAGAAAGAGCGAAATCACGCCTCTCTCCCTCTTTTTATAAGGGCGTTAATCCACCTGCGGGGTCCATCCTCCTCACCTGATTAACTCCCCCGCCCCCAGCAAGGCCCCACCTCCAAACAACATTCTGCTGGGCATGAGGGCCCCACCCATGAATGTTGAGCGAACACAAATATTCAGTAGTAATTAGCTGCTATGATGAAAATCCACTTAGATAGGAAATCATCTCTACAGACTCCATATATAGGTGAGTGTTATTTCTGCTTTGCTGAACCTATTCCCTTCTCGCCTCACTTCTAGAGTCTCAGAGCCTACATTCAAACTGAGATTGCCTCGAGGGTCCTCAGCTGAAGCAAGGAAAAAAAACAAGGACTTTTACATAGAAAAAGTTCAGATCTTTCCATTTAACCAGTTGGGTAGGTCTCTTGGGAGAAAGCTAACTTCCTTAGTGGCTCTTCCCCAGGCCCAGCAACTGAATCCTTTAAATATAATTAAAGACACTAAACACCTTTGTGAGTTTTCAGGGGGGTTTATGCAGTCGCTCTTGTAATACTCTACTTCAAACATGTTAAACAGGGCTCTGTCTAGTCACTGAATTATTGATGTTACTTCTTAGAAAAGTCAAAAATACACTCTGAGGTTTCCAAAATAAAAAGGCAAATCTGGTTTTCTAGCTTTTGTGCTATTTCCTTATTTCAAGACCAAGGTAACATATCAATGAGATATTTTTGGTTACTTTTCTATTCTAACATAGCAACACTTACATACATTATTTGTAATAATGTGCAATAATAAAACAAATGTCACTACTCCAGTTGCTGTCTTGATTTAATAAATTAATTGCTTCATGATTTTACCTAAGAAAAACACATTCTGCTTATCTAGCGATTAGTTTACTTTCCAAGCCTGTTTATTTTTTGAATGCTCATTTTAAGTAAATATTGATCTTTTTCCATTTAAGCACCATCAGAACTACCTATAAAAATCCAACATCTTCTCATATTACTATATCTGTTATTTTAAAAATCACTGGACAAAGATCATTAGTCTTCCTTTTATAATTTTTATTTTCTTGATGTGGCCATCTGATGATAATGGCTTTTGAATAAGAGAGGAAAAATAAGGAGCATGGGCTTGCTCCCCAACAATTGTATATGTAAGGATGCAGTATCCATGACAACTGCATGTAAACTACTGAAGTATCAATGTGGCTTTCTAGTTCCTCACCCTAAATACTGACAACAGAAATATCAAGGCCTCCACAAAACCCCTTTGACATTGACACTTGCCCTCAAACTGATTATTTTTTTAAATGTTGAGCCAATCTGTAAAACTGAATTCATATTCTAAAAAATTTGTCTAAAGAGTGTTATCGGAAATATTACCAAAATACAGCCACATAGGAAATTATAAGTCCTTTGTTTCTTGTGGTATTTACTTGTACAACTCCAGAATCATAGCTTCTGCTTTAGAAATTATTGATACATTTAGAAAGGATGGACTTGAATAATAACAGTGGCAGTAATAATAATAGCTACCTTTTTTCTTTTTTCTTTTTTTTTTTTTCCTGTCTTTTCTAGGGCCACACCAGGGGCATATGGAGGTTCCCAGGCTAGGATTCTAATTGGAGCAACTGCTGCTGACCCACGCCACAGCCACAACAATAGCAACATGTGATCTGAGCCGCATCTTCAACCTACACCACAGCTCAAGGCAACCTCAGATCCTTAATCTGCTGAGGGAGGCCAGGGATTGAACCCACAACCTCATGGCTCCTAGCCGGGTTCATTAATTGCTGAGCCACTAAAATTGCCAAACTTGGACAAGGTGCATTAAATATAAAATATTTAATCCCACAGCAATCCTATTAGCGGTTCCTTTTTGCACATAAAAAAATTGAGAACAAAAGAGATTAAATACAATGACCAAGTGCAGGTAGCTAATAAGCTGTTGACTTGGAATATCCCTGAAGCCTGACCGCTGTACAACAAGGTCTCTCATTAAAAATGGTTGCACTTGGTTTTAGACTTTCAGCGGTTTCTATGTTAGTGCCAAAAGAATAGGCTAAATATTTCAGGGTAATCCTTCATAGTATCTCTAAATTAAAATAGTACTGATGAGTCTAAGAAATGGAAATGACAAATTTACCTTCAGAGGAACCAGAGTCTGTGATGAACGTTCCTCACTTAGTTTACCATCTTGAACATAAACATTTAGACTGTGAGTCTAGATGTCTCTTATTTGGAGTTTTAGAAATTTCTGAAAAGCATTCAGTACTTAGCCCCTCCCTCCTGAGAGAGCTACTGCCCTTTGCTATTTCCCTTTCTTTCCCTCTCACTCCTCTGTGAAGGCATCCTTTACCCCATTTCTACTGAATTCTAGAAAGCAGCATTATTATAAGTTTGTGGATCCATGTAGCACTAAGCATTGACGGTTGGTAGAACCAATAATGTGTTTAACACATGTGGTTATTACATTTCAAATAGATTTCAGTGAGTAATACATTACAGGTCACTTGAAACTATTTTAAAATTCATAGCATTTTTGTCATGTCCACCACCATAAAAATGATGAATAAAACAACATGAATGTTTCTATTAATTTCTTTCTGGATATTTAGAGCCACATCTGTGGCATATGGATTTTCCCAGGCTAGGGGTCAAATCAGAGCTGTAGCTGCCAGCCTACACCACAGACAGAGTCGAGTCTGGGACCTACACCACAGCTCATGGCAACAATGGATTCTTAACCCACTGAATGAGACCAGAGATCGAACCCATGTCCTCATGGAGACTAGTCGGGTTTGTTAACCGCTGAACCAAGACAGTAACTCCCTTAATTTCTTACTTTAAAAAGAACTCCTCATAAGCAAAAAAGTTAAAACCTATAACACTAGTCCTTGAACAAATAAAATCTCCATTCTACAAGGTCTATCATGATTTGTACAGTAAAAGTAGTCTAATATCTTCTCCACAACTATGCAAGACTACAGCATTACACAAAAGAAAAAAATCCACAAGCAAAAAATGAAAATTCCCCCAAATAGAATTGACTGCACCCAAGAAATTAATGCAAGAATATAAAAGAAAGAAAAGCTCTCATGTCGTCTCTTAGGATACCCCTCTGTCTTCTCTCCCAGTACAAATAATGTTCATTGCTGCAGCCCCCACACAGGAAGAACGGAGATGCAGAAATGTATTTCTTTTCAGATTGTATTTCTTCCCAGTCATTAGCCTGTGTTTTTTAAAGGTCTTAGCAGCATAAAAGTGAGGCATAGATATTTTAGGCAAAATATTCAAGAGCCACTCTTTAATTAACTTCACCAAAGATATTCAGCATTACACACCAGTAATTAGAATGTAGAGCTATTTGCTCTGTAATATTAAAGAATGTCAAGGCTTCCATTACTTACAAAGCTGTATGTTTTTCAGCTTTTCATTTCACTTGCTCAAATTGGTTCTGAAAATATCTTTAAAAGTATCTAGCTTCACCATTAAGCAAAATCGCTTCAAAATTCTAGCATGTTTTCATTGCTGGCAATGGTCAGCCCTAAACAGACACTTACTGCATAGGCAGAAGTGATTAACCCTGATGAATGCTGAAGTAATGCCCCTCCAACAGTTATTTGAGAAACGAAATGTTGTCTGTTGTTGTTGGCTAAATGTTGATCCATATAATTTCTTAGTCTTTTATCTAAGACCTGTAGAAACAAATTACCTTCAGATTTAGATCTGTAACATTCCCAGATCAGTAACTTAACACTGTAATATTTAAGGCAAATTGTTCAACTTCTTTGAACCTCTTCCCCCACCCACAAAATTTACTTCACTGTCTAATGAGAATTGCACGAGATAATGTTTCTTTATACATAACTGACCTAAAGCAGGATTTAAACCACATTGTTTTATGACCTCAAGTAGCCCACCCACCACTCTCCAAAGCATTTTTTATTCACATCTCCCCCTGGGCTCCGAACACTTCTTTTGGTCCATGTTGCCCAGCGGCATGGACTTCAGCCCTGAAATATGGGGACTGGCTAGTAACATGTAGGACAAAGAGCCAATGAAGTCACAGTTGTGGATCTTGCCAGTCCTGTTTTCAGCAGCTTCTGCAAGTGCACTGCAAAGTGACGATTCCTGAGAAATATGGGTGGACAACCAGCAGCAACTCTTCAACATGCGTGGGCAGACCAATGACTAAGAATCCAGGGACTATTTTAAGCAACAAGATTACAGGTCTACAGACACTTTATATAAAGCACAAGGATGAAGAACTCACCAACAGAACATAAAATGGATTTTATTTTCTTTGCTTCACTCTAGAAACCAGATAGGGAAGCAAAGTTGACTCAAAAACAAGACAGAGAGAGAGTACTCAAGCGGGGTTTGCTTTTACTCCACAGAGAGGGTGGCAGCCTGATTACAACAGAAGACCTTTTGGATTAAAGTCAAAGTACCAGTGAAAAGGGATGGTTAGGATTATTCCTTTCACTTTTGGCAAATCCAGTAAGAGGAAGTGTCAAACTCTTGATCTGGATGGTGAAGAGTAGATCAAATACTCAGTGCAGAGTCTGATGTCAACTAGACAAGAATCATGAGATAAAGCCATACTTGGTTCCTCAAATGGGCTGTGACTTGTAGCAGCCATAAGTTTTTTGTTTTTTTTTTCTCATTTAACAAACAATGACAATGCTTATTATGTGCTCAGGCCTCTTTTATGTGCTTTGTAAACTCATTTAATTTTCCTAACAATCCTAAAAAGTACTTAATTTATTACCATTTTAAAGTTAGAAGCAAAAAGAGGCTAAGTAACTTTCCCAAGAAAAATCTACCTCAAAAGTAGTTCTTTTAATCATTGCAGTCTTCTGCCTCCCTCCAAATTAAGAATTTGATCAATGCTGGGAGTATATGATCACACCTTGAATCCCTATTACAAGTTTTTGCCTCCTTTTAATTTTCGTTGGCCTGCCCGTGGGTTGGAAGGGGCAGGGAGAATTAGGAGAAGAGAACTGAATATTCTGGCAAATGTTCATATATAGGCTAATTATAACAACTATATTTTTAGAGTGTTGTTACACCAGAAATACGTTCAACTGGCTAAAGCAAGAATAAAATAATTGCACCAGAAGAATCACACTGAAGTATCTTGAATGGGAGCCAACTAGTTCAGTCTTTTATTACCCTGTAATCAAAATAATAAAGAACCTTTGAAGAATCTGAGAAGGAAGGGAAGAATGTGTGTGTGTGATCAGGTGTCAGTTTGAGCAACAACAAAAAATAGCAAACATGTAGGCAAGAGGGACTCCAGGAAACCATACGGATTTGGAAAGATCCACCTCGTCCCACGGGTGAGAACATCATTACTCCCCTTCTGGCCTTCAGAATGCAAAAGATCCTAATAAGCCGTAACAGATGCGTTCACTTCGAAGGGAAAAGACTGTTCTGCATTTTAATGTGAACAGTCATAACCATGGAACCACTGGTTTTCCCGAGTCCTTGAATTTGTTCTCAAGACAAGGCAGAAAATTGCTATTGTCCGTCAATAAGAACCTCCTCATAATATCCAAGCAAACATTCTCCCCTCGAGGATGTGCTTCTGCAGACCCTCAAATGCATTCAACAGCTGCTTTTCCACATCTGCACGTGACAGCCAGCATTTCCCTTTGGTGCTGATGAGCATAGGGCTTGGGAGCTCAAGTTGTGTGCTTCTAGTGGTAAAATGTTTATAGGTGATTGCCATTCTCACACATCCTTACATTTTTCTAACATATCTCTATTACATTTGAGAACATATCCTAGGAGAGCTTCTCAGAGCCGTCGATGCTTCAGAAGCCCTGTGGTTTTCTTCCACACATGCCCCAGGCTCCAATTCCAGAAAATCTGACTAATGGGTTTGGGGTAGAACCTGAGCATGTATGTTTTTTTTTTTTTAACTCCATGGGTGACTGATGCACAGGAAGGTGGAGAACTACACCACTGCAGGGAAAAAAAAAAAAAAAAAGATAATAATCAACAATTTTTGCAGGCTTGCCATGTGCCAGGTGCTTGGCTGAGGGATTTACATGTCTCATCACATTTGATCTCCATAATAACTTTCTGAGGTAATTATCTTGTTTTTTTAGTTAAGAAATCCAAGGCCCAGATGAATGGAATAACTTTCCTGAGGTCACAGAGGAAATGTATGGTGGAGCTGGGATTTAAACCCAGGCAGTCTTCTGTCAATAGATAGATAGATGATAGATTAGATAAATAGATAATAAATAGATATACAGATGATAAATTGATAGTAGATATACAAATAGATAGATGATAAATAAATAATGAAATTGGCTTGAACCTCCATTGTATTATCTATGAAAGTCATTACTTTCCCAATTTTTCTACACAGGGTCTTCAGGGGTCAGTTCTGACTCTTAAGCTCTGACCTTCACTGAATTAGTTTCTCCTGCTCTTCACCCTGTCTTTCTTTGTGGTTTTTTGTTTGTTGGCCCAGCCAATTCCCACTATTTTAAAAAGGAAAAAAAACAAGCTAACCATGTCATGCTTTGTTTAATAAGGCAGTATGTGGCAAACATACTTGGGTGAGACAGAGTTTATCATTTTTTTTTTAATTGCAGCAAGACGGTTAACTTAAAATTGAATAATAATGTTCTTTCCTTGAAATTTCCCAGCCACTATGTTCAGCCATACTCTGCTTTCTTCTTCTTTTTTTTTTTTCTCACCTCTCTACTCTCGACTTCTGTCTCATCCAGCCTTTGCTTTGTCCTCATCCCTGGATTTTTCTTCATCTCTAAAGCAAGGATCTTTAACAAACTCCTCTGTTGCCTCAGGTGTGTTCTTTTACTAATAACAGCTTCAGGTTCTCACATTCTATCACAAATGGTTTACCAAATATTTTCTTAAGCAAAGGTAGTGCTTTCTCTAAGTAACATTTTTTCCTGCCTTTTTTTTTTTTTTTCACATTTATGTACCTTCTCTTTTCCAGGGACTGGGCTGGATCAATGGTTATACAAAGTAAATTTGAGATATGGTCCCTAATCAAAGAGCTGACAATTTAGCGGTGAGGTAAGATATGCGTAAGATAATTTGATAAGGAATTAACATATAAATAAGTATTCTATTACTTTAAGGGTATAGAACGCTTATAAATTCAGATTAAGAGAAAAAAATAGATCAGAGATATAGATGAAAATTTTAGAGAAGAAAACACTTTAAGTAGGATTCAGATCAGGGATATAAAGCAGGAAGACAGCTGTGCCCTACCCAGATCAATTCAATCAAAATCTCTGAGGATGGCACCTGGAGTATAGTTTATTTTTCAAACTCTCCAAGTGATTCTAATACAGCCATGGGTGATCACCACGGTATGATTTAGTGCCTCATGGATTGACTTGTTAGGAAAAAAATATCAAGCAATGTAATGAAATTCAAATTTGATACGATAAGTTTGAAATATTGCATTTTATTTGCTTTAATAAATATCCGGCCTATTCTAATTTGCAATCAGAACATGGGTCAAAGGAAGTCTTGAGAA
Organism: Phacochoerus africanus; assembly: GCF_016906955.1. Classification (NCBI taxonomy): domain Eukaryota; kingdom Metazoa; phylum Chordata; class Mammalia; order Artiodactyla; family Suidae; genus Phacochoerus; species Phacochoerus africanus. Next base: position 60,851,537 of record NC_062555.1, read on the forward strand.
CTGTCATCCTCTAATCTTACGGTTTATCTCTCTTCTGGCTATTTCAACCATAGCTACAGCAGCATTTGAAACGGGGTACCTGTCAACCAACTGGGAGGTGGACAGAGCTTTCCACATAAGAGAAATTTTGTAGAAAGCAATATATTACTTTAGGTTTCGTGGATCATGAATTGTTATTGGTAGAGTTGGGGCAACAACAAAGTCAATGTGATTCCAGAAAAATGGTGGAGTTTGTTTCCAGAAAAAAAATCAATGACCTTCCAGACAAAGCCTCCATGAAAGATTTCTACTTACAGATATGCGGGACTACCTGGCGTCAGACCATTGCCCTCGGAAAACACTAGAAAACCCAGATAGATTAAAAAACAAAACAAAAACTGAAGGCAATCTTCTATCAATACAGCAAAGACCAATATCCCTGAGAAATATCCCTGAGAAATCCCTGAGAAATATCCCTGAGAAAAAAGAAATACAAAGAGGTAAGGCCCAAATTCATCAATGTATTTTTCCCTTCCGTCTTTGGCTTTTTTTAAGTGGTGGCCAAGAAGTTGAAAAGCCAAACAGACAGTAACTCAGAGGCCAAAAAGTGAGCAGAGTTTAGCAGAGAGTTCAGTGGTCTCAGTGGACTGTGAAAATAAAGACAGAGCCCAGAAAGGGGAAGAGCCTAGTAAACCCTCCTAACTTTCACGTAGAACTCACCAGGGACTGTGCTATAGGAATAAGTACAACTGGAAATAGAACAGTTTTTGCAAAAGTTTAAAAATAGCTGCAAATCAATTCAATCCCAAGTGAATCAGAAGCATTCTTCCACCAAACTTCCTGCATCCCAGAAGCAAAGGTAAATTCTCTCCACAGGAAGATAACATGCAGCCTCAAAACCACTTCATAATTTTTCATATGTAACTACAAGAAATAGTCATCACTATAGAACAGGATAACAAATGTCATCCTATGCTGTAGTTCCGTGGATTGTAGAAGAGGTCTGTAAATTATCTGGCACCAAAATGGTCAACAAATGACAGTTCTAACAGTGGGCACTGAGAAAATATAGTGCTGTGTTTTTTAAAAAGTCCACTTGAAGTTCCTGCTGTGACTCAGCAGTAACGAACCTGTCTAGTAACCATGAGGATGCAGGTTCCATGCCTGCTCCTGCTCAGTGAGTTAAGGATCTGGCATTGTCATGTGCTGTGGTATAGATCACAGATGCAGCCTGGGAACATCCATATGCCATGGGTGCAGCCCTAAAAAAAGCATAAAGTAAAATTAAAAATCCCCTTATTCTTTCTGTCAGGGACATTGAGAGGTAGATTAATAATTTGTTATATGAGAGAAAGATATGCTGGGTATATGATTAGATTAATATTAGCGTTAGAAACTAGAGATAGATACTTTTCCCCTATCAGTTCCTCGACAAGTAAGCAGAAGTCAGCAAAAATGACAGTTCCACATTAATGAAGCAAGCACAGCTTGAAAAGCCCTTAAACCTAGTTTTTCTAGCCATTGTCACCATGTCATCCCAGGCTGTTCTGTTACATTTAAACAACATTTCTGCACAGCATCACAACCTAATGTTTCATAATCGAGGGACAATAATTACCTTTTACTATGAATGTTCCTTAATGGCTGAAAATAGAAATGCATTATCCACGCTTTCAATACTTCTGGTTTGTACAACAATACTTCTGGTTTGAATATCAGAACATAGTATTAATATTAGGAATTAAAAGCACTGCAAATTTATAAAACGTTTTACAAACATCTGAGTTCTTATTTTTATACCCTTAAGTAAGGATTGGGTTTTGATATTTATACACTAATGGCTAAGAATATGAGGCCTGTGAAACCTAAATGCCAATAACAGGCCCAGTAATACTAATTTGGGATTAAATTAGGCTAAACTGAGCAGAAATGATGATTTTAATTTTCTTTCTGCCATTTAGTCATCAAGTTTTAAGGCAACCTTAAACTAAATTTGAAATATCCAAATGCTATTATGAATAACTGTGCCCGAGATTTTAGATATATGATAGCCTGTGAAGTGTTTTGATATAACAGACAAAATTTTAAAAGAAAAAAATTAATATTAAAAAAATGTTCAAGTTCCTCCTGCCACCCCACTTCTTCCACATTGCTGCCCCAAATGATATAGCAGGACAGGAGACACAGCAGGAGAAGCTGATCAGGATGGTATGCACATCTGTTCTACCCTGGTGCCAGCTCCTTTGCTTCCAAGTCATCAGCCCAGACAGCTCTAACATCTTGGTCCAGTGGTACCCAGAGCTGAGTCACTTCTGCAAGGAGCTGCCCATCATGGGATGTAAGACTGACTTACACATGGACACACTGCCAGTGAAGAAGCTGTGAAAAAAAAAAACAGATTGGAGGAGTTCCCGTCGTGGTGCAGTGGTTAACGAATCCGACTAGGAACCAGGAGGTTGCGAGTTCGTTCCCTGCCCTTGCTCAGTGGGTTAACGATCCGGCGTTGCCGTGAGCTGTAGTGTAGGTTGCAGACGCGGCTCGGATCCCGCGTTGCTGTGGCTCTGGCGTAGGCCAGCGGCTACAGCTCCGATTCAACCCCTAGCCTGGGAACCTCCATATGCCGCGGGAGAGGCCCAAGAAATAGCAAAAAGACAAAAAAAAAAAAAAAAAACGATTGGAGCCCATGACCTATCAGAGGAACCAGGAGATGCGAGGACTTTGGGCACAAGGACTCCCTCCAGTGCTCAGCTGGGCTGCAGAATGTCCACGTTGTCTTCCAGGAGGTGAGGTGGCCCTCAGCAACTGCAGGGGCAACCTCTGGCGGAGCTTTGGCATAGTAAGCTGATGGCCTGGGACCCTTCATGCCTGGGAAGGAGTTGGGTACTGACCTGCCGAGTTGGTGGAGCTGTTCCTTGTCCCTACACTGTGACCATCCATCTGCATCTCAAACAGGTGAGTACCACCAAGGCCTGGCTTCAGCCCAGAGGCGAGGCTTCCTCAATCAGAGAGAAACCCTCCTGGGGCTGAGGCTCCCTGGCCTACCAGCCCTCTGGAGGCCCACCCCAGTGTCCCCTGGAATCACTGACAGACTCCAGTTCCCAGCCTTGGACACTGCATTCTGAAGCAGTTGGTGCAGCCTGGCACCACCTGGTGGCTATTTCCAGGACTGCACCTTCAGGATCTCTATGCCTAGGACTCTGAGCTGAATCCACATCCTGCCCTATCCCCCCTTGCCCAGCCAATCCCAGTGGTCACTGTAGCAACTAAAAATACATCACTTGTCCAAAAACATTTTTTACATGAAATAACCATTTATTTCACAAAATAAACAACTGTTGACAACAGCAATACTCCAAACCCTATACTACAGTGGCACATTTGAAAGAAGACACTATGAAAGGATTAGAAGAATTGTGATTATCTGAGTCAAAGCTTTCTTGTAGTTCTTATTCTTCAGCCACAATAACATATTTCAAGAAGCAAGTACCTTTAAGTACAATAAAAATTGTGTATTCCTATGGTGAGTTCTCATTCCCAAAAGATGGAGAAAATAAAGAATAAATTCATAAAAATGGAGAGAAGCAAAGATAATCCATGACCACTGAAGAACACTAATAAACAAGATCTGAAATAAAGAAAAAGGAGAAGCAATAAAAAGGAAATGACAATTACAAACACTGGTAGTTTTAAGAGGTGTGTGCTGTATCAAACAAAAATTTTGGGGGGCCACACACACAGCATATGGAAGTTTCCAGGCTAGGGGTTAAATCAGAGCTGCAGCTGCCAGCCTACACCACAGCCACAGCAACACAGGACCTGAGCCTCAACTGTGACCAAAACTCATGGCAACGCCATATCCTTAACCCAATGAGCGCGGCCAGGGCTTGAACCACATCCTCATGGATACTAGTTGAGTTCATTACCACTGAGCCACAAGAGGAACTCCTTAAATATCTTTCAATTAAAGAATTTTTTATATCATGATAATCCATTTTACAAAGTTACATGTAGATGTTGAAAAGGGAGGGAGTTCCCATCGTGGTGCAGCGGAAAGGAATCATACCGGGAACCATGAGGTTATGAGTTCGATCCCTGGCCTCACTCAGTAGGTAAAGATCTGGCATTGCAATAGCTCCAATTTGACCCCTAGCCTGGGAACCTCCATATGCTGCGGGTACGGCCCTAAAAAGACAAAAAACAAAAAAAAAGAAAAAGAAAAAGGGAGACCTACGTGTCCCAACACAGAAAATTCTCCCAAAATGTTTGTAAAATAATTGAGGTGATACATAATATGTACGTTAAAATACAATTTATGTTTTAAAAATATACACATATATAAATATGCAAATTAATAGAAAGCTATATGAAAGTATCACAGCAAATACTGACAGCGAATCATCTTTGAGAGGTAAATGACTAATACAATCTACTTTAAGTGGTAAAAAGTTACAGCCAACCTGCTTTATAACATTGTAATATGTACTGAACAAATACCATACTGTCAATACAACTATTATTCGATACATAAAACAAGGAACTGATCCTGTATACTGACTTTTTATTTACACAGAAGAAAAGCAATGCTATCATGCATCTACAAAAATACAATCAATAAAACCACTTTCTTTGAGTTTTCATTTAGAGTCCCAGTCTTTTAGAAATCTGTGACAGCTGTTTCCATATGAATAAATAGCTATATATGGAATCAAAATAAAACCAATGCTAAAATTATCATCATCTCATCAATTCTGTAATATTCAGGTCATATATATATATATATATATCCTTAAAATGGTTATTTTGCTCTTAAGTTTGCAGAGACAAGGTAAACAAATAATTATAGTTTTGCAGTTATTTCTTTTAACCAACATTGCAAAGCATTTCAAAAATTTGCATTGCAAGTGTCTGCCATACAATCTAGAGAGAAGTCTATAAGAAAAGTAAAAACAATTTGATTAACTTATCCAACTGAGGCCTACCAGAATTATTCAGGGAAACTATCCAAAAAAATTACATGTAGTTGTTTGCTTTGCTCCATGAGACCAAACTACCCATTCAGATGTCATCAGAGATGAAACAGTATTCTCATTTTTGTGGCAGAATTCCCAGTGACTTCAAGTTGTTACATCTGTATTCCCTTTCCTAAGACACCTGATAGGAAAAATAACATGGAAAAAGTGCAAATTGCCTTAAGGATAATAGAAAAAAAAAGTTAAATTGCTTCCAGGGGCAATCAAATTGAGGCATTTTCACAGTCTCATTGGAAAGGAATAGAGGTTTGAGTTTTGTAAGTGAAAGGCCTGGAGTTGCTGTTGTGGCTCTGCAGGTTAAGGACCCACTGTTCTCTCTGTGAGGATGCGGGTTTGATCCCTGGCCTCACTCAGCGTGTAAGGATCTGGCATTGCTATAAGTTGTGGTATAGGTCACAGATGCAGCTCAGATCCAGGGTTGTTGTGGCTGTGGCGTAGGCCTCAGCTGCAGCTCTGACTCGACCCCTAGCCTGGGAACTTCCAAGCCATAAAAAGAAAAAGAAAAAGAATGGTAAGTGAAAGGCCTATTACCAGTTACTTGGCAAAGAACTCTGCATATAGCCTTGAATACTCTCCCTGGAGAGTATTTTCTTGTCTGTAAAATGAAGTGTTTGGACTAAATGATCTCTACCATCATCCAACTCTTTATTCACTGAGCTTCCAGGCCAAGCCTCCAAGCTTAAGAGCACCAGAGAAAGGGGATCACTAACACACATGAAAGTAAAACAAATGAGGACCGAGGTGGTAGGGAAGGAATGCTGGGTGATTCTTTTCTGGTCCAGTTTACCTGGGACTTAGGGCAGGAGTCAAAAAACCTTTTCCAACCAAAGACTTTATAGACCATGTGGTCTCTGTTGCAGCTATTCAACTCTGCTTTTACAGCACAAAAGCAGCAGTAGAAAATCTGTAAATGAATGAGCGTGACACAGCCCTTTCATACTATGCATCCATACTCAATCCTACTTTATTTACAAAAGCAGACTGTGGGCTGGATCTAACCCAGAAATCACAGTTCGCCCACCCCTAATTTATGTGGTCTATCGCACGTCTGGCTGGTTAGCTCATTATCAGCTAGGATACTTCCGTTCTTTTCTACATTAACTTCTCATTCTCCATGAGGTTAGCCTGTGTCCATTCACATGCTCTACTTAGAATTCCAGATGCAACAAAACAACAAATCAGACTGCAGAATATTTTTCAAGTTTCTGATTGTTACATATATTTGCCTCAATGGCCAAAGAAGTCATGTGGCCAAGCTGTGAAGGGGTAAAGAAATAGATTGCACCCCTTGATGAGACCAGTGGGAAAAGTCAAAAGATAAAGTGGTATACATGAGGGTAGAAGAGATATGCTCCCCTTTATATGATGTGCTACAGGGAACTCTGTAAAACAAATCCGCAATGAACCCAAATTTCCAGCCCTTTGTATTTAACTAATCCCAAGTCAGTTAAAAAGATAACATTTTGAGATGACATGAAATATACTTTGTTTCTCCTAAAAACCTTTTTAATCTTGTGATTATTTTATACTTCTCCACATAGAAAGAAATATTATCACCTGAGGAACTCCAGAGTTCCTCTGAAAATATAAACTATAATTTACAAAGTTGGTGGAGATTAGGCCATTAAAGAGTAGGATTAATAAAATCTTTTTAAGTTGGATTTTTTTTTTTTTTGAAAAGAGATGTTGATAGCCTACAGCAGTCAGTAAAGAGTACATTTATCACTTGAGACTAAACATACTCACTTCACTCCATCATTTTCACTCCAGTTTGATGCCTGTCCTCTAGGCAACAGAGGCTTGCAATGACAGAAGCAGTGATCACTGCAGAAATTGACTGCAGTTATTTTAGAGCAGAAAAGTATCCAAAAGAGTAGTAAAAGAAAATGGAGGAGCATCCTTAGAAAACCAAAAGTGGAATTCCCCCTAAACATTTTGTCAAAAAGAGAAATAAAAGTGAGACTGCTTAGTTATTTGAAACAGCTTTCAAAATAATAGATGGACCATTACGGTAGCTGGTACTTATTCACATTTATTTTTTTAAATCATTTTATTTTATATTAAAGTGGAACATCAATGTGTCTGCTAGTTGAATCTGGTACTTATTCACATTTATTTTTTAAAATCGTTTTATTTTATATTCACGTGCAAAGTCCGTTTGTCAGCAATAGAGGAGCAGAAAAATATACAAAGTAGAGAGGCATTTGAAACAAAGTTGAAAGTTTCCTGTGCATGAATGTGATACCTTCTGTTTGGCCTGATTTTCTTTGTCATTCTTGATGATTAACTTCCTAAGAAAACTGGCCCCTGCCTACTCTCTAACTCTCAGAAGAGGAAAAAAATAAATGTTTAGGTAACCCTTTCAGAGAAGAAGCAATCGACATTCTTAGGCATGAAAAAAATGTCAATTATTTTATAGATTACCTATGGGGGGAGGTCAGAGAATGGAATGAACTCACTTAAGAACAGGAGTCTTAAATTGTAGGCGCTTCCCAGCAGCAGCAGTATCACTTGGGAATTTGTTACATGTGCAAATTGTCTGGCCCTGCATCCTCCTAGTGAATCTGGAATCTCTAGGAGTGGGACCAGCAATATGTTTTAACAAGCCCTCCAATTGATTCTGGTGCCCACTAAATTTGTGAACTGCTGTATTCAAAGATAACCCAATTTGATTATTACATTTAAGAGGGACCACTAGAAGCCCATTATGTCTGAGGATTTTAAACTATGTGCTTTCAGAATCTTCATGGCCCATTCACTTAAAAAAAAAATAGATATTCAATCAGGAATTTCTAGTTATAGGACTACAAGTTGACTGTGGACAATAGACTTGATTGGCAAGTCACTATGCTGTGAATGCTTATACTCATTCCTTATTCAAGTCAGGTGGGATCTGTGGAGCTAAGGAAGCATTCGTTAAATGAACAAAGTTAGCACATGGAAATTAGATAAAATTCTGCTTCATTTTCTACAGTAATTTTCAAGATATGTGTGCTTCCTGTGACTCTGGGGATCAATTTAGATGATAAGAAAAGTAACAAAAATGTGTTTTTCTACCTTTAGAGTATTGAAATCACACAATATAAATCCAGCATAAATATATTTCTTTAAAAAAGATACTCTCGCTTAGCCAGAAAAAAATATGTGGTATTTTTCTTCCTTTAAGGAAAAAGCTAAAAATAAACAGACCTTTGAAAATGTTAGAAAGACATGGGAAGGAAGATTAAGAACTAGAGGAAAAAGCAACTTAGCAAAATTTAGGACAAAATTAAGGATGGAGGGTAAACCTGATCTACATGGAATATGAAAGAGCTCCAGAAGTTCAAAATGTTTTCACTTATGTGGTAAATTTCCATGACTATTTATTTATTTATTTGGATTTTTAGGGCCACAAGTGCAGCATATGGAAGTTTCCAGACTAGGGGTCAAATTGGAGCTACAGCTGCTGGCCTATGCCACAGCCACAGCAACTCGGGATCCAAGCTGCGTCTGCAACCTACACCACAGCCCACAGCAATGCCAGATCCGTAACTCACTGAGCAAGTCCAGGGATTGAACCCACATCCTCGTGGATAACCTGCTGAGCCACAATGGGAACTCCTCCATGAATGTATCATTGTATTTAGTTTTGCTGTTTTCTACCTTCATGGAAGACACTGTGAGTAGCCAGGATATTCCAGGTACAGATAACCTGCTTGTTTCCAACCAACCCTCCATCTCCAGCCATGATCTATATTCTGTTCTCAGTTTTGAACATGGTGTTTTAATAGAAATACATATATAAGACGTTCTAATAATGAGTAATTTAATTGTAACTGTTTTCCAAATACTTCTCTACCTAAGGGTGACAGTTCCAAGTTCATTTACTAGTCTTTGAGAAATCTTAAGCTCAAATAATGTAGGGGTTGATGGGGTTCAGGACATCAAAATATAGGGATTCACTACCCCCAAATACAGCACTTTAGCATATTGAAGATTTTCAGCTGAAGGCATTTGAGAAAATGCAGAAGTGGGAAAGTCAATCTAACCTTTCTCCCCCACCTTCTCACCTGAAACAGGTCATAAAACAGGATAGGTGTGTCCCTTAAAGGGCATCCTTATCTCTGAAGACAGAGGGACTCCAAGAATAATCTTAACAAACAGGACTTCCTAAGTTTTCTCCAGCTTATGACACTTATACTCCTTAACCTATTAAATTTCTACCTGGTTGACGACTCTTCACCAAATCTTGCATTAAAAAAAAACAAAGATCTCACTGTTTCTTTGGGTCTTCATTTCCTTATGAAGGCTCCCATATTACACAAAATTTTATGTTAAGTATATTGCACACTTTTTCCCTATTAATCTGTCCTTGACAGTTAAATTTTCAAACCCAGCCAGAGACCCTAAAAGGGTCATGAAAAACATTTTCTTTCCTTTCCAAGAAGGTCATAGAAACTCAAAGAGGAAAAAGTCATCTTAAAAGCAAAAAAAAAAAAAAAAGTCTTTGCTGTATTATATTATAGTTGATTGTCTAGAGCCATAACTCGTCAATGCAGCTTCAGAGGTGACTACTGCTGCAAGCATGGCTTCCTGAAAGAAAGGTGGGAGTGAGGGACCCTTACTCACTCAGGTGACTACAAACCTAAAGCAAAGTATCACTATCCACAGCTGGTATCCAATATTCAAAACTGAAATTTCCCTTTCTGAAGTAAGTCTCAAACTTGAAAAGGATATTTAATGGAAAAAATATTAGAGGAAATGACCCAATAATATGTTCTTTTATATCACATGAAAGATTCGTTTTTACATCTTTTAAAAAAAAGCTATAAAACATTTAAACTAATGAGAAAGGATATTTCTTGATGCATTGTATTGTATGACAAGCTTATTACAAATAATTATTTGCTGATTTGTAAAGCTTTGTACATGGGTGACAATAATCTACCAACTGTGAAGACTTTAAAAAGTATAATTTCCACAAACTCAGTCTGAGACCAAAAATCCAACTCACTGCCTAAGCATTCTATTTAGTTTAGTAGTATCCATTTAAAATGTTTAAGGCATAAGCATGATTTTAAGCTCAATCTACACATGTGATCAATGACTTGTAAGCCTTATTGAACTGATTTAAATGAAAGTTTTCTCAATTTATCAGCCTTATGGTCTTTTTATAATTTGTATCCACGAATAACATGCTTTTGTGGGAAGAAAAAGGGGATGTTGAGGTTGATTAAAAAATCCAAAAATCAAATTATGTAGGAATTACAAATGTTCAAAACAGCATTATTTACGATTGGCAATAAATGGAAGCAACCTAAGTGCCCACCAACAGAGAAATGGATAAAGAAGCTGTGTATGTATATATAGAGAGATAGATAGATACATAGATAGATAGATATAGTTATATGTGAGTATATATATATATATATCTATATATACAAACACACATATACTCACATAACACACAATGGAATGCTATTCAAGCCATAAAAAAGAATAAACATGTGCCATTTTTACATGGATGGACTTGGAGGGTACCATGCTAATATAAATCAGACAGAAAAAGACAAATACTGTATAATATCACTTATATGTGAAATCTAAAAAATACAACAAACTAGTGAACACAACAAAAAAGCAGACTCACAGATAAAGAGAAAAATTAGTGTTACCAGGGGCAAGGAGGGGCAATATATGGGTAGATGATTAAGAAGTACAAACTATTAGGTATAAAATAAGCTACAAGGATATAATTGTACAATATAAGGAATGTAGCAAATAGTTTATAACAACTATAAATGGAGTATAACCTTTAAAAAATGTTAATCATTATTATATTGTACCCCTAAATTAATATAATATTGTTATCAACTATAATCCAATAAAAAATTAAATATAAATTATGTAAGATGCAATGAAAGCAGTGCATGGAGGGAAATTTATATCATTAAATGCATATATCAGAAAAGAAGAAAGATCTAAAATCATTAATATAAGCTTCTACCTTAGGAAGCTAGAAAAATAAGGATAGATTAAGTGCAGCGTTGACATAAGAAAAGAAACAATAAAAATTAGAGTAGATATCAATGACATTGACAGCACAGAAGATCAACTAAATCAAAAGTTGGTTCTTTGAAAAAATCAATAAAATTGATAAACCTCTAGTGAGGCTAAGAAAAAGAGAGATGGCACAAATTACCGATATCAGAAACAAAAGAGGAGCAATCACTACTGATCCTGTGTTTATTCAAAGGATAATAAAGAAACATTATTATCCTTAATAATTTGATAGATGAGATGAAAAAACTGCTTGAAAGAGAGTTTATCAAAATTTGCACAGGAAAAAATATATAATATATATATATATATCTATAAAAGAAATTGAATAAATCATTAATAATCTTCCAGAACAGAAAGCACCAGTCCCAGACAGTTCACTCATGAATTCTACCAAATATTTAAGGAAGAAATTAAGCTAATTCTCTACAGACTCTTCCGGAAAACTGAAGCAGAGGAAATAGTTCCTAACTCATTCTATAAGGCCAGCACCACCCTAGTATCAAATCAGATAAAGGTATCACAAGACAAAAAAATTTCAGACCAGTATCTTCCATGAACACAGACACAAAAATCCTTGAAAAATTTTAAGGAATCACAAATCAAATCCATTTATAAAAAAGAATTACACACCACAACCAAGTGACATGTATTATAGATAACAAAAGGCTGGTTCAACATTTGAAAACTGATTACTGTGAATCATCATATTGAAAAGTTAAAGAAGAAAAGCCATATAATCATATCGATAAATGCTCAAAAAGCATTCAGCAAAGTCCAAAATCCAGTCATGATTTTTAAAACTCTCAGCAAACTAGATGTGATTGTTAATTTTATGTGTCAAGTTGGCTAAGCGATGGAGCCCAGCTGTTCTGTCAGACTTCAGTCTACACCTTCTGAGATCTTCTGAGAAAGAAGTGATTCTGCTTCTAGACTGCCTTTAGACTCAAGACTGAAACATCAACTCTTCTCTACATTACAGATTTTCAGTCTTTCTAGCCTTCACAATTATATGAGCCAATTTCTTAAAGTAAATATATATCCTTTGGATTCCTTTGTAAAAACCTGACTAGTACACTAGGCATAGAGATTAACTTCCTCAGCTTGATAAAGACGAACAACAAAAAGCCTACAACTAATGTCACTTCATTATAAGAAAGCACATGTTTTCTCACTAAGCTAAGGAACAAGAGAACTATGTCCACTCTAACTGCTCCTATTCAACACTGTGCTGAAAGTCCTAGCAAACATAAAAACAAGAAGAGGAAATAAAAGGTATACTCATTGGGAATGAAGAACTAAAACGATCTTTGTTCACAGATTACATGATCTTCATGTAGGAATTTCCAAAGAACTTTTAAAACTTTAAAAAAAATGAAAAAAGTCTAGGTGACCTTGAGTTGGCAATGACTTTTTTTAAACAGAACATCAAAAACACTAGCCATGAAAAAAATTAATAATTTAGACTTCATTAAAATTAAAAACTTTGGCTCTGTGAAAGCACTAGGAGAATAAAAAGACAAACCACAAACTATGAGAAATTATTTGCAAAAGACTTATCTGATAAAAGACTGGTATCCAAAACATGCAAAGAACTCTTAAAGCTCGATAGGAAAACAAACAATCCAATTTTTAAAAAGTGGCAACATACAGGAACAGAAAGCATACCAAGGAAGATAGATAAATGTCAAATAAGCATAGGAAAAGATTCTTAGTACTATATGTCTCTAGGGAATTGCAAGTTGGATATAGGTACACCATTTCGTTATTTGCCTCTGTGAAAAAAAACTCTGTCAATGTGCAAATATGTATATCATAATAACTACAAAAATATTACAAATTAACATAAATATGTAAAAACAAATAATGTGTTTATTACTCAGAAATACAATTTTACACTTATTGAAACAACTCTTTTATAAATACAATATTTAGAAATTGTTTGTTTATAATAATCATGTGCACACCTTTAATAGAGGAAAAGAGAAATTGAAAGGTAAAAGTATTCCCAGAAAAAAGTTCTTTCACATTAAAAAATCCAATGCTTCTGAATTATATTTTTCCATACAATATTGTCCTCTGTGCCATCAAGAGGATTGGTGAGCCAGTTATTAAGAGTTTCAAACTTGTCTCCAAAATTTTCTTCCGTGCTGCTCACATTCACTTGGCAAGGTTACATGTCAGTGCTTTACTAATTTTTTTTTTTTTTGGCTTTTGTTGTTGTTGTTATTGTTGTTGTTGTTGTTGCTATTTCTTGGGCCGCTCCCGCCGCATATGGAGGTTCCCAGGCTAGGGGTCTAATCGGAGCTGTAGCCACCGGCCTACGCCAGAGCCACAGCAACGCGGGATCCCAGCCGCGTCTGCAACCTACACCACAGCTCACGGCAACGCTGGATCGTTAACCCACTGAGCAAGGGCAGGGACTGAACCCGCAACCTCATGGTTCCTAGTCGGATTCATTAACCACTGTGCCACAACAGGAACTCCAATGCTTTACTAATCTTATCTAAGGGTGTCAACAGAAGGGTTTTTTTGTTTGTTTGTTTTTAATTAATTCTTTAATAGTTATTTCCCCAATACAGTTTTTTTTTCCTACTGCACAGCATGGTGACCCAGTTACACATACATGTACACATTCTATTTTCTCATATTATCATGCTCCATCATAAGTGACATAGTTCCCAGTGCTACACAGCAGGATCTCATTGTTAATCCATTCCAAAGGCAATAATGTGCATCTATTAACCACAAGCTCCGCAACCACCCCACTCTCTTCCCCTCCCCCTTGGCAACCACAAGTCTATTCTCCAGGTCCATGATTTTCTTTTCTGTGGAAAAGTTCATTTGTGCCATGTATTAGATTCCAGATATAAGGGATATCATATGGTATTTGTCTTTCTCTTTCTGACTTACTTCACTCAGTCTGAGAGTCTCTAGTTCTATCCATGTTGCTTCAAACGGCATTATTTTGTTCTTTTTTGATGGCTGAGGAGTATTCCATTGTGTATATAGACCATATCTTCCTAATCCAATAATCTGTCAATGGACATTTGGGTTGTTTCCATGTCTTGGCTATTGTGAATAGAGCTGCAATGAATATGTGGGTGCATGTGTCTTTTTTAAGCAAATTTTTGTCTGGATATATGCCCAAGAGTGGGATTGCTGGGTCATATGGTACTTCTATGTATAGATTTCAAAGGTATTTCTCTACTGATCTCAATAGTGGTTGTACTAGTTTACATTCCCATCAACAGTGCAGGAGGGTTCTCTTTTCTCCACACCCCCTCCAGCACTTGTTATTTGTGGACTTATTAGTGATGGCCGTTCTGACTAGTGTGAAGTGGTATTTCATGGTAGTTTCGATTTGCATTTCTCTACTAATCAGTGATTATTCCTTCAGGTGCTTATTGGCCATCTGTACTTTTTCCTTGGAAAAATGTCTATTCAGATCTTTTGCCCATTTTCCCATTGGGTTGTTGGCTTTTTTGCTGTTGAGTTGTATAAGCTGCTTGTATATTCTAGAGATGAAGCCCTTGTCACTTGCATCATTTGAAAGTATTTTCTCCCATTCTGTAAGTTGTCTTTTTGGTTTCCTTGGCTGTGCAAAAAGCATGTCAGTTTGATTAGGTCCCATTGGTTTCTTTTTGCTTTTATTTCTGTTGCTTTGGGAAGCTGACCTGAGAAAATATTCATAAGGTTGATGTCAGAGAATGTTTTGCCTATATTCTCTTCCAGGAGTTTGATGGTGTCTTGTCTTACATTTAAATCTTTAAGCCATTTTGAGTTTATTTTTGTGCACAGTGTGAGGGTGTGTTCTAGTTTCATTGATTTGCATGCAGCTGTCCAGGTTTCCCAGCAATGCTTGCTGAAAAGACTGTCTTTTTCCCATTTTATGCTCTTGCCTCCTTTGTCAAAGATTAATTGACCATAGGTGTCTGGGTTTATTTCTGGGTTCTCTATTCTGTTCCATTGGTCTATATGTCTGTTTTGGTACCAGTCCCACACTGTCTTGATGACTGTGGCTTTGTAATATTGCCTGAAGTCTGGGAGAGAGATGCCTCCTGCTTGGTTTTTGTTCTTCAGAGTTGCTTGGGCAATTCTAGGTCTTTTGTGGCTCCATATAAATTTTTGGATTGTTTGTTCTAGATCTGCGAAAAATGTCATGGTTAATTTGATAGGGATTGCATTGAATCTGTAGGTTGCTTTGGGTAGTATGGCCATTTTTACAATGTTAATTCTTCCAACCCAGGAGCATGGAATATCTTTTCATTTCTTTACATCTTCTTTAATTTCCTTGATGAATGTTTTATAATTCTCAGCATATAAGTCCTTTACCTCCTTGGTCAGGTGTATTCCCAGGTATTTGATTTTGTGAGGTGCAATTTTAAAAGGTATTATATTTTTGTATTCCTTTTCTAATAATTCATTGTTAGTATATAGAAATGCAACTGATTTCTGAATGTTAATCTTATATCCTGCTACTTTCCTGAATTTATTAATCAGTTCAAGCAGTTTTTCGGTGAGTCCTTAGGATTTTCTCTATATATAATATCATGTCATCTGCATACAGTGACAGTTCTACCTCTTCTCTTCCTATTTGGATGCCTTTTATTTCTTTTGTTTGTCTGATTGCTGTGGCCAGGACTTCCAGTACTGTGTTGAATAACAGTAGTGAGAGTGGACATTCTTGTCTTGTTCCAGATTTTAATGGAAAGGCTTTCAGCTTTTCTCCATTGAGTATTATATTTGCTGTGGGTTTGTCATAAATGGCTTTGATTATGGTATGTTCCCTCTATACCCACTTTGGTAAGAGTTTTGATCATGAATGGAAGTTGGACTTCGTCAAAGGCTTTTTCTGCATCTATTGAGATGATCATGTTTTTCACTTTTCTTTTGTTAATGTGGTGTATGACATTGATTTGTGTATGTTGGGCAATCCTTGTGAACCTGGGATAAATTCCACAAGGTTGTGGTGTATGATCTTTTTTATATGTTGTTGGATTTGGTTCGCTAAAATTTTGTTGAGAATTTTTGTGTCTATATTCATCAAAGATATTGGCGTATAATTTTCTTTTTTGGTTGTATCTTTGTCTGGTTTTGGAATTAGGGTGATGGTGGCATCATAGAATGTCTTTGGGAGTGTTCCTTCTTCTTCAAACTTTTGAGAAAGTTTAAGGAGGATGGATATAAGTTCCTCTTCGTATGTTTGGTAGAATTCGCCTGTGAAGCCATTTGGTCCTGGACTTTTATTTGTAGGGAGTGTTTTTATGACATATTCAATTTCATTTCTAGTGATCGGTCTGTTCAGTTGATCTGTTTCTACTTGATTCATTTGGCAGGCTCTAAGTCTCTAGGAAGTTGTCCATTTCTTCCAGGCTGTCAAATTTGTTGGCATACAATTGTTCATAGTATTTGCTAATGGATTTTTGAATTTCTGTAGTATCCATTGTGCCTTCTTTTTTCATTTCTTATTTTATTTATTTCGGTTTCTTCTCGCCTCTTCTTGGTGAGTCTGGCCAGAGGTTGGTCAATTTTGTTTACCTTTTCAAAGAAACAGCTCTTGGTTGTTTTGATTTCTTCCATTGTTTTTTGAATCTCTATTTTATTGATTTCCTCTTTGATCTTTATGATTTCCTTCCTTCTGCTGATTTTAGGTTTTGTTCGTTCTTCTTTTTCTAATTCATTTAGGTGGTAGGTTAAGTTGTTGATTTGAGATTTTTCTTCTTTTTTGAGGAAGGCCTGTATTGCTATGAATTTCCCTCTGAGCACTGCTTTTGCGGCATCCCATAGATTTTGAGTGGATGTGTCTTCATTATCATTTGTCTTGAGGTATTTTTTAATTTCCTTCTTGATTTCCTCATTGACACATCAGTTTTTTAGTAGCATGTTGTTTAGTCTCCATGCAGTATGTGCTTTCTCATTTCTTTCACTGTGGTTGATTTCTAGTTTCATGCCATTGTGGTCAGAGAAGGTACTTGAAATAATTTCTCTATTCTTAAATTTGTTGAGGTCAGATTTGTGCCCCAGTATGTGATCAATTCTTGAGAATGTTCCATGTGCACTTGAGAAGAATGTATATTCTGATTTTTTTGGATGTAATGTCCTACAAATGTCAAGTAAGTCTAATTGTTCTATTGTGTTCTTCAGAACCTCTGTTGCCTTATTGATTTTCTCTCTAGAGGATCTGTCCATTGTTGTGAGTGGGGTGTTAAAGTCTCCTACTATGATTGTATTCCCATTGATTTCTCCTTTTATGTCTGTTAGTATTTGTTGTAGGTATCTGGGTGCTCCTATATTAGGGGCGTATGTATTGACAATTGTAACATCCTCTTCTTGAATGGACCCTTTAACCATTAAATAGTGTCCTTCTTTGTCTTTCTTTATGGCCTGCGTTTTAAAGTCTATTTTGTCTGATATTAGTATTGCAACTCCTGCTTTCCTGTCTTGCCCATTGGCATGAAATATTTTTTCCCATCCCCTCACTTTCAAGCTATATGTGTCCTTTGCTCTAAGGTGAGTGTCTTGTAGGCAGCAGATTGAAGGTTTTTGCTTTTTTATCCAATCTGCCACTCTGTGTCTTCTGACTGGAGTATTTAGTCCATTGACATTTAAGGTGATTATTGATAGATACATATTTATTGCCATTTTAAACCTTGTTTTCCAGTTGACTCTCTTTTTCTCTTTTCTTCTTTTCTTTTTTGGGTTGGATGGTTTCCATTTATTTTATGCTTGAGTACTTTTCTTTTCAGTTTTTGTGAATGTAATGTTTGGCTTTGATTTGTGGGTGCCCTTTTTTTTTAAGCACATTAAGCCCTTCCTATATCTGCTTGTTTTTGCCTGATAGTCATATAGGCTCAGATACATCATTAAAATAAAAAGAAGAATCTATATTTTCTTACTTTCCTTTCCCATATTGTATGAATTTGATCTTTTTTTTTTAATATCTTCATGTTTAGATCTGTATGCTGGTTTATTTAAGTGATTCCTTTCCAATTGTGGTTTCCTCCACCCTAATTTTTCTTTTTCTCTTATTTTCTCTCTCTTTTTATAAATTTAGAGAAGCCCTTTCAGTATTTCTTTTAGAATGGGTTTAGTATTGCTGTACTCTTTTAGCTTTTGTTTGTTGGAGAAACTCTTTATTTTATCTTCTAATTTAAATGATATTCTTGCTGGATAGAGTATTCTAGGTTGCAAATTTTTTCCTTTCAGCACTTTAAATATATATTGCCACTCCCTTCAACAGAAGGTTTTTTAAACAGCACAGGCTCAGATCTCTTTCAAATGATCCTTAATGATTTGTTGACTGAAATATCAAAGGGTTGTTATTACCCAATCATGCCACCAAGAATATAAAGCAAGTTGTACCCATTAGTGGCAACTAAGTCACAAGTATTGCCTAGACACATTAGAAGGTATTTTGTAATTTCAGAGTTGTCAATATAAAAATAATATGCATCTGAAAATTAATGAAACATAGTATTTGGTTTCATTTTCTTTAATGAATCTAAGATATTGTGCTAATGGATTTAAATCCATTTCTATTCTTAATTATTAGTGATACACTTGGACATAGTTCTACCATCCTATTGTGTGTATGTTTAAAATGTTAACAGGACGTTTCAGCCTCTATGCAATCCAACATCTCAAACATGAATTTTCTAAAACACACTCTTTTTTTAAATTTATAATGCATAATAGGAAAAAAAATCAAAATACCTTTTAATTATTTTTTGCATCCTAATAGCTCTCTTCTTAATGAAATGAAAATTTCACTTCAATTAGTGATGGAAAATAAATAATAATTTATTAATAAACAAATAATTATTGTTTGATAATGTAAAATACGTAGATGGGAAAACCACACTATTTCTTCTTTCAATGTAAGGCATATACCTCATAAAACGGAAAGGTAAATCTGTCTAAATCATGAAGTATCTATATTATGGTGATTTATAACAACAGAAATGTACCCCCTGTAGGAATCCAATTGTTTGCACCAAGTCTTTACTGTGAAATAATTTAATTTAACTAAAATCCCTCCTGAATGAAATCCTTAATATTTCACCTCAAAATGGATTTAATTATCTGTTGCCCTTTTTACTTTCTCAATAATCCTCATAAAAAGATATCAAAAACATTATAAAATTCTAAATCCAAAAATGAGAATTTATTTGGGTACATCTTGGAAAGTAAATGTCACCTACTTGTAAGGTTATTAGAATGACTGTATTTACTATTTACTTTAAACTATGACAATGTTTTTCAGGAAACTTTAGGGCAGAAAACAGTAGGTCATTTTCTGTGACAAAAATGCACTGTTATTCTGACAGTTTTCAAACTCAATCTTTCTTCAAAAGACTTTGCTTTTAAATACAGTTCATGATTATTCCCTAAAAAATATGCATAGAATGGTGTGAAACAAGAAAGGATTATTATTTCTGCTTTGACTATTATTCTTTCTCCTTATACCACTAAACGTGTGAGAAATGGAAAAACTTCAAGCAGTAAAACAAACACTGAGACTGAACAAACTATAATGAAAAATAATACCGATAGGGCAAGATTTTTTTCTCAGAGTCAGGTTCTCAATAAATGCTGTCTAACTTTAATAAGTTTAGTAAGTTGAAAAACACCTTTTCTGTTCTCTTTCTGTATACCAAATATTCTTTATACGCTATAGACTCACCGAATACCAAAAGGCACAGACTCTCCTAGGATAAAAGGACCAAATCTTAGGGAAAAAGTATTGGCCATTTTTCTCTACAAATATTTCAAGCTTAGGACACGAAAAGGCATTCAGCCACCTTTCCTTTAATTATTTTGGATTGTAGAAAACAAATAGATTGCCTCTTTTATTTTATTTATTTTTTTTTTGTCTTTTTGTTATTGTTGTTGTTGTTGCTATTTCTTGGGCCGCTCCCGCGGCACATGGAGGTTCCCAGGCTAGGGGTCCAATCGGAGCTGTAGCCACAGGCCTACGCCAGAGCCACAGCAACGCGGGATCCCAGCCGCATCTGCAACTTACACCACAGCTCACGGCAACGCCGGATCGTTAACCCACTGAGCAAGGGCAGGGACCGAACCCGCAACCTCATGGTTCCTAGTCGGATTCGTTAACCACTGTGCCACGACGGGAACTCCAATTGCCTCTTTTAGCCTTCAGTAACAGTACCTAAATTTCCTTGCCAAGCATGGAGACAGAAAGGGAGAAAAATTGTTTAACCTCACATAACAGAACATGAAGGATGGTATCAAATGGCCCAAGTAAGGTTATCAGCCGCCTCATTTAACTCATTTTCAAAGTTCCAGAGTGGTCTTCATCCAAGTTATGAAGGGACCCATGATCTGTCTTGTTAAATACAAGGGAGAAAGGGCACCAAAAACAAAACAAGATTTTGTCTTATTTTTCATGTATCTACAATGCCTTGCAGAGAGTCAAGTTGTATCATCAAAAAAATGTGTGATATGTTTACTGAAAGAACTTTTGGAGTTCCTGTGGTGGCTCAGCAGTAACAAACTTGACTAGTATTCCATGGATGTGGGTTTGTTTCATGGCCTTGCTTAGTGGGTTAAGGATCCCTGGTCCTGCCCAGGGTGTTGCCATGAGCTGAGGTGTAACTCGCAGATGCAGCTCGGATCCTGCATTGCTGTGGCTGTAGCCGGCAGCTACAGCTCCAATTGGACCCCTAGCCTGGGAACTTCCATAAGCCATGTGTGTGGCCCTTAAAAAAAAAAAGAAAAAAAGAAAAAAGAAAGAAAGAAAGAAATTTTAAGGAGCTGACTCAGCTATGTAGGAAAATAGGGACTTGCCCTCTCTCCTCAATTTCTCCCTTTTCACACACACATATGCATACACTCACGTACTTTAAAGAAGTCAGTAGTAATCATTTTACTTTGTTAATTCTCTCCTCCTTTGGTATAGCAGCTGCATTTCTATACATCCTCATGTGTAGCTTTCTACGGTTTTCTAATTATGCTTCCAGAGAGTCAAGGGGAAAGAGATTTTCAGTTGAGAAGTGTGTCTGTTTGATCTGAGCTGTAAATTGCCTCTGACAATGGCATTCATACTCGACAGAAATTCAGTTGGGCAATATGACTACTCTGGCAGCATAAATTTATGCAAGCCTATATAATTGCTGATGATAGCGGAAAGATAATTGAACTTAATGTTTGATGAGCAAGACAGAAAAACTGTGATCCCTTCTAGTCCCCAATATGCTGAGTTCCCAATTACCAGGATTTGAAGCTCAGTTCCACAATAAAATGGAAAAAATAAATAAATAAATAACAGTGGTGAGACTCATCAAGAATCGCAACTGGGCCACTGGGAGAGATTAGGGCCTGCTAAAGATAGATGAAGAACTGGTCTAGGAGATTCAGCCCAGATAGAAATCAGAATACACAGAATGCCTCTAAATCATAATGTAAAAGGCAAGACCAACAAGGCTGTAGAAAGACAGAGAGGGTAAATGATGGGGTCGTAACAGGAGCAGTCAACATGCCAGAACAGCATAGACAAGACAGTTGTGAGCCAAGGGAGTGTGGAAGATATTTCATTTCCTTTTAAATCGACCACTGGCCAGTGAATCCAGTCCTGTGTATGCAACAGAACCCAGGATTGACACCTGGCTCTTGGACTTCAGAGGTGATAAATCAGCTTGGCAGGCCCGTGATGGTTTGTTCTGGGCGAAAGGACGACAGACCACCCTCGGCATCAATGTGCTTCGATTGGTTCCTCCTCGTTGGTAATTCAGTCAAGGGACAGTCTTTCGTATTAGTGAAGTATCACCTCCCCAAATAAATACATGCATGTATATATTTACTTTAGCCTCAATAAGACTTTCAAATTTTGAAATGAAAGTTTTATTCTGACTTGATGGGGTAACATCAGAGGCAGAAGCCTTGTGGTGTGAATGGGAATTTAGAAATAAATCAAATTTAAATATCATCACGTGGTCAGGACTATAGAGCTAGATATTTTTTCTGAGCCAAAAGACATTCCAGCATATTAATTTAATCAACACATATTTGAGTATGTCCATGTTTCCTTTTATACCTTACAAATTCCTACTAAATGATTAGAAGATCCTTCTTAGTCTTTTTCTGCTTAGCCTATCAGTCTTTAGTTAGGACCCTTATGGTTCTTTATTATTTATTATTTATTTCCCCTACAGTGATACAAAAGTTAATAACAACAATGCATAGGTCAACGTGTTAAAAAAAAAAAAAACACATTGAGGGAGTTTCTGTTGTGGCTCAGAAGATAAAGAACCTAACTAGTATCAGTGAGCACGAAGATTCTATCCCTGGCCTCACTCAGGGGGTTAAGGATCAGGCATTGCCACAAGCTGCAGCTTGGGTCTCACAGATGTTGCTGTGGCCATGGCCCGCAGCTGCAGCTCTGATTTGACCCCTAGCCTGGGCATTTCCATATGCCACAGGTGTGGCCCTAAAAGGAAAAAACGAAAACACAGTGAAAGAAATAGGTAATAGAAAGTAGATAGCTGCCTTTTACATAGATACATAGATGGATAGATATAGATAGATACAGATAGACAGATAGATAGATAAAATAATTTATGTCCATCTGATCCCAGTTGATTCTGATTGTATATTCAAATCAGACTCCATGAAACAATTAATATGTAACCTTTAATTATATATAAATATACATATATGCACATATATAATAATATGTGCAGTCCAAAATGAATAACAAGCTTCCATTTTTATTTTACTCTCCCTAAATTATGTGGTCAAAGTTGCATCAAATTTGAGGGAATTTCTCAAGGAAGTTGGCTAACAAGAAATTACATCAAGTTTATAATCTACCCCCCTCAACTCCCTTTTCTTCTCACTCTGGGCACAAGCGCAATTGGTCCTGTTATGAAATCCAAGACCCACTCTCTCATGTATGCTTCCTCCTGTAACTACATCCTCCTTGGGGATCCTGAAATAACACAGGCAAAGTAGACATGAGACTTCAATCCGAATCTGAAGAAATGCTGAATATCCCTTGATCTTCTAGTTTTATAGAAGCATAAAGAAAGTAGTCCTTTTTTTTTTTTGTCTTTTGCCTTTTCTTGGGCCACTCTCATGGCATATGGAGGTTCCCAGGCTAGAGGTCCAATCAGAGCTGTAGCTGCCAGCCTACACCAGAGCCACAGCAACGTGGGATCCGAGCCACGTCTGCAACCTACACCACAGCTCACAGCAATGCCGGATCCTTAACACACTGAGCAAGGCCAGGGATCGAACCCGCAACCTCATGGTTCCTAGTCGGATTTGTTAACCACTGAGCCATGATGGGAACTTCTGAAGACAGTTGTCTAGTGCTTAGATCAATGAAGTAAAATTTGAAAGGTTTGACTGTTATTCTCTTTATTCACTAGATTAATTTCGTGTGGCTGCTATCACAAATTTGGTAGCTTAAAAAACAGAAATCTATTTTCTCACATTTCAGAGGCCAGAATCTAAAACTAGTATCACTGGGGCCAAAATCAAGGTATCACTTCTTCCAAACACTCTAGAAGACACTGGTTCTTGCCTTTTCCAATTTCTGGTGACACCAGCGTTCCTTGGTATGACAATTAATTTTGAATCAACTTGATTGAGTCAAGACAATCTGGTAAAAGCCCAGACAGCTGGTAAAGCATTATTTCTGGATCTGTCTATACGTGTACCTCCATAAGAGACTGGCATTTGAATCTGCAGACTGAATAAAGATATTTACTCTCACCCACGGGAATAGACATCATCCAATCTGTGGAGGACCTGGATGGAACAAAAAAAGGGAGAGGAAAGCCAAGTTCATTCTCTCTGCTTGAGTGGAGACATTCATCTCCTCTGCTCAGAGAGCAGTGCTCCTAGTTCTCAGGCTTTCAGAGTCAGAATGGGACTTAAACCATCAGCTGCACCCCCATCTGAATCGCAGACCTTTGGACTTGGACTGAATTACATCCCAGAATTTCCTGATTCTCCAGCTTGCAGATAACAGATCATGGCGCTTCTCAGGCTTTCATTTATTTATATAATAAATCCACCTATCTCTCTATCCATCCGTCCATCCATCCATGGATCTGCATACCCCATTGGTTCTCATCCTCTAAAGAATACTGATTCCTAGCTTGTTGCCATGTCACTCCACTCTCTGCCTCCTTGGTCACACTGCCATCTCCACTTCTGTGTGTAAACCTCCTCTGCCTTCTCTTACAAGGACACTTGTGGTTGCCAGCAGGTCCACCCAGATAATCCAGGATAATTTCCCCATCACAAAATCTTTAACCTAATCACATCTGCAAAGACCCTTTATCCATATACGATAACATCGCCATGTTTGGGGTCCATGATTCAGCGTATTATATTCACATGGCATAATCTCTCACAATTCTTTTCCAATTCAAACCCCCCATGAACACCAGAGCCCACATCCCATAAAAATAGGCAAGAATATTATTGAAAGAAGTAGGACGAATAATCTCCCATTTCAGAGACGCTTATCCTCAAAAGATTCATGTAATGATTTTATCTTTTTCATACAGATTCTTGGTTTCTTACAACACGTGACTACTGGCAACATGTTCTGAAACAAACGATTCTGGATTATAGGTTCTCTGACATCTTCAGATATCACTGGTTCCACATATATTTTTACAATCACGCTGATCAAAGTGGTTAAGGGCGAAGATCTCCCACCACGCCCAAATCTTTCTAATTATCCAACAAGCAGTTACCAAAGGGTTCACCATGGGTTGCTTTTACCCTAAAATATTAATAAATGTTAATGGAGGAAATTATGCTTAGTGATCAAATCAGTTTGGAAAGTCCAGTGTTAAAAAACCTTAAACGCCTACTTTACTATGGGTGTATGTCGAGATCCTTGTAGAAGGGGTTGGTATATGTGGCATTTTCCCATCATGGAAATTTAGTTGAGGAATTAACTTCATGGGACAGTGAGGATGTGTAGATAATAGTCTGTGAAAGACTAATCCAGATTGCAGAAACATTACAAAATAAACATAAGGTAGTTGTAATTATAAAGAAACACAATGCCCCCATGAAGCATTATTTACAATAGCCAAGCCATGGAAACAACCCTTTAATATACAATATATATATAAATATATATGTATATCCCTTGACCAACATATATAGTTGACCCTTGAGCAACATGGGTTTGAACTGCATGGGTCCACTTACCTGCAGAGTTTTTCCACTAGGGTACCACAACATCTGCAGTTGGTTGAATCTGCAGATGTCAAACCACAGATAGGAGGGCTGACTGTGAAATTATGCATGGATTTTAGACTTCAAGGAGAACAGGCAACTCTAACCCTTGAGCTGTTCAAGGGTCAACTGTATGGTCAACACAATAGATTATTCAGCCATAAAAAAGAAGGAAATCTTGCCTTTTGCAAGAGCATGGCTAGAACTTAAGGACATTTTGCTAAATAAAATAAGTCAGAGAAAAATAAATATCACATGATCTCATGTGTACATGTAGTCTAAAAACAAACAAGTATGCACACACCATACACAGGGATACACAGTTTGGTGGTTGCCAGAAGCAGGGGTTGTCAGGGTACAAACTCCCAGTTATAAAATAAGTAAGTCATAGGGATACAATGCACAGCATGGTAACTATAGTTAATAATACTGTTTGGCATCTTTGAAAGTTGCTAAGAGAGTAAATCTTAAAACTTTTTATCACAAGAAGAAAAATGTAACCATGTATGGTGACAGATGTTAACTAGATTTATTGCGATTACCATTTCACAATAAATATATATATGTCATTATGTTGTATCCTTGAAACTAATATATTATTATATGTCAATTATACTTCAATTTTTTTAAAAAAAAGAGAGCAGAAAAGAAATGCAATGTGTTATCTGTACGCATTCCCTTCTGGGAGGTTCAGAGAGAAACAGAGTCCATGGCAAGTCTGCAGCAGTGCCTGAGCAAATCTCACCACTTTAAGCCAGAGCCTCAGTATATCTACCCGCTTCTGTTTAAGACACCTAGTTTAACTTTGCTTGTGTGGTACTGTCCCTCTATAAATAGTGAGAATAATCAAATTCTACTAATTACAAAAATTTGCCCTATGGCATATCAATATGGAAGGTTAAATAATGCCTGAAAGCGTTTTCTGAGTGATCTATGGGGGTACATATTTTTTACTTTTGGGAGGCCAGAGAGGAGAAATGTGTGCAATGGCCTTCTGTGTCTGAGAACACAGTTCATCCCAGGACTTGCTCACCCTGCTTGAGAAAGTACTCCAGTTAAAAATTATAGGATTCTGTTTCTGCTTTGTAGATAGGTTCATTTGTGCCATATTTTAGATTCCACATAGAGAACAGACTTGTGGTTACCAAGGGGGAGGAGAAGGGAGTGGGATGGACTGGGAGCTTGGGGTTAGTAGATGAAAACTATTATGTTTAGGAGTTCCCGTGGTGGCTCAGTGGTTAAAGAATCCGACGAGGAAATATGAGGTTGCAGATTCGATCCCTGGCCTTGCTCATGAGCTATGGTGTAGGTCCAAGAAGCAGCTCGGATCCCGTGTTGCTGTGGCTCTGGCATAGGCCTGTGGCTACAGCTCCAATTCGACCCCTAGCCTGGGAACCTCCATATGCCGTGGGAGTGGCCCTAGAAAAGGCAAAAAGACAAAAAAAAAAAAAAAACTATTACATTTAGAATGTGTAAGCAATGAGACCCTACTATACAGCACAGGGAACCATATCCAATCTCTTGGGACAGACCATGATACAGAAGAATATAAAAAAGAATCTACATGTACGTGTGACTGAGCCACTTTGCTCTGCATAGCAGAAACTGACAAAACACTATAAATCAACGACACTTTAGTAAAAATTTTTTTTTTTAATTTTTAAACTATAGGAAAGCCAGTGACTTTCTGTCATGCCTCTAGAGCTAAGTGGATAAGTCTTTGTGACTGTAAGATTATGTTGCTAATGGATACAGACAATAACAAAAATAAGTATAGGAACATTACAAACATTACAAAAATGTTTTATGTAATTGTTCCTTGGATTACCTGGAGGCTAAAACAAACAAAAAAAACCCCACAGACTTAAAGAGATGTTAATCCCTGGCATAATAGGACAATGGCCTTTGTAAGAAAGTGTCACTGGAACCCTTGAGCTTTAGGAGAGGATCCGACCAGTGAAAATCCCTCATAAAAGCACTCAGAAGCATGGGGGTGGGGGAGGGGAGAAGGAAAACCTGATTTTTTTTTTTTATGCTATCCACACAATTCTAAAGAAAACAATGTGATAGCTAGGGTGAGACAGAATAGCTGTGTAATACACAGGGCCTAAATCGCAGGGCCAGTGTAAAATGAAAACGCAGGACCTGTTGTTCACAAAGCTGGCAAAAACTGTTTCCTTGATTTCGCCATCTGTCTCTCAGCCAGTTTTGGTGTTTTGTACCTGCAATCTAATGCTGCATTCTCGTAAGAAAGCCAAGACCTCCAGCTCCGCCCTTTGGGGGCAGAGGTTCTTCCCAAAGGCCACCCCCAGGCCCTTACTGGGAGCAGAGGCCAGGGAGGATTCTGGGAGGGGCAAGAGAGCATCTGTCCTGGGGAGACACCAAGGTGGCATAGGGTGGGCTCCAAGTCCCTGGTGCATACACCATTGTTCCATGAGACTTCACTTACTGAGCACAACTTCAAAGCTTCGATTACTAAGAATTTCAATTGCAATTGCAGAGTATTAAACCGCAAGTCACCTGCACCAGTCAAACACTCAAGAAGCAGGTCCTAGTAATTCACCATCATCCAAACCAAGGGCATATGGACTAATTAGATGATGACAAATTAGAGCTGACGGAGCCAATGGAACTGGCTACTCTGGTGCAGGAAAATCCTCCTCTCCTTGTCTTTCTCTGCTCTGATGAGCTGCCAGGGAAAAACAAATGAGATTTACCCAAATCTAGGAGGAAGCTGAGACTTTCTGGGAAACACTTGGAGTTGGCTCATTTTTTTATTGTTATTATTGGTGACACATGTAATAAACAGCTTTCCTGTTGCTAGATAACTATAAAATGTCTAGGAAGTAAATCCTTTTTTTAACCTCTCCCTTTGACTCAAGCCACATTTTGTTTTGTTGTTCAATGTAGTGCCAAGGAGAGTCAGAAATTTGAATCTAATTTTGATTGAACTTAATTCCATTAAAGTTAACTGATAAAAAGAATGAAGAATTATGTATTTGATAAATGATAGTAAATCAGAACAATTTTGCCCGGTTATTTCGTCTATCTGCTAGGGCAATCTAGCAAAATCTTTATGTACTGCTGAATTTTTTTCCATCTACTTAGTGAAAATTCACAGTAGAGCGATTGAGACTTATAAATTTCACAAAAAGGATGGTTACTGATTTCTTTTTTTTTTTTTTTGTCTTTTCTAGGGCCGTACCCACAGCATATGGAGGTTCCTAGGCTAGGGGTCTAATCAGAGCTGTAGCCAACAGCCTACACCAGAGCCACAGCAATGTGGGATCTGAGCTGCTTCTGCGACCTATACCACAGCTCATGGCAACGCCGGATCCTTGACCCACTGAGTGAGTCCAGGGATTGAACCCACAACCTCATGGTTCCTAGTCAGATTCGTTAACTACTGAGCCACGACAGTAACTCCCTGATTTTTTTTTTTTTAATCTAACTTCTCTTTGCCAATCTCAGAGAATCTAGAACACATTAAGTAAAAAATTATCAGAAAGATTAAGCCCCCAAAGCTAGAGGAGACTGTCAGTAACAAAGGGCTGCTAACGAAATAGCTAAATTTTATTACAACTTCCTACAAGTTCTTTCAAAATTATGAAATGATTTATAAGGTTCAGACAAGGGAATAATACAGTACCAAATGCAGTCTTATTAACTGGGAAGCATCTAATTCTTGAACAGATGCACTATCCCCATTCAACCATCTCCAGGGGCCAATTCAACACCACAAGGGTTAATTTGAGGGAAAAAGAGAGTATCCTTTTTTGTTGTTTTTCTTAATGATATCATAGTTTCAGCCTGCTCTGCTATGGTTTTAAGAAAAGGACACAGAAAAAAATAGCCCTGTTTGTGTCCCAGCAGCAAAAATACCTGAGAGGTTGAATTCTTCCCAAGCGTTTGTCTATTATCATTTTCAACCCAACTGTAGA
This sequence comes from Phacochoerus africanus, assembly GCF_016906955.1. NCBI lineage: Eukaryota > Metazoa > Chordata > Mammalia > Artiodactyla > Suidae > Phacochoerus > Phacochoerus africanus. The sequence goes on from NC_062555.1 coordinate 60,880,752, forward strand.
GATCTGGGAAGATCAACGTAGAATCTACTGTGGATAAAAGCATAGTGTTTGTAATGGGGCAGACATTCAGCAGGAGACAGAATTCATCATCTTTGCAGAGCCAGCTGATAACAAAAGATTCCAGGAAAAAAAAAATAGGAATTGTATTCTTTAAAATGTCTTCAGGGCAGCCTTAAGTTGTTTTCTCTTCGTTTCAGGCAGGACAGAGTAAATAGCATTGTGGATTTATATCTGGCAAGATTAGCACACCTCTAATGACAAATAAAGGTGAACCTCAGCTATTTCCGAGACGTGCTTCAGAGAAAATGTTTGTGTAACAGCTGTGTCTCCTTAATTAACACGATTAAAGGAAACATTAGGTAGCTCTGATAACAAAATGCAACTCTAAATTCTAATCTTTCTTGCCATGTTTCACATTCCCCAATTTTGACACGGAGCCATTTATGAACTGCTCTTTACCCGGTGGGACATGTGCTTATGTTTACTATGCGAATGTTCTAGAGGAGATTATTTCCTAGAGAATCCTCTTCATAAAGACCCATAAAATAAATTTTTCTCAGGTCCACATACATAGCAGAAATATGGATATATGACACAAAATAAACTATTACCTTTCACCCTATGATTATTAAAGAGCATGAAACTATCATTAGTTATCAGGGAAATGCAAATCAAAATCACAGTGAGATACCACTTCACACCCACTGTGATAGCTTGAATCGAAAAATGAAGTAAGGAGTTCCTTTCGTGGCTCAGCGGTTAACGAACCCAACTAGGATCTGTGAGGATGTGGGTTGGATCCCTGGCCTGGCTCAGGGTGTTAAAGATCTGGTGTTGCCTTGAGTTGTGGTGTAGGTTGAAGACGTGGCTCAGATCCTTCATTGCTGTGGCTGTGGCATAGAAGACCAGCAGCTGCAGCTCCTATCGATTTGACTCCGATCGATTTGCCCTATGCTACGGGCGTGACACACATACACAAAAAAAATAGAGTAAGTATTGGCACATATGTGGAAAAATCGGAATGTTAACACACTGGTGGTGGGAATGGAAAGTGGGGCAGCCACTTCGGAAAACAGTCTGGCAGTTCCTCAAATGATCAAACACAAGAGGATCCAGCAACTCCACTCTTGGAAGACACTCAAGAGAACATGGCCACACAGAAACTTATACACAGCGTTTAGATAGCATTTTTCCAAATAACTAAAGGTGGAAACAATCTCATACATTCATCAACGGATGAACAGACTTTTTTTTTTTTAAGTGGCAATCTGCATCATGGAATAGTGTTTGGCCATAAAAAAAAAAAAAAAAAAGAATGTAGTACTGATGATACTCTACAGTATAGATGAACCTTGAAAATACTCTGCTCAGAGAGATCAGCCAGTTCCAAAACCCCACGTATATTATTTCACTCATATAGAAGTCTTGAATAAGGAAATCTACAGAGACAGAAAGAAGATTAGTGGTTTCTTATGTATGAACATAAGGAGTAGACTGAAGAATTGAAAGGCAAAAGCTAAAATATACAGAATCTATTTTGACTGAGGTGAAGGGGTAATGCGTGCACATATCTGTGGATATACTAAAAACCACCAAATTGTATACGTTCAATGAGTGAACTATATTGAGTTATATCTTCATAAAACTGTTACATTTTTTTAAAAGAAGAAAATAATGCAGTATTTTTATCTCCCACTATGAAGAAGTCAGATTCAAATGTCTGTACAACTTCAGCAAATGTATAAACTTTATAGATTATGTTGTTTTTTATGTTTTTGCTTTTTTGGCAGCACCCACAATATATGCAAGTTCCCATGCCACAGACTGAATCTGAGCTGCAGCTGCAAACTATGCCACAGCTGAGGCAATACCAGGTCCTTAACCCACTGCACCACAGCAGGAACTCCTAGATTATGTTTTTAAAGACTAATTGCATCCCAGCTTTGTCTGCAATTTTTTTGCCCTTCAGTTTCCATCTCTCCTATCACTAACCCTCTAAACTTGATTTATTCACTTATTTATTTTACATCTATTTATTCTCCAGGTAAACTAGCACCCTGTTTTACTTTCTCCCAGGAATGATCACACTCTTAATTATTAATTAAGCTGTTATTATTAGTATTGCTAATTTAACTTTGTTCTTTCAGCCAATAGGTTTGAGCAAATCTAATCTATAGAAACAATATATATCAGATTTACCATTTTTTTAAATAAGATAAAATTGAAATTCATGCAAAAATGTAATTTACTAGATTTTACCTATTTGAAAATTGCACCTTGACTTAATTGTAGGGTAGTATCTTCCCTTCGTGACTAATATTTTAAGAACACTGGTTATGTCTGTACCATCTCAAAGATTTCTGTACATTTGAAACAGAATGACCAAAAAAAATTACAAAACACATTTACCTTGAAGCAACTATTAGCCTGAAAAATAGATTGGTTAAATGACTCCTATGTTTGCTGTGTTCTAGGATATATTCAGTTTGAGCAAGTAACACAAAATGAGCACAGTCTGCTCTAAAATCAGTTCACTTTTGGTACAAAAGTTTTGTGTAAAGTGTATTCTGGTGTATAAAACTTAAATGGAGACAGACTGACACAACTCAGCGTCTCAGAAAAAAAGAAGTACAAAAATACTTTTGTCAGGGAGTTCCCGTTGTGTTGCAGAAGAAACGAATCTGTCTAGGAACCATAAGGTTGAGGGTTTGATCCCTGGCCTCGCTCAGTGGGTTAAGGATCCGGCATTGCCGTGAGCTGTGGTGTAGATCACAGACATGGCTCAGATCTGCTGTTGCTGTGGCTGTGGTGTAGGCCTGCAGTAACACCTCCGATTAGACCCCTAGCCTACGAACCTCCATACGGCATGGGTGTGGCCCTAAAAAGACAAAAGACAAACAAACAAAAAAAACCCACTTTTGTCAAAAATGTGAACATCTACAGTGCCACATTTCACTTCTTAAAAACTAGACGTCTCTAAGGAAAGCTATGAACTTGATGAGAGCGAACATGAATAAAACAATATTTAATAACACATTTTCTTCAGTTTGCTAATTTCAGCTTCATGTCTAATTTCATAAAAGCACAATACAAAGATTCTCCTGAAGGAATGTAATTAATTTTAGTTATCAAAGTAAAAGGCACTTTTATAATTTTGATCTTTCACCCTTTTCACTGCTAAATGTGAAAAATGTTAACACTATCAAAATAACCAGTTAACATACTCCCTCTGCTGGTTAATAGCTGTCTTTCTCAAAGCATAAATTCATCATCATTTCCTCATACAATGTGGTTCCTGTAGGTATTAGATTTTCTATTTCACATTTTCCTTATAAGAAACCAAGTTACCTTAGGAGGCTATTAGCAAACCATTAAATGAAAACTTTAAAACCATCGGTTTTTAGTGAACTCATCATAAGAAAAAACCTACTTCTTGCCAAATTTCAGCCACTTTGAAGAATTTGATAGCACCATCCTATTTTGACCTGATTCTTTTACATCTCCTACAAATTAATCTGGGAAAAATACACATTTTTTTCCTTCACTCACGATAGCCACTTCTAAAAACTCTGACTAAAGCTTAAATACCTTGGTTTTTAGTTCACTACAAAGTGCTTAGAATTACACAAAGGAAAAAAAATAGATAGCAAGAGACCATCTCAAATCTTGGTTTTTTTTTTGGAGACTATATTCATATTTTCCTTGGAGGATGTCAGAGCTTGGTGGTAAGCACTTGAGTTATAAAGTACAAAGTAATCAAAGTATTGTCTCATTACTTTGTTTCCTCTTTGGCCTCAATGAAACAGTTTGCCATCTCATTAAAATCTATCCTATAAAATACAAATTTTTGCATTAAAATCATATGAGAAGCAACAACAAAAAAGGTAGAATGCAAAAGAACTCAGTCCCAGCTTTAAAAGTTAAGGGCATTAATGAACTAATTATCTTTGAGCCTGAACACCATAGAATCAACTGGAAAACTTTCAGAAGAATACACATGCCAGGATTTCAGCCCCAGATTTAATTACTCTGAGGTGGAGTCCAGGCTTTTTTTTTTAAGCTCCCCAGGTAATTCCTTTTTTTTTTTTTCTTTAAAAAAATTTTTTTTGGAGTATAGTTGACTTACAATGTTGTATTGGTTTCAGGTGCACAGCAAAGTGAATCAGTTATACATATAAACACACCCATTCTTTTTTGTCATATAGATTATTACAAACTATTGAGTAGATCTTAAGCTCTGCAGGTAATTCTAATATAAGGTTGGATTTGAGAAACTCTGCCCTCAGAATTATACCTATACAGTGTTTACTGAGATAAATTATACAACTCAGGAGACTAAATTCTATAATACAGATTCCAGGCATGAATGAAAAGCAGGGAATTCCCGTCATGGTGCAGTGGTTAACGAATCCGACTAGGAACCATGTGGTTGCGGGTCTGATCTCTGGCTTTGCTCAGTGGGTTAAGGATCCGGCGTTGCCGTTGCCATGAGCTGTGGTTGTGGGTCATAGACGCGGCTCAGATCCCGCGCTGCTGTGGCTGTGGCGTAGGCTGGCAGTTACAGTTCCAACTGGACCCTTAGCCTGGGAACCTCCATATGCCAATGGAGCGGCCCTAGAAAAAGGCAAAAAGACCAAAAAAAAAAAAAAAAAGGCAGGGAAAGCAAGGAGTTAGGAAGGAAAATGGAAAAAGACTAGAGGTGCCAGAGAGAAAGATAGGAGAGAAGATGTTTTCAGCTGTCTTCAGACCAACAATTAGGAAAAACAGTACTCTAGAATTCTACCACTTCCCAGTTGTTAGCTTGAAATCTACTGGCCCTTCAAAAGATCATTTTATTAAAGTGTTTCATAAATTTTCTCCCAAGTCCCTTCAAATTTAGATAAGTGGTTCCCAAACCTAGCTGAGTCATCAGATTCAATTCAGATTTTCTTTTACAAAACATTTACAACTACTTACTTACATAGCACTTACACACTATTAGGTAGTATAAGTAATCTAGCAATTATTTAAAATATACATAAGAATGTGCCTAGATTATATGCAAAAACCATGCCATTTTATATAAGAGACTTAAGCATCTGTTGTAGATTTTGGTATCAGTGGGGGTGGGGATGGGGAGGGTATGTCCTAAAACCAACCACTTGTGGATGCTGAAGGACAAATGTACATACAAGACTCAATCCAAAAGATTTTCATTCATCAGGCAAAGAGTTTGGGCTGAAGCATTTGTATTTTTTAAAGTACAACAGTTGAGAGTCCCTAGCATAACACATTATAAAATTTCAATGAATAGTTGTTGAATAAACCAGGTGTAAGTCTCTTTGAATTTTGTCTCCTTTTCACTTTACAACTTGCCTTTTCTTTGACTTTTTTAATGACCTTTATTTTGTCCATCATAGCTGGTTTACAGTGTCCTGTCAATTTTCTACTGTACAGCAAGGTGACCCAGTCACACATACATATATACATTCTTTTTCTCACATTATCATGCTCCATCATAAGTGACTAGATATTTGTCTTTGATTTGTACTAGTATTTTTTACCTACTTCTCATTTCTGGTGCAGGATGCTCCTTCACAAGTACTGGTTTCTCTCTCTCTCCCTCTCTTTGAGCATAGTTGATTTACAGTGTTTTGTCAATTTTTGCTGTACCCAGTCTTACACACACACACACACACACACACACTCTTTTTTCTTATACTATCTTTCATCATGTTCTACCCCAAGAGATTGGACATAGGTCCCGGTGCTGTACAGTAGGACTCAAGTACTGGTCTCTTAATTCCTAGGAAGATTTAATGAAAACGAAGACTAATCTGACTTGCACAGGTATTTTCTTCACGAAGCTAGGATTCCAGTTGGTAGTGGATAACATCACGTCTCAATCCTATCTGAAAAGGATACTTCATTCTTCAATGAAAGCATAGAAGAATCTTGACTTCAGTGGGTGTCTTGAAACAAAGGTATGGCTTGGTCATCCCTCAAGTCTAGCATCAATAAGACAACCAAGTTCTTGAGCAACAAGCATATTTTTCATATTATCAACTTACAAAATCAGAATCTTGGGACAGGGGGAGAATACTCTGGGACTGTGTGTTTTCAACAAGCACTTGCAGGAGATTCTATGATTAGGCAAAATTTGGAAACACTGAACAAGGGGAAAATGAAAATCAGCCAAGACGTAAAGGACACGTATGATAAACAACCAGTGCTTAATCCAAAAGATAAAGAAAGGCAGCTGTTTATCATATTACTTAATGTAGGTTACAAGTCCCTAAAACCATGCCTTAAATGTAAAAAAAAGGAAGACAGTATTCTACCACAGCATATGGAGTGATAAAGAAGCCCACAGCTTTTGGAGTTCCCATTGTGGCTCAGCAGTAACAAACCCAACTAGTACCCATGAGGATGCAGGTTTGATCCCTGGCCTCACTCAGTGGGTTAAGGACCCGGCATTGCCATGAGCTGTGGTGTAGTTCACAGACGTGGCTCAGATCTGGTGTTGCTGTGGCTGTGGTGTAGGCCGGCAGCTGTGGTTCTGATTCGACTCCTAGCCTGGGAACTTCCATGGGCTGATAGCTTTTAAAAGTAACTTCTTATCATTCTCATCAAGTCCACACATTCTTTCTACTTCAAGAAATTACTTGGACTGGCTAACATGGACATTTAATAATTATTATAAAAGTTAAATGCCAGTTTATAAAGATGGAGGATAGCAGTTAATAGCCATAAAACTCTGTCTAATGAAAGCTATAAAAACTGAGGAGTTCCCGTCGTGGCGCAGTGGTTAACAAATCCGACTAGGAACCATGAGGTTGCAGGTTCGGTCCCTGCCCTTGCTCAGTGGGTTAACGATCCGGCGTTGCCCTGAGCTGTGGTGTAGGTTGCAGACGCGGCTGGGATCCCACCTTGCTGTGGCTCTGGCGTAGGCCGGTGGCTACAGCTCCGATTCAACCCCTAGCCTGGGAACCTCCATATGCCGCGGGAGCGGCCCAAGAAATAGCAAAAAAAGACAAAAAAAAAACTAAACTCAAAACTTTGCCCTGAGCTTCCTAGCAGCCTAAGTAACAAGGAAATTTTGATCTGTTACATACCTCTTATCATCTAGTAGGAGAAAGCACAACAATTCATCAGAAGAACAAACTTTTTCTTAAATCTGAGAGGAAAAATTTGCCTCAAGGGTCTTTATATAAGGAACACTGAGGATGTAATGGTCTGTGAACACTAGAGCAGTACAGAATAAAGAAAGTAGTTATTCAACATATGGCTATTTTTCAATCAAAGCCTCCATGAAAGCAAAGGGCATAGAGGTAATGATTTTGTCAAAATATGCAGACTTCTGGTAACTTCCTCTAATAGAAGAATGACGACTATTACACAATGCTCAGAAAATCTTGAAAAATCAACAAGACCATTAAGCTAGTGTGTCCCTAAGTTAATCATATGTAAGAATCACACAGGAACTGTTAAAAAATGTAAATTCTTATATTGCTCCCTAGGACTTTGGAGGTGATACCAGGAATCTACACAGAGAACAAGTGATTCTCAAGTGATTATGGAAAACCACCTCTTATGAATCACTAGTTTCAAAAATCAGTTGTCACTATTGGAACTGTTCTGATTCAAGGTAGAAGACCCCAGGAGAGTCTGGCTGGTACACTGGTTGAAAGTAGGAGGAAGCATGGTCTCCAAGATCACTTTGTCCCAGTATGGCTCATTCCCCTTGGTGGCTTCTAAAATGACATATCTTTAAGACCACCCCAGAGCTGGAGAATTCCTCTGTTGGCATAGAATTCAGAAACCTGCATTTGAACTAATATTCCAGGTGATTCTTTACACGATAAAATTTGAAAATCTTTTTTATAGTCTTTGTATAAACCTTTGTATACTGGACATATAAATGGAGAAAAAAGACAGAAAGATACTTTATTATGAGAAGTATAGATCCCGACTTGAAATATGCCCACAGGGGAAGTCTGCTGGAAGAATTCCTACAGGTCAGGCCAAGATGTCCTAGAGACCAGTTTGAGAACTCTTCCTGTGCTCGAACCAGACGTCAACTGAAGGTTGCACCGTCCATTGCAAGTAATTAATCTCAAACTTTCATCTCTAGGAAATGCCCTACTATGGCATCGATGGGCATCACAGACTTACACTTCCAAATATAATAATCCTTCCTCTGAAATCCTTCTTAAATAACCCCTGAGCTAGAAGAGATTTTCTAGTTTATCTCATTAATTGTTTCAATTTACAAATGGAAAAAGCTGAAAGCCAGTGGTCCTGTCCAAAGTGACATGGCCAATTTTGGGACATTTAGCTCAAAACTCTGGACCCCAGCACTACCACAACCCAAATCCTTCTATTACAGATTTGCCAAGGCAGAGTGTTGGTTTTTGTTTCCGTTTTTAAAGAAAGGATTATTTTAGATATTATGAAAGAAAGAGGTAGTTCTTTTAATATGCTATTTTTCATAAATTATCCTCAGTAAATGTTAATTCTCTTTTCAGGAGGAGAGGTGAATTTGACTTGGTTTTGGTCTTGGTTTTCTTTACCTATTTGTTGTGTTCTGTTCTGGCTTGAGAAATAATATTTTGGTTGTTTGACCCCTCTCTTTACCCAGAACCCACATTTATAAACCTCCCACTGTGACTGCAGGTTAAACCTGGGCTTTTAGACAAAACAACCTGAATGGACTGCTCGTTGGTCCCCAGTATTGCTTTGACATTTGTGCTATGATGTTTTACAGCCAGAGTGGATCTGGGTCAATCAGAACCTTACCCCTTCATAAAAACAGTTCCTTTCTGACATTTTCTTTTTTTAATATCTTTTATAGTTGATTTACAATGTTGTATCAATTTATGCTGTACACCAAAGTGACTCAGTTATACATATATATATGCATTCCTTTTTATACTTTTCTCCTTCCTCTAATGATACTTCCCAAATTTCCTGACATAAATAAACCCTGGCTGTAAATGAGTTTTAGCCCCTTCTCACTCCCCAAACTCATCTATAAATCTAACGTTGACATTACACATCCTGACTTTATATTCAAAAAAAAACTTGGGAAGAAGTGGTGCTTTTTCCTAGAGCTTTTACCTGTAAACATGTTATCCATAAGTCTCCGGAATGATCTACAAATCTGCTTTAAAAAAATGGCTTCAAAGGGAAAAACTCGAAGTAAACACTAATTATTTTCCTGGGACACTTGAGAGTTTGCGTGTGTGTATATGCTTTTTCTTTTTCCTTTTACCTTCATTTGAGCAAGGCCTTGTTAGTGTTTGATTGGAGTGGTCCTAAAAGCCTGCTAATGGCAGCTGTGAGGAAGAGAAGGCATTAACACACATTTCAGAAGAACAGGCTTAGCAAACAAGTCCCTGCACTTAACAGAGGATGAAAAGCTCTTCTACCGGAAGTGCTATTTCACCTGAGACTCTACTCAAGGAAAAGATATTTTCACTAAAACACATGAAAAAGATACTGTAAGCAGACATCCTTTGTTTAGACTTAGGGAATTTAAGAAGTTCTATCAAATGGGACAATCGTAATTAACAAATCCTGCCCCAAATGTTGAAACTGCGTGTGATTTCCGTAGTCTTGAAAAATGTGTCAAGTAAGACAGGTGGAATTTATTTTTTTTTCAATTTGACCCATTATTATTAGATTTATTAAAAATCCACTCACATTTTAGGAAATATAGCCAAAATGGAAGATTTTCACTCAATATATCATTTGTTGATTATTTCCTAGCTGCCATGCACTGGTTACCATAAACCAATGGGAGAGAATTTTTTTATATTCATTCAACAACCATTTCCTGTAAGTCTTCTTTGCTTCTGGGACTAGGAATACAAGGAAGAGTAAAAGCTAAACTCTTCCTGTCAAGGCTCTATTGATACGTAAGAAAATAATCACAATTCCTTGTGGTAAGTGCTAGAAGATGTTTAAATGCTAAGTAAGTCCTTGAAACAATCAACTCCTTTCCTGAGGTGAAAACAGAGATTTATTTCAAAGTCTTCTTAAAACTGAGATTTACAGCATAAGGTGTTAATCAGAATACGTGCACATCCTAGAAGGCTTTCTCAGCGAAGAAAACTCAAGACTACATAAGCAAAGGCAAAGGCATGAACAGACAGCATGTACAGAAGACGATTAATACTTTGGTGTGCGTGTCTATGCTGAGGAAGGAGGTGGTAAGAATGTGTAACCAAGGAGGTCCTATGGGGTTTCCCAGGACAGATCCCCCACCACCACCACTGGCCCAGCAGTGTCCTCTCTCTGTCCCTTGCTTGGAGAAAAGCTTTAGCCTTCCTTGAGTTCCAAAGTACAGATTTAATCAGAGAAGTGAGAAAATGCAGAAACAGAGGAAAACAGTCCAGCAAGACCAAATCATTATAGTTTGGCCATTAAACAAAGTCAAGGACTTTAGTTCCTCCTCAAGGGCTATAGGTAATATTCTGAGCCACATCCTTTAAGCTATTTTGCAGATACTGAAACCCCCACCAGGAAGAAGGTAACTACATAACTGACCACAAGCTCATAGACCCTAAACCAGTTGGAACTAGAAGGTTGATGATAGAGACTCCCAACTACGTCAGCACCAACCAGTCAGAACAAGGTTCATGAGCTGACCTCACACCCCACAATCCTCTCCCTCATGCTGCCTTCAAAAGACCCTTCCCTGAAACCCATCTGGACATTCAGGTCTTTTGAGCCACCCGTGTTCTTTGTTTGGTGCCTGCAGTAAATACTTCACCACATCCTGCTGTCAGTACATTGGCGTTACTGTGCTTGGGTGAGTGGATCCAAGTTTGGTATGGTGACAAGTGAAAGTTTAGAGTAGAAGAGCAGAGAAATGCCAGATTATAAAGGCTTGATATGCCCAGTATTCTATATAATGATTTTTTAAACTTTACTCGTAACTCTTGGGGGTCAAAGAGAACCTAAACTGAAGAAGTGAAGATAAAAAGGTGAAAAATGTGGAAGAGGTATTTATATATCTGATTATAATAAACTGTATTAGTTTCACAACAAATATGACTATATTTAGAAAATTAACACATCTGTGAACATAGGTAAATTTGAGGCTGCCTTTCACTTTTAGTCTCGATGGTGAATTTAATTTAAAACTATAAATGTGGGAGTGTTTTTGGAATAACAAATGACAGCTATTATGTCTTAAAGCTAATATTTATGCATTTGCTACACTTAAATGCTTCTCTCCTTTCTTGTCTGTGGTCTGTCTCAGTTCCACATTTTTACTATTTTATATTCTGACTTCTACCAGCATCTACTGCAGTCTGGCTTGAATGGGTCCTGAATCATCACTCTTTCTTAGCATCACCTAGAGACTTCTTCTGTGAAGCAGTGCAGGTGAATGTCAATGAAACACTCACCTAAAAATAAAATAAAAATACATAAATATGCATTGAGAGCTTCAAAAATTGAACTGTAAACACCCAATGCTAAAACAGGACAGAAATATAAAAATGCAATTTTGTAAGGGCTTCTCAAGGTCTTAGAGAAGTAATTCTCATAGAATACAGATTGATAAAAATACTGACTTCCAATCAAACTCTTCCAGGTTATTTTAAGTCTCATCCTGTCAATAAAAAACAGATCTCTGGGAGTTCCCGTCGTGGCGCAGTGGTTAACGAATCCGACTAGGAACCATGAGGTTGCGGGTTCGGTCCCTGCCCTTGCTCAGTGGATTAACGATCCGGCGTTGCCGTGAGCTGTGGTGTAGGCCGCAGACGCGGCTCGGATCCTGCGTTGCTGTGGCTCTGACGTAGGCCAGTGGCTACAGCTCCGACTCGACCCCTAGCCTGGGAACCTCCATATGCCGCGGGAGCGGCCCAAAGAAATAGCAAAAAGACAAAAAACAAAACAAAACAAAACAAAAAAAAAACAGATCTCATCCTGTCAATAGTTACAGTTACAGTCAATCCAACTCTTACCCTACCACCCATTACACACACACACGTGTTTACAGTTAAGAGGAAGTTATCAGGGCTGGTCAAAATTGTAATGGAAGTAACATTTATATTTTCTTTTGTTACTGCACTGATTCTTCAACATTTTTCTTTCATCCATGCCTTTTCAAACCAAAACTGCTGAGTCATCTCTTTCTCTCACACCTCCAATCATATGTGTGAGCATATTCTATTGGCTCTACCTTCTGAATATCTCTAAAATCTGACCTCTTCTCACCACTTCCATTTGTACCTCCCTTTTTAGAATCTTGTGATAAAGAATCAAAAAAAAAAAAAAAACAACAGTGAACAGACATATGGGAGAAAGGAAAGTTGTATGACATGCACATGGTTGGTGAAAAGAAGGTACTACAAAGAGAAAAGAATGGTCAGTAGAAAAATAGTAGATTAAAAAAAAAGATTTAAAGAGTTAACTATTTACTTTTTACCTCCTTCATAACACTTGAGTAACACAAGCAAATACTTTAATTACTTTGATTTAGACTTAGTGACATTATATGCTGCTGGATTATAACCTTGCTTTCTATCTGGCCTGTATGAGTTCTGGCTCAGAATTACTGCAGTCTCCCTTGGTTGTTTTCAATCATTCCCATGACTTCTATATTGTCCTTATACAGATGAATATATTTATAACTCTAGGTCGGCTTTCTGTCCTGAGCACCAGTATTATACTTTAACCACCTGCACTTCAAACACAGTTTCCTTGTGTTTCTTCTCAACTTTCTCCTGGTTTTCTAGTCTCTGCAATAGGCTCTATTTACTAGTTAAACAGCATCAACTTTGCCTCCTCCCTTCCTCTTCCCCAACTTTTGCCAAGTCCTATCATTTCTGTCTTTGCATCATCACATCAATATTGTGTTGATTAGGTCCTGGCAAGATCACACGCTCAAACTGGGCAATTTGAGGAGGGGTTAATAAAGGCAGAGATGCAATGATGTAAAGGAGGGGGAGAATCTGTTACTACTCCTATGTTTATTTTATTTTATTTTATTTTATTTTTGGTCTTTTTGCTATTTCTTTGGGCCGCTCCCGCGGCATATGGAGGTTCCCAGGCTAGGGGTCCAATCAGAGCTATAGCTGCCAGCCTACACCAGAGCCACAGCAACGTGGGATCTGAGCCGCGTCTGCAACCTACACCATAGGTCACGCAACGCCAGATCGTTAACCCACTGAGCAAGGACAGGGACCGAACCCTCAACTTCATGGTTCCTAGTCGGATTCGTTAACCACTGCGCCACGACGGGAACTCCTACTCCTATGTTTAAAAGGTGAACAAGAGAAGAAAACTGTGAATGAAGAGAGGAAGCTACCTGGAGAAGGCTGCCTAATGGGAGCTATGGCCTTGGTCACAGCAAGACCATGACAATCCCCAAGAGAAGGAGCTGGTGGTGCTTTTGGAGGTAGGAGGAAGGAGGTATAAATAACTTGATCTTACTCTCTTCCTTTCCTCTGATGTCCAGCCAGGGCACATCATTAGCTGAACTTAATTAGAAGCCAAAGAATAAAAACACCCATTGATATATCCTAAACTGTTCAGCTTCAAGATACTAACACTCTGTAGAACAGGCCATGGAGGGACAAATGGAAGAAATCAGCTCAAATAGCATCCTCGTTATTTCCCTTTTTATTCCATTAATTTAACACCTTATTTTCTCTTTCCTGATCTGCTCTCTTCTAAAGATCTACCTCCTTACTCCTACTATGCCAAACAATCCTGCCTTCTATTCCAAAGGCACTGTCTCTACTGCATTAAGTCTACAGTCTATTTTTAAGTCTATTTTTAAGACATCCTTAAAAATAGTCCAGAAGGAGTTCCCATCTTGATGCAGCAGAAACAAATCTGACTAGGAACCATGAGGTTTTGGGTTTGACCCCTGGCCTCATTCAGTGAATTGAGGACCCGGCATTGCCGTGAGCTATGGTGTATGTCACAGATGCGGCTTGGATCTGGCATTTCCATGGCTGTGGCGCAGGCTGGCAGCAACAGCTCCAATTCGATCCCTAGCCTGGGAACCTCCATATGCTGTGGATGCAGACCTAAAAAGACAAGAGACAGGGAAAAAAAAAAAAAGTCCAGAAGAGCCTAGGTCCTCTCAGTAACTATGCATCAAAGGTATGGTCCCTGGTCCAACATGGCAATCAAAAAACCCAACCCATCTTCTTTCTGGATTTCTGTGGTATGCTCTATCCCATATCAGCTTTTGAAACTATCAAAGGAAGGGACCACCACTTGTATCTGAAAATTAAAACTGATTTTATTGTTTACCTAAGTAAGGGAGAGCTATGTTGAGTAAGCACAGTCTTATTGAGAGAAGTTTAAACTACTGATTTTATATAGGGTTTTTAGGAAGCATTCATCTCAGAGCTTTTTTGGTTATATTAACAGGAATGAGTTGATGTAAACATGTTTTATTCTGGTTACAGGGATGGGATTGGGTCAACATCAGCCTCTTAGAAGCATCTTGATTGCAATGACTTCATCGTCAGTTGTCCAGTTTTCAAAGTGGGAAGCCAACATTCATGGCTGGCTTTTAGATGTATGTTTAACTTGAGGTGATTTGTTATTAACTGACTAAAGAGGTATAAAGCTGAGTCTGTTGGTAATTTTTTACCATGGGGTATAGAATTGTCATTGACTGATTAAAGAGGTTTAAAACAAATTTTGTTGGTTTATTAGTCTCCTTGCTTATAGAACAATCAATCTTTTCCTTAGTTTTTCTTTTTGTCTTTTTGTCTTTTAGGGCTGCATCAGCGTCATATGGAGGTTCCCAGGCTAGGGGTCTAATTGGAGCTGTAGCCTCTGGCCTACGCCAGAACCACAGCAATGCAGGATCTGAGCCAAGTCTGTGACCTACACCACAGCTCACAGCAATGCCAGATCTGCAACCCACTGAGCGAGGCTAGGTATCAAACCTGAGTCCTCCTGGATGCTAGTCAGTTTCGCTAACCACTGAGCAACGACAGGAACTCCCCCTTTTCCTTAGTTTTTCTAATGAGAAATTCTCTTCTTGTAAGACTTATTACGGCTCCATGACTCCTCAGGTCGCATCTCCATGGTCTAAAGGCCCATAATCTTGTCTCACATCTGAGGGGCTCCTTTCTAATCTCAGATATGACTGTACTTCTTTCCTTTCCTTTCATAATGTTGGTCAGAGCAGATAAATTAACTTCAAATGCAAGAAACTTCTTAAATTTAACTCCAATCAGAAACCATGCCAGAGGATATGTCCTTTCAAGGCAACTTTTGGTCCCCAGCCCCAATATATCAACATCTTCTGCTACTATTCTGTCCACCCAACCACTGCTCAGCACTTAGAGAGCTAAAGTCTTTGATAATATCCCAGCAAGTCTAAGAGTTCTACAATTGATAGGTCCCCCAAAAGAAAGGAGGCTATAAAGCAGAGAGCAATTCTGGAGCGACATTCCTCCCAAAACATCTGCTCTTTCAGCTGCTGATGGAATCCCAATGCTTAGTGAAACTGGAGAGCCCAGGTGTTTTGCCCCACATTCCCTTCCATTCCCTCTTCCACCTCCTCACATATCCATCCTGTGTTCCATGAGACCCTCTAAGTCTGGGCCTACTAGGAGCCTTCTTTATAGTTACAACCCATTCATAGAAATTTCATTGTATAGTACTGAGAATCCTAATAAAGCTGTAAACTATAAAATGAGTTTTAGAGAACTTTAAGATTTTGGATCTTACCCCACTATCACTTTCTTTCCATTTTCACAGTATTAGTTGGGAACAAATTCAGTTCTGAAAAACTTCATAAACTGTTCATAGTTTACCAATTCATGACCACTTAAGTGTTCCTGCATCCTTAATTGTGCAGGAGGCTCTGATGTTTACTAAGGAACAAAACCCATCATTTTGCCAAAATAAATGCATGGCTCATCAGCCAACTGAATCCTCCACAGCAGATCACTAACCAAACTCTCATACTCATCAGAACAGCTTTGTGCGAGTTATACAGAGAGTTCAGCTAAACCCTGGAGGTGAGTGACATAGAAGCAGTACTTTCAAACAATTACAGAAATGGAAATTTAGGTTAAATTACTTTGAAATCCATTGTGTACCATTAAGTCATTTGCGGAAGCCTGTACGTAACTACGAGCATAAGTATGCTCTACACAATTATTTAAATGAAACACTTTCCGGCCTAAAACAGTATATAATTTAATGATGGAAAGTGAATAAACAAATAAAAAACTAAATAAGGTATGAAAAAAAAAAACCTAAGGACAGCTAAATACAATTATCATCTTCAGTTAAATACCAGTTCTTCAAAATTGCTTGATCTCTATTAATTTGTTCTTCCTCTCAGAGAACTGTTATAATTTCCTTCACTTGATGTGCCAAGTTGTTAACTTTTGTGTGATTGTTAAATGTCTATTTCCTGTGCTGGCCTATAATCCTGTAGGTGGGAATCCCTTTTTTTGCTCGGCCCACCAATGAACCCTAAAACTTCATCTAGTGCCTGGAACCTGGTTGTAACATTCAATAATTATTTCTGAATGAATAATCAAGTGGAAAATGTTTTCTTTTTTTTTCTTTTCTTTTTTTTTTTTTTTTGGTCTTTTGTCTTTTTTAGGGCCACACTGGTGGCATATGAAGGTTCCCAGCTTAGGGGTCGAATAGGTGCCTGCCACAGCCACAGTCACAGCAACACCAGATCCAAGCTGCATCTGCAACCTACAGCAATGCCAGATCCTTAACCCACTGGGCAAGGCCAGGGATAGAACTCGCATCCTCATGGTTACTAGTCAGGTTTGTTAACCACTGAGCCACAATGGGAACTCCCACTTTGTATTTTTAGCACTAGTTATAACTTTGAAGAGTACCCAATGGTGGAAATAATCTACTATTGTGCTGACACTAACTTATTAGGAAACCTTGAAAATGTCACTTCCTTCTCTCTCTTTGCTTATATTTTCTCAGCATTAAAACAGCGACTAAAACCACCTTACTCACCTACATTTCTTTACATGGTTGCTATGGCAGTTACTATTGCTGCATAACAAAACCACTTAAAACTTAGGTAGACACTACCACTTAACAGGAAGAGTGGGAAATTCACACTGTAGGAAGAGCTCGTAGATGGGAAATGTTGTGTTTTGGGAATATACACTTTGATGATCAAAGAGGTCCCAGGATAAAGACCAAACTGCATCTTTTAAAGTTCATTTTTGTCCAAATCTAGACCTTTTGCTAATCTAATAAAACCATTAAATCATGAATTTCTGAGGCTTCCTTATGGTCTTTATGGGCACCTTTATGCTGTTGTGTTGGTTCTTAGTGGAAATTAAAATCCTAGTAAAAAACCAAAATACTGATTTAAAAAAAATGGATGGACATAAATCACCAGTTAGAGATTTTTTAAAAAGAGGTTAATAAACATGATTAAATTATTAACTAAAATACACAAATAAAATGTAAGGATGGGAGTTCCCTTGTGGTGCATGCAGTAAGTTAAGGATCTCACTACATTCTCACCACAGTGGCTTGGGTCACTGCTGTGGCACAGATTCAATCCCTGGCCTGGAACTTCCACATGCTTTGGGTGCAGCTGACAGAAATGATAAGATGTTTTTTATCTGCCAAACTAGCTTATAAATGATAATGTCTGCAAGGACTCTATCCCAATTGCTGGTAGGAATAGGTATTATTTATCTACTGATGCATAACAAATTACCCCAAAAGTAATGAGTTAAAACAACAAATAGTTATTATCTTACATGGTCTCTGAGGGTCAAGAATCCAGCAATGGCTTAGCTAAGTGGTTCTGGCTCAGGAACTTTCATGAGTGGCCATCGAAGTGTTGGCCAAGACTGCAGTGATCTGAGGGCTAGACCAGGGCTGGAAGGTCTGCTTGCAAGATGGCTCACGCATAGGGTTGCTGACTGGAGGACTAGGGTCCTGCTGGCTCTGGCAGGAGACCTCAGTCCCTTGCCACCTTACTATTCCTTGGGACTGAGTAAGTGTTTTCATGATATGGTACCTAGCTTCCCCTGGAGCATGGGATTTAAGAGAAAGCAAGGTAGATGCCACCATGTCTTTTACAATGAGCCATAAAACATTTCCATAGTAACACAGTGGCTTACACGTTGTCTATATTGCAAATACAGTAATTTTATAATCAGAAATAGTACTTATTTAAATGTTCATTTATTGCTCTTCCTTCTGATGCATTTTCTCCTAAACAGTTCATGCAACCCTACACAGTCTTGACCAAAAAGTCATAGCTAAACTTTTATACTTTTCTATCCATGTTAACATGTTATGCATGTGGAAAACTAGCTAAATTCCTTAATATCTACAATCACTAAAAAGCCAGCATTAAACATAGAAACTTAATAAATTATCGTTTTCCTATTATAAATCAGGGCTGGTTTTTATTTGCATGTCACAAAATCATTCTGGAAAATACTTCTATTAAAATCATAGAAATCATTGTTTGAGTAAATAGAAAATGAATATCCTTTGGAGATAAACAGATTTTTGTTTAATTTTTTTCTCTTTCTTTTCCTTTTGCCAGATAATTCTAGTGACTTTAGAGTCCACAAACAATCAGTCTGGTGTTTTATGGCCCAGCAATTGTGAAGTTCACTTTGCCTGTTCTGTCTACATATTATAAAGTCACTAAAATCTTTCATCCAGAAACTCTAAATCTCTTTAGAAATGGCAAATTAAGGCATATATCCCTGAAAGGAAATGAAAAAAAAAAACTGATTGTTTAAGTAAGGTAACATAAGCAAGAGTTAAAAGACCAACAGTACTTCCAAAGCAAATTTTGAAAAGCCCTGGAAAGAAGTTTTTCCTGAAAGACCATGCTCTTTCTCATCAAGAGTCTTTAATATTCTTGTCCCTCTTTTCAAATGGGAGCAAATGTAAGAAAGAACTTGAACCTTTGCACTGGAATATCCAACATGTTCAAAGTATCTCAATGAAACAAGTGAAAAATTCAAAAAAATTTTAAACTAAGAGCTATCATGTCCCATCGTGCATTAATAAGGCCATTTTCTATTCTTTAAAAAATTAATTAAAATCAACCTATTTTTGTTGAAATAAATAAATATATCCTTGCTGTAGCCTCCCTGTTTAAAAAAACATAAGCTTCAAACTTAACCCAGAACTAAGTTAAAGGAAATTATAATTGGGTAAGACTTGTAGAATATTTTCATACATTCATTTTGAGGCCACAAATACTTTATCTCTCCCATCATTAAACTCAAAACAAGTGAAATATGATATTAATTAAAATGCTCCACACTTCTATCAGTGTTGATTAGTTATTGATACAAAAGTGTTAGCATTTTTATAAACAACTTAAAGATTTACCCCAAAGAAGATGGAAACCACATATTTAATAACAGATGCCAAATGTAAGATTATTTTCTCTTTAGAAGAATAATTCGCCACTTAAAGACTAAGAACTGGGAGTTACCGCTGTAGCACAGTGAGTCGGGAATCAGACTGCAGCAGCTTGGGTCACTGCAGAGGCAAGGGTTCAATACCTGGCCATGGAACTTCCAGATGTTGAGGGTGAAGCCATTTAAAAAAAAAAAAAAAACTAAAAACTGGACAAACGATAGATATACTTTTCTCTGTGGGTCTTTTTCTGTCTTCAAACATAAGGACTGAGGATCATTACACTGAATCTGAAAACAGGCTATTGGCACATGAGTAAGTTACTCAAAAGCTGGTTGGCAAACTGCCATTCTTATAAAGGAAAATGTGTGGGTATTTCTACAAGTCCTACAATCAACTAATCTAATATGTAGAAAAGTCCTCATTTGGATTCGATATATAGTATGAATCAGTCACTTATATTCACAATTGCAAATTGCATTTATGATTAATCAACACATCAAAATAGAAAACTTATATCTGGAAAATATAAACGCCTAGCATTTTAAAGGCATTTGAATTAACAGACTGAAGTTATCTCTGCTCTTTTAAGAGAAAATCAAGGAAATTTTAAAATTTATCTGCCATCATCCTATTTTGAGAGTGTATTATCTATCCTTAACTCAAACAATATGTTATGTTGAAGGAACGATTTAACAATACCCAAGGGATAGAGATGGCATTGCCTCAATTCACATATAACATAGAATTTTTGAATACATCTAAATTTTCTCATAAACATGCCTTGTACCCACCTGAGAGGCAATGGGATTTAACCCTTAAGAGCACAGACTGTGTAATCATGTTGCCTGGTTGGATCCAGGCTCTACCACTTAACTGCCATATGCCTCAGATATATCATACCACCTTTCATTGCCTCTGTTTCCTCATCTCTAAAATGGGAATGATTATAATTACATACCCAATAGAGAGTTTTTGCAAGGAACAAATGATCAATATAATAAAGGAAAGGACTTAGAAAAGTGTCTACCACAATTGCAAGTGTTATGTGTTAGCTTTTTTTTTTCTGGTCATTTCCGTTCTTGTTGCCACAACTTTAATCCAAAATACCCTCAAGATTGCTGCTCAGTCTCCCAGCTGATCACACTTTCTCCACACTTTCTCCTCTGGTCTCTACATCTAACATACTTTTTTATTTTCAAGAAATTAACAGAGAAATTTACCTATTCACATGTCCCCTGCTCAAGTAATTTCCTTAGTTCCCAATTTCCTCCAGAATAAAGAGAAAACATCTCATCTTCATGGCCCCCTACAATTTGCCCCTAACATGATATCCCAACTTTATCTGTCCCGTCTGCCATATACAATGGTTCAGCCAGGCAGTCCCTATCTTCCTTCAGCCTCCCACAACTCTGCTCTGCTGTTCCTCTTTTTGGAATGTCCTTCCATGCTACTCTGTCTACCCAACTCCTATTCATTCTTCAAAACCACCGAAGTCCCAAAACTTCTTCTATCCCTGTGAACTCACATTCATGCGACTTGCTACCCACACATTAAAATTCCTTATCTGGGCCACTCGCTTGGGTTCTATACCATACATTGACCTGAATCTCTGTATTTCAGGATATAATTTCTTTGTAAATGTAAGACAATATCATGCCTAATTTTTAGCATTCCTCTCAAACAATTAGCCTCTTTCTCTGAGGATCAGGACTGTGTTTTACTCATCTTCTATCAGAGCCACAGCCAGGCACATAACAAACACTACATGGAATTGATTTGAATATTTATGATCCTTGTCTAAGCCAACATCATCATATTAGCATATCAGCATCTTGTAACTAACAACAAAAGGGGGGGCCTACTGGGAAACTCGTGGAAAAGTGCACAAAATTTTCTAGTTGATTACCTGATTTTTGTCTTTCCACTATTGGGGTTGTCTTTGAGCAAATGGATTAGAAGTTTGGGTTTTCTAAAGCCAGCACCTTGGGGTTTGTGCCAGTACCCTGTCCTCTGTCCCTGCAGAACATCAGAGGAAAGTTTCACTCAAGCACCCCAAGCCAGCCACCCAAGGAAGGACTGCGACACCTCTAATCTGAGGCCTCCAGGATGGAGATGCAACACTTCCTCCTCCCAGCAAGCCCCTCCCCGATGGTGTCTTCCCAGGTCAAGACACCCTCGGCAGCTCTTTTCAGGACAGTTTTGATTTGCTAGTGATCTGCACCCAAAAGGTAAGTGGCAGATAAAGCCAAAATTACTTTATAATTAGGGAATCTTATGGTGGAGGGTTTGTGTAAAGAATTATTAAATATGTAATTTTTTAAAAACCATGATTGGGGAGTTCCCTTCATGGCTCAGTGGTTAACGAACCCAACTAGGATCCAAGACGATATGGGTTTGATCCCTGGCCTCGCTCAGTGGGTTAAGGATCCTGCATTGACATGAGCTATGGTGTAGGTTGCAGATGTGGCTGGGATCCCGCGTTGCTATGGAAGTGGTTTAGGCTGGCAGCGATAGCTACGATTTGACCCCTAGCCTGGGCCACAGGTGCAGCCCTAAAAAAGCAAAAAATAAATAAATAAATAAATAACCATGATTGTAAAATCTGTGTTCTTAAGCCATAGTTTTTACCTCTCTGTCCAGATAACCAGTGTGGCCACAACCACTCCTAGAAAGCTTTGGAGCCACCACTTCAATTACATGTTATTTCAATAACATATATATTAAGACCATACCATCTACTACTATTAGTATTTGTTTTCTCTTCTTTACTACTGTTGACTAGTTATTCCCTTTACGTCTTCTACTTTCTTAAGAAAGTCTTAAACTGTAACTTATTACTGGAACAATCTCTTTTTCTATCCTTGTGAACACTCAGAATTTGAAGGAGTGGGCAGTGTCCACCAACTGACCATCATGTGAAGATAAGGAGGCATTCAGCCTCACAGGAGGCCTGCAGGAAGTAATCAGAGTGCAAATGTGGGGAGAAGGCTTCATTAGCCCCACCAGGGATGCAAATTTCATCTCAGTGATTTGTTGAAAGAGACATGCAGACCAAGTGATGCAGAGGCCGAGAAAAATCACAATAAGTCTCATCACTCCAGGAGTAAGTCTCATCACTCCAGGAGTAAGTCTCATCACTCCAGGAGATTCATAGAAGGTGATCAAGGGCAGGATAATGGTCACTTTCTGAAGTGGAGCTGGATAGGAATCAACCAACCCTGCCATCTGCCAAGACATCAGGCTCAATTTCCAGCTGCCACTGAGTGCTCGTGCCCTGGAGATAGGGAAGAGGAAGCACCTGTTCCTTCAGAGACTAGGACCAGGCAGCAGCCAGGCCACCCACAACAGAGATTCAGTGCCATCGGCCTGAGCAACACCCATCCTCTTGCAACAACAGCAAACTAACCTGTGTGTTGGCTTTTGTGCTTTTGCCTAAGATGTCCCCTATGTCTGAATTTCCAACTCCAGTCCTTAAAGTAGGAAAAGTACATTTATCCTTTAATCTCAAGTGTTACCTTCTCCCTCCACCTCATGGATCAGGTGTCTTCCTCTGTGCTCTAGTAATATTCATATTGTAGGAGAGTTATATATTTACTTATCAGCTCAATAGACTGAGACTTCCTTGAGGACATAATTTTTCTTTCATCTCTGCATCCCCTAAGATGCCTTCCACATCGGACTCAGTACATTGATGAGCAAGTCAGTAAATCAATGAATAAAAGAATGAAAGGATAAAAGCATCTTTGAGTGTTTACGGTTTTGACAGAGAGGCAGCTGACTGTGGGGACCCTGTGGGGACTGAGGGCTTTGGTGAGCGGGATGAACTGATGATGTGGAATCCTGTCCTCTCCCTGAGCCTGAGCAAGGGACAGAGCTGCCTGCACCTCAGGGACAGCACTTGGACAGATGCAAGTGCTGACATCACCTCTAATAACAATGACTTCTCGGGAAACCAAAATCTCTTTCCTTTTCTTCCTGCCTCCAACCAGAGTTAAGGAATTAGGAACCACATACCACTGACATTTCTCATTTAGCCTTTTTTTTTCGTCTTTATAGGGCCGCACCCACGGCATATAGAGGTTCCCAGGCTAGGGGTCTAATTGGAACTGTTGCTGCCAGCCTATGCCACAGCCACAGCAACGCCAGATCCGAGCCACATCTGCAACCCACACCACGGCTCACAGCAATGCCAGATCCTTAACCCACTGATCGAGGCCAGGGATTGAACCCGCAACCTCATGGTTCCTCATCGGATTCGTTAACCACTGAGCCATGACGGGAACTCCTCATTTAGAGTCTTTTACACTAGAATGGACTCTCCTGCTTAGGAAGCAAGCCCTTTGGGAAATGACTACAACCATATTCTGTCTAGCAGGAAGCACGTTATCACCATGGAGATAACAGCAATGCCACCTCTAAGGCTAGTGATGAGAAGTTGTTTGGACTCCTCTAGAGAACAGAGATTAAAGACAAGAATAGTTACAATCTTTTGGGGGAAAGCTGTTCAACCACTTTGAATAAAAGAAAGAAAAGATTTAGTTCAAGCCTCTTCAATCAAGGATTTTGACAGTATTTTATCTTTATCCATGAATTTATACTTAGTATGTTGGGCTATATTAAAATGGTTGCCTTTTCTAATAAAAAGAAGAGAATGTTGTTATCACAAAGCAAGGATTTGATGTTTTCTCACTTACTAGTTTGTTTAAACAATGTTTCCTAGAAATCATGTTTAGAAATGTCTCATCTAACTCCCCCACCTCAGAAAGTACCACTTCTGTGCTTTCAAACGTCAGCTGTCAGACTACACCAAAGACATTAAGTCTGGTAACAGGGTCAAGCCTAAATAATAGAAATGAATGAATGGTTATTATTAGACCATACCATTTGCATATATGTCTTCATCTTTCCATGAATAAAGAAATAAAGCTTTTTTGGAGTTCCCATCTAGGCACAACAGAAACGAATCTGACTAGGAACCATGAAGTTGCGGATTCGATCCCTGGCATTGTTCAGTGGGCTAAGGATCCCGGACTGCTGTGACCTGTAGTGTGGGTCGCAGACGTGGCTTGGATCTGGCGTTGCTGTGGGCTGTGGTGTAGGCCAGTGGCTATAGCTCCGATTAGACCCCTAGCCTGGGAACCTCCATATGCCACAGGTGCAGTCCTAAAAAAACAAAAGACAAAAAAAAAGAGCAAGCAAGCAAGAAAGAAAGCTTTTTCAGAGTTCCCATTGTGGCTCAATAGTAACAAATCTGACAGGTATCCATGAAGATATGGATTCGATCCCTGGGCGTGTTCAGTGGATGAAGGATCCGTGCTGCCAAGAGCTGTGTGTAGGTCGCAGATGTGGCTCTGATCTAGCGTTGCTATGTCTGTGGCGTAGGCCAGCAGCTGTAGCTCCAATTGGACCCCTGGCCTGGGAACTTTCATATGCCACAGGTGTGGCCCTAAAAAGCAAGAAGAAGAAAAAAAAGAAAGAAATCAAAAGAAATAAAGCTTTTTTAATGTTTAACACTACGACTTAGAATATGAAGAACCAAGGGGAAAATCTAAATACAATCCACATTCTTCACGCCCCAACCCAAAGCACTCTCTAAAGTGAAATACATGTATATATTTCCTTTAATTATAAAACAAAAATAAGTCTGAACTTTGTACTCTATCTTATAGATTTAGAATGCTTCAGCTCAGAGTCATGAAGCGGGATGACCAAAATCACAGAGTTCATATGGAGAAATTAAATTTGAACTTTATCCTTTGAATTAGTGAAATGTAAATAAATAGAGAATTCTGGTAGATGGGTAAACTGACTTTCATTGGACTATGGGCATTATTCAACTTCTGTAGGGGTTTTTTTTCCTTCAAAATAAATAAAAACATGATCCTCATCAATGTTAAATAATGCCCAAGGAAAAGTTCTCCAAATGATGTGAAAAAGCAAATCGGTTCAAAGAAAGACATGGCAACAACAATGAAAATTAGTATATCCCTTTGGGCAGCATTTTTCCAACTGTGTACGTTAGCGCACTACTTTTATAAGATGTTAATAGATACTGTATGGGGGGTTGGGAGGAAGAATTTAACAAAATACTGGTTTCATTTCTGTATAATAACAATGAACAATTTCAAAAGGAAACTAAGACAATTCCTATTTAAAAGGGCATCAAGTTATATTAACTAACCATATTGTAGTAATCATTTTACAACATGCGCGTGGATCAGATCATCGGAGTGTACACCTTAAATTTGCACAATGTTACATATAATGTTATATATACAGATATGTATATAAAATGTACATGACACTACGGGTATGGAAACAATAATTTTGAAAAAGAAGAACAAAACTGGAGGTCTCACACTTCCTGATTTCAAAACTTACAATAAATCTCAGTAATCAAAACAGTGTGGTACTGACATAAAGACAGACATATGTTCTAATGGAATAGAATAAATAGTCCTGAAATAAATGTGGTCAATTTTGACCAGGCTTCCAAGACCATTTAATGGGGAAAGGACAGTCTTTTCCACAAATGTCACTGAGAAAACTGAATATCCACATGCTAAGTAATGAAGCTGATCCTTTACATTACACCATATTCAAAAACTACCTAAAGTGAAAAAAAAAAACAAAAAACAAAAAAAAGGGGAGTTCCCACTGTGGCCCAGCAGATTAAAGACTAGACATTGTCTCAGCTACATAGGCCACACGTGCAGCTCCAATTCGACCCCTGGCCCAGGAACTTCTATATGACACAGATGCAACCATTAAAAACAAAACAAAACAAAAAAAACCTAACCCAAAATGGACAAAAAAGCAGCTACTCCCACAGTCCTTATATCTCAATAAATGGCAATCTCCTCTGACCAGCTGCTCAGGAGAGAAGCCCTCTCCCTTATTCTGTCCATCAGAAGACCTATCAGATCATCTTTCTAAATAGATCCTGAATCTGACCACTTCTTCTGCTTCAAAGCTATAGTTGCCTCTCCTTTGTACTAGTTTTCCTTTTTCCTTTCTCATTTTACATCATCTGTTTCTTTATATGGTCAGTTTTCTCCACTGCAGAGTCATTCCCTTAAAGCAAACCTGATCGTGTCATGGATTCTTATCTCACACTAAGGAAAAGCCAAAGTCCTGACAGTGGTCTGGAAGTCTTACACCATCTGCATTCCACCACCCTTCTCAACTGTCTTATGCCGCTCCTGATTCCATTCACTCTGCCCTAACACATCTACTTCATTGCTTCCGTGGACAACACCCAGGTATTTCCACCTCAACACCTTGCCACGTGCTATTCTTTCACCTGGAAGTCTTTCAACAGACCTGCAAGCTGTTCCCTCCTCCCCTTCAGGTCTTGATTCTAGTATCTCAGACTTGGAAAGACATTCTCTGACCACTTTATAAAACACAGATCTGCCTACAGCATTCTTTTAGTTTTGGGGTTTTTTGTTTGTTTGTTTTTTACTATGAATACCAACATTTGAAATGTTGTATATGTGTTTACTTGTTTCATGTCTATCTCACTCCACTGGAATGTAAGCTTTATGAGAATAAGGACTTTGTTTTGTTTGCTACTATATCCCCTATAATAGAACCTACCACATACGAAAACACAAAAAAATATTGTTACATGAATGAATGAATGAACATAGTTACTACTATATTTATACACACAATTTGCAACTCATGTAATTTACAATTTACTTATTGCATCAATTAAATTCTTAAAAGTGACTATTTCCACTTTGGTCATAAATGGCCATAGATGAATTTAGTGAAGAAAAGATAGCTTTTAAATTACAATCCAGCCCACTAATGGAAAAAGAAATCATCTTGTATACTGCCTTTCAATTTAGAGAAACCCCCTATTCCACTGATGTCTTCTTCATTTGGACTGTGAAAGAATCCAAAAAAAAAAAAAGGTAAATTTTCAAAATCTTGCCAGTCATTGGTATTTTCTTCATGGTTTGATGACAAACAGCAAAAGTGACATCTGTGGCTTTGACTTTACTGACTTGGAACCATTGCTACCACAGTCATGCTCCTATGTTGAGTTAAATTTCTGGTCAAGTGTAAATGCATTATTTTTCCACCCACACTGGATACATACAGTGAGTCAGTAACAACTCCCCAAACTTGCTCCAACTCAAGGCATAAAAAAATATCCTTAGAGTTGTTTATTTTTATTTGTAGGTTCTTATCATGTCTATACAAACCAAACTCTATATACATTGTACAGTTTTTATCCCTCAGCCCAATGATAGGTTTTATATTGCAAAGGAGGTATTCTCTCTGACCATTTGGGGAATCCATTCTCACATAAGAATCTGTCCTCAGTGTAAACCCACCAGATCTGGTCTCCCAGGGTGAGCCTAGATTCAAGCATATGCGCACATCCCATACTTCGGTTAGAACTAACATTACGGTGAACAGTAACTTTGCATAGAAATTTTGAAATGGAATATTTTTCAGCACTAATTCAACATAATACACAGGGAGTTCTTTATTACAACTAAATATTATAAGTGGGGAGTTCCCATCATGGCTCAGCAGTTACAAACCTGGCCAGGATCCATGAGGATGCAGGATCAATACCTGGCCTTGATTAGTGGGTTAAGGATCTGGTGTTGCTGTGAGCTGTGGTGCAGGTCACAGATGCAGCTCAGATCTGGTGTTGCTGTGGCATAGGCCAGCAGCTGTAGCTCCAATTCGACCTCTAGCCTGAGAACTTCCATATGCCATGGATGCAGCCCTAAAAAGACCAAAAAATTTAAAAAATAAAAATAAATAAATAAATAAATAAATATTGTAAGTGCCTTCTCAGGAAAGAAACAGGATGTGATTGAATCCAGCATGAAAAAAAGTATCTAAGCAAATTACAGCAACCCACTGACTGGAATATTAAAGTGATTATTAAAAATTATATAAAGATTATATGGCAAGATATGAACTATATGTTATTTCAAGCAAAAATAAATATAAAATTGCATGTCATGATTGTGACTATTCAAAATACGTACAGATTTAGACTGGAAAATAAACGCAATTCATTGACAGAATGTTCAGATTCTTTCTTTTAATTTTTTAATCTCATAGCTAGTTCAAGTCAAAAATAATACGACATTATGCAACATCCTTAACAGTGTTATAGTGATATATAATAGTCCATTATAATGATTATAATGTTTCCTTTTGTAACTACTCTCTTTATTTCTTTCTATCTCTGTTTTCTTTTCTTTTCTTTTCTTTTTTTGTTTGTTTGTTTGGTGCCTCAATCTTTCATGGAGTTTTATTTTTTTAAATTAATGTAAATTTATTCAGAACAAAGGAGAGATTTTAAATTATTGCTAGCATTCTTTTTTTTTTTTATTTTTACACCTGCACCTGCATCATATGGAAGTTCCCAGGCTAAGGATCAAATTGGAGCTGCAGCTGCTGGCCTACACCATAGCCACAGCAACGCAGAATCTGGGCCACATCTGAGACCTACACCACAACTTGGGTCAATGCCAGATCCTTAACCAACTGAGCAAGGCCAGGGATTGAACTGCATCCTCATGGATATAGTCGGGTTCTTAACCAGCTGAGCCACAAGAACTCTGCATGGATTAAAAAAAAATTAAATTACTGAATGATGTAACTACTCTTTATAGTCTTCAAAATTAAAAAACTCGGAGTTCCCGTCGTGGCGCAGTGGTTAACGAATCCGACTAGGAACCATGACGTTGCAGGTTCGGTCCCTGCCCTTGCTCAGTGGGTTAACCATCCGGCGTTGCCCTGAGCTGTAGTGTAGGTTGCAGACGCGGCTCGGATCCCGCGTTGCTGTGGCTCTGGCGTAGGCCGGTGGCTACAGCTCCGATTCGACCCCTAACCTGGGAACCTCCATATGCCGCGGAAGCGGCCCAAAGAAATAGCAAAAAGACAAAAAAAAATTAAAAAACTCATATGATATTTTGGCTATTCTAATCTATGTTTATGATATATTACAAAAAGTTTAATACCTTGCCTACTAAACATGGATATTTTTAATAATAAAATAGCATTTAACACCAATTTTTACATTACTTTTGTAATTTATAAAACTCATTTGGAGATTTCAATCATCTTCCCATTATAATATCTATTCCATTATGACTTTGCTATCATTAGCTTTAATGATATCTTTTACTGAAAGCAATTCTTGTCTCAAATAATCTTTAAAATTATTTATTTATTTTGACGGTGGCATTCACTGTTAGAGAACATAATCTTTATCAAACATTAAAAACTATATTTTTCCATCCTCAGGATTTATTTGAAATGGCAGATTTAATTTAATTTCTGTCAAACTGTACCATGAAGAGATATACACCACAACAATCCTATGAAATCTTGAATTTCTAGCAGTATAATGTAGGCCTTTGACTGACATTTTATTTTGGCTGCAAGAGATTTTGATAAGCACTAAATAGCCAATAAAATTATTAACCCCAAAATCAAATTTGGACACTGTGACTATGGAGGAAACATTTCCAAAATATCCTTGCTGTAAGGCTGTTTACCCCCAACCTCCTCCCATAAAATAACGAAGTAATTATTCTACAAAACTAGATTGCAGAAAATAATTAGATGCAGTTGAGAATAAATCCTGTTTCTGCGAAGTGACCAAAAAAGTCTTGTTCAATCCCTGATCCATTAATGTCGGAGTAGGTGAGCTCGTCAATGGTGTAGCAAAGGAAATTTCATAGCAATCCTGCTTCTCAGCAGTGGTGGATCAGTTTTCCAATAGGTCTCCAAGCAGGAAGGGACTCTCAGCAAAGCCCATTTAGAATGAACCTTCCATTCCCCTGTATGAGCTCAGCCAAGAAGCAAAGAATTCCCAGGATAAAGAGTCATGGAGCTGACTAAACACATAGCTACGACAAGCCTTTTTTAGATTATAAATAAGAAAATAGAACATCTCCATACCAATACACTAAAAACCATCTACTATTTCTTCTGTCTGTTGATTGAAAAAAAAATTTACTGAGCACCTGCTGCAGGTCAGACGTTCTTCTAAATCTGAGGCTATAAATGAAAAAAAAAAAAAGGGAAGGGAAAACTCCTGCTTTTAGGGAGCCTACATTCTACTGAAGAAAAACAATGATCAATCAACTGAATCGATAAATAATTAATGTCAGTACGTACTTTTAGGAAAATAAAGGCAAGTAACAGAACAGACAGTAGTTATAAGGCTGGCCGCACTCTTACATTTGATAAACGTTCAGGGAAGAACTCCTGGATGAGGTGACATTGCATAGGAAACCTGAATGAAGTGAGAGAGTGAGCTATGAGGCTAGGTGGCGAAAGTACTTCAGGCAGAAGCATCACTGTGTGCCAAGGCCCTAGTGCGCTTGGCATGACTGAGGATGCCACAGGGCCCCAGGTGTGGCTGAAGTAGAGTGAGTGAGGCCAAGAATAGCAAGAGATGCAGATAGAGGAACAAGTAGGGACCAATTCATAGAGAATGTTACACACTTGGTATTTCACTCTGAGTGAAAATGCAATGGGGGTAAAGGATGACCACAGCAAGAGGGGAAACTGGGAGGCACATTAGAAACCTAGTGCCGTAGACCAAATGAGAGATGACAGAGGCTTGGACTAAAAATATGTAATTGACAGCTCAAAATTAAAATAAATTTTGAAAACCGAGCTGGCAAGATTTTATGGTAATTGGAAATATGGGGCTTAAGGGAAAAATAGATACTGCTTGAGAGTCAAATCTCTTGAGTCAGCAGTTCCCACTGTGGAGCATGATCAGCAGTATCTCTTCAGCACCAGGACACAGGTTCAATCTGAAGCCAGGGCACAGTGGGTTAAAGGATCTGGCATTGCTGCAGCTGTGGCGTAAGTTGCAACTGCGGCTCAGATCTGATCCCTGACCTCCATATGTTGCAGGGCGGCCAAAAAATAAAGAATGAAAAAAAGAAAAATCTCTGGGTCAAGATGAGATAAGCCAATTAATTGAGTGAATATAGAAAGAGGAAAGAATCAACAAGAATATCCCGAAAGATGCCAATATTTGAGGTCATAAAGCTGAATAGGATCCAGGAAAAAAAAAACAAAAAAACAGAGAAGCAGCAATCCAGAGAGGTAGGTACAAACAAAAAGGGAATGATATTCCAAGTGCAGACACAATTTCAAATGAGAAGAAACAATAGATGATGGCAAATGCTGCTGCCTCTTCAGTAAGATGAAGACTGGGAACTGAGCCCTGGATCTAGGAACATGGAGGACATGGATAAGAAACTGCTCTAGAAGGATGCAGAAAGAAAGCCCTGTTGGAAGGAGTTTTATAGAGAATGAGGAGGCAGAGAGTGCTGACAACTGTTTTAAAGCAGTTTGCTAGTGAAGGACAGAGAGAAATTGGACAAGACCTGGTGGGAGATGAGGGGTCAAAAGAAGGGGTTTGGCTAGAAAATACTTCAAACAGCTTTTATATTTTCAAAGATGTAAAAAGATTCATTCTTATATTATCCCTTGGCAGATATCAGAGTTATGTAGCTTCATTATGAAGTCAATATGCAGCTTCATTATAAAGTCATTATAAAGTCAAAGGCAAAAAAAAAAAAAAAAAAAAAAGCCAAATAGGTATTTTTCTCCATCCTACCATTTCCAGGGCAATCTTTAAAGCATACATTTAAAGGATCTTTACAGTATATTTCCTCTATAAAAATTCCAGCCTTTTGAAAATATATATATATTTTAATTCTTGATATAATCACCTAAGCACAAAATTTAACACTTGGCTTTGTACAAAAAATAATAAAATTATTCATGAAATGGGAAAGAAAGAAAATGACTGCTACCAATTTGTTTATTTTCAAGAGAAAGTCTCCTGCCAGTAACTTCATTAAGAATATTTAACAGCATAATGAATGTTGCTAAATGTGTGTATCCTTAACAAGAATTTAGTCCAGGTGGCTTTTTTTCAGTAAGAATGTTCTAAAAAGCAAAACCATATGACATATACAGCAATTTTTTGAGGGAATTTCTAGAGCAAATCAACGTAAGCATCAGTGTAACTTGCTGGTGGTCTTATATTAGAAATCCAGGGAATTCATGATTGATTTATCTCTCAGTCCCAGAGCTTCTGAGAGTTTTTTGGACCCAAACCTAGCCTCCCAGGGGTCATGAACAAGCCTGTCTACAACTGTAGGAGACCAAGGGCTCAGCATCTCTGCAGACCCTCAACCCACCTATGGAATACCAGTGGACAAAAGCTTTAGATGATGACTTTCAAACATGAAGTGTCTTCAACTGTCTTTGGAGAGAAAAGAACAGTACATTTCAGACCAGACTCTCCCACAAGTACCTGAGATACAAAAAGATCTCATTTGCTTTAAGTACCTGATATGCCAGTGACTGCATTGGATTGTTTCCATAAAGTTTTACAAAGCTGCCTGAAATTCCTCTTTAGAAGAAGGGAAATTCCAAAAGCATCAGGAGCCAGGGACCAAGTTGTCCTCGTATGGCATTCAACTTGAGTCAACGTTAATGCCAGGATTAAGAGACTCAACAATATTATGTCATGATTATAGGAAGGGATTTTAAAATTTCTCTTCCCATGTAATGTTTTTTTTTTTTTCCACTTTTAAGGGCCACACCTACAGCATATGTAAGTTCCCAGGCTAGGAGTCGAACCGAGCTGCAGTTGCCAGCCTATGCCAGAGCCATAGCAACGCAGGATCTAAGCGGCGTCTGCGACCTATGCCACAACTCAGGGCAACACCAGATCCTTAACCACTGAGCGAGGCCAGGGATCGAACCTGCGTCCTGATGGACCCTAGTCAGATTTGTTTCCCCTGCACCACAATGGGAACTCCTGTAATGTTATTTGTTATTTCATCACTTTAAAATTTCTATCTTGTTTTTGTAATTAATCATAACATTTAGTAGAGTTGTACATTTACAAAATGTATTAATATACAAATATGCACATTGCAGAGAAGCTGCTCAAAAATTTTTCACAACATAGTGTTCAATCGAAAAGTTCAGACGGACTAGGAGTTTGGGATTAGTAGGTATAAACTATTATATTCAGAATGGATAAGCAATTCTGGTCCTACTGTATAGCACAGGGAACTATATCCAGTCTCTTAGGATTAACCATGATGGAAGATAATATAAGTGAATGTGTGTGTATATATATATATATATATATGTATGTGTGTGTGTGTGTGTGTGTGTGTGTGTGTGTGTATGACTGGGTCACTTTGCTGTACAGCAGAAATTGGCACAACATTGTAAATCAACTAATCTCTAATAAAAAGTTTTTTCTCCTTCAAAAAAAAAGTTCAGAGATGATAGGATAGATGTGATCTGGTAACAAATTTGGTTAAGGAATATGTAAAGGATAATGTTATCTCTCTACCACACTGACTGAAAATAATCTCAGCGCAGGCATTCTAAAAAGTCACATTTGTGAGAAGTATCAGAGTTCAATACATTCACTTTTGGAAAGGTGACTATAGCTTAATGTCTTATAAATTCCACTGGAGAGAGGTCCAACAATCCCCACTACATTCCAACTGTTTTATTCATATACTGCTATGTTCTAACATATTTCCAGAGCTTAGAATTGTGCCTGGTTCATAGTAAATACTCAATAAATATCACTTCCAAAATTAGTCATTCAATGAATATTTTATTGAGCACTTGTAACACACCAGATACTGTTCAAATATAGCAGCTCAGGACTAGAACACTTGGGACGAGCCATGGATAATGGAAATCTGATACTGATAAATTTTACCAAAACAAGTTTTGACCAGAATTAAATAGTGAAATCCTATCTGGAAACAGCCTACAGAGTCACTTGCTTTTTTAAAGAGCTCTTTCAGTTTATTGGCTTCCACCCTCTTCTTTTGGCATAACAGCCTAAAAAAGCCATCGTCATAGAAACAGAGAATTAAAATGTGGTTGCTAGGGGCTGGGTAAGGCGAGAGGGTGGGAACTAGGGAGAGGTTGGTAAAAGGGCAGGAAATTTCAGCTACAAGATAAATAAGACCCAAGGATCTAATCACATTACATGATGACTGTAGTGAATATCACTGTGCTGTATAATTGAAATCTCTTGAGAAAGTAGAACTTAAGTGTTCTCACCAAAGAGAGATGGAGAGAAATACATGGGGTGATGACTGTATGAATGAAATTGACAGGGGAACCCTTTCACAAACTATATATGTACCAAATCATCACTCTAAAATATTTTAAAATTTTATGTGTCAATTATACCTCCACCAACCTTTTTTTTTAAAAAAAAAAAAAAAAAGAAGAAGAAGAAGAAGAAGCAGCAGCCTGATTTTTGGATCCATCCCCATTTGAAATTTAGACCCTCCTCGGGGTCATCTGCTCCCTCTTCCACACCAATAAGCACCTACTTTGTCAGAAATATCAGAACCCCTCTCAAAACAAAATAGAGAACTACAGCATTTTCCTCAAATGAACAAGAAAATGAACAAGCAGGTTCATTTTCCTAAGGGAAGAATTTTCTATTCGTTTCAACTCTAAAATAATGCAAGTAGGCCTCCTCCACTCTCCTTCAAAAGGCTTTTAACAACTGGGGGGAAAAGGTGTTTTGCTTAACTTTTGACACCATATTATTGTCTTCCAACCAAAACCAAAAGTGAGCACCCAATAGGACAGAAAGCCTTTTCCATTTAATTATTATGCAAAAATGAATCCAAAAGAAAAATATCTGCAGCCACATATTATGCAATGATGGAGATGGCCAAGTTTAGAATTCCAAAAAAAGTTTCTTAGTTCAGAGTACCCAGCTTGTGCTGTGAAAGATGTAGGAAGAATAAGAAGCTGATAATGAAGCTGAGGAGGGGTGCTGAGGCCGAAATATAAAGGATGAAAATGATATGAGAAAGCTGTTATTTACACTCCTAGAACAAGGCTATTTCTAAGTCCAGTGAAGCTAAGAATACTCACGAAAATGAAATACCATCAACATCCAGAATTTATTCAAGTATATTTTATCGAGTTCCACCACTCAGTATGAAACAAACTCACAGAGGGATTACAATCCAGGCTCAGATGCTTTAGATCACCCATGTCCCAAGTGCTAGGACAATATACAGTGATCATAATGCTTTACTTCAGAGGATTTTTCATATAGGAAGTTTCCTAGTAAGCCTGGGTTTTTGCATTTCTTTACTATTAATAAACATGTACGTCGAATAGAGCAAAATCATTAAGAACACCTTCTATCATTTAAAAACAAAACAAGGTTGTTTCCAGATTTTTGTACTCTCTAGAGGGATAAACACATTAAAAACTCATGGATGGTCTTGGTTTCTTAATATTCACTTGGTTGCAGCCTAGTATCTTATCAGCCCAATGCCTTATCCAGGACATAAGCACACACCCATGCACACGCACACAGGTGCACGCACACACACAGAGACACACACACACACACCAGTAGATTCAACTTCACATGCTAAATTTTAGAGCATTCAAAGGCAAAAGATTATCTTTTGAATGATTCAATTCAGATTTAGAAAGTTAATACAAGCACAAATGCTTTACTGCTAGAGAAGCAATCCTATTACAAGTATTATTTGCAAGGCCCACAAGTTTTTGTTACCACTTTATTATGGTGATGGTTGTAATGGGCTGAAGCAACGATAAATAGACACTGAGACTCGAATGCTTTTCCCCAAATATTAGTCATATTTGTATGCCTTGGTGGTACCTTACAAGGTGAATGGTGGGGGTATTCAATAAACAGTTTTTAAATCATTGCATGGAATAAAGTCAATAATGATATAAATCATTCACAGATCATGGTGTTCACTTGGGAGAAGCCAAATTAGCCTCATACATCAGGACCAAATTCAAAACCAAATGATGTGTTATTTAGTAACATAAATGATGACATTTGCTCTTGCTCACAAAATAGTATCTTCATGAAAAGATGCTTGAGATTTCAGACTTTAAGACTTTTGCTGTAATAGCCACGGAAAGCCTTAGAAGCAGTTTTCACACGGATAGAGGTGTAGGGACTTAGGTTTAGCAAGCCGATGTCCCTCACCATCTCTGTGGTCTAAAGGGTTAACCACATTTATGCAGACCTCTCTCCACTACAAGGCAATTTAGATGGTATTTTAATGACTGAATCGTTTGTCCATAGGAGCCCTTGTTGAATAGTTTAGATCAGGTATTCATCTGCTCTGTCATGAACAGCCCCTCATTAAGTTCCCTGAACTTGTTCTCAGTCTTCTACACACATCACCAAATTTTTTTTTCCTCTTACTTAATGCCATTACTTTATTTTTTTTCATTTTTTATTTTATTACTCAATGAATTCTATTACATTTATAGTTGTACAGCGATCATCACAACCAAATTTTATAGCATTTCCATCCCAAACCCTCAGTGCATCCCCCCATCCCCCAACCTGTCTCATTTGGAAACCATAAGTTTTTCAAAGTCTGCACATCACCAAGTTTATCATCCATCCATGCAAACCTGGATTCATCCTACTCTTATGAAAGACTGCCAAGTTTCTCCACTGCCAACAGGGTAAAATTCGTATGTGTTACAATACTAAATATCTTGGGACTAATATGTTGGAGACCACTGAACAGCTGAACTCTGCAGAAGGCAAATATCTGCTGATGCAGAGTTCTAAAGTACAGGGTCTCCTTCAAAGACAAAATAGGGAGCTATGCATAAACCATGCTATTCTATAAGCAGCTGCACTATGCCCTAGAGGGATGCACCAGTGCTAATAGTTTCCTTTGTTATTCAGTAAGAGGGAGCTTTGTCATCGCCTATGCCTGTTCCTGCTCACTAATCTACACATGGCACCTTCCTTAATAAAAGTCAGGTGGGCTAAAGCCCAGGGCCTTTGTTCTGCAGAACAGAGTGCCTCCTGGGCCCCCACTTTCTAGATTGAAAAGTCTTGTGTGTTTTGTTATACCGCGCCATCCCTCTTCCAGGATTCCCCATTGCCCTGTAGCGCTGGATGCCCTGTAGCAATGGATATCCCCATTTTAAATTTGCACAGACATATCCAACCCCAAACCCCTCAGATTCCTTAGTTGTTTTCCAACTGTCACAATAATCCTGCTTCCAAGCCTTTGTGTTATTTTTCTTTTTCTTTTTTTTTGTCTTTTTTCTATTTCTTGGGCCACTCCCGCAGCATATGGAAGTTCCCAGGCTAGGTGTCGAATCAGAGCTGCAGCCACCAGCCTACGCCAGAGCCACAGCAACTTGGGATCCGAGCCACATCTGCAACCTACACCACAGCTCACGGCAACGTCGGATCCTTAATCCCCTGAGTGAGGCCAGGGATCGAACCCGCAACCTCGTGGTTCCTAGTCAGATTCGTTAACCACTGCGCCATGACAGGAACTCCCTGTGTTATTTTTCTTTCTAGTGTGCCCCTGTAAATGAAAATGAAGAGACCTGCAAATGCCTCTTCATTCTTCACTGCCCAGGTCTAACATGGTCCTCATTGTGAAGCCTCCAGCTTTCAGGCAGAACAAATCAGTCCTTGTTTCCATAACTCTTGGTATCTGGGGTCTTATAGTGAGGTAATATAGTTATCTGCCTGTGTTTCTAGCTTGATTTTAAAGTCCTTAGAAATGAAGAATTCATTCACTCAACAAATCATTGTTATTATTATTTATTTTAATACAATTACATTTATTATAATTGCTATTCGGTAACTACTAAATGCCAGGCACTACTTCTGAAGCTAAGGATATAGAAGGGAACACAACAAGTAAGATCCCTACTTTATTGGAGCTTATATTCTAGCCTGGAGAGACAATAAACAAAATAAATAGTAAGATAGAAGAGGAGAGAGCTATGAATAGAAAATTATCAAAGAAGCAAGAGCTGGAGGAGTTCCCTAATCGTCCAGTGGGTTAAGGATCTGCATTACCACAGCTTTGGCTTGCGTCTCTTCTGGGGCATGGGTTTGATCCCTAGCCTGGGAACTTCTGCATGCCACAGGCACTGCAAAAAATTAAGGGGAGGGGGGAAATATTAGGGTTGATGGTTGCAATTTTAATTTGGGTGAATAGAATGGCCTCACTGAAAAAGCAATATGGGAGTTAAGATACAAAGAAGATAAGGCAGAATGCCATGTAGATATCTAGAGGAAACAAAATATAGGCAGAAGAAACAGCAAGTACAAAGACCCTGAGGCAGAAGCATACTGGGCACATTCAAGGACCATCAGAGAAGTCAGAGTGACTGGAAAGGAGTGAACAGGGGAAGAGTAGTAGAAAATAAAGTGAAAGATGTAATGGTAGCCAGATCATGTAGGACCCCTTAACCCTTTGTACCAATTTAGCTGTTTTTCTGAGTGAGAAGTCAAGCCTTTGGAAAGTTTTGGGCAACAAAGCAATTGATGCTTACATTTCAACAAGATTACTGTGGCTGCTATGTGTTCACCAAATAATTTTATTTCTGCTCTGAATACACAGCTTAACGTAATTTCGTAGCTTCTCTAGCAGCTGGATAAGACCATATGACTGACTTCTAGCCAATGAAAAGCAATCAGACGTGGTATATGCAGCATCTCCTCCTAGCAAGAAAACACACTATCTACATTCTCTGCCACAGCAGAAGACTCAGTAGAGAATTCCATATCATGGAGAAAGATGGATCCACTAGATGGAAGAATCCTGGGTCCCTGAATGACCACATAGATCAGAACCCTTTCACCCACTCAGGTCATGTGAGCAAGTATCATCATTTGTTGCACTAAGCCACTGAGATTTTGGAGTTGTTTCTTAGAGCAGTTAATGTCATGACTAACCCAGGAGGCTACTGCAATAATCCAAGTAAAATACGATGATGGCCTGGATCAGAGTGGTAATGGGAGTACATGCAGTCAGAACCTTGGTACACCCCAAAAATGAGCCAACGGAATTCACTGATAGATTGTATGTGAGATGGGAGCTTAAGAGACCAGACTCCATGATGTTTGGCCTGAGCAACTAGAAGGATGGAATTTAATCTACCTCAGCTGGAGAAGACTGAAAGGATCAGGCTATCCGAAGTAAAGTTTGAAATCCAAGTACAAATGTCATCTAGATGGTTAGACACATAAGACTGTCATTTAGGGGGAAGGTCTTGGCTATAGATGTTTAAACTACATGATATACAACATGCACATATTTAAACAAGATAACATTTATTATTATATAATATTTAAGCCATAAGACTATGAGATCTCCAAGGATGTTGGTATACCTGGAGAAAAGAGACAAGGACCGAGCCCTGGAACATTCCAATTCCAAAGAGAAATAAGAAATACCAGGAAGGGAGTTCCCGTCGTGGCGCAGTGGTTCACGAATCCGACTAGGAACCATGAGGTTGTGGGTTCAGTCCCTGCCCTTGCTCAGTGGGTTAACGATCCGGCGTTGCCGTGAGCTGTGGTGTAGGTTGCAGACGCGGCTCGGATGCTCGGATCCCGCGTTGCTGTGGCTCTGGTGTAGGCCGGTGGCTACAGCTCCGATTGGACCCCTAGCCTGGGAATCTCCATATGCCGCGGGAGCAGCCCAAGAAATAGCAAAAAGACCAAAAAAAAAAGAAATACCAGGAAGGCAAATTGGAAAGGGGAGATAGTGAGGTTGGAAGGCACCAAAACAGAATGGAAAACAAATTGAAAAGCGTTTCAAAGATGGCAGAGTAATTAACTACAGCAAGAGACAATGGTAGATCACTTAAGAACATCACTGTCATGCTTTTACTCTTTAGCATAGTACCTGATACACAATAAAAATGAATAAACATTAATAAATTTTAGAGGACTCTAAATAATAACTAGACGTTGCTCCAAGCAATGAGAGAGATGAAAGAATGGCACAAGGGACTCAAGAGTCAAGAATTATGCTTAAGGGAAGTGATTAAAATTCACCTAAAAATCTATTATTTAATTAAATGGTACTTTCACCAATCCCTAGCAGCAAGATGTATTTTTATTACCTAAATAGTAGGAGAGATTACTTACTTGTGGGGAGAAAAGTTTGCAAAGGCACAAAGTACTTAATTTTAAGCATTATGATCTATAACCTCAGAAATATTGTTTTTGTGATGTAGAGTATTTTTATTTTGAAAAAGAGGGCTGTTTTTCTTAAAAGCCTGGCTATTTGAAACTATAAAGAGCAGTCTGAATTTTACATGAATGAGTAATTACTTCAATCATAGCCCTGTCTTCTGTGATAACTACTATTATTAAGCTTTCCAATTTTGCATACTTCCCATTACCTTTCTCCTTAATCCTCCTTAATAAGTTGAAAATACAACACCAAATTTTAAAATAAAATACTCACAGGGAATTAATACAAAAGTGAACTAGCATTGCCAGAATGTTGATAATAAAAAAAAGCTACTTAGAGGAATCATTTATTTACATATACACCAAGACACAAAGGATATGAAGAACTGACAAATACTGACAAACTGACAAAGTTAACTTAATTCAATAAATTAAAATATAAACAAGTTAATATAAAACAAAGTCAGAAAACTATAGATATACCCGAACTATAAGACTAAGCATTAGTATATAGCTATGGATGTGATAGGTACTACAG
The DNA here is from genome assembly GCF_016906955.1 of Phacochoerus africanus. NCBI lineage: Eukaryota > Metazoa > Chordata > Mammalia > Artiodactyla > Suidae > Phacochoerus > Phacochoerus africanus. The sequence continues at coordinate 60,921,704 of NC_062555.1, forward strand.
TTATAAAATTTGGGCCATGTATTAATTCTAGAGCTTCCTGATGGCCAATGACCTCTCCAAAGAAATAATGCTTAAGTCTGTAATATGTGCCTTGGATCGTCCTTACAAGGGCCACTCTAAGTGATATAAGAGATGATATCCTCAACTATTTTCCCAACTTCTTACAAAGAAATGCAAAAATATATGCATTCTACAATGTAATTACTGGAAGAGCATATGCAAAAGAAATTTAAAAGGAATTTTGTAAGGAAACCAAAACAATATGGACCACTGCATAATTCTTTGATGCTCTAGCTTAGTTCACAGAAAATAATGAGCTGCTTCAAACAATCCTCCATAGAAATCACTTGTCTCTGTGGGGCTTAAAAAATATTGAAAACAATAAGTTCTTGGACAATTCATTGTTTGCATGCTGCCTTCAGTTTAAATCAGTCCCAACTGTGTGTCCCCCAATTTCTTGGTGATAAGAACTCTGTTGTTGTATCACAATTATGCATAGTGCCTAGCATGGCATCTTGGAGGAGTAGAGGTTTTCAAAATACAAAACAGAAGCATTACTTCATCTAAAAACCTTCTTTGACAAAAAAAAAAAAAGTGATAGAGTGCCTTCTCTCAGCTAAGGGGGTTCCTCTACTCACTACTGTTCACAACTGATCCTCAATTGTGACACAACGAGAGCAAATGGAATGCTGAGAAATACTCTGAAATTACCACCCACCATGAACTTTTAGAAAACTGCCCTAACCAAAAAGTTTTTTTACAGCTTTAAGCTTAAATTGTAGACTCCATTAGTTCTTGCTTTACAAATTAAACTTGAGCTAATGTGCAGAATTGACCCCAAAATAGAAAAGCTAATTTTTTAATACCTGTGTTGCAGTCATAACACATATTTTACTTAATCAAACAAAGAACAACCTTGTTTGATAGCTAATATTAAGTCATTTTAGATTTGAGCTATTTAAAATTTGTAGAGATACAATGTTTTTCTGGGGCTACATATCTGATGAACAGCAGAGCCAGATTCAAACTTCAAAATCTGTGCTCATTCTATACTATCAAATATTAGGTTTGATATTCTTTCCAGTCTTCCACATTATTTTCTGTTTAGAGATGTAAAACAATGCTTATTAAAATAATACTTTTTTCAGAAATAGATCCTCATGTAAAATTACCATCCATCTAAAACATAAATGCACAACTAACAAACTTTAAAATGTACTGTAAGAGGTGACAACTTGGAAATATTTCATTCAAAAAAAGTAAGAATCTCTTCCAGAATGATACATAATAAGTTATAACTTCAAAATCTCCCTCTTTATTAACAAATATCAAATAGCAAACACATTTAGGACACTGACAATGGTAACCAAAATAACACAGACCTATAAATTAATTCATTCAAATGCTTACATAGGAGTTCCCTGGTGACCTAGCAGATTAAGGATTCAGTGTTATCACTGCTGTGACTTGGGTTACTGCTGTGGTGTAAGTTCGATCCATGGCTCAGGAACTTCAACATGCCGCTGGCATGGGCAGTAAAAAAAGAAAATGCTTGTGTAAATATTCGGAACTAAGAAAGTCTTCCCACTAAAATCTGGAATAAGACAAGGATGCCCATTCTCACCACTTCTATTCAACATAGAACTGCAAGTCCAAGGCACAGCAGTCAGAAAAGAAAAAGAAATAAAAGCTATTCAAATTGGAAGGGATGAGGTAAAATTGTCACTATATGCAGATGACATGATACTATTAGAGAAAACCTTAAGGACTCCACACAAAGCTACTAGAACTGATAGATGAATTAAACAAGATACAAAATTAACATTTAGAAATTGGTTGCATTTCTTTAACAATGAAATAGAAGAAGGGGAATGTAAAAAAAAATCAATACCTTTTAAAATTGCACCAAAAAATAAAATAAAATGAAATAGTTAGGAATAAATCTGACCAAGGATGTGAAAGACAAACAAAACATTAATAAAGGAAATTAAAGATGATTCAAAAAAATTGAAAGCTATCTCATGCTCTTGGATTAGAAGAATTAATATTTTAAAATGCAGGAGTTCTCATCATGGCGCAGCGGAAATGAATCCGACTAGGAACCATGAGGTTGTGGGTTCGATCCCTGGCCTTGCTCAGTGGGTTAAGGATCTGGCAATGCCATGAACTGTGGTGTAAGTCTCAGACACAGCTCAGATCTGACATTGCTGTGGCTCTGACATAGGCTGGCAGCTACAGCTCTGATTAGATCTCTAGCCTGGGAACCTCCATTTGCCATGGGTGCAGCCCTAAAAAGACAAAAAGACAAAAAATATATATATACATACATTGTTAAAATGTGATCAATCTACACATTTAACGTGATCTCTCTCAAATTACCCATGACATTTTTCATAGAACTAAGACAAATCATCCAAATATGTATATGGAACCATAAAGGACCCAGAATTGCCAAAGAAATCCTGAGGGAATAAGAAAAAAACAAAAATCAGGAGGCATAAGTCTCCCAGGCTTCAGAAACTATTACAAAGCTACATTAATCAAAACAGCATGGTATTGCCATAAAAACAGACCTAGTGATCAATGGAACAGAATAGAGATCCCAGAAATAAACCCACATACCTATGGCCAATTAATGCTTGAAAAAGGAGGAAATAACATAAATCAGGGAAAAGTCTCTTTAGCAAGTGGTGTTGGGAAAGTTGGATAAATCAGTGAAGTTAGAACACACCCCACACCATGCATAAAAATAAAACTCAAAATGGCTTAAAGATTTAAATATTAGACAACATACCATAAAACTCCTAGAAGAGATCATAGGCAAAACATTCTCTGACATCAACCATATAAATGTTTTCTACAGTCAGTCCCCCAAAGCAATAGAAATAAAAACAAAAATAAACAATAGGACCTAATCAAACTTAAAATCTTTTTGCACAGCAAAGGAAACCATAAAAAAAAAAAACTGAAAAGACAACCTAGGAATGGGAGGAAATACTTGCAAATAATGCAACTGACAAAGGTTTAATTTCCAAAATTAAACAGCTGATACAACAAAAGCAATAACAACAAAACAATGACAAAAAAAAAAAACCCACAAAACAAGAACAACAAAACAACCCAAGTGAAGAATGGCAAGACCTAAAAATACATTTCTCTAAAGAATATATACAGACGGCCAATAGGCACATGAAAAGATGCTCAACATCACTAATTATTAGAGAAATGCAAATCAAAATTACTATGAGGTACTATCTCATGTGAGTCAGAATGGCCATCATCAAAAAGACTACAAAAAATAATGCTGGAGAGGGTGTGGAGAAAAGGGAACTCTCCTACACTTTTGGTGAGAATGTAAATTGCTACAACCACTCTGAAAAACAGTATAGAAGTTCCTCAGAAAACTAAAAGTAGAATTACCAAATGATCTAGCAATCCCACTCCTGGGCTTATATCCAGAAAAAAACCTATAATTCAAAAAGATATATGCAACCCTATGTTCACTGCAGCACTATTCACAATAGCCACGACATGGAAACAACCTAAATGCCCTCAACAGATAAATGAATAAATACATGGTACATATATACAATGGAATACCACTCAGCCATAGAAAATAGCAAAATAATGCCACTTGCAGCAACATAGACAGACTTAGAGATTACTATACTAAGTGAAATAAGTCAGAAAGAGAAAGACCAATGTGATGATATCACTTATATGTGGAATATGAAATATGGCACAAATGAACCTATCTACGAAACAGAAACAGACTCACAGGTGTAGAGAACAGACCGTGTTTGCCAAGGGCGAGGGGAGAGATGGACTGGGAGTTTGGGATTAGTAAATGCAAACTGCTACATACAGAATGGATAAACAATGAAGTCCTACTCTAGAGCACAGGAAACTATAATCAGTATCTTAAGGCAACCCATAATGGAAAAGAATACAAAAAAGAGCGTGTGTGTGTGTGTGTGTGTGTGTGTGTGTGTGTGTTTGTATAAAAAACTGAATCACTTTACTGCAGAAATTAACACAACATTGTAAATAAAATATATTTTAATAATAAGTAACTTCAGAAAATTTTTTAAATAAGGAAAGAAGTAAAAAACTGTTGTTTATAATATGGTGCTATCTACCAGAAAAACTAAAAACAGAAGCAACTATAAGAAATTGCCCTGGAGTTCCCATTGTGGCGCAGTGGTTAACAAATCCGGCTAGGAACCATGAGGTTGCGGTTCAATCCCTGCCCTTGCTCAGTGGGTTAATGATCCGGCACTGCCGTGAGCTGTGGTGTAGGTCGAAGATGCGGCTCGGATCCCGCATTGCTCTGGCTCTGGCGTAGGCTGGCAGCTATAGCTCCAATTAGACTCCTAGCCTGGGAACCTCCATATGCTGCGGTAGCGGCTCAAGAAATGGCAAAAAAAAAAAAAAAAGTATTAAAACCTCGGAATACACCTGACCAAAGAGGTAAAGGACCTATATGCCGAGAACTATAAAACTTTAATCAAAGAAATCAAAGAAGATGGAAGGAAATGGAAAGATATTCCATGCTCCTGGATTGGAAAAATCAATATTGTAAAAATGGCCATACTACCCAAAGCAATCTACAGATTCAATGCAATCCCTATCAAATTACCCATGACATTTTTCACAGAACTAGAACAAATAATCCAAACATTTACATGGAACAACAAAAGACCCAAAATCGCCAAAGCAATCCTGAGAAACAAAAACCAAGCAGGAGGCATAACTCTCCCAGACTTCAAGAAATACTACAAAGCCACAGTCATCAAAACAGTGTGGTACTGGTATCATAACAGACAGACAGACCAATGGAAAAGAATAGAGAACCCAGAAATAAGCCCTGACACCTATGGTCAATTAATCTTTGACAAGGGAGGCAAAAACATAAAATGGGAAAAAGAAAGTCTATTGCTGGGAAACCTGGACAGCTGCATGCAAAGCAAAGAAACTAGAACACACCCTTAACACCATGCACAAAAATAAACTCAAAATGGCTGAAAGACTTAAATATATGACAGGACACCATCAAACTCCTAGAAGAAAACATAGGCAAAACACTCTCTGACATCAACATCATGAATATTTTCTCAGGTCAGTCTCCCAAAGCAATCGAAATTAGAGCAAAAATAAACCCATGGGACCTCATCAAACTGAAAAGCTTTTGCACAGCAAAGGAAACCCAAAAGAAAACAAAAAGACAACTTACAGAATGGGAGAAAATAGTTTCAAATGATGCAAACCGACAAGGGCTTAATCTCTAGATATATAAACAACTTATACAACCCAACAGCAAAAAAAGGCCAACCACCCAATGGAAAAATGGGCAAAAGACCTGAATAGACATTTCTCCAAAGAAGATATACAGATGGCCAGCAAACACATGAAAAAATGCTCAACATCGTTGAGTATAAGAGAAATGCAAATCAAAACGACCATGAGATACCACCTCACACCAGTCAGAATGTCTATCATTAATAAATCCACAAATAACAAGTGCTGGAGGGGCTGTGGAGAAAAGGGAACCCTCCTGCACTGTTGGTGGGAATGTAAACTGGTACAGCCACTATGGAGAACAGTTTGGAGATACCTTAGAAATCTATACATAGAACTTCCATATGACCCCACAATCCCACTCTTGGGCATATATCCGGACAAAACTCTACTTAAAAGAGACACATGCACCTGCATGTTCATTGCAGCACTATTCACAATAGCCAGGACATGGAAACAACACAAATGTCCATCAACAGAGGATTGGATTCGGAAGAAGTGGTATATATACACAATGGAATACTACTCAGCCATAAAAAAGAATGACATGATGCCATTTGCAGCAACATGGATGGAACTAGGGAATCTCATACTGAGTGAAATGAGCCAGAAAGACAAAGACAAATACCATATGATATCACTTATAACTGGAATCTAACATCCAGCACAAATGAACATCTCCTTAGAAAAGAAAATCATGGACTTGGAGAAAAGACTTGTGGCTGCCTGATGGGAGGGGGAGGGAGTGGGAGGGATCGGGAGCTTGGGCTTATCAGACACAACTTAGAATACTCCTGCTGAGTAGCATTGAGAACTTTGTCTAGATACTCATGTTGCAACAGAACAAAGGGTAGGGGGAAAAAATGTAATTATAATGTATACATGTAAGGATAACTTGATCCCCTTGCTGTACAGTGGGAAAATAAAATAAAATAAATTAAAAAAAAGAAATTGCAAATTCTCAAAAAAAAAAAAGAAGCATTAAAACCAAAAAAAGAAATTGCCCTTTAACGGAGCAGAGCTAGAGGTGAGGAGATGAGGGAGCTGATCTGCTTACATTCTCAATGCTTGTGTATGTTTAATACTTAAATCATGGGCAAGTATTTCTTCAATACATTTGTCTAAAGGAATGAAGTTAATGTCCATGTGGCAATATGGAAAATCTTCAAGATATGTCTTGCATGACAAAAGCAAATTGAATATGAGTTATATATGCTCCTGCTTGTATTAAACACATGTGCCTATCTATACATATGTACATGTGTGTTTATACTTACACAGAAAATTTACAGAAGTGTACCCAAGAAGTTAATATCTGACCCTGGAGAGAAGGCACTTTCTGCCCTGGAAGAAAGACACTTTTCCTGGTTAAAAAAAAAATCTTTCCAAGCAAAATCAACAATGCCCATTTCATCAATATATGTGTTTGTGCCTGTGATCAATTTTATAAGCTCTGAGTACAGTTATTTCCCTGGGAGATTTGGGAAACACCTAAAATTGTCACATATAGGCAGAAGATGGTGACCAATGCACATAAGAATACTAAAGCTCAAACCTGGTTAGCACTACCACAACATCTGAAGTTCAAAGGTTCTCTAAATGGCTCCAACAATTATGAAGTCAAACTAGGTATCAAATTCCAAAATATTGAGAATAATTTGTCTATTGAATATAGGTTTAAAATAGGCATGAGTTGAATAATAGTAAGTTAGAGCTTTCTACCTGTAAGTTCTGTCATTCCTGAAATACTATTTCACCAACCTAGAGAAAAGAAATAAAGTGTTCCTTTTTCTTCTAATATTGCCCTGTCTCAAAAGATTTTCCTCACAGCTACCAAATTTTGCTTCATGTAATTTTGGATTATTTTGAAGGGCAGATACAAATTTTGATGTGAATGTTAAGAACAGTGCACCCTTTGCAATAAACGCTCTTATCCAATTTAAGTCTTTGGTTTCATTGCAATCTCATTGTAAGCAAACCTCAGGTTATTCAATACCACCAAAGCAAAATTTCGTCAGGGTTTTCTGATGTGTTTTGTGTTTATAAACTCTCTTCATCTTGTAAAAACATCTTCAGACCCTAAGCTATGTAGTGATTTAGGGACAACTGTTAAACAAGAATTTAAATATTAGTGGATATAACCCAATAAATTTTTCTAAAGGACTCATCTGTACCATGCAGTTCCATCTTCTGGTAGTAGAGGCTGTGTTCCAAAACTGATCCTCCAATTAATAAGAAACTAAAATGATTAAGTAAAATATATTTTAAAAATCATTTCACATGCCTAAATCTAGCAAGAAAGTTAGTAATATTCAGAGGCCAATTTTTTTTTTTTCATTTTTAGAGCCGCACCTGCACCACATAGAAGTTCTCAGGCTAGGGATCGAATCAGAGCTGCAGCCGCCAGCCTAAGACACAGCCACAGCCACAACAGATATGATCCACATCTGTGACTTACATTGCAGCTTGCAGCAACATTGGATCCTTAGCCCACTGAGCGAGGCCAGGGATCGAACCACATCCTCATGGATACTAGTCAGGTTCTTAACTTGCTGAGCCACAATATAAACTCCTCAGATGCCAAAAATTCACTGAGGGCAGAAACCCAGCTAAGTACAGAGAATTTAAAACAGATTATTCCTTGAAGGAAGCCAATTTCTGAGGATAGGAATTTTAAGCTTTGTTTTCTATGGCTTTAAAGGTGCAGGAATAAGAAATAATGCCCAAGTAAAGGAATTTAATAGGAGAGGAGAAAGAGAATGAAATAAAGGATATATTTGAAGAAATAATGACTGCACATTTCTTTTTTTTTTTTTTTGTCTTTTGTTGTTGTTATTGTTGTTGTTGTTATTTCTTGGGCCGCTCCCGCGGCATATGGAGGTTCCCAGGCTAGGGGTTGAATCGGAGCTGTAGCCACCCGCCTACCCAGAGCCACAGCAACGCTGGCCTACCCAGAGCCACAGCAACGCGGGATCCGAGCCGCGTCTGCAACCTACACCACAGCTCACGGCAACGCCGGATCGTTAACCCACTGAGCAAGGGCAGGGACCGAACCCGCAACCTCATGGTTCCTAGTCGGATTCGTTAACCACTGCGCCACGACGGGAACTCCTGCCTGCACATTTCTAAAGTTTATGGAGGACTCCACAGAATCAAAAACCTTCCAAAATTCCAAGCAGAACAAAAAAAGAGAAATCCATGTCACAATGAAACTGCTAAAAATCAAAGGAAAAAAGAAGTCTTTAACACAACCAGAGGGAAAAAAGACAGATAAACCTTAAGAGAATAATAATTACATTGACATTTTTTTAATTTTAATTTTTATTGGAGTATAGTTGATATGCAATGTTGCGTCAATTCATGCTGTACAGCATAATAACCCAGTCATACATATACATACATTCTTTTTCTCATATTATCTTCTAACATGTTCTATCCCAAGAGACTGGATACAGTTTCCTGTGCTATATAGTAGGACCTCATTGCCTACCCACTCTGCATGTAATAGTTTGCAGGTACCAAGCTCAAACTTACACTGACAATTGATTATCATCTATAACAATGGAAACTAGGAGACAGTGTAATTATCTGTATAGACAGCCCCCAACTGATGATAATTGGATTTATGTTTCTTTGACTTTACCATGGTGTGAAAGCAACACACATTCAGTAGAAACCAGACTTTGGAATTTTGAGCTTTTCCTGAGCTAGAAATATATGATATGATGCTTTCACGATGCTGGGTAGTGTCAGTGGGCTGCAACTCCTACACAGTCATGAGATCACAGAGTGAACAACCAACACATTTTGTACCTATACAATCATTCTTTTTTCTTTTCACTTTCCATATGATTTTCAATAAATTACCTGCAATAGTCAATAGTTAATCATAAAATAAGCTTTGTGTTAGATGATTTTGCCCAACTGTATCCTAATATATTTGACTATGTATAAAGGATGGTAGGCTGAGGTATGGTGTTTGGTAAGTTACATATATTAAATGCATTTTGACTTAGGATATTTTCAACTTATGATGGGTTTATCAGGATGCAAATTCCTGTTAAGTCAAGGAACATCTGTATACAGAGAGAAATTAGCTACTGGAATACAAAACACAATGAAAAAATTAATACCATTTATTGATGTAGAATATATTTAAAATGAACTGCATACATTTAATAAAAACCCAAATCAGTGTTTTTTTTATAGATTAGCGCAACTGTAAAACAACTGCCACAACCCAAGTACAGAATATTTCTATCACCCCAAAATTTTCCTTATTAAGCCATTTTGAGGTATATCCTATTCTCCACCAGTGGCATATGATAACCACTGATATATATATTTTTTTCTAATACAACATTTCCTATTCTTTTTTTACATGAATGGAATCATACAACATGTATTTTTTGTGTCTCGCTATTTTAACTTAGCATAATGATTTTGAGGTTGATTCGTCTTGTGAATGCGAATGTGAATTCGCATTCACAATTCATCTTGTGAATGTGAATCATTTGTTAATTTTGTATTTCTGAGTAATATTCAGCTGTATAGACATACTCATGTTTTTTTATTCATTAATAGACATTTATGTTGTTTCCACCTTTTGACCATTGTTAATAAAGACTTCTAAAGGAAATGAGTTGCAGTAAGAGGACAATTTAGTAAAAACTATTGCTGTTTATGGGGGAAAAATGTAATTGTAATGTATACATGTAAGGATAACCTGACCCCCTTGCTGTACAGTGGGAAAATAAATTAAAAAAAAAAAAAAACTATTGCTGTTTAAAATTAAGGCATAATCTCTATAGAGTAAAACCACCCCTTTTGGTGAAGTCCTCTGTGAGTTTTGACAAGCACATATACTTATGCAGTGTGCACCACAATCCATTATAAAACAGTTGCAATACCCCTCCCCCCAAATTCCCCTTCCCTCTTTGTAGCGAATTCTCCCCATACTTCCAACCCCATACTGATCTATTTTTCTGTCTTTTGAGTTTTGTCTTTCCCAAAATATCAAGCAAATGGAATCATACAGTATGTAGCCCCTTAAGTTTAGTTTCTTTCACTTAATTTAATGTATAAGAGATTCAGCCACATTTTTATTTATATTGTTTAGTTTTTTCCCTTTATTGCTGAATTATACTCCATGATATGCAACGTCAAAATTCGAATTCATAAAGGAAAAAAATTGATGAACTGGAATTTAAAATTAAACACTTCTACTATTTAAGAGAATCAGAAGGTACAAAGTTCCAGTTTTTGGGGGCATTTGGGAGTTGGTTTTTTGTTTTGTTTTGTTTTGTTTTTGCTTTTTTAGGGCCACACTTGCAGCATATGGAGGTTCCCAGGCTAGGAGTCAAATCTGAGATACAGCTCAGGGCCATACCAGATCCTTAACTCACTGAGCAAGACCAGGGATGGAACCCACAACGTTCTGGTTACTAGTCGGATTCGTTTCCGCTGCACCACAACAGTAACTCCCAAACTTCCAGTTTTAAAATAAATAAGCCATAAGGATATAATGTACAGCATGGAGAATACAGTTAATAATATCATAATATATTTCTATGGTGACAGATGGTAACTAGATTTATTGCGGTGATCATCTCACAATGTATACAAATTTCAAATCACTATACAATAGACACCTGAAACTAATATGATATTTTATGTCAATCGTACCTCAGTAAAAAAGGCTACAGCCACATACAAAAGAACTTCCATTCTTTGAAAACCACTATTAAGATATTTTTAAAAGGGGGGAGGGGGAGGGAGTGGGGTGGATTGGGAACTTGGGGTTAATAGATGCAAACTATTGCCTTTGGAATGGATTAGCAATGAGATCCTGCTGTGTAGCACTGGGAACTATGTCTAGTCACTTATGATGGAGCATAATTATGTGAGAAAATAGAATGTGTATATGTATGTATAACTGGGTCACCAGGCTGTACAGTAGAAAAAAAATTGTATTGGGGAAATAACTATTAAAAATAGATAAATAAATAAATAAATATTAAAAAGACAAGGCACAGACTAGGAAGATATATTTGCAAATAGCATGTGTGATAGAGGACATATCCAGAGTATCTAAAGAGCTCATAAAACACAGTAATATTTTGAAATTATTTAATAGGCAAAAGATTTGAACAACCACTGTACCAAATAAGATACATGTTTGCCAACAAACACATAAAAAGATGCTCAACATCATTAGTTTTTGGGGAAAAGAAAATTATAACCATAATGCAATACCACAAAACACCTAAAAAATGGCTATGATTTTTTTCAAACTGACAATAATAAGTGATCAAAAATATGCAGTCCCAATGGAACTCTTCTCAATTCCTAGTGAGAATACAAAATGTATGCCTACCCACTTTAGAAAACAGTGTGGCAGTTTCATTAAAATTAAACACACACTTATTATACAACCCAGCAATTCTACTCCTTTGTATTTATCCAAATGAAACAAATACTTATATCCAGTATAAAAGTGTTTATAGCAGCTTTATTCATAATCACCAAAAACTGGAAACAACTCAAATGTCATTCAACTGAGGAATAGATAGTTTTTTTCAATCAATGCTAGATGAGGGTATTATGGGCTCATAACAAGGGTTTCAAAGTTAGGTGTTTGGACAAGTTAACTCACATGAAACTGTAATCTTAGTTCTACATGATTACTTTAGGAAGAAAAGCTTACTCTTTTATTATTTTAATGCACTATCAGTTCTCCTCTAGGAAACAGTGGAAAGAAGAGAAGAGAGCAGGAGTTCCCATCGTGGCGCAGCGGAAATGAATCCGACTAGGAACCATGAGGTTGTGGGTTCAATCCCTGGCCTTGCTCAGTGGGTTGAGAATCTGGCATTGCCATGGGCTGTGGTGGAGGTCACAGACACGGCTCGGATCTGACATTGCTGTGGCTCTGGCATAGGCTGGCAGCTGTAGCTCCGATTAAACCCCAGCCTGTGAACTTCCACATGCCACAGGTGCAGCTCTTAAAAAAAAAAAAAAAAAAAAAAAAAGACAAAAGACAAAAAAAAAGAAAGAAAAAAGAAGTGAAGAGAGCAGATGTCTGGTGAACATGTGAGACTGAAACATCTGTTAGGCTGAAAAAGATTGTGAGACAGGTTACCCCAGATGAGACTCATTGGCACTAAGTAACAGTGTTGTGCCCTAGTTTCCATGATAAAAGTCAATGCTGAGCACAGCACTTCTTCAAAAGCCCATTAAGGTCTCATTGACCCCTGGGCTCTCACAGTGCATATCCATTTCCCAATTATTAGGCAAAAATTGCATCTTATTAATAATTCTTAGTTCAAGTCAGTATTATATGTGAGCCATTCAGACTTTCAATATCCCTACACATAAATCTAAGCTACTTGGTTTTAAAGAAATACTTGTTAAATGTTATATCTGTCACTCTTAAGTTTATTTTTTTTAACTGAGGTATACTTGACATATAGTAGTTGCAGTTATATAACATAATGATTCAATATTTGTAAATGTTATGGAATGATCACCAAATAAGTCTAGTTACAATTATTTATACCTATCATGAGAACTTTTGAGATCTACCCTGTTAGCAGCTTTCAAATATATAACACAGTATTATTAGCTATGGTCATCATCCTGTATACTATATCCCTAGGACTTATTTATCTTATAATTGAAAATTTGTACGTCGCCCTTAAGTGCTCTATTTTGTTCACTTCTTAATTTTTAAAGTTTCATTTTTATAATGAATTTTTAATTTTCTGTAATTATTATTGAACATCCCAATTTAAATCTCCACGACATACTTACAGAGGTCTACTTTATACATAAGGAAGTGAAAAACTTGCCACCTGTATGTTACAAAAGCTTTGACAAGACCTACAGTTCATCTGGTGACAGAATCCTAGAAAGGTGGTTGGCCAGATATATAAGGAAATAACCAAATTTCAGAGAAAAGGGGCTGATGCAAGACAGAAGGTTCTCAACAGTATTTGAGGACCATCAGAATGGTTCAAGGACACACAATGGTGGTAGGAGATGAGTTTCACATCCTAAAAGGAGTTCTCACAGCACAACTCACAGAGAGAGTGAAAAGATAAAAGCCATCCTAACCTATCACAGGAGACTGAAGTCAAGCCCTCAGAGTGGCTGGTCTCAGGCACCCACATGAGGGCATCTTGCCCAGGTAACATCAGCAACCAGGGTGTGGAAAAACGCTTGACATATAAGAGCAGCGTTACGGGGACACTGGCACCAGCTCCAGGCTTCAGATTCTTAGCAGGCCCCTTCGGTGAGCACTTCAGAAGTGTAACTTCCCTGACATCGATTGGAACACAAAAGATACGTGGCAGTTTGTGTAACATCTCAAGGACCATCAATTCCACCCGCAAGGAAGAACTTTACCCAGAGGCTAGGTTCTAACGACCCCTGGAGGAGGCAAACTAATCTGCAGGGTGCCAGGTTCATACCTGATTCCTAGAATCTCAAAATCTTGCAGCCAGGAGAACCATCAGAAGAATTATATTGTATTGCTTTTTTGTATTCAGCAAAAAGCATACAATTCATTCAAGTATTTACTTTAGCTATATACACAGCAAAGCCCTCTCAGAAAATGTCTCCCAAGCAACCTTGGGCCTATCATCACAAATAAAAGAAGTCCAGATTTAAAACAAGATAGCATCTTGTGTTAATTTCCCTTGTCACTTCTTATATTCTCCTTTAACTTCTATAATGTAATTGGAAACTAATTGCACTTTACTGGTGAAAAAATTGAGTCACAGGCAATCAATTCTATTTTGTCAGGTTAAAAACATATTTGTTGAGGGTACAAGAAGAACAGGAAAGGTTAACACACATTTTAATTTTTCTTAAAAATCAACTATACAGATTTAGGTTTCCCCACAGATAAAACGAAAAATGTTCTCCTACCAAGGTTAGCTTTCTTTTAGAATTTATCAGGTAAAAATCATTCAAGAAAACAGAATTCCCTGGATGGACCAATCTTTTAGTAATCAAAATAGATTGTTTCATATTGTCAGAAGGATTTGAAATTTAATTTCAAATTGCATCCATGTTCTAAAAAAATATATTTGGAAATAAGAATCGACTGAATGACTTTTTTTCTTTGAATAAAACCATCGGAAAAGCAACATTTTGAAGAGGTAATATAGTGCACTAGTTAATGACAGTCTTTGGGGTCAGTCAATTTGAGTTGAAATCCCACCCCTAAGAACACCTCAAACTCGGTGTGTCTTCTTTAGCAGTTTACTTCTTTGCTCTAAGCTTAACTTGCTCACAAACAAGAAGAAGATGTTAATATCCAGCTCACAACTGAACAAGTCAATTAATCTTTGTGACCTGCAGTTCCTCTAGCTATAAAAATGGGCTGTTAGGAGTTTGGTTAACGAATCCAACTAGGAACCATGAGGTTGCGGGTTCGGTCCCTGCCCTTGCTCAGTGGGTTAACGATCCAGCATTGCCGTGAGCTGTGGTGTAGGTCGCAGACGCGGCTCGGATCCCGCGTTGCTGTGGCTGTGGCGTAGGCCGGTGGCTGCAGCTCTGATTCGACCCCTAGCCTGGGAACCTCCATGTGCCGAGGGAGTGGCCCAAGAAATAGCAAAAAGACAAAAAAAAAAAAAATGGGCTGTTAATGCTGGTCTCAGAGACCTATTGTTAGAACTAAATGAAACCTGCTAAAACACATTCATGTAAAGGACAATGTAAATATCATAATCGAGTTGCTTCATATTATTTGTGGAACAAGCTGGTGTATAAATTAGTAAGTAATTAAATACTTTATAAATACAAAGTGGAGGATGGACTTGGAAGTTCTCTGAGCAGACAAACCGCCCTTTTTGAGAAAGAAAAAGGGAATAGAGGGGAAATGGGGAATACTTGGGCATAACATAAAAATCCTACTTCTTGGGAGTTCCTGTTGTGGTGCAGCGGAAACAAATCTGACTAAGAACCATGAGATTGTAGGTTTGATCCCCGGCCTTACTCAGTGGGTTAAGGATCTGGAGTTGCCGTGAGCTGTGGTGTAAGTAGCAGATGCAGCTCAGATCCTGCTTTGCTGTGGCTGTGGTGTAGGCTGGCAGCTGTAGCTCCAATTTGACCCCTAGGGAACTCCTAAGAAACTCCCAACCCCCCCCCTTTTTTTTTTTTAGCTTTTTAGGGCTGCACCCAAGGCATATGGAAGTTCCCAGGCTAGGGGTTGAATCAGAGCTACAGCTGCTGGCTTACACCACAGTCACAGCAACGCCACAGCTGAGCCTCATCTGCCACCTACACCACAGCTCAAGGCAATGCCAGATCCTTAATCCACTGAGTGAGGCCAGGGATCAAACCTGCATCCTCATGGATCCTAGCCGGGTTTGTTAACTGCTGAGCATGAAGGGAACTCGCTAAAATCACTTTACCCACTAGTTTTTACACATTGATGAGTACTATTTGAAACATTATTATTGTAGTAGTTACCAAGCGGTGATTTTCAAAAATTGCAGTCCTTCTATAATTAATTTAAAATAAATCTGCAATATATGTACATCTGATTGATTTTTTTAAAGGTATCACAATGGGTTTATTGCTTTTTTGAGAGACGATCTACATTTTCTAAATGTTTACTGAGATATAATTGACATATAACATTATATTAGTTTCAGGCTTATGACATAATGATTCAATATCATGTATGTTATGAAATGATTGCCCAATAAGTCTAGTTAATATCCAATACCATGTGTAGTTACAAAAATTTTTTTGCTTTGTGATGAGAACTTTTATAATCTTAGCATCTCTTAGCAACTCTAAAATATGCCATACAAGTCTAATTACCATGTTATATATTATATATAACATGGTGATTATTTTATTTTATAACTGGAAGTTTGTACCTTTATTTATTTATTTATAACTGGAAGTTTGTACCTTTTGACCCCCTTCACCTGTTTTACCCAAATCCCCCAAAACCTGCCTCTGACAATCACCAGACAAAACCATTTAAGCCACATAAGCAAAACTAAATCTAGTTTATTTCATGAACATGAGTAAAACTTAACTAAGGTTATTTCTTGCAAATGTCATAAAGAAACTTCAGTCATTGTCCTAAAAAAATGGTGTAAGATAATAATTTTAACCAATCTCCTGCCTTATGGAGACCATTGTAAAGTTTAGCAACTTCCTCATTTTCACTTTATAAGCCATCCTATGTCTCCATGCCCTTGAATTTGATATCACTGCTGAATTTCCAAACTCCCAGTTTTAAAACTGTTCTTACATGCACAATAAACTTTTATTAAATGCTGCTTTATTGGAGTTCCCGTCATGGTGCAGCGGAAACAAATACGACTAGGTTTCGGGTTCAATCCCTGGCCTTGCTCAGTGGGTTAAGGATCTGGCGATGCCACTAGCTGTGGTGTAGGTCGAAGACATGGCTCATATCTGGTGCTGCTGTGGCTGTGGTGTAGGCTGGCAGCTATAGCTCTGATTAGA
Source organism: Phacochoerus africanus (assembly GCF_016906955.1). Taxonomy (NCBI): domain Eukaryota; kingdom Metazoa; phylum Chordata; class Mammalia; order Artiodactyla; family Suidae; genus Phacochoerus; species Phacochoerus africanus. Next base: position 60,938,492 of record NC_062555.1, read on the forward strand.
CCTCTAGCCTGGGAACCTCCATATGCCTCGGGTGCGGCCCTAAAAGGATAAAAGCCAAAAAAAAAAAAAATACTACCTTATTGATCTGGTAGCTTTAAGTTTGCTATTTCTGGATTTTTGACTATACATATAATTATTAACATAATTAGTAGAATTATCTAGTCAATTGTCAGACAGTGTCTTAGACAAAATAGAAAACCTGATTTACATTTGGAAATGGCTTGATTTGCATTATTCTTGCCTTTTTATCATTGAGTAGGTTTGTCATGGAGATAAATGTCCACCAAACATGAGCAAACCAACACATTTTACCTCATGACCTGGTCAGATCTGAATGCATGTGGGCACATGAGGTGAAAATGCAGCTGAACCACAGCACTTTTCCTACTACATCGGTTTTCAGCCCAGGTTCTTCCAAAAGAAAGCTTACTTTTTATTGCTTCATCTCTGCTTCCGAAACCCTAGCGTATAACATTTCTAGAGATTTCAGCACAGTACTGAGGACTTTTTCCACACAAAAACAATATCTCAGACTTCTGTTGTTCTTCTGACATACTCTTTAGATCTGCCTCTCCTTCAGAGACACCAATGCCAAACTCAAGAGTCTTTTTTTTTTTTTTTTTTTGCTTTTTAGGGCCACACTAGTGGCATATGGATGTTCCCAGGCTAGGGGTCTAATCAGAGCTGTAGCTGCTGGCCTACACCACAGCCACAGCAACACCAGATCCGAGCCATGTCTGCGACCTACACTACAGCTCACGGCAACACCAGATCCTTAACCCACTGAGCAAAGCCAGGGATTGAACCCAAAACCTTATGGTTCCTAGTCAGATTCATTTCCACTGCGCCACGACGGGAATTCCAAGGATTTTTTTACTTAAACCTTTTTTTCAATCATACAGAAAACTTTAATACAGTTGTAATATCCCTTATACCTCCTTTTTTTTCGTTTGTTTGTTTTGTTTTAGGGCTGCACCTGCAGCATATGGAAGTTCCCTAGCTGGGGGTCGAATCTGAGCTACAGCACAGCCACGGCAACTCTGGATGCATAACCCACTGAGCAAGACCAGAGATCAAACCCACATCCTCATAGATACTAGTTCAATTCGTTACCACTGGGCCACAAAGGGAACTTCCCTTTATACCTCCATTTTTAATATCCCCATGCGGTAGCATCCACTACACTTACTAGTATTACATTTCTTAAGGATGGGAAGTTTTTCTTGAACAGGACTTTAAGGTGCTACCCAGTCATAGACCTTAGAATTCACCAGATTCAGGAGCTGGCAGGACTTGATATTTAAGTATTTTTATGAGTCTCTGCCTGAGCATGTTGTCACCTTTGGAACCTGTTTGTGTGGTAGATTACATTAATGCATTTTTGAATATTGACCAAACTCATATACCTGGGATTGGTCCTACTTGGTCTTGAGATTTTTATACATTTTTGGATTGGATGAGAATCTTCTCATCTATATGCATAAGAGATATTGGTCTGATTTTTTTTTCTTATAATGTCTTTGTCTGCTTTTAGTATTAGGATAATGCTGGTCTCATAGGATAAATTATAAAGTAGTTCCTCTACTTCTATCCCCTGAAAGAGAATGTAGACAACTAGTATAATTGCTTCCTTAAATGTTTGGTAGAATTCACCCATCACCATCAGTGGGCCCACCTTGGCCTGGCACTTTCTGTTTTGGAAGGCTATTAATAATTGATCTAATTTCTTTAATAGATATAGGTCTATTCAGATTGTCTGTTGGCCTCCCCTTTTTGTCTGTCCTTTATTAGAATTTTAGTATCTGCTGATCAATTTGCAATAGATTCATATTTCTTTTCAATAGCTCGTATACTCTGGACCATTGGAAGCATTGATTTTCATACCTGCAGAACTTAACTGGCAGCTTATTAACTCTAAATTTTCATGTGTACATTCTCTAGAAATCTTTTTTTTTTTTGTCTTTTGCTGTTGTTATTGCTGTTGTTGTTGTTGCTATTTCCTGGGCCGCTCCCTCGGCATATGGAGGTTCCCAGGCTAGGGGTCGAATCGGAGCTGTAGCCACCAGCCTACGCCAGAGCCACAGCGGGATCCGAGCCGCGTCCGCAACCTACACCACAGCTCACGGCAATGCTGGATCGTTAACCCACTGAGCAAGGGCAGGGACCGAACCCGCAACCTCATGGTTCCTAGTCGGATTCGTTAACCACTGCGCCACGACGGGAACTCCAAGAAATCTTAACATTAAAGTATAATGGGCCACACCAACCAACTGGGCCAACGCCTTCAGTTTCCAGATGAGGAGTAGAGGTGTCGAAGCCAGGCCAAAGAAAAAAATAGAAGAAAAGTAATATTCGGTGAATACTATAAGGAAAGCAATTGTCATTTACTTACTCAACAAATATTTTTTGGCAATATTACATGCCAGGTTCTGTGTTAGATGCCAGGTATTGAGTCAGCTCTCCCAGAGCTTATACGATTGTGGACATGACAAACAATAAACATGTAAACAGGTAGTGTATTATAATACTTTTCAGTTTTGATATGCGCTCTGAAGAAAATTTGAACAGACTAGAGGGATAGAAAGAGGCTGGAAAAAGAAGATGCTATTTTTTGATAAGGTGTCAAGCTGGGTCATTCTAAGCTGATGACACTGAAGCGGAGATTTATATGAAGTGAAGGAACAAGCCATCTTATTTCACCATAAAAGAAATAGCAAGTGGAAATCTCTGACCCAGGAATGAGATCAGTAAGGGGGACAGCTAGAAGGCCAGGTAGACTACAACAAATTAAAAAGAATAGAGGAAAGAGAGAGCAAAAAAGGGAATGGAGTGTATAAGTTACTACAGGCCATGTAAAGAGTTTAGGTTTTATCTGGGGGACGGGACAAATAGAAATGTGCCGTGATTTAATTTTACTCTTAAAGTAGGTAACAGACTCCTGTATGGGAGCAGAAGGACAAGAATGGAGATAGGTGGACCACCTAGAAAGAGCGTGACAGTTCATGCAAGCTTTTATAACGACCTGCACTAGGAAATAGAAGAGATGGAAGCTGCCAAATTTAATACAAATTTTAAAGATAGGGCTCACAAGATTTGCTGAAAGATTGAATCTGGAGAATGAGGAATATAAAAGTATGAAAGCGATGCCTCTTCATCATCATCATCATCATTATCAATAATGTTCTGCTTTTATATGTCTGTTAAGCCCAACCCTTTGTGTGCATTTTCCCCTTCTCTCCTTCAAAAAAACCCTTTAAATTAAATATTATTATATTTATTTTACAGATGAGGCAGCAGAGGCCCAGGGAAACTAAGCAGCCCAGCTAATTAGTAGAAAAGCTCAGGTTTAAATTCAATCCTGCAATTAAAGCCCTAGTAACTCCTGTTGCATTCCTGACTCCAATCCCATTACCATTCCTACAGCATGAGGTGCTTTCCTTCATCGAGCGGAACATACTCAACCTTTACAATATGCTAAAAAAAATACAAGTAATCACTTTGTCTCTTATTTAATGGAGGGGTTTTTTTAATTTGTTTTGGTTTTGTCTTTTTAGGGCCGCACTCGTAGCATATGGAGGTTCCCAGGCTAGGGGTTGACTTGCAGCTGTAGCCACTGGCCTACACCACAACCACAGAAATGTGGGATCTGAGCAGAGACCTACACCACAGCTTACGGCAATGCCAGATCCCCAACCCACCGAGCAATGTCAGGGGTCGAACCTGCATCCCCATGGATGCCAGTCAGATTCGATTCTGCTGAGCCATGATGGGAACTCCTAATAGAGTTTTTAATGATAAGTTTGGCAAAAAATCTTGTGATATAGCTTAGCACTGTGGTTTTTAATTTCTTGTTTATCCATTTATCTTATTTAGGCAGTAAGGTTTGTTGTTGTTTTTTTTCCCCATGCCCACAGCATGTGGAATTTTCCAGGCCAGGGATCATACTCATGCCACAGCAGTGACTCAAGCTGCTACAGTGAAAACGCTGGAACCTGTAACCCACTGCACCACAAGAGAACCCGCCAGGAAATAAGGCTTTTATTCACATTTAATATGTAGCACCCTATCTGGAAATCTCTCTATATTCTATTGACCAAAACATATAGTTTTAAATCAGTAACTGCAGGAGTGCCCGTTTGGCGCAGCAGAAACAAATCCAACTGGTATCCATGAGGACGTAGGTTCAATCCCTGGCCTGGCTCAGTGGGTCGGGGATCCAGCATTTCAGTAAGCTGTGGTGTAGGTCTCAGATGCCGCTCGGATCCCGAGTTACTGTGGCTGTGGTGTAGGCCAGCAGCTGTAGCTGTGATTTCATCTCTGGCCTGGGAGCCCCCATATGCCATGGGTGTGGCCATAAAAAGAAAAAAAAAAAAAAGGAGCTGTTTCAATATGAACGAGTGTTTGTGTATCAGTTTTCCATCTGCCTTTTATAATGATGCAGATATAGAGAAAACAGTCCCTGACATCTAGGAGCTGGCCCACCACTGACAAGCAGAATTTAGTGTTCTTCTGTTGAACATAAACAATTTATAGAGCATCAACATCAGATATGGACATTCTACAACTATGATGGATTAAGACAAAACCAAGATTGCTTGTTTGTCTAAAACAGGCAAAACATGAACACTGGTGAAACCACATTAATGACCAAATATCCCCTATCCAGCTAATATGCATAAATGCTTTACCCTAGCCTGACCTCATGCTAGCTATGACTACCTAAGGCATCTATGATGGGCCAAGTGGAGAGCCATACTATGAAGATCTGTATTATGAAGATCAAGATCTATATTATGAAGCCCAAGCCCCCAGTACCTCAGAGTGATTATACCTGGAGGCAGAGTCTCTAAGGAGGTAAGTAATTCAAATGAGGTCACTAGGGTGGTTCCTAACTCAATATGACTGTGTCCTTATAAGAAGAGAGAATCAAGATGCAGACGCAGAGGGAAGACCATGTGAGGACACAGGGAGAGGCTGATCATACACAAGATAGGAGAGAGGCTCAGAAGAAACCAGTCCTGCTGACGCTTTGTTCTTGGATGTCTTGCCTCCAGAACTGTGAGAAAATTCTTTTTTTTTAAGTCACCCAGTCTGTGGTAATTTGTTATAGATTTGGTCTTTGTTCTTGTTTCTGGCACAGGGCTCCTAAAACTCTTTTAATTTCCTAAATGGCAAGAGTCCTTTGTTATTCCTAACAAACTCCTTGGATCACGTCTGAATTTGTGTCAATGAGGTACCTTAAAGCGAGGATGCTATGTAGCCTCAGAGTAGGGCTGGTTGGTAGAAGGATCAAGGGAATAGAGTTAGAACTTTTAGTCCCAGCCACCAATTCCTAGGAAGTGGAGGGAGGAGTAGGGGGCTGGAGATTATATTCTCTAAAACTCTTGAACCGCAAGATTTGATGAGCTTCTGAGTTGGTGAACCACACGTGCTTGGAGGGTGGTTCACCCTCATTCCATAGAGACAAGAGTTCCTGTGCTTGGTACCTTCTAAAACTCACTCAATACATCTCTTCTTCCAAGTTATATCTGTATTCTTTATGCTAAACCAAAAATCAAAGTACGCAAAATTTTCCCTGAACTTTGTGAGCCATTTAGCAAATGGTAAAACCCTAGTAGGGAGTCATGGGAACCCCATTTTACAGACAGTCCATCATAAATACAGGTGACAATTTGGACTTGCGATTGGTGTCTGAAGCAGGGGTAGTCTAGTGGGACTGATCCCTTACCTGTGGGATCTGATGCTATCTCCACATAAATAATGTCAGAATTAAGTTCAATTTGTAAGACATCCAGTTGGTGTCCAGTGAGAATTGGAGAAATACTTGGTGTGTTAGAAAATGTTCCAGGCTGCCCTAGCAACTAACAATAATATTTCGTCATAGACTTACCTACCTCTATCCACCTCTACTCTCTTCCTGACAGCATCCTATCTAGAGCAATGCTCTGCTTTCTTCTTTCTTCTTTTTTTTCTTTTTTTTTTTTTTTGTCTATTTGTTTTTTTATGGCCACATCCTAGGCACACGGAGGTTCCCTGGCTAGGGTTCCAACTGGAGCCGTAGCCACCGGCCTACGCCAGAGCCACAGCAACTCGGGATCCAAGCTGTGTCTGCAACCTACACCACAGCTCACGGCAATGCCGGATCCTTAACCCAATGAGCAAGGCCAGGGGTCAAACCTGCATCCTCATGGATGCCAGTCAGGTTCGTTAACCGCCAAGCCACAACGAGAACTCCCAATACTCTGCTTTCATAAACCATCCCTGAATCCCTAGCCCAGGCCCAAACCGTTTCTTAACTGCTTCCTTCTCAGTTGCCTCCTGCGCTGGAGGACTGTGTTCCTGGCTGTATCTATAGGCGTGTTCCTGGGGGGCTTTGGCTGCAGGGCCTTGACAACATCTAAAGTTCATTGTGAGGTTTCTTTTGTTAAATACTCTCAAATGCTTGCATTCAACCCATTTTACTGAGTTACAGGATATTTTCCTACCCAAGTAAGGAGTTTCAGTGCCAATCAACTCAGAGTTTAAAGAACGCCTCCATCATTTGACACCCAGATCCCATAAAAGACAGCCCCTGCTCCAAGCCTGGGGGCCGGGGTTGCTTCATGAAAATACCCTCAACACTCTGTCAGGTCATTTTGCACAACGAAGCCAGGTTCCAGGTGCTTTATATGACATCACTTAATACATGCTTTTAGAAACCCTGCGAACCAGATATTAACTTCCTCGATTTTCAGCGAAGGCCATACCAACAAAATGAACACGAAAACAGGATTTCAACCCAGTTCCACCTAATTTCAAAGCTCATCCAGAAAGTCCAGAAAGAATTTGTTAACCTAAAATATCCATGCCATAGGACATGTCTCAATGGATGGAAGTTACTCACTTGCCATTGGGCGTAATTTGCATTCACAACCAGCTCCAACCGTGACGGACCCTTTCCAGTCAGGCTCCACCAAAGGTCCTCCTGCCGTGTCACTCCTGCCAATAGAAGAAGTCGGGACTGAGTTCAGAAGCAAAGGGAATCCTCATTCTAGGGGACGCGCTCCGGGACAGGTGTGGGCGGGGCTGCTTCCGAGGGCCTCTCCTCAGCAGGGGGCGGGGCGAAGCGTCTGCGCGGGAGACGCGCCACCGCCACCGCCGTCTTGGATTGTGTCCTGCGCAACCGCTCAGCGCCAGCGCGTCTGGCGCCGTCTTCGATCCGGGGGGCCGTGTGCAGCCGGCCACACAGGGTTCCAGAGCTGAGAGGGGGCTCTAGTCTGAAGTGCCGGGTGCAAGGCCTCTGCCCAGGGCTGCCTGTGCGCAAGTGAGACTAGAGTAAGCACAAAGGAAAAGACAAAAGGTTAGGCTTCATTTGTTTTGGGTTTTGTTTGTCTTTTTGCCTTTTCTAGGGCCGCTCCCGTGGCAAATGGAGGTTCCCAGGCTAGGGGTCGAATCGGGGCTGCAGTCACCGGTCTACACCAGAGCCACAGCAACGCGGGATCCTAGCCGCGTCTGCAACCTACACCACAGCTCACGGCAGCGCGGGATCCTTAACCCACTGAGCAAGGCCAGGGATCGAACCTGCAACCTCATGGTTCCTGGTCAGATTGTTAACCACTGCGCCAGGACGGGAACTCCAGACTTCATTTGTTTTTTGCCCAGATCCTATTTTTATTCCCCTGGAATTGTTAGCGGGCTTTGCTGGTGATAAATCCCTTCTCTGCCTTGTCACTGAGGGGTGACAGTCTGTATTCTGGGATGGTCTCCTGCTGAGTGTGGGCATCGGCGTAACCTGGGGGAAAGAGGGGAACCTACCCCCCCGCCAGCCCTCTCCGGCCCTTATGTTACATGCGTGTGGTGGTCCCCAGGCCTTGGCCCCACTGCCCCATCTCCCTCAGGGACCCCCATTTGTCTAGCTTTTTGGAAACAAAGGACACCAGACAATTTAAGATATGTGGCCTAAATATTAGCAAGAGAATAATGGTTACATGTCAAATTTCCCTAACAACCCAGGTATCTACGGAGGTCTCCTGCCTGTAGGCCAGTGTGCCCTGATGGCGAGCCTAGATGCCCGGGCCTGAATCTCCCTGGTCAAGCTTTCATGTTTCAGAAGAGAGCTGCAGATCAGAGAGGAAGTTCCCACAAGTTGTCCAGGGGGTCTTTTGCCCCAGGTTGGCCCTCTGGAGGTTGGGGCTCAGGAACCTCTTCCCTCCAGTGTGATGCACCCACGAAGTGACCCTGCAATTTCAGGGCAGAGGGGCTGGTCAGGCTCACTGGTGGGGTCTTTCGGCTTAGGAGGGAGCTGGGCTTGTGGCTGTCCCCGTTTTCCAGGGGTTTAGGTGCACACAGTCTCCTGGTCCGAAGGGGTGGGGGACCAGGTGGGTGGAGTGTGCACATGACCTGCTCTCATGTTGCATGAGAGCTCTCCTGGTTTCTCTGCCCTGGAGGGCACACTTGAGTTTTTCCATGGCGAGGGGACCAAGGTGTCCCTTCTCTTAGGCTTGGGGAATGGGTCTGCAGTACATGAGTACAAACACACTTCACTTTAACTCCTTCCTTGGGGCTAACTGCATGCACAGCAGGGCAATCAGAGGAACTTAATCCAGTTTTCTTGAGTTTCTTAACCTAGCTTGGCTAAGGCCTGTTTCAAGTTCTGATAGGATTTCTCTACTTTCCCCTACAATTTGGGTCTCCAGACAGAGTGCAGGGTCCATTTTACACCCAGAGCACTCGTTATCCAATATTATTCCTTTCAGTAATGCCTTAGCCACTTCAGTTCAATTTCAATTCTAGCCAGGAATGTTTCTATCCACCCAGAAAATGTGTCTCTTAGCACCAAGAGATGCCTGAAATTGTGCAGTACTCTCAGCATGACACTGAAGTCAGTCTTCTCCAGGACATATTCCTCTGGTCTGAATGGGCCTTATTTGGGGCCTGTGACGGGTTTAGTGTTGGGGGTGTTCTTTGTGCAGATGGGAATGAGTCTCAACTGTCTGACTGATAATACTTTTCATGCCAGGAGTTACCATGGCCCCACTAGCCAATTATACGTGCTTCCCTCCCATAGTAGCTCCTTGATGAGCCTTCCTGATGCCTCCACAAGCTGAAGTTTGGGGAAGACATATTTCCCATTTCATTAACTAGCCACCCACAGCCTCCCAGGTCTCTCCTGAAAGCCCATTTTTAGGTTTTGCTAAGTGTTCCTTTGTGTGGACTGGGAAATGATTGAATGGATCTGGCCCTTGAGGTATGAGGGGCCGTTGCCATGTTACTGGTTCTAGGGCCACCCTTTTGTCAGTTGTGCCCTTTTGTCAGTCTTCTTGTTTCCCTTTATTACCTCTGCATCCCATTTGTTGTGACCCCTACAGTGAATTGCTGCCACCTTTTTTGGAAGCTGTACTATTTCTAAGAGCTTCAATATGCTTAAGCCACATTTCATGGTTTATTCTCTGCAGAAAGCATACCTCTTTCCTTCCAGATAGCCCTGTGCCTATGTAGGATGGCATACGCATAACTGGAATCTGTGTAAATATTTAAAATTGTCTCTGTCCCCAGCTCTGAGGCTTCAGTGAGGGCTGTCAGCTCTGCAAGTCCCTGGGGGAAGGCTTCTTGCCTCTCTCCTGACTTGGTCTGGAAAATTACTGCATATCCCGCCAGCCTTTTTCCCCTCTCATGAAACAGCTGCTCCCATCTGTAAACCATTCCTCTTTGGCATTGGGAGAGTCTCATTTCCAAGGTCAGAGTGACTGGCGTGGATGGAATCTATGGTTTCTATGCAGTCATGCTCCAGGGACCTCGTTTCTGTGTGTAGCATGGTGGCAGGATTTAGTGTATGATAGCTTTTTATGGTAGCCACTGGGTTGTTTAAAAGCAGAGCCTGAACTTGAATTGACCTTCTGGAGGAGAGCCATTCTGTTCCTTACTAAAGTGAGCTTACTAAGGCCCGAACCAGATGTGGAGCCCGTACAATGATTGGCTGAACTTTTCAGGAGTTCCTATTGTGGCTTAGTGTATTGAGAACCTGACATCGTCTCCATGAGGATACAGGTTCAATCCCTGGATGCAGGTTCAATCCCTGGTCTTACTAATTCGGTTAAGGATCTGGCCTTGCCACAAGCTGTGGTGTAAGTCGAAAATGTGGCTTAGATCTAGCGTTGCTGCGGCTGTGGCGTAGCTCTGATTTGACCCCAAGCCCTGGGAACTTTCATATGCCACCAGTGCCACCTGAAAAAAAGAAAAAATTAGGAGTTCCCATTGTGACTCAGTGGTTAACGAACCTGACTAGTATCCATGAGAACAGTGTTTCCATCCCTGGCCTCGCTCAGAGGGTTAAGGATCTGGCATTGCCATGAGCTGTGGTGTAGGTCACAGATGTGGCTTGGATCCTGCATTGCTATGGCTGTGGTGTAGGCCAGCAGCTACCACTCAGATTTGACCCCTAGCCTGGGAACCTCCACATGCTGTGGGTGTGGCCCTAAATAGAAAAATAAAAGACCAAAAAGAAAAAATTAACTTTTAAGCCTCCTTTAGCAGGGTTGTAGTAGTTGCTACTACCTGTAGGCAAGAAGGCTAGCCCTTAGTGATTTGACTTAATTATTTTGATAAATAGTCAACCCCCCAGGAAGGAGTCCCAAGTTTTGAGCTAATACCCTAAGGGCTATTCCTATTCTCTCAAAGATCAAAGGACTTAGCTAAATGTGGGAGGGGCAGGCCAGGGGCCTGGAGTAACTTCTTTCAATTCTTGAAAGCCCCTTCCCAGTCTTCTGAATTCTATTCAAAAGGATCATTATCCTTTCAAATAGAGGCCTAGCTATTAGACCACACTCATGGATCCAGATGCTGCAAAACTCGGCCATCCCCAGAAAGCCCCTAAACTGTCTTCCATATTTAGGAGGGGCAAGACTGCAAATGGCTTCTTTCCTTTCCCGGGATGGGCATCTCTGACCTTCTGCGAGAACGAAGCCTAGGTAGGTCACCCTAGTCTGTGATGTTTGAGGCTTTTTCTTCAACATTTTATATTCTTTATCTGCTAGGGGCTTCCAGGTGTTACAGTGTTTTTGTCAGAGGCCTCCTTGGTACGGCTGGTGATCAGAATGCTATCTGCATACTAAAGGAAGGTTGCTTCCTCCAAATATAGATCTTTTAGGTTTTTACCTAAAGTTTCTCCAAAGATAGTGGGGGGGATTTTTGAACCCTTAGGGCAGGACTCTCCAGCAGTATCATTGTTTTTGTTGTATGCCTTAAGTCCTGCCACTCAAAAGCAAATTTTTTTGTGTGACACTGAAGCTGATGAAATACAGGCCTGATTGTAAAATGCTGTTGTAATTTAGAGAGCCACTGATGAACTAACTTTCCCCACTTCCCAGCAGGTATTAGGGCCAGGCTGTACTGCATAGGATTTCTGGATTGGGAAGTTTAAAACTAACGCCAGACTGTTAATGGATTCCTCAAAAGACCGAAATAGGAGGCATCCAAGTGGCATAGATTCTGATATAACTGGGGGTCCGGCTGGAATTTGTAAACAGCCTGTGTTTAAGATAGTCTTGGGGGATTTCCCATCATAGCTTAGCAGTAATAAATCTGACTCGTATCCATGAGGATGTGGGTTTGATCCCTGGCCTCACTCAGTGGGTTAAGGATCCAGCATTGCCATGAGCTGTGGTGTAGGTTGCAGATGCAGCTTGAATCTGGCATTGCTGTGGCTGTGGTGTAGGCCGGCAGCTGCAGCTCTGATTCAGCCCTTAGCCTAGGAACTTCCATATGCTGCAGGTGCAGTCCTTAAAAAAAAAAAAAAGTAGTTGTAGTTAGTCCCTTCTTAGTCGGAACATCTCACAGGAGGTTAGACAGGACTGCCTCCAGGCCAGAGGCACATAGACACATTGGCTCCTGACCAACTTGGACCATGAGGGAGGGAGTGGCACTGCTGTCTGAGGCATTCTAGATCAAAGCACCAGGTGCAGTATCTCTGCCCATGGTACACCATCACCATCCTGAAGGGCCATGCACAGCACTTCTGCACCCAGCCCGCCATGCTGAAGTGCCAGGTGCAGCTGTTTCACATTAGGAACTCTGGTCCGAAGTGCTGGGTGCAAGGTCTCTGTACCCAGCACCCTGCGAGCAGCTGAAATCAGACTAAGTACAAAGGAAAAGAAGAAAGGTTAGACATCATTTTATTACCCAGATTCTATTTTTCTTTCCTGGGAATTGTTAATGGGTTTTGCCGTGATAAGACTACATGACACAGTAATGTAACAAATGTGTCAAAGTAAGACACTGGGGTCACAGTTAACAAACATAAGGATAGTCACCACTTCCTTAGTTCCTTTCTTCTCTCTCTAGTTGTTTGTATTACTTAAAAAGGCACTGTTAGGTGAGAAAAAATATACACAAACTATTGTTATGTGAGCCACTTTTACAGGTGAGATATTTTATAGATTAGATTAGCTATTAGACTTTTTCATAAAATGAGTATGCAGAGAGGGTTAAGGATCCAGCATTGTCACTGCAGCAGCTTGAGTTGCTGCTGTGGTGTGGGTTCAATCCCTGGCCCGGGAACTTCCATATGTTGTGGGTGCAGCCAAAAAAAAAGTATGCGGTAAACTTTTTTTGAAAGAATGAAAACACAGTTTTACATTTTCATACTTTATTTATCCTCACAGAAATCCTCTGAGATGAAGAAAGGAAAAGTGGCCCCCAGGAGTGATTCTTTATGATTGAGGGATGTTTTCTTTCAATTTACTAAAGGTAAAGGAATCATTTCTAAAATTTTTTGCTTCAAAGACAAAGGCATTTATTTTTTCCCACTGCTTATAGCATAGCTTCTCTCATATTACACAGACATAAAATTTAGCATTTTATAAGGTATGAAATATGATGAAATACAGGTCCTTTGATCAGGTTACTCCTGGGCTTCTCAGAAAGAACCAATAGAATGACACTTGGGTATAATAAATGACGTCGACTTTCTGATTAAAAAGCGTGAAAGGAAAAAAAAAAATGGAGTCCATATTGCTAAGAGAGCTCCCTAAGTGGAGCCAGAAGACATGGAGGGAGTGTACCTTATACACTTCTCAGTGCAGATGGAATCTGAACTTTGACCCCTTATTATCTTAATGCAGGCATCCAGAACTTGTGTCCAGTGTTCCAGAAATTTATTGAACACTTACCGTAAAATAACTCATGACAGCCTATACCCTAAGGACAATTTTTCTCTCTTTCTTTCTTCCTTTCTTCCTTTCTTTCTTTCTTTTTTTTCTCTCTTTTTATTATGGTCTCATCTGCAGCATATGGAAGTTCCCAGGCTAGGGGTCGAATCAGAGCTGCAGCTGCAGACCTATGCCACAGCCACAGCGCCACCAGATCAAAGGTGTATTTTCAAACTACGCTGCAGCTGCAGCAATGCTGGATCCTTAACCCACTGAGCGAGGCCAGGGATTGAACCTGCATCCTCACAGAGACTGTCGGGTTCTTAACCCACTGAGCCACAGCAGGAACTCCCTTCCCCTTTCTTGAATGAAAGTCAGTCATAATTCTTGCCGGACAACTTTAACAACCTTGTGGCTTTTGCCTTTATAAGCCCCTGAGTCTCTTTTCTCTCTTTTGGTTTTACTTTTAAATCTGTGTCTCGTAAAGTATGGTTCTGAGAAAGCCCATATAAACTCTCCTTGTTTGCAGACCCCTGCATTTTGTCGACAAGACGTTGATTTTCTATTAAAAAGAATTTCAGTATGCATGCTTATACCTTCAGGAAATACAAAATTATAATGGTTTAGTAATATATCATGTTATAAAGTTGGTGAGTTTTTCACTTAAAAACCTTCATAATGACACCAATGAATAAACATCAGTCTGTTACTGTTCTCTTGTTTCTTAGGATACATCACACCCTGCAAATGCACCAACTAGATCACTCTCCTATATGGTTTACTCAAGATTACAGGTCAACATTCTCATTTTAGAAGAAGAGTCCACTTCTTTTGGGGAATATTTTTTTCTGGCTAATTCCAAATGCCATTACAAAATCTTAGCTTTGAAGACACCAAACAGAATAAGTCTGTGAAGTTTGTTCAGATATTTTTTAGACACAACTTCAACTATTAGAGAGTTCCCTCTCAGAGTAAGCAAAGTGTGACTCTGATACACACCAAAACACTAGTTTACCAAAAATTCATACCCTAGCGGCCTGAAAGAGTCACTGCAGCTTCCAAATATGAGTAAATTACTCCCAGTATCAATAATAGGAAAATTACAATGATAAGATCTTTTAAGTAAAGGCTTTAATTTTTATGTAGAATTTTAGTATTTCTGAATGGATTCTGAATCACTCTTAATACTTCTTTTCTTACATTTGCTACGTTAAATTTAGTCAGATTCTAATAGAGACCTAAGTCACTAAATATTAGCCTTCTGTTCCACCTTGTCCCTATATTGGAGGTAAGCAGTTCCCATATAAAACTGTGTATAAATTTAGTCACATTGACAATGATATTAGAAAAGAAATATCTGGTTTGACAAAGTTTCCCTAAATCTATTGAAAACATCCTAACTGACAACATAATTGTAGAGGAGTATTGAATTTGTAATGTATAAATAAATTACCACAGGCTAAGAGTAAAATGTTCTAAGAAGGTAAGAATATGACTAAAGATGCTATGTTTTAAATGAAAATTTTTATTTTAAAAGTACGTAAAGGAACTAGAGCTTTCTGATACAATAATTAATTGGCATGAGAAAAACAGACTTTAAATTCTACAATTCTGGAGTGAGGTGTGGGTGAAATGCATGAAGGTGGTCAAAAGGTACAAACTTTGATTTATAAATAGTTAAGTCATGGGGATATAATATACAGCATAGTGACTACAGTTAATAATATTTTATCATATATTTGAAAGGTGCTAAGAGAGTAGATCTTAAAAGTTCTCATAAGGAAAAAAAATTGTAACTTTGTATGGTGGTAGATGTTGACTTACTCTGGTGGTCATTTTACAGTGTATACAAATATATGACAACGTTGCACACAGGAAACTAACGTTATTGGTCAATTATATCTCAGGTTTAGAAAATTATAGAATCCTGGGCACCATTTTCTCATGGATGGTGCGTGCATACTGATCTCTCTCACTCTCTCTTTCACTCTCTTTCTCTCCTTGGCTCTGATAAGCAATAGGTTTGTTGTCTGCTCAAGTTTCTAATTGCTAGAAAGTGGGTAATGGAGATTATTCTCACACTCGCCATACATGTTCTTGAGAAAAACATCAAAAATTCTCAAAGAAATTAACACTGGCAAGTAGGAAAGTGAAATCCTTGGAAGTCAGATTATTTAGCTTTGTGAAGACCTTACTAAACTTTTCACATTCTAAATGCTCTCTGGCTTCTGCAAGGCAAAAGTAGCTAAAGTGATGAGGACAATGACTTGGTGATACAGACACTTGAGACTAGACGGTGACAAATTTTGATACCTGAAGATCAGCAAAAGCCAGATGGTGATTGAGTGTCAGGGCACAGGAAAGCCTTGCCATGGTGCACTGAGCCAGGCAGTGGAGAACTCCGGGGCAATGGGGACAGATCTGCCACTGTTAGGACACTCTCTCAGGGCTGGCTGGGGTGGTGGGAGTTTGAGTGACAGTTGGCTTCTGGATGTAAGTCATTTCTTCTCAGTTAATAACTTGGGATGAACAACCCAAGAGGTCTCCCAGGGAGAATCTGTGGTGCACATTTGAAAGAGTTGTTGGGGGATAGGTTTCGGCCCCTTTGCAAAGAGGAATGTCAGGGAAATTGAAGGAGAGGCCTGAAGTGAGACAGTCAGTAGAAAAGACCTGTGTCAAGGATTTTCAGCTTCTGCTGGCTCAGATGAATGGAACCGCTTCTCTTTTTTTCTCTTTTAAGTATGTATTTTTATTAGCTATAAACTCATTGCTGTATATATAGGTATAGGTAAAATGGCTGAGCAAGCATTAGACTGTAAATCTAAAGACAGATTTTAATCCCACGGAGTACAAAAAGAAAAATTCTCTAAACACACAAATTGACCCAAAGGTTACATAGCTCTCAGGAAAGAAGAAGTACATGTTTCTTATCTCTCATTGAATATAGTGTACTAGTTTCCCATCTTATCTTTCTGGGGTAAATAAAGGATAACATCAAGCAATATTTATGAAATCTGATCTTCCCAGAGTCTAGGCAACTAAATCCCTGGGAGAAGAGACATGGACTCTTTCAGGTCTATGGCAGTGCTTATTTAAAAGCCTCCCTAGTGATTTTTTTTAATTAACATATTAATCTGTAAATACCAAAATCACTAACTGAATTTAAGAAGCCACAAAAATCTCTTAGTACTTGTGATGTTGGGCTAAAATGATACATTCTGCCCCATAAATCAATCATTTTGAGCCCAAAGCTCCAAGATAATAAGCATCTAATGGTTTTAGAAAGAAAATAAACACTCGTGAGTTTCATACAACAGCGTTTCACCAAAAAAATAGTTCTGTCATTCTAAATGGCAACAACAACTGTAGTTATACAGGTGCCCCAGACTATTACTAGCAGACTGTTGTGTATCCACCACAAAATGCAGATTCACGTTTTTGTGCTTACAGTAAATGTCAGCATCCACTGACTTTTTTTCAAGAAGAGTAAGAATAAAAATGTTTTTCCTGTGCTTACAGTGGCATAAAAGAACACAGAAATAACACATTTTCAAAAACACTTCTATAACACTTCTGGCTTCTAATAGTAGCATCTGCCCATGAAAATGACATTTTTGTCTTTGTTTCTCTCCTTTAAATTGCTGGCCATTAGACTGTCAATCAAAAGCAAATTTTACACCCCAGACAGATGCAAAGCAAACTATAGCTTTCTCTGTAGTATCTTCGAGGACGCTGAGTCATTTGTCTATCAGCCAAGGTCTATATAGTATCCACATGGTGACAGGAACTTGCTTTTCAGAGTTGCTGATAGCCGTGGTTATTGTCAGGGTAGTGGGATCACTCTCTCCCAGACCTCTAGTCACAAATTTACCAAACCGGAGAAAGGCTTTCAGTTTTATTTCTTTGCCCTCTTGTGTATCTCCTTGCTTATACTACCTGAGGGAGCTTTCTCATTAAAAGAATAGCATTGGCAAAGCCATCCAGCAGAGAAGCTTGCTTAAAAAAAAAAAAAAAAACAACAACTAAACCTCAGACCTCTTTGAGAATACAAGAAAAGGGAATTCCCGTTGAGCCTTAGCAGGTTACAAACCCGACTAGTATCCATGAGGACGCGGGTTCCTTCAGTGGCCTTGCTCAGTGGGTCACGGATCCGGTGTCGCTATGAGCTGTGGTGTATATTGCAGACACGGCTCGGATCCCACATCACTGTAGCTATGGTATACGCTGGCAGCTGCAGTTCCAATTTAACCCCTGGCCTGGGAACTGGGAACTTCTGTGTGCCATGGGTGCAGCCATAAAAAAGCAAAGAAAAAAAAAAAGCAAGAAAAATGTATGAATCATTTCCCTAGAAATAAATATCATTTCCCTAGAAATAAATACACAAAGGGACAAAGGGGATAATCGCAAACATGTATGTGGTTTCAGGAGTTCAGATATTCCTAAAGTACACCCATGGGTGCCTGGTTAAAACTCTTGCCCCCAGCTTTTGAAATGGAATCTATTTCAGCCATATTTTACCCACTAGACTACACACAGAGACTCGCTCTCTAACTCTTTGTGAATTGCTCTATGCCTGCTTCCCGAGCTCTTTTGTATTAACTCTGATTTAACACAGAGATTGGCTTTCTTGCCATGTGCCTCACATGACTTGGTTGTTCTGGTATATCTAGGAAGCATCAGACTCATGCCAGGCCATCCGTCAGTGTCCTTCCAGGTTATAGGCCTATCTTGAAGACATGACATTGAGAATAAGACTTCTCTTGGTTAATCTATATATCAAATCTACCCTCCAATCTCCCTTGCACTCCCCTCTTTGGCCCTCTTAAATTTGTATTGTAGTATTTTGTGTTTTATTTAATTAGTGATTTTTTTTCTTTCTTTTTCAGCCGTGACTGTGACATAAGGAAGTTCCCTGGCCAGGGACAGAATCTGAGCCACAGCTGCCACCTGTGCCACAAGCAGGGCAATGCTGGATCCTTAACCCTTTGTTCTGGGCCAGGGATTAAACCCACACTGCCACAGAGACAATGCTGGATCCTTAATCCTTTGCACCACCGCAGTAACTCCTTTAATTAGTGATTTGTATTGTCCGAATGACTAATCTGAAGAGATCATACTCTTAATAAGCCTGAACCCTTTTTTTTCTAGACACAAAATTCTACTCTTAGGTCAAAGGCCAGAGGAAACTAATCTCCTAGGAGTTCATGACGGTAATTGTCAAAACTCTCTTCTTTGCTACTGTACAGCATCTGTGGGCTGTCAGTTAACCAAGAAAACAAGAATTTATTCATTTACTCTTTCAAGGAATATTTACATAGCTCTAGACTGTTATCAGACGGAAAGTACCGGAGGAAGAAAAGGAGACAGACAATGGCTCTCCTCTGTGGAGATTTCATTCTTGTGGAGACAAGACAAAATGTAAACAGAGGATTGAGCAAGATAATTTCAGATGAGGAAAAACAGTATTTAAAAAAAAAAGCCAGGAGTTCCTGCTATGGCACAGCTGAATAAGGATCTGTCATTGTCCCTATAGCAACTTGGGTCACTGCTATGGCATGAGGTTGATCCTTGGTCTAGGAACTCCAGTATGCCACAGGTGCAACCAAAAAGCAGAAAACAAACAAAGGCCAGGTGATGTGATGCAATCAAAGGTACCTTAAGTTTGGAAAGCAAGGAAGACCTTACTGACATAAACTGCAGCAATATTTTTTTTGGGGGGGGGGGACTCTTTTTAGGGCCACACCTGTGACATATGGAAGTTCCCAGGCTAGGGGTTGAATTGGAGCTGTAGCACTGACCTATGCCACAGCCATAGAGAAATGATTCAGTTTTAGAATCTCATGGCCGACAAGTGAAAAGATGTTTGGCATCGCTAATTATTAGACAGATGCAAATCAAACCACAGCGAGGGGAGTTCCCGTCGTGGCGCAGTGGTTAACGAATCCGACTAGGAACAATGAGGTTGTGGGTTCGGTCCCTTCCCTTGCTCAGTGGGTTAACGATCCGGCGTTGCCCTGAGCTGTGGTGTAGGTCGCAGATGCGGCTCGGATCTTGCGTTGCTGTGGCTCTGGCGTAGGCCGGCGGCTACAGCTCTGATTCGACCCCTAGCCTGGGAACCTCCATATGCCGCTGGAGCGGCCCAAGAAATGGCAAAAAGACAAAAATAAAAATAAAAAATAAAATAAAAAAAAAACCACAGTGAGGTGTCACCCCACACTAGTCAGAATGGCCATCATCAGAAAGTCTACAAATAACAAGTACTGCAGAGGGTATGGAGAAAAGGAACCCTCCTATACTGTTGGTGGGAATGTAAACTTGTACAGCCATTATGGAGAACAGTATAGAAGTTCCTTAAAAAACTAAAAATAGAGTTAATCATATGATCCAGGACATATATCCAGAAAACATTCTAATTCAAAAAGATACATGCACCCCAGTATTCATATCAGCTCTGTTTACAATAGCCAAGACATAGGAGCAACCCAAATGTCCATCCACAATGGATAAAAAAGATGTGGTACAGTTATACCATGGAATACTACTCAGCCATAAAAAAGAATGAAATAATGCCATTTCTAGCTACATAGATGAGCCTAGAGATTATCATACTAAATGAAGTAAGTCAGACAGAGAAAGACATATATATATTTTACATGTGGAATCTAAAATTATACAAATGAGCTTATTTACAAAACAGAAAGAAACTCACAGACATGGAAAATTAATTTATGGTTGCCAAAGGAGAAGGGGGTGTGGGGGAATGTGCTGGGGTTGTGGGATAGAAATCCTATAAAATTGGATTGTGATGATCATTGTACAACTATAAATATAATAAATTCATTGAGTAATTAAAAAAAAGAGAAAGAGGAGGAGGAATAAATTTAGAATTTTAGATTAACAGATAATGTAAAACTGAATCATTTTGCTGTACACCTGAAACATTGTAAATCAACTACACTTCAATTTAAAAAAATAAATAAAGATTCCGCTACTTGTTATATGAAAATTGACTATAATGGGGTAAGAGCAGAAGCAAGCAATGAGAGAAAACTAAACATAACTCCTCTAAGATACATAACTTAAGGAAAAACTGTTATTTCTTCACCCAATTTTGGAAAAGTGAATTTTCTTGGCCCTCTAATAATGCAAATCCATGCAATAAAAATCATTACCAATTTAGAAAATTATAAAAATCAAAACCCAAATTGGCATTTCTGTCTAATAAAATATTTTTGAATATCAAAATGGAGGATCTATTTTGTATGACCTTGTCAGCCACCTGTTTCTTGTGGGTCCTTGGAACAGTTACCTCTCAGAGGCAGATAATTACCTAATGTTAATGGCTGCTTCACAGGTTTTTATCAGTTAATTCATTTGAAATAAAGCTCACATAATATGCTATTTTAGTTGTCTGGTTTTTTTGTTTTGTTTTGTTTTGTTTTTGTTTTTTTGTCTTTTTTCTATTTCTTGGGCCGCTCCCACGGCATATGGAGGCTCCCAGGCTAGGGGTCTAATCGGAGCTGCAGCCACCGGCCTACGCCAGAGCCACAGCAACACGGGATCCGAGCCGCGTCTGCAACCTACACCACAGCTCACGGCAACGCCGGATCGTTAACCCACTGAGCAAGGGCAGGGACCGACCCGCAACCTCATGGTTCCTAGTCGGATTCCTTAACCACTGCACCAGGACGGGAACTCCCTGTTTGTTTGTTTTTAATGGCCAGACCCTGTTGTTTTCCATGTGTGGCTCAGTGGATTAAAAATCTGACTAGTATCGTGAGGATGCAGGTTCAATCCTTGGCCTTGCTCAGTGGATTAAGGATCAGGTGTTGCCGTGAGCTGTGGTATAGGCTGCAGATGCCGCTCAGGTCCCGCATTGCTGTGGCTGTGGTGTAGGCTGGCAGCTGCAGTTCCAATTTGATCCCTAGTCTAGGAACTTCCAGATGCCACAGGTGCAGCCATAAAAAGAAAAAAAAAATACATAGTATGATATTTTAGTTATTGTTTGTTTTTAATGGCTGCATCCATGGCACGTGGAACTCCCTCAGTTGTGTTTTGACTACAGATTTGAAGCTTTAAATTACAGTAGATTGCATATAGTAGTACATAATTGGATACAAACTTTTAGGAGTTAATAAATTTTATGCAGAACAGGGATCTAAATCTGGGTAAAAAGGTTTCTACTTCTATTATTATGTCTCATATTAATTGCGTTTTAAATAGAAGAAACAGCAGGCATAGCTAGTAGTGGAAAAACAGAAAAAGAAAAATTATAAGAACTTGCTATCATATAAAGACCTATGTTTCATTCACCACCCTTTGAATATCAGAATCTTCCAGATCTATAGTCAAGCTCTTGCTCTAGAATGTTTAATATATCTATTTTTGTCCACTCTTACACTTTCTGCAGAACTAGTACCACCTTTTTCATCATTGTCTATAGCCTAGGGCACCTCCATTCTATTTTAGCGGTTTTTTCTCACTTTTGGGAAGGAAACTGGTAATCTAGAATTTTAATGGTTATTAATGTTCAAGGATTCCTCAGGGAGTTCCCACTGTGGCACAGTGGGTTAAGAATCTGACTGCAGTGGCATGGGTCACTGTGGGGGTGCAGGTTAGACCCCTAGCCCTGATAAATGGGTTAAAGAAGCCAATATTGCTGCCACTGTGGAGTAGGTAGCAGCTGTGGCTCATAGTCAATCTCTGGCCCACAAACTTCCGTATGCCACAGGTGAAGCATGGAAAAAAAAAAAAAAAAGACATTCCTCTGTCCTGATAACAGGAGCATTCAGAAACACAAATTGTGATGCAAAGATATAAATGTCATCTTGCTTTTATTTTTAGGGCCACACCTGCAGCACCTTTGGAAGTTCCCAGGCTAGGGTCGAATTGGAGCTGCAGCTGCTGGCCTCCACCACAGCCACTGCAATGCAAGATCCAAGCCGCATCTGAAACCTACACAGCAGCTCGTGGTAACACCAGATCCTTAACCCACTGAATGAGGCCAGGGATCGAACCAGCATCCTCATAGATACTAGTCAGGTTTGTCACCAATGAGCCACAACAAAACTCCCATAAATGTCATTTTAATGGCAGAAACTTCAGACTTCATGAATATTCTAGAAGCATAGTGATAGAAGGAGGCCCCAGGCTCTTCATGGATCCTGCCGATAAAGTTCTACTCATGTCCCACCTGGAAAGTTACCTCTTTCAGTTGCCATTGCCATCACTGTCATTCCCACACACAGAAGAGGCTCAATATATGAAAGTCGATCAGCTAGAGGAGAATCACCCCTGTAACAAATACTGCAATATTTGTCTCCCCTGCAGTTTTATCTTCCCTAAAAGTGCTATCTCTGTAACTTTAATGATGTCTTCCTCTTACTCAGTCCTTTCCCATACATCTCCTTGCTATAATCTCAGTTTTCACAATGCCAAACAGTACTGTAAAACTTTTAGCTAATTTGCCTAGCTATTTTCATCATTCGGATTTAACAGGCCCAAATAAAAAAATTCAATTTCTATCTCTGATGACATATAAGAAAAGCCAAAATATGATGAAATGGTGGCTTTGTCAGTGCTTAATGAAGACCACACAAAAGGAATATTCTGATTTTTTTTTTCCCAGCAATCAGTAAGCACACTCTTCATTTTTATATTAATTCACTCTGCATTTACAGCCACACCTGCAGATTAAGGCTTTCCAGTCTCTATACTCATTTCCCAACGTGCTCTGACGGTGATGTGTTTTTTCTAGGCATTGAGCAATTGTCAGTCATCCCCACATTTCACCAGCTCCCTGCTAATAAGCTATTTGCTGACATGCTGATCTATTAAGTAATGTATGAAGAGAGGCACAAGTTTGTGTTTTCAATGAGTCATAAAAAGCTTGAGAAAATCCAACAAAGGGTGGTGAGCAAAGGCAAACTTAATTAGTTCAAGTGAATCTGACTCAGGCAAAAATGCTAATTTGCTGACTCTACCAGGATCTGATTGTTCTTGAGAACAGACTTCAGTGGCTGTTTTCTAAGCTCACTTTTGACTTTTTTTTTTTTATCTTTTTTTGCCTTTCTAGGGCCACACCCACAGCATATGGAGGTTCCCAGGCTAGGGGTCCAACTGGAGCTGTGGGGCAAGTTGTGTTTGGGATGAAAGGTTTTCTCCATCCATGTTGAGGTGTCTTCAGGAACCATTGGTCAAGTGAGAGATTATATTTTGGTCTGAGGGAAATTCTTCCCAGTATCTTTGAAGCAGCACCTGCCTTGGTAAGCGAAAGTGTCTTAGGGCAGGTTGACAGGCAAAAATGTGAGGCTCCAGATAAAAAAATATAGCCAACATTTTCCTCAGAGCTTTCATGGGAAAAACACACTGCCTTGATGGTTTCATGTCCCCAAGACTAAATCCCAGGATGGCTGTGTGGGTCTGTCTGGAGTCTTATCTGTTTAAGCACAGCTCTTCAAATGAACAGGCTGCTCCTCTCCTCCTTCCCCTTTCCTGTGGGGAGTTAGCATCCCTGAGGCCTTTGAGGGAAGAGGTGCAGAAGCGGTGGGTGAGGTGCCATCTGTGAGGTCAGGAGATTGGCATCACAGAGGAGGGTTGGGCAAACAAGTCATCCTATGGAAAACAGGTTTCTCACTATTGGACAAGGAACTTAGAAAAAGTTGGAAAGCCATCAAGAACTCAGGTGTTAAATTGGAACAGGAGTTATTGGTGTCAACTCATGACAGGTATAGATACACATACATGAGAAGAGATATAGAGATAAATATTGCTGTGTGTGTGCATAGGTATGTATACACACATGTCACATATACATATTTTTTTCCTAACTGATTCTCTGATTGTAGGGAGGGAAAATACAAGATGGGCATCTTTTGAGGCCAGAGTGTAAGAAAGTACTCAAGATAAGTTTTTTAAAAATTAGGAGTTCCCATTGTGGAGCAGTGGAAACGAATTCGACTAGTATTCATGAGAATGCAGATTCAATCCCTGGCCTCACTCAGTGGTCCAGGGATCCAGTGTTGTCATGAGCTATGGTGTAGGTCACAGACACGACAGATAGAGACATGTGAATGGGATACAGGAACCAGCATTAAAGAGCTCCCAGTATCCAGATCTGACACAATCTGAGCAGTTCATTAAACAGTAGTAGAAGATGATAAACCAGGGAGTTCCCGTCGTGGCGCAGTGGTTAACGAATCCAACTAGGAACCATGAGGTTGCGGGTTCGGTCCCTGCCCTTGCTCAGTGGGTTGACAATCCGGCGTTGCCGTGAGCTGTGGTGTAGGTTGCAGACGCGGCTCGGATCCTGCGTTGCTGTGGCTCTGGCGTAGGCCGGTGGCTACAGCTCCGATTAGACCCCTAGCCTGGGAACCTCCATATGCCACGGAAGCGGCCCAAAGAAATAGCAAAAAGACAAAAAAAAAAAAAGAAGATGATAAACCAAAGAATAAAATAAATATCCATGATATGGGTAAATAATTGAAAACATACATAAATCTTTTTTTTACAGAAAATTTCTAAAAATAAATTTAGCAGAGAATTCCCCAGTGGCTCAGGAGGTTAAAGATCCAGTGTTGCCACTGCCGTGGAACAGGTTCAGTCCCTGGCCGGGGAACTTCTACATGCTGCAGGTGCAGCCAAAAATAACAATAAATGTAGCAGAAATGAGAAAAATGGAAAACCATGAGTAGAATGCTACAGTAGTTATTGCTGCAGGGAAATTCCACTGAGGGATGCTAAAATTAGTGGGCAAAACTAAAAGAGAAACAGGATATTAGCATAGCTTGAAAGTATCACTCCTAATATTTATTAAATTTTATTTTTTTTTTTGGTCTTTTTGCCATTTCTTGGGCCACTCCTATACCACAGCTCACGGCAACGCCGGATCCTTAACCCACTGAGCGAGGCCAGGGATCGAACCCGCAACCTCATGGTTCCTAGTCGGATTCGTTAACCACTGAGTCAGGAACTCCATAATATTTATTAATTATTGTGGTGCCTGTTAATTGCTGTGGTTTCAGGAGGTGGAGTGGGGTCCAAATTAGTGACTGGCTTTAAATGATAGAACATGGAATGGAAAATTTTTTAACTTTGCAGGAGAGAAACCTGGCAGACACCGCTTTAACCAAATGATCAAGATTAACATCGCCAGTATGAGTTATGTTGATGTCATGTTCCCATTAATATGTCAGCTGAGAAGGACACTTCTGTGATATTCTTCCCCCAAACTCCATAACCTCAGTCCAGTTAATCATGAGAAACTGAGAGAGATTCTACAAAATTCCTGATAAGTACTTAGGTAAAAGGGTTAAAATCATGAAAAAGAAGAAGGGACAGAAAAACAAAAGACTGGACGCTAAGGAGATGTACATCGTTAGGGAATTGAATTTCAAAGTAAACATCAATGAGATGCCATTCCACATCTGATAGAACGGACAGAATCCCAAACACTGACAACACCAAATGTTGACAAAATATGGGACAGCAAGAACTTTTATTCATTACTGGTGGGAACACAAAATGGTAGACACGTTGGAAGACAGTTTGGCAGCTTCTTTTAAAATGTGGATTTTTGACTGTGCTGGGATCAGTGACCCGAATCCCAGCATTGTTTGAGGGTCATCTGTTCAATAGCTTCAATAGAAAATTACATTTCTGTGTGTAGATTCAGAATGCAGTATTTCTTTCCGTATGTAGTTACCTTAAACTTGGGCTAATTACAGATTTGTAATGCAAGTACTCAAATAGGGAGACTGATTTCAAAAGAATGCCTATTTTATGCTAATGTAAACTAATATTCACTAATTAGTTTATAAGGCAAATGAGATCTACAGTGTTTCTATTCAAAAACCAATCATTGAAGAAGTTCAAGTTATTAGAATATAAATTGTTGGAGTTCCCATCATGGTGCAGCTGAAACGAATCCAACTAGGAACCATGAGGTTGTGGGTTCGATCCCTGGCCTCTCAGAGTGGGTTAAGGATCTGGTGTTGCCGTGAGCTGTGGTGTAGGTCTCAGATGAGGCTCGGATCTGGCGTTGCTGTGGTGTAGGCCGGCAGCAACAGCTCCAATTTGACCCCTAGCCTGGGAACCTCCGTATGCTGTGAGTGTGGTCCTCAAAAGACAAAAAGAAAAAAAAAGAAAAAAGAATATAAATTGTCAAGAATGTTCTTTTTCTATCTGCCATTGAGAATACGTAGATGTAAGTTAAGATTCTGGTGGAGAATAAACAAACTTTACGGAGGCTAGAGTACTCCCTAACCAGAATTGTATCCAGAGTTACAAATCTAGTGTGAGACTAAGGGAAAAACTATGTGAGGTTGACCTAGTGCCACCCTTTAATCAGTGGTGAAGATAAGGGAGGAACAGGAGAGGCAATGACCATTTTCACCTCCTCTTGTTCTTAATTTTTGAGGGCTTCTCATCAGTAAAATTAATTTCAAAGTTCTTAGCATGTCACACTAGTCCATAAGCTGCATCACAAGTCATCATTCCCTAGGTTACAATTTCAAAGAATTACTCAGATTCTCCAGACTCATTCTTGGCTTTCTAGTGCCTTTGCTCATGTATTCCCTCATCTTAAAATGTACTGTTCAAGATCAAATGGAAAGGCCACACCATTTGGAAAGCCTTCCCAGATCACATTTCATTCTCCAATTGAAATTTATCTTTCCTTCCTCTCCCTGTATGACTAATGTGTTTTATATGTTTGTAAGGGCACTTATCTCATTGTGCCTAATGCAGCCATTAGCTAGGAATGTCCCGTATCCTTTGCAGGGCTGTAATCTGAGAGCAGAGAATGCATCTTACTCATCATTTTATACTCCTCAGCATACCTATTGCAATTCCTGACCTGCAAAAGAATCTTAAGCTCAGAGTTGGAAGGAAACAAAGATTAAACAGTAAACATTGTAAGGTGTCAAGAAATTTTTGATACAAGAATGATGGAGGGCAGACTGAGGGGAAAGGTTAGGAAAACTAGAAAGGACAATGGTAATAATAAATACTTATTAAGAACTACGTACCATACAATTCATGTATATTATCTCATTTAATTTTTACAACAATTCAACAAGGTAGGTATTGTTATCGTTTCATTCTAACAGAGAAGCAAACCACCACACAAAGAGATTAAATAATTTGCCCAAAGCTGAGCATTTGAGGAGTGATAGAGCCAGAATTCAAATCCAGGCAGTTTGATTCTAATACCTGCTGACTAAAAATAAGAGCAAAACCTAAAAATTGAGGGTTATATTTTATTCATAGGTCATGCTTAGGAATTCAAGACCAGGGATAGTGTCTCAGATGATGCGAGAAAACTGTTCTGAGGAGATGAGGGGGAGCCAGGATACACAGGAGTTTTTTCAACAAAAGGCATGTAGTTGGAAAGTCAAAAGATTATTGTTAATTAAAGAAAACCAAATATCTCATGTTAAGGAATTTAGTGCTTTTTTTATGTATGGGAAGATGCAAGAGTCTGGGCTCACTGAAATCATTCCCCTGATGTGCACCTCAGCCATCTGGGGCCAGAATCCTGTGTTTTCTCATCCTGAGTTTTTCTCAGGGTGTACCATCCAGGGGGACTGCCATCTGAGGACTGTTAGGTGACAGGGCATCCTATTCCCATCCTGAATTCCCTTAGGGCTCACCACAAGGGGTGGCTGCAATTGCTGATGGCCGTGACATCCTTGATTACTGATACAGCAGGCAGCCTTCTTAGCTCACATGACTATACTTGTCAGTAAAACAGTAAAATAGTTCATTAAAGGGGCTTTTCACACATACCAAAAGAAGAAGCAACCTTCAGGAATGGGCAGATGAAATATAGTTTCCTTATTGCTCATCACTGGATGCCCACTGGGTATAATTCTCTTGAAATTAAAATCCTTACCCAAAATGCTCAACATTCAAATCATGTTATAGAACACTCATATATTATGACATATTCAGAAAGCACCTTTATATGATTTTTAATGCACAAATCTCCATGAAAGCAACACATTTGGCAACCAGCCCAAGGATCATAGCTGCAGTAGAGGAAACTCAGTGAGTTTAATCAAAGCTACGTACAGAGACACAAAGGCCCCTTCGGGAATGCTTTGCTAGAAAAGCCACATGTAGCTTTCAGTTTCTATCACCTGGCCCTAACATGGCCCTTGTTTTTCTCCGCTTTGTAACAATTCAAAGCACGTTGCCTGTAGGAATGATTTTTTAAAGACAAATTATAACTTTGACATTAAACAAATTTTTAAATAATAATCAAGCTTCAATAAAATATTCATAAACTACTGAGGCTAATAGTATATTATTTTTCCTTTTTTTTAGCCAGAACGGAATAGCACTTAATATTGATATAATGTACATTCTCTATGGTCACAACATGGAGAAATTGTTAAGTCTATTTGACTATAGGGAATATAAGTCAGTTCAGTTTTCAAAAAGCTTCTTAAATTCAGCCCAAGATAATAGTAGGGAAAATTTTAAAGTTGAGCATGGAAATGCCTTGAAAACTGCAATTAGAAGGATTTGGAAAGGAAGCAAATATGTCTTTGGTCCATCTTTAGCTACACACATACACTCACACATACTTTGTCCCAACTCCCTGCCCATTACCATGTTGGACACTTCTGGGGACACCACTCATATTGCAGTATAAATGCTCCTACTTTCCAGAGTTTCCATCGTGGCTCAGCGGAAATGAATCTGACTAGCATCCATGAGGACACAGGTTTGATCCCCGGCCTCACTCAGTGGGGTAAGGATCTGGCATTGCCATGAGCCATGGTGTAGTTCGAAGAAACGGCTCAGATCTGATGTGGCTATAGCATAGGCCAGCAGCTGCAGCTCGACCCCTAGCCTGGGAACCACCAATATGGTTTGTGTTCCTCCTTTTCTTTCTTGCTTATAACCTCTTCCCATTAGGTGACCTCCCAGTGCCCCCTTTTCCCGGGAAAAGCAGATCTCTTCCCTTTCATTCATATTATACAAATATCATGGCTGATTTAGAGCTTAAAGGTTTACCCTTGCTGCATTTTAACAGGAGGGAAAAAAATACTTGGACAGGATTAGAGCCTGAGGCTGAAGGCTTTGGAATTTCAAGCATCAGTTGGCAGGTAGAAGAAAATATCTGGGGACATCCAAGCATCTCATAGGTAGGGAAGCAAAACTTTCCACTCCAAAATATCTCTTTGGAATGCAGATTATTTTGAGCTGAAAACAATCAAAGCCCAAAAGACTCAGAAAGAGACTTTGACCTTCCCCCTTAGCAGCCCAAAGAATTTAGATCAAGGGCCTATTACAAGAATAGAGCCATCAACATAGATAACTATGGCATAAATTAGGTGTGATAGAGAGAGAGGAAGCTGGCGATATCTTAAAATTCCTCTGTGTGTCCCACTGTCTCAGCAAGGCCCAGCAAACTTTTGTTTACCAAACATTTGCTTTTCTGTCTCTATGTGAATTGCCTTTCTCCCCTTTAAAGTCCCCAAAACCTACCTTCAGTATCAACTTAAAAATTTTCCCTACTGTTTGTTATATGGGGCTGAATTTAAGAAGCTTTTTGAAACCTGAACTTGTCTTTAGCTGAAGATAGTATTTAAGGTGGTTTCAGCCATTTGGACGAGTTAACTCAGTTTTTGTGAGTCTGTCCCATGTACACATGATATTAAACTTGGAAAATGTTAGTCTCTCTCATGTCAGTTTAATTCTTAGACTCAGCCAGAGGATGCTAGAAGGGTAAGATGAAAATTTCTTTCTTCCCAATGCATCCTTAGTAGTAAATTATATATATGATTATATAATACCCAGTCTTCTTCTATTAAGCCAGCCTTGCTTCCTATTTTTCATGAAACTTCAGCGTCTTTTATCCCCTTGGTCTCTGTTAGTGAACGAGAACTATGGTGTGCTGGGTAAAGAGACGGGTGGAGAACCAAAAGACCTTGGGCTGAAGTCCAGTGTCACTGTCTGTCAATAGCTCTAGCCTCTTTCCCCATCCTTGGGCGATAGATGGGTCGTTGACTCATTCCTTCAACCCATGTTTCTAAAGTTCTAAATGTAAAATGGGAATGGTAACCAGGCTGTCTCACAGGACCTTGTGAGTTTTCAGATTCACTCAGGTAAAACATTCAGCCCCATCCCCACGGCACTCTGTAAATGCAAACTAGTGTTGTTAATGATCTAAAGTTAGAGGGCATAAAGAAAATGCCCCTCAACTTCCTTCTTGTTTACCAAAGGCTGCATTGACTCTTCCCCAGGTTTTCATTTCTCTGTCCCACTGAGATGACAGGACTCCAGATGTTACTTCTCCTTCCTCAGATTACATAATTCCTTTGACACCTCACTTTCAATCAGGACTAATAGCCTCTA
This sequence comes from Phacochoerus africanus, assembly GCF_016906955.1. Classification (NCBI taxonomy): domain Eukaryota; kingdom Metazoa; phylum Chordata; class Mammalia; order Artiodactyla; family Suidae; genus Phacochoerus; species Phacochoerus africanus. The sequence continues at coordinate 60,968,983 of NC_062555.1, forward strand.
ATTGCACACATTATCGATGCAAATGGCACTGCTTCCTGATAAATGAGCTGCCAGCACAGGGTGTCCTGCCACAACACGGAGATGAGCACAGGGGAGGCAGTGTCATTCCACAAATCACTCTTGGCACCCAGGACTCGGTGGATGGCACCTGGCCGTCTCCGTTTCAGGCCACATGGCTCGGCTGGTCACCAATTATCATCAAACAATACATTCTCATCTTAATCTATGGTTTGCTTTTGCAAAGAGATCCTTTCTAAAACAGTCCAACTGATTCTTTTCCAAGCCACTAGCAAACATAATCACATAGTGCAGACAGAATAATAGGACATTTTGGTAGCTCTCATATTTTCCTGGATCAAATCAGGAAAAAATAAAAGACGGTGTTTTGACTGAAGTTTGGGAATGAGAGATTCCAAGGTCAGAAAGGAGACACAAACAAGGTTTTAGAGTGAGACTTTTACAAGGACTTTGATTCGTTTAACATTCACATTGGAAATTAAGCATCATCTTTACCACAGAATTTATTCTACAATGGTTGAAAGCCTAAGCACTTAACCTCTTAATTTCCCGAACATGTTAATATGTCACAGATTATTCTAAATAAAGAGGATGGCCAGGAATGGGGAGCTTAAGCCAAGTACAATAAGCTCAACCATCAGTGAAACTTGAAAAAAGAAAAAATGCATTCGATCAGGTTCATTGTATAGAACATGGACAATATTGAAGAGAGCAGTCAGAGTCAGAAAGGAAAAAACTCTTTCCTCTGTTGAATTTGGGAATTTCTAGTCAGTGGGTTTATCTTTTCTGCAAAACTTCTCCATGGTAAGACCATGGTAAGATGCTCTTGTCAATATTAGACCCTGGAATATCCACCTGCCTCTAGGCATCTTGGTCTTATTTCAGTTTCTCCAACTCATTCAGTCTTTTTAAAAATAATCTTTTAATTTTTATTTTTTCCATTATGGTTGGTTTACAGCATTCTGTCACTTCCTACTATATAGCAAAGTGACCCAATCACACACATATATACATTCTTTTTCTCACATTATCCTCCATCATGTTCCATCATAAGTGAGTATATATAGTTTCCAGTGCTATACAGCAGGATCTCATCGTTTATCCACTCCACATGCAATAGTTTGCATCTATTAACCCCAGACTCCCAGTCCTTCCCACTCTCTCCCCCTACTCCTTGGCAACCAAAAGTCTGTTCTCTAAGTCCATGAGTTTCTTTTCTGTGGAAAGCTTACTTTGTGCTGTATTTTAGATTCCAGATAAAAGTGATGTCATATGGTATTTATCTTTCTCTTTCTGACTTACTTCACTTAGTGTGAGAGTCTCTAGTTTCATCCGTGTTGCTGCAAGTGGAATTATTTTGTTCTTTTTATGGCTGAGTAGTATTCCATTGTGCCTATATACCACATCTTCTTAATCCATTCATCTGTCAGTGGGTATTTAGGTTGTTTCCATGTCTTGGCTATTGTGACTAGTGCTGCAGTGAATATACAGGGGCATGTATCTTTTTCAAGGAAAGTTTTGTCTGGATATATGCCCAAGAGTGGGATTGCTGGGTCATATGGTAGTTCTATATTTAGTTTTCTGAGGTACCTCCATACTGTTTTCCATAATGGTTGTACCATTTTACATTCCCACCAACTGTGTCAGAGGGTACCCTTTTCTCCACACCCTCTCCAGCATTTGTAATTTGTGGACTTGTTAATGATGGCCATTCTGAATGGTGTGAGGTGGTACCTCATAGTAGTTTTGGTTTTTTTCATGTGCCTGTTGGCCATCTGTATATCTTCTTGGGAGAAATGTCTATTCAGGTCTTTTGCCCAATTTTCAATTGGGTTGTTTTATTTGCTGTTGATCATTCAGTCTTTTCTCACCTCCAAGCGGTCGTATTGGCCCTTCTCTCAACCCGGAACATTCTTCATGCCAGCGCCACCCCCCCCACACACACACAGCTAACTCCTGCTTCTCTTTTAATTTCACCGTAAGCATCACTCACTTGCAGTGATCTTCTCAGTGTCCCCCTGACCCACATTTCCTTCCCTCCCACACTTACACTATCACTATTACCTTCTTTGTAACGCTCTGCATATCTTTCACGACTTTTCAGCTTGGATCTTTCCCATGGCCTATAGTGTCCGTGATGACTAAGACCCAGTCTTTATCTTGGTGTCCCTAACACTTAATATAGGGACTGTCACATTTTAGGCACTCTGTGCATGTTTGTTGAATTAGTTGACGTGAATGGATGAATTGAGGCATTCTGATGTACTTGTACAGGCTAGTTGTGAATTGGCACCAAGAGGCAGTTGCTTTTAGAAACATGATGTCAAAGGGCTTTCACAGTCTCCTCCATGGACTGCTTCACCCAGGTATATAAATGTGGCCTAAAATACGAAACCAAAAGCCCTACGTAAGTGTGTCTCCGTAGGGCAGCTCACAACATAGTTGCTGCCTTTTCCCTCAGAGCAAATAAGCAAGAGAGAAAGAGAGAACAGCCAAGATGGAAGTCACGGTCTTCATAACGTAATCTCAGGGGTAGCAGTCACATTTATCACTGTCTGTTCATTAGAGGGGAATCCCCAGGTTCAGCCCATGTTCAAGAAGAGAGCATCACACAAGGGCATGAAAACTAGGAGTCACTGGGGCCACCTTGCTGGCTGTTTACCACAGATGTTCTTCTGGGCCATTTTATTTTGGGTTACTCTTTTTCAACTCTTCTATTTTGTTTCATATTTTCTTTGCAAGTTTAGGCCAGTAGGGTCACTTTACTTATTATTATTATTATTTTTCTTTTCAGGGCCACACCCACAGTATATGGAAGTTCCCAGTCTAGGGGTCGAATTGGAGCTACAGCTGCCAGCCTGCACCACAGCCACAGCAACGTCTGTGACCTACACCACAGTTCATGGCAACACCAGATCCTGAACCCACTGACTGAGGCCAGGGATTGAACCCGCATTCTCATGGATACTAGTTGGGTTCATAACCAGCTGAACCACAACAGGAACTCCCAATAGCATCACTTTAGTGTTGTGACTTAGATCAGTTTTAGAACCTTAGGTGTGACATGATTCTCAGGTTGTGAGGTTGAATGTAGCCTGTAGATGATGGAAATAGTGAAGATTCAATCTTTGAAAACTGTAGTAGATCCAAGTTGTACAGTCATTCAAAAAGTAAGAAGGAGAGCTTCTCTTCATTTATCTAGTGCTATCTTATCTTATATATACTTTCCTAATTAAGCTCTTACAGTACTTGATGATTTTTAAAACCCCATCCAATAACTGCTTTGTCAATTAAAGTATCTTTGGGTAAGTGAAACAACCTGTTAGCAAAATTGAATGAAAGTGTGACAATTTATTAGTGATGACATTTAAATGATATTTCCACTCAGAGAGAACTTTGTCAAGATGTAGGTTATACAGACTAACAGGTAACCTTAAATTTTAAGTGGCTTAAAACGTCCAAGATTCAGGAGTTCCCTGGTGGTCTGGTGGTTTAGGATTCAGTGTTGTCATAGTTGTGGCTTGAGCTCCATCCCCGGCCCAGGAACTTCCACATGATGAGGACATGGCCCAAACAAAAAAAAACCCAGAAAAACAAAGAAACAAAAAAACAAACTTCCAAGATTCATTTCCTGCTTCTACTGTATGTCCTCCAGAGCTGAGATGAAGGAAATAGGTGTGTGTGTGTGTGTGTGTGTGTGTGTGTGTGTGTGTGTTGGGGGGGTATTAGAATTTTCCATTGTTGCTACTGTGGGACTTAGGCTGATGGGGAAACACTATCCCACATGCTGGTCCTCATGCCAGAGGAAACAAAGAGCTCTGGAAAGTCTTGCACTAGCATTAAAGTTTGGCCCAGAAGTGATGGGTATCATTTCCACTCTCAATTTGTTGTCCAGAATTACTTATGTGGCTTGCCAACCACAAGGAGTCAGAAAGTTCAATATTTCATGGGCCTAGAATAAGAAAGAACTAGAAAGGTTTACAAATAACACTAACAATGCCCTCCACCACCATCACCCCAAAAAACCTTAGCAAATATCACTGTCAGGAAACTTAATCTTTATTTCCCAACTTGAAGGGCAAATAATTCTACTAATAAATTCAAGTTAGAATAATAACAATTAATACTTTCTTAACACTCTTTTCTTGGAATTGCCATCCAAACCACTTAGACTTTCAGGTGACCAGATGTAGATTTTGATGAGGCCTGGATATATCTGCTTTTGTCCCCAGAAACCTCAAACTGAGCATTACTGGTGCCTCTGCAGTCTGATAAGGAGTCTGGGTGTTTCTTTTGTACCTAAATTAAGAAGCCACTGGTTTTTAGGAGTTCCCTTTGTGGCTCAGTGGTAACAAACACCATTAGTAACCATGAGGATACGGGTTTGATCCCCGGCCTCACTCAGTGGGTTAAGGATCCAGCGTTGCCCTCAACTGTGGTGTAGGTCACAGATGCCTCTTGAATCTGGCATGGCTGTGTCTGTGGTGTAGGCCAGCAGCTGCAGCTTGAATTTGACTCCTAGCCTGGGAACTTCCATATATATGCTACAGGTATGGCCCTAAAAAGACGAAGAAAATGATGGAAGGAAGGGAGGGAGGAAGGAAGGAAGGGAAAGAAAGAAAAAGAAAGAAGGAAAGAAAGAAAAAGAAAGGAAGAAAGAAAAATAAAAGAGAAAGAAACCACTCGTTTTTACATGTTATCCAAATTCTAAAACATCATGTGATATAAAGATATTTGAGTTATAGCACATAACATAGACAAGGGCTAATAAGCTTAGAATTTATTTTAAAAAGCATATGGATTGAACTTCTAAGAATTTTGATAATAATACATATAAAGTATTAAATATTAAAAAATATAATTTTATGGTAATTTTTATCACTCTTTACAATAGAGTTTTTTAAATCTGGTCTCCATGCTTCAGTTTTCTCTGTGGCCTTTATCCTGGATCAGTGTGAATATTTTAATACAAATTCAAATTTACCATTCTCCTGTTCACAACCCACCAATATCCTTCAAAAGGCTTAGAATAAAAGCTAAAATCCTTACCATAGTTTCATGTCTGGCTATATCTCTATTTTGTCATCTTACCACTTTCCCTCAGGGGCTCAATGGAATTGGATCATGTGGCCCCCTTGATGGTCACTGGACTCACCAAGCATGAGCCTTAGGACCTTTGCACTTACTGCCCCTCTGCTCTTTTCCCACAGGTCTTCATGTAGGCCTCTCCTTCATTCATATCTCTGCTTAATTTTTTTAAATCCACAGAGACCTTCCCTGACCAGTCTTTCATTTCCTGTTACCTTCTTGTTTTTCTTTATAGTATGTATCACTAACGTTATACTATATATGTATCCATTTACTCTTTCCCCTAAAATAAAAGCTTTATGAAAGCAGAGACTGTTTTACTCACTGCTGCATCCACAGCATCTAGCCTAACTGCTGGCATATAGTTGGAGTAAGAGGACACAGAAGAACCATTCAATAAAGTAATTTTACAGGAACTCAAATCTAAATAGAAACTCCAGAAGGGCAAGGGTGTTTTCTCCCAGCACTGTGAACCCCACATCTATGCAAACTGCATAATAATTTTTAAATAAGTATCTGTGGCTGAGATGAATGAATAAATGCCTGATTGAAAACAATCAGTGCTACTGGTCCTTAAAATGTGTAATATTTTCTCCAGCTAATATCCTCTGCCTACGTGCTGATCAGGAAAGAACAATAAGCAAAAACATGCAATTGGTGGGAAGCCTGGCAAAGCCTCTGAAAGGCATAAAGAGATTAGAAATTTGGAATTGTTCATCTCTAGCCTAAACTATAAGCAGAGTGCACCCATAAAGATCTCTTGATGGAGCTAGTCTAATCCTGCAGTCACACTGTTGAATTCCTTTGAAGAAATGAACTTGAAATCCCTCTGATAATGCTGCCAGAATCCGGAGGAGAGGGCAAACTTGTGTACCTGCCCTTCCTCCCTACTCTTTCACGTGACAAAAAATGCTCATCAATCAAATTGTCCTTTCTCTCTGAACTCAGACTTGGCCCCAGCATCTTCAGCAAGTCTGTCTTAGATGCCATAGCTGTCATTACTCTAGACAACATTTATTTGTCATTGCTGCTTTTATTAATCAGTCTTGGCAAAGTTATCAGAAACCGAGAAGGCTCACATTATTGCTTTATTACATAAAACAAAAAATATAGATCACAGACTTCAATGTATGCAAACCTAAAATCCAGAAATTAGCCTTTGTTCCTTAACCTCCATGTTAGTGAAGAAAGAATGATCTTCATTTTGGGAAATAAGCGATCCAAGCTTTTCGTGGGGGAAAGATGATCCTCTGAAAAAGAAAGATTATAGAAAATAGATTCCCTGGTAGGAATAGATTATTAAAAAAGGAAGAATGGTAACTACATTCAGAGATATTTCATAATATTATAAACTCTTACAAATGATGATTACTTAAAGGGCCTGATATAAACCACATCTCTTGGATGTGACTAATCCAAAATTCCTAATAACTAATAAGGAATTCCTAATAAGCCAAATCTATTCTAAAGTTTAATTTGAACATTTCTTTGGGTAAAAATTGTTTCAGTAAGCAAATTTACAAAATAAAGGCAAATGAACAATATTTTTAACCTAGGGAGTAAGAGGACAATTTTCAAGGACTCCAGTGACATTCATTAAGCAGAAACAAAAAATGTCAGTAAAAACAAGTCTTGTTTATCCTTTAAAGCTGGTAGAACAGAAAGCGCACTTTGGCAAGATAATTAGCAATTTACTCAAGACAGCATGCAATATGAGAACATCAAACATTTTGGATTTTTAAATAATGTAATTTTTCAGATCTTCCACTAATGTACCTTTCCTCTCCTTCCTATGACTTTGGATAGGTGAGGTCTAGCCATTAAAAAAGAAGTTTTTAAACATACATTGAGTTACCCAATAAATAAGAACTTTCAGCAATTGAAAACTTCAATTAAAATAGGCAAGAGGATTCAACAGTGCAAAATGAAATCCTGTTCTGCCATCTAGAGGACACACAGTAATGGCGTAGAAAATATTTTATCTTTAATGGCCCGTGAAGCTGAAAATAAAAAGAGATATTCTTTTTAAAAAAGGAGGAGGGGTGTATATTTTGCTCTATGGAATTATATCATATTTCACCATAGAGAATAAGGTTTTTAAAAGCACACACACAAAAAAGCCTGTGGATTAGATACGCACCAAATTGAGGTTTTATACTTCACCAAATTTGCGTGGCCCCATCTGGCCTCCAAGGCTTTGACCACTTGCAACGCAGAGCCCTGGCCACAGCTATGTCCCCTAAGTAAACACTTTCCTGGCCACCATAAGGAAACAGCACAGCCTTCATTGTGCCTGCCCTGGGATAATCAGGGTTATTTGGGGCACCTGAGTGTGACTCTTCCCAAATGACTTACCCCAGAATTCCACAGCAATTCCTCATATTGCCAGTGCAATAAAACAAGGTATGCCTGTACTCAGAGAACTTCATAACTGACAGGACAGTAAAGAACATCTACTTCAGGAGTTCCCGTCGTGGCATAGTGGTTAACGAGTCCACCTAGGAACCAGGAGGTTGTGGGTTCGATCCCTGGCCTTGCTTAGTGGGTTAAGGATCTGGCGTTGTCGTGAGCTTGTCGTATGGGTTGAAGACACGTCTTGGATCCCACAGTGCTGTGCCTCTGGCGTAGGCCCGTGGCTACAGCTCCGATTAGACCCCTAGCCTGGGAACTTCCATATGCCACGGGAGCAGCCCAAGAAAACGCAAGAGACAAAAAAAAAAAAAAAGAAAAAAGAACATCTACTTCAGTTTCTTCATTTTTTCATGGAAGTAACTGAGGTCAAGAGATTCTGTACCCTAAGATCACATATCAGTTATTGGTGGAATTTTCATGATAACTCGCAAGTCCAGTTTTTTTTCACTTCATGTGTTTATTCATCCACCAGATACTTAGCACTTGCCTGCTATGGGCTAAGCATGTGAATAGGCACTGAGAGGGAAATGCCAAAAGGAAAACAAAACAAAACAAAACACAGTCTCTGCTCTCTAGAAGTTGAGGATCAAACACTGATCAGAGCCAGATAAAATTATATAAGTACAGAGGATTAAGACATAATTTAGTGGGAGCAGAACTTAGTCTGGTCTAGGAGAGCAGGTATGATTTCTCTAAAGAAGTTACTTTCAAAAAGAGATCCAAACGATAAGTAGGAGTTATCTAAGTGAAGCAGAAAGAAAAATGCATTCCTGGGAAAGTAAACATCACTTGTAAAGTCCTTGAAGTAGGAGGAAGCTTGATGCTCTGCTGGAACTAAAAGATCAGTGAGAAAAAGTATAAGTTGTTTAGGCTGCCTGGGGTCTAATCATCCAGAGATGAGGAGGCCACTGGGCAGACAATGGGCAAGCTTTGGAGAATTTCAAGCAGAGGATTTAGATAATCAGACTTGTGCTTCTGAAAGGCTGCAATGGATCCAGTGAGTGATAGGAAGGATGCAAGAATGGACTGTGCACAAGATAAATTAGAGGCCAGATATGACAGTGGCTTGCACCACAGCAGTGCCCTTCCACTAGAGAAGCACCATGGGATTTTGGTCTATGTTAGCAGTGTCTTCTGAATCGGGTAGCACACTGCCTGCACTGTGGCATTGCAGCCACAGACTTCTTTTCTTTCTTTAAATTTTTACATATAGTACATTTAAAATATGTTAACTTCTGTTGGAGAGCAGAATGACTCAGTTATACATACATATGTGTGTGTGTCTATGTACTTTTATATGTATGTGTGTGTATATGTGTGTGTGAGTGTGTGTGTGTGTGTATCCTTTTTCATATTCTTTTCCATTATGGTTTATCACCGGACATTGAATATTGTTCCCTGTGTTATACAGTAGGATCTTGTTTACCCATCAGACTTCTTTTCTTGAATGTGGAGCACAAACAACCTTTTATTCTCACCTTCATGGACATTACTCAGATTGTTCCTCCTCTTTCAAAAGTAGGAATATTATCAGGTTTTTCCCAAAAGGACTTGCATGAAAAATTGTCTCTTAGTGGAAGATATTGCCAAGAGCATCTCACTAGAAATGCAGGGGTGGGGTGGGGAAATCCAAGAGGGTCTTTGGAAGTTATAACTCATCAGCATCCACTGCTACTGAGGATTTCCCCATTCTGTAACACGTATCAGTGCTGAATTGTCTTGGTTCTCTCTGGTTTTTTTCTGTCAGCTCAGATCTGAGTAACTTCCATCCATAGGTTCCAGGAAATAAAAGGGACGAGTTGGAGATCAAGGCATTTTCCCTGTCCAGTTTCTCTTTATCCCCATAGCTTATACCCATCCCTGGGGAGCACTTCAGGTTCTCTAGGGGAGGATCAGTCATAGCCCTAAGCCCACCTGGGACGACTCTAGAGGTAGAACACAGTCTTACGCATGTCGAATGAGAGTGGTAGCCATGACCAATATGAGGGTGGGCATTTCCAGGAAGAAGTGCTGTGTGGACCAAGACAATGCCAATCTAGCTGTGGGTACATGTGTTCACTCTATTAAGTTGTGTGCATTCTTTTATGCACTTTCTGAAAGTTAAGAATTCACAAAAAAGGGAATTCTAACACTAATGAGGAAGGAACAAAAAAGATCTGGTTTTCAAAGGAACCACTGTTTTTGTTTACTTTCGATTTTTGTTTTAAGGAATTCAGAATCCTTATTTATTTGTTTGTTTGTTTGTTTATTTATTTATTTATCTTTTTGTCCTTTTTTAGGGCCGCACCTGTGGCATATGGAGGTTCCCAGGCTAGGGGTCAAATCAGAGCTGTTGCTGTCGGCCTATACCACAGCCACAGCAATGCCAGATCCATCCGCATCTATGACCTACACCACAGCTCAAGGCAACGCTGGATCCTTAACCCACTGAGCGAGGCCAAGGATCGAACCTCATGGTTCCTAGTCAGATTCGTGTCCACTGCACCACGATGGGAACTCTTCAGAGTCCCTGTTTAACTTGGCTTTTTTTTTTTCTCTTTTGGCTGCCCCCACAGCATATGGAAATTCCCAGGCAAAGATCGAATTGGAGCTGCATCTGCAACCTATACCCCGGCTTTAGTAACACCAGATCCTTAACCCACTGCCCTAGGGCCAAGGATCGAATCAGCAACACCACAGAGACAAGCCAGATCCTTAGCCCACTGCATCGCAGTGGGAGCTCAGAGTCCCTATTTAGCTCAGTCAGGCATACAACTGACTTCTCTCCAGAACATAAAATCCTCTACAAGTCTCTTCTCACCCCAGGGTCTCTGTTTTGAACCCAACTCTCTTTGCTAGACCAAGGACTTCCCTTATGTCTGTGCATTCCCTAACTTTCTTTTTTGGACAAAGCGTAACTGCTGGGAATTCTTTCATTTCCCTTTCATTCTCTTGATAGGAGAAAATGAAACCAGAGCTAAAGTTTCTAGAACCTTTTCCATTGATAGTTAACAGCATTAGAGTAACATGTTTTTTTTTTTTGGATGAAAAAAATTTTATTAAAGTATAATTGATAACATCTATCTGTTTTGAATTCTGGGTCTGCCATTTACTAACCTTATGACTTTCGACAGATTTTCCTCTCCGAGTCGGTTTCCTAAGATGGTTGTAGAAAAATGAGTTCATGTAATAGAGCAATTAGCATTGTAATAGAGTGTAATAGAGTGATTCCACACGTGGTGCATGGAACGCTCAAAATACTAGATGTTATTGTGAACTTAAGACATTTAGTTATCTGATCCTCCCAACACATTCTTAAATACTATGGCTTGCATCTCATCTATCCACCAATTCCACAGTAACTGGCTGTATTTATTTCCCATCTCCTGTTGGCTCAGCAACTGCATCCAGTGCCAGAAATATTCTCATTTTCTAGTTAGGCAGAATTCAATCAGCTGCCATTTAAATAGAATGTGCAAATAATTAAGAATAGAATTAAGCAATAAATAGATTTGGTGATTCCTATCAAGTTGAGAAGTATCCTGACTTTGAATTACACAATGTCATCTACCAAAATGAGGTGATTACCTAGAAAGAAATGACAAAATAACCAAGCCCATTTGGAGGGCCAGGATTCTCTGTCCTAGAACTCATGTTGTATTTGCTTCTGTTGCAGAAGGATCCTACCAGATGACTACAGCAACAAAGCCCCACAAAAATCTCAGGTCAAAGGTCTCAGCCCCCTGAAATGGTAAGTCAGCTTTGCTTAGGACTATATAATTGCTTTCTCAGTGGGAAGGGTCTCTGTGAACAAAGAAGGACCTTTTAAACCAAGAATCCATATATGGAGGATTAAGTAAACCAAACCCATAGTATAATGCTTTTGTGTTAGGTTTAAGAATACGCTATGCCTATTTAGTATGGAGAGTATGTGTAATATTTAAGATTTGTCATTTTAGAGACTCTAACATACTAATTTATGAGTCTAACTTAAAATGCAAAATGGATGATTGATTTTAGATTTGTTAATTTTAAGGTAAAGGGCATAAGAAAATTTGATGAGTGAATGTTTAAGAAAATGAGGATCTATTACATTTAATACATGTTAGATTTACTAGAATTATCTAAATATGTGGGAAGGCTTAGTCAGATTTGAAGCATTTACAACATTCAAATAATTCTTAAACACACTTTAAAATTATTTAAGACAACTATGTTTAATAATGGGCTAAATAACCTTGAAAATAACTGTTAATGAGTAAATAATTTAACTGTTTTAACAGTTTAGAAGGTGAACGTCAGATTTATAAGTTGAACTTAGAAAGGGGATCAAAAGGTACAAACTTTCATTATAAGATAAGTCCTGGGGGTTTTTTGGTATCTGTATGAGGTAATGGATGTTAACTAAACTTTCTGTAGTAATCACTTCACAAGGCATGTAAGTCGTTACGCTGTAGGTGAATTATATCTCAATAACACTGAAAGAAAAAAAATACTTGGAACTTCAAGCTGTAAAGAACAATTAGGTTTTAAAATGTATAAAACTGTATAAAACTTAATACCTAAATAGTTTTTTCTGTAGGTAAGGGCTATGGAAGCCACAAATTGACTGCTTCACCCAAGTTAAACCTCTGCTAGACTCTCTCTCTCGTTTACTGATCTCAAAGAGTTCAGGAAAGCAAATGTGGCCTTCGTTTAGTTTCTTCCTGTTGATGTAACCAATTGCCACAGATTTAGTGGTTTAAAACAACAGTTTAGGAGTTCCCGTTGTGGCTCAGTGGTTAAACTAGGAACCGTGAGGTTGCGGCTTCGATCCCTGGCCTTGCTCAGTGGGTTAAGGATCCAGCGTTGCTGTGAGCTGTGGTGTAGGTCGAAGACTGGGCTTGGATCCGGCATTGCTGAGGCTCTGGCATAGGCCAGCAGCAACAGCTCTGAATAGACCCTAGCCTGGGAACCTCCATATGCCACGGGAGCAGCCCTAGAAAAGGCAAAAAAAGACTAAATAAATAAATAAAACAAACAACAGTTTACTCCAGAACTAGTATAAAATCAAGGTTCCAGCAGGGCTGCCTTCCTTCGGGAGACCTCAGGGGACAATCTTTCCTTGCGTTTCTCAGAGGTCTCTTGCATCCCTGGGCTCCTCGCCCCTTCCCCACCTCACACTAACACCTTCCTTCTGTCCTCACCTTTCCTACTCTTGATCCTGATCCTGATCCTGATGGGCTCCCCTCTTTATCAGGGTCTTTGGGATTTAACTTAGGTTTACCCAAACCATTCAGGATAACCTCCCCATCTTAAAATCCTTTTACCATGTTAGGAAGCATAGTCACGGGTTTAGGGGAATGAATCGGTATTTCACGTGAGCTAAAGCAGTGTCCACAATCAAAACAATCTATCTTGCTGCTCCTTGGCCACTTTCTGAATCAACTGTAATTTGGGAGATTGTAGGGTAGTAACCAAACCACTGACCAGACTGGTCTAGTTTGGCTCCCAGCAGCTATTGGTTGCAGGAGATTTTCTGTATAATCAGCCTAGTTTGAACCATCCTGGTTTTGAAATGGCAAGTCAGGGAGACTGCCCAGGTATAGTTAGTATTTACCCTGGATTTCAGGGGCACCAAAAAAGATCTGTCTCCAGTTGGTCGATACCCTTTTTTGCAACACAAGTTGTATTTTATTGCATATTTTGATGGGCTAGAGCTTTAGTAAAATGAATTTTTTTAAAGAAATCCAAAACTTAGAAATCAGGCAAAAGGATTACCATGTTCTTTCAAAGTCATACTAGGGCATTGTCCACTAAGTTCACTGAAAGATCCTCTGATTTTCTAGAGGAAGGTGTAACTGACTTACTATTCACTTAGGCCCCAGGCTCCAAAGTTTTTCAAATGTATACTCCCTTGAATCATCTTGTAGCCTGCTGGTTCCTTAATCACTAACTTTTTAAAATTATACTGTGGTATTAGATTTCCCTGTTAGAGGAAAAATGAACAAAAAATTTTGCTCCTATAAAGCATGTTCCAAGTAAACTTGGTTTAATAATTAGAAAACTGTATGGATTGAGTTCCCGCTGTGGCACAATGGGTCAAAGATCCAGTGTTGCCGCAGCTGGGGCATAGGTTACAGCTGGGGCTTGGATTCAGTCCCTGGCCCAGGAACTTCTATATGCCATGGGTACAGCCATTCCACCACATTAGAGGAATCTAAATAATGAATATAGTAAAAATTCCTTATCCTACACAGATCGATCTCCACTTTTTGAGTAAGAGAACAATTTAAACACAAACAACATACAGATTATCCCAGTCAGCTCTCAGTGGAGTACACTCCAGTGGGTTTTTCTCTACCACCACCAAGCCATTCTCCAATTCTCAGCAGACACTGACTGGGTGTCCTACAGTTTAACTCAGTTGTGACACTATTTACTTGGATATAGCATCAGATCCCCCAGGTTAAAGGCTGTCCCAAAAAACTTCCACATCCCTCCACCCCTCCACAGGCCAATCTGGTGTTCAGAATGTTACCTGTGCTTAGGTTGGCCTGTGTGTGATTAATCTGCTAATCCTTGTATGTGATTAATTTGCTAGAGTGGCTTACAGGACCCAGAGAAATATTACCTTACACTTACCAGTTTATTATAAAGGATGCAGCAGAAAGCAGATGAAAACACAGGGCAAGGTCCAGAGGGGTCCGTGGATCTGGGATACATCACCCTCCCAGCACCTGGATACAACACTCACCCAACCCAGGTGCTTATCAAAACTTTACTATCCAAGAGTTTTCAGACTTTAATCAGTGGCACCCCGCTCCATTTTTCCTTCCCAGAATTTAGTGGGTAGGGCTTAAAGTTTCAATCATTCAGTCTTTCAGGTGACCAGACTCATCCAGAGGCTAAAGCTCTCCATCCCCACCACCCAGCTAGTTAGTTCATTAGCATAAGGTTAAATAACAGAAGACCCTCCTATCAGTCAGGAAATTCCAGGGGTTTGAGGAGCTTTATGCCAGGACCAGGTTTCAAAGACCAAATATATTTCCTGTTGTAACACACCAATGAACTACTGTCTTCCTACCACTTCTGGTAAGCGTACCTTCTGCTAGATCACAGGTGTTTGGACCAGTAAGAGTAACAGGGAACATGGAATTATAGCTGAGAGTTTATGATAATCTGACTTTTCCCTTGTACAAAGATAAAACTATGGGAGCTAAAAAACTTGGACATTATCTGTCATGGGGCAAGGAAACAAAAAAAATCCAGTGCAGTAGAAGATGGAGAAAGAGATAAGCAGGAGAAAGACAAGGTCCTGGTTTTTCCTCAGTGCTCCTGGGTCTCTAGTCACAGGCTGTTCCAGAAATCCACTTGTGTCCCTGACCTTGGGTTCCCTAAGCCCCCAGCGCCTCACTCTTAATAAAATTCCTCTCTCTTTGTGATCTTAGGTGAGTTTCTATCACTTGCAACAAGACTATTAAAACAAATTTTATATTAAAAAAAACACTGGGTTCATGTCATATTGGAAAAGTAATTATTTATTGTGACAAAAATAAAACTATTGACTGAAAACAAATGAATGTTACACTGTATTGCACCATGATTGCAAATGAGCCAAAACCTGTCTAAAAGATGAACATTCCAGAGCAAACAGCATCCTTTCACTTGGGTAAGTAGGCATGCAAGCAACTCATTACAGCATAATTGCAGAAGTAAAAAATCATGAGTACCAGCAACCTAAACTTAACATATAGAAGCATTTTATGACAGTAGTAAAGCTATCAAAATTTAAAACATGTCTTTAAACAACTCCACCATTTAGAAGAACATGCTTTGAACCACTCTGAGGAAATGATGATGTGAATGCTTTAAGTAATTTGTTCTTTTAATTTTATTAATGCTTATGTATTGAACCAATAACACACATCTCAGTTGTTTGGGTGGGATTATGACGCACAGTTTGTGGCATGAAAGACAGTTTCCCCCCCCTTCTGTACAATACCAGGGGTCCCCCAGAGAGATCCTGTTCATAATTTTGTCCTTTTTAACACCATTTCATTTGACCAAGCTGATTAGCTAAGATATTGTTACAGCATTTGCAGAAAGCCTGAAGCTTGATGGATAACAACAGTTTTAAACCTTAAGAAATGACAAGTATAAATACAGACACTTCAATGTAGTTTTACATTCTGAGGCAAGAAATATATTATACAGGGCCTGCTGTTTCCTCTTTAATGCTCTAAAAGCACCAATTTATGTTAAGATGGCAATGTGTAATTATAATCATTATAATCTGATTAGACCAAACACAGGAGCAAAGCTGTAATTGCTTTTAGTTTTTGTTTTTTTAACATGCTCTGTACAATAGATGAATAGGGTAAAATTTATAACATAATTGGAAAAATCATAACCATCATTTTATTTCACACTTTTAATGAACTAGCAGCTAAGCCTTTTTTAAAACCAAAATGAAAAGTTTTCATAAACTACACTGAACAGTTTACTCCAAGAGAATAGGGGCTGTAGAGTCCCTGAATTTCCTGAAGGAAAATGTAAGATGAAAATGATTATAGCCTCTCATGAATAGGGCCAGAATATGCAAATAAATTATGTATAATCAATATCAACTGATAGTCATTTGATGTCTTATCAACACAGATGGAAATATATTCACAGTATAATGTAATCAATCAAACTTAAGGGTTTTTCCTTTCCCTTATTTGATTTTAATTAAACTAATTAAATATTGACTAAACACTTGCCCATGTGCTTTAATGAAGCAGTATGTCAACCTGGTACATCACGTTATTAGCTCTGCTGGTGGTAAGCGCGAGTAAAGGAAAACAAAACCTCCAAGGACTGCTATCCCTTAGCTGTGAATTCTGCATATTTCAAATACAGCTTGGGTGAAGAGGGTTTTAATGGGATGGTGGAACATTCCACAAACTCGAGCAAAGCACAGTATGGACTGAAAAATGAGGTAATTTTTCAATTAAAACTACAAGTTGGTGTAAGAGGATACTTCCATTCTTCTAGAATTTTGCTTTCTATTCCAAAAGATATGTACAGAACATTTTATTTCTCCATTTCTAAGGGGAAAAGGAAGATTACTGGTTTTTTTAAAAATGCAAAAGATGCCTCTATGTGACTACGCTCCCAAATTCTAGAAACCTGATTGGTCTTTAGTCCTTTGGCCACATTAGAAATAATATAGGCCATCCAATTACAGTAAAAGACAGAATTTTCTAGTAATTTTAAGTGCCTTGAATGGGGACAACTCATTGTTTTCATTCAAACTTTCTATTTTCTACTGAAGATTTTTTTACTTCATGTTAATTTTTACTACCAACTTTTTTGACTCCTGCTTCGGTATGCCTCTAAACCTCCAAATAAACATTTCCCAAACATTTCACTAGACCACATACATTTAAAGCTGACTTTAGGTCTGTTTTTTTTTCTACTTTAAATTTACAGAGAAGTAGCTAAAAAGTTTTGTTTTTATTGGCTTTCTCTATGTAGCTGTGGCTACTTGGAACTCTCAGAAAATACTTCTTGGGAACCTGGCTTTACAGTAATGCTAAATGAATAAGGATGGAACGTTACTGAAAAAACTAACCATAGATATAAACTACTTTCAGATTTGTACAGACATTTGTAAAATATTGACATTTCCAGTATTCTTTCAATACTGGAAAGTCAAACAGAACTACAATTTGGGGCAGCCTCTAGAGCCAATAAACTCTGATCAAACTAACCATTTCCATCCAATTAATAAAAGCCAGGAAAATAAGCAAGGTATCTTCTAAAAGAGTATTTTCAACACACACTGGTATTTTATCAGCAGCTTAATATATCATCTTCTTAGCAATATGGCTTATTTTCTCTTTTGCACTTCATTAACTATTAGTTCAATTTAAGTGGAGTGGCAGTAGTTGACCTTCATTTTCTTATTGGATTGTATTCATATACTAAATGAAATGATAATGAAGTGGGAATCAAATGATAGGTAAAAATAAATTTCATATTATATGTCTTTCCCTAGTTTAATTTTTTTCCAGTTTTTAATAGTGTTTTAATAGATTCAGGATTTTAATAGATTCACGATTTTAAAACCAAGAGACATGTTGGCACTCTATAATTTGTTTAAGTTCCTCTGCATGGGAAAAACAGGAGGAAGACCATAAACAGTAGTAACTGTCTAAGGTCAAAAGGTAATGGCCAAATTAAGATTTGAATCCACTTCTTTAGGTAGCCAGCACAATATTCTACTAGATTCAAGTCATCATGCTGTATCTCAAAGTGACTTTACCCTGACAAAATATAAAAGAACCTTTAGAACTGAACTGGACATGAAATGTTTTGGATCCAAAGCCACAGATGAAAAGTTCACTCATAAAGCTGGTCTTCAAAGATAAACATCAGTGGAATTCACCTATCTATTCTAGGCATAATACCACTAAATTTTTTTCTACTGATGTTGTTTTACATAGTTAAGAATTAAATGAGTGCCAGCCAGAGATAATTCCATTTATAATTTGTCCTAGGAGATACTACATGAAAAAAAATGTTTAAAAAATAAAGCTTTTATTGTTTTAAAATTTGCTTTGTGACTCCTCATAACTGTTGAGAGAATGTTTATAACACTACCTATATCACTCACTGTTTCCATAGGAAAATAATTATTTTCTCTTTATGCTATAGATAATGAAAGTTAATTTCATGCTTAATCAAAATGACTATGGCTACAGGAGTGGTACCCGTTTAAAAATGAATTTTAACAGTGAAATTTCAATTTATCATTTCCCTAATGAATATAGAATAAAATTATACCTTCAAGCATACTAACAAAGAATTTAAAAGCAAAAAACTATATATTTAATCATCAGCTATTCAATAGATGATAATTATTTCAGATTTTAAGGAATTAAATTATCACTAACAATAAAAACCATGCAGTGTGTTCCCATACAAGAGGACTTGTTAATTCTGAGAGTTCTCAAATGGGCCTCAATAAGAAAAATGGGTTTAAATATGAAGAATGCAACATGTTCACAATTAAGAAAAAATGCCTTAAACTTACAAGGGTAGCAGTTACATTTTAGTTACAATAAAAGGTTTGTTAAAATTTAGTTTTTTTATTCTCAAAACCAAAATGAAAATAATCTCCTGAAAGTAATGTGAATGGGTGCCCTGCTTTCCACCACTTACTAGAAACTTTGCCAGGCAACTGACCACTTAATGGGGACAATGAAACTTCAACTATTGCAATGTTAAATTAAATAGCTGCTAATCTGACTTCTAAAGAACAGGTATGATACAAAATTGAGAACTTATCTCAAAATATGAATAAAGGCACTAAGCACAAATTTACATTTTTCATCAGACAATATCTTATAGTTGGTTGATTTTCAATGAATGTCAGAATCAATGCTTTAGTATTAGATATATGCTAGGGTCAAACCATTCTCTTGGAGTAAAGGATAATCAGTTTTCATACTATTATAAGAGGAAATATCTAATGAGAACCTATAAAATACTTTGAATTTCCCAACTGAACTTTCCCAGTTGTTGGCACAAAACCTAGCTGGATGCTGATTTCATCATCAGCACACAGCTAACATAAATCTAATTCAAAACCAACAAAATGTTTTGTTTTAAAAAAGGATTTTGAAAATAAATTGTATTTTAAAAATTAAATAGAAAACTTGAGTCTATACTAGTAGTTTGACAAAAATACAATCAACTGTTAACACTTTCAATATAATGCTGATGTGGTAATGTAAAAAAAAACCCATATAATTTGATAGAAGAAAATGGAGCCAGCCAATCTTATCAGACAGAAGACAGATTTCATTTATAAGAACAAATATAGGAGTATTAAATATGCTCTTTCTCAGGACAGAATTAAGAAAATTAGCCTTAGCATTCATGGCTAAACTACACATCCAAGATAGAAATTCTGAAATGGTATTTTCATAATTCCTCCTACTCCCACCATGACCTACATACCACAAAGCATTCATATTGATTTATGTCTGCTTTTCTCTCATGTTCTTGATTACAGGTTATATTAAAAACAAAATTTATCTTCTATCTGGTATAGAATCACTAGGAAAAAAAATAGGTTCAAAACAAGGTTAATGAACAACTAGTTTCCAAAGCCCAGAAAGCTTTCCTCTGGCCATTTTTCAATTCTAGGGTGTGCTACCACTAAAAAAAAACAGAAAAATGTTACCACATTCAACTAAATTAATTAGACTAAATATAATAAATCAAGTATACTTGAAAATGGCAAAATTTAAATCAACTTACATAAAAATATTAAAATTAAAATATCACTTTTGAACAAGTATTGATATTCTTATGAACACTGAATCCTATTTTTGACCCAAATGAAAGAAAAATACTGTAAAAATAAAGTATTATTCTCTATGGAAGCATTTTATCCCTTTCATTATAGCAAAACCAAACTTCTGAAATAAAAAGGATCAAAATTATAATATTTGTCTTCACTTTTAAGATATGCACTATTTGGATTACTGTTCATATTAGACAACTGCCTTGAAAATGTTTTAATGGTATCCAATATGTAAACTTCTGCTAAATTATGAGTTTTTAACTATTTTTAAAATTTGTAAGTTGTCAGTGTATTAACCTTGAGTCTCAGAGTAATATTCTAAAGGCTATGATTAAATTCAGCAGTTTTGTATAACCCAGAAAAAGATTTTTAGAACACGAGGTGTAATTATAAAATGGCAATTATTTCAAGCCTATTACACAACAACCTTAAACAGATTTAAGGAAAGCCATACGGTTTTTAAAGTAATATATTGCTAGTGGTGGAAATGTATCAGACACAATTTCAAATTCTAAGAAATAAAATGAACTGGTTTATAATTCTGCTTTAGTTAATGCCCAAAGCAGATATAGTACCACTTGCAAATGGAACAGCTGAACTTTTTACTGATAATAAAGTTGTTTGATAATAAGATATATTCCAAGTGCCTTGTTTTAATTTTAGTGCCGGTATGCTTTAGTAACTTATGATAGTTTTATGTGCTTTGAATAATATGACATTCTTAAAATACCGGATCTATTCAAAATATTTATAAGCAAAGTTGGGCTTTGAAAGAAATATTTTATCTTGATTAGTTTTTAACCAAAAACAATCCTGTGTTGTAGGCAGAAAGGTGAACTTAATTCTTTTGGATAAACAGCCTACTTAATTTCCATGCTAATAGCAACTTAGAATTATTCCATGACTTGCATTAATGTGGGGGAAATTAGCTCCTAAAGGCAGTTCTTGTGATGTTTCTTCTTCCATACATATATGTGTGTACATATTCACACACATATATTCTAGGCAGATTTCTTTCTCTATAATAAGTTCTATCCAAAAGGTAAGTGGTTTATAGAGGAGCACATATTTAATGCTCAGTGAGTTTGCAAGCAGTGCCTGATGGTTTCTACTACCACTCTGTCAAACCAGTAATTACCTGGTGGGGGCAGGAGATAGTCAAGAAATGAAAGAAATTGGTCATTAAAGTTATTACAAATGCTTCAGAAAACATTAAACATATGACAAACATTTCTTACAAGGCAGTCGTTGAATAATTAGAATAAGCAGTCAGAAGAATTCTGTTGCTGAAAACAGTTATACATTATGCTCATCCAGCTGAAGATTAGTGCATTAAAAAAAAAGTTAAGAAAAAAATCTTTTATGTTCCAGTTCAGCTGCACTTGATTCAAGTGTTGCTTATAGAGGTTTGTGTTGTTATAAATTAAACATGCTGCTGCCTTAGCAGCCAAAGGTACTAGGAAAAAATGTTCATGTCACAGAATAAATAGAGCAGTCTCTTTCGAGCAAAAAAGTTATCTCACACCAATCCGGGAGGTCATCCACTCTAGACCTTGGCATAACCTGAAACAAAAGACAAAAGTATTTCCAAAATGAAAACTGGAAGCATACATATTATTTTTAAGTCTTACCCCAAAGTTGTTACTACAATAATTATTTATACACTTAAGTGACAAATTTCAGGTAATATTATAATAAGTTGACTTTTAAAGTGGAAGATTCATATAAACAAAATGATCCTAATCCAGTTGAGTGATGTGGAAAATTGCATCAGTCTCATCTTGGAGATACAGCTTTGGCGGTTTTGCCATTAAGACTATGTGTATGCCACCCCCGCATTAAGATTAACTAAAACTGAAACCACTACAGAAAAGACAAACAGGAACTTCACCTTACCTTCCTCAATTCTAAACGATGTAGTATTTATGGCTTAGTCTTTTTTTTTTTTTTCTGTCTTTTTGCTATTTCTTTGGGCCGCTCCTGCAGCATATGGAGGTTCCCAGGCTAGGGGTCGAATCGGAGCTGTAGCCACCAGCCTACACCAGAGCCACAGCAACACGGGATCCGAGCCGCATCTGCAACCTACACACCACAGCTCAGGGCAACGTCGGATCGTTAACCCACTGAGCAAGGCCAGGGACCGAACCCGCAACCTCCTGGTTCCTAGTCGGATTTGTTAACCACTGCGCCATGACGGGAACTCCTATGGCTTAGTCTTAAAAGTATAGGTCAAAAAAAGTCTACCTATAGCTATTACAGTACAAGCTATTTCTTTTTTCTTTTGGTCTTTTTGATCTTTTTTGCCATTTCTTGGGCTGCTCTTGCGGCACATGGAGGTTCCCAGGCTAGGGGTTGAATCGGAGCTGTAGCCACTGGCCTACGCCAGAGCCATAGCAACTTGGGATCCGAGCCGCGTCTGCAAACTACACCACAGCTCACGGCAACGTCGGATCCTTAACCCACTGAGCAAGGCGAGAGATTGAACCCACAACCTCATGGTTCCTAGTAGGATTCGTTAACCACTGAGTCACGACGGGAACTCCACAAGCTATTTCTTGTATGAGAAATAATGAGAAGGTCTGTTTGATTTGAAGGTAAATACATTCATAGAAATAAACTGGGTAATCCATGTATAGGACACTGGGTTCTCCTTGGTCTACTATGTCCAAACTGAAATT
The DNA here is from genome assembly GCF_016906955.1 of Phacochoerus africanus. NCBI lineage: Eukaryota > Metazoa > Chordata > Mammalia > Artiodactyla > Suidae > Phacochoerus > Phacochoerus africanus. Next base: position 60,991,498 of record NC_062555.1, read on the forward strand.
CTTAGGAAAGGAGGAACACATTAGGTGGCATTTATCTCAAATGTTTGTTGCTTAAAAAGTCTGTCTCTCAAAATGACTCCTGATAATACAAGAGATACACTCTTGTGGAAAGCTGGGCATTTAGGCTTAGTTAAGCCCTTGCAGGAAATGTAAAATTTCTTAGAAACTTCTTCCTTTATTCTGGTGACATTAGTCTTCTCCCAGTTAGTGAATGATAAAAGCAAAAAAATGGACCACTAAAAATCTGGATTGTGAAATCTTAATTCAAGATGTTTGTTCTTGCCCTTTTTTGGTAAAATGTTCCCTTTATATTAAAAGTTATAAAAATTCGTCCCAGTAACTTTGTTAAATTGTAATTTGACAACAGTAATTATCTAAAATTATTCCAACCATGTAAGCCTGAGACACAATATAAAAACTGTTTTTAACTTAAGAACAAAAATGGAACAGGATTCAAAGAGGAAAGCAAACTGTCCCCCAAAAGTTGAAAGAAATCTGAAGGAAGTCATATCACCCCTCATATGAGTACTTACCCTTCTCCTGTTAAAGCACAGCAGGACTGAATGTGCCACGGATGATCCTTAATTGAACTGAGGGTGAGGTATTTGGAGATTTCAGCTGCTGTCATGCACCCTTTCATATCCTGTTTATTGGCAAAGATAAGGACTGCAGCCTTCCGTAAATCCTGCAATCAACATGCAATATTCTTAATATGTGAAATATTCAAATTAAACTAGTGAAGCAGGAGGGTAATATATGCCCTACTGAACAATTATAATGAAATCTCTCCACTTTAAAATGTTCAGACAGTATTAACAATTTTGTTGAAATAAAAATAAATGACCTTAAATAACTATGATTTAATTATTCACTCCAACAAAAGACTGATTAACATAACTAGATATTAAAAATTATTTTTCTATTGTTGTGCCAAAAGGGTCAAAAGTAAAATAAACCTTAATCTGAAATCATGACCTAAAATTATTTATGCAGATATTCTAACAGACAAATATAGTATACATGTGCCAAATACTACAGAATTTTTCCAAAATTTAAAAGAGTACCAAAGGTAAGGGCTGGGCAATACTTACTACTTCTTAGTCTTTATTATGTTCGTTAATAGAACAACAGATCAAGTATGGTATATTCATACAGTGAAATACTATGTAGTTGTTAAAAGGAATTAACTAAAGCTGTATATACTACCATGGGTAAATCAGTGCTGTGCCAAAAACCCAAACACCAAGTTACAGAAGTGTTATACACACACGCACACACACATACAATACTACCATGTAAAGTTTTATGAACATGGAATATAATATTCTGTAGAAGTGATAGGTACATAAAAATGTAATAAAAATATAAAAATATGCATAGGAATAATAATCATTACTTTTATGGTGGTGGGATTCTTTTAGGATTCTCAGAGAGAAGGGAAAAAATCAGATTGGAGAGGTCTTATAAGATATTTAGTATCTTATGTGTTGAGTGGTGAGTGTACGAATGCGTTTTATTATCTAAGTCTTTGATATATATGAACTATTTAGAATTAAGTGATCCTAAGTTATTCACCAAAGATTGTATTGTTATAAACCTACATGTAGGGGAGGGGAAACAGTTAAAACTTCCTCTTTCTTCAATTTATCTGAATTTTTAAGACATGACTAAGTAGTTTTAACTTTGAAAAATATTTCCAATAACAGTATTAGTCTCCACATTAATGTGCTGGGTTTTTTAAAGCTTGAAAAAGTATCGGAAAATTTTGACCTCAAGACTTTCATCAATGTATAAAACTTTGTTAATGATGAAATAACCAAAAGCAGAGCACATAAATATTTGTGAAAAAGCCAAACCAGTATGTGGATACCTTATTCCATTTATTTTATGTTTGCTTTCAAAATTTACCTCATGAGCCAACATTCTGTATAATTCTTCTTTCGTAATAGCTAGTCGTTCCCTGTCAATGCTATCAACCACAAGAATGATGAACTAGAAGACAAGTAAAAAGAAAGAAAATTGAATGAGATCTTGAAGTTTTTGGCAAAACTACTCTAAGTGCTAGAAGTACTTTCTATTATGGCGTCATCATCACTATAAAACAGTCTACTGCTCTTTCATCAAAGAGTCTATATTATACAGAATCACATCAAGCAGGAAAATCCAAATGTTAATAAGAAAAATAACTCACAACTTCAACAAATAAAAACCATGCCTGAGTTTATTTTTAAAAAGTGATGTTTGTATATACAAAATGCCCTAATACGTGGTAAGATTTATTTTTAAATGTAGGTAATACAAAGTAATTTTTTAAAAGAAAGTCACAGCAATTTAACTCTTTCACTAAAACTTAAAAAGTACTCTAATTATTCAGGCAATCAATAATTATTTAAGACAATTTGCCTATTAGAAAGTTAATTTCAAAGAAAAAAACACATTAAAAAAACTAATGAACAAGACATCTTTACATAAAATATCAACAACAAAAGGGCAAGAAAAATCTGCTAAACAAACATATATACTTGGGTATTAATAATACACTAAAGAAGATGCAGGTGAAATTAAAGAGCAAAGAGAAGAGGAGCAAGCTATTAATAACTGTGTATGAGAAAGTTTGAGTGTTACACATTAAAAATAAAGCATCTTTGATAAGAAAAATAAGAAGATACAGTGAGAAAGGGCTCCTGAATTGAACATTTTATGCCAAAGAAAAAGTTTTTTAAGAAATGAAATTACATGGTATTGTGGGTTATAGCAGAGGAATGAGTAAAATAGACATGACAGGTAGGACCAGACTGTTCAAATGACTTTAAAACCAAGGAAAGAGACACCGAGAGTAATCTGAATAGAAACTGACAAAGGCTTAGCTTTCTAAAAATGAAAGAAAATAGAAGAGAAATATAAGAAAGGTGTCAAAGTTAGAATAGCAATATTGGGAAACAACTCTGTAAGTTAATGAGAGGAAGGTTTCAGAATTCAGTCAACAACTGTTACTTGCTCTACTAAAATGAAGGCATTTCAGCTTTTGGATGATGCCTCCATGCAAAGAATTTAAGAAGCAAGATGATGAGAAGGGTGAACAAAGTGATCAGAGAAATGCCATGTAGTTAAGATCCCTATGTGGAATCTAAGACTGCAAATACTACACGTTGTGCTGGTGTTCTGTACGAAAGGGCAAAGGTTCTTAGTAGTAATTTTGATATTCTTATAGAAATAGTTTATAAGAACACTTCATACATATGGCATCAGTAATAATGCATGTCTTTGAAGACCCATGCAAAGTCTTCTAGAGTGTCGTCAATTTCAAAATCTTAAAAACAACCATTCAGTAGTGCTATAAATATACATAGATCAGCTAGAAGCAACTTTGACCTATTCACTAGAGATAACTTTCCCACACTTGGAGTTAATTGTGAGCTTTAAACAAATTCCAACAGTTATGCTAAAATGTTATTTTTCCTTTACTCGCTACCATATTTTAGTTTCAGAATGTTATTTTGCTGTAGAAATACACATACATAACCATAACCTATAACCCTAAATACTCGCTTACCAACCTCTCCTCCACTTGCAAGTTAATGAAAAAATTAAGTGCTACCACAACTGCTGAATACATATGATATGCAATGTTAGTTTGACCAGTCACACACTACACTAGAACATACGCACATACAGATATGCTATGACAACATAAATCTAGAGGAATACATGTTTTTCTTTTATTAATCTTTTTTATTTTATTTTATTTCATTGTCTTTTTAGGGCTGCCTCTGAGGCATATGGATTTCCCAGGCTAGGGGTCTAATCGGAGCTGTAGCCACTGGCCTACACCACAAGCCACAGCAATGCCAGATCCGAGCTATATCTGCAACCTACACCACAGCTCATGGCAACGCCGGATCCTTAACCCACTGAGCAAGGCCAGGGATCGAAGCTGCATCCTCATGGATACTAGTCAGGTTCATTTCTGCTGAGCCACGACAGGAACTCTGTTTTTTTTTTAAATAAGGCAACTTATTCACCACAATCTCCTCGCATCAATACTCCCACCTCCTTTGTAACTGTCCTCAAAAAAAAGGCAAACAAACAAACAAAAACACTCAGTTTTTCAGAGGCTTGGTTTGACGTACTCCTTTGTAAAGAAAAATTATAGATGCAGTTGTGCATCAGTATTCCCAAAGATAAACCTGTCTCAATAGCACTGCATGGTTTACAAAAAAAAAAAAAAAAAAGACTGCCTCTAAGCAGAAATAAAAAACAGACATAGAAGACATTCCGGATTTGTTCCCCAGGTTGACTGTGAAACAGGAAAATGATGAAATAAGTGACAGAGAACACTGGGGAGGAATGGCTTGTAAATCATTTGCTTTTTAATTAATATATAATCTCACCAAAATTTTGAATGTCCAATTCATGTTATTTGAAAATTCTGTATTAAATTCTGCTTAAAATATTTTATTCCTCCCCTAACCAAGGCCTCTTATAAATTTGGGAAAATTTATACATTACATTCTGGTGTCCACTTTCTCCAACAATGGAGATGTTACAGTATTACCCGGAGGATCAACTGAGAGACACTGACAACAGTAAGCACTCCTCTAATATGGCTCCCATTACTCTTCTGAGTTGCCTCTTCTATTTGAAAAACAAATTCCTTACAAAAAAGGATCTTATTAAAAGGGAACTGTCACTATGCCTTATATACAGCCTATCTGTTTTCTGAGTTCACTCCCCCCAGCTATGTCATTCAAATTCAGAAGTAACTTCAGTCTACCTCTGTGTTTGAATAATACGTGTTCCAGGATGACCGCAGTGACTCTTGACCACCAATATCCCACATGAGAAAATGAGTGTTCTTCACAACTATTTCTTCAACATTGCTTCCTATAGTTGGAGATGTATGAACCACTTCATTCATTAAGCTGTTAAAAAGACCGACATAAAAACTCTTTAGTACATCTTAAGAACCTGAAGTGAGTCTTTTCTGTGTATTTCTATGTGAATCAAACTTCCTTACTTGCACCGATGATGGTCATCATTAGCAACAAAAATAGAACCATAGAGAACATCTGGGCAAACATACCTAGACAAGGAACAACTCCTAGAGGAAGGCTGTTTTTTGTTCTTTTTTTTTTTTTAGCATTTATTTTTTTAAATCATTTTTATTTTTCCCATTATAGTTGGTTTACAGGGTTCTGTCAATTTTCTACTGTATAGTAGAGTGACCCAGTCACACATACATATACATTCTTTTTCTCACATTATCCTCCATCATAAGTGACTAGATAGAGTTCCCAGGGCTATATAGCAGGATCTCATTTCTCATCCCTTCCAAATGCAATAGTTTGCTTCTAAGAACACTAGACTCCCAGTCCATCCTACTCTCCCCCTCCCACTTGGCAACCACAAGTCTCTTCTCCAAGTCCATGAGTTTCTTTCTGTGGAAAGGTTCATTTGTGCCATATATCAGATTCCAGATATAAGTGATATCATATGGTTTTTGCCTTTCTCTTTCTGACTGACTTAGTTTGAGAATCTCTAGTTCATCCATGTTGCTGCAAATGGCATTATTTTGTTCTTTTTTATGGCTGAGTAGTATGTTTTTTGTTCTTTTCATGGAATAAACTATAGGCTTATCCGGATGGAAGGGAACTGTATGGTGAGTATGCATTTCCGTGGCCAAAATTCCAACAGCTCCATGCTCTCTTATCAGTTAGAACAAAACCAATGCCCCATCCTGAAAGAACAAGTTTCTAGGTAACTGTGTCATCAATACTTGCAAAGTAGTAACCACTAAATAGTAAGCTATCACTCTGAAGAGTATTTATGTGATAAAACTGAGACTTGGCTCAGCCGTAAAAATTAGTGCATGCCTATTAACAGAAACTAGTCTTAAAAAGATTATGGGCAAATGAAAAGTAATTCAGAACACTGATGCTCATATTACATGTGTTAGTTACCATAATCACTGGTTAAGCTACACTGGTTAAGTACACAACAAATGTGTACTTGCCTATAACATGATAGTACTATGTTGGAAGATGCCTGCAACTCTATCTTGGGTTTAATATATGTGATTTTGAAGTTATGTGCAAAATTACTTCGACAGGTTTTTCTTTTTTTTTTTTTTAATTGGCTGCACTCACAACATAGAGCAGTTCCCAGGCCAGAGACTGAATCCCAGCTGCAGCTGTGACCTACACCATAGCTGAGGCAATGTCAGATCCTTTAACCCACTGCATCAGGAGAGCGAGAGATCAAAATCGTGCCTCTATGGCAACCTGACACATTGCAGTCAGATTCTTAATCCCACTGTGCCACAACAGGAACTCCAATAATGACAGGTTTCTGAAATGTTTATATCTGATGTCTAAAGGCTAAGTCATATTAAATATACAAGCCAATGAATGAAAGTTTTAAAGAAAAACAAATAGTTATTCAACTCTGGAACAACAAGGCATAAGATAGTAGATTTTTAACAAGGCAGAAAAAAAACATGAAGCACCACTTAAGTGAAATATTTCTGGAGAGCTGTCTGCTGATGTACTTAAGATGAGGTGGGAAGAGATAAGAGCCACACAACAGTGCACTACTATACTTTATAATTATTTGTTAAAATGCCCAGGACATAGATCCATTTCCATTGCTTAACAAGGGTCATTTCATTGGCACTGAAAGGATAATGGGAAGTAGTCTGACAGGTGGATTGATGGGCTGTTAAAATTTTCAAGGGTGATCTTCATTTCTTTTGAATTGACAAGACTGGGTACATTAAAAAATTCCAGCTATTAGGAGAGTAGCAGTAGCTTCCTATATAGGTATCATTCTATTTATATGGAACTCAGAGTGGGAAAAATGAAGCAAAATATACTTTATCCCCTTAATTCCAGCTCCAGAATGTGTGTTTCATTTCTTTTTAGTTTAATATTCTTTCTTTCCTTCAAGGCTGGACAAAAGACAAGTGTTCCTCAAGGCTGTGGCAAGCATACAGCATTTTACCTGATTCACTTTTTAATAAACTTGGCATCTGGTAAAATACAAAACCTTATGTTAAAGTTTTCCCATTATAACAGTATCTCATTTTTATTATACAAAATTATATAATAATAATTTATAACTATATAACTAAAATAATAAATTTAAATAGACACCCATACTTACAATTGATAAAGAATGGTGGTCTTCCCTGCGTTATCCAGTCCCACTATAATTACTTTGTGCTCTACAAAAAGAAAGCAAACCATAAATATTTAACACTGCTGCATACTTCAATTACATGCTTTCAACAATGATTATTAGTTAGCTCTCTAATGAGAATCACTCACTGGATATTTATTCCTGGATTAAGATTCGGAAAGAAAGAGAACTTTACGATGTCAAGGCTACCTGCCTGAAGTGAGGCAGTCTATTATGATATTCTCTATCCATCTCTTATAAAACAATGTGGAAGATGGGTAAGAGGGAGGCACAAGAGAACTTTGTCACTTGTACTGAGTTTGGGAGGAAAACTCAAATACTCATCTTGACTAGACATTAGGACTTTTACAATGTAAGTTTTAAAAGAAAGTGTTTTACATACCTGTTCCCCCTTTCTACCAAATAAATGAGTTTTTTATCATGTTGTTTTTGATACCAGGATGTTTTCTCACCTACATGTGCCAGGATTTTTTTCTTTTCACTTAAAAATCAAATTGAAAACATGAAACTGAAATGTTTTCCCAGTCAATAAGAAGACACATAATTTCAACCAGTGTTCATTCCTTCCATTAATTTACAGATAAATTAGCATTTACTTGGTCTTTAATGCCTTTTCAATCTGAATTCACAGTTCTTTTGAGCAGATGTCTCTACTCTTTGTACAACAAAAACTTCTTCAGTTTCCTCCACCTCCTGGTACCAGGCACTAAGAAAGTCGATTCTTTCATAAGGATTTTTTTTTAAGGCCTCCTCTACTCAGAACACTCCAGACATCATCTTTTCTAGATGTCAGCCTACAGAATATACTGAAGGTTCCTCTTCCTCAGGGAATAATGCTCAAAAAGTTACTAGTGAATCTCAACCGGGTGAGGAAATCACCGAAAGAACCTCCACACATGCAAGTGATCTGTAATGAACACTTCAAGAACAAGTAGCAAGAACCCTGTTGCTCTTGTTAACCTGTGATGAATGCCAAAATTGTGATTACACAGCTAATCAAATATCAGTTGCTATTTCTACTTAGCTGAGTATTTCTGTACTTGGCTGCTACCTGAGTATATGTCAATGCCCAAAGACTTCAACTTGCAAGTGTTAAAGTTTTTACCTACTCAAGGAATAATGAGAAAAATATGGAAAGTGACACATACTTTCCTTATTGTAGCAGACAAATTAATGTGTTGCTTTGAATGTTCATAAGTCATGTCTAGACTAATCAAGTATAAAGTTTCTGGAATTACCGGATCACAGTGGTCAATCAGACTTTCACATCAATACAAACTAAAAGCATGACTATTATCATGGGGTAGTGTATGATTATTACTTGATGTTAACAGGGGCCCTCTGGCTTGAAAACCATGACATGGTGTGCTTGTTCTGTACTGCCTTCTTTCTGGTTGTGCGTAATCCATGACGGATCTTATGTTATGTACTAAAACACAAAAGATCAATTAAACTATGTAACTGTCAGAGTGATTTCCTACAGAGTAGCTTTGATAAAAATAATTTCCTTTGCCTGTCAGAGTTAATTTAAAATGTGGAAAGATGCTTAACTTATTTACCTAATAGGCTTAAAAAGAAACATTCAAAATATAAAGTTATGGTTCAAGTCAGTCCCAATAAAGGTAAGAAAAGGATCTAGGCTGAAGTTGGTGCCACTGAGATGCACCTGAGACATTTCACATCAGTTTTACTTACAGAACAAAGAAATTTTGTCATTTCACTATAATTGAAATTTCTAAGTTTGTAAGGGGAAAATTATACAATTATATACTTTTACAGTTTGAACTGCTCCTTCACCATGTACATTTAAGCTATTTGTTATTCTTAATTTCCAACTCTTCAAACTACTCTCCATGAAAACAAAATATTTAGTCGATAGAGCTAATTCCCAGTTAACCTTAAACAGAGCAAACTATAATATGGACAATACTAATTTTTTATTAGAATGGATTCTGCAAATGTAATTATAGAAAATTTACCACATTTCCACCAATGTTTTCCAATAACATTATTAAAAAAATATACTCTCATAGAGTATAGGCTGCCCTGGCTTCAGGGCAGGAGCATGTGTGTTGGGGATGGGGTGTGTACAATTTAAATCTTTTATGGATAACCAAATAATTTGGGGGTAAGCCATTACCATAAACATGAGTTATAATGAATCTAAATGTTTTAAGGAGTTCCCTGTTGGTCTAGTAAAGGTTAAAGCATTGTCACTACTTTGGCTCAGGTCACTGCTGTGCATGGGTTTGATCCCTGACCCAGGAACTTTCACATGCCACAGGCCTGGTCAAAAAAAAAAAAAAAAAAAAGTGTCTGCACACCATGCGATGGTCACTTTGGGCTTCTTACTTAACTAGAACTCTCTTTCAGGACACCGAGCTGTATGTATCTCTTCTTCCAAGAAAGGTCTGAGAAGGCTATTTCCATTGTTTCTAACTGATGCAGATCCAGAGCCCAACAAAGCACATTTATTTATATTAAACTAAGGAAAAGGTCCGGTCACAGAAGTTTTGTTTAATTTTGACCAAGCATTTACACATAAGTTTTTTATGGGCTTGGCTATAGTGTTTATTCTCTTGGATTTCCTTAAAAGGTTTTTCTTTCTTTCTTTTTTTTTTTTTTGTAAGAAAGCATAATGACTATACAGGATGAGGCTTCAAAAGAAAATTAGTAAGCTCACTTGCTTGTAGATAAATATAGGTAAAATGGCTAATAAGAAAAATGATGAAAAAGGAACTTCAAAAAAAATAAGTGGAAGAAAAAAAAACAAGGAAAAAATTTTCTCCCTTTACTCAACTAAAAAAAAAATTAGGAGTTCCCGTCATGGCGCAGTGGTTAACGAATCCAACTAGGAACCATGAGGTTGCGGGTTCGGTCCCTGCCCTTGCTCAGTGGGTTAACGATCCGGCGTTGCCGTGAGCTGTGGTGTAGGTTGCAGACGCGGCTCGGATCCTGCGTTGCTGTGGCTCTGGCTTAGGCCGGTGGCTACAGCTCCGATTCAACCCCTAGCCTGGGAACCTCCATATGCCGCGGGAGCGGCCCAAGAAATAGCAACAACAACAAAGACAAAAAAGACCAAAAAAAAAAAAAAAAGCTAAATTCAATTGTGGTTTTACTATAGAATATCAAACAATGTAAACAGACTAACATGAGAAGAATACTAGAGAAGCACTAAATACTGACAATGAGTAAACTGAAATAATGTTAACATTTATTTTATCATGTTAAAATTGGATATTGTTAAAATGTGTGATAAAATGACCAACTTTTAATTGTGAGATATAAGAAAGCCCCCAAAATATCACAAGGTAGAGACTGCTACCTTCTAGATACATAATATCAGCACCAAAATTGTTATGTAATGAGAACAAGCCCTGTATGAACAGAGACTGTAAACAACCATATAACTAAACAAACAAAAATGTCCTACGTCAAACTTGCTGACTTAGAAATTGGATATATTACATATACAAAAAATAAGTTTGCATTATCGTAAGGGGTAGGTAGTAAAATGTCAGAGGATATGATGTTACAATCTGACACCTTAAGGCCGAGACAGCAATGAGGTGCAGCCAAGCAAGTCTGCCTCTTGGGGAAGAAAAAAAGGGGAAAGAAAAATGAATGCTATTAAAGAAAACCTCTGTCCTATATTATACCGATTATAAAAACATAAAATATCATAACTTAGAAAAGATGCAGAACTTGAGGTCTACTCCTTCTCTTCCACCTCTTCATCAACAAATGTATTATGTATATGGCCACTTTGAGGATTCCAGGTCTACCAAAATGCACAAAACTACCGACCTGAGCCACCGTGCATATTTTATAGGAAAAGAAATTACAGCCCTATTAAGTTAAAAAAATAAAAATAAACCTAAAATGCTACAACAGTGTATCATGCAGTTTATAACTTAGGTAGATACAATACAAATAACATGTAACCTGTATGGTTATAAAAGACTAGGGGAAGACTAGGGGAGGAGAGAGTGCAAATATACAGTTTCAAAAATGTTACATTATTAACTCTGAGTAGACTGTACAAAGGTTAAGAGTGTATGTTGCAATCCCTAGAAGGACCATAAAATAATGCAAAAAGGAATTGCTTAAAAATTCATAAATTAAAATAAAATTCTTAAATAGTTGACCCAAAAGAATGTGCGAAAGCAGGGATAGAGAAATAACAAAACAACCAGGTGGAAGACACAGGAAACAAATGATAAAACAGCATACTTTGATATTTAGCCGTATAATAAATCCAAACAGGAATAAACTGGATAAATATTCCAATTAAAAGGGAGGGAATATCACACTAGACAAAATAAACAAGATGTCAATATATGCTCTCTAGAAGAGATACACATAAAGTGAAAATGGTACATACTCCAAAACAGACCATTCAGATGAACTGTAAAAAAAGTCTCAAAAAATTTGGAAAAAAAAAAAAAAGGAAAGCTTACAGAGTATATTTGTATATTTCTGACCATAAAGAAATTAAATTAGAAATCAACATACAAAATCAAGAGAAATAAATATTTAGAAACTATAACAATGCTTATAAATAATTTACAGGTCAAAGAAGAAATAAAAAAAATTTTTTAAATGTTTCTAACTGAATGAAATACAATATTAAAATCTGTGGAATAAAGCTAAAGCAGTACTTAAGAGAAACATTTACAGCTTTAAGATGTTTATATATGAAAGATAAAAACAACCTTTAAGAAGGTAGGGGGATGGGAATAAAGTAAAATCAAAATAAAGTGGATGGAAGGAAATAACAGGAATTAGTAAAATAAGAAAACGGAGAAGCAATAGAGAAAATTATAAGCTTTTCCTTGAAAAGATTAATGAAACAAAGATGGGACCAACACTAACTTGGAAATTTACCATGAAGTCATTGCCAGGGAAGAGAAAGTCTAGAGATAAGAATCACCTGAGTTTCAACAAAGACTCCAAAGTAATCCACTAAGAAGTGTCTTCAGTAAATTATACTGGGACAAGCAGTTATCTATGTAGTAAATAATGACTCTCAATTCCTACTCACATCATAAGCACCAAATAATTTGAGATGGCTCACACACCTAAGCAAAAAAAGCTAAAGCTTCTAGATGAAAGGAACAGGACAGAGAAAGCAATAGCCATTAAAAAAATAATAATAATAACAATAAAGGAGTTACCATTGTGGCTCAGCAGGTTAAGAACCCAACATAGTGTCCATGAAGATGCAGGTTCAATCCCTGGCCTCTCTCAGTGGGTTAAGGATTTGGTGTTGCTTCAAGCTGTGGCAGAAGTCTGCAGCTGCAGCTCCAATTTGACCCCTAGCCTAGGAACGAACTTCCATATGCCGCAAGTGCAGCCTTAGAAATATAAATACATACATACATACATAAGGAGAAAAATTAAACTGTACCAAAATCAAAAACTTCAAAATGCTCTGCAAAAATCCCCATTTAAAAAATGAAGCCACAGGAGTTCCCGTCATGGTGCAGCAGATATGAATCCAACTGGGAACCATGAGGGTTCGGGTTCGATCCTTGGCCTCATTCAATGGGTTAAGGATCCAGTGTTGCCATGAGCTGTGGTGTAGGTTGCAGACGTGGCTCAGATCTGGCATTGCTGTGGCTGTAGCTTCGATTAGACCCCTAGCCTGGGAACCTCCATATGCTTTGAGTGCGGCCCTAAAAAGACAAAAGACAAAAAAAAAAAAAAAACCTAAATTAGTAAACCAACTATAATGAAGAAAATAAAAATCCCCCCCCAAAAAATTAAAAATTCCTAAATTAAGACAAAGGTAGGAAGGAAGGATTTCCTAGAATGGAAAAAGGTGCAACTTTGTGTTGAAAAGGTCCAAAGGGCCTGGTACAGTGAATCAAAGAGACACATAACAAGGCACATATCTTTCAGATTTAAAAATACCAAGAATTAATGGAAAAATCTAAAATCTACTAGAAAGAGGGGAAAAAAATCAGGAAAGAATGATACCAGTCTTAACATTACAACTCTGGAAGTTCTCATTGTGGCTCAGTGGAAACCAATCTGACTAGTATCCATGAAGATGCAGGTTGGATCCCCAGCCTCAATCAGTGAGTTAATGATCCACTGTTGCCTTGATGCCTGGAGCTGTGGTGTAGATCGCAGACACGGCTCGGATCTGGCATGGCTGTGGCTGTGGCATTGGCTGGCAGCTACAGCTCCAATTCAACCCCTATCCTGGAAACCTCTATATGCCATGGGTTTAGCCCTTAAAAAAATAAAATTACAACACTGGAAGCTAGAGAACAATGACAATACCTTCAAAATTATGAAAGAAATGTTTTCCACCTCAGGATTCTATATCCAGCCCAATTATAAATCAAAAGTGAAGGCAGACCAATACATTTGCAGGAATTTGGAATTGAAAAAAAAAAATCACTTTGGACACCTTTGCAGGAAATTTCTGAAGAATGTGTCTCATCAAAGTAAGTGAAGCAAGAAAAACATAATTCATAATAAAAGAGAAAAGCAAATTCCTAGAATGATATCAAAAAAATCCACAACAGGTGTGTGGCAGGCAGAGGGAAACAGTTCCAATTTGAAGCAGGATGGAATAATGATAATGAAGGGCTGAGGAGGAAGGATAAATCATCTGATAGGTGTGACAGGGAGCTTTTGGATAATATAAAATGACTAGGTCCAATGTACAAAGAAAACTAAGGCAGTGAGATGTGATTATTTACTCTAGAGGAAAAAAAGATGTAGAAAAAAGGGTAAAAATTATAGCACAAAGTGGCTCAATAATAACACAATTTTATCCTCACAAAAAAATGAAAAGACAAGGTGTGGACTAAACCAAAATACTATGGGGAATGATGAGAGAAAATGGCACAAAAGTAGTAATTTCTCTTTTAACATTACCATAAAGCAAATGGCTCGTACACCTGAAACTAATATAGCGTTATGTTAACTACATCTCCATTCTAAAAACAAACAAGTCATAATATTTAAAATTTCCACATACGCATATTATCAAGAAATATGGAAGTATATACTGGGAAAAAAGCTTAAGAGATTAAAGAGATTTGACTAATATACATCATTTTCAGACTTTAGCACTATATAACTTCTTTAAAAGAACATGTTACTTTAATATAAAATTTTTTGTTAAAAAAAAACAGATAAACTGAACAAAATTTTTGTATTGGGGATAAAAAAGACAAACTCATGCCCTAAGGAGTTTATTTCTATTGAAAGAAACAGACAAAAAGTAAATAAATAAACTTATCATATGTTTACAGGAAGTGATAAAAATGTTACTCAGAGAATCAAAGAATGGTCAGGGAAGAAAGGGCTCTTCTTGTAAGAGTGACAGCTAATCAGAAATCTGAACCACCTGAAGGTATAGATAAAGAGTATTCTGGAAAACAGGGAGCAGACACTTGGTAAGTTTAAGTTTGGTGTGTTTGAAACTAGCAAAAAGTCCAGAATTAAGAGTGGAGTATTAAGGAGACACCAAACCTGAGCCATCAGCAGTGAAGAACGATGCCAATACAAAATGAGCTATCAGTGCTCAAAATAACAGGAAAGTCAACAGTAAGAAAGAAACAATTAGTTAATGAAATTAAAATGACACTGTTCTTTGGTTCTGAAAATAAACTACAATTAAAATCACATTCCATTCATCTTAAATTCAGGGTAAAACAAGAAATAACTGATGACCAGCTATACAGTGCCAAGAGAGAGAAAAATATCAAGGTCGTAAAAGAGTTTTTTAAAAAAAGAATGCTCAACTTGTGAGGTGAATTTAAAAATAGATACGTATGTATTGTATACAGGCATAACCTTTATTTCATTTTGTATAAATTGAAGGTCTGCAGCAACCCTGTGTTATGAGATGGTTAGCAATTTTTAGCAATAAAGTATTTTTAATTTAGATACATTTTTTAGTTATAACGCTATCCCACACTTGATAGACTACAGTATAGCCTAAACATAACTTCTATATCCACTGGGAAACCAAAAATATTGTGTACCTCGCTTTACTGCAATATTTGCTTTATTTTGGTGGTCTGGAACCAGACTCACAATGTCTCTGAGGTATGCCTGCACAGCACACTTAAACAACCATATAGATATATCCAATAATGTTTGCAAAGATAATCAGATTTGAAATTATTCCCTTTATTGATAAATGCGTCAATGTAATCAGTCTTCTAGCTTAAAACCAAGCAATACAAAATCAGAGATTACGTACTTTCTAACAGCTTTACTTAGACAATACATGCTTTAGTATACTTATTCCCAGAAAGGTATCAAATTTATGAGAAGATGTTTGATGCTCCAAAATACTACAGGAAAAAAATATTGGAAGAGAGATAAGGGAATGGAGTATATAAAGTAAGATAAGCAGTCCTCAACTCTTCCTGAACATTTGAGCCATCTTGGCATTAATGCCTTGGGCCACTCCACCTCATTCTGATTTACTGGTCTGAGGTGGGGCCTTGGGCATATTATTTTAACATGCAACCAAGACTGAGCGATCTGAGTATCACTGTATTAGATGTGTCATAGTGTTGAAAATGGAAAATGCTGAGATTGGCTGGTTGATACATACAGAAAGTAAAAATACAAGACTAAAGTATCAATCTGATCTCATTATTATCCTGCTTTAAAAATAACATACAATGACTAAACTCTCAAATGGCTTCCATGGCAGTTCATTATTTTAGTTTACACACAAGCCCCTCTATGATCTGGTTCTCCTGGCTACCTCTCCAACCTCTCATCTCCTCTAACTCTCCCACAGGCAAACTAAGATACAGCCAAACTAAACTATTTCAGCTTCCCTTAATGTACCAAACTATTTCATTCCTCTCTCATTTGAGTATCAGTCCTTCTGCCTAGAATAACATGCCCCTTCTACTTGGTCTGTCTAGCAAGCCTTGTAAACACCTACTTATCAACAAGTCCAAGTACATCTTTTTCTGGTAAAGTCTTCCAGGAGCCACCTGAGAAAAAAAAAAAAACACTCACTTTCTTCTTGGTGACCATCACCACACTTTTACACCTATCTGTGAAATAAATTACCACAGTGCATCCCCCCACCATCTGTCTCATTCACTGATTTCTGAGTACCCTGAGAGTAAGCAACTGTGTAACTTTCTCGTTTGTTTTTAACCTTTATATCTCCTATGCCTAACTCTGAAGATTGGCTTTTGGCCTATGATTAAATGTTGGTTGTATGAATGAATGAAAATAAAATGACAGAATAACCACCACTGGTGCTAAATGTTCAACAAGGGAGTTAAAGGAAAAGGAACACTCTATAAAGTAATGGGGATTTAAGAGGTCTGAACTTTTATGTGACTTTAAAAGTAGTCCATGAATATCTTTCATCATCTTCTGAATTTTCCCTCTACATCGTTCACTCCCTTCTAGTCTGATTAAGGAAGCCTCAAAACAAACAATAGTGATAAAACAGGAGAGAAAGGGGAATGGGACAAGTTACAGATGGAGAACCAATGACATTGGTAATGTTTTATTACTTTAACTATGGGAAAAGATAAGCAGGTGATTCTCGGTTAATCTTTGTATTTTAAAATATGTCTTAAAATGCTGCTTTACATAGAAAATTAATGTAACAAGGTTTAGAAAATGCAAACTGCTGAAAAAATAATGCACTAAATTTATGGACAATATCCACATGGCGTTAAACTCTGGCCACTTCGAAATCACTTGAAAAGTGCTATCTGTGGTAATTTAGTTTGTACATACACATATATCTATCTTTACTAACTTGTAACCTTGAAAGACTACTTTAGTATTCTTATCAATCTACAGAACAAGAGACTAAAACCATTTCATTCTTTTCATGACGTCTTAAATCCAGAAAAAAAAAGATACCACATTAACTGTAACAAATCAGTATCGTCACAAAACACTGGCTTTTATTGTGCCCGGGTGTTAAATGCAAAATGAAACTAGTTGAGTAAACTGGTTTCAATTACTGGAAAAAACACTCAGTTAAAAGAATGCCTAAAACTTTACCTACTGCCAGCGCTTTCTGTCTGGTTATTTCCTCTCTTCAGAAGACATCACATCTCATTCACTCTGACTCAGAACAGGTTTTACAACTTTTTGGCCCTTTGGACTTGCAACTTTTAGACGTCTCAGAACCAGTTCTAGACTAATACGGACACGCAATACCCTACATAGAACTAAAAGCACTTCGAAGAGTTTAGGGTGAAGATTCTCGGAAACCCGTATATCTCAATAGGACAACTCATTCCCCAATCCTGGAGAGCAGGCGAAATGCGAGATAAAGTGAAGGCACACAGGTTTAAAGACCGCGGGGGGCCGAGGGGGAGCAACGCCAGCAATTAAAACAACAAAAAAAGTTGATAGGTTTCTGGACGGACACTTATCCTGAGGCAAGACTTAGGATGCTTACTAAGAAAAGTAAAAAGACCCTCCAAAATGCCTCCGGGTATTATTAGGTGCTTTCCGCTTGCTTTTGCTAAAATCTCCAAATTCTTGGTTTGGATCCTGTGACACCAAATGCCCCCTCTTCTGACTCTCCATTTCTCCCCAACTATCACGTCGCACCTTCTTTCAGCCTAAAAGAGTTTCTACTCTCCCCCTTGACTAAGTCACTTCTCTGCGTCTCAGAACGTTTGTGTCCACAGAGAGCCCTGCGTCCCCCCAGCTGTCCCCTTCGGCAGACAGACCCTCTGCCTCGGATTCGAGCCGTTGCGCAGCTCCATCCCGCTCACCTTGGTTACAGAAGAGGCTCCACAGTTTAGCGAAGATCAGCCCCATCATGAGCACCCTGGCGGGCCTCGGGGTCCCTCAGCAGCAGGTGCCGCTGCGCCGGGCCCCCCACCACGGTGCTGGCGGTGGGTAACAGAGAAGAAGGCGACGGGACCGCGCGGCGAGGGCACTGGTTGGCAGAGAAGCCGCGATGTACCCGTCAGAAGGCGCCGCGCCTAGTCCTGCCCGAGAGTCCTTTGTTCGAGCCCACTGAGCCCAACGCCGACCCGTAGTCCCCTCGGTCTGAACCCACCTACCCACCAGAGCCTCAACCAGTCCTAAGCCCCGCCTCCGCTCCACCTCCCCTCCCGTTCCCGGGACCACCCATTGCCGGAAGGACGGTGCCGAACGTCAGCGCGCTTACGTCAGCCCACGCCCTCTACGTGGCGTTTCCTCAGTCTCACTTCCGGTGGGCGGTCTACGAGCTCCCTGACAGGGGAAGGCTGGGGTGTGCGTGGGAGTCGCGGAGTTTCCCTGGATGAGTGCGTGCTTCTTTGACCTGTTTAGGGGCGGTTGCCTGTTTCCTTTCTAAAGTTTCTGCTGTCTAGCAGGTGCGTCCCTGGCTCCTAAACATGGGGACAGACTGCAGTTTCTCTGAGCAGCCGCCGTTTGCCGCACTTTCTTTGCGCAGGAGTGAGGAGTTTCTCTCAACTGTCCCACAGTTCAGGCTGGCAGGCAGGCCTGAAGTTCCACCGTGATTCTTAATTCTGAGTAGAATTGATTGCGAGGCGATCCGTGGAGTGCCGGTAGCCACAAAGTTAATCTGTGTGACTAACTTAAGCCCCCCCCCCCCCAATTTTGCTAAGTATTTTTGTGGATCCCGAAGACACAAAATAAGAAAACTTATTTTGTGAAGTGATTGGAAATAAATTCCTTTAATTACAGTGGAATTCTATGACTCGCTCTCTCCAGTTCAAAAAAAAAAAAGAGATACAAGTGCCCTACATAAAGCAAAGCAAACTGAAATTTCAAGGAAAAAGAAGTCAAACAACTAGGAAATTAAAAAATATATCTAATATTCTTCGGAAGGAACTATCATAAGCTAACTCAAGAAAATACTTGGAAGAACTGGCTGCAGCTGTAACTGAATTCAATTTACTACTCGGTTGACTAAGAAGTTTGCATATAGATAAGCCAATTTACTACGTAAGAGTTTCATTTCCATTTTCTTTCCCATGGTTAGGTCCTAAGACATTTAAAAGCTTCACAGGCTGGAATGAAGTGTAACAAATTCTGAACCCAGGTGAAGGAGAGAAATTAATTGAAAAAACTATGGACTAAAATGGTGAATTTTAACCCTGGCACCGTGGCCGTTTAACACACCAAACTATTCCATTATTTGTATAAGGAAAAGTGTTTGACTTACGATGTTCTCCTGGTGTTATGGTTCAAAGACCTTTTAAGATATATGTAGGACAGTGTGTTTCAGCATTGGGATATCAAAGGCAGTTTTAACCTCCCATATGGAGGAAAAGGTATGTTATTAAGGCTGTGAAATTTTAGTTTAATAACCATGAATTGGCCCATGATATTTATAAGCCAGTTACATATAATACATAATTTTTTTTTAATGATTTTGTGTTTGTGTAAATAGAGACTTAAATGGACATTTCTAGTCCTTGTTTCTAAAAAGGTCAAACAACTAGGGATTTTAAAACTACACATATCCAATATTTCTTAGAAGGAACTATTATAAACTAGATAACATTTGGAAGAGCTGGGTACACCTGGTATTGAATTAAATTTATTACTCAGTTAATTAGGATAAATTGTGTGCTTGGCTTGAACCACGTGACCAGGGACAGCATGCTCTGCCACGGAGGAATGAAACTAAAGAGTCCACAACAACTCTTAGAAATCTTTAATGTTCACTGTAATTTTAGCATAGAATTTTCTACAAGTCTTTCATGTTTCTGCATATCTTCTGATACTGTTTTGTGCTGGACCATCTTTTCAAGATATTTGAATAGTGAATAGTTTCAGGAAATGTAGCATCTCTGGGGCAGAGGGCAGGTTTTTGTTTGGTTGGTTGGTTTTTTTTTTTTTTTTTGGCTGATCATGATAATAGCAATGTCTCCCACTGGAAAAAGGATGAGAAGGTTTGCTAGCAGCATTCTTAGAAAAGATTGGGGATAGGGCGGAGAGAAGCTCATGGGTGGGTTTGGTCATGCTACCCCATGTCCCCTGGGGAGGTCTGAGACTAGGGCCAAAAGTCACCCTAAGGGGCCATCTTTGAGCTTTAGGGAGATGAGTTTCCAAAGGGAAAAAAAAGTTCAAGGTTTCCTAAACAGGGTTCCTCTCCATGAACACAACTCACCAAGTGCGCAGGTGTCACTTGGCAACTATTGCTTTGCTGTGTAGGAATCAGGGTTTGTGGAAGCAACAAAATGTTACTCTGGCTGCTGCTATTGCTCTGATTAGTAATCTGTTCTTTGTCTCTGGCCCAGGAGTCTCATATCTTCTGCCAGTGTCTATGATACCGTGGGAGGCTGACTTGTTTTCTTGCAAATAAGGAAAATTGTAGACGCTTTACAGTTCTTGACAGTTCAGTGACAAAGATGGGGTACTAATAAGACATGGCTTCCCAGAACAGGAAATACAAGAGCCTCCCCACAGTCTATTTACTCCACTTAGCATGATTTGAGGGAATTCCTTGGATTTAGTTACAGCCATATTATTCAATGCAGCAGTAAATAATCCTCCACTCTGTTCTCTGCCACTGAGGAGGAATTAGGGAAACAGCTTCAGGTGGAGTACTGGGATGCAGGTTCAAAGGCAGCTGCTGAATGGTGACTTAGTTGTTATCTTTCCTTGGGATAAGGGCTAGCGGGTCAATTTGATGGTCAACATTATACTCATTATAACAACCAATAACATCCATCCTAGATTAGAGGAAAGTTCTGATACTTTTCAGACAACAATTACACTCACCTGCACCAAACACAAAAAGAGGGAAATTTATGTCTTCTATGGGCAGGAATATTGCAAATCTATAGAATTTTGACTGGTTAGCTTGGGAGATAAAGGGGAGGAACACATAATATTCTTTAAGGAGGGATGGGAATAGCTTGGCCCTCTTAGCAGCTCAGCTTTTGAATTCTATCAAGCCAATCTTAGATCCTTTCCAAAGATGATAGTAAAAAGTCTCAGAACTTTTTTTGAAGTGGGTTCTGGGCATAAGGGCACTCCAGCCCTCTTAACGAAAGTACCCCGAGATAGAGAAAGCCCCATGGGAAATCACAGATGAGGCACTGTATAGCATGTGGGCACTTATTGCCCTGCCTTATGTCTATACTCTCCCCCATAGTGGCCCCCACGACCTAAAAGAGGGAGACAAAATGGGTTGTTATATGTTTTATAATAAATCCCCTTGTCGCTCTTGCTCCTGACTGATTCTTCCAGATCGAAAAGTTGGGGTGACAGTAAATGATTATTAGAAAGAAACAGTTATAGTTCTTGGAATGGAATACATTAATTTGTGTCAGTGGAAGGACAGAAAAAAAAAAAAAAGCACTGAAAGGTACAGGGAAACAAAGGGACTTCATATTCTTCTGTCTTTTAGAACAGCTCCAGGACTCTTTTCTCACAAAGGAAAATATCTTAGTACAGCTCTCCCAAACTAGTGAAATTTCTTTGAATTTAACTGACTCTTATCTGCTAGATGGCTTTGACTGTAGTTTGTTATTCTTTTACTCTTATTTCTCAGTATTGGAAATAGCAGCAAATGGTCCCAGCTTTTTCATCTCCCATGGGTATCTTTAAAATTCCATTTTATCTCCTTTTTATATTTGAGTCACTGGATACAACTCTTTTCTGTGTTAATTTATAGTCTGCTTTACATTTTAGAGTATACATCTTTAGCTTACTACATGTATTAGTTATGACTTCGGCTACAAATTATTACAAACTCAGTGGCTTAAAACTAAATAAATATATTCTCTCATGAAATGTGAAATATTTCATTGTGCTAAAGTCAAAGCGTTGGCGGGGTTATACCCCCTCCAGAAGCTCTAGACAGAACTTGTTTCTTGCCTCTTCCAGTTCTTGGTGGTTGCAGACATTCCTTGACTTGTGACAACATCACTTCAGTTTTTGCCTCCCTGGTAATATGCATTCCCCTTTTCTACGTCAAATCTTCCTCTGCCCCTTTCTCATAAGGAAGCTTGTGACACCCAGATTATCCCAGATAATCTCATATCAAAACCCTTAATCACATCTGCTAAATCTATGCTATAAAAGATAACATTCACGGGGCTCCAAAAGTTAAGATATTTTATCTTTGGGGGCAATTATCCAGCCTATATCACAATCTACTTTCAAGTGGTATTATAACACTTCACTTATAGAATAAGAACTTTACAAAGGTATATTTCCATTTCTCCCAGTTGACTTTCGTATTGCTATACATTTTACGTTTATCCATCTTCTCAATTCATCACATTGTTACTGATTTTTCTTTAAATATATAGCTTTAAAGAGTTAAATAAAAATATCTTTATATATACTCATGTTGTTTCCACTTTTAGTGCTTTTCAATTCTTTAACAGATCTAGATTACCAACAGGTGTTGATGTCCTTCTCATTGAAATAACTTCCTTCATCATTTATTTAGTGCAGGTATGCTGTTGATTAATTTTTTCAGCTTTTGCATGTCTGAAAAATTCTCTCTTTCATCTTGTTTTTTGAAAGATAATTATTCCAGGACTTCCCGTGTGGCTGACAACACAACTACTTGGCATTGCTTCTGCAGTGGCTGTGACTCGACCCCTAGCTTGGGAACTTTCATATGCCACAGGTGCAGCCACTTTAAAAAAAAAAGATAATTATTCTGATAAAGAATTCTAGATTGACCTTTTTTTCAGCACTTTATGTTGCTCTCTTGTTTCTAGTATTGTATTTTAAACTTTTTGATACATTTACATACTAAAAATTCTACTGTGGCAATATTTAGCACCTCTATCACATTACATAATTATAGTATAATACCGTTGTCTATATTCTATACCATGCTTTAGATCTCTATGGCTTATTTACAACTCATTGCAAGTTTGTACTCTTTTAAATTACTCAATAATTTTATTACATTTATAGTTGTACAACAATCATCACAACCAAATTTTATAGCATTTCCATCCCAAACCCTCATGTATCCTCCCACCCCCCAACCAGTCTCATTTCAAAACCATAAGTTTTTCAAAGTCTGTGAGTCACTATCTGCTCCGCAAGGAAGCTCGAAAGTTGTATTCTTGAACAATATCAATCTATTCCTCCAAACATCCATCCCCTGCTAATCACCATTTTCTTTTATCTTACTTCTTTGTCTTTTCAGGGCCACACCCACAGCATGTGGAAGTTCCCAGGCTAGGGGTCGAATTGGAGCTATAGCTGCCGGCCTATGCCAGAGCTACAGCAAGGCCAGATCTGAGACTCATCTGCAACTATACCACAGCTCTTGGCAATGCTGGATCCTTAACCCACTGAGTGAGGCCAGGAATTGAACCTGCAACATCATGATTCCTAGTCAGATTGGTTTCTGCTAAGCCACAATGGGAACTCCCCATTTTATTGTTTTTTACAAGTTGGACTTTTTTCAAGTTTACCTATAAGTGATACCATACAATACTTATCTTTCTCTATTTGACTTATTTAGCGTAGTTGTCTTGCACTGTTTTAGACAAAATATCTGATATGCCTTTATCTTTGTTACTATGTATGTAATGTGCCTTTTTTTTCCTTCTGGTTTATTTAAAGATTTAATTTTTTTTCACTGCTTTTAAGCAATTTGATTATGTATGCTATGTCTTGTTTCCATTACGTTCCTTGTGCTTGGCATTCATCTAGCTTCTTGGATCTGTGGGGTTATACTTTTCATCATACTTAGAAAAATACTTAGGAATCCTCATGTATATTAAGTTACTTGAGGTTGTTCTATGGCTCGCAGAAATCCTGAATTTTTTTTTCACACAATTTTTTCTGTATCTTTCATTCTGGATAGTTCCTTATGTTATGATATTAGGTTCATGAATCTTTTATTCTCTAATTGCTAACTTACTCTTTCTCAGTCAGTGCATTTTTTTTTTTGTCTTTTCAGATACTGTAATTTTCATTTCTGGAAAGTCAATTTGAGTGCTTTCATGTCTTCTATGTCCCCTCTCCCTGCCCTTTAACATGATCAGTCTTTCCTCCAGATTCATGAATATATGGAATACAGTTGTAATAACTTTTATTGTCCTTGTCTACCAAAGATATGTCACTCCTGGGATCATTTTAATTGATTTCTATGCCGTTATATATTGCATTTTCCTTTTTCTTTGTATGCTTTGCAACTTTTGATTAGATACTTGATAGTGACAGTGTGATTTTTACTTGGTTGGGTGCTGGATGTTTTGATATGCCTATAAATATTCTTGAGCTCTGATTTTGTCTCAGTCAAATTATTGGAACTGATTGATTCTTTCGGGTATTACTTTGAAGATTAATTTGTCAGGTCCAGAGAAGTGTTTAACATAGAGTAGTTTTGACTACTTCCTGCAGAAAAAATGCTTCTGGGTACTTTCAAGTACCTGTAAATTATAAAGCTTTTCACTATTCACTCAAAAGCTTTTCATCTTTCCAGCTCTTTGTTGAGCTCTGAGTACTTTACCACATGATGCTTTCAGGTGGCTCTTTCCCTAGCCTAGCATGTATGTATCCATACATGCATACAGTGATTATTAATCAGCTGTGGACTTAAAGGTGTCCCTTTGAGGATTTATGGAGCCTGTGTGTGTGTGTGCGCGTGTGTGTTCTTCAATCTCTTCCTTAGTATTCCTGCCTCTGAACTGGAGCTTCCATAGCCTTCCTGGACATCTTCTCCTCAATTCAGGAAGACTGTCAGGATCTTCCTGGGTTCTTCACTCTTTGCTTTGTGATTTAGAAACTCTTTTCTTCAGGAAGTAAGCTTAGGAAATCATAAGGCTCATATAATGTGTTTACTGTTACACAGGGATCACTGTCATTCATTGCCTGATAACCAATGTCTTCAAACTCATTGTTTCTTATATTTTGTCTAATTTTTTTTTTTTTTTGGCTTTTACCCCTGCAGCATATGGAGGTTCCCAAGCTAGAGGTAGAATTGGAACTACAACTGCTGGCCTATGCCACAGCCACAGCCACAGCCACAGCAATATGGGATCTGAGCTGCCTGCGAGCTACACCACAGCTCACGGCAAAGCTAGATCCCCGACCCACTGAGAGAGGCCAGGGATCGAACCTGCATCCTCATGGATACTAGCTGGATTCGTTATTGCTGTGCCACAAAAGGAACTCCACATATTTTGTCTAATTTTTTTAGAAGGATAAACTCAGTCTCCATTAATATCATATTCACTGGAAGCGGAAATCTTCATATTATGCCTTGAAGAATAAAATAAGTGGTACATGTCCAAGGTACAAAGTCTATGACCCAATCCAAATTAATTTTCAGGTATGGCATTAGCAGGAGTCATGGTCAAATTTTTTTTCCCATAATGATATCAGGTGTTTTGTTTCCACTTACTGGATTTTTCTCATTGAAGTTCATTGACACTGTTGAAATCATTTGAATGTATTTAAGTAGGTATTTCTGACCTATTTTTTCCCTGTTATCTGCCGGTCTTTGTGCAATCCTATATAGCCTTGATTACTATGGTTTATAATATCTTTTTTTTTTTTCTTTTAGTGCCACTCCTGAGGCATATGGAAGTTCTCAGGCTAGGGGTCGAATCAGAGCTGCAGCTGCCAGCCTACACCACAGCTCATGGCAACACAAGTTCCTTAACCCACTGACTGAGGCCAGGGATTGAACTCTGAGTCTTCACAGACACTAGTCAGGTTTGTTAACACTGAGCTACAATGGGAACTTGTATAACATCTTAAATCATGTAAAGGTAAGTTATTTACATATTTGATCATTTTTTGAGATTGTTTTGGCTATTCTATATTTTTACATTTCCATATGAATTGCATTTTGTTAACTTCTATCACATAGTCTATTTGGATTTTGATTGGAATTGAATTTAATACATACATGCATTATTGACATAGATTTAATTAAGGACAGCTAACATTTTATTGTTATCGATTCTTCTAATCCACAGAACATGGTATGTATTTCCACTCATTTGAGACTTCTTCAATTCTTCTCAGTAGCATTTCGTAGTTTTATGTTTTATCTGGCTATTTTATGTTAATTGTTCCAAAGTATTTTATATTTTCTGGGCATACTAAAAACGACTTTTTAGAAAGCTCCTATTTTGTGGTAAAGGAATTCAGATTCAATTGTCATCAGTATGTAGGAATACATTTGAGTTTTGTATACTGACTTTCACCTCATGACCTTGATACATTTAATAATTAGCTTCAGCAGTTTGTAGGTTACTTTGGATTTTCTTTGAACACAACTACACTGTCTGCAAGTAAAATTTTTTTTTCATTACCATCTGTATACACAGATAACTATAATCATTTAAGTATGTGAAAAAGAATATATATATCTAAAGATACACATATATCTGAATCTCTTTGTTGTACACTAGAAATTAATACTATTTTTTTTTCTTTTGTCTTTTTTTGCTATTTCGTGGGCCGCTCCCGCGGCATATGGAGGTTCCCAGGCTAGGGGTCGAATCGGAGCTGTAGCCACCGGCCTACGCCAGAGCCACAGCAACGTGGGATCCGAGCCGCGTCTGCGACCTACACCACAGCTCACGGCAACGCCGGACCCTTAACCCACTGAGCAAGGGCAGGGACCGAACCCGCAACCTCCTGGTTCCTAGTCGGATTCGTTAACCACTGCGCCACAACGGGAACTCCAATACTATTTTAAATTAACTATACTTTAACAACTACAACAAAGTATTTAGTAATCAAAAAAAAAAAAAAAGTCTGGTAACCGACTTCACAACCCCTCACAGTGCAAAGAGCTTGAGAGGACGCAGACGAGGACCTGGGGCTCAGGTTTTGCCAGTGAGGGCGAAGCTCTCAACACACCACACATGTGGGTGTTTTACCTCTTGAGGCCAAAGGTCTAGAAGAACCTGCGAGTGTGAAGCGTCTGGAAGGAATCACACCTGAGAGCGCCACGGAGAGTGCGCGGTGAGGCAACACATGCTCTCAAGAACTCCATCCTTCAAGTCTTCGCCCCGCCCCCTCCCGGCCTGCGCAACTCGCGCCCTCGGCGTCGGACGTCAAACGTCGGACGGACGACGGCGTCGTAAGGTGGTGTCAACGGCCGACCGGCGGCTGGCGCCCTGCGCCAGTTGCTGCCGACCAAAGACGCCAAGACCCGGCCTTTCCTCTTAGCACAAATGCCAGTTTGTGCAACAGCAGGGCTGGAGAGTGCAGGCTTTGCAGGCTTCCATCTTGAAGGAAGTCTGGGAGGCCCAGAATTGCCAACGTTTTCACCTTCGGGCCAGCCTCGCCGGGGCCACACCACCCAGCAGCCTGACTGCCAACAGCTTCGGCAGGTAGATGGAGTGCAGTGCTGAGGCGCTTCCCTCGTCAGCTGTGAGCATTTTCACTAGATCGTTTGGTAAAAAACCTCCTTGCTTTTCATTTTCCCGCCGCTTGACGTGCTCAGCTGTGGTTGCGCTTCTCTTGGTGGATAATGTAAGACCAGTCAACCCTGTGCCCTCCTCGCTGTGTCCCCAATTTTAGAATTGTGTCGTCAAAGGGTTTGAAATGGATATCAAGCTAATCATTCAAGGAAAACCAGGAAACGGTTGTGTTCCTGATGGAAAGTGACTGATCAACTTGGGGTAAATTTGTGGTGATATCCCATCTCGCATTGTTAGGAGGGTTCAGTGGAGCAAATGTGAAAAATCCCTAAGTGTTTGCTTATAAATACAGGTATTCACTACATGTAATTTTTTTTTTAAAGTTTCTGTGAATTTCTTGGATCCATTTAGGTCTTTAGGTCATTTTCTAGCACCTACTGAATTTCCCATTTTTTTCTGTTGATTTCTTGAACTAGCCCACATCTCTACCTTCCTTTATAAACTTTTCCTGTGCTTGTCTAAAGTGCTTTGACCCATTTTGCCACTTTAGACAAGATTATCACAGCAATTCACTCCCAGTCATTTTGCTTTCTGTTGAATCATTTACAGCAACAAATTAGTTTCCTAGGGCTACCATAACAAGGGTCACAAACAGGATGGCTTAAAAATATTTATTGTCAGAGAAATTTATTCTGTCACAATTCCAGAGTCTAGGTGTCTGAAATCAAGGTGTTGGCAGGGCTGTGTGGCCCCCTGAAGGTTCTAGGGGGAGAATCTTCCCTTGCTTCTTCGGAGCAGCTGGTGGATGCTGGCAATCCTTACATTCCTTGGCTTGAAGCTGCAGCAGCTCCAGTACCTACCCTTGTCATTTTATGGACTTTCTTTCCTGTATGCAGGTGTCTTCACACGGCTTATAATGACACCAGCCTTTCGACTGAGGGCCCATGTGACTTCATCCTTACTTGATCACATCTGCAGACTGTTTTCAAATACGGTCACATTCCCAGGTGCCAGGGAGGGTTTGGACTTGAACATGTCTTTGTGGGGGACACAGTTCACCCCACAACAGTGGAACTAGTCTAGGTGTGGAATGCTTCAGACATCAGAGAACTAATGCTATTCTGTCTTCATTTTGCCAGTCTACCAGACAGCGCTCATGGTCAGAAACATACTTTAAAACTCTTGGCAGAGGAGGCATTGTCCTGTCTTAATCGGCTTGAGAAAAAGAGAAGTAAAATTTAATACCTACCTAGTCTATACTTTGTTATTCCAGCATAACTTTGGTGTTACATATGCCCAATATTATTCTGCTGATACCCTGAGAATAGGCTATTATTTCTGTGGAAATAATTTTATATATATATATATATATATATATATAGTTATGGCATACATTTATATATTTTTATATATACATATGGCATATGTTTGTATATTTTTATATATACATATGGCATATGTTTGTATATTTTTATATATACATATGGCATATGTTTGTATATTTTTATAAATACATATGTGTTTATATATACTTTATATATTTATATGGGTATAAGCTTAAGAATGGGGAAAGTTTTTTAAATGTTTTAACATTTTCTAAATGTAGTCTCTCACTGCTGCCACTGTCTTTTTCCCTCCCTTGAGCTCCCATCCTAAATGCCTACACATAGATCACTAGGGGTTTCTCACAGGTTCTTCAAAAATTTTTATTATTTGTTTTTAGGAATATTTTGCTCTCCATTATGTAATTTCTCCATAGTTGATTTTGGGATTCACCAACTTCATGGTGATTGATAATTCTGCCTTAATTTTTAATCTGAAATCTTAATGTTTTATTCACAGGAAGAAATAAAAGTTTTTCATCTATAATTCAGAAGCTAAGTAAATAACAAAATGAAGCCAGTAAAGCATCTGTTGGCCTCTAATGGTAAATCGGCAAATGTTCCAGATTTAACATATAAAAAAGGACTACTTAATTTGCCATTGTCACCTAAATCAAAGGAAAAACATAGTGCAAAAACAGTGCATGACAGACTTGAACCTATGGTCTTAAGATCTCCACCAACAGGAGAATCCATCGTAAGGTATGCTTTGCCCATTCCATCAAGTAAGACAAAGGAGTTCATAGCAGAAGATGAATTGGTCAGAAAAATTACCAAACATCTGAAGATGGTAAGATACTTGTTGGTGCCTGTGTTGGGATCCCTTTAACTATCTCCAGGTTTAGTGATTTGCTAGGAGGATTCACTGGGCTCGATATACAGTTATATTAATGGCTAAGCTATATCACAGTGAAAGGATAAAGAGCAAAATCAAAAGGAAAAGGCACATGGGGGGGCGGAAAACTAGGTCCAAACTTCTAAGATTTCTTTCCCTTTGGATTCACATAGGACATGTTTAATTCCTCCAACAACAGATTGTGACAACACATGTGAAATGTCTATCAGAAAGCTCATTAGAGACTCAGTGCCCAAGGTTTTATTGAGGGTTGGTCATATAGGTGTCTGTCTAGCATGTACTGAAATTCTAGATTTCCTGAAAGAAAGTGGGTGTTCAGCATAAATCATATAATACAGACATTTTAGGGACAGTGAGCCACTGTCATCAGTTAGTGACTAGTGGGAGCCTTCATGAAGTCCAAGTTCTGAGACACAAGCTGATCTTTCTAAAAATAGGCTTTTTAAAGTCTAATACCTGCTATGTTAATATTCTCTGCACTTTAGAAACTTTAGCTCTCAGTGTTGGAGAAAAGAAAATCTTCCTTTCTCTGAATTTCTTTTTTTTGCACAGTTCAGAATTCAATTGTAAATGTACCAAATACCAAGTGAAAACAGTGAGGAATAGCACAAATACACAAAAAATATAGTTCATCAAACTTCCAAAATACAAGTTTGCTCAAAGTTCAAGGCATTAGCTCAGAATTTCCTTTCAAAATGTATTGCTTTCTGGTTTCCATCTCTCTCTTTTTCCCAGCTCTCTTCAAAGAAGAACATCAATGCAATCATATTTTGAGGAATACTTTGGTGGTAATTGGAGTTGATGCTTCAAATGTTCATAGACTCTCTGCTTTCAACACAGAAACAGAAGAGCTTTTGGGCCTTTCTTCATTTCTGGGGAGGGATCTAGGACTGTTCCTCATTCTGCTTCTTCAGAAGGATATGCGATGGGGCATGAGATGGTTCTGATATGGTTGGTTAAGTATCACATTTAATGTAATGTTTTTACACTATATAAGTACACAGTATGCTTTGATTTTCTCATAGATTGTTTCTTCTTTGGAAGAAACCTATGGATTTAATATTCAAAATGAAGAAAAACCAGTTATGAAGCCTGAACATGAAGGATTATCCTTATCTGTAAGTATACCGTAATGCTAATGTAGATACATTAATACTGAGAAGGGCTAAGATTTTCTTTTTGAGTCTATATATGTTCTCAGAATGAATTCCCCGTCCATGAAAATGATCCTTTTAGGAAATTTGAAAGTAGTGTACTGATTTTTCCATTCTCTGCCAACACTTATCTTAAAGTTTAAGGCATATCTATGTCTTGAGCCTGCTTTTAATGCTAGTCCCTCTCCTCTTTATTTAACCTTGTGGTTGGCTATTGGTTTGAGATATATATATTTTCATTATGATAAGAGAATATTCTTCTAGTTCTAGTTTGCTAAGTAAAAAAACAAACACCCAAACATTGAGGAAGTTATTGAGTTTTAACAAATGTCTTTGTTGAATATATTGAGGTATTATACCTATTAAGGTGATTATGTAGTTCTCATTCAATCTATTGATGATACAAATTATTTTTACATAGTTACTGTGTACATTAATGTACTGTACTCATAGAGTATTATTCTTCTGTTTTATAATTAATTTTGATAGAGATTGATTTGGCTCCATGTAATAAAACAACTATGTTGAGTCTTTCAATCCATGAACCCAGTATATTTCTCCATTTGACTGATTTCTTTGTCTTGTTTCTTTCATCAGCATTTTGTAATTTTCATCATACAGATCCTATACAAGATTTGTTAGATTTATATATTAATATTTCATGTTTTTGGATTTTTTTTTTTTTTTTTTTGCTTTTTAGGGCCTCTCATGTGGCATATGGAAGTTCCCAGGCTAGGGTTTGAATCAGAACTGCAGCTGCTGGCCTATGCCACAGCCACAGCAACATGGGATCTGACAGCCCCATCCGTGATTAATACCACAGCTCACGACAATGCTGGATCCTTAATCCACTGAGCAGTGTCAGGGATTGAACCCACATTGTCATGGATATTAGTCAGGTTCATTACTGCTGAGCCACAATGGGAACTCCTGGAATGATTTTTAATGGCATTATGGTTTTTAAAATTTTCTTATTTTTTAAAATGTTTATAATGATTTTTATTTTTTCCATTATGGTCGGTTTACAGGGTTCTGTCATTTTCTACTGTACAGCAAAGTGACCCAGTCACACATATATATACATTCTTTTTCTCATATTATCCTTCATCATGTTCCATCATAAGTGACTATACAGCAGGATCTCATTGCTTATCCATTCCAAAGGCAATAGTTTGCATCTATTAACCCCAGATTCCCAGTCCATCCCACTCCCTCCCCCTCCCCCTCGGCAACCACAAGTCTTTTCTCCAAGTCCATGAGTTTCTTTTCTGTGGAAAGGTTACTTTGTGCTATATTTTAGATTCCATATATGTGATATCATATGGTGTTTGGCTTTCTCTTTCTGACTTCACTTAGGATGAGAGTCTCTAGTTCCATCCATGTTGCTGCAAATGGCATTATTTTGTTCTTTTTTATGGCTGAGTAGTATTCCATTGTGCATATATACCACATCTTCTTAATCCATTCATCTGTCATTTAGGTTGTTTCCATGTCTTGGCTATTGTGAATAGTGCTGCAGTGAACGTAAAGGTGCATGTATCTTTTTCAAGGAAAGTTTTGTTTGGATATATGCCCAAGAGTGGGATTGCTGGGTCATATGGTAGTTGTATATTTAGTTTTCTGAGGTACCCTCCATACCGTTTTCCATGGTGGTTGTATCAACTTACATTCGCACTAACAGTGTAGCAGGGTACCCTTTTCTCCACATCCTCTCAAGCATTTGTTATTTGTTGACCTGCTAATGATGGCCATTCTGAATGGTGTGAGATGGTACCTCATAGTAGTTTTGATTTGTATGTCTCTAATAATTAGTGATGTTGAAAATTTTTTCATGTGCCTGTTGGCCTTCTGTATATCTTTGGAGAAATGTCTATTCAAGTCTTCTGCCCATTTTTCAATTGCGTTGTTGGCTTTTCTTCTTTTGAGTTCTATAAGTTGTTTGTATATTTTAGAGATTAAGCCCTGTCAGTTGCATCATTTGAAACTATTTTTTCCCATTCTGTAGGTTGTCTTTTTGGGTTTTTAAAAATGCTTTTCTTTGCTGCGCAGAAGCTTGTCAGTGTGATTAGGTCCCATTGGTTTATTTTTGCTCTTATTTCTGTTGCTTTGGGAGACTGACCTGAGAAAATATTCATAAGGTTGATGTCAGAGAATGTTTTGCCTATGTTATATTCTAGAAGTTGATGGTATCTTGTCTTACATTTAAGTCTTTAAGCCAGTTTGTGTTTATTTTGTGCATGGTGTGAGGGTGTGTTCTAATTTCATTGACTTGCATGCAGCTGTCCAGTTTTCCTAGCAATGCTTACCGAAAAGACTGTCTTTTCCACATTTTATGTTTTTACCTTCTTTGTCAAAGATTGATTGGCCATAGGTGTCTGGATTTATTTCTGGGTTCTCTATTCTGTTCCATTGGTCTATATGTCAGTTTTGGTACCAGTCCCACACGGTCTTGATGACTGTGGCTTTGTAATATTGCCTGAAGTCTGGGAGAGTGATGCCTCCTGCTTGGTTTTTGTTGCTTGGACAATTCTGGGTCTTTTGTGGCTCCATATAAAATTTTGGATTGTTTGTTCTAGATCTGTGAAAAATGTCATGGTTAATTTGATAGGGATTGCACTGAATCTTTAGATTGTTTTGGGTAGTATAGCCATTTTTACAATATTCTTCCAACCCAGGAGCATGGCATATCTTTCCATTTCTTTGAATCCTCTTTAATTTCCTTGATTAATGTTTTATAGTTCTCAGCATATAAGTCTTTCACTTCCTTGGTCAGGTTTATTCCCAGGTATTTAATTTTTGGGGGTTTGATTTTAAAAGGTATTGTGTTTTTGTATTCATTTTCTAATGTTTCATTGTTATTATACAGAAATGTGACTGATTTCTGAATGTTAATCTTATATCCTGCTGCTTTTCTGAATTCATTGATCAGTTCCAGTAGTTTTTGTGTGGAATCTTTAGGGTTTTCTATATGGTATCATGTCATCTGCATATAGTGACAGTTTTACCTCTTCTCTTCCCATTTGGATACATTTTATTTCTTTTGTTTGTCTGATTGTTGTGGCTAGGATTTCCAATACTATGTTGAATAAAAGTGGTGAGAGAGGGCAACCTGGTCTTGTTCCAGACTTTAGTGGGATGGCTTTCAACTTTTCTCCATTGAGTATTATATTTGCTGTGTGTTTTTCATAAATGGCTTTTACTATGTTACAATATGTTTCCTCTCCACCCATTTGGGTATCATGAATGGATGTTGGATTTTGTCAAATGCTTTTTCTGCATCTATTGAGATAATCATGTGGTTTTTGACTTTTATTTTGTTAATGTGGTGTATGACATTGATTGATTTGCATTTGCTGAACCATCCTTGTGAACCTGGGATGAATCCCACTCGGTCGTGGGATGCTTTTCGATTCAGTTGGCTAAAATTTTGTTGAGAATTTCTGTGTCTACATTCATCAACGATATTGGCCTATAATTTTCTTTTTTGGTATTATCTTTGTCTCATTTTGGTATTAGGGTAATGGTGGCTTCATAGAATGTCTTTGGGAGTGTTCCTTCTTCTTCAATCTTTTGAAAAAGTTTAAGAAGGGTGGATATAAGCTCCTCTTTGTATGTTTGGTAGAATTTGCCCATGAAGCCATCTGATCCTGGACTTTTGTTTGTAGGGAGTGTTTTTATTACCAGTTCAATTTTATTTCTAGTGATTGGTCTGTTCAGTTGGTCTTTTTCTTCTTGATTCAGTTTTGGCAGGCTGTAAGTCTCTAGAATGTTGTCCATTTCTTCTAGGTTGTAAAATTTGTTGGTATATACAATAATGGTAGGAGACTTTAACACCCTACTCACATCAATAGACAGGTCCTCTATAGAGAAAATCAGTAAAGCAACAGAGATCCTAAATTATGCAATAGAAAAGTTAGACATCATTGACATTTTCAGGACATCACATCCAAAAAAATTGGAATATATATTCTTAACCAAGTGAATATGGAATATTCTCAAGGATTGACCACATATGGGGTTACAGAACTAACCTTAACAAATTTTAGAGTGTAATGTCTTCTCTCACTACAATGGCATGAAACTAGAAATCAACCACAGGAAAAGAAATGAGAAAGAACTGACTACATGGAGACTAAACAATATGCTACTAAAAAACTAATTGGCCAATGAGGAAATCAAAAAGAAAATTAAAAAATACCTGGAGACAAATGATAATGAAGACACAACCATTCAAAATCTATGGGATGCTGCAAAAGCAGTGCTTAAAGGGAAGGTCATAGTGATACATGTCTTCCTCAAAAAAGAAGGAAAATCTCAAATCAACGACTTAACCCACCATCTAAATGAATTAGAAAAAGAAGAGCAAAACAAACCTAAAGTCAGCAGAAGAAAGGAAATCATAAAGATCAGAGGGGAAATCAATAAAGTAGAAATTTAAAAAAACAATAAAAAAAATCAATAAAACCAAGAGCTGGTTCTTTGAAAAGATAAAGGAAATTGACAAACCTCTGGCCGGATTCACCAAGAAGAGGAGAGAAAAAACCCAAATAAAATGAGAAATGAAAAAGGAGAAATCTCAGTGCATACTGCAGAAATACGAAAAACCATAAGAGAATACTATGAACAGTGGCATTGTTTTTAATTTTGATTTCTACTTTGTTACTAGTACATAGAAATATGATTGATTTTTGTGTGTTGCTCTTACATCTTGCAACCTTGCTCAATGTACTTTTTCATTCTAGGAGTTTTTCTGTAGATATTTTGGGTTTTGTACATACACAGTTATGTCATCTTCAAATAAAGACAATTTTATTTCTTTTTGCCTAATCTGAATGCTTTTTATTTCCTTCTCTTGACTAATTGTGCTGGCTTTGGTTTTCACCATTATATTTAATAATAGTGATTAGAACTGACATACTTAACTCATTCTGACTGCTGTTTCCAGACATGTATGGGAGTTTACTTCCCTTCTTGGCTCCACCAGTACCACTCTTGCAGGTACTACTGCCTCTCCACCCACTCTCCAGTTAGCCCTACTGAGGAAAACAGGGGGCCAGCTTTCACTGCCACATTATTTTTCACCCCTTTTTACACATTGTGTGTTGGTGTAGCTTTTTTCTTGGTGTTTGGCTTAAGTAGGATGGTTATTGTTTAAAGGTTTTGTGTTATGGTAGAGTCCTTTGGCTTTTCTGGGCACTTTTTGTGGGGTCTGGGCTTCATGACACAGCAGGCTGCAGGCTGTTCCTCTGCCCCATCCCTTTTATATGTAGGAAAAGAGAAAACCCAAGGAATTCATGTATTCAAGTCCTGAGATCTCTGCCTTTCTCTTTCCACCTTTCAGAATTTTCCTGTGTTTATTCATTGTGTTATGCCTATAGTGTTTTAGTTGTAAGAGGGAGGATTGGAGAAATGAGACTGGTCCATCACGGACAGAACTGGAAGTCCAAAACAATTTTTGTCTTTGACATAGTGCTATGTTCTGATGTCTAATTTGTCTGATATTAACTTTCTTATTATTAGTCATTGCATGTTACATCTTCTTTGAGACTTTTACTTCCAAGCTGTCTATTACTATATGTTTACTATTTCTTTGAAATGCATATATTTGAATCTTGCATTGTTATTCAGTCTGATAATCTCTGTCTTTTAATTGATGTGTTTAGTTCATTTACATTTATTTCATATAATTTAATGTTTGTCATGTAATTATAATAAATTTTAATGCAATAATGTGAATTAAGTCTATTATCTTGCTCTTTTCTTTGTTTTTGCCCCATATGTTCTTTGTTCCTTTACTCTTTTCTGTTTTATTTTGCATTAATTATGCATTTTTAGCATTTTTTTAAGCTGTGCTTTTTTTGTGCATGCTTTAGGATTCAATATGTATCTTAAACATATCACAGTCTATCTTATTTATTTATTTATTTTTGACCCCCACTTGTGGCATATGGAAGTTACTGGGTCAAGAATCGAACCTGTACCACAACAGTGACCCAAGCCACAGCAGTGACAATGCTGAATCCTTAACCACTAGGCCACCAGGAAATTTCTTATAGTCTATCTAGAATTAATATTATACTACTTCATTTCTAATGTAAGACCCTTAGGGCAGTATAATTCCATTTACCTAACTTAACATTTTTTGTTACAGTATTTACTCTTGTTTTCCCCCTGTTTTAAAGATTTTCTCTTCAGATTTCAGCAGTTTGCCAAGATATGCATAGGTGATATTTTCTGTATATTTATTCTGCTTGGAGTCCATCAAGCTGAATCTTTGACTTGATGTTTTTCATCACTTTGGAAAATTTCCATTCATTATTTCTTCAGGTTGTTTACTGCCTCCCTTCTCCTTTTCATAAGACTGCAGTTGTACATGTGTTAGACTCCCTGACGCTGTGTAAGAAGTCACTTACATTCTATTCATTTACCTCAGTGTTTCCTCTTTCTATGCTTCAGTTTGGAGAATATATATTACACTGTCTTCAAGTCACCAGTCACTTCTGTGGTGTCTGAGCTGCTGTTAAATCCTATCCAATTAAATTTTTATTTCAAATAGTACAATATTCACATTTAGGATGATCTTTTGGTTTCTTCTTAGGGGTGTCATATTTCTCCTATCAGAGCTGGTTACATCTCTTCACTAGTATATATGTCTTTTCTTGCAATTTTTTTTTTTTTTTTTGCTGCACTTGTGG
Source organism: Phacochoerus africanus (assembly GCF_016906955.1). NCBI lineage: Eukaryota > Metazoa > Chordata > Mammalia > Artiodactyla > Suidae > Phacochoerus > Phacochoerus africanus. Next base: position 61,029,082 of record NC_062555.1, read on the forward strand.
CATATGAAAGTTCTTGGGCCAGGGATAAAATCCAAGCTGCAGCTGCTGCCTATGCAATAGCTATGGCAATACCAGATCCTTAACCCACTGTGCCAGGCTGGATATCAAATGCATGCTGCTGCAGAGACATGCTGGATGTTTAACCCACTACAACACAGCAGGAACTTCCTGCAAAATCTTTTATCAGTAATAGAGTTTTAAAAATTTCTTGTCTGCTAATTGCAATAAATGGGTTATCACTGTGTTTGCCTTACTATTTTTTCTTTTCATTGTAGATTATATTTTCCTTGTTCTTCATATGTTTTGTAATTTTTTTTAAAGGCCACACCATGGCATATGGAAGTTCCCAGGCTAGGGGTTGCATCGGAGCTGCAGCTGCTGGCCTATGCCACATCTGTGACCTATACTGCAGGTCATGGCAATGCCAGATCCTTAACCCACTGAGTGAGTCCAGGGATCAAACCCACATCCTGATGGTTGCTAGTCATTTTTGTTACTGCTGAGCCACAATGGGAACTCCCTGTTTTGTAATTTTTAAAATTGGATCCCAAGTATTGTATTTAGAACATTGGAAATTGTGGTACGTATTTTGTAGAGAATGCTTGCCCTTTCCATTCTGGAATTTAGGATGAAGAGCTAACCATTCCCCTTACTTTAATAGTTGAGCAGAAACTGATCTGTGTGTTTAACTAGGTTGAGTTCTTGTCTGATTTGTCTAATCCGTAATCTCTTTTATTGCTGTTTCTTCAGGGAAGCTGATTTCTTTGATCTTACCAGTATTTTAGCTGGCAGGAGTTCAAACTTCAATTTTTTTGTCTTTTTAGGGCTATATCCGTGGCATATGGAGTTTCCCAGGCTAGGGGTTGAATCAGAGCTGTAGCTGCTGGCATAACACCATAGCCACAGCAATGCCGGAAACAAGCCGTACCTGCGGCCTACACCATAGTGCATGGCAATGCCGATCCTTAATCCACTGAGTGAGGCCAGGTATCAAACCTGTGTCCTCATGGATGATAGATTCATTTACACTGAGCTGCAGTGGGAACTCCTAGACTTCAGTTTTAAATAGTTTTGGTTCAATCCTGGCAGAGCTTGAAAATACATTACCATGAAAACATATAGTATGAGATCTCTCTGCCTTATTTTTTTTTTTTTTTAAATTTATGGCCATACCTGTGACATTCAGAAGTTCCCAGGCCAGGAGTCAAATCCAAGCCACAGCTACCACCTGTGCCACAGATGCAGATACAAAGATCCTTTACCCACTGCTCTGGGCCAGGGGTCAAACCTGTGCTTCACAGTGACCTGTGCCACTGCAGTCATGTTCTTAACCCACAGTGCTACACTAAGAACTCCTGAGATCTCTCTGCCTTTTATGCCTCCTTTTTTTATGGTTGTGTAACTGCCACTGTAATTAAACAATGAAACATCATCATCATCCCAAAAAACTCTGTATGTGCATTTACAGTCAATTCTCTCCTCCTACTGTAGCTCCAGACTCCAGATCTGTCATTGTAGTTTTTCCTTTTCTAGAATTTCATCTGAATAGAGTCATTCATTACGTAACCTTATTTTTTGGTTTCTTCCTCTCCCCCTCACATTTATTTATTGTTTGTAGACTTTTCAGTGATGGCTGGTGTAAGGTGGAACCTCATGCTAGTTTTGATTTGCATTTCTCTAATAATTAGTGCTGTCGAACATCATTTCATGTGTTTTTTTGGCCATCTGTATGTCTTCTTTGAAGAAATGTCTGCACATTTGTTGGTTTTCTGTCTGGATGATCTGTCCATTGCTCTAAGTGAGGTGTTGAAATCCCCCACTATTAATTGTGTTATCTTCAATTTCTTCTTTAAGGCTGTTAGCAGTTGCTTTATATGTTGAGGTAATCCTATGTTGGGTGCATATATATTTACAATTGTTATTTCATCTTCTTGGATTGATCCTTTGATCATTATGTAATGTCCTTTGTTTTTCATAATATTCTTTAAGGTCTGCTTTCTCTGATACAAGTATTGCTACTCTAGCTTTCTTTTGATTTCCGTTTTCATGGAATATTTTCTTCCATCCTCTTACTTTCAATTTGTTTGTGTCTCTAGAACTGAAGTGGGTTTCTTGAAGACAGCATTTATATGGGTCTTATTTTTGTATCCATGGTTGGGATATTTAGTCCATTTACATTTAAGGTAATTATTATTATTTTTTGTCTTTTTAGGGTCACAGTTGCGGCACATGGAGGTTCCTAGGCTAGGGGTTGAATCAGAGCTATAGCTGCTGGCCTATGCCACAGCCACAGCAACGCCAAATCTGAGCTGCGTCTGCAATCTGTACCACAGCTCATGGCAATGCCAGATCCTTAACCCACTGAGCAAGGCCAGGGATCGAACCCACAACCTCATGGATCCTAGTCAGGTTCATTACCGCTGAGCCACAATAGGAACTCCTACATTTAAGTAATTATTGGGTTGTATGCTCTTATTGCCATTTTGTTAATCATTTCGGATTTGTTTTTGTTGGTCTTTTTTCTTCCCTTCTTCTCTTGTTCTCTTGTGGGTTGATGACTGTTTTTAGTGTTGTCTGTGGATTGCTTTTTCTTATTGCTTTTTGCTTATTATCTGTGTGTATATCTGTTATAGATTTTTGGTTTGTAGTTACCATGAAGCTTTGATATAATTATATATATACAAGATTGTTTTAAGTTGCTGGTCTCAATTGCAAATGGATCTCCAGTATCCTGCATTTGTACCCACCTGTTGGTAGCATACTTGTGTATGGAAGATTTTCTACCTTTACTTTATGTAAACCTTTACTGGTGAGCCTTGTCATTTGTAATTTTTTTTTTGTTTCTAGTTGTGGCCTTTTCCACCTAGAGAAGTTCCTTCAGTATTTGTTGTAAAGCTTGTTTAGTGGTGCTCAGTCCTCTTAGCTTTTGCCTGTCTGTAAAGCTTTTGATTTCTCCTTCAAATCTGAATGAGAGCATTGGTGGGTAGAGTAATCTTGGTTGGAGGTTTTTTCCTTTCATCACTTTAAGTGTATCGTGCCACTCTCTTCTGGCCTGCAGAGTTTCTGCTGAAAAATCTGCTGATAACCTTATTGGGTTCCCTTGTATGTTATTTGTTTCTCTTCCCTAGCTCCTTTCAGTATTTTCTCTTAGTCTTTAACTTTGGTCAGTTTGATTAATATGTGTCTTGGGGTGTTTTTCCTTTGCTTTATTTTATATGGTATTTGTTGTGCTTCCTGTCTTTGAGTGAGTGATTCCTTTCCTATGTTAGGGTTATTTTCAGCTGTTATCTCTTCACATATTCTCTCCTGCCCTTTCTCTCGCTCTTATCCTTCTGGCACCCCTATAATGCACATATTGGTGCATTTAGAGTTGTCCCAGAGTTCTCCTAGGCTGTCTTTATTTCTTTTCAAACTTGTTTCTTTTTTCTGTTTCACAGCAGTGATTTCTACTAGTCTATCTTCCACCTTGTTCTTGTGCCTCCTGTATTCTGGTGTTGATTCCTTCTAGTTAATTTTTTATTTTAGTTATTGTATTTTATGTATCTGTTTGCTTAATCTTTAAATTTTATATTTCTTTGTTCAGTGTTTCTTGTAATTTATCAATCTTTGCCTCCATTCTATTTCCAAGATCTTCAATCGTCTTTACTATTATCAGTCTAAAGTCTTTTTCATGGAAGTTGGTAATCTCCAGATCAATTTAGCTGTTTTTCTGGGGGTTTTTTTCTTGTTTTTTTTTTTAAATTTGGATCATAATTTTCTCCCTTTTTATTTTATAGAGCTTTTTTGAGTGGTCTCCTTTTTTCAGGCAATAGGATTGTAGACTCTCTTGCTTCTGATGTCTGCTCCTTTGTGGCTGAAGTTGGTACAGGGGCTTGCTGCAGAGACTTCCTGATGGAAGGGACTGGTGCCTGCCCACAGTAGGCGGAGCTGGTTCTTACCCCTCTGATGGGGCTTTGTCTCTGGGTGGCTGTATGCCTAGAAGGTCTTTAGGCAGCCTGTTTGCTTATGGTTGGGGCTAGGTGTTCCCACCTAGTTTGTTGTTTGGCCTGGGGCTTCTTAGCCCTGATGGGTGGGGCCAGATTTTTCCAAAATGGCCACATCCAGGGGAGTTCATGCTGATGATAATTCCTGAGACCTTTGCTTCCAGTGTCCTTCCCCTACAATGAGCCACAGTCACCCACTGTTTTCCCAGGAGAGCCTCCAAGATCCACAGGTAGGTCTGACCCAGATTTTTATGGAGTCTCAGTTTTGCCCTGGGATCCAGTGCACATGAAAACCTGTGTGCACCCTTCAAGAGTGGAGTCTCTGTATTCCCCATTTCTTTGGAGTTCCTGTGCACCAGCCCTCCTGGCCCTTCAATGCCAAATGTCCCAGGGTCTCCTCCTCTTCCCAATGCCAGACCCCAGGTGTGGGAACCTGCCGTGGGGCTTGGAACTCTTACTTCTGTGGGTGAGCCTTTCCAGTCTGTGGGTTGCACCGTGTGGGTATGGGATTGCTTATATCATGTAGGCACTCCTCCTACCATCTCAGTGTGGCTTCTTTATCTTTTTGTGTAGGGTATCTTTTTTAGTAGTTTCCAGTCTATCTTGTTGACCATTGTTCAGCAGTTGCTTGTAATGTTATTGTTTTCATGAGAGAAGATGAGCTCCAGTCCTTCTACTCCACATCTTAATCCCATCTCTATTTTGTCTGCAGACCTTTTAAAGATGGCTATTCTCATTGAGAACTTTGTCTAGATACTCATGTTGCAACAGAAGAAAGGCTGGGAGAAAAATGTAATTGTAATGTATACATGTAAGGATAACCTGACCCCCTTGCTGTACAGTGGGAAAATAAAAATAAATAAATAAATAAAGGTGGCTATTCTGACTGGCATGAAGAGATACCTCTCACTATAGTTTTGATTTGCATTCCTCATAATTAATGATATTGAGCATCTTTTTATGTACCTGTTGGTTATCTGTATGTCTTCCTTGGAGAAATGTCTGTTTAGGTCTTCTGCTATTTAAAAAAAATTTTTTTTTTTGCTTTTTTTTAGGGCCATACCCACGGCATTTGGAGGTTCCCAGGTTAGGGGTCTAATTGGAGCTACAGCTGCTGGCCTACACCACAGCCACAGGTCTTCTGCTATTTTTTGATTAGGTTGCTTGCTTTTTTTGATATTGAGCTGTATGAGCTGTTCGTGTATTTTGGAAATTATCCCTTGAAAATGATAGCATCATTTTCAGATATTATCTCCCAGTCATAGGTTGTCTTTTTGTTTTATGTTTGTTGTGAATATCTTTCCATTTGATTGTGTCATCTTCAGTTTATTTTATCAGCATCTTAGAGCTTTCAGAGGACAGGTCTTTTGCCTCCTTAGGTGGGTTTTTTCCTATGTACTTTATTCTTTTTGATGCTCTGATAAATGGAATTGTTTCCTAATTTCTCTTTCTGATGTTTTGTAGTTAGTGTATAGAAATGCAGTGGATTTCTGTATAAAAATTTTATATCTTACAACTTTATTGAATTCATCCATGAGCTCTAGTAGTTTTCCGGTAGTGTCTTTAGGATTTTTTATGTGTAGAATAATGTTATCTGCAGACAGCAACAGTTTTACTTTTTTTTTCCAATTTAGATTCCTTTCCTTTTTCTACTCTGATTGCTGTGGCTAAGAATTCCAAAACTGTGTTGAATAGAAGTGGCAGGTGGGCATTCTTATATTGTTCTTGATCTTGGAGGAAATTTAGCTTTTCACTTGTGAATATAATCTTAGCCAAGGGTTTGTCATATATGGCTTATATTACATTGAGGTTTGTTCTTGTTCCATCTGTGCCCACTTTTAAAGAGTTTTTATCATAAATGGATGTTGAATTGTATCAAAAGCTTTTTCTGCATCTTTTGAGATGATCACTTGATTTTTATTCTTCAATTAGTTAATGTGGTGTATCAAACTAATTGATTTATGGATACTGAGCTTTCATCCTTGGAATAAATCCTACTTCATCACAGTGTATGATCTTTTTAATGCGTTGTTGGAGTTGGTTTGCTAGCATTTTGTTGAGGATTTTTGCATCTACAATCTCCAGTGATATTGGCCTGTAGTGTTGTTTTTTGTGTAATATCTTTGTCTGATTTTGATATCAGGGTGATGGTGGCCTCATAGAATGAGTTTTGGAGTGTTCCTTCCTCTGCAACTTTTAAGAATAGTTTCAGAAGGATAGGTGTTAATTCTTCTCTAAACGTTTAGTAGAATTCACTTGTGAAGCCATCTGGTGGTGGACTTTGGTCTGCTAGGAATTTTTAAATTACCATTTCATTTTCAGTACCGGTAATTTAACTGTTCATTTTTTCTATTTTTTCCTGGTTCAGTCTTGGGAGGTTATACCTTTCCAAGGATTTGTTAATTTCTTCTAGGTCATCCATTTTATTGGTGTATAGCTGCTTATAGTAGTCTCTTATGATCCTTTGTATTTTTGTAGTGTCATTTGTTTCTTCTTTTTCACTTCTGATTTTATTGATTTGGGCCCTCTTTTTTTTCTTAATGAGTCTGACTAAAGGTTTATCAGTTTTCTTTACCTTTTCAAAGAACCAACTTTTTGTTTCATTTGTCTTTTCTGTTGTTTTTTAGTCTTTATTTCATTTATTTCTGCTCTGATCTTTACGATTTCTTTTCTTCTGGTAACTTTGGGTTTTGTTTGTTCTTTCTTAGGTTGCTATAGGCATAAAGTTAGGTTGGTTATTTGAGACTTTTCTTACTTCCTCAGGTAAACTTGAATCACTATAAACTTTCTTCTTAGAACAACTTTTGCTGCATCCCATAGGTTTTGGATCATGGTGTTTTCATTTGTCTCTACTATCTTTTTTTTATTTACTCTTTGATTCCTTCAGTTTAGCCTCCATCTCTTTGTGTTTTTTGTAGTTTCCTTTCTAATAGTTGATTTCTAGCCTCATAGTTGGAAATGATCCTTGATATTATTTAAGTTATATTAAATTTATCAAAGTTGGTTTTGTGGACCAGAATGTTCCATGTGCAGTTGAAAAGAATGTGTATTCTGCTGCTTTGGGGTGAAATGCTCTGTAAGTATAAATTAAGTTCATCTGGTCTACTACGTCTTGTAAGTCCTGTGTTTTCCTTATGCATTTTCTGTCTAGATGACCTGTCCATTGATGTAAATGTGGTGTTAAAGTCCAGCACTGTTATTTTGTTATTTTCAATTTATCCTTTTATATCTGTTAACATTCACCTTATATATTGAGGTGCTCCTATGTTGGGTGCATGTATATTTACAATTGTTATACTTTCTTCTTGGGTTGATTCTTTTGTCATTAGGTAGTGTCCTTTGTCTCTCATAACAGATATATTTTAAAGTCTACTTTGTTGTATATAAGTATTGCTACTCTGGCTTTCTTTTGATTTATTTCCATTTGTGTGGATTACCTTTTTCCATTACCTCATTTTCAGTGTCTCTAGGTCTAAAGTGAGTTTCTAGTAGGCAGCATGTCTACAGATCCTGTTTTTGTATTCCTTTAGCCAGTCCCTGTCTTTTGGTTGGAGAATTTAATCTGTTTACATTTATATATGTTCCTATTGCCTTTATGTTAATTGTTTTGGATTTGTTTTTGTAGGGTTTTTTTTTTTCCCTTTCTTTGTTTTCTTCTCTTGTGTTTGGAGGACCATCTTTAGTGTTAATGTTTGAATTCCTTTTTTGTGTGTGTATATTATCTAATATAACTTTTTTTTTGCAATTACCATGAAGTTTTTGTATAGTTCTCTCTCCCCCTCTTTCTGTGTGTGGTGTGTGTGTGGGTATATATATATATACACACATATATATAGGTATATATATATAGGTATATATGTGTATATATATGTATATATGTGTTTGTGTATATATACATATATATGTATATATGTGTACATATATATGCATGCTTGTTTTAAGGATATGATTTTTGTGATTTTGGTATGCTTCTGAGAGGAGGTGACCTAGGGTCCTTCTACTCTGCCATCTTGTCTGCTCTCCTCAGCTGGTTTTCCCTCTGTATTTTGTTTGTCAATGGCAGTGCTGCTTTTTTTTTTTTTTGTCTTTTGTCTGTTGTTGTTGTTGTTGCTATTTCTTGGGCCGCTCCCGCGGCATATGGAGATTCCCAGGCTAGGGTTTGAATCAGAGCTGTAGCCACCGGCCTACGCCAGAGCCACAGCAACGCGGGATCCGAGCCGCGTCTGCAACCTACACCACAGCTCACGGCAACGCCGGATCGTTAACCCACTGAGCAAGGGCAGGGACCGAACCCGCAACCTCATGGTTCCTAGTTGGATTCGTTAACCACTGCGCCACGACAGGAACTCCAGTGCTGCTTTTTGATTGCACACATTAGCCCAAGCCCTCTCCTCCACCACACCCCCTCTAGGTATGGATATAGCCTTGGTTATTCGCTCATCTACAAAGAGTTCGTACTGTGGAATTCACTTCATTATGTGTTCTTTGTGTTCTCTCCATTTTGCTATCAAGGAAAGCATGATAGATATTTACTTTATATATTTTTTCTTTTGGGGATCTTAACACTAGGGTGAAGGCCTCTCATGTCTTTTTTTTTTTTTTGTCTTTTTTGTCTTTGTTGTTGTTGCTATTTCTTGGGCTGCTCCCGTGGCATATGGAGGTTCCCAGGCTAGGGGTCTAATTGGAGCTGTAGCCACCGGCCTACGCCAGAGCCACAGCAACGCGGGATCTGAGCCACGTCTGCAACCTACACCACAGCTCACGGCAACGCCAGATCGTTAACCCACTGAGCAAGGGCAGGGACCTAACCCACAACCTCATGGTTCCTAGTCGGATTCGTTAACCACTGCGCCATGACGGGAACTCCTCATGTCTTTTTATATCCTAATCATAAGTGACACTTTTTCTTTTTTCTTTTTTTTTTTTTGCTTTTTAGGGCTGCACTTGCAGTATATGGAAGTTCCCAGGCTAGGGATTGAATGGCAGATACAGCTGTCACCCCAGCCACAGCAAAAGCAGATCCAAGCCACATCTGTGACCTGTACCACAGCCCATAGCAAAGCTTGATTCTTAACCTACTGAGTGGGGCTAGGGATTGAACCTATGTCCTCATGGATATCAGTTGGGTTCGTTACCACCGAGCCACAATGAGAACTCCCTTGCCACTCTTTTAAGAATCTTTTTTTTCCTCTTTTTATGGCTATACCTGTGGCATATGGAAGTTCTTGGGCCAGGAGTCGAATATGAGCTGCAGCTGCAGCCTACACCACAGCCATGACAACACCAGATCTGAGCCACATCTTCAGCCTACGCTGCAGCTTTTGGTAATACCGGAACCTTAACCTACTGAGCTAGGTCAGGGATCAAACCTGCATCCTCACAGAGACAATGTTGGGTCCTTAACCTGCTGAGCCACAATGGGAACTCCCTCTTTTAAGGATTTTTTAGCATGCTCCCCAATAATTTCTTTTTGTTTCATTGGTCTTATTGGGATGGATGACTACCCTGGAAAGGTAGCCATTAAGGAGGCTGGGAAATTTTACTCTTATTATCAATATGATTATCTGTGCACATTACCCTTCCCAACATATTAAGAAAGAAATGAAGGATCAATATAGGATAAGCAACTAATAGTCTCTATTATAAAGATATTCTGGTTGTCTCATAATACTACTGTTATAATTTTTGAGGATTTTGATATCTATGTAGAAGATCTTTCCAAATATCTGGCATTATAATTTGTTGAGTTTTTTCCCTGAATGATCTTGTCTTCTTTCCTGCCTCATCCAGTAACTGACAAGGTGATATCCTCTCTCTTTGTCATAGCCGTTAACTAACTTTTCCATAATTTAAATTTTCAGTCATCTTAGTCTTTGGCCTCTATCTCCTATATTTCCTATTCAGTCTGTCTATCCAAAGTCCTTTGAATGCATTGGTAACACTAATCCATTGGTCATACTGCTTTTTACCGTCCAAAATCTCGTGTTCTTTCTTTTCTTGCTTAAATTTCATGGTCTACTATTATTTTTGCTCCTTTGCATATGTACTTACCTCTCTTGCCCTGCCCTGCTTTATTGATATTATTTTGTTACACTGTAACCATGCTCAAATTGATTTTCATCTTCTATTTGTGACACCTGAATGTGGGGAGAAGAAAATCCCAAAGTATGCTAATGGTATTACTTTATATTTATTATTGGTAACTCCAGTTAATTTATTTTCCCACTTTCCTGAATGACTAGTTTCCCTGCCTCTCCTATATGATTATAGGTATTTGCCATGATAAAAATGTGTGAACCTTTGTATTTTGAATGTAATGTTGAGGGAACATATGAGAATTCTAATTATATGTGAGCATCTGAGATTTGTTTATCTTGGATCAAGTCTCTGATTTACAAATCATTATTAAAAGAGATTCAGTCCTTGTAACATTTTAATACATAATTTTTCCCCTCAGAATTTTCTATTGTTCATTAAGTGAAGGTGAAAGACTACACCTCTTGGCAATTATATATGTAACCAGAAGTCATAATTAGCATTCATTTTTAACACAGAGTTATTATAAGGTATATTCAGGAATATGCTTTTTCTTTGCTACCCCTAAATTTTCAGGAGTCTAAGGCTTGGATGCTTGATTTTCTGCAACTTTATAGAGGAGAGACATAGCTGGGTATGCCATTAATGGGCCATTCCCTGGAATGTACTTTCTTTCATACTTTCTTTCTGTGAGAATTTGCTAGTAGAGCATTTGGGGCATAGATTCTTCTCTTAAACATTTGAAGGGATGCAAATTTCATACACAAAACTGTTTTCAAAAACAGTTAAATATACTTAAATATAGATGGATATGTATATTGATTCTTAAATAAGAGTAACTTTCTTTTTTTATTGCTTTTTTCATAAGGTTGGGGATGAGCTGAACGGATTCTTGGTATGTTGTTCACAATCTGCAGCTCAGTTAGAAGAAGCAGCTAAGGAAGAATATAATGTATGTATTCTATGCAAACTGCCAAGTATAAGATTTACTTAATATTTAATTACTAGTCACCAATAATAATGCTTAGTAATAAAACATTAACCAATAATATTAGTACTAATTAAATTACTATTAGCTATTAACAACCATTTTAGTAATGACATTTAAATTTATATTGGTTATTTGATCTTGAATATGATAATCTAGTCAGCAATATTTGTCTAGATAATAGTGTCTTAAGTAGTTGTTTGAAAGAATTATTTACTTATTTTATTTTTTTGCCTTTTTTTTTTAGGGGACCACACACACAGCACATGCAAGTTCCCAGGCTAGGAGTCTAATTACAGCTATAGCTGCTGGCCTACGCCATGGCCACAGCAATGCCAGATCCGAGCCATTTCTGTGAACTACACTACCACAGCCCATGACAATGCCAAATCCTTAACCCACTGAGTAAGGCCAGGGATCTAACCCACATCCTCATGGTTCCTAGTCGGATTCATTTCCATTGTGCCGTGACCGGAAGTCCCTTATTTTATTTTTAACATAGGGATTTATATCTGTGAATTTTCCTTTAAGTGCAGTTGATTGGGTCATTAGTGTTTTCATATGTGATATTTATATTTTACTACGTTTTTAAATAAATACATTTACATTATAGAAGTTGTATGTTATAATTAATGAAAATTTAAAAATAAAGATATGCAAAACAAGAAAATAAAAATTGACATATTCCTATTTCCCTAACTAACTGTTGTTAACACATTTTTGTTTACTTTCCTGTTTTTCCATAGTTATACATGTTATTTTAAAATTAAAGAATGTTGGAGTGCCTGTCATGGTGCAGTGGTTAACGAATCCAACTAGGAACCATGAGATTGTGGGTTTGATCTCTGGCCTTGCTCAGTGGGTTAAGGATCTGGCATTGCTGTGAGCTGTGGTGTAGGTTACAGGCGCAGCTCAGATCTGGCATTGCTGTAGCTCTGGTGTAGGCTGGTGGCTACAGCTCTGATTCGACCCCTAGCCTGGAAACTTCCATATGCCAAGGGACTGGCCCTAGAAAAGGCAAAAAGCCAAAAAAAAATGTCATATATATTATTTGGTAATGCATTTTCTCAATTTTGTGTTTTGAGAAATAAAATTTATTGCAATTTAGCTGATTAAGAAGGTATTATCGTGGAACATTTGAAAAAAGTGTTAAAAGTACATAGGAAATTAATTATGTACAATGTTACTCTAATAATAAGCAGCAATAACATATAGTATATTTTCTAGTGTTTTGCTCTAAATACACACACACACATACACAACCACATGTACATTTTTATTCACATTTTCTAGTTTATAACTTGTAAAATAAACATAAATATACTATCTTAAGCATTTTTTAATTATACGTTTCAGTGGTATTAAGTACGTTTATATTGTATAACCATTACTACCCTCCATTATAAAATTCTTCATCTTGCAAAACTGAAACTGTATGTATTAAATAATAACTCCCTTTGACTTCCCTTCCACCCCTCTGGTCTGTGATAATCACCATTCTACTCTGTTGCTCTGAGGTTTTGGTTTTGGCTTTGGTTCCACAAATATTTTGTTCATTTTGATTCTGCATATAAGTGGGATCATGTGATATTTTTCTTTCTGTGTCTGGCTTGTTTTACTTACATTAATCTCTTACAAATTCTTCATTGTTGTCGCAAACAAGTGGAATTCATTCATTTTTATGGTTGGATAATATTCCATTTTGTATGTGTATCACAGTTTCTTTATTTGACAATTGATAGACACTTAATATCTTGGCTATTGTGAATAATGCTGCAAAAACATGAGAGTACAGATATCTTTTTGAGATATTGATTTTGTTTCCTTTGTATATATACCTAAAAGTGGTTGCTAGATCATGTGGAATTTTATTTTATTTTATTTTATTTTATTTTATTTTTGTCTTTTTTCTATTTCTTTGGGCCGCTTCTGCGGCATATGGAGGTTCCCAGGCTAGGGGTTGAATCGGAGCTGTAGCCACCGGCCTACGCCAGAGCCACAGCAACGCGGGATCCGAGCCGCGTCTGCAACCTACACCACAGCTCACGGCAACGCCGGATCATTAACCCACTGAGCAAGGGCAGGGACCGAACCCGCAACCTCATGGTTCCTAGTCGGATTCGTTAACCACTGCGCCACAATGGGAACTCCAGAATTTTATATTTTTAATTATTTTAAGAACCTACATACTATTTCCCATAGAGGCTATAACCAATTTATATTCCCACAAAAAATGCTTGAGGGTTCCCTCTCACCACATACTTGTCAGTTCTTGTCTTCTCTTGTCTGATAATACCTATTTTAATTAAGTCGGCAATGTTATCTCATGTGATTTTTATTTCCATTTCCCTGATAATTAGTTATGTTGAGCACCTTTCATGTACCTGTTGGTCCTTTGTATGTCATCTTTCGAAAAATATTTATTCTTTCTTTTTAAATTTTTTATTACTCAAATGAATTTATCACATCTGTAGTTGTATAATGATCTTAACAATCTGATTTCACAGGATTTCATCCCACATCCCAGGCACATCCCCCCACCCCCCAAACTGTCTCCTCCAGAGACCATAAGTTTTTCAATGTCTGTGAGTCAGCATCTGTTCTGGAAAGAAGTTCCGTCTGTCCTTCTTTCAGATTTCACATGTCAGTGGAAGCATTGGATGTTGGTGTCTCATTGTATGGCTGACTTCACTTAGCATGATAGTTTCTAGGTCCATCCATGTTGCTAAAAATGCTGGTATTTCGTTCCTTTTGATGGCTGAGTAATATTTCATTGTATATATGTAACACATCTTCTGGATCCACTCCTCTGTCGATGGACATTCAGGTTGTTTCCATGTCTTGGCTATTGTAAATAGTGCTGCAATGAACATCGGAGTACATGTGTCTTTGAGAGTCGTGGTTTTCCCTGGGTAGATGCCCAGGAGTAGGATTGCTGGATCAAATGGCAGTTCTATGTTTAGTTATCTGAGGCATCTCCATACTGTTTTCCATAGTGGTTGCACCAATTTACAATTCCACCAACAGTGTACTAGTGTTCCTTTTTCTCCACACCCTCTCCAGCACTCATTGTTTGCAGACTATTGGATGATGGCCATTCTGGCTGGTGTAAGGTGGTACCTCAGAGTGGTTTTGATTTGCATTTCTCTAATAATGAGTGATGCTGAACACCTTTTCATGTGTTTCTCGGCCATCTGTATGTCTTCTTTGGAGAACTGTCTGTTTAGATCTTCTGCCCATTTTCTGATGGGGTTGTTTGTTTTTTTGGTATGGAGCTGCAGAAGGTGTTTATAAATTCTGGAGGTGAATCCCTTGTCAGTCGATTAACTTGCAAAGATTTTCTCCCATTCTGTGGGTTGTCTTTTTGTGTTGTTTAGGGTTTCCTTTGCTGTGCAGAAACTTTGAAGTTTGATTAGGTCCCATTTGTTTATTTTTCTTTTTATTGTCAATACTCTGATAGGAGGATCTGAGAAGATGTTGCTGTTGTTTATGTCAGAGAGTGTTTGGCCTATGTTTTCCTCTAGGAGTTTTATAGTGTCTGGTCTTAGAGTTTATTTTTGTGTATGGTGTTAGGGAGTGTTCTAATTTCATTCTTTTCCATGTGGCTGTCCAGTTTTCCCAGCACCACTTATTGAACAGGCTGTCTTTTCTCCACTGTATATTCTTGCCTCCTTTGTCATAGATTAGTTGGCTGCAGGTGCGTGGGTTTAATTCGGGGCTTTCTATCCTGTTCCACTGATCTATATGTCTGTCTTTGTGACAGTACCAAGCAGTTTTGACGACTGTTGCTTTGTAGTAGAGTCTGAAGTCCGGGAGCCTGATTCCTCCAGCTCCATTTTTCTTTTTCAGGATGTCTTTGGCTATTCTGGGTCTTTTGTGCTTCCAAACAAACTTTAAAATATTTTGTTGGAGTTTTGTGAAAAGTGTCCTTGGTAATTTGATAGGGATTGCATTGACTCTGTATATTGCCTTGGGTAGCATAGTCATCTTGATAATATTAACTCTTCCAATCCACAAGCATGGTATATCTTTCATCTATTTGTGTCATCTTTGATTTCTTTCATCAGTGGCTTGTAGTTTTCAGAGCATAGGTCTTTTGTCTCCATAGGTAGGTTTACTCCTAGGTATTTTATTCTTTTGGAAGCGATGGTAAACGGGATTGCTTCCCTAATTTCTCTTCCTGCTCTTTCATTGTTAGTGTATAGAAATGCCACTGATTTCTGTGTATTAATTTTGTATCCCGTGACTTTGTCAAATTCATGGATGAGCTCTAACAGTTTTCTGGTAGAGTCTTTAGGATTCTCGAGGTATAGTGTCATGGCATCTGCAAATAGTGATAGTTTTACTTCTTCCTTTCCAATTCAGATCCCTTTTATCTCTTTCACTTCTCTGATTGCTGTGGCTAGGTCTTCCAAAACTATGTTGAAGAGTAGTGGCGAGAGCAGACATCCTTGTCTTGTTCATGATCTCAGCGGGAGTTCTTCCAGCTTTTCACCATTGAGAATGGTGTTAGCTGTGGGTTGTCATATATGGCCTTTATTATGTTGAGGTAGGTCCCCTCTGTGCCGACTTTCTGAAGGGTTTTTATCAGAAATGGGTGTTGGATTTTGTCAAAGGCTTTTTCCGCGTCTCTTGAGAGGATCATAGGGTTTTTATTCTTCAGTGTGTTAATGTGGTGTATCACACTGATGGATTTGTGGATATTGAAGAACCCTTGCATCCCTGGGATAAATCCCACTTGATCATGATGGCCAATCCTTTTAATGTATTGTTGGATTTGGTTTGCTAGTATTTTGTTGAGGATTTTTGCATCTATGTTCATCAGTGAAATTGGCCTGTAGTTTTCTTTTTTTTGTGGAATCTTTGTCTGGTTTTGGTATCAGGGTGATGGCGGCCTCATAGAATGAGTTTGGGAGTATCCCTTCCTCCGCAGTTTTTTGAAATAGTTTCAGAAGGAGAGGTGTTAGCTCTTCTCTAAGTGTTTGATAGAATTCGCCTGTGAAGCCGTCTGGTCCTGGACTTTTGTTTGTTGCAAGTTTTTTAATCACAGTTCCAATTTGAGTTCTTGCGATGGGTCCATTCATCTTTCTATTTCATCTTGGTTTCGTCTTGGAAGATTGTACTTTTCTAAGAATTTGTCCATTTCTTCTAGGTTTTCCGTTTTATTGGCGTATAGTTGCATATAGTAGTCTCTTATGATCCTTTGTATTTCTGTGACGTCCGTTGTTACTTCTCCTTTTTCATTTCTAATTTTATTGATTTGAATCCTCTCTCTCTTTTTCTTGATAAGTCTGGCTAAGGGTTTATCAATTTTGTTGATGTTTTCAAAGAACCAGCTTTTTGTTTCATTGATCTTTTCTATGGTTTTCTTTGTTTCTATTTCATTGATTTCTGCTCCGATCTTTAGGATTTCTTTCCTTCTACTGACTTTAGGTCTTGTCTGTTCTTCTCTCTCGAGCTGCTTTAGATGTAAAGTTAGGTTGTTTATTTGAGCTTTTTCTTGTTTCCTGAGGTGGGCTTTTATTGCTATAAACATTCCTCTTTGAACTGCTTTTGCTGCATCCCATAGGTTTTGGAGTGTCCTATCTTCGTTGTCGTTTGCTTCTAGGTATTTTTTAATTTCCTCTTTGATTTCTTCAGTGATCCATTGGTTGTTTAGTAGCATGTTGTTGGTCTCTAAGTGTTTGTGTTTTTTGCCGTGTATTTCTTGTTGTTGATTTCCAGTCGTATAGCATTGTGGTCAGAAAAGATGCTTGATATGATTTCAATTTTCTTAAAGTTACCGAGGTTGGATTTGTAGCCCAGGATGTGATCAATCTTAGAGAATGTTTCATGTGCACTTGAGAAAAATGTTTACTCTGTTCCTTTGGATGGAATGTTCTATAAATGTCTATTAAGTCCATCTGGTTTAATGCTTCATTCAGGGCCCGTGTTTCCTTATTGATTTTCTGTCTGGATGATCTGTCCATTGCTGTGAGTGGGGTGTTAAAGTCCCCCCCCTATGACTGTGTTATTGTCGATTTGTCCTTTTAAGGTTGTTAGCAGGTGCCTTACATATTGTGCTGAGCCTATGTTGGGTGTGTAGATATTTAAAATTGGTATATCTTCTTCTTGGATTTATCCTTTGGTCATTATGTAATGACCTTCTTTGTCCCTTAAAATATTCTTCATTTTAAAGTGTATTTTGTCTGTTATGAGTATAGCTACTCCAGCTTTCTTTTGATCCCTGTTTGCATGAAATATGTTCTTCCATCCTCTCACTTGCAATTTGTATGTGTCCCTAGAAGTGAAGTGAGTCTCTTGAAGACAGCATATACATGGGTCTTGTTTTTGTATCCATTCAGCCAGTCTGTGTCTTTTGGTTGGGGCGTTGAGTCCATTAACATTTAAGGTAATTATTGATATGTATGTTCTTATTGCCATTTTATTAATTGCTTTGGATTTGTTTTTGCTACTCTTTTTTTCTTTCCTTCTTCTCTTGTTCTTTTCTGCCTAGAGAAGTTCCTTTAGTATTTGTTGTAAGGCTGGTTTAGTGTTGCTGAATTCTGTCAGCTTTTGTTTATCTGTGAAGGTTTTGATTTCTCCTTCAAATCTGAATGAGAGCCTTGCTGGGTGGGGTAATCTTGGTTGGAGGTTTTTTCCTTTCATCACGTTAAGTATATCATGCCACTCCGTTCTGGCCTGCAGAGTTTCTGTTGAAAAATCTGCCGATAACGTTATTGGGGTTCCCTTGTATGTTACTTGTTTCTTTTCCCTTGCTGCTTTCAGGATTTTCTCTTTGTCTTTAATTTTTGTCATTTTGATTAGTATGTGTCTTGGGGTGCTCCTCCTTGAGTTTTTTTATATGGTACTCGTTGTTCTTCCTGGATTTGAGTGAGTGGTTCCTTCCCCATGTTAGGGAAGTTTTCGGCTATTATCTCTTGGAATATTTTTTCTGTCTCCTCACAACAAACCACGTTCACCCCTGTTTTCCCTGGATATCTTCCAAGAACTGCAGTCAGGTTTGACCCAGATTCCCTTGGAGACCTCACTCTGCCCTGGGACCCAGTGCACATGAAAGTCCGTGTGCGCCTTTTAAGAATGGGGTCTCTCTTTCCCCCAGTCCCTTGGAGTTCCTGCGCACAAGCCCCACTGACCTTCAATGCCAGATGCTCCAGGGGCTCTTTCTCCCAGTGCCAGATCCCTGTACATGAGGGTTTGATGTGGGGCTCAGAACTCTCACTCCTGTAGGTGAGTCTCTGTGAACCAGTTAGTTTTCAGTCTGTGGAGCTTCCCACCCAGGAGGTTTGGGGTTGTTTATATTGTGAAATTGCCCCTCCTACCTCTTGATGTGGCCTCCTCTTTTTCTTCTGGAGTAGGGTATCTTTTTTAAGGTTTCTTGTCCATTTGGGTGAAGATTGCTCAGGCTTTAGTTGTGAATTTTGTTGTTTTTAGGAGAGAAGTTGAGCTCCAGTCCTTCTATTCCACCATCTTAATCCTGTCTCTCAGCTGACTTTTAAAGTGTCGATTTCGTGCCAGGCAACCTTACTGAATTTGTTTATTCTACCTGTTTTTTTTTTTCCCTGTGGATTCTTTAGGTATTTCTGTATAAAAGATTATATCATGCAGAAATAAATTTTCTTATTTTCCAATTTGTATGGCTTATGATTTATTTTCCTTTCTAGTTTCTCTATCTAGAACTTTCAGTACTATGCTGAACAGTGGTAGGCAGTCTTGCCTTGTCCTTGATCTTAGAGGAAAAGTTATCAGTCTTTCCCCATTAAAATGAAGTCAGTAGGTCAGTTCTTACATGGATTTTTATGTTGCATTTGTTTCTATTCTCAGCTTATGGAGTGTTATTATCATAAAGGAGTTTTACATTTTTTTCAGATGCTTTTTTTCTTCTATTGAGGTGATTTCATTTTTGTCCATTTTGTTTTTGTGGTATGTTACATTATTACTTATTATTTCATACATTATGCTTGTGTTCCAGGTATAAATCCTACTTGTATGATCCTTTTAATATGCTTTTGAATTCTGTTTAATAGTGTTTTGTTTAGGATTATTTCAGCAACATTATCCAGGGATATTGGTCTGTAGTTTCTTTTTCCTGTGTCCTTGTCTGGTTTTGGTATCAGGTTCTCATATCCATCAGGTGATGCTGGAGTCGCTTTGGGAGTGCTCCCTCTTTTTTGAGTCTTTGGAAGAATTTGAGAAGGTTTGGTGTTAATTATTTTTTCTATGTTTGGTAGAATTCTCCAACAGAACTGTCTGGTTTTTTTTTTTTTTTTTTTGCTTGTTGTTGATGTGAGTTTTTTGTCTGTTGCTTCAGTTTCCTCACTAGTTATATAGTTTTGTTCAGATTTTTAGATTTTTTCTTGGTTTGGCCTTGGTAGGTCCTATTTTTCTAGAAATTTATCTATTACTTCTAGGTTATCCAGTATTATGGCATATGATTGTTCATGGTGGTCTGTTACAATCTTTTATCTGTCATTGGACATCACTATAATATCTTCTCTCTCACTTCTAATTTTAGCTATTTGTCTTCTCTGTCTTTTCCATGCTTAATCTAGCCAACAGCTTGTCACTTTTGTTAATCTTTACAAAAAAACAACTCTTGGTTTCATTAGTTTTTTTTTCTGCATTCTATTTCATTTAACTCTGTTCTAACATTTATTATTTCCTTCCTTCTGGCCATTTCAGGTTCAGTTTGTGCTTTTTGTTGTTGTTTTTCCTTCAGGTGTAAGGTTAGCTTATTGTTATGAGAAATTCTTTTTTAATGTAAACATTTACTACTACAAACTTTCTCATTGTATAGATTTATTTTTATTGTATTTTGTTTTTTTTGTCTTTTTGCTACTTCTTGGGCCGCTCCTGCGGCATATGGAGGTTCCCAGGCTAGGGGTCAAATCGGAGCTGTAGCCACCAGCCTATGCCAGAGCCACAGCAACTCGGGATCCAAGCTGCATCTGCAACCTACACCACAGCTCTCGGCAATGCCGGATCATTAACCCACTGAGAAAGGGCAGGGACCAAACCCACAACCTCATGGTTCCTAGTCAGATTCGTTAACCACTGCGCCACAACGGGAACTCCTCATTGTATAGTTTTTGATGAATCCTATAAGTTTTGGTATTTTGTGTTTGCATTTTCATTTATTTGTCTCAGATATTTTCTAAATTCTTTTGTGATTTTTTTTTTATTTGACCCAGGGTTGTTTAAGAGCAAGTTGTTTAATTTTCATGTATTTATTGATTTTCCTCTGTTCTTTCTGCTGTTTATTTCTAGTTTTGTTTCACTGTGTTCAAGAAGATATTTTATATGTTTTTCATACTCTTTAAATATGTTAAATCTTGTTCTGTGTTGTAACATGTGGTCTATCTTGGAGAATGTTTCATGTGTGCTTGAGAGGAACATGTATTTTTCTGTTGCTGGATGAAGTGTTCTTTATATGTTATGTGTTTTTAGTTTATAATATTGTTCAAGTCCTCCATTTTCTTATTGATATTCTCTCTGAATAATCTAGCTATAACTAAAAGTGGGGCATTGAAATCTGTTGTTACTATGTTGCTTTCTATATCTCCCTTCAGTTTCCTTAGTGATTGGTTCATATATTTGTGTGCTCTGATGTTAAGTGCACACATAATGATAATTTTTATTTCTTCAATTTGAATTGTCCCTTTTATCAATGTGATTCTTTGTCTTTTTAAATAGTTTTTTTGTCTTAAACTTTATTTTGTCTGATGTAATATTGGCTATTATTGCTTTCTTTAGGTTCCTGTTTGCATAGATTATCTTCTTTCAGCCTTTCCCTTTTAGCTATGTGAGTCCTGAGATGTAAAGTTGGTCTCTTCTAGGCAGGTATTTTTGGATTTTTTTAAAAAAATAAGTTCATCTAATCTCTATCCTTTAATTGGTACATTTAATTCATTTATATTTCATACAATAACTTATGGGGAAAGACACACTGTTACCATTTTGTTAATTGTTTTCTGTGTGTCTGGTATTTCTGTTCCTCTTTTTCTCTCTTGTTGTCTTTTATGTTTTGTTGATTTTTGTAATAACATTTTGATTCCTTTCTCATTTACCATTATGTATATTCTATAGATATTTCTTTTGTGGTTACCATTGCAATTACATAAAACTTCTTCAAGTTATAACAGTCTCTTTAAATTAATTACACTTAAGTTCAGTACCAGGTAAAAACTCTAGTATTTTACATCCTTACCTCCTCCTGCTTTGTTACTAATGATACAGTTATATCTTTTTATATTGACTTTCCATTAATGCAAATTTATACTTTTTACACTTTTTAAATAAATTTTGTACCATATATATATGTGATTCAATCACTTGTTTTACAATACTCCAGGAGTCTATATATTTTTTAATATTTACCTTGACCTGGTAATTTTGTATTTCACATGATTTTGTATTGTTTATTGTCCTTTCTCTTCAGTGTGTAGGAAGCTTCAGCATTTTTTGTAGGGAAGGTATAGTGGTAATGAACTCCCTCAACAATATTTTATCTGCAACAGTCCTAGTTTTATCCTCATTTTTGAAGGAGAATTTTGGAAGATACAGTATTCATGGCAGTTTTTTCTTTCAGTACTTTGAATATATCATCTTATTACCTTCTAGTATGAAAATTTTCTGGTTAGAAATCTGTGATGATCTGTTAGGAACTTCCTTGAATGTAATGAGTCATTTTTCTCTTGCTCTTTTCTAGATCCTCTCTTCATTGTGACTTTTTAGTTTGTGATGTATCTTTGTGTAGATTTCTTTAGTTACTTATCTGGAGTTGTTTAAGTTATTTTAATTTGTATGTCTGAACACCTCAGATTTGGGAAACTTTCAGTTGTTATTCTTCATATGTTCTCTTTCCCTTTCTTTGTTCTTGTATTCCCATAATGTTTATGTTGTTCTTCATGCTATCCCATAAATACTTTAGATTATCTTCATTTTCTTCATACTATTTTCCCTTTTAAAAAATTTTTTTATAGTTGATTTACATTGTTCTGGAAATTTCTGCTATACAGAAACGTAACGCAGACATACACCTATAAACACTCTTTTTCTCATATTATCTTTCATCATGCTGTATCACAAGCGGTTGGACATAGTTACTTGTGCTATACAACAGGGCCTCATTGTTGTCTATCCATTTTAAATGTAACTGTTTGCATCTATTAACCCCGAACTCCCAATCCATCCAACACCCTTCCCCTCCCACTTGGCAACCACAAGGGTGCTGTCCATATCTGTAAGTCTGTTTCTGTTCTGTAAATAGGTTCATCTGTGACGTATTTTAAATTCCACATGTAAGTGATATCATATGGTATCTTTCTTTGTTTTTTTGTGTTTTTGTGTGTGTGTGTGTTTTTTTTTTTTTTTTTTGCTTTTGCTTTTTAGGGCCCACCCACGCCATATGGAGGGTCCCAAGCTAGGAGTCTAATCAAAGCTACAGCTGCCAGCCTACACCACAGCCACAGCAACGCAGGATTCTAGCTGCATCTGCGACCTATACCACAGCTCATGACAATGATGGATCCTTAACCCACTGAGTAAGGCCAGGGATCGAACCCACAATGTCATGGTTCCTAGTCAGACTTGTTTCTGCTGGGCCATGATGGGAACTCCTGGTATCTTTCTTTTTCTGACTTATTTCACTTAGAGTATGAGAATCTCTAGTTCCATCCATGTTGATGCAAATGGCATTATTTTTGCTTTTTTTATGGCTGAATAGTATTCTATTATGTATACGTACTACATCTTCTTAATTCATTCATCGTCTTAGGATATTTCCATGTCTTAGCTATTGTGAATAGTGCTGCAGTGATCATGGTTGCATCATTTGCAACTCTTTCCTCCCCTTCCTTAGGTTGTCTTTTTGTTTTTTTGTCATTTTTCGATATGCAAAAACTTGTACCTTTGATTATGTCCCATTGAGTGATTTTTGTTTTTATTTCCATTGCCTTGGGTGACTGACTTAATAAAACATTTGTATGGTTGATGTGAGAGAATGTTTTGCCTAAGTTTTCTTCTACGAGTTTTATTGTATTTATGTTTAAGTCTTTAAGCCATTTTGAGTTTATTTTTGTGCATGATGTGAAGATATGTTCTGGTTTCATTGATTTACCTTCAGTCATCCAGTTTTTCCAACAAGACTTGCTGAACAGACTTGCTTTTTCCCATTTTATATTCTTTCCTGTTTTGTCAAAGATTAATTGACTGTAAGTGTCTGGGTTTATTTCTGGGCTCTCACTTTCTGTTCTATTGGTCCATATGTCTGTTTTTGTACCAGGACCACACTGTCTTGATTATTGTAGCTTTGTAGTATTATCTGAAGCCTGAGAGAATTATGCCTCCTTCTTGTTTTTGTTTTTTTCTCCCCCCCTCTTAGGATTGCTGTGGCAATTCTGGGTCTCTTGTAGTTCCATATAAATTTTTGGATTGTTTGTTCTAGTTCTGTGAAAAATGTCATGGGTAATTTGATAGGGAATCACATTAAATCTGTAGATTGCTTTGGATAGTATGGCCATTTTAACGATATTAATTCTTCTAATCCAGGAACATGGGCTAGCTTTCCATTTCTTTGAATTCTCTTTATATCCTTTGATTAATATTTTATAGTTCTCAGCATATAATTCTTTCACCTCCTTGGTCAGGTTTATTCCTAGGTATTTAATTTTTTGAGTGTGATTTTATTTTATTTTATTCTATTTTAATTTTATGGGTGCACCTGTGGCATATGGAAATTCCCAGGCTAAGGGTCCAATAAGAGCTATAATTGCCAACTTATGCCACAGTCACAGCAATACCAGATCCAAGCCATGTCTATGACCTACACCACAGTTTACAGCAACACCGGATCCTTAACCCACTAAGCAAGGCCAGGGATTGAACCCAAATCGTCATGGATCCTAGTCAGATTTGTTTCCACTGAGCTACAATGGGACAGGAACTCCTTGAGTGTGATTTTAAAAGGTAATTTTTAATATTCCTTTTCTAATATTTCATTGTTTGTATACAGAAATGCAACCTTTTTCTGAATGTTAATATTGTATCTTGCTACTTTACTGAATTCGTTAATTAGTTTGAGTACTTTTTGTGTGGAGTTGTTAGGGTTTTCTATATGTAGTATCATGTTATCTCCATATAGTGACAATTTTACCTCTTCTCTTCCCATTTGGGTACTTGAACTTCTTTTGTTTGTCTGATTGTTATGGCTAGGTCTTCCAATACTATGTTGAATAAAAGTGGTGAGAGTGGGCATCCTTGTTTGTTCCAGATTTTAGCAGAAAGGCTTTCAGCTTTTCTCTATTAAGTATTATATTAGCTGTGGGTTTGTCCTAAATGGCTTTTATTATGTTAAAATATGTTCCCTCTATCCCTGCTTTGGTAAGAGTCTTTATCATGTATGGATATTGGATTTTGTCAAATGCTTTTTTGCATCTATTGAGATGATCATGTAGTTTTTTACTTTTGTTTTGTTACTGTGGTGTATGACATTGATTTGTGTATCTTGAACCATCCTTGTGAATTTGGGATGAATCCCACTTTATCTTGGTGTATGATCTTTTTATATGTTGTTGGATTTGGTTGCTTAAAATTTTTTTTTGTCTTTTTGCCTTTTCTAGGGCCACTCCTGCAGCATATGGAGGTTCCCAGGCTAGGGGTCTAATCAGACCTGTAGCTGCCAGCCTACGCCAGAGCCACAGAAACATGGGATCCAAGCCAAGTCTGTGACCTACACCACAGCTCACGGCAACACCAGGTCCTTAACCCACTGAGCAAGGCCAGGGATCGAACCCGCAACCTCATGGTTCCTAGTTGGATTTGTTAACCACTGTGCCATGACGGGAACTCCAAGGTTGCTTAAAGTTTTTTGAGAATTTTTGTGTATATATTCATCCAAGATGTTGGTCTGTAATTTTCTTTTTTGATAGTATTTTTGTCTGGTTTTGATATTAGGGTGATGGTGGCTTGATAGAATGTCTTTGAGGTGTTCCTTCTTCTTCAGACTTTTCGAAAAGCTTAAGAAGAATGGGTATAAATTCTTCCTGTATGTTTGGTAGAATTTGCCTGTGAAGCCATCTGGTTCTGGACTTTTGTTTGTAGGAAGTGTTTTTTATTATAAATTCAATTTCATTTCTAGTGATGAGTCTGTTTAAATGATCTAATTATTATTATTATTATTATTATTATTATTATTATTATTATTAGGCTTTTTAGGGCTGCACCCGAGGTATATGGAAGTTCCCAGGCTAGGGGTCAAATCAGAGCTGTAGCTGCTGGCCTACATCACAGCCACAGCAACACGGGGATTTGAGCAACATCTGTGACCTGCACCAGGACTCATGGCAACACTGAGTTAATGTTAGAAGAACATTAATTAACCACTGAGTGAGGCCAGGGTTCAGACCCATGGATGCTAGTCAGATTCGTCACCACTGAGCCATGATGGGAACTCCAGTGATCTATTTATTCTTGATTGGGTTTTGGTGGCTGCATGTCTCTAGAAAGTTGTCCATTTCTTCTAGCTTGTCAAATTTGTTGGCATACTATTTTTTGTAGTATTGTTTTGTGGTCTTTTGTATTTCTGCTGTATCCATTGAGATTCTTCCTTTCATGTCTTACTTTGTTTATTTGGGATCAGTCTCTCTCTTCTTGGTGAGTCTAGTCAGAGGTTTGTCAATTTTGTTTACCCTTTCAAAGAACTAGGTCTTGGTTTTATTGATTTTTTTTTTCTATTCTTTGAAACTTTATTTTATTTGTATCCTCTCTGATCTTTATGATTTCCTTCCTTTTGCTGACTTTAAGTTTTATTTGTTGTTCTTTTTCTAATTCATTTAGGTGGTAGCTTAAGTTGTTATGAGATTTTTCTTTTTTGAGGAAGGTCCATATCATTATGAACTTCCCTCTAAGAATTGCTTTTACAGCATCCCATAGATTTTGAATGGTTGTGTCTTCGTTGTCATTTGTCTCCAAGTATTTTTTAATTTCCCTTTTGATTTCCTTTTTGCTTTTTAGTAGTGTGTTGTTTAGTCTTCATGTAATCATTTTTTTCTCATTTCTTTTCCTGTGGTTGATTTCTAGTTTCATGCCATTGTGGTCAGAGAAGATGCTTGAAATGATATCTATACTCTTAAATTTGTTGAGGTTAGTTTTGTGCCCCAGTATGTGGTCAGTCCTTGAGAATGTTCCATGTGCAGTTGAAAAGAATGTATATTTTCATTTTGGGGGGTGTAATGTCCTGAAAATTATGTTAAAGTCTACCTGCTCTCCTGTCTCATTTAAGATCTCTGTTGCCTTATTGATTTTCTGTCTGGAGAATCAGTCCATAGATGTGAGTGGTGTGTTAAAATCTACTATTATTGTATTCCCATCAATTTCTCCTTTTATGTCTATCAGTATTTGTTGTATGTATTTAGGTGCTCCTCTATTAGGGGCATATATATATTGACAAGTGTAATATCCTCCTCTTCTTGTGACGTTTTTATCATTTGAATTGTATCCTTCTTTGTCTTCCTTTATGGCTTTTGTTTTAAAGTCTATTTTGTCTGAGTGTTGCAACTCCTGGTTCCCTGTCATTTCCATTTGCATGAAATATCTTTTTACAACCCCTCACGTTGAATTTACATGTGTCCTTTGCCCTAAGGTGCGTCTCTTATAGGTGGCATATGGTAGGCTCTTGTATTTTTAATCCAGTCTTCCACTCTGTCTTTTGATTGGAGCATTCAGTCCATTGACATTTAAGGTAATTATTGATAAATATATAGTTTTTTTCTCTTTTAAACCTTGTTTTCCAGTTGATTCTGTGTTTTTCCTTTATTCCTTTCTTTTGGTTGGATATTTTCCTTTTTTGTTTTTATGTTTGTGTCCTCTTATTTTTAGTTGTTATGAATATATTCTTTGGTTTTGATTTGTGATTGCCCTGTTTTTCAAGTATGTTAACCCCTTTCTATATCTGCTTGCTTTAGCCTGATAGTCATATAGGCTCAAACACATTCTTAACTAAAAGAATTTAGATTTTCTTACTTTACTTCCCCATTTTTTATGATTTTGATTTTTTTTAGGTCTGCACCTGTGGCAGATTGATGTCCTTTTTTTACATCATGTTTATCCTTTTGCTCTTTCTTATGTTTATCATCAATTTTACATATAGTTTTTTTTTCCTTTTTATATTTATGCTGGCTTAAGTGGTCACTTTCTAGTTGTGATTTCCTTCATCCTATATCTTTTTACTTTCCTGTTTAGAGGAGAACTTTCTGCATTTCTTTTAGAATACATTTAGTATTGATGTATTCTTTTAGTTTTTGTTTGTTGTGGAAATTCCTTTATTTCCCCTTCTTTTTTAATGATAATCTTGGTGGTAGAGTATTCTAGGCTGCAGATTTTTCCCTTTTAGAACTTTGAATAAATATTGCCACTCTCTTCTGGCCTGTAATGTTTATGTAGAGAAATCAGCTCATAGCCTTATGGGGTTTCCCTTATACTTAACTCTGTTTTTCTCTTGCTTCCTTTAGAATCCTCCCCTTATCTTTACCTTTTGCCATTTTTATTATGATATATCTTGGTGTGGGTCTGTTTGGGTTCAACTTTTAGAGGCCCTCTGGGCTTCCTGTATCTTGATGTCTGTTTTCCTTCTAATTTGTAAAGTTTCATCCATAATTTCTTCAAAAATATTTTCAATTCCCTTTTCTCTTTTTTCACTTCCTGGAATCTCTATTTTGCATAGATTGGTCCACTTTATATTATTCTATAAATCTTTTATATCACTTTCATGTTTTTAATTTGGTTTTCTGTCTGCTGTCCT
Source organism: Phacochoerus africanus (assembly GCF_016906955.1). Lineage (NCBI taxonomy): Eukaryota > Metazoa > Chordata > Mammalia > Artiodactyla > Suidae > Phacochoerus > Phacochoerus africanus. The sequence goes on from NC_062555.1 coordinate 61,056,887, forward strand.
GGGTGGGTGATTTCCATTATTCTGTCTCCCAAGTCACTTATTCATTCCTCTGCATTATTCATTTTGTTCTTCATTGAGTTAACTCAGCTTGCATCTCTGCAAATACCTCCTGGTATTTTCTAGTTCCTTTCTAAAGTAATCTGCATTACTGTTTATATTCGCTCTACTACATTAGTAAAAAATAATGATTTAATATTTTAATTTAATTTCTGATTTTAGTACTATGAGTTTTCTCTTTTTTTACTAGTGTAGTTAAAGGTTTGCCAGTTTTTTTAGTGGGATGTAATTGACATATAGCATTACATTAGTTTCAGTTGTACATCTTAATTATTCTGTTTGTATATATTGCAAAATGATTTCCACAGTAAGTCTAGTTAACATGCAACATCATCCATAGTCATTTTTTTCTTGTCATGGGAACTTTTCAGATTTACTCTTTTAGTATCTTGCAGATATGCAGTACTGTATTATTAACTGTTATCACCATGGTGTGCTTTACATCTCCATGACTTATTATTTTATAGCTGTAAGTTTTTACCTTTTGATTATCTTTACCCATTTTTCCCACCTCCCAGCCCCCATCTTTGACAGTCACCAATCTGTTCTCTGTATCTATGAGCTTGATTTTTTTTAGATTCCGTATTTAAATGAGATTATATGGTACTTGTTTTTCTATCTGTCTTTTTAAAATATCATAATGTCCTCAGGGTCCATCCATGTTGTCACAGATAGAAAGATTTCATTCTTTTTATGAGTGAGTAATATATCTCACATTTTCTGTATCCATTCATTTAGTTGTTTATGTATCTTGGCTAAGGTAAATGATATTGCAGTCAACATGAGGATGCCTATATATTTTTGGTATAGTGTTTTCCTTTCCTTGGGATGAATACTCAGAAGTAGAATTATTGGATCACGTGGTAGTTCTATTTTAAAAATCTTAAGGAATCTCTATACTTAATTTCTGTAGTAGCTATGCCGATTTACATTCCCACCAACACTGTGTGAATGTTCCATTTTCTTTACATTGTTGCCAACACTTGTTATTTGTTGTCTTTTTGATTATAGCCATTGTGGCAGGTGTGATGTGTTACTGCATTGTGATTTTAATTTGCATTTTCTTGCTGATTAGTGATCTTGAGCATCTTTACTTATACTTGTTGACCATCTGTATATCTTCTTTGAAAAAAAAATCTGTTCAGATTTTCCTATTTAATAAATGAATTTAAATTTATTAAAAAATTTCCCTTGTGTGTTCTTTATCCATTGGTTGTTTAAAAGTCTAATTTTCACATACTTGTGAGTTTTTCAGTTTTTCTTTTGTTATTGATCCTTAGCTTTATTCCATTGTGGTCAGAGAAGATACTTTTGTATGATTTCACTCTTTTAAATATATTGACTTTTTGGGGGGTTTTTTTGGTGACTAAACATGTGTTCTATTCTGGAGCATATAATGTGTGCACTTGAGAAGAATGTTTATTTTATTGTTGTTGGGTGGAATGTTCCATGTATTTATACATATATCTGTTCATCTAGTTTGTCTAGTGTTGTCCACGTCCTCTAATTACCTGTTGTTCTTTTATCTTGATGTTCTTTCTGTTAATGAAAGTGAGGTATTAAAGTTTATGATTATCACTGTAAAATCTATTTCTTCACTTCTGACAATGTTTGCTTCATTTATTTCATGACTGTAGTTTGGGGCATATGTGTTTGCAGTTGTTAAACCTTCATGTTTAATTGACCCTTTTAATCAATATATAATGTCATTCTTTGCCTCTTGCTAGAGTTTTTGACATAAACAATATTTTGTCTGATATTTTTATTACCATTTTCTTATCATTAGTATAGAATATCTTCATCCATCCTTTCACTTTCAACCTATTTTTTTTTTGTCTTTTCTAGGACCACACCTGTGGCATATGGAGGTTCCCAGGCTAGGGGTCTAATTGGAGCTGTAGCCGCTGGCCTACACCACATCCACAGCAATGCCAGATCCGAGCCATGTCTGTGACCCACACCACAGCTCACGGCAATGTCAGATCCTTAACCCACTCTGAGAGGCCAGGGATCGAACCCACAACCTTATGATTCCTAGTCGGATTCGTTAACCACTGAGCCATGATGGGAACTCCATCAACATATTTTTATATTTATAACTAGAATGAGTCTCCTCTAGACAATGCATAGTTAGATCTTTAAAACAATTAATTTTGTCAATCTTTGCTTTCTGATTTCAGAGGTTAATCTGTATTTAAATTTCCTCTTATTTGGTTTAATTTTTTGGTAAAAATATACTGTTTTGTTTCCCTTCTCATTTCCTTTTTTTGTATATTTTTAATTATTTACTTAATGGTTATCTTAGAGTTACAACTACAATTATAAACTTAGTATAGTTTTAATTAATGCTAATTTAACTTCAAAATTATGCAAAATCTGTCCTTATATATATTCATTCCCCCTTTTATTGTCTTAATTTAGATATTATGTGCTCATTAACATAGAATATATAATTATTGATTTTTGCCTTTGTATTTTATATTGTATAGGAGAAATGATTTAGACACCAAAAGCACTTTTTTTGGTTATGTTTAACTCCATAGTCATTTATAACAATATTTTTATTTATTCATATAGCTTTAAGTTACTGTTTCCTTTCATTTTAGCATTTCTTGTATGCTAAATCTAGTGAAAGACTTTCTCAGTTTTTAAAAATTTATTTTATTTATTTATTTTTTGTGGGTTTTTTTTTTTTGTCTTTTTCTAGGGCCGCACCTGAGGCATATGGAAGTTCCCAGACTAGGGGTCTAATTGGAGCTGTAGCCACTGGCCTGTGCCAGAGCCTCAGCAACATGGGATCCGAGCTGTGTCTGCAACCTACACCACAGCTCATGGCAATGCCGGATCCTTAACCCACTGAGAGAGGCCAGGGATGAAACCCGCACCCTCATGGTTCCTAGTCAGATTCATCAACCACTGAGCCACTTTGGGAACTCCATCAGTTTTTTTTTAAACTGGAAATGTTTTAAATTATCCTTCATTCTTCGAATGTTAATTTTGCTAGGTATGTAATCTTGTATATATATATATATTTTTTATTAATTGCATCTGAAATATGTTTATGCATTGTCTACTGGCCTCCATAGTTTCTGAAGAAAAATCAGCCGTTAATCTTATTGAAGAGCCCTTGTAAATATCATACCCCATCACTTTTGTCTTGCTGCATTCAAGAGTCTCCATTTGTGTTCAATGATAATGTGTTTTGGTGTGGATCTTTTCATATTTAATGTAGTAGGATTTTAATATGTAGCTCTGTATCTTTACTCAATTTGGGGAATTTTTACTCATTTTTTCGAATATTCTTTCTGCTCCCTTTTCTCTCTCCTCTCATGTGTATATTGTATTTATATACTATTTTGAGTGTATTGGTACACTTGAAGATATCCTATTTGTCTCTTAAGTACTGTTCCTTTTTTCCTTTTTTTACTTCTCTCAGAGTGGATATAATTAAAATTAACCTGTCTTTAAATTCATTGATTCATTGCTTAAATCTGCCGTTAAAACCTCTAGAGAAATGTATATTTCAGTTATTGTCCCTTTTATTCAATTATTAGACTTTTCATTTATAGGATTTTTGGTTTCTTTTTATAATTTCTGTATCTTTGATATTTGTTGAAACATTGTTTCTTGTTTCCTTTAATCCCTTGTGCATGATTTCCTTTAGCTTTTTAGCATGTTTAAGGCAATTGATTTAAGTTTTTGTTGGCTAAGCCTAGTATATGAGCTTCCTCAGGGACAGTGTCTATTTATTTTTCTTAGGAATTAGTAATACTTGTGTTGAGTGCCTCATAAGTTTTTATTGCAAACTAGACATTTTGAATATAATGTGGTAACTCTGGACATCAGATTGTTCCTCTCCTTAAATTTTGTTATTTCTTGTTGTGAGTTCTTATTGTTTGTGTAGTGATTTTTCTTAAACTATTATTATTATTATTTGTCTTTTTGGACTGCACCCATGGCACATGGAGCTGCCCAGTAGGGATCCAATCAGAGCTGTAGCTTCAGGCCGATGCTACTGCCACAGCAACATGGGATCCAAGCTGCGTCTGTGACCTACACCATAGCTCACGGAAACACTGGATACTTAACCCATTGAGCAATGCTAAGAATCAAACTCACATCCTCATGGATACTAGTTGGGTTTGTTAACCACTGGGCCACAACAGGAACTCCTAAACTATAATTTTTTAAGTAGGTTTTGTCTTTAAGATCAGTTTTAAGTTCTCAGAAAATTTACGCAGATGTTAGAGAGTTCCCATATACCTCCTGTTCCCACATGCACAGCCTCCAGTACTAGAAACGTTGTTCAGTAGCGTGATCTATTTGTTATGATTTATGAACCTATATTAACACATCATTATCACCCAAAGTCCATAGTATATGTAAGTTTTCTTCTTGGTGTTGGACATTCTATGGTTTTTAACTAATATATGATGATGTGTATCCACAGCAGTATTATACAGAATAATTTCACTGCCCTAAGTCGCCTTTATTCCCCTAGGCATCCCCACTCTCTACCCTACAAACCCTGGAAGCTTCTGATGTTTTTGTGTTTCTCTAGTTTTCCTTTTTTAGAATGTCGTATAATTGGAATCATACAGTATGGAACCTTTTTAGATTGGCTTATTTCATTTGGTGATATGCATTTACGATTCCTATATGTCTTTTCATGGGTTGATAGCTCATTTCTTTTCAGTGCAGAATAGTCATCCGTTGTATAGTTGTGCCACAGGTTGTTTATCCACTTACCTGCTGAAAGGCATCTTGGTTCCTTCCCAGTTTTGGCAATTATGGATAAAACTGCTAGAAACATTTGTTTCCATGTTTTTGTATGGACATAATTTTTCAGCTCATTTGGGTAAACCCCAAGGAACATGATTGCTAGATCATATAGTAAGAGTATATTTAGTTACTAAAAAAATCCCTCAAAGCTTTCCCTTATCCCTGGAACTTTTAACTCTCAAGCTTTTCCACACTGAGCCTCTAGCAATTCATCATTGACAGTTTTGGTTTTTGTACCCCAATACTGTGGAGGTTTGTGCTGATATATTTCTTTTTTTTTCTTTCTTTTTTTTTTTTTTTAGGGCCACACCTGTGACATATGGAAGTTCCCAGGCTATGGATCCAGTGGGAGCTACAGTTGCTGGCCTACGCCACAGTCACAGCAACTCAGGATCTGAGCTGCGTCTGTGACCTACACCATAGCTTATGGCAACACTGGACCCTTAACCCACTGAACGAGGCCAGGGATTGAACCCGCAACCTCATGGTTTCTAGTCAGATTTGTTTCTCCTGCGCCATGATGGGAATTCCCATGTGCTGATAGATTTCTGCTTCAGTAATTTGTGATTTTCTGTATGGCTTACCTCTCTAACTGGGGAGAGGGGGGCTTGTTTGCTCTATGACTTCAGTTATGTGATAGAGCCAAAAAGAGTTGTTGATTTTCAGTTCGTTCAGCTTTTTAACGTGTTGTTAGGACAGAGTAGTAAATACACGTCAAATTGGAGAACAGAAAACTTTTTTTTTTTTTTTTGGCTGCCCCATGGCATATGGAAGGTTCCTATGCCAGGGATCAAATCCAAGCTGCAGCTGAAACCCACAGCTGTAGCTTCAGCAATGCCAAATCCTTACCCCGCTGTGCTTTCCTGGGATATACTGCCACAGAGACAAAGCCAATTCTGCTGTGCTGCAGCAGGAACTCCTAAAGTATTTTTATTTATTTATTTATTTTATTTTTTGTCTTTTTGCCTTTTTTTCTACAGTCACACCCGCGGCACATGGAGGTTCCCAGCCTAGGGGTCTAATCAGAGCTGTAGCCTCCCAGGCTACGCCAGAGCCACAGCAACATGGGATCCGAGCCATGTCTTCTACTGACACCACAGATCACGGCCACACCGGATCCTTGACCCACTGAGCAAGGCCAGGGATTGAACCTGCAACCTCATGGTTCCTAGTCGGATTCGTTAACCACTGTGCCACGATGGGAACTCCCAACTATTTATTTTTAAAGTCTCTATTCTTTGTTGTGTTTCATCTCTCAGGTCTCTGTTCCTATAGCTGTGGTCAACTAATGGGTTAGACATTTCTTTAAGTGCCTGGAGCCACAAAAACATAAAGAAAAGGAGAAAAAAATATTCTCCTGGCCTTTTAAGACTGGTTCTGATATGGAGCACTCCTTCAAAACTTAGCCAGGCTGTTTATAGTTCTGCTTTAGCCTTCATTGTTTGCTTGCATGGAGCTAAAAATCAGGCAGAAGTGAAAGCTTAGTGTCTACTACAATATTTTCTGAGCATGAGTCCTGCCCTAGGCAAATGTGTGGCTCACTCCATTCCCCCTCATACATAGGAGCTTGAAAGTCTTTATTTTTCCATAGTAACTCTCTCTCTCCAGCTTTTCATTCTAGGCTTTGCCATGTATTTGTTTGCCATAACTGCAATCTTTTCCTCTAGGAGCAGTGGCTTAACTGACTTTCAGTGTTTTTGAGGAATACCCTCCACTTAGCTAGTTTTCTGCCCTAAGAGAGTTCTGGGCTAGATGAAACAAGGCAGAAGTTATAAGTCCTTCAGGGAACCTCTAGACAGGTCAGAATAGACAAACACAATTCCTTGGGAGTAGGTCTAGTCACTTTCCTCCAGAACCACACACTCACACCAGGAATGGAGGCTGCCAGTGCACTGGAGGAGGGATGGGGCAAGGCTACATTAAAATGCTGCAAAGTTCTCCTACCATGTTTAAGCTTCATTTTTCTTGATCATTCCTTGGTTCCTGTAAATCCTTCCCAGAATTTTGACAAAGTTAATTGTGACAGTTTTTGCTCTTTTTTTCCCCAGTGTTTTTGGGAAGGCCTTTGGAGTTCCCTACTCTGCTATTTCTGCTCTTATCCTCCCCTAAATACTCAAGTAGGTTTATCTTTTTGTTGAAAGTTTACAGCCAATTCTGAATTTTATATAGATGTTCTATATAGACTTTATGTAGAAGACTAAATAGATTTCTATATAAAGAATAACAGAGTGAGTTCTGAAGAAAAAGAGCAGGTGAGAGGACTTGCACTAGTGGTTATCAAAACTTGCTAGAAAGCTGTCTTAATTATGATCATGTGCTTTTGGTGCAAGGTTAGATAGCCAGTGGAATTGATTAAAGACTCAGAAATAGACCCTTTTATATATGCCAAATTTTGTTATGACAGAGCGGTAGTATATAATCAGTGACCCTGGAACAGTGATCATAAGGTGAAAGTTGATCCCTACTTTATGGTATATAGAAAAATTATTTCCTGATGGATCGAAGATCTAACATAAGATCAAAAACAAAATATTTAGAAACAAAAGAGGCTTATTTATTATCTGGATTCAGGATCAGTTACAAAACAAAATATAACTCATAAAGGGAAGGATTGATAAATTCAGCTATATTAAAATGAAAACCTCTATTGTATAAAAAGTTCATAAAGAGAAGTACAGGAAAAGTTTCAAATAGGAAAGAATACTTAGATCACATATAACTGACAAAGGATTAGCCAGAATACATAGATAACACTTATCTGTCAGTAAGTATAAGACAATACAAACTACTCAAAGGAAATAAGACATTCACAGAGGAAGAAGTACAAATAGCCCATGAATATATTAAGTCATATTCAACCCTTTTAATAACTTTTAGTAACCAAGGAAGGTGATTATAGATGTTAATGTCATTTAAAAATAAAGTGTTTGTTGACTTTTAAATAAAGTTTTATAAAACTCTTCCATTGAGTGCACATTTCCTTCTGGTACTACCTGGCATTGTTCTACCTTTTCCCGAACAGACCTCTTAAAAAATACTCTTATTCCTAAATTCATATTTCTGCCCTTTTATTTCAGTTGGGCTTCTGCCCCCCAAGCCCATAGTTGTCTAATGATAGTAGTGACTCCTCTAGTGTTAATTTCAGTGTGCATCTTTCCTGACACCTCAGCCCAATTAACATGATTAACCATTTTGTTCCCCTTGAAGTGCTCTTCCCTTGGCTTCTGTGACACACTATGTCTATCTGGTTTGTTAGTTTCAGATTATTTTACTTTGTACTTTCTTTAACATTATGCTATCTTCTCTGCAGGAAACTTTTTTGAAAATAACAGCTACATTAAATGCCAGCTGCATTAACCACAGTTTTTTAGAGTAGGCTATCTCTTGATCACTTATAGTTTTTGTTCTTGTGTCCACTTTTCTGAGATTAACTTTTTGTTTTTCTAGGTTAGGCTGTGTGGTGAAATAGTTTCTAAAATCTTTGAATCATGAAAGTGGTTTCATTTTGACTTCACACTGAAATATCTGTTTTATTTTTTTAATTACTCACTGAATTTTATTACATTTATAGTTGTACAATGAACACTTAAATATCTTTAAAATTAGAATGGAGGTCTAATATTTTCCCCAAGAACTTTATAGAATTTGTTCCATACTATCATAAAATTTTCTTTCTGTTTAGTATTATGTGTCTAGTGTTGGTTTTCCTCATTTCTGGTCAATTTTCTTTTCTTTTTTGTCTTTTGTCTTTTTAGAGCCACACCCGCTGCTTATGGAGGTTCCCAGGCTAGGGGTCTAATTGGAGCTGTTGCTGCTGGCCTATGCTAGAGCCACAGCAATACCAGATCTGAGCCACGTCTGTGATCTACAACATAGCTCAAGGCAACCCCAGATCCTTAACCCACTGAGTGAGGCCAGGGATCGAACCCTCAACCTCATCGTTTCTAGTCAAATTTGTTTCTACTGTGCCATGATGGGAACTCCCAACTTCTGGTCAATTTTCATTTTCCACTTTTGTCAATAACGTTCTAAATTCAGCACTAACAGTAGTAACTGGTGGTGTGTTACTGATGTTTCAGTTGTTAAGAAAGCCGCTATTCTGTAGGCTTTAATTGGTTTAAATAACTGTAGAACCTTGGCTGCAATGAGTGGATTAATTGATATATACTAGAGATTCCCAGACAGGAAAGGAGATTTTGAGAACCTTGGAGTCTCTCTGAATAGTGAAAAGAATGACTTTATTGCAAGGTAGTGTTCCTTATTGGACATTCCTTTCTAAATCCTTATACAGCTGCAGATATTTTCCTTCAGATGTGGACATTAATTTGCTCTGGTATGTTTTCTTTAGGATATCAGCCCTTTTTGCCTGGACCTATGCTTTCTTATTATTTAGTGCATTGATTCACAAACTTAAGCATGCAAAGAAATCAACTTTAGCATGCAAAGAAATCAACTTTAGCATTCAAAGTGCTACTTTGAACACAGATTGCTGGTTCTACTTTCCAAGTTTTTGAGTCAGTAGACTGTGGCAAGGTCTGGTAATCTGCATTACTAACAAGTATAGTTGTTTAGGTGATGCTGTGGGACCGCATTTTTTTAAACTATTAATCTAGAGTTAGTGTTGAAGAAGAGAAGTACTAGACTAGACTGATTTTTTTCAATTCCAGTGACTTTTCTTTTGCCTGAATGCATGTAATAAGATTTTTATTTAATATCTTAATTCAAAACTTTTATTTGGATGTGATAGGAGTGGGTTTGGTTTTTTTCGTGGCAAATATAATCAGTTTGGCATTACATTTTGTAAGTGGTAAATATTGGCATTATATGTGATTGGTTTTGTATGTTCATATTTTCTGTCACAATGTCCCAAACTAGTTTTTTGCATTTTACATTAAAATATTAAATTCAGTATTTTACATTATAATATTTTATGTCTTTTTATGCTTTTTAGCATAGCACAGTTATATTGAAGAGGTAATTTGGTAAGATAATGCTTTTCATTATTATAGTACTCTGTGCTATGTGAAAAAAATAATTTTTTCTGAGAGGAATTTATTTTTTATTTCTTAACTATATTAAGAAAATAAATAAAATCAGAGTTCCCATTGTGGCTCAGTGGTAACGAGCTAACTAGTATCCATGAGGATGTGGGTTCGATCCCTGGCCTTGCTTGGTGGGTTAAGTATCTGGCTTTGCTGTGAGCTGTGTGCTCATAGACGTGGTTCGGATCCTGTGTTGCTGTGGCTGTGGCATTGGCCGGCAGCTGCAGCTCTAATTCAACCCCTACCCTGGAAACTTCCATATGCTACATGTGCTGCCCTTGAAAAAAGAAAAAAGAAAAAATATAATTGTGTATGTTAATTATTTTGGTGTTATCAAGTATAGATCTATAAGGATGGAAATTTTTTTTTCTAGAACTAAGTTGTCTATGCAAGATATATTAAAACTCTACCTGTAAATATAAAAGTGTGATTTTGGGTTATATAGTTATAGTTTTATTTTGGTAACGTGTATATTTGTAGTGAAAATTTCAAGAGACGAATGAAATATTTTATAATATCATATGTTGTGAGGAATTTCGTTTTTAAAAACTTTAATTAAAACTTTATTTTCCAGATTTTGGAATCTCTTTTTAAGGTATGTTCAATGTAGTGTCCTCTAGAATTTAATACAGAAATATATATATAAATGAAAAAGAGTTTTCTAAGTTTTTAGGAAGTAAATATAACTCACAGACTTTCTGCGACCTACACCACAGCTTACTGCAATACTGGATCCTTAACCCATTGAACAAGGCCAGGGATAGAACCCAAATCCTCAGGGACACTAGTCAGGTTTGTAACCCACTGAGCCACAAGGGGAACTCCCTAGCCCTATTCTGAACCCTAGGATGACATGATATGTGGTGTAGGACTAATATTTGATACACACACACACACACACTCATTTATTTTGCTGCAGAAAGTTAACTTGTCAATATTCTTTCTTTTCTGTTCTTATTTTTTTTAAGTGGTTTCAGCGACAGGTCAATCAGATGGAAGAGGTAGGTAGAGCATTTCTTAATTATTAAATTAATATGTCTAATTGAAAACCAATTTGAGGTATAAATTAAAATTTTTGAATAACCTTTGGTTATAATCTTTTGATTTAGGTAAAGAAGAAAAAAATGGGTAGAATAAAATGTTTCTTATTGATAGTATCCCTGCATGTATCTGGTCTGCTCCATTCTTTCACCTAAAATTGAAAAATGGAAATTAATTATTATTCTTTCCATAATTTACTTAAAACAGTAAATTAGCGATAAGATAAAACTTATCAGCTTTAAAATTTCCCCTATATTTAAAAAATCATACATAAATATATATGCTTACTCACAAAATTATATATTGGTTTTTCTTTAATGTTATTTTAATGATTTTTAAGTACTTTATTTTCTTTTTTGTTTGTTTTTTTGTTTTTGTTTTTGTTTTGTCTTTTTGCTTTTTCTAGGGTCACTCCCGGGGGTATATGGAGGTTCCCAGGCTAGGGGTTGAATCGGAGCTGTAGCCACCGACCTAAGCCAGAGCCACAGCAACGTGGGATCTGAGCCGTGTCTGCGACCCACAACACAGCTCACGGCAACGCCAGATCCTTAACCCACTGAGCAAGGCCAGGGATCGAAATTGCAACCTCCTGGTTCCTAGTCGGATTCATTAACCACTGTGCCACAACGGGAACTCCAGTACTTTATTTTCAAGTGCTTTGCCACCAATTTGAGAACTACTGGTCTCTATCCTTAGGGGCTTTAAATTTTATTTGGAAAAGATTTTATGTATGCTGTTGATATTCCAGAATGATTTTCAGGCTATCTTTAGGGTTTTAGGGAATTTTTCTAGTGAAACTTTGGCTATACTTATGGTTTAATCCAGTTAAATCATCTAAAAACCCAGGCGCTTTAAATCAAAGAGATTTATTTTATTTGGGATATAAAATTAAAGAGTAAAGATAGAAATTGTAACTTTCCTAGCACTTTCCTCTTATTTTACCTCTGGTGCTAGGGTAGAACACTTTGATGGTCTGTATATACGCTTTGCTTTAGGATAGATGTCATTGACATCAGAAGAGTGTTCTTTGCTTAACGGTAGGTTGTTCATAACTTTCCAGAGAAGTAGGATTAGGTTGAAGTCCATTATTTCTTTATCCTCTTGTAAAATGTGTACTGCTTGCAAGTCGGGTGATCTGGCTTACTTTTTTTCTTCTAATTTTCATCTGCCAACTTCTTTTTGTTGTATTTATGGATTTGTCTCATTCTCTTTTTTACATTTAGTCCTGTCAGTGTGCAAGATCCACTGCAAACCTTGTCATCTCAGTTCCTCGAATTCTTTATCTTCAAAGGTCTAGTGTCTTTCTTTACCTTTGGCCCTACTCCAAAGGTACTCTGGGGCTTACCATTAATCAAACTGCTTTATTTTAAAAATCATTAATTCAGGCAATCCATTCTTGAACTACAAATTTCTATCTTTCCAATTACTGCTTTAAATACTACTATGGCCACTCTTTGGCTAAATCAAAAACCACTAGTTTATTTACTCCGCTACCTTCTTGTTTTCTTTTGATTTTATTTTTTTCCCCCGGCTGGAAGACTGTGTATTTCACGGCAGTGAATTTTTTAACTTCCTAATTTCGTTTACCTGTTTCTTTTTTCATTGTGCTTGTCTAACATGTAATCATGATGCCTAAATGTAATCATTTACTCTTTGGGCCTATAGCTTAGCTTTGAAATACTGCTGAAGGAAGTGATAGAGTAGATCAGACACAATTACTCCAAATACTGTCTGAGCATTTGATTGCATTTCTGAAGTGAATTTCAGCCCCTTTCCCCCATCATCTGAAACCCAACCTCTCTGTTTCATTTTCATCTTCACTTTTCAGTCACTTCAAATACTTGAAATACAAACCACTGGTCAGAACTCCCTCAATTCTTGCTATCAAACAAAAAAGTTTGTGTCCATATTTATTCTTTCTTTCTTTCCTCCTATTAAGAGAGATATGTTCTCTCTTTTATGCAAAACTCAGTCTTGTACCTCTGTTTTGGATCTCATCTCCCTTTCTCAAAAAACTTGATTAATCATTATCTTTAATCATTATTAAATTTTTCCAATCATGTTCTTGCTCATGTCTTTTTAATTTGATGCCACATTCCCCTCTGCTTACAGGTCTGTCTCTTTTTTGCCCTTCATCACCAATTTTTAAAAGCTGCATTGTATGCAGGGATCGAACCCACAACCTGATGGTTCCTAGTAGGATTTGTTTCTGCTGCGCCGCATGGGAACTCCTTTCTCCTGTTTAGAGTCACCTTCTTTATCTAACTATTAAATGTTGGAGTGCCTCAAGATTTTATTCAATGCCTTTTTTTTTTTTAATCTATAGTTTTCCCTTGGGCAATCTCATCCAGTTTTTCCATTTAAGTATTACATTTATGCTGATAATTTAGAAATACCTCTTGCCCAGAGCCATCCTCTGAACTCCGGATGTGTATATAATTACCTACTGTACTATCCCACCTCAAACCCATTGGGTAAAAATCAAAATTTTTTTTTTTTTTTGGTCTTTTTAGGGCTGTATCCATGGCATATGGAAGTTACTGGGCCAGGGGTCAAATTGGAGCCGCAACTGCTGGCCTGCACCATAGCCAACACAACACCAGATCTGAATCGCATCTGTGACTGAAGCTGCAGCTTGCAGCAATGACGGATACTTAACCCACTGAGCAAGGCCATGGATCAAACCCCCATACTCATGGATACTAGTCAGGTTCTTAACCTGCTGAGCTACAGCGGGAGCTCCAAAACCAAGTATTTTTTACCCTTAAACTCTTTACCCTATCTCAGTGAGTGGTAGCACCATCTACCCAATTGGATAAACCAGAAATATGCTAATTTACCTTCACAGTTCAATTTTATCTGTCTTTAGCATTCAGTCCATCCTTCAGTCCTTTCACTTTTGTCCCAAAGAGCTGTCCGGTGTGTCTTCTTTTCTCTGTGTCTATTCTTTATACTTTGGTGCTCAGTATAATTACCTCTAATGTGCCTGAAATCATAATTTATGTATTAATATTCACCAGGAATAATATTAACTGTACAACTAAAGCTCTTACCTGGAATTTTAAGTTTTTCATATTTGTTTATTTATTTATTTATTTATGTATTTTTTGTCTTTTTTCTATTTCTTGGGCCGCTCCCGTGGCATATGGAGATTCCCAGGCTAGGGGTCTAATCGGAGCCGTAGCCACCGGCCTACGCCAGAGCCACAGCAACGCAGGATCCAAGCCGCGTCTGCAACCTACACCACAGCTCACGGCAACGCCGGATCCTTAACCCACTGAGCAAGGCCAGGGATCGAACCCGCAACCTCATGGTTCCCAGTCGGATTCGTTAACCACTGCGCCACGACGGGAACTCCAAGTTTTTCATATTTAAACTCATAATTACTTCTCTTTTTGATTTTCTTAATTTGTTGTATTATCTTCAAGGAGTGTTTTTTAAAAGTATAATTGGTGGGCACTGTTTAAATGTCATTCAAGATGCAAATGCATATTTCAGAGCTCCGAATCAGATTTACTGAATTAAAGGGTTTTTTTTTGTTTGGGGAAGTTCCCATTGTGACTCAGCAGTAAGGAGTCTGACTAGTATCCATGAAGATGCGGGTTTGTTCCATGGCCTCACTCAGTGGGTTAAGGATCCGGTGTTGCCTTGAGCTGTGGTGTAGATTGCACATGCTGTTTGGATCTGGCATTGCTTTGGCTGTGGTGTAGGCCGGCAGCTGTAGTTCCGATTTGACCCCTACCTGACCTGGGAACTTCCATGTGCTGTAGGTGCAACCCGAAAAAAGGCAAAAAAAAATGTTTTTTGTTTGGTGTGTGGGTTAGGGATTGGCCTGTTCAACAGACTCCTTTAGAGGATTACTGTGTACACTAACATTTGAGAATCTTGAAATAATCTTTTTATTGTTGACACGTTTTATCAAAAGTATACGCTGGTGAGATTAATGCATATTGTCATGATTAACAGATGTACATGTTGAAGCCTTCACAATGTATGGTGAACTGCCATTAGGGAAATTTAAAATAAGCATGCAACCTATATACTTCAGAGTTGTTCTGCTGGAACCTGTGCCCAGTATGTCTCTTTGATAAAGTCTTGTAGCAGATAATCCAACTGTCTGTTCTATATTCCTTTAGTTCTTTGACACCATCTCTTTTCCCAGAAAGGATTTATGTTCAGATATAATCCCTACTAGGAAATATAATGTATTGGTTAAATTCTAACCAGGAGACAAAAACCGCACAATTTGAGTAGGGAAAGTTTAACAGGAAGAATTACTATAACAGGAGAAAACCTACTAAAGAGGTAAAGACAACTCTAAAGTGTGCAGGGATAGACAATATAGGGAGCCGCCTATACCTCTAGCATAGAAGCAGAGCATTCAAAGAACAAACAAATCTGAGTAACCTCATCCTTCCTCTCCCCCAACCCAAGGCTAAGACCTTATGAAGAAGGGGCTGTCATCATTAGATGACAGAGAAGTTTTCTGGGGTGTCATGCTGGTGGAACTAGAGCTAACTGGGGAGCTGTCCATGAAGGTGATACGGTAGGAAACCATCCTCTATGGTGCTAGGAAAAGCCGTCTTCCAGGGAGGGTCTCTACCTCTTGCTGGGAAGTTGTCCACAAGGGTAGCATCCTGGAAAGTTTCCCAAAGGGAGGTTCTGTACTTGGGTGCTTTTCTACGAAGCTCTGGGAAAAACTGCCTAAGGGAATGTGCCATGCCAGGAAACCATCCATAAGGGTAGTTCTGTTGAAACTTTCTGGAAGTGACTACTACTAGGGACACTGTACTGTTCTAGGGTTAAGCAGAGAGAGATGACAGAACTAGGAAGCAAAGCTTCTTCCTCCTCTGGAGTCTAGGATCCCCTGCTGACAAAGGTTAACATCATGCTAATGGAAAATAGAAATCTTACATTATTATAACAAGATGAGAAGCAATAAATTTATAGTTGTAGCTAATTGCTGTGTCAGTTTTTAGGTTCAGTTTATGATTGGTGTGCTCTTATTTGGGATCTTGCCTTTTTCTAGAGGTTATTCATAAATCTCCCACTTCCCTTCCAATTGTTCTGTTCCACATCTCAGACTTCCAGTACATTGCCCAGTACTTCCTTCCTGCTGTTACATCTTAATCACATTCCAGATAGCCATTACTAAAATGAAGTCTTGTTTTGAATTCTCATTGTTAGATTTCTTATTGCTGTGTCCTAGGATGCTATTTCAGGTATACCTTGAATACTTTCCACCCCCTCGGCTTTTCCTCCCATCATAAGGATTACACTCTCTTTTAAATACTTTGAATTGACTTTAACTTAAATTGTTACTTAACTTGCTCAATTTCTTATATATTAACATAATAAACAGAAGATTGGATTTGAGTTTTGACATGTAAATAAGTCAGTATTTAGCTACGATTCTGTTGCTAGGCAACTGCTCATATATTTATAAGATATTAGTATCTGATTATAGCTATAGATAATATAATATGTAAATATGATAAATGAAATTTGAGGTATGGGACCAAAATGAGTATTTCTTAAGTAACTGGCTAATTTTATTATTTTAGATAAGTAAAGATCAAACTTTTTCAGAAACAGAGTTTCCAGCATCTGATAAAACAGTCAGTTTAAGCATTGCACAAATAGTAAAGCAGGTGCGCAAACTTGAAGAACTGAAAAATCGTCTTAAAGAAGGGCATAAATACACCTTCAAAGACTTATTGTCTAAACCCAAGTAAGTAAAATGTAAGAATTAAGAGAATTAAAAACAGTGGGAATGGGTATATAATTAGTAGCAAATACAAGATAATGGTTCAGATATTATACTATATGTAGAACTTCTAAATCAAATTGGAAGGCCTAGTTAGCTTGTTCCTATTTACAGTTTTTAATAGTTTGAAATGGCACCAGGCACATGTGGCTATTAAAATTAAAATTCAATTCAATTTAATTAAAAAAGCAATTACTGGGGAATAAGTTACTATAATTTATTTATTTGTATTAAAGTATAGTTGGTGTACAGTGTTGTACCAATTTCTCCTGTGTAGCAAAGCAGCTCAATTATACACACACACACACACACACACGCACATTTCTTTTTATATATTCTTTATCATCATGATCTATCCCAGGAAATTATATGTAGTAACCTATGCTATAGAGTGGGACCTTGTCATTTATTCTTTTTTTTTTCTTTCTTGGCCACATCCATGGAATATGGAAGTTCCCTGGGCCAAGGGTTGAATCTGAGCTACAACTCTGACCTATGCCACAGCTGTGGCAATGCTGGATCCTTAACCTCTTGCACCAGGCTAGGGGTCAAACTGCAAGGCCAGATCCTTAACCTGCTGAGCCACAGTGGGAACTCCTGTTCATTCTAAATGTAATGGTGTGTATCTCTTAACCCCAAACTCCCAATCCATCCGACTCCCTCCCCTCTCCCCCTTGGCAACCACAAATCTGTTCTCTGTGTCTCTGAGTCTATTTCTGTTTTGTACATAGGTTCATTTGTGCCATATTTTAGATTGCACATATAAGTGGTATCATATGGTATTTGTCTTTCTCTGTCTGACTTTCTTCTCTTAGTAGGATAATCTCTAGTTGCATCCATGTTGCTTCAAATGGCATTATTTCATTGTTTTTTTATGACTGAGTAGTATTCCGTTGTATATATGTACCATGTCTTCTTAATCCATTCATCCCTCAATGGACATTTATGTTGTTTCCATGTCTTGGCTATTGTGAATAATGCTGTTATCAACCTAGGGGTGCATGTACCTTTTTGAATTATAGTTTTGTTGGGATATATTCTCAGGAGTAGGATTGCTGGATCATACAGTAATTCTGTTTTTAGTAAAAAAAAAAAAAAAAGCAATTTTTAAAGTCACACTAGCCACATTTCAAGTGCTTAGTAGCCACATGTGGCTCTTGTTAAAAAGTTCTCTTGGACATTGATGGCTTTGAAATATCTGGCTTATAAATTCTTCTCTCAGTTTGATTAGATAGTTTCCTTAATATGTTTAAGGTATAGTGAAATATTTCATTGTTCAGGGACACCATAATTAAAAATTGCATGAGGACAGGGATATATTCCAAAGAATAAATAACTACTTTTTAGTTGAGAAAATGCTTTTATTGGGGGGGTGTGAGATTCAAATGAATGATTATAAGGGTACGTGTATTATCTCTTGACACTTGTGTTTGATATTTGAGATTTAGCTGCCTTGAAATTAAATAGATGAATCATCATTAAATAGAGGAATCATCATCATCATAGAATATCTTCAATGTTTGAATGCACCTTGACAATTAACATTTTTTTCTTACGGTGAGAACACTTTAGATCTACTCTTTTAGCAAACTTCGCGTATATAATACAATGGTATTATGAGCTGTAAACACCTTAGATACAGTAGATCTTTAGAACTTACTCAACTTATAAATGAAAATTGTACTTTTTGACCAATATCACCTCATTTCCCCAACCCCATAGCTCCTGGCAATCACCATCCCACTCTCTTGTTCTAAAAATTTGACTTTTTAGCTTCCACATATAAGTGAAATTATATAATATTTGTCTTTCTCTGACTTCACTTATCACAGTATCCTCCAGGTTCATCTATATTTTCACAAATGGCAGCATTTCCTTCTTGTTTATGGCTGAATAGTATTCAGTTTCTTTTTCCATTCATCCATTGATGGAAATGTAAGTTGTTGGTTTTTTTTATTTGGGGTTTTTTTTGTCTTTTTGCCATTTCTTGGGCTGCTCCCATGGCATATGGAGGTTCCCAGGCTGGGGGTTGAATAGGAGCTGTAGCCACCGGCCTATGCCAGAGCCACAGCAACAAGGGATCTGAGCTGCGTCTGCAACCTACACCACAGCTCACGGCAATGCTGGATCGTTAAACTACTGAGCAAGGCCAGGGATGGAACCCACAACCTCATGGTTCTTAGTCGGATTCGTTAACCACTGCGCCACAACGGGAACTCCTGTAAGTTGTTTTTATATCTTGGCATTGTGGATATTGTGAATACCTCTATAGTAAACATGTTGGGAGTTTTCATCAGGAAAGGATGTTGAACTTTGTCAAATGCTTTTCTGCATCTGTTAAGATGATTGTATGGTTTTAATCCTTCATTAGGTTAATAGGGCATATTTCATTTTTTGTTTTTCGTATGTGTTGGACCGTTGTTACATCCCAGAGAAAAATCTCGCTTGGTCATCGTGTATAGCCTTTTAATGTGCTGTTGAATTCAGTTTGTTAGTATTTTCTTAAGGATTTTTACATTTATGTTTGTCAGTGATAGTGGATTGCAGTTTTCTATTCTTATAGTGTATTTATCTGGCTTTAGTGGCAGGGTGATATTGGCTTCATAAAATGAGTTTGGACGTGTTCGCTCCTCTTCACATTTTTTAGAAGACTTTGAGAAGCATTGGCATTAATCCTTCAAATGTTTCATGTGATTCAGCCTTGAAACCATTTTGTCCTGGGCTTTTATTTGTTGGAATTTTTTTGATTACTGTATCAATCTCCCAATTAGTTATAGTTTGTTTTTTACCTTCATAGTTCAACTTGGTAAGTAGTATATTTCTACGAATTTATTCATTTCTTCTTGATGATACAGTTTAATAGTGTGTAATGGTGATAGTAATTTCTATGGCCTTTTTTACTTTTTATTGAAGTGTAGTTGATTTAAAATATTGTGTTAGTTTCAAATATATAGCACAGTTATTTGAGTAAATTACAAAATGGTCACCATAATAATTCTAGTTACTGTCACTCTGCAGAATTATTACAGCATTACTGACAATATTCTTTATGCAGTATATATCATGACTTACTTATTTTGCAACTAAGTTTATGCCACTTAATCCCCTTCATGTATATTGCCAAATCCCTTATTTACCTTTCTCTTGCATCTCTCTCTTCTTGTCTGTATCTATGACTCCATTTCTATTTAATTTGGTTTATTCATTTGCTTTTTTAGATTCTAAATATAAGTTAAACCATGTGGTATTTGTTTTTCTCTGTCTGACTTACTTCACTTAGCATAATTTGCTCTATATCCATTCGTGAGATTGCAGATGGAAAGATTTCATTTTTATGGCTAAGTAATATTCCATCGTGTGCGTGTATACACATACATATCACACATATTGCATTTTGTTTATATCCATTCATCTATTGATTGTTACTTTCATGTCCTGGTTATTGTAAATAATGATGCAGTAAACATAGGAGTGTATATTTATATTTGAAATAGTGTTTTTGTTTTCTTTGGAAAAACCCAGAAGTGGAATTACTAGATCATATGACAGTACTATTTTTAATTTTTTGAGGAACCTCGATACTGTTTTCCAAAGTGGTTACATCAGTTTACATTTCCACCAACAGTGCATTAAGGGTCCCTTTTCTCTGCCTTCTCACCAACATTTATTTTGTTATGTTATGGAAGATGACCATTCTGACTGTTGTGAGGTGATTTCTCACTGTGGTTTTGATTTTCAATTCCCTGATAGCTATAGCAAGCAGTGTTGAGCATCTTTTCATGTGCCTATTGGCCATCTGCTGTCTTCTTTGGAAAAATATCTGTTCAGGGCCTTTGCCCATTTTTAATTCAATTGTTTATTTTTTTGCTATTACATGTGTTCTTTGTATATTTTGAATATTAACCTCTTGCTGGATATATCCTTTCCAAATTCCTTATATTCTATTGCAGATGCTCTCTATTCTGTTCCATTGATCTGTGTGTCTGTTTTTGTGCTGGTATCATTATTGTTTTGATTATCATAGCTTTACAGCATAGTTAGAAACCACTGAGTATGATGCCACCAGCTTTCTCAAGATTGCTTTGGCTATTTGGGGTCTTTTGTGTCTTCGTACATATTTTGGAATTATTTGTTCTAGTTCTATGAAAAATGCCTTGGCATCTTGATAGAGATTGCAGTGAAACTGTAGATTGCTTTATATTATAATGGGCATATTAACAACATTAATTCTTCTAGTTTATGAGCATGGTATATCTTTCCATTTATTTGTGGCATTGTAAATTTCATTCTTTAGTGCTTTAGTTTTCAGAGTATGTCTTTCACTTCTAGTTAAATTTATTTCTAGGTATTTTATTTTTGATGCAATTGCAAATGGGATTAATTTCTTACTCTCTGATAGAGCTTTATTAGAAACACAGTGGATTTCAGTATATTAATTTTGTATTCTGCAACTTTATTGAATTTATTGATTATCTTCTAATACTTTTTTGGTGGATTCTAGAGTTTTTATGTATAGCATCATGTAATCTTGAATTAGTGATAGTTTTACTTCTTCCTTTCCAGTTTTGATTCCTTTTATTTCTGACTGCCGTCTGATTGCTGTGGCTAGAACGTTCAATATTATGTTGAATAAAAGTGGCTAGAGTGAGCATTCTTGTCTTGTTCCCAATCTTAGAGGAAATGCTTTCAGCTTTTTATGATTGAATATGATATTAGTTGTGGGTTTATCATAATATGGCCTTTACTATGTTGAAATATGTTCCCTCTGTATCTGTTTTATTGAGAGTTTTTATGATAAATGAATGTTGAAGTTTATCAGAAACTTTTTTGCATCTATTGAGGTGATCATATGTTTTTTGTTCTTCACTTTGTCAATGTGGTGTATTAATCTGTAGGCACTGAAAAATCCTTGCATCCCTGGGATAAATCTGAACTTCACATATAGTCCTTCTCACAAGTTTTTGAAATCCGTTTGCTAACACTTTCTTGAAGATTTTTGAGTTTATGTTCACCAGGGATTTTTGCCTGATAGTTTTTTTTTTTTTTTTGGTAGTATTTTTGCGTGGTTTTGTTGTCAGGGTAATTCTGGCCTCAGAATGAGTTTGGAACACTCCTACTTCCTCAATTTTTTGGAATAGTTTGATACTGTTAAGTAATAACTCTTCTTTAAATGTTTGGTAAAATTCACCTGTGAAGCTATCTGGTTCTGGACTTTTGTTTCTTGGGAGTTTTTTGAATACTCATTCTGTCCTGTTACTAGTAATTGGTCTGTTCAGATTTTCTGTTTCTTCCTGATTCAGTTTTGGGAAATTGTGTATTTCTAAGAATTTCCCATTCCTCCCAGTTTGTCTTATTGGTGTATAGTAGTTTAGAGTGACCTTTTGTGTTTTTGTGTTGTCATTTGTGACTTCTCTTTCATTTCTGATTTTAGTTATTTGGGCTGTCTCTTTTTCCTTGAAGAGTCTGGCTAAGGGTTTATCAATTTTGTTTATCTTTTCAAAGAAAACTGTTCTTCATTTCATTGGTATTTTCTATTTTTTAGTCTCTGTTTATTATTATTATTTTTTAGAATATTCTATTAGTATTACTGTCATTTTATTTTTTTTATAATGATTCTTATTTTTTCCACTACAGTTGTTTGACAGTGTTCTGTCAATTTTCTGCTGCACAGCAAGGTGACCCAGTCACACATACATGTATACATTCTTTTTTCTTACATTATCATGCTTCATCACAAGTGACAAGACACTATTTTGTTGAGGATTTTTGCATCTATGTTCATCGGTGAAATTGGCCTGTAGTTTTCTTTTTTTGTAGTATCTTTCTCTGGTTTTGGTATCAGGGTGATGGCGGCCTCATAGAATGAGTTTGGGAGTATCCCTTCCTCTGCAATTTTTTGAAATAGTTTCAGAAGGAGAGGTGTTAGCTCTTCTCTAAGTGTTTCGTAGAATTCGCCTCTGAAGCTGTCTGGTCCTGGACTTTTGTTTGTTGCAAGTTTTTTTATCACAGTTTCAATTTGAGTTCTTGCAATGGGTCCATTCATCTTTCTATTTCATCTTGGTTTCGTCTTGGAAGATTGCACTTTTCTAAGAATTTGTCCATTTCTTCTAAGTTTTCCGTTTTATTGGCGTATAGTTGCATATAGTAGTCTCTTATGATCCTTTGTATTTCTGTGACGTCCGTTGTTACTTCTCCTTTTTCATTTCTAATTTTATTGATTTGAGTCTTCTCTCTTTTTTTCTTGATAAGTCTGGCTAAGGGTTTATCAGTTTTGTTGATCTTTTCAAAGAACCAGATTTTCACTTCGTTGATCTTTTCTATGGTTTTCTTTGTTTCTACTTCATTGATTTCTGCTCTGATCTTTAGGATTTCTTTCCTTCTACTGACTTTAGGTCTTGTCTGTTCTTCTCTCTCGAGCTGCTTTAGATGTAAAGTTAGGTTGTTTATTTGAGCTTTTTCTTGTTTCCTGAGGCGAGCTTGTATTGCTATAAACTTTCCTCTTCGAATGGCTTTTGCTGCATCCCATAGGTATTGGAGTGTCCTATTTTCGTTGTCATTTGCCTCTAGGTATTTTTAAATTTCCACTTTGATTTCTTCAGTGATGCATTGGTTGTTTAGTAGCATGTTGTTGGTCTCTAAGTGTTTGTGTTTTTTTGCAGTTTTTTCCTTGTTGTTGATTTCCAGTTGTATAGCGTTGTGATTGGAAAAGATGCTTGATATGATTTCAATTTCCTTAAAGTTACGGAGGTTTGATTTGTAGCCCACATCCAACAATACATTAAAAGAATTGTACATCATGATCAAGTGGGATTTATCCCAGGGATTCAAGGATGCTTCGATATCCACAAATCCATCAGTGTGATACACCACATTAACACACTGAAGAATAAAAACCCTATGATCCTCTCAAGAGACGCGGAAAAAGCCTTTGACAAAATCCAACACCTATTTGTGATAAAAACCCCTTCAGAAAGTCGGCACAGAGGGGACCTACCTCAACATAATAAAGGCCATATATGACAAACCCACAGCTAACATTCTCAATGGTGAAAATCTGAAAAAATTCCCACTGAGATCATGAACAAGACAAGGATGTCTGCTCTCGCCACTACTCTTTAAAATAGTTTTGGAAGTCCTAGCCACAGCAATCAGAGAAGTGAAAGAGATAAAAGGGATCTGAATTGGAAAGGAAGAAGTAAAACTATCACTATTTGCAGATGCCATGACACTATACCTCGAGAATCCTAAAGACTCTACCAGAAAACTGTTACAGCTCATCCGTGAATTTGGCAAAGTCGCAGGATACAAAATTAATACACAGAAACCAGTGGCATTTCTATACACTAACAATGAAAGAGGAGAAAGAGAAATTAGGGAATGAATCCCGTTTACCATCGCTTCCAAAAGAATAAAATACCTAGGAGTAAACCTACCTATGGAGACAAAAGACCTATGCTCTGAAAACTACAAGCCACTGATGAAAGAAATCAAAGATGACACAAATAGATGGAAAGATATACCATGCTTGTGGATTGGAAGAGTTAATATTATCAAAATGACTATGCTACCCAAGGCAATATACAGAGTCAATGCAATCCCTATCAAATTACCAAGGACACTTTTCACAAAACTCCAACAAAATATTTTAAAGTTTGTTTGGAAGCACAAAAGACCCAGAATAGCCAAAGACATCCTGAAAAAGAAAAATGGAGCTGGAGGAATCAGGCTCCCGGACTTCAGACTCTACTACAAAGCAACAGTCGTCAAAACTGCTTGGTACTGTCACAAAGACAGACATATAGATCAGTGGAACAGGATAGAAAGCCCCGAATTAAACCCACGCACCTGCAGCCAACTAATCTATGACAAAGGAGGCAAGAATATACAGTGGAGAAAAGACAGCCTGTTCAATAAGTGGTGCTGGGAAAACTGGACAGCCACATAGAAAAGAATGAAATTAGAACACTCCCTAACACCATACACAAAAATAAACTCTAAGACCAGACACTATAAAACTCCTAGAGGAAAACATAGGCCAGATACTCTCTGACATAAACAACAGCAACATCTTCTCAGATCCACCTCTTAGAGTACTGACAACAAAAACAAAAATAAACAAATGGGACCTAATTAGAGTTAAAAGTTTCTGCACAGCAAAGGAAACCCTAAACAACACAAAAAGACAACCCACAGAATGGGAGAAAATCTTTGCAAGTTAATCGACTGACAAGGGATTCACCTCCAAAATTTATAAACACCTTCTGCAGCTCCATACCAAAAAAACAAACAAGCCAGAGTTCCTGTCGTGGCGCAGTGGTTAACGAATCCGACTAGGAACTGTGAGGTTGCAGGTTCGGTCCCTGCCCTTGCTCAGTGGGTTAACGATCCGGCGTTGCTGTGAGCTGTGGTGTAGGTTGCAGATGCGGCTCGGATCCTGCGTTGCTATGGCTCTGGCGTAGGCCAGTGGCTACAGCTCCGATTCAGCCCCTGGCCTGGGAACCTCCATATGCCGCGGGAGCGGACCAAGAGATAGCAACAACAACAACAACAATAACAACAACAAAGACAAAAAAGACAAAAAAAAAAAGCCTATCAGAAAATGGGCAGAAGATCTAAACAGACAGTTCTCCAAAGAAGACATACAGATGGCCAAGAAACACATGAAAAGGTGTTCAACATCAGTCATCATTAGAGAAACTGCAAATCAAAACCACTGTGAGGTACCACCTTACACCAGCCAGAATGGCCATCATCCAATAGTCTGCAAACAGTAAGTGCTGGAGAGGGTATGGAGAAAAGGGAACACTAGTACACTGTTGGTGGGATTGTAAATTGGTGCAACCACTGTGGAAAACAGTATGAAGATTCCTCAGATAACTAAACATAGAACTGCCATTTGATCCAGCAATCCTACTCCTGGGCATCTACCCAGAGAAAACCATAACTGGCAAGGACACATGTACTCCGATGTTCTTTGCAGCACTATTTTCAATAGCCAAGACATGGAAACAACCTAAATGTCCATCGACAGAGGAGTGGATCCAGAAGATGTGTTACATATATACAATGAAATATTACTCAGCCATTAAAAGGAACGAAATACCGGCATTTTTAGCAACATGGATGGACCTAGAGATTATCATGCTAAGTGAAGTCAGCCATACAATGAGACACCAACATCCAATGCTTTCACTGACATGTGGAATCTGAAAAAAGGACAGACTGAACTTTGCAGAACAGATGCTGACTCAGAGACATTGAAAAACTTATGGTCTCCAGAGGAGACCTTTTTGGGGGTTGGGGGAAGCACTGTGGTTGTGGGATGGAAATCCTATAAAACTGGATTGTGATGATCTTTGTACAACTCTAAACGTAATAAATTCATTGAGTTATAAAAAACAAACGAAAGAAAACAAACAAAAAACAAGTGACCAGACATAGTTCCCAGTGCTATACAGCAGGATCCCATTGTATTTTTTAATTTTATTATTTATTTCCTCCTACTAACTTTGGGTTTTGTTTGTTGTTTTTCTAGTTAACTTTAGATGTAAAGTTCAATTGTTTCAGATTGTTCTTGTTTCTTAAGGTAGGTCTGTATTGCTGTAACCCTCCCCCTTGAAGTGCCTTTGCTGATACATGTATATTTTGGAATGTTGTATTTTCATTTCATTTACCACATTTAAAAAATTTTCCTCTTTGATTTCTTTAATCATCGATTGGTTGTTTAGTATCATGTTTAGACTCCCATGTATTTGAGTTCTTTCCAGGACTTTTCTGGTAGTTCATTCCTAGTGTAATACCATTGTGGTTGGGAAAGATGCCTTATATGATTTCAGTTATTTTAAATTTATTACAAATTGTTTTGTGGTCTAACACCTGATTGGTACAGGAGAATTTTTATGTGCATTTGAAAGAATGAGTATTCTGCTGTTTTGGATGAAGTGATTTCTATCTATAACTGTTAAATCCACCTGGTCTAATGTGTCATTTAAATCCAATGTTTTCTTGGAGTTCCCATCATGGCTCAGCAGAAACAAATCTGACTGGCATCCATGAGGATGCAGGTTTAATCCCTGCCCTAGCTTTGCCTTGAACTGTGGCGTAGGTTGCAGAGATGGCTCAGATCCCACATTGCTTTGGCTGTTCCATAGGCCTGCAGCTATAGCTCCAATTTGACCCCTAGCCTGGGAACCTTCATATGTTATGGGTGCGGCCCTGAAAATAAATTAAATAAATAAATAAATAAATCCAGTGTTTTCTTATTGATTCACTTTCTGAGTAATCTATCCATTGATGTAAATGGGGTGTTCAAGTCCCCTACTATGAATGCATTACTGTTATTTCTCCTTTTATATCTATTAATACTTGGTTTATGTTTGTAGGTACATCTATTTTGGGTACATATATATTTATAAGCATTTTATCTTCGTAGATTAGTCCCTTGATCATTATTTAATGTCCTTTTGTGGCTTTTGTTATACTTTTTGTGTTAAAGTCTGTTTTGTCTGACAGAAGTATTTCAGCTCAGCTTTCGTTTTTGTTTCTGTTGCGTGGAATATCTTTCCATCCCTTCACTTTCAATCTGTATGTGTCTTTAGATATGAAGTGAGTCTCTTATAGGTAGCATATATATGGTTATTTTTTTTTCATTCATTCAGCCACTTTATGCCTTTTGATTGTAGTGTCTTTACATTTAAATTAGTTATGGATTGGTCTGTACTTATTGCCATTTAAAAAATTGTTTCCCAGTTTTTTTCTGTTGTTCTATGATCCTTTTTTCTTCTCTTGTGATTGCATGACGTTTAATATTATGACTCTATTCCTTTCTTGTTTATTTTTCATATATCTAGCATCAGTTTTTAGTTTGTGTTTACCATGAATTCAGTTCTTATACCACAATGTATGCATATAGCAGTCTATTTAAAATCAGTGGTTGCTTATGTTTGATTGCATTCTAAAAGCACTGAATTTTCACTTCCCTCTATTGTTTATGTATTTGACATCATAGTTTATATCTTTATATTTTATATCCCTAACTAATTATTGTATATATGGATGATTATATTCCTTTTGTCTTTTAACCTTCATATTAGCTGTATAGGTAGTTGATATAGTGCTTTTACTATATATTTGCCTTTAGCAGTGAGTTTTTTTTTTTTAAGATTTTTGTATTTCTTGTTGTGGTTGTTCTTTTATTTATTTATTTATTTATTTATTTATTTATTTATTTATTTCGTCTTTTTGCCTTCTCTAGGGCCACTCCCGCAGCATATGGAGATTCCCAGGCTAGGGGTCGAATCAGACCTGTAGCCACTGGCCTACACAACAGCCACAGCAACACGGGATCTGAGCCATGTCTGCAACCTACACCATAGCTCACAGCAATGCCGGATCCTTAACCCACTGAGCAAGGCCAGGGATCAAACCCACAACCTCATGGTTCCTAGTCGGATTCGTTAACCATTTAGCCATGACGGGAACCCCTCTTTTATGTTTAAAGAAGTCACTTTAACAAAATTTCCTGTAATCTTATTTTAGTGGTGGTGAACTCTTTTACCTAATCTTGTCTAGGATACTCTTTCTTTTACCTATTCTTCAATTCTGAATGATAAATTTTCCAGATGTAATATTCTTGGTTGTGAGCTTTTTCCCTTCACCACTTTGTGTTGTGCCACTCCCTCTTGTCTTGCAATGTTTCTGCTGAAAAGTCATCTGATAGTGTTATGAGGGTTCCCCTATATGTAACTAGTTGATTTTCCCTTGGTGCTTTTAAGGTTTTCTCTTTAACTTATGACATTTTAATTATAATGTGTCTTGTTTTGAGTCTCTTTGGGTTCATCTTGTGTTGGACTCTCTTTGCCTCCTGAACTTGGATATCTATTTCCTTTGCCAGATTAAGGAAATTTTAATCCATTGTTTCTTCAGGTAGGTTTTCTGTCCTTATTTTCTCTCTTCTTCTTCTGGGAACCCCATAATGTGAGTGTTATTATTATAGTTTTTTTAGTGATGGCATGCAGAAATTCTTAGACCAAGGATCCAACCTGAGCCACAGCAGTGACAGCACTGCTTCCTTCATTGCTAGGCCACCAAGGAACTCCACAAATGTTATTTATATGTTTAATATTATCCCAGAAGTCCCTTAAACTATCCTTAGTTATTTTGTTTATTTTTATTTTTGGTGTTCTAACTGGGTGATTTTTTGCTACCCTATCTTCCAATTCCCTGGCCTATTCTTATGTATCATATACTCTGCTGCTGATCCCCTCTATTGTATTTTTTTATTTTCGTTATTTTCTTTAGCTCTGATTATTTCTTTTTTGTATTTTCTGTTTCTTTATTGAAGTTTTTACTGTGTTCCTCCATTCTTCTCTGAATTTGGTATTCATCTTTATGACCACACTTTAAATTTTTATCTGGTTGAATGCTTTCTCCATTTCATTCAGTTGTTTTGCTAAGGTTTTATTTTATTCTTTTTTTTTTCTTTTTAGGGCCTCACCCATGGCATATGGAGGTTCCTAAGCTAGGGCTCTAATTGAAGCTGTAGCCACCAGTCTACACCACAGCCAAAGCAATGCCACATCTACGACTTACACCACAGCTCACTGCAGTGCCAGATCCTCAACACAGTGAGTGAGGCCAGAGATCGAACCCACAACCTCATGGTTCTTAGCTGGATTCATTTCCACTGTGCCACGATGGGAACTCCTGGTTTATTCTTTTGTTTGAAACATATTCCTTTGTCCTCTTACTATGCCTAACTCTCTGTTTGTTTCTGTGTTTTAGGTAGATAAGGTATATCTTCCAGTCTTTTTTTTTTTTTTTTTGTCTTTTTAGGTCCACACCCCACAGCATATATATGTTCCCAGGCTAGGGGTCACATCAGAGCTGTAGCTGCCTCCCTATGCCACAGCCACAGCAACTCCAGATCTGAGCCATGTCTGTGACCTACAGCACAGCTCACAGCAACACTGGATCCTTAACCCACTGAATGATGCCAGGGATGAAACCTGAGTCCTCATAGATGATGGGAACTCCTGTATCTTCCAGTCTTGAAGCAATGGCTTTATGTAGAAAGTATCCTGTAAGGCCCAGTGCCCCCTTGGCCACCAGATCCTGGTGCTCCAGGAGTGTTCCCCATGTGTCTTTGTGTGCCTACCTGTTGTGTCAGGGTTTTAATTGCTGTGGATATTCTAGAGTATGAAGTGGCCCTTAGCATGGCTGTCTGTAAGGCCTAGTGCAAATGTTGCAGGAGCTCTGATATGCAGGACTGGCATTTGGGGTCAGAGCCGTGCCAACTGAGCATGCCTAGCAGGTGTGGTGAGATGGGGGGCTGCTTTTGAGGAGTGATGTCTGGGACAGGTCTGCAGGCAAATCTGGGACAGTGCAGATGGTACTTGGTAAGGTAGATACAGAGAGTGAGAAATGACAATCGCAAGTGCAAGGCCAGCTAAGTAGAAGACAAAAAACAAAACAAAACAGAAAAATAAAGCCAGCTCCTGCCAGTGCCTCCATATCCCAGAGAATGTTCCATCAAATCCATGCTCCTTGGGCACACACACTAAAATTAGTCAGTGAATCTTGTTCATGTGTAAGCCAGGCACTTTTCAAACTTCTACCTCTGTGCTGGAACCTAGTGCGATGAATTTTTATACATACTCTTGAAGACCAAAGTCTCAGTTCCTTAAATCTGTTCAGCTCTCTTGGCTATAACCCCTGTTAGGTTTTCAAAGCCAGACACTGCAGAGACTTCCTTGTGAAGGTCTCCTGGGCTGAGAAACCCAATGTGGTGTTTGGACCCCTTGCTTTTCAAGGAGAACCTTCATGGCTATAATATACTTCCCATCTCTGGCCAAGAGTGTGGGTCCTAGCCAGACCATATCGTTCTCCTCCTACCCTTCTCAATGTGGTTTTTAATTTTTATCCTTAGTTGTGGAAAATAGTTTCTATTAGTTTTCTGGTTATTTTGAGAGATAGTTACTTTATATATATTTGTAGTTTGGGTATGCCCATTGTAGGAGGCAAGCTCACAATTTTCCTACTCTTTTATCATGTCTTCCCCACCAATGTTATATGTATTTCTTCATGTAAATTGTCTCCTTTTTAATTTAAGTTCTCTCCTTAATAGAATGTCTCCTTTTTAATTTTTAATTTTATTTGTTTGAGGCCTCTATTTTCTTGGGTTAGTGTAGCTAAACATTTGTCAGGTTTGTTTGTCTTTTAAAAAAACAAACTGTTAGTTTTGTTGATTTTTCTATTGTCTTTCTGGTCTCTATTTCATTTATTTCTGGCTTAATCTTTATTATTTTTATTTTCTGCTAACTCTGGGCTTAGTTTGTTCTGCTTTTTCTAGTTTCTTGAGGCATAACATTAGGTTGTTTATTTGAGGTCTTTCTTTTTTCTTGAACTTCACTCTCAGACGGCTTTTGCTATATATATATATATAGCTCTTAAATTTGTGTATTTTTTTTTGTTAGTCTCAAGATACTTTCTGATTTCCTTGTTAATTTCTTTTTTGGCCCATTGGTTGTGGCACTCTGTTGCCTAATGTTTGTGAATTTTTCCGGTTTCTTCCTGTTAACCGATTTTAAGTTTCCTACAGTTGTGTTTAGAAAAGATAACTTGGTATAATTTCAGCCTCATCACTTTTTTATGACTTGTTTTGTGACCCACATATAATATATTTTATAGAATATTTCATGTTTACTTGAGAAGAATGTGTATCCTGCTGCTATTTGATAGAATTTTGTATATATGTCTATTTTGTGTGGTCTATAGTGTTTCAAGTCAGCTCTTTCCTTATTGATTTCTGACTAGATGATCTATCTGTTGTTGAAAATGGATTGTGGAATGCTCCTACTGATATTGTTTATTGTCTATATCTCCTTCAGTTAATATTTTCTATATATAGTTAGGTGTTCCAATGTAGGGCATGTTTATATTTACAATTGTTATGTCATCTTGATGAATTTATTCTTTTATTATTTTAGTGACATACTTTGTCTTATGACCAATTTTGTCTGAGAGTTTATTTGGTTCAGTATAAGTTTAGACACTCTTGCTGTTTTTGGTTATGATCTGCATGAAATATGTTCTTCCATGTCTTTACTCTCATCCTATGTATGTCTTAAAGTAAGGCTTTTTTCTTTCTTTCTTTCTTTTTGTCTGTGCCTATGGTATGTGGAAGTTTTGACTGGGATCAAACCCATACCACAGCAGCAACCCAAGCTGCTGCAGTGATACCACTGTATCGTTAATCCACTGGCCATAAGAGAACTCCTAAAGTGAGTCTTTTGTAGGCAGCATATTTTGGATTCTTTTTAAAATCCATTTACCCACTCTGTGTCTCTTGATTGGAGAATTTAAACCATTTGCATTTAGGTTAATTAATGATAAAGACTATTGTCATTTTGTTAGTTTTTTTTCCAGTTGTTTCATAGATCTTTTGTTTTTTATTCTCTTTCTGTATTCCTTTCTTATTTGTCAGTATTTTTTGTTGGTAATCTTTGATTCATTTCTTTCCATCTTTTGTGTTTTTACCAGAGGTTTCTTCTTTGTAGATACCATTAGGTTTTCATAAAACATCTTATAATAGTCTATTTAGGCTGATAGCAGTTGAAGTAGAATTACATACAAAAACTTTACTTTTGCTTTTCACATTTCTTTGGTCACAGTTTACATTTTTATATTATATATCTGCCATACTAGCTATAGTTGTAACTTTTACACATAAGTTAAAAGTGATGTATGTACCACCATTATGGTGTTGTTTTGAAAAAATACTATATATTAACCTTTACTTGGTGAGTGTTATACTTTCACAATTGTCATATTGTGTTTGTTTTAAGTTGAAAAACTCCTGTTAGCATTTTTTTATAAGGCAGGTCTAGTAATGATGAACCCCTCAACCTTTCGTTTGTCTGACATGGTCTTTATTTTCCCTTGATTTCTGAAGGATGACTTTACCTTGGAGAGTATTCTCCATAGGTATTTCTTTAATGAGAATTTCAATGTTTATTTCGAGTTCTTGCTCTCTTTTTCTTTTTTTTTTTTTTTTTGTCATGCCTTCAGCATGTGGAAATTCCTGGGCCAGGGATCAAACCTGTGCCCAGCAGTTACCCAAATCACAATGATAAAAGGAACCTTAACCAGCTAGGCCATCAGAGAACTCCTATTGGCATTTTTTAAATTTTTTAGTGTTTTGAATATCATCCCAGTCCCCTCTGATCTGCAAGGTTTCTGTTGAAACATTTGCCAATAACCTTATGAGGGGAGTTCCCTTTCATTATCTTTGACTTTTGGCAGTTTGACCATACTGTGTCTAAGAGTAATTCTCTTCAGGTGATCCTGTCTGGGGTACCTTGAGCCTTGTGTATCTGAATGTCCATATCCATCCAAGATTTGGTAGATTTTAGCCAAAATTTACTTCCTTAAATAAGTTTCCTCCCTCCTTCTCAAACTTTTTCTGAGACTCCCAAAATGTGTATTTTTATTCGTTTGATAGTATCTCATAGATCTTGTATGCCTTTTCTCACTTTTTTCTTTTCATTTTGTTCCACTAATGGGATAATTTCAGATAACTTGTTTTCACATTTACTGATTTTTTTTCTTCATGTCAAGTCCGTTGATGCTTTCTATTTAACGTTTCAGTTCTGTAATTGTGTTTTTCAACTTCAGAGTTTTTGTTTGCTTCTTTTTTTGTGGTTTCTGGTTTTCTCTGTTAATCTTCTCATTTTGTTTATTCATTGTTTTCCTGATTTTGTTTAGTTGTCTATCTGTGTTCTCTTGCATCTGTTTTGCATCTTTAATAGGTTATTTTTATTTCTTTGTCAGGAAATTCATTGATCTGTTTCTTTGAGTTTGGTTATTAAAACTCTATTAGTTTTCTTTGGTGTTATCATAAGTATTTGTTTAGCTTGTATTGTCTATGTATTTGAAGAAGCACATACATCTTAAATCTTTAAAGGCTGGTTTTGGCAGGTAAAAGCTTTCTCTTGTTGGGCCCTGAGTGATAACATTTTCTCAGGGATTGCAGTCACATGGAGTTGGAGGGGAGTTATATGGCTTCTGCTAGGTCTGCCGTGTGGTCTGTGGTTGGTATTGTTACCAGGAGCCCAAGGATGTGTGTATTTTTTTGTGGTTCCTGGGTTGTAACTGTATCTTGCACCTTTTGTCAGTACGCATGGCTCTGGGACATGGGTACATTTTAGGGTCCATAGATCACAGACCTTTAACAAGTAGTAGTGGTGTGGTTCTCTGCAAAGTGGTAGTTTCCTTTGGATCCCTGGAAGTATACCAAAAGGTCATTAAGAAAATTTCTTGGTGGGTAAGTTGGTCCTGGTCTGCTGTTTAAGAGAGGGCTGGAACTGAGAAACTGGGCTGCTTCAGGGTGGGCAGTTATGACAGAAGTCTGTGGGCCTGTTTATGGGGACACGTTTGGGTGCCTTTACTTACAGGTCCCTGCATGGGTAGTAGTGCTCCCTGACTGTGGATACAAGAGTGTTGCACCAAGTTATGGGGCCACTTCAAGATACACAGGACCAGGGTCTTTGGCTATGTCTCAGGGGGCACTGATGGGAAGTCCCTGGGTGGGTAAGAGTGCTTGTCATAAAGCACTCTGGCCATTGTAAGACCCACAGATAGATAAAGCTTAACAGGCATGTTAACCTGGAGCAGGGATGGATGTGACTCCCACTGGGTACCTTGGTGAATGGTGCTTGTGGCAGGACCAAAGCCAAATGAAGTTGAGCTGAGTCACAGAGAGGCAGTGCTATTTCTGGGTCTGTAGCTGTGTCCCTGGTCAGTGAATCTGATACTTGGGCGCTGGCCTTCTTCATTAAACTGGACCTCTTTGATCTTGGGCCTCATTGTGGTTTCATAATCTTCTACCTGTATTCCATAGCTCCCACATAGGCACTTTTGTCTGTGGATGGCTTCCAAATTATTGTTGCTCAGGGAGAATAGGAATAGGGCAACTCATTGGCTGATAATACTCCTTTGATGATTGCTTTTAGAAGGGTAGGGTTGGGGTAGGTAAATGAGGGTCTGAATAGGCTACACATGTAGTTGTTACTTTGTTTCTGTGGCTTGTTATATTTGATGAGTGACCTAAATACTAACAACTTTCTCCTTAGCACATTATCTATTATTACTCGTTTACTTTCCCAAGTGCTTTTAGGAGGACTTTTTAAAAAGAGGAGTTTGGGTTTCATAGCAAGTTTGAAGGGAATGTAGAGAGTTCCCATATATACCACCTGACTGCACATATGCACAGCCTCTCTCTGTTAGCAGCATTCCTCATCAGACTGGTACATTTGTTCACAGTTGACAAACCCACATTGACACATTATAATCACTCAAAGTCTATAGTTTACATCATGGCTCATTCTTTGGTTTGTATATTCTATGTCTTTGACAACTTTAAAATAACACGTGTCTATTCTTATTGTATCATATAGAGTGTTCTCACTTTTCTAAAAATCCTCTCTGTCCCATCTATTCATCCCTTCCCTCATATCTCAACTTCTGGCAAACATTGATTTTTTTTTTCAATCTCCATGGTTTTATCTTTAGTGGGAATCATACAGTATGTGTCCTTTCTGATTAGCTTCTTTCATTTAGTGATATGCATTTAAGATTCCTCCATATCCTTTCATGGCATGATATAGTTCATTATTTTTCACTCTGGGTGATACTCTATTTTATGGATATGCCACAATTTACTTATTTGCCCACTAAAGAATATTTTGGACAGTTTCATGTTTTGTAAGTTATGAATAAAGCTGCATCTTTGACACAAATTTTTGTGTGAGTATAAGTTTTCAACTCCTTTGGGTAAATTTAATCAAAGAACACAATTTCTGGATCATTTGGTAAAAGTGTATTTAATTTAGTAAGAAACTGCCGAACTATATTGCAAATGGTCTATAATATTTTGTGTTTTCTCCTGCAATAAACAAGAGTTCCTATTGCTCTACATCTTTAGCAGCATTTGGTGTGGTCACTATTCCAGATTTGACCATTCTAAAGTGGTGTAGGAGTTTAATTTGCATTTTCCTGATGATATATGATGGGGAACATATTTTCATATGCTTATTTGCTATCTGTATATCTTCTGTTAAGGCTTTTGGTCTAGTTTTTAATCAAGTTATTTGTATCCTTATTGTTGAATTTTAGGGTTCTTTCTTTTGGGTAACAGTGTTTTTTTTTTTTCTTTTTGTCTTTTTAGGGCCACACCTGCAGCATATGGAGATCCCCAGGCTAGGGGTCGAATCAGAGCCACAGCTGCTGGCCACAGCAACACAGGATCAATCCACGTCTGCAACGTATACCACAGCTCTTGGCAGTGCTGGATCCTTAACACACTGAGAGGCTGGGGGTCACACCCACATCCTCATGGATACTAGTTGGGTTTGTTACCACTGAGCCACAACGGGAACTCCTAGGTAACAGTCTTTTTATCAGATATATTATTTTCAAATATTTTCCCCGGTATCTGGCTTGCTTCTCATTGTTTTGATATTGTTTTTAATAGAGTAGACTTTTAATTTTAATGAAGTCTGATTTCTTCATATTTCTCTCTTGGATAATTTCTTTGATGCTGTATGTAAAATGTCACACCCAAGTTATATAGGCTTTCCTCTATGTTACCTTCTAGGAGTTTTATAGTTTGGCATTTTATATTTAGGTTGGTGATCCATTTTGAGTTAATTTTTATGACCGTAAGGTCTTTTCTAAATTAATTTAAAAAGTTTTTGGCACATGAACGTCCATTTGTTCCAACAGGATTGTTGAAGAGGTTGTCTTTTTTCCATTGTATTGAATTTTTTCCTTTGATAAAAATCAGTTGTCCATGTTTATGTAGGTCTCTTTCTGTCCTTTTATTATGTTCTAGTTATCCATGTGTCTGTTCTTTTGCCGTTACCACACTGTCTTGATTACCGTGCTTTATAGTAAGCCTTGAGGTTGAAGGGTATCTTCCAACATAATTTTTCTTAAGTATTGTGTTGGCTACTCTGGATCCTTTGCCTCTACATGTAAACTTTAAGTTTGTCAATACTGAAAAAATAACTTGTTGAAATTTTGATTGGAATTATATTGGCTGTTTAGATCAAGTTGGGAAGAACTGACATCTTCCTATCCATAAATATGGAATATTTTTCCCTTTATTTAATTATTTGATTTTATTCATCAGAGTTTTGTAATTTCCCTCCTATAGATATTATACATATTTTGTTAGATTTACACCTAATATTTCAAATTTTTTGGTGCTAATGCATTGGTATTGTGTTTTTAGTTTCAAATAATACTTCCTCATTGCTGATATATAGAAAAGCAGTTTTAGCTTTTGTAATCTTGTATCCTACAAACTTGTAAAATAGCTTATTAACTCCAGGAGTTTTTTGTTTGTTTTTTTTTCCTATATAAATGATAATATTATCTGTGAATAAAGACATTTTAATTTCTTACTTCCCAATATGTATATTTTTCTTTTTTTTTTTGTCTTATTGCATTAGCTCAAACTTTCAGTATGTTGAAAAGAAGTGGTGAGAAGGGGACATCCTTATCTTATACCTGATATTAGTGGGAAAGCTTTGAAGGTCTTGCTGTTAAGTATGAATTTAGCTCTAGGTTTTGTTTTGTTTTGTTTTTGAGGTACTTCTTGTTTTTGGAGGGTTTTAATCATGAATGGGTGTTGGATCTTGTCAGTGCTTTTTCTATATCTGTTGAGGTGATCATGTGGTGTTTCTTTTAGCCTGTTGATGTAATGGCGTACTTAATTGCCTTTCGGATGTTTAACAAGCATTGCGTACCCTCTTGATCATAGTATATAATTCTTTTTAATATTGTTTTTTGTCTTTTTTTGCCCTTCTAGGGCTGTTCCTGTGGCATATGGAGGTTCCCAGGGTGGGGGTCTAATCAGAGCTGTTGCCGCTGGTCTATGCCAGAGCCATAGCAACACTAGATCCGAGCCAAGTCTGCGACCTACACCACAGCTCATGGCAACGCCGGATCCTTAACCCACTGAGCAAGGCCAGGGATCGAACCCGCAACCTCATGGTTCCTAGTAGGAATTGTTAACCACTGAGCCATGACAGGATCTCCTCTTTTTAATATTTTTGGCTTAATTTGGTAATATTTTGCTTTGGATTTTTACATCTGTGTCACAGAGATATTGGTTTGTAGTTTTCTTTTCTTATGATGTCTTTGTCTAGTTTTGGTGTTATGGTTATGTTGGCCTTAGAATGAATGAGGAAGTATTTCATCTGCTTCTACTCTCTGAAAGAGGTTATAGAGAATTGGTGTACAGAACTGATATAATTTCTTAAATGTTTGGTAGGATTCACCAGTGAATCCATCTAAGTCTTGTGCTTTTTGTTTTGAAGGTTATTATTTACTGAGTCAGTTTCTGTAATACATATAAGCCTATTCTGATTGTCTGTTTCTTCTTGTGTGCATTTTGAAAATTGTGTCTTTCAAGTAATTGTCCTGGGTTCAGGTTTATCAACTTCGTGGGCATAGAGTTGTTCATAATACTCCTTTATTTTCCTTGCAATGTCCATATTATCTGTACTAATATGCCCTCTTTTATTTCTGGTATTAGTAACTTGTGTCCTCTTTTTTTTTTTTTTTTTGTAGCCTGTGAGAGACTTACCAATTTTATTGATATTTGAAAATACAACTTTGGTTTCATTGATTTTCTGTAATGATTTACTCTTTTATGTTTCATTGATTTTTTTTTCTCTGATTATGTTATTTTTCTTAGGCTCACTTTGGATTTCATTTGCTCTCTTTTTTTCTGGTTTCGTGAGGTGAAAACCTAGATTATTGATTTTTTATCCAGTTGCTTATCTTTGCTGGCTCTTCTTTTTAAGTTATTAACTGTGAGAAATCCTTATTTTAGTCCTCAGTTTTACCCTTTTTTTATCCTTTCTAACTTGAACAAATAAATATTCATATCTTCATCAGTTGGCTGTATACTGATGTTTCCCAAGTGTGTATATCAAGCTCTAGCTCACTTCCATATCCCAAATTTTTATTTTCAATTATATTGGATATTTCCACTTGTATATTTTGCTGTCATTTCAAACATTTCAAAGCACTTTTTTTTAAATCTATTTTCTTTTTTTTTTTTTAGTCTTTTTTGCTATTTCTTGGGCTGCTCCCACGGCATATGGAGGTTCCCAGGCTAGGGGTTGAATCGGAGCTGTAGCCACTGGCCTACGCCAGAGCCACAGCAACGCGGGATCCGAGCCGCGTCTGCAACCTACACCACAGCTCACGGCAACGCCAGATCGTTAACCCACTGAGCAAGGGCAGGGACTGAACCCGCAACCTCATGGTTCCTAGTCGGATTCGTTAACCACTACGCCACAACGGGAACTCCTTCAAAGCACTTCTAATTCTGGTTTTTTTTTTTTAAGTATTGTGTTCTTTTGCCAGTCACTCATTGATCCATTATTCTTCCCTTTTCATAGAACTGCATGTTAATCAAACTTAAAAATATATATCTATATAGGTATAGAGATATATATACACAGGTATATATACACATATACATATGTATAATATACATATAATACATAGGGAGAGAAAGTGAAAGAGAGTGTGAAAAGGTCATACTTCTACTTCACATGATACAACTATCCTGTGTACAACCAAAAATGTACTTACTCTTTCTGCAGAAGATGATACAAAGTCCTTGGGTGATGTGTTACTTCTCGACATCCCATAACTTAAATCCATTATGTAAAGTTAACAATATTTAAACTATGATATAAGGTCAATACATTGTATGTTATGTGACATGAGGATAAGAGAAGGAAGAAAGCAAAGATACTGCATGCATTATATATATCATATATACACATGCACATGTACATAGATACATAAGTATATACATACGCATACATGCACACATACTTTTGATGATGTTAATTATATTTCTCTGGAGAATTATGATTAATACATGTGCTGAAAACTATGTCAGGAACTGTTACTCACACTTGGAATATATTAGAGAACAAACAAAGCAAAGAAACGTCTTTGATGGAGTTTACATCCTGGTAAATGAGGGAGGCAGACAATAAACAAAACATGTATAATAAAAAACTATATAGGATGCTAATAAGTGATAAATGTATGGAAAATAGAAGAAGTAGAACAGGGAAAATGGGGATTGGTTAGCAAGGGTGGAGATAGGAATTGCACTTTTATGTAGGTACTTTGCTTAGGCCTTACTGAAGAATTAGCATTTAAGGAAATACTTGAAGAGGAGAGCCTAAGGTCATGTGAATATTTTGAAAAGAGTATTGTAGGCAAGGGAAGTAGCTAGGACAGAGGCCCAAAAAGCAGAGCATGTTGAGGAAAAATCAATATCAGTGTTGCTGGAATAGAAACAGGAGAGAGTAAAAAGAGATGAGATCAGAAAGTTGTTAACAAGGGGTCAGATTAGGTAGGAATAAGGTCATGGCAGGAAATAAACAGAAAATGCTTTAGGTCTTTATTCAAACATTTTTGGTCTCATTATCATTGGGGAGGTACTGGAGAGTTTTGAGCAAAGAAGTAACGTTATCTGACTTATGTTTCAAAAGGATCGTTTTGACCACTGTGTTGAAAATTGATATCAGAAAAAGAATGTATATATATGTATGACTGGGTCACTTTGCTATACAGCAGAAATTAATACAATATTGTAAATCAACTATACTTTAATAAAAAAATTTTATAAAGAAAATTGAGTGTGTGGGTTCAAGAATAGAAATAGGGAATCCAATTGGGAGACTTCTGCAATAATCCACAAGAGATGATGGTGGTTCAGGGTAGTGATTACAGTGGAGTTGGTAAGCTTTGAGATTTTGGGCATAAATTTTGAAGATAGAGTCAGTAAACTTTCCTGAAGGGCTGAATGTTTCATATGAGAGGAAGAAAAGAGCCACGAATGAGTTCAAGGCTTTTGACCTGGGTAGCCAGAATTACAGAATTGAAATTACCTTCACTGGCGTTGGCTGTAAGTGAAGCAAGTTTTGAAGAGGAAGATCAGGGGTTCTATTTTGAAGATATCTGAGATTTTGAGTTGTCAGAAATCTTGTAGGCATATTTGAAGGGGCCACTACAAATATGTTTTGGTGTTTAGGAGAAAGAAGTATGCTGGAAATAGACATTGGGCTGTCATTTACATATGAATGGAACTTAAGGGTAGATAGATCATGAAGGGAATGAATGTAAATCAAGAAGAGAGGACCAGGGACTGATCCCTTGGGCCCTTCCAACATTACAAAGTCTGGGACAAGAGCGGGGGCTAGCCAAAGGGAAATGAGGAGTGACCTGGTGAGACAGAAAGAAAACTAGTAGATTTAGTGTCCTGGAAGACAAATGAAAGTATAACTATAAGAAGGGATTGATCAGTGTTGTCAAAGGCTCTGGATAGGTCAAGAAAGTTAGGACTGAGAACTGACCAATGGATTCAGAAAGGATGTCATTTGTTGACCCTGAGAAAAACAGTTATCATAAGAAATCTCTGATCAGAGGGAGCTGGGGAGAGTAATCATGGACAAATTTTTTGGAGTGGTTTTGCTGCAGTAGAAGGGAAAAAAAGTAGCATAGTAGCTTCAGGGAAGTTGAGACAAAAATGAAGCTCTTATAAACTAGGACAAATAACAGAATATTTGTATGTTAATTGGAGTGACCCATTAGAGAGGGAAAGATTTATGATGTAAAGGGGCAAAGAATTTCTGAGACACCATCTATCCTTGAATAAGTGAGTACAAATGAACAGGAGCTTGGATAATTCTCATATGAAACCATGTGGGAAGACAGGGTATCAGGATGCAGATGCTGATAGAGAGTAGACATGGCGCAGAGGCTTGTGGAAGTTATTCTTTGATTGGTTTAGTTTTCTCAGAGAAGTAATAAGAAAGGTCATCAGCTGAGAGTGAAGATAGGATAAAGGTTTTGAGTAAAGAGGTGGTGATTTGCAGTAGTCACCAAATGGGAGAGTGAGTGTTTAGGGACCTATCTTTTGATTACCTGGTGATATTGAAGGCCTACTTGAAATCATGAATTTGGAGCAAGATGTCTCTATTATACTTAGTTGTCTCTCATCAACCAATTTATTTACACAGGTATTTCTAATATACTATCTATTGTAATGAATCATTCATAAAATCACCCTTAGCCATATAGAATACAAGAAATTAGGGAGTCCCTGTTGTGGCTCAGCAGAAACAAATCTGACTACAAACCATGAGGTTGTGGATTCAATCCCTGGCCTCACTCAGTAGGTTAAGGATCTGGCATTGTAGGTTGCAGACATGGCTCAGATCTTGCATTGATGTGGCTGTGGTGTAGGCTAGCAGCTGGACCCCAAGTCTGGAAACCTCCATATGCTGCAGGTGCAGCCCAAAAGCAAAAAAAAAAACAAACAACAACAACAAAAAAAAACCAAGAAACTGTTTTAATACAATGTCAGTTTAGGAAAACGTATAATTCAATTTTACTTAGTTTAATAGGAATCTTTAGTATAGATTTATTTCCTTGGTTTGCTGTAGTTTTTAACTATTGCTTTGCTGTCGGCCTTTCTTAGTCTATTCCCTTTTTTATTTGACAGTTTTTCTCTGCTTTTACTTCCAATCTAAGCTATAATTTTCCTTGTTAAAGTTTATTTTGTACTACAAAAAAAGGTGTGTGTGAGAGAGAGAGTGAAAGGGAGGCAGGGAGAGAGGGAGAGGGAGAAATTTTTATATTCTTCAGGCACGTACAATCTTGTTCTTGGTGATCATACCAAAAATATGAAGAACCAGGATAATATTAGAATAGATATCAACACTGGAGTAGAATCCCATATACCATCTACTGTGCTAAAGATTACCCCTTTAGGTGTAGTTCTGGGAAGATAGAGGGACCAGGACAGTTGGCAGATACTTGAATGGCTCAAGGAAGAGCTATTTACCAATTGGATCAGGAGAATTTCAGTGTTATTACCATACTACTACATGAATGTCAGACTTTTTCTCCCTTAGAAGTTAGCCTGAACAAAATTCCTGTGTTGAGCTATCTCACTTAGTATATCTGATTCCATATCTTTATAAATTTAATAATCTTCCCAGCTCTTTCCAATTCATTCTGCTAAACTTCCTTCGTACTTTCTATCCCCTTTCGTTGTTGTATCTTAAAAAGCTATTTAAACATGCTTTTGTTTATCTGATTGACAAGCAGGCATCCTTGAAGTAGTAGCACTGTGAAAGCTATGAGATTGGCTTGTCATTCTTCTAATTTTCAACTGGTGTGGAGACAATGGGCACAAATAATGTTGAATCCTTAATTACTTATACAGACAGCAAGGAAAAGATCAGCATGGTATCAGCTCCCTGTGTTCCTAGTTCCATAGGATGACACAAAGCAGGAGGGACCAGATGACAGACCAGACAAGTGATTTGTTGCTTTGCCATAAAGGAGCAAAATCTAAACTATAGTCTTGTAGTTTAACATGTAGGCTTTTTAAAAAATTTTTATTTCTTGACTTTTTCCCATTCTTAAAATGATTTTTATTTTTTCCATTATAGCTGGTTTATAGTATAGTGTCAATTTACTACTGTAGAGCAAAATGACCCAGTCACATATACATATATACATTCTTTTTCTCCATTATGTTCTATCATAAGTGACTAGATATAGTTTCCACTGCTATACAGCAGGATCTCATTGCTTATCCATTCCAAAGGCAATAGTTTGTGTCTTTTTACCCCAGATTCCCAGTCCATCCCACTCCCTCCCCCTCCCCTTGACAACCACAAGTCTGTTTAAACAGAGGCTTTCAGCTGTACAGTAAGAGAGGGGTAGAAGGTTCTGTATGCAACTGAAATTAGGTAGATAAGAAATGAGCTTGTGTCTGTCTTCCATGAGACTGAAATGGGAAACTGTCTCTTGGAGGCTCTTCATCAGGCTTATCTTTCTCCAGCAGAAATTTCAGGGCATTCTACTATGATTTGGGTCTGACTGCTATCAAGCCTTTCTTTTATAGTCTTTGTGGAACTGTGTAATGCTGAGAGAGTGCCGTGGTAGAGCTTTGATTTTATAGCATTGATTTTGAAGTGGGGGCTATTTTGTGCCCCAGAGGAGACTTGTATGTGGACATTTTGGTTATCACAACTTAGAGTGGGGGAAATGCTACTGACACTTTCTAGGTAGAGATCAGAGGTGCTGCTAAACATTCTAAAATGTACAGATAGTCCCCCACACCCCACAACAAAGAATTATCCAGTCTAAAATGTCAGTAGTGCTGGGGTTGAGAAGCCTTGTCCTAGAAGGATCTCTTCTTTGTTACTTCTTTCTCCTCCCCTATTATTTGGTGTCAAATAATATCTAATAATTTTATTATTATAAATTAATCTAACTACTTATTTAACATAATTTATTAATTTAATTTTTCATGTGTAAGTCTTTCTGTCAGGACATTTATTTCCTCAAGATCAGAACCAGTCATGCAGTCTATGTATTTCATAAAACATAATAAACATAAATAAATATGAGTAATTTTTATGAATACCCAAATTAAATCAGTTCCAACTCATTTTTTCCCCTAACCCAACCATAGTAGAGTAACTTATCCAAGTAAAACTTTATATTTATAAACAACCTTTTTTTTGTATTAAACATACACAAAAGCCTTTTATTTTACAGCGTAAAAATAGAAAGCACCCATAATTAGGAGGGGTTACTGTTTATTATACAGTTACATTATTGATGTCTCCATCTGTCATGGACTAGACTTAAAGGAAAAAAGGGCGTGATACTTGAGTTGGCCTCAGTGGAAGCT
Organism: Phacochoerus africanus; assembly: GCF_016906955.1. Classification (NCBI taxonomy): domain Eukaryota; kingdom Metazoa; phylum Chordata; class Mammalia; order Artiodactyla; family Suidae; genus Phacochoerus; species Phacochoerus africanus. The sequence continues at coordinate 61,101,390 of NC_062555.1, forward strand.
GTATAATAGAGCCTTGGTTCAGAGGTTAGATATATTAACCAGAATTATCTATTGCAAGGCATGAAATTAATCTCAGATCATATATTAATATTAGTACCTGAAATTTAAGTGTCTAATGTGTGCTAGGTATTTTCCTAGTAACTTTACATGTGTCTTTTGGTCCTTACAGCTACTTTATGAGATGTCCAAATTTTGATAGGTGAAGAAACTGAAGCTCAGGTTAAGTGACTTACCCAAGGTCACATAATCAGTAAGGACATAAAGCAGGTTTTGAGTCAAGCATTCTGACTCTAGAACTCATGCTCTTACAATAGATTACACCATTAATAAAACATTGGTGAAAAGAAATCTCATTCCTCTATCTAATTTTGCTGTTTTTGGAATACCTAATTATATTCATGGATTATGTAGAATTTATAGAATTACATATTGATTTTTCTTTTACTTATTTACTTGCTCTACCAGGTGATTTAATTTAATGTCTATGAATAAAGGTTATGTAACTTGTTTTATTTTACAAACTGTGTATACCTGGAGCATACATTCTATCTTAAGTATAATTTAAACTCTTAAATTATGAGAGTAAATATATTTTATTTATTGATAATAAATATAGTTTATTTATTGAAATTTTAACAGGGTTATTCAAATTCCACCAGAAGTGCAAACTTATGAAACTGTACAGCAGAAAATTGAAGGTGATAATATGTTATACATTTTAGCTTGTATAGAGTTTCCTAGATACATTGACATTTTGAGTATTAAAGTTTAAAATTTTATAGCCATAAAAATTATGCAGTGATAAAGATATTCAGTAGTGAGTTTGATATTTTCAATTAAAGTTCTTATTATATTCCAGATTCTGAGTGTACAGAATGAATAAAACTTGGTTGTTACCCTCATAAAATCAACCCATGCTAATATGCTTGTATCCACTACTATGTAGTAATGATACAAGCATATTATGTATTATTTTAATATTATCTAATGCATGATAAAGGTATGTATAATTTGCAGTGAGTTCACAGAAAAGAACCAGTTTGTTCAGCCTGAAGGAGTTTTGAAGGTTTTATGCAACCTTGTGAAGTGAGAAAGGGAGATATTTGGTATTTTAAGAAGAGGATACAGTATGAGGAACAGCGTGAAGAGGGCATTGCCACCGAAATGGTATTAAAGTGTGAAGTAATAGGTAGGAATAGGGTAGGAGAGAGCCTAGGCAGAGGGATTAGATACTGTGCTAAGGAATGCTTCCTTTCCCCCCATATATAATAAGGAATCATTGAAGTTTTTTATAGGGAAGTGACATGTTGCATTTTATTTGAGAGAGATTACTCTGACCAGGCGTATTGAGAAGCTAGATTTGGAGATTGAGAATAGGAAAGGGAAGTTATTGCTGTATCTTAAATGTGTGGGAAGTGCCTATATTAGAACACAAACAGGAGGAAAAAAGTCAGATTTGAGAAATATTTACTTGATAAAATTGGCAAAACCTGGTGATTAGATATAAAGGAAGTGAGATTAGATGATTAAAATTAACCAGGAGAATATATGAGGAAAGACAAGTTTTGTTGAGAAAAACGATGAATTCACATCACTCAGTTGTTATGCATATTCTTTAAGATGTTATTTCTGTTAGATATTTGGGAGTACCTACAGTGTTGGCAGTTCTACTGGTTTTTTTAGAATTTTCTTTTCTCTTGAATGATTTATGAAAATAAAAACTATGAAATTTAAATTTATACATAATTGATATTTGAAACTTATGACAAATTCAATATTATTTCAGAATTCATAACAACACACTCAACTGAAGAAATTTCAGATGTTTTTGCAACTGAGCCACGTAAGTTTCTACTTATTAAGCATCATGTATTAATAACCTCTGTTGAGTGTATTAATTTCTATAATATTATATAATTTAATAATTATTAAATTACAACATAAACTCCCTGGAGTTTGAAGCCATACAGTTGGGCTGGCTATCAAGCAAATGTTGAAATTCCTGGTAACCTAATTACTACCAAAAATAGACTTATTTTTTTGTTTTTTCACTTCCCTGTGGCATATAGAAATCTTGGGCCAGGGATCAGATCTTAGTCACAGTCGTGAACCCATGTCCCGTTGCTCCAGAAACCCTACCTATCCTGTTGGGCCATAGTGGGAATTCATAGACTCATTTTTTAAGAGTACCATCTCATCACTTGGAATAGAGTATATTTAATTGTGATTAGAATATGCTACAAAAATGTTGCAGAGGTGGTAGCTCTTTGAGGTTGGAGCAGTGATAAATTTAAGAAATATTTGTAGATTTTGTTACTATGAATTATAGATCATCTCATATACACTAATGCTTTGACTGCATCTGAATACCTATCAGTTCATGAATATAAAGAGCTGCTAGAATGCAAATTTCTAGAATTCAAACTTTTGACTACCTGTCAACAGAATGGAGAAATTACCTTGCTTATGCCTTAATACTGGAGAGAATTTTGAAACAGTCACCTAAGGTATGCTGTGGAATACAGTTTTAGAAGTAGAAAATAAGATTTGATTGGAAAATGTTGATGGGAATTCTATCCCCTTTCATCTTCTACTGTAAACCCTAACGTTGCCGTAGTTAAACCAAGGACAGCTGTACATTCCACAGCACTCCCAAGATCTATAGAAACTTCTGATCTGAGGCAGCCCTGACTGGCTAGGTAGAATAGGTAGTAACAGCTTCTCTGTGCATCAAGGGGAAACCTCTGCATATCTGTAGAGCTCTCTCTCCTTCAATCTATGCAGTTATCTCATGTCTAATACTGTGCCCTGTGAATCCTAGCTGCTTTGGTCTTCCCAAACTCGAAACTTTTCTCTGAACTCAGGGAGACCAGTAAATTTTGTCTGGGTTTCTCTTCCTTATTCTGTGGCCTGGAAACTCCCAGCAGTGAGCTGAGGTCATCATAGAGCTATGATGTTTTCTTTCTGTCTGGGATTACTGCCCTGCGCTTTCTGTTTTCTAGTGTCTGAATATTACTGTTTCATATATTTTGTTCATTTTTTTATATGATAATTTTTTTTCCCATTATACCTGGTTTACAGTGTTCTGTCAATTTTCTACCATACAGCATGGTGACCCAGTTACACATACAAGTATACATTCTATTTTCTCACATTATCATGCTCCATCATAAGTGACTAGACATAGTTCCCAGTGCTACACAGCAGGATCTCACTGCTAATCCACTCCAAAGGCAATAGCCTGCATCTATTGACCTCAAGTTTCAAATCCATCCCACTCTCTCCCTATTCCCCTTGGCAAACACAAGTCTGTTCTCCATGTCCATGACTTTCTTTTCTGTGGAAAGATTTATTTGTGCCGTATATTAGATTCCAGATATAAGTGATAATCATATGGTGTTTTGTTCAGTTTTTAACTGGTTTAAAATGAAAGGATAATTCTAGTCCCTGATGTGCCATCACAGACAAAAACTGAAGCCTGTGTGCTCATTTATAGGCCAGTGGAACATGTCTTCCAAACCTCAAACCAAATTCTAAATAATAAAATAAAATATAATAGTAGAAATTTTCTTTTCTTTTTTTCTTTTCTTTCATCCTTTTAGGGCTGCACCCGTGGCACATGGAGGTTCCCAGGCTAGGGGTCTAATCGGAGCTGTAGCTGCCAGCCTACACCACAGCCACAGCAATGCCAGATCTGAACCGCATCTGTGACCTATACCACAGCTCACAGCAATGCCGGATCCTTAAACCACTGAGCGAGGCCAGGAGTTGAACCCTCAATGTCATGGTTCCTAGTTGGATTCGCTTCCACTTTGCCATGATGGGAACTCCGAAATTTTCGCATAATTTTGTTTTTTGTCTTTCGTCTTTTTAGGACCGCACCTGTGGCACATGGAGGTTCCCAGACTAGGGGTCGAATTGGAGCTCTACTGCTGACCTACGCCACAGCCACAGAAAAACCAGATCCGAACCACATCCGTGACTACACCGACACCAGATCCTTAACCCCTTGAGCAAGGCCAGGGATCAAACCCATGGCCTCATGTATACTAGTGGGGTTCGTTAACCACTGAGCCATGATGGGAACTCTTTCTCATAATTTTTAAGGGAAGCAGAGGACAGGGTTACTTTGCACAATGTAGAGAAACCCTCTCACAAATTCTTAAGTGTCTTTTCCCGCGGCAGCTCAGTCCCTGGGCTCCCCTGGTTTATGTCTACACTTTCTCGTTGCTTTTTCACTCGTATACTCTTTTTTTCTCTTAAAAGTACTCATTTTCATTCTCTAAATTCTGTAGATTCTACCTGTTAATAAGACAAGAGCTAGCTTTGAATTCCATTCAGTTTTTTCTTTTTTAGACTATTATTTAATTTCGCTGTTACTTCATTTCATAATTAATGAACTTTATTTTTAAGAGCAGTTTTAGGTTAATAGAAAAATTGAGCAGAAAGTACAGAGAGTTTCCATATACTCATTCTCCTCCCTACTCTATAATTAAACTTTGCATTACTGCTGAACATTGTTTAACACTGATAAACCAGTACAGTACATTAATTGAAGTCCATAGTTTACATAGGGTTCAATCTTTGTATCATACAGTTCTGTGGGTTGTGACAAATGCACATCATGTATCCAGCATTAAAGTATCACACAGAGTAGTTTCACTGCCCTGAAAATCTCATGTTCCACATATCCTTATCTCCCTCCATCCACCAGAACCCCCGGTTGTCTCTAGAATATTATCTTTTCAAAATATCATGTATTTGAAATCATGCAGTCCTTCTTTTACTTAGCAATATGCATTTACGATTCCTCCATGTCTTTTTATGGTTTTATAGCTCATTTATTTTACTTTTAAAAATTTATTTGGCCATATCTGCAATATGCAGAAGTTCCTGGGCCAGGAATTGAACCCTAGTCACACCAGTGTCAACTGGATCTGCAACTGCAAGGCAACCATGAACTCTTATAGTTCATTTATTTTTGTTTTTATTTTTATTTTTTGGCTATGCCCCCCACCCAGCATGTGGGATCAAACCTGATCAAACCTGAGTCACAGCAGTGAAAACACACCAGATCCTTAACCCACTGAGCCACCAAGGAATTCCTTATATTTATGGTTGAATAACAATCTATTGTATAGATGTACCAGTTTTTTTTTTTTTTCCTTTTTGCCCTGCACCTGCAGCATATGGGAGTTCCCAGGCTAGGCGTCGAATCGGAGCTGCAGCTGATGCCCTACACCATAGCCATATAGTAAAATTATGTTTAGTTTTTAGGAAACTGCAGGGACTGTATCATTTTGCATTTCTGCTAGCAATAAGCATGAGAATTTCTGGAGTTCTACATCTTTGTCAGCCTATGATGTTGTCAGAATTTTTTGTTTTTAGCCATTTAAAAGGTGTTTTGCATTATCTTGTTTTTTAATTAAATTTTATTTTATCTTGTTTTAATTTGTGATTCTCTAATGACGTATGATGTTGGGCAACCTTTCGTTTGTTTATCTACCATCTATCTTCTTTGGTGAGGTACTTGTTCAGATCTTTAACTCATTTTTTAATGAGGTCATTTACTTTCTTACTGTTGAGTTTTAAGTGTTCTTTGTATACTTTGGACACAAGTTCTTCATCAGATATGAGTTTTTCAAAGATCTTTTTCTTAGTCTGTGGTTTATATTTTCATTCTCTTAACAGCGTCTTTTCAGAGCAGGAGTTTTAAATTTTAATAAAGTTGAACTTACCAGTTTTTTCTTTCATGGATTGTGCTTTCGGTGTTGTGCCTAAAAGTCATCTTCAAACCCAATGTAACCTAGATTGTTTTTCCTATGTTATTCTTTAGAAGTTTCATACTCCACACCCCTGGCATATGGAAGTTCCTGGGCCATAGATCAAATCTGTGCCAGGGCAGCCCCCTGAGCCACAGCTGTGACAAAGCCATATCCTTAACCTGCTGAGAGCCACCAGTGAACTCCTGAAATTTCATACTTTTGCCTATTATATTTAAATCTATGATCCATTTTGAATTAATTTCTGTGAAGTTAAGATGTGTCTAATTTTTTCTTTGCATGTGAATATACACTTTTTCCAGTACCATTTGTTAGAGAGACTAATCTTCCACCATTGTTGCTTTGCTAAAAGTCAGTTGACTATATTTGTGTGGTTGTGTTTCTGGGATCTCTGTTCTGTTCCATTGACCTATTTGTCTCTTCTTTGCTCATACCAGACTGTCTTGATTACTGCAGCTTTATAGTGAGTCTTGAATTTGGATAGTCAACCTTCCTACTTTGTTCTTCAGTATAGTATTGGCCTCTTTAGATCTATTGACTTTTCACATAAAATTTAGAATAAGTTTGTTGTTACCCACATAATTGCTTGCTGAGTTTTTGATTGGAACTGCATTGAATCTACAGATCAAGTTGGTGAAAACTTATATCTTAACAGTAATGAGTCTTCCTATCCATGAACATGGAGTATCTCTCCATTTATGTGTATCTTCTTTGATTTTTTTCATCAGATAGTTATACTTTTCCTTATGTAAAGCTTATACATATTTATTTAGATTAATATCTCAGTATTGAGATTTCAGTACTTCTGTAAACAGTGTGTTTATAACTTCAAATTCTACTTTTTAAAAAAAAAATTTATGGCCACTCCCTTGGTATATGGAAGTTCTTGGATAGGGACTAAGTCTGAGCTGCAGCTGTGATCTACACATATTGGAGTTGTGGCAGTGCTGGATCCTTTAACCCACTGCACTGGGCTGGGGATTGAACCTGCACCTCTGCAGTAACCTGAGCCACTGTGCCATAGCAAGAACTCCTTTTTTTTCCTACTTGTTGCTAGTATATAGAAAAGCAATTGCAGTTTACTTCTGTACATTACTCTTGTATGCTGTAATCTTTCTATGATCATTTACTTGTTCCAGGAGATTTTTGGTGATTCTTTGGAATTTTCTATGTAGCCAGTCATGCCAGCAGTGAAAAAAGACATATTTACTCCTTTCTTCTCGATCTTTATACTTTTTCTTTTCTTTTCTTGTATTATTGCATTAGGCTAGGACTTCTAGTATGTTGGTGAATAGGAGTGGAAGAGAGAACATGCTTGTCTTGTTACTGACCTGGGGGAAAGCATTGTTTGTTACCATTAAGTATGGTGTTAGCTATATGTTTTTTGTTTGATTTTTCTATTAAGTTGAGGATGTTTATTTCTATTTCTAGTTTTCAAAGAATTTTTGTTGTGTATGAGTATTATATTTTTGTCAAATTCTTTTTCTGTATCTTTTAAAATGATCATAAATTTCCCCTTTGGCATATAGATATGACAGATTATATTAGCTGGTTTTCAAATGTTGACCCAGCCTTACATAGTTGGGATAAATCTCACTTGGTTGGGCATATAATTTTTCCCATACCTTGTTAGATTGGATTTGCTAAATTTTGTTTAGGATTTTTACATCTGTGTTCATGAGAGATTCTGGTATGTAGTTATCCTTGTTCGCTAATGCTTTTGGTTTTAGTATTAAGAGTAACGCTAGTCTTATAAAATGGGTTAGGAAGTGTTTCCTCTGTTTCTATCATCTGGAATAGATTGCAGATAATCGGTATAATTTTCCGTATAGGTTTGGTAGGATTTGCCGGTGTAGTCATCTGATCCTGGTGCTTTCTCTTTTGGAAGGATATCAATTATTGATCCAGTTTCTGTAAGATAAAAGATATATATTCTGTTGCTTTCTCTTTTGGAAGGATATCAATTATTGATCTAGTTTCTGTAAGATAAAAGATATATATTCTGTTCAGAATATTTCTTATTGTATGAGTTTTAGTAGATTGTGTCTTTCAAGGTATTGGTTATTTCATGTAAATTGTCAAATTTGTTGGCATAATTTTTATAGCATTTTTATTACTTTTTATGTCCATGGGATCTGCTGTGATGTCCCCTCTTTCATTACTGATGTTAGTTATTTGTGTCCTATCTTTTTTCTTAGCTTGCCTAGAGACTAACTCATTTTCTTGATTTTTTTTTCAAAGAATCAGCTTTTGGTTTAATTAATTTTCTGCAATGATTTACTGTTTTTTCATTGCTCCAATTTTTATTATTTCTTTTCTTCTGTTTACTTTGGATTTAATTAGGTCTTTTCTTTTCCACCCTCTTAAGGTGTAAGCTTAGGTTATTGATTTAAGATCTTTATTTTGTGATGAATAGTCATTCAGTGCTATAAATTTCCCTTTCATTGCATTGCATTTCATAAAATTTAATGTTACATTTTTTTAGTTCAAAATGTATTTTAGTTTCTCTGAGGCTTCTTTGTCACATGTGCTATTTGGGAGTGTTATTTAATCTCTAAAATGTATTGTGATTTTCAAGATATCTTTCTATTACTGACTTATAATTTGTTTTGAGGTCTGATTATATGATGTCTGTTTTTTAAATTTATTAAGGATATTTTTCCCCCAGAATATGGTCTTTTTTGGAGTATGTACCATGTGAGATTCAGAATAATGTATATTCTGCTCTTGTTGCATGAAGTAATCTATAGAGGTCTATTTTATCCAGTTGAATGATGGTGTTTTTGAGTTCACTAAATCCTTAGCAATTTTCTGCCTGCTAGATCTGTCCACTTCTGATAGAAGGGTGTCAAAGTCTCCAGTTTCAATAGTGGATTCATCTATATCTCCTTGCAGTTTATCAGTTTTCCTCTTATTTTGACTCTGTTGTTAGGCACATGCACATTGAGGATTATTATGTATCGTTGCAGAACTGACTCATTTACCATTAAACGCTCCTGTTTATTCTTAGTAACTTTTTTGTTTCAACGTCTGCTCTGCTCAGAATTAATGTAGTTCTGCTTTATTTTGATTAATGTTAGCATTATCCTCATTATAATTTATTAAGTTAATATTTAAAGTTGTATGCATTACATAGTTAGGTCTCATTTTTTGATCCACTCTGACAATATCTGACTGTAAATTGTTGCGTTTAGACCATTGATGCTCAAACTGAATTTTTATATAATTAGATTAATGTCTACTATATTTGTAAGTGTTTTCTATTTGTTGCTGCTGTTCTTCTATTCAGCTTTTGTCCTCTGCTCTTTACCTGCCTTTTGAGGATTTGATTGAACATTTTATGTTTTCTCTAATGTTACTGAGATATAATTGACATAACATTACGTAAGTGTAAGATGTTAACTTTAAGTATTTATATATTACAAAATGATTATCATCGTGTTAACTAAAACATCACATTATAGACTTACTATTTCTTCTTTTTGATAAGAAATATTAAGATCTGTTCTCTTAGCAACTTCCAAGTATATAGCACAGAATTGTTGACTATAATAACATGTTTTTGATCCCTAGGAACTTACTCCTTTTCTAACCAGAAGTTTGTACTCTTTGACCTATATATCCCATTACCCCAACCTAAAGTCCTTAGTAACTACCATTCTGTTCTGTTTCTATGAGTTCATCTTTCTTATAGATCACATGTAAGTGATAGCAGTATTTGTTTTTCTGTTTCTGACTTACTTCACTTAGCATAATGCCCTCAGGTTCCATCCATGTTGTCACAACTGGCAGCACTTCCCTCTTTTTCGTGACTGACTAATATTACACCACACACACATATACACCATGTTGTCTTTATCCTTTCATCCCTTAGTGGACATGTAGGTTTTTAAAAAATATATTGACTGTTGTGAATAATGCTTCAATAAACATGGGAGTACAGACATATCTCATTGACATCCTGTTTCATTCCCTTTGAATATATATCCAGAGGTGGAATTGTTATATCATATGGTAGTTCTGTTTTAAAATTTTTGAGGAACCTCTATGTTGTTTTCCATAGTTTAAATTTTGCAACAATTTACATTCCCACTAAAAGTGTACAAGGGTTTCCTTTTTTTCCACGTCTTTACAAGCACTTTTATCTTTTTGATGATAGCCATTTGTGGTAGTATCTCATTTTGGATTGGATTTGCATTTTCTTAATGGTAAGTGTTTTCCACGTCTTTACAAGCACTTTTATCTTTTTGATGATAGCCATTTGTGGTAGTATCTCATTTTGGATTGGATTTGCATTTTCTTGATGGTAAGTGTTGTTGAGCATCTTTTTATTTACATGTTGGCTGTCTGTATTTTTTTAGAAAAATATATATTTATATGTTCTGCTCATTTTAAATCAGATTACTTGGGGTTTTTTGACTATTGAATTGTATGAATTCTTTATTTTGGGTAATAACCCTTTATCAGATTTGAGATTTGCAAAAATTTTCTCCCATTTTGTAGGTGGTTTGCTTTGCTGTGCAGAAGCTTTTTTGATGTAGTCTCATTTGTTTATTTTGGCTTTTGTTGCCTTTGCTTTTGGTGTCAATCCAAAGGATCATTGCCAAGAATAATGTTGAGGTGCTTACCACCTGTGTTTTCTTCCACAAGTTTTATGGTTTCAGATCTTAAATTTAACTCTTTAATCTGTTTTATTTTTTGTGTATAGAGTAAGATAGGGTCCAGTTTTATTGTTTTGTATGTTTCTATTCAGTTTTCTGAAAGACTATACCTTTCATTTTATCCTTGGCTCCTCTGTCATAAATTAATTGACCATATATGAGTGAGTTTAATTCTGCTCTCCATTCTGCTTAGTTCATCTGTGTGTCTGTTTTTAATTACAGTACTATGCTGCTCTAATTACTATAACTTTGTAATGTAGTTTGATATCATGCAGCATGATACCTCCAGCTTTATTCTTCTATCACAAGATTGCTTTGGCTATTTGGGTTCTTTTGTGCTCCTGTACAAATTATAGGATTTTTTGTTCTATATCTGTTTTAAAAAAAGCCATTGGTATTTTAATAGGATTTGTGTTGAGTCTGTGGATTCTTTGGAGTAGTAGGGATATTTTAACAGCATTAATTCTTCTAATTCATGAGTGTGGACTATCTATTTTGTGTCTTCTTCCACTTCTTTCACCAATGTCTTGTAGTTTTCAGTGTACAGGTCTTTTACCTCCTTGGCTAAATTTATTCCTAGGTATTTTATTCTTTTTTATGCAACTGTATATGGGCTTTTTTTCTTATTTTGTTGATAGTTATTAGCATATAGAAGTGCAACAGATTTTGTATACTGATTTTGTACCCTGAAACGTAACCATCTTTACTAGTTCTAACAATTCTTTTGTGGAGTCTTTAGAGTTTTCTATATGTAGTAGCATATCGTGTGCAAATAGTGACTGTTTCACTTCTTTTTTTCCCATTTTGAATGCTTTAATTTCTTTTTCTTACCTAGTTTCTCTGGCTAGAACTTCCAGTACAACGGAAGTAAAAGTGTCAAGAGTAGGCGTCCATCTTTTTGTTCCTGACTGTAGGGGAAAAGCTTTCAGATTTTACTATTAAGTATTAAGTTAGCTAGGCTTGTCATATATGGCCTTTATTATTTTGGAGTATATTCCCTCTATATCCAGTTTGTTGAGAGTTTACATCATAAATGGATGTTTAATTTCATCAAATGCTTTTTCTGCATCTATTGAGATCACCATATGATTTTTATCCTTCATCTTTTTTATTGTGCTGTATCACAGTGATTGATTGGTTGTTGTTGAGCCATCCTTGTATCCCTGGAATAAATCCCAGTTGATCATGGTGTATGATACTTTTAATATTCTGTTCAATTTGGCTTGCTAGTATTTTGTTGAGGATTTTTACATCTATGTTCATCAGGAATATTAGCTCATAATTTTCTTTTCTTCTGGTGTCTCTGTCTGGTTTTGCTATCAGGATAAAGCTGCCCTTATAAAATGAGTTTAATGGAGTTCCCATTGTGGCTCAGTGGTTAACGAATCCGGCTAGGAACCATGAGGTTGTGGGTTCGATCCCTGTCCTTGCTCAGTGGGTTAACGATCTGGCATTACTGTGAACTGTGGTGTAGGTTGCAGACGCGGCTCAGATCCAGCGTTGCTGTGGCTCTGGTGTAGGCTGGCAGCTACAGCTCTGATTGGACTCCTGGCCTGGGAAACTCCGTATGCCGTGGGAACAGCTCAAGAAATGGCAAAAAGACAAAAAAAAAAAAAGAGTTTAAAAGTGTTTCTTGCTCTTTTGGGGGAATGAGTTTGCAAAGTGTTGGTATTGATTTTTCTTTGAATGTTTGGTAGAATTCACCAGTCAAGCCACCTCATCCTGGAATTTTGTTTGTTGAAAGGTTTTTAATTATTGATTCATTCTCTTTAATAGTAATCAGTCTGTTTAGATTTTCTATTTTCATGATTCTGCCTTGGAAGTTTGTATGTTTACAGGAATTTATTTTCTAAGATGTCCATTTTTTTGGCATACAATTTTTCATGGTAGTCTGTTATGATACTTTAGTTTCTGTGGTATCAGTCACAATGTCTCTTTCATTTCTCACTTTATTTATTTGAGTTCTCCCTCTTTTTTTCTTAGCGAGACTAGATAAAGATTTGTCAATTCGTTTATTTTTTCAGATAATCAGCTTTTGCTTTCATTGGTTTTCTAATTTTTTTAGTGTCTATTTCATTTCTGTTCTGATTTTTATTTCTTTCCCTCTACTAATTTTTGGATTAGTTTATTCCTTTTTTTAACCTTTCCTTGATATATGTACAGTTATATTCTTTGATATTTTTCTCATTTTTTTAAATAGATAGTTATTGCTATAAACATCTCTCTTAGACCTGCTTTTGTGACATTCAATAAGTTTTGGTATGTTTTGTTTTTACTTTAATTTGTCTCAGGGTACTTGTTTTTAATTTCACTGCTTTTTTTAAAATTTCACTTAATTTAACTTTTGATTTCTTCCTTGACCCATTACCTGCCCAGTAACATGTATTTAATCTCCACATTTATGAATTTTCCAGTTTTCTCCTTATAATTGATTTCTAGTTTTGTACCATTGTGGTCTGAAAAGATACTTTATATGATTTCAGTCTTCTTAAATCTGTTAAGTCTTGTTTTATGGACTAATATATTATTCCTGGAGAATTTTCTAGGTATACCCGAGAAGATTACGAAATCTTGCCTTAGGATGAATTGTTCTTTATATATTTGCTAAGCACAGCTGGTATAATGTTGTTAATTAATGTTGCCAACATTTAAAGCCACTGTTTCCTTATTAGTTTCCTGTGTGAATGATCTGTCAGTTGTTGTTAAATGGAGTTTTAGTACCATTGCTATTATTAGTTTTGTCTATTTCTCCCTTAATGTCTGTTAATATTTGTTTTATATATTTAGTGCTTCTGTACTGATTGCAAAAATATGTTATATTCTCTTGTGGTATTGACCTCTTTATCATTACATAATGACTTTCTTTACCTCTTGTTACTGTCTTTTTTTCAGACTATTTGTCTAATAAAATTAATCCAGCTTTCTTTTGCTTTTCATTTTCATGGAATATTTTTTTCCATCCTTTCACCTTTAGTCTGTGTCTGTATATCTGAAGTGAGTCTTTTGTAGGTAGCATATAGATGGGTCTTTTTTAAAAAAAAAAAATTAATCCTCTACTCTATGCCTTTAATTGAAGAATTTAGTCCATTAACATTTAAATCAGTTATTGATAGGTACATACTTATTGCCATTTTGTTAATTATTTTTCAGACCTTTTGTTTTTCCTCTGTCCCTTACTTCAGCTCTTGCTCTCTTCCTTGGTCATTGGATAACTTTCTTTAGTTGTATGCTTAGATTTATTTCTCCTTATTTTTTGTGTATCTCTTATATAAGTTTTTGCTTGGTGATTACCACGAGGCTTTCATGTAATAACTTATATGTATAACAGTTTAAGTTTATAACAACTTAAGTTTGAATGCATTCTGTAACTCTACATATTTACACTCCTTACTTTTTAAGTTGTTTTTTTTTGTCTTTTTGTCTTTTTGTCTTTTCTAGGGCCACATCTGCAGCATATGGAGGTTCCCAGGCTAGGAGTCTAATTGGAGCTACAGCTGCTGGCCTATGCCATAGCCACAGCAACACAGGGTCCGAGCTGCATCTGCAACCTGTACCACAGCTCATGGAAATGCCAGATCCTTAACCCACTGAGCAAGGCCAGGGATTGAACCCACAACCTCATGGCTCCTAGTTGGATTCCTTAACCACTGAGCCATGACGGGAACTCCCTTTTCAAGTTTTTGATGTCACATTTTACATCTTTTTATCTTATGCATCCCTTAATTTTTGTGGTTGCAATTATTGACACTACATTTGTTTTTTAACCTTCACGATAACTTTATAAGTGATTCAAACACTGTCTTTACTATGTGTTTTCTTTTACCAGTGAAATTTATACTTTCACATGTTTTCTTGTTGCTAATTATCACCCTTCATTTTTAGCTTTAAAGAAGTACCTTTAAGATTTCTTGAAAGTCTAGTTTAGTTATCAGTCAACTTCTTTAGCTTTTGTTTGTCTGAAAAAAAACCTCTTTATCTCCTTTGATTCTGATTGTTAACTTTTCTGGGTAGAGCATTCTTGGTTGGACATTTTTTCTTTCAGTGCTTTGGATGTCTTATGCCACCTCTTTGACCTGCGGCATTTCTGCTGAAAAATCTACTGGCTCTTTTGTGGGATTTCTTTTTTTTATATAACAAATTGTTTTTCTCTTGTTGCTCTAGGATTCTCTCCATGTCTTTAACCTTTGATATTTTATTTATAATGTATCTTGCTGTAGATTTCTTTGGGATCATCGTATTTGGAATTGTACGAGGATCCTGGTTCTGAACATCTGTCCCCCAACCTCCCAGGTCCTCATCCCCAGGTTAGGGACGTTTTTACTGATTATTTCTTCAAAAACTTTTTGGCTCTTTTCTATCTCTCTTCCCCATCTAGGACTCCAATTATGTAACTGTTAGTGTACTTGATATTATCCTATAAGTCCCTTAACCTATCTTCACTTTTTTTGATTCTTTTTTTCCTTTTTTGTTGCTTTGATTGGGTGAATTCCTCTGCACTGTCTTTGAGATCACTGATCCTTTCTGTTGTTTCATATAGTCTGTTACCAGATGACTCATGTGTTTATCAGTTCACTTATTTTTCGGCTCCGTGACTACTGCTTCAAACTTTATAATATTTTGTATCTCTTACTTGAAATTCTTACTATGTTCCTCCATTCTTCTCCCAATGAGCATCTTTACAACTGTTACTTTGAGCTGTTTGCCAGATGAATTGCTTATCTCTATTTTATTAAGTTTTTTTTTCCATTCTGAGATTTTTATCTTGTTCATTCATCTGGAACATATTTCATTCTTTCTTAATTTTGCTTGTCTAAACTGTGTTGGTTTCTATGCATTAGATAAAACAGCCACCTCTCCTACTTTGAAAGGTTGGCTTTGTTATTTAGCCCTGCTCTAGATCTTGGTTGTTTCTCAGACCTTTGTGATTATCTAAGCTGACTAGTTTGTTTTTAATAGCTCCCAGTACCTGAGAGTGTGCCAAGAGCAGCCAGTGTCCTAAAGAGCAAGATTTAATTAGGTGTTTAGAATAAGGATCGTTAGAAGCCAGACCCTCTGGCAATACTTTTTTTTGGTGGGGGAGGGGAGCACAATCATGGTATATGGAGGTTTCCAGGCTAGGGGTCAAATTGGAGCTACAGCTGCCGGCCTACACCACAGCCACCCCAACATGGGATCTGAGCCGAGTCTGCAACATACACCACAGGTCACGGCAATGCCAGATCCTAACCCACCGAGCAAGGCCAGGGATTGAACCCACATCCTCCGCTGAGCCACAAAGGGAACTCCTGTGTCCTTGCTTATATAGGCACCTGTACATTTGATGAAATAGTCATCTCTTCCAAACTTTATGAAAAGTTGTCAGTAAGGAAGAATCTTCAACTGTAGAACCTCAGTGGGGGAAAGGTGCCCAAGTATGCCCTGACCCCAGATGTAGCCTTGTGGGAGTGCCAAGTGTTAGGGACATGAGATAGAACTGAGTGTGGGGTCTTTGTGACTCACTGGCTCAGGCCATTGTATTCCATGGCACTGACAACTTCATGGTCCTTGGGATATGCTACAGGGGTCTTCAGAGGCTGCAAAGGCTGTTGGGGTCCTCAGTATTGTCTCCAGGTGTAGTAGCAAGGGGCCAGGGCAAGCAGTGGTAGTGGCCAGAGCTAAGTAGTGGCCATATACTTGCCTGTGAGAGCCAGTTCCAAGTCCATGTAGTGGCAGTGGCCAGTTATAAACACACACATTGTGGTGGGGGCTAGGACAGGCAGCAAGGGCTGGGACCAACTGTGGGTACACTGGCAGCTAAGAGTCCTGGCTGTCAGAGTGCACCACTGTGGCATTTGGGTATCACTACAGGCACACAGCAGTGGAGACTGGTGACAGGCCAGTGATGTGCAGGTGCACAGTTGGAAGGGGCTAGCTGCAGATGAGTGCAGTGGCGCAAGTCAGTGACAAGAGATAGGGCCTGACCTGCGTATACAAACAGCTGTGGGGATCTGGATGTTTTTGAGCTCTCCATAGCTGCACAGTCTTCATATGTGTGTGCATATGGCCGTAGAAGTTGGTGACCAGCTGGGCTGGGAGCAAGCAGATATACAGCTGAAGGTGCTAGTTCTGTTTAAGAACATGATGGTGGGTGTGAGCCACAGATGTCTACGCTGACATCTTGTATTCACTTAGATACAGACGCTTGGGCTGGCTGCTAGTATGGTTCCTGTGTTCCAGTGATGCTGGTGGTTAGGTCAAGGGAGTTGGGTGGGATTCAGGCAGCTGGCATCAGCCAAAGGGAATGCCTGTGAGGTTAAAGCTGATGAAATCTGCAGGGGGTCTGTAGTGGCTATGCTATAAATACTGGTTTATTCAGTGGTAAAAGCTGCTGGATTTCTCAGTGTAGCCAGTCATTGGAAATTGCGGTGACTCATGCTCCATGGCTGATGTTGGTAGCCCCACTTTTCTTCCTTGTTTCTAGCTATCACTGTGTGTCTCAGCTTTGCCTATCTCTAGGTGGTGTAAAATTTTTGTGGCTCACAAAGAAAGGCTGGATAAGCTGGCACCCCCTCTTCATTTCACTAGTGAGGTGAACTCATTCTAACTGGGGAGTTCCCTCTTAGCACTGAGCAGTGCTGGCTTGGGAGATGGAATGATGCTGGCAAAATGAAGCTGTTCTTCCTTCCGTTTTTGTGCAGTTATTCCCAGATTTTTTGTTCTAGAGTGTTGCTGAAGTTTTTAAAATGGACTCCAGAGCTGTCCCAGAGCTGTTTTTATTCACAGACGGCAGTTTAATTGTTGATCTTTGTTGGGGTCTCCTACTCCACAATCATGGTAATACCATGTCCTTAGACTCTTGCCTATATCCTTTGGGATACATGTACAGAAATTTTCGTATCAGTTTTGTTTGTAATAGTCCCCAAATTGAGGGTGTCAAATATCTGTGAAAAGTAGAATGGATAAATATGTTGTGGTCCATTCATACAGTGAAAAGCATATCATAATGAAAATATTTGAAATCTGGCTACCAATAACACCTTTAATCTTATAAGCATACTCTTAACTGAATGAAGTCCTAAATATACGGGGTATTTTAATTTATAATAAAAGCCAGTAAAACTTAACTCTGTTTATTAAGGGTACTAACACAGGTAGAAAAGATATAAAGATGAGAAAAAAAAAACAATAGGATCGTAGGTACCTATAGGGTGAAGGAAAGAGTTTTGAATGGGGCCGTCCACATAGAGAGCTTCTGGGATATATTGTCAGTTCCAGGTGCCTAATTGTAGACCTTGGGCGGTGGTTGTGTGGATGTTTCCTTTGTAATTATTCATCAAACTATAAATATGTTTTTATGTATTCTTTGCTAAGTACAATAGTTCATGATTATAAAATACAAAAGAATATTAAGGGGATTATGTATGTTGGGACTTCTAAAGAATGAAACTAAAACAAAAAACAATAGATTTAGCTAGGTGTAAAAATTCTGAAAATATCAGGAAGTAAAAATTAATAGACTTTTAATTGTGTTACACACTATATGCTAGTATTAATTGGTGCCTAAGAATGAGCAATAAAAAGGCAACTCAGGAGAAAAACAGGCAGGATATGAATAAGTATTTTACAGAAGAAGAAATAAAAATGTCCAGAAACAACTTAAATGATGATTGACCTAACTAGATCAGGGAAATGAAAATTAAAATAAAGAGAAAGAATATTTTACTTCAAGACGTATTGACAAAAACTAGTATTGGTGACTTGAAAAAAAGAACTCTGTCATACTTTGTTGGTTTAAACACAAATTTTTCGTATATATATATATGGTGCTATATAGCACTTACTATGATATTTTCTATCAAAAATGGCAAGTTGTGGAGTTCCCGTCCTGACGCGGTGGTTAACGAATCCGACTAGGAACCATGAGGTTGCGGGTTCGGTCCCTGCCCTTGCTCAGTGGGTTAACGATCCGGCATTGCCGTGAGCTGTGGTGTAGGTTGCAGACGCGGCTCGGATCCCGCGTTGCTGTGGCTCTGGCATAGGCCGGTGGCTACAGCTCCGATTCAACCCCTAGCCTGGGAACCTCCATATGCCGCAGGAGCGGCCCAAGAAATAGCAAAAAGACGAAAAAAAAAATGGCAAGTTGTTAGAAACACTCAACAACTCTATTTTTAGGAATTTGCCTCAACAGAGATACTGGTGTGAATGTATAAGAGGTTAAATTGCCATATAATATTCTTTCTTTCTTTTTTTTTTGTCTTTTTGCCTTTTCTAGGGCCGCATCTGCAACCTACACCACAGCTCACGGCAATGCCGGGTCCTTAACCCACTGAGCAAGGGCAGGGATCTAACCCGCAACCTCATGGTTCCTAGTCGGATTTGTTAACCACTGCGCCACAACCACTCCGCCATATAATCTTTTTTATGCTTACATCATAATTTAGCTATTCTTCTATTGATGTTCATATGGATAATCTCTATATTTCCATATCCACAGATAATACTACTGTTAGCATGTTTATAAGAGTAAAAAGCATAGTAACAACATGCATTTTTAGTTCTGGCTAAGTACTTAACAGTATATTCATAGCAATGGAATGCTCTATAGCTTTTAAAAATAATAAGAAAATTTTATATGAACTACTTAGAAACATTTTCCTCTACATTTAAAATGATAGAGCAAGATAAAAGCACTTTATGGATATTTTTATCCCATTGTATGTAACATGCATCCTAGATGCTAACTGTCTCTTACATGTCTTCCCAAGGGAAAGAAACTGTTCATTGATAACTAATATCATTCCTCATTAATATTTTTTTCCTTTACGGCCACACCTATGGCTTATGGAAGTTCCCAGACTAGGGATCGAATCAGGGCTGTAAATGAGGCCTGTGCAACACCAGATCTGAGCTACATCTGTGACCTACACTGGAGCAGCAACAACCCCAGATCCTTAACTGACTGAGCAAGGCCAGGAATCCAACCCGCATCCTCATGGAGACTACGTTGGTCCTTAAACCAGTGAGCCACAGTGGGAACTCCCATTAATACTTTTTTATTAATAAAATACTGAGGACTTTGTAATAGAGAAAAGAGGTCCTCCACCCTCCATAGTACACAACAAGCAGCTAGATCTCTCCTTCACATTTTGGCTACTTGAAAAGGAATTTTTAACTATTTTGTTAACTAGGGGTACTCTGCTCAGGAAAGAATCTTCACTAGGACAGTTCTCTTTTCTTATGTTTTAAAATTATTCATAATGAGAACTTGAGGAAGAGCATTTGGATGATTCTGCAGGCTGTTGCATCTATCAATGGAAAAATAATGTTCCCATCTATGCATTTTATACCACTGAGTTGAAATTTCTAAACTAGTAGTGTTGTAGTTTTAGAGGCTGATTAAAGGCTGTTTAGCCTGTTTTAAAGGCCACCATAACAAATTGCCATAGACTGAGTAGATTAAACTATGAAAATTTATTCCTCACAGTTCTGGAGGCTGAGAAGTTCAAATTAGGGTCCCAGCATGGTCAAGTCCTAGTCAGAGCCTTCTTCCTGGTTTGTACGTGGCCACCTTTTTTCTGTGCCTCAAATGGTGGAGAGAGAGCAGGGAGAAAGCAAGCAAGCTCTCTTCTGTGTTTCATGTGCCTCCATTCTCATGAATGAATTACTTTTCAAAGACTCCATCTCCGAATACCATCATATTGGAGGTGAGGGTTTTAACGTATCAATTTGGAGGAGCACAAACATTCAGTCCATAGAAAGGGCTCTTCTCCTTCTGGAGAATTGCATTTTTAGGTTGTGACAGGAACAATAGTTGATATTCTTTGTTATCCTTTACTGTATACAGGGCATAATTCAAAATTGTCCTATGCTATTATCAGATTAATTTAAAAATATTGTTTATTAAACCATATCACTTGTTATATGAGCATTTTTAATTACTCCCTCTTATAAGAAATCCTGAATTCGATTCTTTCTTCTAAAGGTCTCTGGTTTGTTTGGTTTCTTGATAGGCTTGATTTATTTGACCCCCTTGATACATGTTGCACGTTTCTGCTGTCTCTCCTTTGTCTGGTTCTCACATATAGCAGTGAGTTGTATCAGCATACAGACATAATTTCTGTCATTGTGATACCTTTAAATGTTTTCCTTTTTTTTTAAACAATAGAAACTACCACAATGAGTAATCTATTGAATGCCTTGTTGAAAATATTTGAAAACCAGGAAAATAAGTTAGAGAGGTAAGCTTTTGAAATAACTTACTTTCTTAATTATAAAAATGAAGTACATTTATTTCAGATAAATTGGAAACATAAAGATGAAGAGAAAACCAATGTCAAAAAACTTAGTGTTCTTAGTTTTTATTAT
This sequence comes from Phacochoerus africanus, assembly GCF_016906955.1. Lineage (NCBI taxonomy): Eukaryota > Metazoa > Chordata > Mammalia > Artiodactyla > Suidae > Phacochoerus > Phacochoerus africanus. Next base: position 61,122,178 of record NC_062555.1, read on the forward strand.
ATGTATAATTTTAAAACATAAAATTATAATCATACAAGATGTAAAATTGTATAACCACAATAGAAAATATTATGTCACTTTCTCAAAAGATATGATCCAGCAATTCCATTTCTGATATAAACCCCCCAAAATTGAAGTCAGGGTCTTGAAGAGATAGTTGTTCAGCTGTGTTTACTATAGCATATTTCATAATAGCAAAGAGGTGAATGCAAGCTAAATGTCCAGTGATGGATGAATGGATACAGAAAATGGGTATATACATACAATAGAATATTATATCCTAAAAAGGGAAAGGAATTCTGACACAAGATGCAACATGGATGAATCTCTTTTTTTTTTTTTTTTTTGCCTGTTCTGGGGCTGTTCCCACAGCATATGGAGGTTCCCAGGTCAGGGGTCTAATCAGAGCTGTAGCTGCCAGCCTATGCCAGAGCCACAGCAATGCAGGATCTGAGCCACATCTGCAACCTACACCACAGCTCACGGTAACACCAGATCCTTAACCCACTGAGCAAGGCCAGGTATCGAACCCGCAACCTCATGGTTCCTAGTCGGTTTCGTTAACCACTGAGCCACAATGGGAACTCCTAACATGGATGAATCTTGAGGACATTAATGCTTAGTAAAATAAGCCAGTCACAAAAATAAAGAATTGCATGATTTCACTTATGTAAGGCATCTAGAGTATTCAAATTCATGGGAACAGAAAGTGGAATGGTGGTTGCCAGTTTCTGAGGGGAATGAGGAATTTTCCCCAGTATCACAGCTGGAGCCTGCTGGTGGATTTGGTTGACTTTTCTTTTTTTATTGCCTCCTTTCTTACTAACTAGATGTAGTTTCAGTTCCGCATATTTTAGGGAAGGAAGGGGAAAGGTAAGGTATTTTGGAAAAGGTCTTACTTGACTGTTACTGCTTTCCTTCTCCATAACTGCATTTAACATAAACCAGTTTTCAGAGTATTCACTTTAAAGTGAATCTCACTATGCTTGAGATAAGGTCATTAATATCCACTCCTCCCTTAAGAATTTGAATAGGGATCAAGGCACCAGATGGCACTCTGTAAAGAAATACACTTTGTAACCCTAACCCTCTTATATTGTCCGTGTGGGTAAAACGTTTTCACTCTCTCTCAGCTGCCTATTGTTTTCTTCAGTGGTAATGGTCATCTGCTTCACTCTTTCCCTGTTTTTTTGTTTGGCTGTACCTGCAGTTCCTGGGCCAGTGATCAAATCCGCAGCACAGCTATAAGCAGAGACACAGCAGGGACAATGCTGGATTCTTAACCCGCTGAGCCATGAGGCAGCTCCACTTCTTCTTTTGTTAAAGTGTAGTTGACTTACAATGTTGCGTCAGTTTCTCCTGTATGACAAAGCGACTCAGTTATACACACACATATATATTTATTCTTTTTTTTAATTCTTTTCTGTCATGGTGTATCCCAGGAAATTGGCTATATAATTCTCTGTGCTATACAGTAGGACCTCGTTATTTATCCCTTCTCAATGTAACATTTTGCCTCTACTAACCCCAAACTCCCAGGCCATCTCACTCCCTCTCCACCTTTGGCAACCACAAGTCAGTTCTCTATGTCTGTGAGTTTGTTTCTGTTTGTAGATAGGTTCATTTGTGCCATAATTTAGATTCCACATATATAAGTGTTATCATATGGTATTTGTCTTTCTCTTTCTGAGTGACTGCACTTTGTATGATAATCTCTAGTTGCATCCATGTTGCTGTTGCTGCAAATGGCATTATTCTTTTGCTGGCTCAGTAGTATTCCATTGTATGTATGTACCACATCTTTTTTATCTATTCATCTGTCAGTGGACATTTAGATTGTTTCCATGTCTTGGCTATTGCAAATAGTGCTGCAATGAACATCGGAGTACATGTGTCTTTTCGAGTCATGGTTTTCTCTGGATAGATGCCCAGGAATGGGACTGCTGAATCATATGGTACTTTTTAGTTTTCTGAGGAACCTCCATCTTGTTCTCCATAGTGGTTGTACTAACTTATCATTTCCACCAACAGCGTAGGAGGGCTCTTTTCTCTGCACCCTCTCCAGCATTTGTTATTTGTAGACTTATTAATGATGGTTCTTCTGACTGGTGTCAGGTAATATTTTATTGTAGTTTTGATTTGCATTTTTCTAATAATTAGTGATATTGATCATGTGTTCTGTGTGTCTTCTTTGGAGAAATGTCTATTTAGGTGTTCTGCCAATTTTTCCATTGAGTTGTTTGGTTTTTGTTGTTGAGTCATTTGTATATTTTGGAGATTAAGCCCTTGTCAACTACATAGTTTATAAATATTTTCTCCCATTTTGTAGGTCTTTTTTTCTTTTTTTTTTATTGTTTCCTTTGCTGTGCAGAAGCTTGTAAGTTTGATTAGGTCCCATTTTTTTATTTTGGTTTTATTTCTATTGCCTTGGGTGACTGATCTAAGAAAACATTTCTAAGATTTATGTCAGAGAACGTTTTGCCTGTGTTCTCTTCTAGGAGTTTTAGGGTGTCATGTCTTATAAGTCCTTAAGCTATTTTGAGTTTATTTTTGTGCATGATTTGAGAGTATGTTCCAATTTCATTGATTTCATGCAGCTATCCAATTTTCTCAGTACCAAGTGCTAAAGAGACCATCTTTTTTCCATTTTGTCTGAATCCAGCAACACATAAAAAAGTTCATACAGTATCCCAAGTTCACAAGAATGATTCAACATATGAAAATCAATTAGTGTAATAGACCACATTAACAAAAGTCATAAATCACATGATCATCTCAATAGATGCAGAAAAAGCATTTGAGAAAATTCAACATCAGTTCATGATAAAAACTCTTACCAAAGTGGATATAGAAGGGACATATCTCAACATAATAAAAACCATTTATGACAAATCCACAGCCAATATAATACTGAAAGCCTTCCTGCTAAAATCTGGAACAAGACAAGGATACCCACTCTGACTACTTTTGTTCAACATAGTATCGCAAGTCCTAGCCACAGCAATCAGAAGAGAAAAAGAGGAGTTCACACTGTGGCTCAGTGGTAATGAACCCAACTAGCATCCATGAGGATGCAGGTTCAATTCCTGGCCTTGGCTCAGTGGGTTAATGATCTGGCGTTGCCATGAACTGTGGTGTAGGTTGCAGATGTGGCTTGGATCTGGCATTGCTGTGGCTGTGGTGCAGGCTAGCAGCTACAGCTCTGATTTGACCCCTAGCCTGGAACTTCCATACACTGTGGTTGTGGCCCTAAAAAGACCAAAAAAAAAAAAAAAATTGCAAAGTTAGCTTAAAATGCAAATATCAGTAAATGTAATACACAATACTGATTGAATAAAGGAAAAAACCCCACATGATTATCTTACTAGACAAAGTAAAAGCATTTGACAAAATCTGACACTATTTTATTGCTTTCCCCCCCCTCCCCGCCCCATGGCATATGGAGTTCCCCGGCCATGGATTGGATCCAAGCTGCTATTGCGACTTAACACCACAGCTGTGGCAATGCCAGATCCCTAACCTACTGTGTCATCCAGGAATCAAACCTGAGTACCACTGCTGCAGAAATGCTGACAGTCCCATTGCGCCACAATGGGAACTCCTGATACTCTTTTATGATAAAAATACTCCACCAACTAGGAATAGAAGGGAACTTCCTTAATCTAATAAAGACTGTTTACAATAATCCATAACTGATATCATTCTTAATGGTGAAAAACCTTAATACATTCTAAGATCAGAGACAAAACAGGACATTTTTACCCTTTCTGTTCATCATTGTAGTAGAGATTCTAGCTAGGGCATTTAGAGAAGAAAAGGAAATAAAAGTACTACCTCTTTTTGTAGATGTCATGACCTTACTATCTTTTGACAATCCTAAGGGATCCACTGAAAACTATTAGAAGAAATAAATTAATTTTTCAAAGTTTCAGTGTATAAAATTAATAAATAAAAATGAATTATATTTCGGTATACTAGTGGGTTGAATTATGTCCCCCTCCTCCTAAAAAATGTATGTTGAAGCTCTAACCCTTAGTATCTCTGAATGAATTTATTTGTATATAAGGTCATTGTAGATGTAATTATTTAAGTTGAGGTCATAGTGAAGTGGGGCGGGTCCTTAATGCAATATGACTGCTCTCTTACAATAAGGAGGAGGCAAATACACACAGAGGGAAGACAGTCGTGGAGGCAGAGATTGGAGTTACGCTGCCACAGTCCAAGAATGCTAGGGACTAGTAGAAGTTGCAAGAGGCAAAGAAGGATTCTCCTCTTTGGTTTCAGAGGGAACAGGCTCTACCAGCACCATAATATTAGATTTATAGTCTCTGAAACTCTGAGAGAGTAAGTTCTTGTTTTAAGTCACCAGTCTGCATATCTTGTGTGAGAAAATATCTTTTCAGATTATTTTTCTCTGAAATCTGGACCTCATACATTGGTGATGGAAATTTAAGTGGTACATCTGCTGTGGAACCTAGTCTGTCATTTGCTCAAAGTGTTAAATATGGAGTTAATATATGACCCAGAAATTCTGTTCCTATGTTTATACCTGAGAGAAATTAAAGCATATGTCCTCTCAAAAACTTGTACACGGATATTCATAGTAGCCAAAAAGTAGAAACAACCCAAATGTCCATAAACTGATGAATGGATAAATAAAATGAGTACATCCGTACAATGGAATATTATTTGGCAATAAAAAGGAACAAAGTACTGATACATGCTACAAACATGCTAAGTGTAAAAAAAAAACAGTCTCAAAAGAGCACATATTGTGCAATTCTGTTTATATGAAATATTCAAAATAGGCCAAGCTATAGAGACAAAAAGTAGACTAGTGGCTGCCAGGGCTGAGGCAATATTGGGAGAAATGGTGAGTGACTGTTAATGGATATGGAGGATCTTTTCGGGGTAATTAAAAGTTGCTAAAGTTAGATAACGATAATAATTGCTCAACTTAGTGAATATATTAAAAACCACTGAGGCATTCCTGTCATGACTCAGTGGTTAATGAATCCAACTAGGAACCATGAAGTTGCAGGTTCGATCCCTGGCCTTGCTCAGTGGGTTAAGGATCTGGCATTGCTATGAGCTATGGTGTAGGTCACAGATGTGGCTCAGATCTGGCATTGCTGTGGCTGTGGCGTAGGCCAGCGAATGCAGCTCCGATTAGACCCCTGGCCTTGGAACCTCCATGTGCCACAGGTGTGGCCCTAGAAAAGACAAAAAAAAAAGACAAAACCCACTGAATTGCATGTTTTAAATGAGTGAATTTTATGGTATGTTAATCATATCTTGAAATTTTTTTAAATTTTAATTATAATGAATAAAAAACTCATTAGTCAAAAAATCATCCATACTATGCAGTCATCAGCAAACTTCAGTCCATGAGTCAGATCTGGCCTGCAGCTTGTTTTTGTAAATAGAGTTTTATTACAACATAGCCATACCCATTGGTTTACCCATCATCTATTGCTGCTTTTGTGGAGTTGTGTGATAGGAACTGAGATCATCTGGTCTGTAAAGTCTAAAATGTTTACCATCTGACTCTTTATAGAAAAAGTTTGTCAAATCCTGCTATGGAATAAAAAGTTGTATTTAAAACAAGTGGTATAAGTTTACCAATATAAATATCAGAAACTGTGTTTAAGGGAAAAATGAGTTGAGAACAACATATACAGTGCTTTCATTTATGTAAAAAAGAAATCAGAACAAATATCCAGCCTACTAACAAAAATTATAGAATTGATTAGATATATAAAATGTTATGTAAATCCATGGAACAAGTTCTGGAAAGATACATAGCAATCTAATAATATCTCTAGGGAGAGCACTGAATTTTTTGGAATGCAAAAAATCTTACTTGGAGTTCCCGTTGTGGCGCAGTGGTTAACAAATCCAACTAGGAACCATAAGGTTGCAGGTTCGGTCCCTGACCTTGCTCAGTGGGATAAGGATCTGGCATTGCCATGAGCTGTGGTGTAGGTTGCAGACATGGCTTAGATCCAGAGTTGCTGTGGCTCTGGCGTAATGGCGGCTACAGCTCCAATTCGACCCCTAGCCTGGGAACCTCCATATGCTGTGGGAGTGGCCCTAGAAAAGGCAAAAAGACAAAAAAAAATCTTACTTATAATAATCTTATGCTAAGTTTTTTACAAAGAAAATATATGAGGATATCACATAATAAAATATAAATGTAAAATTATAGTGTGTTATATAGATATTTTTGGTTTGTTTTTCAGAGCTATGAATGAGCAAGTTTTGTTAGAGACTGTAAGTATAGCACTCTTAGTTTGAAATTGCACTTTGTCCTTGATGTTAATAGATTCTAGAAATTGTCAGGATATATAATATTAAAGATCTAATGCTTAGTTTATAAAGAGATTTTTCTCTTTTTCTATTTTTTTTTTTTTTTTTTTTTTACTTTTTAGGATTGCACCTGTGGCATATGGGAGTTCCAGGCTAGGGGTAGAGGGGTCGAATCAGAGCTGCATCTGTTGACCACAGCCATAGCTGCAGCAATGCAGGATCCAAGCCATGTTTTCAATCTACCCCACAGTTCATGGCAATGCTAGATCCTTAACCCACTGAGTGATGCTAGGAATCTAATTCGCATCCTCGTGGATACTAGTCAAGTTCATATCTTGCTCAGCCACAACGGAAACTCCCTAGGAGGAGGTATTTATGCATGTGTGAGCAGGAAAACTTTGTCTGTTCTTTTGATTTTACTAGACTTTTCTTGGGGTCATACCCGTGACATGACCAGAGCCACAGCATAACAATGCCAGGTCCTTCACCCACAATCCACCAGGGACCTCCTTGATTTTATTGGACTTTATTATTGCTCAGAAACATTTCACTTTTGAAATATTGAACTATAATATCCGCAATCTTCTGAACATACATTGTCACTGCTAGTTCCATTACCTCTTCCAGCACCAATTGTAGCTTCACTATATAGATTTTTTTTAACCAATGGTTCATTATTTTTTATGTGTTAAGGAAGACTTTCTTACTTTATTAAGTATCCAAATAACCTCTCTATATTGATATGTTTGCTTTTCACTATTAATAAAGTTATAGTATTTGTTTTTAGAAATACACACAGATTCAAAATGATCTCCAAGTGTTATCAGAGGAGAAGTTGATGCTGGAAAATGAACTGCAAAAGTTGAAGAATACAGAGGTTAGTTGATATTAGTATCTGTTATAGTATTAATAATTGGTAGCAGCTGTGCTTTAAAAGAAATAAGGTAAGCTATATTCTAAATTATCATATCAGGTATCAAACCCAAAGGATGCTGTAAAAAACAGACACAAAATTGAAACATTCTGAAAGACGTTTCTAGGTGAAATATTTAGCTTGATTAAAATATCAATAAATGAGGTTTTCAAATATATTGTAAATACATAATGTGTATATCCCAGTTCACTCTTACAAGGTAGAGTGAATAGAAATACTAAGGGTAAAATGTGTTTCCTTTCTTTCATTTTTTGCCATTTTCATATATAAATTTTAACCTATACACAAAAAGTTAATGGTAGATTAGAAAAAAATTTTTATTAAATACATAAAACTATAAGATGTATGTTTTTATATAAAATCAATGTAGAATAAAGAAAATACTCTTAAATCCAATGTTGGTTACTTGATATTTCTTCCTTACTAGAGGAGGAAGCAGAAAAAGTACCAAATCTGCTACTTAATTTGGAGAAGCAGTGATCCTACATAGGTGTCAGATATAAGATCAGGGCTGTCACATATGTTCAGTTAGGGGTAGTTTAACTTGGGTATAATTCCATGTAGGAATTGGAGAATTAGAAAATAAATGCAATTAAAACAGTAAATTGTCGTAGTAAATATTTGAGTAGTCTGGCCAAGTATAAGAATTTAACAGTTCTTAATTATACAGTGTTAGATTTGAAACTGCACTCTTTCTCAGGTGGTACTTGGACCCAGCCAAAACTCCTATTGGGACTCAAACCCACAGGCTGGGACTTGAACCCACCTGCACCTTGAGATTGAACCCATGATCCCTGACCAGGAGGGGACTTGAACCCACTGTCTTTTAATTAAAACCTCTCACCTAGTGTCAGGACTTACTGAATCTCAGGTTCTTTTGTCTTGTCACAGAAAGAATTCAGTGTGAGACAAAGCATCTTGAGTGAGTAAAGAGTGAGTTTATTTGTATAGGATACTTGTGAGAGATACAGGTGGGCTGGCAAGGGAGTGTAGCAGCCCTGAGAACAAAGACAGATCCATTTTTATGATTAAAAAAGAAAAAAAAGTTGGGTTGGGAGAAGACCACCTTCATCTTCATTTTTGGTGGGTAGATATCAAGGCTGACATCATTAGTTTCTCCTTTGTTTGGTTTAACTGAGGCTCTCATGGTACTATTTAAATCATATGTATATTAGCAAAAGGGTGGTAACATACTAAAATATGGTAATTTGTCTCAGGTTTTGGTATAATGTCCCCTTTTACCTAGTTTTTTTCCTCCCTCACCTATATTTCTGTCTTGGCTACATGGCAGAAATGCTATTCTTCAAGGACTCCCTGACTTCATGTAACATGATTCAGACCCCATGTCTGTTATCTTGTGTTCTGTCAGGGTTTGTGGCTTGAGTGTGTCTGGTGCTTAGATGCCCCTGGTCTTCCTTCAAGGTAGTGTAGATTGTTGCTAGTCAATCTACACTACCTTGGATTTTTGTTGTTGGATTCTTTTCTTGAGCTGACTATAATGTTAGAGGAATTTAATTGTTCGATATGTTTTAGCTTATTTGCAACTCACATTCTGTAAAGCACAATAATAAATATTCTGGCTATATCATTAATTTTGTTTTGCCTGTCTTCAAATAATTTCCCTTGAGACATAGTATAGTGATTCTCAGAGTATAGTTATCATGTATGTACCTATAATTGATTGTCTCAACTATGTATTTCTAACATATGTAAAATTACACAGAAAACAAAGGCTACAGGTGAGCAAACCAAGAAAACTGTGAAAACAGAGAAGAAAAAAGACAAAGGAAAATCTGAACATTCAGAAGAGTAAGACATAAAGTTACTTGTTAATATTTTTTTACTTATAAATTTATATTTTAATTTTGTACAATTTGAGGTCATATAAACATAACTTATTAACAGGTTTCTAAAAAAAGTAACATTAGCAGATGTATAGTTTTATAAGCAGACCAGGGTATGATTGTGGGAGAAAGCTGAGAAGGGAAGAACCCAGAACTAAAAATGAGTTCCAGTAGAATGAATCATAAGATATTCAAGAATAGGTAAACAGCAATAAATTAAATAATTTTAGGGAAAAAGATTTACAATGTTTCCTTGATGGTTTAGCTGATGATTTGTAACTTATGTATTAACCCCTCTCCCCAATCTGGGCTGTTGCTTTTTATTCTATTTCTTGGTTGTCTTATTTTATTTTTTTAAAATTTATTTTTTTATATAAGTTATTTTAAATTGGCCTTATTAAGATAATACTTTCTTTAGTAATAGAAAATTATCTATGTGTTTGGAATTTTCTTGATCAGACCCTAATGTAAATATACAGCTTAAAAAAAAAGAAACTATGAATTCAATCTTTATAGCATTCTACAAACTCTGGAAAGAAAATTATCAGATGAATGACCTTTTCTTCTGAGAGGAAAAAATGACCAGAGAAGAAAAAGATGACAATATACTTTGAAAATCCTAGCCCCATCTCAACTTTCCATATTTTAATAATACCAATGGGAAGTTGTTTGAGAAACGTTATTCAGTTTAACCTTTGTATATTTTATGGATTTTTAAAATACATAAATTTCTTTTCTTCTTTCTTTTTCTTTTCTTTTCTTTTTGTTTCTTCTTAAGGCCACACCTGCGGCATATGGAAGTTTCCAGGCTAGGGGTCGAATCAGAACTGCAGCTGGAGCCTATATCACAGCCACAGCAATGCCAGATCACAGCTACATGTGTGACCTATGACGCTGCTTGTGGCAAAGTTGGGTCCTTAAGCCATTGAGTGAGGCCAGGGATCAAACCTGCATCCTCATGGATATTAGTCAGGTTCTTAACCCAATGAGCCACAAGAACTCCTCTTTTTTTTTTTTAACTGAAGTATAGTTTATAAAAATATGAATATGTTATGAAATTTTTATTTTTTATTGAAGTATAATTTACTTATTGTATTAGTTATAGGTGTATGACATAGTAATTCAGTTTCTTTATACATTACAAAATGATTACTGTAAGTCTATCACCAAAGTTATTATGATATTAATAAGAGTATTTCCTATGCTATATATTACATCCTCATGACTTACTGGTTTATAACTGGAAGTTTGTACCTCTTTTTTTTTTTTCCCACTGTACAGCAGGGGGTCAGGTTATCCTTACATGTATACATTACAATTACATTTTCCCCCCAGCCTTTCTTCTGTTGCAACATGAGTATCTAGACAAAGTTCTCAATGCTATTCAGCAGGATCTCCTTGTAAATCTAAGTTATGTCTGATAAGCCCAAGCTCCCGATCCCTCCCACTCCCTCCCCCTCCCATCAGGCAGCCACAAGTCTCTTCTCCAAGTCCATGAGTTTCTTTTCTGAGGAGATGTTCATTTGTGCTGGATATTAGATTCCAGTTACAAGTGATATCATATGGTATTTGTCTTTGTCTTTCTGGCTCATTGCACTCAGTATGAGATTCTCTAGCTCCATCCATGTTGCTGCAAATGGCATCATGTCATTCTGTTTTATGGCTGAGTAGTATTCCATTGTGTATATATACCACATCTTCCGAATGCAATCATCTGTCGATGGACATGTGGGTTGTTTCCATGTCCTGGCTATTGTGAATAGGGCTGCAATGAACATGCGGGTGCGCGTGTCTCTTTTAAGTAGAGTTTTGTCCGGATAGATGCCCAAGAGTGGGATTGTGGGGTCATATGGAAGTTCTATGTATAGATTTCTAAGGTATCTCCAAACTGTTCTCCATAGTGGCTGTACCAGTTTACATTCCCACCAACAGTGCAGGAGGGTTCCCTTTTCTCCACAGCCCCTCCAGCACTTGTTATTTGTGGATTTATGAATGATGGCCATTCTGACTGGTGTGAGGTGGTATCTCATGGTCGTTTTGATTTGCATTTCTCTTATACTCAACGATGTTGAGCATTTTTTCATGTGTTTGTTGGCCATCTGTATATCTTCCTTGGAGAACAGTCTATTCAGGTCTTTTGCCCATTTTTCCATTGCTTGATTGGCTTTTTTGCTGTTGGGTTGTATAAGTTGTTTATATATTCTAGAGATTAAGCCCTTGTCGGTTGTATCATTTGAAACTATTTTCTCCCATTCTGTAAGTTGTCTTTTTGTTTTCTTTTGGGTTTCCTTTGCTGTGCAAAAGCTTTTCAGTTTGATGAGGTCCCATGGGTTTATTTTTGCTCTAATTTCTATTGCTTTGGGAGACTGACCAGAGAAAATATTCATGATGTTGATGTCAGAGAGTGTTTTGCCTATGTTTTCTTCTAGGAGTTTGATGGTGTCCTGTCTTATATTTAAGTCTTTCAGCCATTTGAAGTTTATTTTTGTGCATGGTGTGAGGGTGTGTTCTAGTTTCATTGCTGGAAGTTTGTACCTCTTAATCTCTCTTACCTATTCTAATTACCTCCCCATCCTTCCTCCCCCCAGGAAGCCGTGATGGCTTCTGACTGCAGTTTCCGACTGCAGTGTTTATTCATTTGTTCTGTTTCTTATATTTCATATATAAGTGAAATTGTACAGTATTTGTCTTTGGCTTATTTCACTTAACATAATATTCTATAGATCCATTCATGTTGTCACAGATGGCAGGATTTCATTCTTTTTTATGACTGAGTTATATTCCATCACTCGCGCGCACACACACCCCCCCACACACACACACACCCACACACCCCCACACCACATACCACATCTATTTTTTTTTTTTTTTTAGGGCTGCACCCATTGCATATGGAAGTTCCTGGGTTAGGGGTCGAATCAAAGCTGCAGCTGCTGGCTTACACCACAGCCCCAACAACTGGGGATCTGAGCCGCATCTGTGACCTACACTGCAGCTCATGGCAATGCCAGATCTTTGACCCACTGAGCAAGGTCAGGTATCGAAGCTGTGTCCTCATGGATACTAGTGGGTTTCATTACTGCCGAACCACAGTGGGAACTCCCACGTCGTCTTTATCCATTTGTCTATTGATGTTTTCTTAAGTTGTTTCATATCTTGGCAATTGTAAATAATGCTTCAGTCAATGCACATGGGATGTGTTTATCTTTTTGGAATAGGGTTTTGTTTTTTTTAATACTAAGAAGTGAAATTGCTGAATCATATGGTAGTATTATTTTTAATTTTTTGAAGAACCCTGGACTGTTTTTCATAGTGACTGCACCAATTTACATTCCCACCAACAGTGTGTCAAGGTTTCCCTTTGCTCCACATCCTTGCCAGTACTTGCTGTCTTTTGATAATAGCCCTTCTGATAGGTGTGAGGTGATATCTCACTGTGGTTTTAATTTAAATTTCCCTGATGATTGATATGTTGAGCATCTTTTCATGTGCCTGTTGGCTATTTAGATGTCTTCTTTGGAAAAATGTCTATTCAGGTCCCCTGCTCTTTTAAAACCAGGTTGTTTGGGGTTTTTGATGTAAGTTGTAAGAGTTTTGTATATTTTGAATATTAACCCCTTATCAGATATATCATTTGGAAATATCTTCCCCCATATAGTAGGCTGACTATTGTGTTGATAGTTCCTTTGTTGTGCAAAAGCTTTTCTGTTTCATGTGGTTATATTTGTTTATTTTTGCTTTTGTTTCCTTTGCCTGAAAATATATATACCAAAAATATGGCTACCAATGTCAAAGAGTGTATCATTTGTTTTCTTCTAGGAGTCCTGTGGTTTCAGGTCTTCCATTTAAGCCTTTATTCCTCTTTAAGTTTATTTTTGTATATGGTGTGAGAATGTAGTCCAGTTTAATTCTTTTACATGTGTCTGCCAAGTTTTCCCAGCATCATTTTTTAAAGAGGCTACCTTTTCCCCATTGTATATTCTTGCCCTCTTCATCTTAGATTAATTGACCATGCAGATTTATTTCTGGGTTCTCTACTCTCTTTCATTGAACTATGTGTCTGTTTTAGTGCCAGTGCTTTTGTGTTTTGATTACTATATCTTTGTAGTATAGTTTGAAATCAGGATGCATGATACCACCAGCTTTGTTCTTCATTCTCAAGATTTTTTTGGCTATTTGGGATATGTTGTGTTACCACAGAAATTTTAAAATTTTATTCTAATTTGTGAAAATGCCATTGGTATTTTGATAGAGATTGGACCAGATCTGTAGATTTCCTTGGGTAGTATTGTCATTTTAGCAGTGTTAATTCTTCCAATCCATGGAGTATTTTTACATTTTTTATGTTCTTTTTAATTTTCTTTTATCACTTTCTTATAGGTTTCTAGTTATGAATTTTTTACTCCTTGGTTGTATTTCTCCCTAAGTACTTCATGCTTTTTGATACAATTGTGAGTGGAATTGTTTTATTACTTTCTCTTTCTGATATTTTATTGTTAGTATATTAAAATACAATAAATTTCTGTATGTTAATTTTGTATCGTGCAGCTTTATGAATTTACTTATATTATTTCTAATCATTTTTTGGTAGCATCTTTAGAATTTTTAAAAATACAGTATCATGTCATGTGCAAACAGTGGCAGTTTTGTTTCTTTTTCCAAATTCCAGTTTTGAACTTCTTTTATATCTTTGTTCTTTTCTGATTGCCGTAGCTAAGACTTCAGTTTCAACATTATGTTAAATAAAGGTGATAAGAGTGGGCATCCTCATCTTATTCCTGATCTTAGAGCAAATGCTTTCGTATTTTTCTCCTAAAATATGATGTTTATTTTGAGTTTGTCATATATGACCTTTGGTATGTTAAGATTTGTTCCCTCTTTATCCACTTTGTTGAGAGTTTTTCTCATAAATGGATTTTGAACTTTGTCAGAGGCTTTTTCTGCATGTGTTGAGATGATCATATGATATTTATTATTTGTTTTGTTAATGTAGTTTATCATGTTGATTTATTTTTTAATGTCAAATCATCATTGCAAAACAATTAGAATTCCACTTGCTCATAGTGTATGATCCTTTTACTGTATTGTTGAAATCAGTTTGCTAATATTTTATTGCAGATTTTTGCATCTGTATTTATCAGTGACATTGGTCTCTTTCTTTTTTGTGGTGAGTTTGTCTGGTTTTCATATCAGAGTGATGCTGGACTTATAGAATGAGTGCAGAATGTTCCCTCCTCTTCAAATTCTTTGAATAGCTTGAGAAGGGTAACTATTAACTCTTTTGAAAATGTTTAATAGAATAGTCACTAAAAGTAATCTGGTCATGAACTGTGATTCATTGGGAGTTTTTTGATAAATGATTTATTTTCATTTCTGCTAATCACTCTGTTCATGGTTTCTATTCCTTCCTGATTTGGTCTTGGGAAATTGTACTTTTCTAGGAATTTATTCATTTTTTCTAGATCACTCATTTTATTGTGTATAATTGCCTGTCATAATCTCTATGATCCTTCATATTTCTGCAGTGTCACTTGTAACTTCTCTTTCATTTTTTATTTTATTTATTTGGGCCTCCTCTTTTCTTTTTTTCTTATTTAGTCTGGATAGAGTTTTAGCAATTTTGTTTAACTTTTAAAAACCAACTCTTAGCTTCATTGATATTTTGAAATTATTTTTGTCTTTATTTCATTTATTTCTGTTCTGATCTATATTATTTCTTTCCTTATACTAACTTTGGGCTTTGTTCTTTTTTCTAGTTCCTTTAGGTGTAAAGCAAATTTGAGATTTTTTTTTTTTATTTCCTGAGCAAGGCTACCCAACCCTGCCTTATGGGGTGTCTTTTGGCCTGCTGGTGGGGAGGTCCAGATACCCAGGTGGCTGGCGGGAGGTCAGGGGCACCTGGGGCTAATGTCAGCCACCTGGTATGTAGGTATGCCCTAGTGTAATAGTCAAGACGGAGAACCCCAAAATGATGTTTGCCAGTCCCTTGTCCTTATAGTAGAGTGAACTCCCCCAAATGGCTGCCACCAATCTCTGTGTCCTCAAGGGAAGTCCCACTTGCCTCCTGCCTCTCCAGGAGGCACTCTAAGACCAGTAAGTGAGTCTGACTCAGGCTACTTTCAAATTACTGACCCTACACTGGGACTCAGAGCATGTGAGATTTTGCATATGCCCTGTAAGAATGGGATCTATGTTTCCTACAGCCCTCCTGCTCTCCCATATGCAAGCCCTGTTGGCCCTCACAGCCAAATGTTCTGGGGGCCCATCTTCTCAGTGTAGGGACTCCTGAGGTACAGAGCCTGATATGGAGCTCAGACCCCTCACTCATTGGGGAGAACCTCTGCACTTATGACCCTCTCGTCTGTGAGTCACCTACCCAGGAGTGTGGGTCTTGACTATACTGAGTCTTTGCCCTTCCTCTCCATTTCATTGTGGTTACTTCTTTATATATTTCTGGTAGTATTCATGTCATTGTCATAGATAGTTGCTCTGTAAATAGTTGTAGTTTTGGTGTGACTGTGGGAGAATGTAAGTTCAGTGTCTTCCTATTCCACCATTTTGGCTGCACCTCTCAAAGTTTCATTTCTTTAAAATGGTTTAAGTACTCATCAAGAAATCAAAGTCATCATGCAAATATAAAATATGATGTATTTAAAAACATTTCTTTTCAGGAAGAAATCTGTAAAGAAAGAGCTTAACGTAAAAGAAAGTATGCTTCAAGTCCAGGTAACAAAAAAATCTTTCTCTGTGCATCTAAATTTGATTAATAAGGCTCTGATAAATTGTATTTATAGATAGCAAGTACATATGGGAATATATATGTGTTGGCATGGGTTTATTTGTGTGTGTGTATATGTGTACTGAATTTCTTACTAAGACATTTCCTTCTTGTTGATGCAGCAAGTTTCAGAAAATCAAATGGGCCACTGCCAACCCAAGAGGCTCCTCCCCAGGGCAGCCCGACTCAGAAAGACTGTCCGAGAATTAGGCAGATCTTTTCACAGCCTGGCTAGGCTTGTTCTAGCTTTTCTGGGCTGCAGGCCTTACACAATGGAATACTACTCAGCCATAAAACAGAATGACATGATGCCATTTGCAGCAACATGGATGGAACTAGAGAATCTCATACTGAGTGCAATGAGCCAGAAAGACAAAGACAAATACCATATGATATCACTTGTAACTGGAATCTAATATCCAGCACAAATGAACATCTCCTCAGAAAAGAAACTCATGGACTTGGAGAAGAGACTTGTAGCTGCCTGATGGGAGGGGGAGGGAGTGGGAGGGATCGGGAGCTTGGGCTTATCAGACACAACTTAGAATAGATTTACAAGGAGATCCTACTGAGTAGCACTGAGAACTTTGTCTAGATACTCATGTTGCAACAGAACAAAGAGTGGGGGAAAAAATGTAATTGTAATGTATACATGTAAGGATGACTTGATCTCCTTGCTGTACAGTGGGAAAATTAAAAAATAAAGTGTAACTGTGATTCCTAAAAAAAAAAAAAGAAAATCAAATGGTAAATTCAGACATATTTACTGTCAAGGTTATGAAAATTACTATAGTTCATTCAATTACAGGCAATATCATGGGAGAAAGAACATCATATTAGGAGTCAGAACAAACTTATTTGTTAAGTGACCTTGCACAAGTCCCTTTAACATACTTGAAACTTCAAATTTTTCATCACCAAATTGGGTAAAACAATACTTGCCCATCTCAGAAAGGTATAAGAGGTACAAGAAGGAAATGAAAATTTTCAGGGATTCTCCCAAGTCCATGATTTTCTTTTCTGTGGAAAGATTAATTTGTGCCATATATTACATTCCAGATATAAGTGATATCATATGGTATTTGTCTTTCTCTTCTGACTTACTTCACCTATGTTTGGTCGCTTATGATGGAGCATGATAATGTGAGAAAAAAGAATGTACACATGTATGTGTAATTGGGTCACCATGCTATACAGTATAAAATTGACAGAACACTATAAACCAGCTACAATGGAAAAAAATAAAAATCATTATATAAAATTTTTTTTTCAGAGATTGTTAACTATATAGCCCACTCTTTTTTTTTTTTTCTTTTTTTGGCTGCTCCCATGTCATATGGAAGTTCCTGAGCCAGGGATCAAATCTGAGTCACAGCTGCAGCAATGCTCGATCCTTAACCCACTATACAACATTGGGACTCCTAGCCACTCTTTTTTATGTGATCCAGTGAAAAGAATATAAGTAACCCTTTATTTCTTCTTGTCTTTGGTAAACTTTCTTTTGCTGCAAGTTAACTTCTTAACCATCAGAGCATCATGTCACCATTTGATACTCTCATCTAGTGAGTGGCTGGATGTAAGTGTCCCAGAAGTATTTACCTACTGTTCAAGAATCAAATAACTTAAATTTGGGAAGAAAAATGAGAGTACTGCTTGAGTTACTGAATATAAAATGAACAACTTTGTGGTATTAGTTTTCTGTTCCCATATAACATGTTGCCACACATTTTGCAGCTTACAGCAATAATAAGTTTGAATGGGTTAGGAATCTGAGTATGGCTTAGCTGTATCCTATGCTCAGGGTCTCACCAGACTGCAGTCAAATTGTTGGCCAGATTCTCTTTTCATAGGCTACTTGGGCTCCTCCAAGCTCAAATGGATGTAGCAAATTTCTGTTCCTTGCAGCTTTTGGACCAGAGCACTCAGACATGTGTGGCCTTCTCTAGGCACAGATTATGCTGTAGCATCTTGTTTCTTCAAGAACAGCAAAGAGGAGTTCCCATCATGGTGCAGCAGAAACGAATCTGACTAGGAACCATGAGCTTGCGGGTTTGATCCCTGTCCTCGCTCAGTGGGTTAAGGATCCAGGGTTGCCATGGGCTGTGGTGTAGGTCGCAGACTCGGCTAGGATCTGGCATTGCTATGGCTCTGGCTTAGGCCAGCAGCTACAGCTCCCATTGGACCCCTAGCCTGGAAACCTCCATATGCCATGGGTGTGGCCCTAAAAGGACAAAAGGCAAAAACAAACAAACAAACAAACAAAAAGGAAAGTTTCTCTTATTTGCTAAGACGGAGTCTTATGTAATAACGTGATCCCACACCTTATCACTTTAGCTGTGTAGTTGATCCTCGAGCAACATGGGGATTAGGGGGTTCCAATTCTTCCCTCACAGTTGAAAATTTTGCGCACTGCTTTTTCTGTCTCAAAAACAAAGAAATTGATAAGAGACTCACCCAAGGGCAAGAAGGTAAAACCGCTTAGAATGAATCAGAACTCAAACCCTAGTTCTTTTGATTCTACATACTGTGATCTCTAATTAAATACAAACTTCTTAACAGAGTGGCTGGGAACCAAGCAGGAAAAAGCAAAACAGTAAAGTTTTTCACAGACTGGGATTATAAATCCCTTAAAGTTTTTTCCACCACATTCTATAACTATGTAATAAGGTTAGTCCATATTCAAGGGGAGGAGTCACATAGAATGGGAGAAATTGTAGCCATTTATGGAAATTATCCAACACAATATTCAACTTTGTAAATGTTCTAATGACATAATGTACATTTTCTATCACTAGATATACCAGCTCACTTTCCCTCAAGAGCAAATTACTCTAAAACTCAATGATTTAAAATAGCAGATACTCATTATTTCTCTTAGTGGCTGGATAGGTATTCTCTCTGGGCAGTCTCATTATGTGTGGGATCCCAGCTGGGACATGTAGGACAGATCAGACCTCTCTTTAGTCTTATCTTCCAGGAAGCTAGCCCACAGTAGTCTACAGAAGGATTCTCAGTAGAAAGGGAACCAAACACAGCTGGAAGACTTCTTGAGGCCTAACTCAGACCTCATGTAGTGCTATTTGCATTGTTTCATATTGGCCAAATCAAGTCACAGGCCAGTCTGTTTTCAAGGGATAACGAAATAGATTTTGCCTTTGAGAGCTACTGCAGAGAACTTATAGCCATTTGTAGTCTATCACAGAGAAATAAATAGACACATTTTTTCTCTTTCTTTCTCTCCTCTCTCTTTAGAAAATTCAACTACGTATAGATTTCTTTTTTTGGCTGCACCCATAGCATGTAAAGTTCCCAGGCCAGGGATTGAACTTAGCACCACAGCAGTGGCAAAGCCAGATCCTTAACCACTAGGCCACCAGGGAACTCTGTGTCTAGATTTGTTTATTTTAATTCTCTGTACCTTTATTGGTTAGAAAATAGGCTATACTGTTATATAAAGAGGACACTTATAATTCAATGGCTCAAACAAAATAAAATATTTTTCTCTCATGGAAAGTTTGGGTAAATGGTTTCAGGTAGATATGGTAGTTCGATGTTTCTGGAAGCCAGAGTCTTTACTTCTTGCTCTCATTTCTCATTGAAGTTTAGAAATTTTATCAGATGTTAAATTTTTAAATTTAGCACAGGGAAGTTGTTTTTTTTATGAATTCCTTTTATTATTATTTTTCTTCTTCTCCTTGACCCTTCTTAACTGATATTTGAATATTATAATTCTGAGATCTATTATTTTTTCCCTTTCATTTCTGGAGAAACAATTTGTATATATGTGTTTGTAGATCTTTTTTTAATTAAAGTATAGTTGACATACAATATTATGTTAGTTTCAGGTAAACTACATAGTGATTCAACATTTACATATGTTATGGAATGCTCATCATGATAAGTCTGGTGACCATCTGCCCCCACACAAAAGTTATTATGATATTATTGATCATATTCTTTGCTGTATATAACATCGCTCATGGCTAATTTATTTTATAACTGGAGGTTTGTGTCTCTTAATAACCCTCACCTATTTCATTAACTCCAACCTGACAATCACCCATTTGTTATCTGTAGCCAAAAGTCTGTGTTCATTTTGTCGTGTCTGTCTGTTTTTTAGATTCCAATATAAGTGCGATCATATGGTATTTGTCTTTCTCTGTCTAATTTACTTCACTTAGCATAATATGCTCTAGGTCCATCCATGTCGTTGCATATGGTAAGATTCCATTTTTGTGGCTGAGTCATAGTCCATTGTGTGTGTATATGTATGTGTGTTTATCTCACATCTTTTTTTATCCATTCATTTATTGATAAATACTTAGGTTGCTTCCACATATTGGCTATTGTAAATAATGATGTAGTGAACATAGAAGTGTGTATATTATTTGAATTAGTAGGGTTTTTTTTTTTTTTTGGTGGGGGATAAATACCTAGAAGTGAAATTATTGGATCATATAGCAGTTGTATTTTAAATTTTTTTTAGGAAAACCCATACTGTTTTCCACAGTAACTGCATCAATTTACATTCTCACTAATAGTGTATTAGAGTTCCCTTTTCTTCACATCCTTGCCAACACTTGCTATTTCTTGTCTTTTTTGATAATTGTCATTCTGACAGGTATAAGTGAGTATCTCACTGTGGTTTTTTGTTTGTATTTCCTAGATGAGTTGTGATATTGAGCATCTTTTTATGTACTGGTTGGCTATCTGCATGTCTTCTTTGGACAAATGTCTGTTTAGATATTCTGCCCATTTTTATATCGGTTGGTTGGTGTTTTTTTTTTAATGTGGATTTATGAGTTCTTGGTACATTTTGGATATTTACCTCTTATTTTATATATCACTTGCAAATATCTTCTCTTATTCAGTAAGTAGCCCTGTTATTTCGTTGGTACATTCACGGTCCAACAGCTTTTCATTTTGATGTAGTTCCATTTGCTTATTTTTGCTTTTGTTTCCTTTTCCTGAGGAGACATATGCAGAAACTATGGCTAAGACTGATTTCAGAGAGCTTACTGCCTGTGTTTTCTTCTAGAATTTTTATGTTTTTGGGTCTTACTTTTAAGCCTTTAATCCATTTGAGATTACTTTTGTATATAGTGTGAGAAAGTAGTCCAGTTTGACTCTATTCCATGTAGCTTCCTTTATTATAGATTAATTGCCCATGTAAGTGTGGACTTATTTGGGGGATCTCTATTCATTTCCATTGATCTATGTGTCTATTTTTGTTCCAGTTACCATACTGCTTTGATTAGTATAGCTTTATAGTACAGTTTGAGACCAGAGCTTGTGATACCTTCAGTTTGTTTCTCTTTTCTCAAGATTTTTTTTGCTAGTCAGGATTTTTTTGTGTTACTATAGTAAACTTAGAATTATTTGCTGTAGTTCTATGAAAAATGCCATTGGTATTTTGATAGAGATTATTTGAATATTTGATATCTTGGGGATAATATAATCATTTTAGCAATATTAATTCTTCCAATCCATGAAACAGAATATTTTTTCCATTTGTGTCATTTTCAGTTTTTTTCATGGATGTTTTATAAATTTCAGAGTACAAATATTATGTTTTTGGTTAGATTTATTCCTATGTATTATATTCTTTTTGATGTAGTTGTAATTAACATTGATTTTTTTTTAGCTTCTATGTCATTTATTTCTGCTTTGATATTATTTCCTTACTTCTACTAACTTTTGCTTTGTTTGTTCTTTTCATAGTTTCTTTAAATTACAGTTAGATTGCAATTTTTCTTGTTTCTTAAAGTGGGCACGTATTGCTACAAATTTCCCTCTTAGAACGGCTTTTGCTGTGTCCCATAGATTTTTGGAAAGTTGTGTTTTTCATTTTTCTGATTTCCTCTTTGATTTCTTTTTTTCACATACACACAGGATGTGGAAATACATGGACTAGGGATTGAACCCACACCACAGCTGTAAACAGAACCGTAACACTGATACCCACCAGATTCTTAATCTGCTGAGCCACAAGGGAACTCCTCCCTTTTTTATTTCTTCACTGACCCCATTGATTGTTGCAGTAGTAGCATGTTGTTTAGTATTCATGTATTTGTTATTTTTATCCAGTTTTTGTAATTGATTTCTAATTTCATACCATTGTTGTTAAGAAAAAATGCTTGGTATGCTTTCAGTCTGCTTAATTTTATTTAGACTTATTTTGTGGCCTAATATTTGATCTATTCTGGAGAATGTTCCATGTGCACTTGGAAAGAATGTGCATTCTTTTTCTTTTGGATGGAATGTTATGTGTATATTTGGTAAGTTCATCTGATTTAATGTGTAATTTAAAGCCAGTGTGTCCTTATTGATATTTGTCTGTATTATGTATCCATTGATGTAAGGTGGGGGTATTAAAGTCTCTGACTATGATTGTATTGCTGTCTATATCTCTCTATATATCTGTTAATATTCCTTTTATATGTGTAAGTGCTCATATGATACATGCATAAAGTTTACAAATATTATATTCTTTTTGGATGGATCTCTTATCATTATGTAATAGACTTTTTTTGGTCTTTTGTTACAGTTTTTTAAAAGTATCTTTTGTCTGATGTAAGTATTGCTACCCAGCTTTATCTTTGTTTCCATTTGCATAGTGTATCTTTTTCCATCCTTTCCCTCTCAGTCTGTAAGTTTGAAGTGAGTCTCCTGTAGACACACATATGAGGGACTTTAAAAAAAAATCCATCCAGCCACCTTATGTCTTTTGATTGTAGTCTTTAGTCCATTTACATTCAAAGTAAATTGATATAGATGTACTTACTGCCATTTTGTTCATTGTTTTCTGGATGTTTTTATAGTTCTCTGTTCTTCTTCTCTTTCTCTGTTCTCATATGGTTTGATTGTTTCCTTCAGTTTTATTTTTAGGCTCTTTTCTCATTTATTTTGTTTATCCATTACATGTGTTTCCTTTGTGGTTATTGTGAGGTTTTTATATAACATCTTATGTATATAAGAGTTTCTTGGGAGTTCCCGTCATGGCTCAGTGGTTAACAAATCTGACTAGGAACCATGAGGTTGTGGGTTTGATCCCTAGCCTTGTTCAGTGGGTTAAGGATCTGGCCTTGCCATGAGCTGTGGTAGGTCACAGACATAGCTCGGATCCTGCATTGCTGTGGCTCTGGTGTAGGCCAGTGGCTATAGCTCCGATTAGACCCCTAGCTTGGGAACTTCCATATGCTTTGGGAGCAGCCCTAGAAAAGGCAAAAAGACAAAATAAAAAAAAGAGTTTCTTATAAGTTGATGGTAACTTAATTATGAGTTATATTCCAAAGCTTTCTATCTTTTACTACCCACCATATTTTTTTTATTTTTGATGACACATTTTATATATTTGTTTTGTGTATCTCTTGACTAATCATTTTATTTTTAATTAATTTTGCTACTTTTGTCTTTTATCCTTTGCACTTGCTTTATTATCCACTACCTTTATTATTTATCTTTTCTGTTGAGATTTTTACTTTTGTGTTTTTCTTATTGTTAATTAGTTCCTTTTCTTTTTAGCTTAGAGAAATCCCTTTAACATTTCTTATAAGGCTGATTTAGTGGTGATAAGCTTCTTTAGCTATTTACTGTCCATCAAAATCAATCTCTCTTTCATTTCTGAGTGATAATCTAGCCAGGAAGAGAGTTTTTTATTGGCAGTTTCTTTTTCTTTTAGTACTTTGAATATGCTGTGCCCTTCTGGTTTGTAAAGGTTCTGCTGGAAAATATGCTCATAGCCACATGGGCTTTTCCTTGTACCTAATAAGTTGCTTTTCTCTTCCTGCTTTTAACATTCCCTGTTTTTCCTTAACTTTTACCACTTTAATTACAAATGCATTGCTGTGTTTCTCTTTGTATTCATCTTATTTGGAAATCTCTTTGTTTTCTGTACCTGGATATCTGTTTTCTTACTAAAATTAGAGAATTTTTCAGCCATTATTTATTCAAGTAATTTTTTTCTGGACCTTTCTCTTTTCTCCTTTTTTTTCTTCTTTTCTTTTTTTTTCTTTTTAGGGTCACACTTGCAGCATATGGAGGTTCCCAGGCTAGAAGTCTAATCAGAGCTATAGCTGCTGGCCTACACCACAGCCATAGCAATGCCAGATCCACAGCTCATGGCAACACCTGATCCTTAACCCACTGAGCAAGACCAGGGATCGAACCTGCAAACTTGTGGTTCCTAGTCAGATTCATTTCCACTGCACCATGATGGGAACTCCCTCTCTTTTCTCCTTTGGGGATCCCCTATAATGCAAATACTATTCCACTTAATGTTGTCCTAGAGATCCCTTAAGGTATCCTCACTTCTTTTAATTCTTTATTTTGCTGCTCTTTCTGGGTGTTTTTCACTACTTTGTTTTCCAACTCACTGGTTTGTGTTTCCTTTTCATCCATTCTGAGGTGGAATCCATCTAGTTTGTTTTCCAGTTCACTTATATCTTCCTGTTTAGTACTTTCTTATATTTTCCATCTCTTTGTTTAAGAGATCATTTTCCTGATGTCAGTGAACTTTTTTATGATCATTACTGTGAACTATTTTAGGTTGCTTATCTCTGTCTTATGATCGTCTTTTTCTGGGATTTGCCTTGGATTGAACATATATTCTTCTAACTTTTCATTTGCCTGTGTCTGTATATATGTATTAGGTGAAATGACTACCTCTTGCAGTCTCGAAGGAGTGGTTTTCTTATAGGATCTGTTCTGTGTAGCTTAGAAGCTCAATCTTCCCTCATCACAAGAGTCAGGCACTTGATGGGCATCCCTCATGTGGGCTCTGTGCATCCTCCAGCTGTGGTAAGACAAAGGCTAGTGTTCAGGGAAGGCAAGGTTTGAGTCACTTGGCCATCCTGGTTGTGGCTAGGTTTCTGTGTGGGTTGGGTGGAGCTTGAGGCCCTTGTCTGGCCCAGTTGTGACCTGTTTACTACATGGGCAAAGCAAAGCTTAGAATACTTGCTCATCATGTCTCTGTGTATGTGTGGATGGCATTGATTAATTATTGAACTGCTTCTGTTGTTAAGGTTGGGCCTAGCCTGTCACGTGTTTCAAGTGAGGCCAGGGATCAAACCCATGTCCTCATGGATGCTAGTTAGGTTTGTTAACCATTGAGCCACAACGGGAACTCCTCAAACTGCTATTATTTCCCTAGATCTCCAGATCAGTGAGACCACATGTGAGCCCTTTAAGAGGGGGTGTCTCAGTTTTCTGTAGCACTTTGGGACCCTTGGATGTCAGCCCTCTTGGTTTTAAAGCCAGGAATGTCAGGGGTAGCTGTTTCTGGTGTAGATCCTAGGAGACAGGATGCCTGTTGTGGCACTAATCCCATTCTCTGGGAAAAGCATCTCTCTACCCTGTGCCATCATGCTGAGGATGGGGTTTTTGGAAAAAGTATTTCCTTGCCTCTCCTACATGTATTGATATAGACCTTTTTATTCTTTGTTCTGGAGCATGTGTTTGACTAGTTCTAAGGTTCTTTTCAGAGGGAATTGATCTGTATCTATATGTATATTTGTCGACCCCATGGGAGGAGATATTTTCATGCTCTTCCTATGCCCCATCTTGGTCCGCCTTTCTTGTAGATTGTCTGTTCTCGTAATTCTCATTTTATGTCTCTCCAAGTTCAAATACTTCCTAATTGTATCTTAGATATTGTCAATGTCATGTTGTTGAAGCTCTGGATTCTGCTATATTCTTCTAATGATTGGTACTATTTTTGTTTGTTTTGCTTCAATTTATTACTAATGTGATTGGGTTCAATATGAAAATTCTGTCTTTATGCAGTGGCTCATACTGGATTTCAGTTCTAGGTTTTGCTAGATTGTTTAAAGTCTTCCCTATGCGTATGTGGTTAAGGGGTCAGGGGAAAATTTGTACAGAGTTTATATAAATGCTTTGGGTCTCCTTCTCTCTGGCACCCTTCTTTGTGTGACTTGCCCCTAACCTTTCCAGTGGCTCTGTACCCTGCTTTGTAAGATCTAAAAACTCAGTTTTTTTTAATTAGCTATTAGGTGTCCTGCCTGGCTTAGATAGGCATGGATTCACACTAGAAGCCAGGAAACAAGAATCTTATATAGTACTCTTCCCTTCTTCCAAGTGTCGCCTTCTCTCAAGAATCTACCTACTCTTGGTTGCTCTCTAGTGTTGATATTTTTATTTTGTTTAGAGTTTGTGGTTGTTATATGTGGCAGGATTTTTCCAGGTTTTTCTACTATACCAGAATCAAAACCAAGAGATTTAGATAGTGTTACTCAGACTGTCTTCCATTTCATGGAGAATTCTTGGGACTTTTTATGCATAATGGAATTTGGTCATTATCATAAAATTAGAACTATATTTTATGTTAAGAGTAGTTGTCTCTTTTCCTAAAATTTGAGTATTTGTATTTAAATATTTCAGGCCTTGAGAAAAGGAGAAATGAAATGTTCAATTTACTGTAGTTATAATTTCCTAGATTCAAGGTTATCTCTCTGTGGAAAATCAGTAGGAAGCTAGAGCTGTAGATAGTAGTATCCCTCATTGTGCCTGAGAAGTGTTCAGTAAATTTGTATGCTTGAATCATCATCTTGGCTATATATGGATTTTAGAAAGGTAATAATTATTAGAATAACTTAATAAAAATAAAGATACTGAATACTTTTCTTCCTTGTATTACATCCTAGAAAGTAACACATGCTCTGGAAGTTGAGAACCAAGTCCTTCGGGAACAACTGAAACAAGCTTTGCAGGTAAAAGATTTGTTCCTTTAAAATTGTTAACAAGTGAAGAAAAGATCTCTTAACAACTTTTTAAGTGAATAATTTTAACTTTGTAAACTAATAATAGGTCTGTGTATGATAGTATTTCACCAGGTTTATTTTCATTTTGTATAATAGAAATATGTTAATAAAATTTAATATTCTTTCGATAACAATAAACTAGAAAGAAAATTGATATACAGACTTCAGGCAATTTATTTCTAAATATAAATGGAATTAAACTTTTGAGCTTAGCATAAACATTATAGGATATATTGAGATAAGAAACTGATTACAAAACAATTAATGAGGATTTGCTTATTTAAAAATCAATACAAGGGAGTTCCTGTCATGGCACAATGGTTAACGAATCCAACTAAGAACCATGAGGTTGCGGGTTCGATCCCTGGCCTTGCTCAATGGGTTAAGGATCCGGCATTGCTGTGAGCTGTGGTGTAGGTTGCAGACACGGCTCAGATCCCACGTTGCAGTGGCTCTGGCGTAGGCTGGTGGCTACAGCTCAGATTCGACCCCTAACCTGGGAACCTCCATATGCCATGGGAGCGGCCCAAGAAATGGCAAAAAGACAAAAAAATCAGTACAAATATAAAAATACAGTAAAGTGATATGGTTCTGGATTTGGTCTGAATTAAAGGTTCTGAAACAGATTCAAATTAATATAATAATTTAATATTTGTTAAAGTTTTAGTTATTCAGTTTTAATAGAAGGATAAAATAGTCACGAAGGTAAATTACTGTGAAAAAAAATTGGGTTTCTAGTTCATGTAATATACCAAAATAAGCCGCAGATTGATTTAAGATCCAAAAGTAATAAGTGAACTATGAATTTGTTGGAGGAAACAATGGGTAACAATTACATGGTCTTGGCTAGAGCAAAGCTTGCTAAGCATTATACCACAAAGGAATATGTTGATATATTTGGCTATATATAAAAGTTTTTTATAGTTCAAAAATTCATGCGATATAAAGATAAATGGAAAATCTTTACAAAATGTTTCTTATAAAGATCTTTTACAGATCTATAGGAAATATGGCTAGTCTTCCTCCTAAATAGACAAAGGACACAAATAGGCAAGTCATAATTGAGAAATACACATGGCCAGTAAATGAATGCAAATATATTCAACCTTACTAGTTACCAAATAAATGGAATTTAAAATAGCAGATAGTTATTTTTACCTACCATTTTGTTAAAAATTTAAGGAATAAAAATATCTAATATCTGTGGATTTATGCTGAACTGAGCATCTTTCACATACGTCTCTTGTCAGTTTGGATTGATACTTTTCTGGAAGAAAACATATAACAAAAGTGTTGGAAAGATGTAATTATTTCAATGATACATTCCATGTCTAAAAATTTATAGTAAAGAAGAAAAAAGTGTGTAGAAATTTTTTACAAGTATGCAGAGTAAAAAAAAATGTTAATAGCAAAATGTGAACAATTACCAAAATGTCTATTGTTAAGAAATTTGCTAAATTACTTAAAGTTTATTATTCAAATGGATTTCTGTTAGCTATTCTGGTTTGAATGTATATTTATCATCATGGAAACATGTCTATGACATTATATAATTAAAAGAGCATATTGTATGAGTATGTGTAATATGATCCAGTCTACATAAAAATATAGAAATACATATACACATATGCACTAGCTATATTTAGAAGTAATTAAAAAGAATATGCATCAGCATGTTAACAGTAAATTTTCTGTTTATGGTGGATTGTGAACTTTTTTATTGATCTGTGTATTCTTTCATAGAAATAACTTGTTAATTTTGAATAAATATTATTAATAGTAACATTTAAAATTTTTAACTCTGGAAGAAATAAATTATTTTTCAAATTTTCTTTTATTATTTGATATTATAGATCCTAATTATTTTGGATACATTCTGACACCTTCTATAACATATGCAATTTACTTTTATTGTGCCTGTATGATTAGAGCCTTAAAAAATAATGACCAGGAGTTCCCAATGTGGCGCAGCGAAAACGAATCCAACTAGGAACCAAGAGGTTGCGGGTTCTATCCCTGGTCTTGCTCAGTGGGTCAGGGATCCGGCTTTGTCATGAGCTGTGGTGTAGGTCGCAGATGCGGCTTGGATCTGGCGTTGCTGTTGCTGTGGTATAGGCTAGCAGATGTAGTTCAGATTCTACCCCTGGCCTCCATATGCCACAGGTGCAGCCCTAAAAAGCAAAATAATAATAATAATAATAACCAAAGAACCTCTTGGGTATAAGAATAGCTCTTTTAAGTGGAAGAATTTTCTTCTTAGTTTTTAATTATAGGTGTGTTAAACTATGGATAATACCAGTGGTTTAACTTAGCTTCCTCCAATGCTTTAAAAATAAAATTGAGAAGTAGTGTGGGCATGAATATATGAAGATTCTCCAAAGTTGTTATGTTGGCAGGAAGATGTCACAGAAATAATGCTTAATAATTATTTTTTTAAAAAACAGGAAGCTGAAAGAGCTAAGCAACAATTTGGCTATTTTCTAAATCAAGAAAGGGTATTACTTAAAAGTGAGGGGAAGATGAAGACAACAGAAATTGATACTGGCAAAACAGAAGCTGAAGATTCAAAATATATACCACTGGAGAAAGAAATAGAAAAAGCACTAGTGGCAGATTCAAGTGGACAAAAAGCAAATGATAAAATAAAACATCCGCAGGTAAGGAAATAACCAAAATAGAAACATGTACTATTGAAATGAAACTTCATATACTGTAAGAAACTTCATGTACGAAAATGAAACTTATGTATTGTAAGAACTTTATCCTTTCACGTTATTATTTACTTCATTTGTATATTACTTTAAAAAATCTCTGTGCTTTTTATTTTTGCTTGAAATTTTGCCTTTGCTGTTTGGATATATCAATTCATTATCTTGAATTTGAATCTATAAATTAAGTATATATTGACTTTTGTGGGCTTTTTGTACTCCAGATATTTGCATTTTTGTTCAGGACAGTTGATCCAATACAGACTTGTCAGATATAAAATAATGTTTTCTCTTGATAAATTTTATTAAAGTGTAAGTGACATATATTATTTTCAGATATACAACATGATGATTCAATATTTGTATATATTGTAACTGGATCACCACAATAAGTCTAAACATCCATCACTATACATAATTATAAACCTTTTTTCTCATAATAAGAACTTTTAAGATTTACTCTCTTAGCAACTTTCAAATATGCTGTTCAATATTATTTACTTTAGTCACTATGCTGTACATTATTTCTTCTAGACTTGTTTTATGAGTGGATATTTGTCCCTTTTGACTCACTTCACCCATTTTGCCCACCGATCAACCCCTGCCTCTGGCACACCCCAATCTCTTCTCTGTATCTATGAGCTTAGTTTTTGTTTTGTTTTGTTTTAGACTCCACATATAGTGAGATCATATGGTATTTCTTCCTCCATCTGACTTTTTTCACTTAGCATAACACTCTGAAGTCCATCCATATTGTCAAAAATGGCAAGGTTTCATAATTTATTATGACTGAATAATATTCTGGTGTGTGTGTGTGTGTGTGTGTGTGTGTGTGTGTGTGTGTGTGTGTGTGTGTGTGTGTAATATTTTCTTTATCCATTCACCCTTCAATGGATGCATAGGCTGTTTCCACATCTTGGCTAATGTAAGCAATGCTGTAGTGAACACGGAGTGCAAATGTCTTCCTAAGTTAGTATTGTTATTTACTTTGGAAAAATATGCAGAAGTGGGGTGGCTGGATCGTGTGGTAGTTCTAGTTTTTAATTTTTTGACAAACCTCCATACTCTTTTCCATAGTAGACACACCAGTTTACATTCCCACCAACAGTGCACACGGGTTTCCCTTTTATCTACATTCTTGCCAACACTTTTTATTTCTTGTCTTTTTGCTAATAGCAATTCTGACAGATGTGAAGTAATATCTCATTGTGGCTTTTATTTGCATTTCCCTGGTGATTAGTGATGTTGAACATCTTTTCATGTATCTATTGGCCATATATATATATATATATATATATGTCTTCCTTAGAAAAATGTCTATTCATATCTTCTACTCATTTTTCACTTAGATCGATTCTGGTTTTTTTGCAATTGAGTTATATGAGTTCTTTATGTATTTTGGGTATTAATCTCTTATTAGATACATGATTTTTCAGTACTTTCTCACATTTAGTAGGTTACCATTTCATTGTGTTGATAGTTGCCTTTGCTGTGCAAAAGCTTTTTAGTTAGGTATAGTCCCACTTGTTTATTTTTGTTTTTGACGCCTCGCTTGTGTCTTTAGGTTTGAAGTGAGTCTGTTGTAAGCAGCATATTAATGTGTGTGTGTGTTTTTAAAAAAATATATTCAGTCATTCTATGTTTTTTGGTTGGCATATTTCAGTTTGTTTACATTTAAAGTGATTATAGGTGTACATTTATTGCCATTTTGCTAATTGTTTTGTAATTGTTTTTTGGATATTTTATAGTACTGTTCCTTGTTTCTTCTCTTGCTCTTCCTTTGTGGTTTGATGACTTTCATTAGTGGTATGCTTAGATTCATGTTTCAATCATTTTTGTGTATCTTCTATAGGTTTTTGCATGGTGGGTAACTTGAGGCTCTCATGTAACAAGTTTATAACAGTCTATTTTAAGTTGATAGCAACTTCGATTTAAATGTGTTCTAAAGCTCTACATTTTTTACTCTCCCCTCACTATGTTTCAAGTTTCTGATGTCACATTTTAGGTCTTTTTATCTTGTGTATCCTTTAATTATTGTGGTTGCAGTTATATTTACAACTTTTGAGTTTTTATGTTTATACTAGCTTTATAAAAGGTGCATCCACTACCTTGACTATATATTTCCCTTTGCCAGTGAGATTTATGCTTTAACTTGTTTTCTTATTTCTTGTTACTTTCTTTTTAGCTTAAAAAAGTTAATAAGTCTTGTTTAGTGGTTATGGGCTCCTTGAGCTTTTGCTTGTCTGGAAATCTCTTTATCTTTATTTCAATTATGAATGAAAATTTTGCCAGGTAGGGAGGATATTAGAAGGAAATTTTTTTCTTTTAGCACTTTGAATATATTATACTTCTCCATTCTGGCCTGTGACAATTCTGTTGAAAAATATGCTGAGTCTTTTTTGGAGATTGTCTTATACATAACAAGTTTTTTTTTTTTCCTGTCCTTATTTGTTTATTTTCTCCTTGTCTTTAAGTTTTAACATTTTGATTATAACATATCTTTGTGTAAGGTTCTTTAAGTTCATTTTATTTTTATTTCTCCAGACTTCCTGGATCTGATGCCTCGCTTTTGGTGTCAAATCCCCAAATTAAATAAGACCTATGTTAAGTAGCGTATTGTCTGTGTTTCTTTTAGAAGTTTTATAATTTTCTGTCTTACACTCAAGTTTTTAATTCATTTTGAGTTACTCTTTGTGTATAGTGTAAGAAAGTGGTCAAGTTTCATTCTTTGCATGTGGTTTTCCAGTTTCCTAACACCATTTATTAAAGACACTATCTTCATTGTATATTCTTGCTCCTTCATTGTAAATTGATTGACCACATGTGTGTGGTTTAATTACTGGGCCTGGGAACTTCCATATGCTATGGTTCAGCCATTTTAAATAAAAGGGGGAGCTCCCTTTGTGGCTCAGCAGGTTACGAACCTGACTAGTATCCATGAGGATATGGGTTCAATCTCTGATCCAGTGGGTTATGTATCCAGTGTTGCCATGAGCTATGGTGTAGGTCACAGACATGGCTCGGATCCCACGTTGCTGTGGCTGTGGTGTGGTCTTGCAGTCCTTTGTGGTTGTACAACATGCAGGATTAGTTTTACTATCTCTTCAGCAGTTGAGACTGTTCCTAGACTAATCAGTGTTTTAGAGGGAGAATCTCATTCATTTCCTGGATTCAGGCAAATTTTAAGTGAGATCCTCCCCTAAGAGAGTGTTTAAAGAATGCAAATATATATGTACAGTCCTATGGAACTGCAGGTGTAAGCCCTGATGTCCCTCAGAACTAGACAAACTGGAAATGTCCCCCGGGTAGCAGTCACAAAAATTGGGACTCCAGATGTGTATACAGGCTTCTTAGTGGGAGATACCAGTGAGCTGTAGTGAAGCAGAGAGAAAGAGGGTAAAGTTGGCATCCCCTAGCTTCCATACCCTGATAGCAGCTCTGTAACTTCAAGATGTGTATCAAAGTTGAAACCTCTACTTAAGGCCAAACTTTTTGTTCTAGCAAGTACATCTCTTTCATAGAAAGACTGTGGGTATGTTTCAGTCTGCTGGCTGTGCAGTGCCCTGGGAGTGGTAGCCCGCTAAGAACTGTCTTTCTGATTCAGTCTTGTGGGTAAGTAGTCCCAGCTATCAGAACCAAGTGATCAGGAGGTATCTCCTTGATGATGACTTAAAAAAAAAAACAAAAAAAAAAAACGGGAAAGAAGACATAAAAGTTGGCATACCAGACACATATAAGAGCTTCCCTTTTAGAGAGGCTGCCACTCTGGAGTGGATAGAGGGAGAATGTGAATATAATGCCTGCTGAGGTCTCAGGAACATTTGTATTCAGCCCTTAGACGTGTGTTTTATTAAAACCTGTGCCCCTTAGGTTGCAGCTGTGATAAGCTAATAGGCCTCTTTCACAGAAATATCCGTCTCCTGGGTCTGTGGCCTTTTGCTGTGCCCTGGGGATGATAACTCCTTAAAAACTCTTTCTTTGCTGGTTATAGTTCTGTGGAACCCATGAGGATGAGCCCCAATGGCCACCAGAATGAAGCAATGTAGAGGTGTCCCCTGACATCAGCTGTTAAAATCAGGGCACTAGAGAAGGGCATAAGCTATCTTTGAAGATATCAGCAAGTTAGAATGAAGCAGATGGAGAGTTAAGAGGTTGTGTCCATTGACCTCCATTCCCTGAGCTTAACTCCTTAGGTTCCTATAAGTGTGCCAAACTAGAAACCTGCCTCTTAGCTCTAAGCTCCTAGCTAAAGAAACAGGCCTCTTTCTCAGAAAGACTGGGAGTATGTTTCAGTCTGCTAGTTGTGCAGTGTTTGGGGAGTGGAAGTCAGCCAAGAACTTCATCTCTGATTATTATAGTGCAATGGAACCCAAGAAACATAAGCTTCCTGGTCTCCAGATGTAAGCGATCAAGGTCATCCCCTGGTTATAGCGTCAAAGAATGGGTCACTAGATATAAAAACTGGGACCTTTGATGTGTTCTAAAAGCTCCCTTCTAGGAGATCCTAGCACTCTGACTCATGGCAGGAGAGTGGAAAGATCATGTCCACTGGCTGAAGCAAGGCAGATTGGGAGTGTAAAGATATCATAAATCGGAGTTCCCATTGTGGCTCGGTGGAAACAAATATGACTAGTATCCATGAGGACAGAAGTTCGATCCCTGGCCTCGCTCAGTGGGTTAAGGAACCGGCGTTGCCATGAGCTGTGGTGTAGGTCACAGATGAGGCTCGAATCCTGCATTGCTGTGGCTACGGTGTAGGCCAGTGGCTACAGCTCCCATTTGATCCCTAGCCTGTGAACCTCCATATGTTGCAGGTGGGTGTGGCCCTAAAAAGACCAAAAAAAAAAGTCACTGACCAAAATAAGGAAAAGAGAAAATTAAAAAAGGAATGAAAGATGAAAAGAAAAGAAATGAAAAAAGATGGCACTTGATGGCTTTAGCAAGGCCGAAGGAGAGTGGAGAAGGTGGCCCTCACCTGCTGGAGCATTAGGTTCGCTACTCTGGGAAAGGAGAAGAGAAGAGGTGGTACCTGCTAGCATTAGCAAGGCAGAAGGAGAGAAGCAGGATGGCTCCCATCAGCCTACATCCCCAGAGAGCATTCCAGCAGCCCCTTGCCCTTCATACCAACACTTTAAAATCAGGAAATGAATGTCCCTCTCATAAAGTCTAGATAATTTTCACTTTTTTCTTCCAGTATTGTTGAGATATAATTGACATATAACACTGTATGTGTCTAAGGTGTACAGCATAATGATTTGACTTATACGTCAAGAAATGATCATCACAATAAGTTTAGTGATCATCATTTCATATAAATACAAAGTTAAAAAAAGAAAAAAGAATGTTTTTCTGCATGTTGAGAACTCTGTTTTCTGTATCCATGAATTTTTTTGTTTGTTCCTTTATTTTGCTTTTTTAAAATTATTTATTTTTTATTTTTTATTTTATTTTCCCACTGTACAGCAAGGGGATCAAGTCATCCTTACATGTATATATTACATTTACATTTTTCCCCATCCTTTGTTCTGTTGCAACATGAGTATCTAGACAAAGTTCTCAGTGCTACTCAGCAAGATCTCCTTGTAAATCTATTCTAAGTTGTGTCTGATAAGCCCAAGCTCCCGATCCCTCCCACTCCCTCCCCCTCCCATCAGGCAGCCACAAGTCTCTTCTCCAAGTCCATGATTTTCTTTTCTAAGGAGATATTCATTTATGCTGGCTATTAGATTCCAGTTACAAGTGATATCATATGGTATTTGTCTTTGTCTTTCTGGCTCATTTCACTCAGTGTGAGATTCTCTAGCTCCATCCATGTTGCTGCAAATGGCATTATGTCATTCTGTTTTATGGCTGAGTAGTATTCCATTGTGTATATATACCACTTCTTCCGAATCCAATCATCTGTCGATGGACATGTGGGTTGTTTCCATGTCCTGGCTATTGTGAATAGTGCTGCAATGAACATGCGGGTGCACGTGTCTCTTTTAAGTAGAGTTTTGTCCGGATAGATGCCCAAGAGTGGGATTGTGGGGTCATATGGAAGTTCTATGTATAGATTTCTAAGGTATCTCCAAACTGTTCTCCATAGTGGCTGTACCAGTTTACATTCCCACCAACAGTGTAGGAGGGTTCCCTTTTCTCCACAGCCCCTCCAGCACTTGTTATTTGTGGATTTATGAATGATGGCCATTCTGACTGGTGTGAGGTGGTATCTCATGGTCGTTTTGATTTGCATTTCTCTTATACTCAACGATGTTGAGCATTTTTTCATGTGTTTGTTGGCCATCTGTATATCTTCCTTGGAGAACAGTCTATTCAGGTCTTTTGCCCATTTTTCCATTGCTTGATTGGCTTTTTTGCTGTTGGGTTGTATAAGTTGTTTATATATTCTAGAGATTAAGCCCTTGTCGGTTGTATCATTTGAAACTATTTTCTCCCATTCTGAAAGTTGTCTTTTTGTTTTCTTTTTGGTTTCTATTTTGCTTTTTAAATTCCACATATAAGTAAAATCATAGGGGTATTTGTTTTTCTCAGCCTGACTTATTTCACTTAGCCTAAGTGGCCCATTCATGTTGCCACAGATGGCATGATTTCATTGTTTTTTATGGCTGAGTAATATTCCATTGTGAGTGGTGTATAATATACACCACACCTTTTTAGTCCATTCATCTGTTGATGGACTAGGTTGCTTTCATTTCATGGCATTTGTGAATGATGTTCCAGTAAACATAGGGGTGCACATTTCTTTTTGAATTAATGTTTTTGTTTTCTTTGGAAAAATACCCAGAAGTGGAATTGCTGAATTATATGGTAGTTTTTTTATTTTTTATTTTTTTGTCTTCTTAGGGCCATACCTGTGGCATATTAAAGTTCCCAGGCTAGGGGTCAAATCAGAGCTATAGCTACTGGCCTATGCCACAACCACAGCAAAGCCAGATCCAGGCTGCATCTGTGACTTACACTGCAGCTCATGGCAACACCAGATGCTTAACCCACTGTTCAACGCCAAGGACTGAACCCATGTCCTCATGGATACTAATCAGGTGTCTTACTGCTGAGCCATGACGGAAACTCCTTAATTCTGATTTTTAAAAAACATTTTTAAAATTGAGGTATAGTTGATATACAATATTATGTGTTTCAGATATACCACATAGTGGTACATAGTGGTACCACATAGTGATTGACAGTTTTTAAAGGTTATACTCACATATATAATCATTATAAAATATTGACTACATTCCGTGTGCTTTTCAATATATCTTTGTAGCTTATTTGTTTTATATATAGTAGCTTGTACCTCTTAATTGCCCATCTTTATTTGGCCCCTTCTCTTTCCTTCCCCCCACCGATAATCACTAGTTTGTTCTCTATGTCTGTCTGTTTTTTTATATTCGCTTGTTTTATTTAGATACCACGTATAAGTGATATACAGTATTTGACTATTTCACTTAGCCTAATTCCCTCTACATCCATGCATGTTATTTCAAATGACAACATTTCATTATTTTTTTTTTAATGACTAGGTAGTATACCATATCTTCTTTACCCATCCGTCTGTTGATGGACACAAGTTGCTTCCATATCTTAACTATTATAAATAACATTCATGGGAACATTGGGGTATATGTATCTTTCTGAATAAATGTTTTCATTTTTTTCACATGTATATCAAGGAGTGGAATTGATGAACTGTATGATAGTTCCTTTTTTACTTTTTTGAGGAAACTTCATACTTTTTTTCATACTGGCTTCACCAATTTACACTTTCAGCAACAGTGCACAAGTGTTCTCTTTTCTCTACACCCTGCCAATACTTTTTATTTGTTATTTTTTGAGTAATAGCCTTTCTGACAGCTGTAAGATTATAGGTTTTGATTTGCATGTCTCCGATAAGAAGTGATGTTGGCACCTTTTCATGTACCTGTTGGCCATCTGTAAGTCTCTTTTGGAAAAATGTCTATTCATGTCTTCTGCCAATTTTTAAAATTGCATTGTTTGCTTTTTTTGATGTTGAGTTGTATGAGTTCCTTTTATATTTTAGATATTAACCTCTTATCAAATACATCATTTGTGGTTTCTTCTTCCATTTTGTTGTTTATTTGCAAAAGCTTTTTAGTTTGATGTAGTCCTATTTATTTATTTACTAAGATTTTTTATCATAGTTGATTTATAGTGTTCTGTCAATTTCTGTGGTACAGAAAAGTGACCCAATCATACATGTAAATATATATACATTTTCTTTTTCTCACATTATCCTCCATCATGTTCCATCACAAATGACTAGATATCATTCCCTGTGCTATACAAGATCTCATTGCATATCCATTCCAAAGGCAATAGTTTGCAGGTACTAACCTCAAACTCCCAGTCCATCCCACTCCTTCCCCCTCCCCCACAGAAGCCACAGGTCTGTTCTCCATGTCCATGACTTTGTTTCTTTTCTGTAGATAGGTTCATTTGTGACATATATTAGATCCCAGATAAAAGTGATATCATATGATGTGTGTCTTGTCTTTCTGACTTCACTTAGTATGAGAGTCTCTAGTTCCATCCATGTTGCTGCAAATGGAATTATTTTGTTCTTTTTTATGGCTGAGTAGTATTCCATTGTGTACACATACCATGTCATCTTAATTCATTTATCTGCCAATGGACATGTAGTTTGTTTCCATGCCTTGGCTATTGTGAAGAGTGTTGCATTGAACATAGGGTTGCATGTATCTTTTTCAAGGAAAGTTTTGTCTGCATATATGCCCAGGAGTGGATTGCTGGAGTATATGGTAGGTCTATATTTAGTTTTCTGAGGTACCTTCATACTGTTTTCCATAGTGGTTGTACCAATTTACATTCCCACCAACAGTGAAGGAGGGCAGCTTTTTCTCCACACCCTCTCCAGCATTTATTTGTTGGCTTATTAATGATGGCCATTCTAACCAGTGTGAGGTAGTACCTCATTGTAGTTTTGATTTGCATTTCTCCAATAATTAGTGACTTTAAGCATTTTTTCCTGTGACTGTTGGCAATCTGTATATCTTCTTTGGAGAGATGTCTATTTAAGTCTTCTGCCCATTTTTCTATTGGATTGGTTGTTTGGTTGGTTTTTTTTTTTTTTTTTTTTTGCTGTTGAGTTGTATAAGTTATCTCTCTTAATTTTAGAGATTAAGCCCTTTTTGGTTGCATCATTTTAAACCATTTTCTCCCATTCCATAGGTTGTCTTTTTTTTTTTTTTTAATGGTTTCCTTTGCTGTGCAAAAGCTTGTAAATTTGATTAGGTCCTATTGGTTTATTTTTGTTTTTATTTCTGTTGCCTTGGGAGACTGACCTAAGAAAACATTTGTACAGTTGATGCCAGAGAATGTTTTGCCTATGTTCTCTCATTGGCGTTTTATGGTGTCTTGTCTTACATTTAAGTCTTTAAGCCATTTCGAGTTTATTTTTATGCATGGTGTGAGGATGTGTTCTAGTTTCATTGATTTACCTGCACCTGTCCAGTTTTCCCAGTACCATTTGCTGAAGAGACTGTCATTTTCTTATTTGGTATTCTTACCCCCCTTGTCAAAGATTAATTGACCAGTGATGTCTGGGTTTATTTCTGGGTTCTCTTTTCTGTAGTGTGGTATTAGTACAAAAAAGAGACATACAGACCATTTTTTAATTTTTACTTTAGTTTCTTTTGCCTGAGGAGACATATATAAAAAAGAAAATGGCTAAGACCAATGTCAAAGAGTGTGCCACCTGTTTTTTTCTAGGAAATTCATGGTTTCAGGTCTTAACATTTAAAGCTTTAGGCCATGTTGATTTGTTTGTTTGTATCTTTATTTTATGGCCATACCCATGGCATATGGAAGTTCTTGAGCCAGGGATTGAATCCAGCTGCACCTCTCACCTGCACCACAGCTGTGGCAATATGGTATCCTTTAACCCACTGCTCCAGGCTGGGGATTGAACCTGTGCCTGTGCAGCGACCCAAGCCACTGCATTGGATTCTTAACTGGCTGCACCACAGAGGGAACTGCCAGGTTCATTTCTTATATGATATGAGAAAGTAGTCTGGTTTTTCTCTTTTGTGTGTGGCTGTCCAGTTTTCTCAATACCATTTATTGAAGAAGCTTCTTATCCTCATTGTATATTCTTGACTCCTTTGTTATATATTAATTGCTTATATTTCATTTACCACATTTAACTGCAGGAGGGACTTAGAAAGTAGACTAGTAATGTACCTAAGAAGAAAAGAAAATTTGTTTGGTGAACACCTAGAAATGTTTGCTGTAGATAGGTAAAGCCTGCTAATCTCTGTACAGATGAATCTGAGGTAAAATTCAGGCCTGGGATAAAATCTAGAATTAACATTTATTCTCTAGTAAGGAATCTGTTATCTTCTCAGGAGGTAAGGTATTAATAAAATCACAGTCTTGAGATCACTAGCTGCTTGATTTTTTTTTTCTTTTTTGGTCTCATCCACTACATATGGAAATTCCCTGGACCAGGGATCAAATCCAAGCCACAGCTGTGGCCTGTGCCACAGCTGCAGCAACTCTGGATCTTTAACCTGCTGCACCAGGCCGGGGACAAACCCTTGCCATCACAGAGACAAGCCAGATTATTAACCCATTGTGCCACAGTGGAAACTCCGAGTTTCTTGATATTTTTGATGACACACCTCATTTAAATGTATTTTGAACATGCATTCTCAATATACTTTAAAAATTTGTAAATTAAAAGTACTACTATATTAGTATACTGTGTGTTAGTACTACTATATTGGTATGCTGATGGCATTTGAAGTATAAATGCTTCAAAAAGAACATTAAAAAGATTAAATAATTATTTAATGTATGTTTAAATAATTTTTGTTTACTGTAAGTATACAACTTCTCTTTACTCTCAATTAGAAATATAATTTTGGTAGCAGTTTCACTTCTACAGTGTCTCTTCCAATACCAAATATGCTAATTTCTTAAGCTTTTTTGACACATAGTCTCACAAATTAGTCACATTTTAAAAAAGCTGCTTTGAATGATATTTTTCTAAATGATTTAGTGTAAGCATTTTTTGTGCATGTTTGGTATATTTAAATTTAGTATTATCTTTATCACAGACCTCAATTGCCTAAAATGGAAGCTCAGTTGAAACAAGGTAAAACATTAAAAAATATTACTCTTTTTCTAATCTCTTATCCGTTCACATACATAAATGGTAAAAAGAGCTATTTTAAATTCAGTGTCATAAAATTCCTTTGTTTCTTTGCTTACAATATCACACTCTTATCTTTGAAACTAATTTTAAATAGAAAATATTTAAATCTTTAAATGTTGTCAAAGATTGATGATTTTGGATGCTGTCAAAATCAAAACTTTTAGGGGTTCCCATCATGGCACAGTGGTTAGCGAATCTGATTAGGAACCATGAGGTTGCGGGTTTGATCCCTGCCCTTGCTCAGTGGGTTAACGATCCGGCGTTGCCCTGAGCTGCTGTGTAGGTCAAAGATGCGGCTTGGATCCTGCATTGCTGGGGCTGTGGCGTAGGCCAGCGGCTACAACTCTGATTTGACCCCTAGCCTGAGAACCTCTATATGCCACGGGAAGCAGCCCTAGAAAAGGAAAAAAAAAAATCAAAACTTTTAAATTGAAAATTTTGAAGACCAAGTCTAGTATACAAACCCACTTTTTTCCCTTCTGAGCAACAGCAATTAAATTTCTAGATTGTGAGGAACCAGCTTTTATTTTTAAGTCAGTTATCATCATTCAGAGGCATGATCTCAGTACCTAAAACAACTGACTTAAGAATTTTTTACCTTTCATTTTTGCTCAATCGCTTTATCTGTTTGCATTTGCATGCACATAAATAATTGAGTTGGCTGATTCATCAAATACAATTTTTTAGTTATTACTAGTGAGTGAGTCTGATTAACATTTGATTAATTCGCAGATCTGTTCACAAGCCAGTCAAGAAATAGAAAGCCTGAGCCAGATATATTAATGTAGCAGTAAATTATGTCGGAGGTTGCTATCCAGTGATAATAAACTGTCAGTGTTTCTTTTCAGTCATTGACTTGAATCATTGAGGATTCAAATTCAATGTACATGAGGCTATTTTTTTTATTATACACAGCTTAATATGTAAAATTTTGGCTTTGATTGCCACAGAAAAAAAGAATTACCTAGAAGCATGCATTTCTCTGCTTCATTACTATTTTAAGTACTTCCAAATTGCAGACCCAGATGAATTAGCAAGAATTGAGTAATAAATGTAGTGACTAAAGGCCAGAAGTTTCCAAAAATCTATTTTTAATATCTATAGTGATTATTTATATTTTAAAATATATGTGTTTTTAATATCTCAAGAGAAAATTAGACATTTGTTTATTTACTTGATGCTTAGCAAACATGGATAGTTTCTTGATCATCTATCCCTTTACATTATAAATATATATGGTCAGTATTATGAGTATTTGAGAATGTATAAGAAAATGTATTAATAATTATCTTCAACTGTAATAGGAACTTAACCAGCTTATGAACTGTGTATAAATAGAAACAAACCTTGATACTCTTATATTCCTATTAAGATTATGGTAGAGTGTGGCATACTACCATAGTTTTTCTGTAGAAACATAGTGAAGTATAGGCTTTGAAAATGCTGGAAAGCCAATAATTTATCACCCTGAAGAACATGAAGTGATAACGTTTTATATAAGTTGTTTTTATACTGCACATTTCATTGCTGCTGATGAATTTGATAGAATCTTTATATATTTGATGAATCTCAGAAAGTAGAAACACGGTTTGAGGAAAAATATTTAAAAGAAAATCTCTAGTCTCTATGAAGACATAATAAAGCAGTCTCAGTTAGTTTCTGTTACTTATTGGAAAAATCATGATGAAGAGTTGTGATAGGGTTACTGTGAGTTACTGCTCTTGCCAGCCTCCTTTCAACTGGCTAATAAGTCATAGTTAAGAATGATAATGGAAAGTGGAAAAGTGGAAGAATAGTTGATGGGGAAGAGCAGACTGAGGATGATAGGGAATATAGGACTTTAAAAGCAGAAGAAGATGAGAGAATGTATATCAAATAAATCCACTTAAATGGCTTTTTTTTTTTTCTAGAAATGGTAATTGATAAGTTTCCTAACTTCAGGGGGAAGGTTATTTCGATTTGGTACAGTTCAAATAGGGAAATATGGAGTAACTCTCCATGTTCTGTAAGACTCTGTGCTAGATAATATGGGGAATATAAAGATAACAACTATGTGGTCATTGCCCTCCATGAATTAGCATCTAGTGAGGCAGACAAGACATATAAAAATAAGTAGAGGATAACACAGAAAGTGCGTTCTGTAAAAAGTTAATAAGATGCTTCATAAAACAAGAGGAAAAGTTGTTTCTGGCTGTACTGAGAATAACATTAAGAAAGACAGTTGGGTTGCATTTTAACATGGGAATAAGAGGAAAAAATATTACACGTGGACCAGACAGTGGAATCAAAGACAAGAGTGTTTAGAATCTACTCAGTGAGTCAGGGAAAGACTGTTATTCTTAGGGTTTTTTTTTTTTTTTGGAGTTTAGACTAAGAATAATGAATGATGTGACATGAAATATGTTGTTTTAGCTGGCTATGCTAGGTTTTATAGAGTTGCCCTTAATAGCTTTATGTCGAATATTGCTAAATATAATAAATATCCAGACTGTTAAGCACAGAGCACAGTATTTTTTTGCTTCATTTTAGGTTACTTTTTTTTAAGTGTTTGAAAACTCTATTTATTTATTTCTTTATCTATCTATCTATCTATTTTAAATTACTCAAATGAATTTGTCACATTTGTAGTTGTATAATGATCATAACAATCCAATTTCACAGGATTTCCATCCCATAACCCAAGCACATCCCCCCACCCCCCAAACTGTCTCCTCCAGAGACCATAAGTTTTTCAGTGTCTCTGAGTCAGCATCTGTTCTGCAAAGAAGTTCAGTCTGTCCTTTTTTCAGATTCCACATGTCAGTGAAAGCATTGAATGTTGGTGTCTCATTGTATGGCTGACTTCACTTAGCATGATAGTTTCTAGGTCCATCCATGTTGCTAAAAATGCCGGTATTTCATTCCTTTTAATGGCTGAGTAATATTCCATTGTGTATATGTACCACATCTTCTGGATCCACTCCTCTGTCGATGGACATTTAGGTTGTTTCCATGTCTTGGCTATTGCAAATAGTGCTTCAATGAACATTGGAGTACATGTATCTTTGCAAATCATGGTTTTCTCTGGATAGATGTCCAGGAGTAGGACTGCTAGATCAAATGGTAGTTCTATTTTTAGTTTTCTGAGGCATCTCCATACTGCTTTCCACAGTGG
This sequence comes from Phacochoerus africanus, assembly GCF_016906955.1. NCBI lineage: Eukaryota > Metazoa > Chordata > Mammalia > Artiodactyla > Suidae > Phacochoerus > Phacochoerus africanus. The sequence continues at coordinate 61,165,883 of NC_062555.1, forward strand.
TTGCACCAATTTACAATCCCACCAACAGTGTACTAGTGTTCCCTTTTCTCCACACCCTTTCCAGCACTTGTCGTTTGTAGACTTTTGGATGATGGCCATTCTGGCTAGTGTAAGGTGGTAACTCAGAGTAGTTTTGATTTGCATTTCCCTAATAATGAATGACGCTGAACATCTTTTCATGTGTTTCTTGGCCATCTGTATGTCTTCTTTGGAGAACTGTCTGTTTAGATCTTCTGCCCATTTATTGATGGGGTTGTTTGTTTTCTTGGTATGGAGCAGCAGAAGGTGTTTATAAATTTTGGAGGTGAATCCCTTGTCAGTTGATTCACTTGTAAAGATTTTCTCCCATTCTGTGGGTTTTCTTTTTGTTTTGTTTAGGGTTTCCTTTGCTGTGCAGAAACTTTTAATTAGGCCTCATTTGTTTATTTTTGTTTTTACTGTCATTACTCTAAGAGGTGGATGTGAGAAGATGTTGCTGTCGTTTATGTCAGAGAGTGTTTGGTCGGTGTTTTCCTCTAAGAGTTTTATAGTGTCTGGTCTTATATCTAGGTCTTGAATCCATTTGGAGTTGATTTTTGTGTATGGTGTTAGGGAGTGTTCTAATTTCATTCTGTTCCATGTGGCTGTCCAGTTTTCCCAGCACCACTTACTGAACAGGCTGTCTTTTCTCCACTGTATATTCTTGCCTCCTTTGTCATAGATTAGTTGGCTGTAAGTGCATGTGTTTAATTCTGGGCTTTCTATCCTGTTCCACTGATCTATGTGTCTGTCTTTGTGACAGTACCATACAGTTTTGATGATTGTTGCTTTGTAGTAGAGTCTGAAGCCCGGGAGCCTGATTCCTCCAGCTCCATTTTTCTTTTTCAGGATGTGGCTATTCTGGGTCTTTTGTGCTACCAAAAAAACTTTAAAATATTTTGTTCGAGTTCTGTGAAAAGTGTTCCTTGGTAATTTGATAGGGATTGCATTGAATATGTAGATCGCCTTGGGTAGTATAGTCATTTTGATAATATTAACTCTTCCAATCCACGAGCATGGTATATCTTTGCATCTATTTGTGTCATCTTTGATTTCTTTCATCAGTGGCTTGTAGTTTTCAGAGCACAGGTCTTTTGTCTCTTTAGGTAGGTTTATTCCTAGGTATTTTATTCTTTTGGAAGCAATGGTAAACGGGATTGCTTCCCTAATTTCTCTTTCTGCTCTTTCATTGTTAGTGTATAGAATGCCATCGATTTCTGTGTATTAATTTTGTATCCCGTGACTTTGTCAAATTCATGGATGAGCTCTAACAGTTTTCTGGTAGAGTCTTTACGATTCTTGAGGTATAGTATCATGTCATCTGCAAATAGTGATAGTTTTACTTCTTCCTTTCCAATTCAGATCCCTTTTATCTCTTTCACTTCTCTGATTGCTGTGGCTAGGTCTTCCAGAACTATGTTGAAGAGTAGTGGCAAGAGTGGACATCCTTGTCTTGTTCCTGATCTCAGCGGGAGTTCTTCCAGCTTTTCACCATTGAGAATGATGTTAGCTGTGGGTTGTCATATATGGCCTTTATCATGTTGAGGTAGGTTCCCTCTGTGCCCACTTTCTGAAGGGTTTTTATCAGAAATGGGTGTTGGATTTTGTCAAAGGCTTTTTCCGCGTCTCTTGAGAGGATCATAGGGTTTTTATTCTTCAGTGTGTTAATGTGGTGTATCACACTGATGGATTTGTGGATATTGAAGAACCCTTGCATCCCTGGGATAAATCCCACTTGATCATGATGGCCAATCCTTTTAATGTATTGTTGGATTTGGTTTGCTAGTATTTTGTTGAGGATTTTTGCATCTATGTTCATCAGTGAAATTGGCCTGTAGTTTTCTTTTTTTGTGGTCTCTTTGTCTGGTTTTGGTATCAGGGTGATGGCGGCCTCATAGAATGAGTTTGGGAGTATCCCTTCCTCCGCAGTTTTTTGAAATAGTTTCAGAAGGAGAGGTGTTAGCTCTTCTCTAAGTGTTTGATAGAATTCGCCTGTGAAGCCATCTGGTCCTGGACTTTTGTTTGTTGCAAGTTTTTTAATCACAGTTTCAATTTCAGTTCTTGTGATGGGTCCATTCGTCTTTTCTATTTCATCTTGGTTTAGTCTAGGAAGATTGCACTTTTCTAAGAATTTGTCCATTTCTTCTAGGTTTTCCATTTGATTGGCATATAGTTGCATATAGTAGTCTCTTATGATCCTTTGTATTTCTGTGACGTCTGTTGTTACTTCTTTTTCATTTCTAATTTTATTGATTTGAATCCTCTCTCTTTTTTGCTTGATAAGTCTGGCTAAGGATTTATCAGTTTTATTGATCTTTTCAAAGAACCAGATTTTCACTTCGTTGATCTTTTCTATGGTTTTCTTTGTTTCTATCTCATTGATTTCTGCTCTGATCTTTAGGATTTCTTTCCTTCTACTAACTTTAGGTCTTGTCTGTTCTTCTCTCTTGAGCTGCTTTAGATGTAAAGTTAGGTTGTTTATTTGAGCTTTTTCTTGTTTTCTGAGGTGGACTTGTATTGCTATAAACTTTCCTCTTCGAATGGCTTTTGCTGCATCCCATAGGTTTTGGAGTGTGATATCTTCATTGTCGTTTGCTTCTAGGTATTTTTTAATTTCCTCTTTGATTTCTTCAGTGATGCATTGGTTGTTTAGTAGCATGTTGTTGGTCTCTAAGTGTTTGTGTTTTTTGCCGTGTTTTTCTTGTTGTTGGTTTCCAGTCGTATAGCATTGTGGTCAGAAAAGATGCTTGATATGATTTCAATTTTCTTAAAGTTACCGAGGTTGAATTTGTAGCCCAGGATGTGATCAATCTTAGAGAATGTTTCATGTGCACTTGAGAAAAATGTGTACTCTGTTTCTTTGGATGGAATGTCCTATAAATGTCTATTAAGTCCATCTGGTTTAATGCTTCATTCAGGGCCCGTGTTTCCTTATTGATTTTCTGTCTGGATGATCTGTCCATTGCTGTGAGTGGGGTGTTAAAGTCCCCCCCTATGACTGTGTTATTGTCGATTTGTCCTTTTAAGGTTGTTAGCAGGTGCCTTACATATTGTGCTGAACGTATGTTGGGTGTGTAGATATTTAAAATTGGTATATCTTCTTCTTGGATTGATCCTTTGGTCATTATGTAATGACCTTCTTTGTCCCTTAAAATAATCTTCATTTTAAAGTGTATTTTGTCTGTTATGAGTATTGCTACTCCAGCTTTCTTTTGATCCCTGTTTGCATGAAATATATTCTTCCATCCTCTCACTTGCAATTTGTATGTGTCCCTAGAAGTGAAGTGGGTCTCTTGAAGACAGCATATATATGGGTCTTGTTTTTTTATCCATTCTGCCAGTCTGTGTCTTTGGGTTGGGGGCGTTGAGTCCATTAACATTTAAGGTAATTATTGATATGTATGTTCTTATTGCCATTTTATTAATTGCTTTGGATTTGTTTTTGTTGCTCTTTTTTCTTCCCTTCTTTTCTTGTTCTCTCCTCTTCTGGTTTGATGACTATCTTTAGTGTTGTGTTTGAGTTGATTTTTCTTACTTGTCTGTGTATCAATTGTAGATTTTTGGTTTTCAGTTATTCTGAAGTTTTGATATGAATCTATATGTATATGAGATTGTTTTAAGTTGTTGTTCTCTTAATTGCAAGTTCATCTCCAGTGTCCTGCATTTGTACCCACCTCTTCTGATGATTTCTGATTTTGGTGGTGTAATTGTGCATGGATGATTTCGTATCTTTGCAGTATATTTACCTTTACTGGTGAGCCTTGTCATTTGTGGAATTTTTGTTTCCTGTGGCTGTCTTTTCTTTTCTTCCTAGAGAAGTTCCTTTAGTATTTGTCGTAAGGCTGGTTTAGTGTTGCTGAATTCTGTTAACTGGAGGATAGCTGTTTAAAATGAAGAACCATGAAACCCTGTTGCATTCAATAGAGCTGGGAAAGCTTTGTTGGATCCTGTAATGCATAGGTAGCTTGACCATGTTAATCATCATCTAAACTGGAATGCCAGAACAATAACCATAAATTGAGACTGTTCAGTCAAACCATGACATATGGTTACCCTCACTCTGGAAACTGCTGATCCTATGCAGCTGGTAGGGAATAAATACCTCTTACCTTTAAGAAAACTAACTCAGAGCTTGGAAATTGACTCTTGTGGAATGTGTGATCTTTTAATGTTAAAACTGATAGATTTTTATTTTTTATTCTAAAATGAAATTGTGGAGAAATAAGTGCAATAAATATGACTAAAATGCAACCTCAAAACCATCTTGTCTTCTACTTTGACTAGTAAATATTTCTTGTTTGGTGGCCTCTAATTATCTTGAATAATTATTGTTTTATATAATTTAAATGTTACCTAATCCTGTTGTATCTCTTTTATTGAAGTATGGTTGACTTAAAATTTATATCTATGTATTTTTTTGCTGTTTTAATTTTTTAATTGGACTATAGTTGATGTGTAATATTATATTTCACAGGTGTGTAATAGTGATTCATAATTTTTAAAAGTTATATTCTATTTACAGTTAATATAAAATATTGCCTATATTGCCCATGTTGTACAATATATGTTTATAGCTTATTTTATACCTAATAGTTTGTACCTCTTAATCATCTAACAGTATATTTCCCTTGCCCCTTTTCCTCTTCTCACTAGTAACCACTAGGGTGTTCTCTGTATCCATGAGTCTGCTTATTTTTGCGATATTGACTACTTTGTTGTATTTTTTTCGGTTCACATATAAGTGATATCATGCAGTATTTGTCTTTCTCTGTCTGAGTTATTTAACTTACCATCATGTTGCTGCAAATGCAAAATTTTCATTCTTTTTTATGTCTGAGTAGTATTCCACTGTATGTATGTATGTTAGTGTATGTATGTATTGTGTGTGTGTGTACTATCTGAAAGAGAAATTAAGGAAACAATCCCATTCACCATCACATCAAGAAAGTGATGGTGAATGTGATCCCTATCACCCACTCACACACATGCCACATCTCTTTATCCATTCATCTGTTGATGAACAATTAGCTTGTTTCCATATCTTGGAAATTGTAAATAATGCTGCTGTGAACATTGGAGTGCATGTATCTTTTCAAATTAATGTTTTTGGGTTTTTTGGATATATACCGAAGAGTGAAATTGCTGGGTTATGTGGTTGTTCTCTTTTTAGCTTTTTGAGAAACTTCCATACTGTTTTCACCAGTGACTGCACCAGTTTACAATTACACCAACAGTGTGTGAAGTTTCCTTCTCCACATTCTCTCCATCATTTGTTGTTTGTGTGTGTGTGTTTTGTTTTGCTTTGTTTTTTGATGACAGCTATTCTAACAGGTGTGAGGTGATATCTCATTGTGGTTTTGATTTGCATTTTCTTGATGCTTAGTGATGTCGAGCATCCCTCCTCTTTGGAAAAATGTCCCTTCTGGTCTTCTGCCCACTTTTTAATTGGGTTTCTTTTTATGTTGAGTTTCATGAGTTGTTTATATATGTTGAATATTAACCACTTATCAGTCACATAATTTGCAAATATTTTCTCCCATTCAGTAGGCTACCTTTTTGTTTTGTTGATGGCTTCCTTTACTGTGGAAAAGCTTTTAAGTTTAATTAGGTCCCATTTGTTTATTTTTGCATTTATTTGGAGACAGAGCCAAAAGAATATTGCTATGATTTATGTCAAAGAATGTTCTGCCTATGCTTTCCTCTAGGAGCTTGATGGTATCCCATCTTACATTTAGGTCTTTAATCCATTTTGAGTTTATTTTTATAAATGGTATTAGATTGTTCTCATTTCATTCTTTTACATGTAGCTGTCCAGTTTTACCAGCACTACTTATTGAAGAGACTGTCTTTTCTCCATTATGTATTCTTGCCTCCTTTATCCTAGATAAATTGACCCTAAGTGTATAAGTTTATTTCTTGGCTCTCTGTCCTATTCTGTTGATCTATATGTCTGTTTTTGTGCCAGTACCATACTGGGTTTTAGGGGTTTTTTTTGTTTGTGTTTCTTTTTGACCATGCCCACAGCATGTGGAAGTTCCAGGCCAGGGATCAAACCTGTGTCACAGCAGTGACCTGAGCCACAGCAGTGACAATGCCAGGTCCCTAACCCACTGAGCTACAGGGGACCTCCCCATGCTGTTCTTATTACTGTAAATTTGTAGTGTAATTTGAAGTCAGGAAGCGTGATTCCTCCAGTTCCGTTCTTTCTCAAGATTGTATTGGCTATACAGGGTCTTTTATATTTCCATACACATTTTAAAATTATTTGTTCTAGTTCTATAAAGAATGTACTGAAAATTTGTTAGGGATTGCACTGAATCTTTAGATTGCCCTGGGTAATATGGTCATTTTAACATTATTAATTCTTCCAATGAAAGAACGTAATATGATGTTGCATTTGTTTGTGGCTTTAATTTTTCATCAGTGTCCAATAGTTTTCTGAGTAAAGGTCTCTTTAGGTAAGTTTATTCCTGGGTATTTTATTCCTTTTTGTTGTGATGGTGAATGGGATTGTTTCCTTAATTTCTCTTTCAGATAGCTCATTGTTAGAATATAGAAATGCAACATATTTCTCTCTAATAGTTTTGTATTCTGCAACTTAACCAGATTCATTAATGAGCTCTAGTACATTTCTCATGGCATGTTTAGAATTTTCTATATGTAGTATCATGTCATTTGCAGTGACAGTTTTGCTTCTTCCATTCCAGTTTGGATTCACTTCATTTCTTTTTCTTCTATGATTGCTGTGGCTAGGACTTCTAAGGCTATGTTGAGTAAAAGTGGCAAGAGTGGGCATCTTTGTCTTGTCCCTGATCTTAAAGGAAATGCTTTCAGCTTCTTACAAGTGCGAATGATGTTATCTGTGAGTTTGTCATATATGGTCTTTATTATATTGAGGTTTGTTCCCTCATTTTCTGGAGAGTTTTTTTTGTTTTTTGTTTTTTGTCTTTTTGCTATTTCTTTGGGCCGCTTCTGGGGCATATGGAGGTTCCCAGGCTAGGGGTCTAATTGGAGCTGTAGCCGCCGGCCTGCGTCAGAGCCACAGCAACGCGGGATCCGAGCCGCGTCTGCAACCTACACCACAGCTCACGGCAACGCCGGATCGTTAACCCACTGAGCAAGGGCAGGGACCGAACCCGCAACCTCATGGTTCCTAGTCGGATTCGTTAACCACTGCGCCACGACGGGAACTCCTGGAGAGTTCTTTTTTAATTGTAAATGGATGTTGAATAGAGTAATCGTCTAAATTTAAATAGGATTATGTCACCCTCTGCTTTAACTTTCTATTAGCTTTAGTTGTATTTAAAATTTGAACTCCCTTACTCTTGTTCTGAGCTGAAAAGAATAAACCCTTTCTCTTCAAGTTCGTCTCATGACACTTTTCCATTTGCTCCCACTTTTCTTGTGAAAGTAATCCCTGCTGATCTTCAAAGCTGATATTCTAGGGGTTTGTCTTCTTGGTGTAGGAGTCCTGGTCTGGGCACCCAGTGTGAGACTTAGACCTCTAACTTCTTGGGAATAATCTCTGTAGTTGTGATTATCCTCCCTTTGTGGGTTGCCTGTTTGGGGATATGGATCTTGACTGTACCATGACACCACCCATCCGACCTATCTTGTTGTTGTTCTTTCTTTTTATCTTTAGTAGAAAAATGTTTTCTGCTAAGTCATTCAGTGTTTCTCATCAATAGTTGCTCGTAAATAGTTGTAATTTTGGTGTGCTCGTTAGGGGAGGTGAGCTAAGGGTGTTCTTACTCCACTACCTTGGCTAAGTTAAGCCATTGTGTTATCTGTTGTAAAACCCAGAAGATATATCTTTAGCTTGTTATCTAGTATCAGTTGCACACTTATATCACTATTAACTTGTGAATAATTATAATTACTTATTAAAAGTTCTTATAAATTATGAAAGTCATTCTTTAGTTACAAATAAAAAATATTGTTCCTATAATCTAATATCAGATGTTTTGTAATTCTAAAGCTCAGAAAAGGAAAGAGCTAGCCCTGCTATTTCAGATCTTTCACAGATCCTCAAGTCTCAAGATGAATCACCTTTTTTAAAGACTTCAAATGAAGCTTTAACTGATGAAGATATATCCTATATACTTTCATCAAAGACCAATGATAAATCAATTGCTGCAATATTATTGAGCAAAGAAATTCAAGATTCACAGTCTGTTGGAACATTACTTCAAGGGAATGAAACAGTGACAGCACCATCCATCTTACCCCCCGTTACTAAAAAAAAGCCTCTGGGTACAGACATCTCAAAGGTAAGATGCAGTGCAATAACTTGAAAGCTATTTCTTTTCTTTTCTTCTTTTTTTTTTGTCTTTTGTCTTTTTAGGGCCATACCCATGGCATATAGAGGTTCCCAGGCTAGGGATCTAATTGGAGCTGTGGCCACTGGCCTACACCAGAGCCCCAGCAACGCCAGATCCGAGCCACATCTATGACCTACACCACAGCTCATGGCAACACCAGATCCTCAACCCACTGAACGAGGCCAGGGATCAAATCCACAACCTCATGGTTCCTAGTTGGATTTGTTTCCGCTGTGCCATGATGGGAACTCTGAAAGCTATTTATTTTCAATTACTAAAATCTTCAATATTTTGAATAAACATTAATTTAAAAAATTTAATTTCTTATTTAAGTAAAATAAAAAAGTTTGCCTTTTGATCTAACCTGTTTTATATTTGGAATTTTAAAGTGATTTTGTGGAGTCAAAATAATATTTTAATGTAAAAATTCTAATCTGTACCAACAAAAAAATTATGGCTTAGATTGTAGTTTTAATAATAAATTAAAAGATAGACAATTTCTAATTGAGACAGGAAAATTTTAATTTCAAGTTTGTCTATAAAAGATTTTTACATATTCATATTAAGGTATTTTTGAAAGCATAGATATTTGGAAATAATTTATATGCCTTAAATGAGCCCTAGAAAATTATCAGAATTGCCTTTGTATTTAATTAAGAAATATCTTAGTGTAAAAATTCTGGGAAAAAGAGAAATAATAAAGTAGGTACATGTATTTAATATATATTCACAGTTTTTTATCATAGAAGTTATAAAGTGGCTTTATAAAAATAATTTTGTAAAGCCACTTGAGTTTGTCTAGAGATTTAATCAGGTGAAAATATAAGTCTGAAACTAGAATCGTAATTTAAAAATTATTAATATGATTTATTTGGAATTATTTATGAGGCAGAATCACAATGTTGCTTGGGGGTCTTTCCATGCTATTAAATGTTCCCAAATGCCTCTCAGATCCATTAATCGTTCTCATTTTTTAATTTGATACATTCAAGAAATAATGAAGAGTAAAATGTTCCTGTAATGACATTGTAGATATAAGAGAAGTTAATTAGAGTTCTAAGATGTATAATTTGTAATTACTTTTTTTAACTTTTGTAATTAAGGCTCGTATTTTAGAGAATTTACGAAGCAAGATTGAAACACAAACTTACCAAGAAATAAGAGAATTCCAAGGTAAAAAGATTTTGTTTTATAAGATTAAAATGTTAATGGTTGTGTGTTCCCATGTTATAACTAAAGTAAATGAAGTGAGAACATTACCCAATGTACAATAACTTCTTAAACAGTCATGATAATATATAAAATATAAAAATATTATAAATGTATAAATATGTAAAAATTAATTTATGAAGTTAATATATTAGTCTGTCTTAACTAAAAATTTGTTTAAAAGGGGAGTTCTCATTGTGGCTCAGCAGTAATGAACTCAACTAGTAACCATGATGATGTTTTGATCCTTGGCCTTGCTCAGTAGGTTGAGGATCAGGCATTGCTGTGAGCTATTCATTTCTATTTTCATTCCATGTTTTCTGTTCCTTTGTTGTAAGTTAATTTCCATATATTTGTGGGTTTATTTCTGGCCTCTATTTGGTTCATTTTTCTTTTTTTTGGGGGGAAGGTGGTCCTGCCCATATCATGCTGCTTTAATTAGTATACCTTTATAATATAGTTTGGAATCAGGGAATGTGATACCTCAAACTTTCTCTTTTCTCAGAATTATTTTGGATAATTGAGATATTTTGGAGTTCCATGTAAATTTTAGGATTTCTGTTTTTATTTCTGTGAAAAATGTCACTGGAGGTTTTGGTAGGGCAAATCTGTAGATTGCTTTAGGTACTATGAACATTTAACAGTTTACTCTTCCAATCCATGAGCATGAGGTTTATTTTCCATCTTTGTGTCCCTGCCATTTCTTTCATCAATGTCTTATATTTTTCAATGTGTTAGTCTTTCACTTTTTATTCCTAGGTATTTTATTCTTTTTGTTGAGGTTGTACATGGAGTAAGTTCTCTTAGTTTCTCTTTCTGCTTAGTGTATAGAAATGCATCAGATTTTTGTATATTGATTTTGTACTTTGCAACTTTACTGTATTTGTTTTGTTTATTATGTCGAATATTTTTGGTGGAGTCTTTAGGGTTTTCTGTGTATCAAATCATGAAATCTGAAAATTATGCCAATTTTACTTCCTCCTTTCCAATATGAATGTCTTTTACTTCTTTTTCTTGCTTAATTGCTCTGGCTCTTCCAATGCTATATTGAATAAGAGTGGTAAGGGTGGGCATCCCTGTTGTGTTCTGAATCTTAGAGGGATAGCTTTAAATATTTCATCATTGAGTATGGAGTATGATGACAGCTGTGGGGTTGTCAGGGCATTTATTATGTTGAAGTATGTTTCTTCACCCATTTTATTGAAATTTTTTTATCATAATGAGTACTTAAATTTGTCAGCTGCTTTCTTTACAGTTGAAATGTTCGTGATTTTTGTCCTTTGTTAATGTATATTACATTTATTGATTTCATATCTTTAACCATCCTCACATCCCAAGGATAAATCCCCCAAGACTGTGGTGTATAATCCTCTTAATATGCTCTTGATTTCAATTTGCTAGTATTTTCTTGAGAATTTTTATATTTATCATGGTCATTGGCCTATAATTAACTTTTTTGTAGTATCCTTGTGTGGCTTCGGAATGCAAGTAATATTGAAATGCAAAAATAAATGAGTTTTCAAGAGTTCTTTCCTTTTCAGTTTTTGGAAGAATTTGGAAGGCTTGGTATTAATTCTTTTTTAATGCTTGATAGAATTCACAAAGCCATCTGGTCCTGGAATTTTATTTGTTGGGAGACTTTTGATTACCAATTTAATATTCTATCTCATTATTAATCTGTTCAGATTTGTTAGTACGTCGTGATTCAGTCTTTGTAAGCTGTATGTTTCTAGGAATTTATTTCTTCTATGTTATCTAGGCTTTTGGATAAAATTGTTTATATTATTTTCCTATGGTCCTCATATTTCTTGGTATAAATTATGCCTTTTCTTTTGTTTATAACTTTCGAGTCATCTATCTTTTTCTCTTGGCTAGTCTAAATAAATATTTGGCAGTTTTGTTTATCTTTCCTAAAACTAGCTCTTTAACTTTTTTGGTCTTTTATACTGTCTTCATAGTCTCTAATTATTTCCTTCTTTCTGCTAACTTTGGATTAGTTTGTTCTTTATAGTTCTTTGAGTAATAAAGTTGTTTATTTGAGATATTGTTTCTCATCAGAGGCATTTATTGCTATAAACTACCTCCTTAAAATTGTTTTTGCTCCATTCCATAAGTTTTGTTACATTTCCATTTTCATTTTTCTCAACATTTCTGCTATCCCATGTCATTTTTTCTTAGATTCATTTATTTTTCAGAAGTATGTTGTTTAATTTCTACGTATTTTGGAATTTTTGAGATTTCCTCCAATTATTAATTTCTAGCTTCATAGCAATGAAGTAAGAAAAGCTACATGATATAATTTTAAGCTTCTTAAATTTGTTAAGACTTGTTTTGTGGCCTAACATGCCTTCTGTCCTGGACCATGCACTGTATTCTTTGAGAAGAATGTATATTCTGATGCTATTTTATAGAATGTTCTATGTATGTATGTTAATTTTATTTGGTCTAAAGTGTCATCAAATTCCCTATTTTTGTGTTGACTTTGTGTCTGGATGATCTGCACCTAGTATTGCACTTCTGTTTATTTCTGCCTTTAGGTCTATTAATTTTTATCGAATATAATTAAGTGCTCCCATATTAGCTGTGTTACATTTAAAATTATTGTATCCCCTTATGAATTGACACCTTTATCATTATATAATGACCTTCTTTCTTTCTTTTTTTTTTTTGCCTTTTTAAGGCCTCACATGTGGCATATGGAGGTTCCCAGGCTCTAGGGGTCTAGTCAGAGCTGTAGCCACTAGCATATACCAGAGCCACAGCAACTCGGGATCCAAGCCTCATCTGCGACCTACACCACAGCTCACAGCAACACTGGATCCTTAACCCACCTTGTGAGGCCAGGGATCAAACCCAAAACCTCATGGTTCCTAGTTGGATTCGTTAACCACTGAGCCACAGTGGGAACTCCCAACCTTCTTTTTTTTAATAGCTTTTGAGGGTTTTTTTGTTTGTTTGTTTTCGTTTTTGTCTAAGTGTAGGTATCTCTGCTCTCCTTTTGCTTCCTTTTGCATGAAATATTTTTTCTACTCTTTCCAGTTAACCCTTGAGTGTCCTTAAAGCTTAAGTAAGTCTCTTGTACATAGCATACACTTGGGTATTATTTTTCTCCCCATTCAGCCACTCCATGTCTTTTCATTTGTGAAATTTTAAAATTTATGTTTAGAGTAATTGTTGAAGATGAGGGCTCACTATCAGCATTTTAGTGATTGCTTTCTGATTGTCTTATAGTTACTATATTCCTCCTTCCCTTCCTCTTTCCCTCCCTCCCTTCCTTTTTTTCTTTATTGTAAGGTGATTGTTGGTGGAGAATTGTATGCTTTGATTCTTTTTATCATTTGTGTATTTGTTATAGGCTTTTGCTTTGTGATACCCATGAGGCTTTCATGATATATATTATAGTTATGAAAGTCTTCTTTTAGGTTAATAGAACTTAACATAAATCACATAAAATATTCTACACATTTTTTGCCACCCCCCCACACACATTTTATCTTGCTACTGTTATAATTTACATCTTTTTCTATTGTGTCTCTTAACAAAATATTTTAGATATATTTATTTTAAATCTTTTTTGGAAAATGTTTTTTTCTTTTTAAAATATAAAGTATAGTTATTTTCAATGTCATGCCAATTTCTGCTGTACTAGCAAAGTGACTTAGTCATACACACATATGCATTCTTTTATATATTAATTTCCAGCATCATCTATCTCAGGACATTGGATGTAGTTCTCTGTGCTACAGTAGGACCTTATTGTTTATTCATTCTAAATGTAATAGTTTGTACCTACTAACCCCAAACTCTCAGTCCATCCTACTCCCTTTCCCTTCCCACCTCCCCACTGGCAACCACAAGTCTGTTCTCTGTGTCTGTGAGTCTCTTTCTCTTTTGTAAATAGGTTCATTTGTGTCATATTTTAGATTCCACATTTAAGTGATATATTTATTTTTAACACTTTGGTCTTTTAACCTGTAAGCTAGAGTTCAAAGTGTCTTACACACCACCATTACAGTATTACAATATTATGTATTTAACTATATATTTACCTTCACTGCTGACTTTTTAATTTTCATATTATTTTTGTTTCTTTTACTTGAGCTCAAAGAATTTATTTGAGCATTTCTTATAAGGCAGCTATTCTATTAATAAATTTCCTTAGCTTTTGTTTCCCTGGGAAATCGTTTTGAAGGAAAACTGATAAAAGTATTAGTGGTTTTTTTTTTCTTTCCTTTGAGAAGTTTGAGTTATAATCCTGCTGTCTCCTGATCTGAAAAGTTTCTGTTGAGAAATCTAATGATAGCCTGGTTGAGGTATTCTACTTTTATGTGATGAACTTTTTTTTCTTTTCCTGTTTTGAAAATTTTCTTTGATTTTTGAGAGTTTGATGTCTCATTGAAGATCTCTCTGTATTGAGTCTCTCTGGGCATTTTTGAGCTTTCTGTACTTGGATGGCCCTATCTCTTTCCAGACTTGGTAAGTTTTCAGCAATTATTTTTTCTTTTCTTTTTTTTTTTCGTCTTCTTAGGGCTGCAGCTGTGGCATATGGAGGTTCCCAGGGTAGGGGTCTAGTCAGAGCTGTAGCTGCTAGCCTACACCAGAGCCACAGCAACACCAGGTCCAAGCCACGTCACCTACACCACAGCTCATGGCAATGCCAGATCCTTAATCCACTGAGTGAGGCCAGGGATCGAGCCTGCAACCTGATGGTTCCTACTAGGATTCATTTACACTGCACCACGATGGGAACTCCAAATGTTATTATTGTTAAAGTGTCTGGGAAATTTTATTTTATTTTTTAAGCTTTTTAATGTTACACAATGAATTTATTACATTTATAGTTATACAATGATATAGCATTTCTAGGTCCATCCATGTTGCTAAAAATGCTGGTATTTCGTTCCTTTTAATGGCTAAGTAATATTCCATTGTGTATATGTACCACATCTTCTTGATCCACTCCTCTGTCGATGGACATTTAGGTTGTTTCCATGTCTTGGCTATTGCAAATAGTGCTGCAATGAACACTGGAGTACATGTATCTTTGCGAGTCATGGTTTTCTCTGGATAGATGTCCAGGAGTAGGACTGCTGGATCAAATGGTAGTTCTATTTTTAGTTTTCTGAGGCATCTCCATACTGTTTTCCACAGTGGTTGCACCAATTTACAATCCCACCAACAGTGTACTAGTGTTCCCTTTTCTCCACACCCTTTCCAGCACTTGTTGTTTGTAGACTTTTGGATGATGGCCATTCTGGCAAGTGGTTTCGATTTGCATTTCTCTAATAATGAGTGATGGTGAACATCTTTTCATGTGTTTCTCGGCCATCTGTATGTCTTCTTTGGAGAACTGTCTGTTTAGATCTTCTGCCCATTTTTTGATGGGGTTATTCTTTTTTTTTTTTTTTTTGGTATTAAGCTGTAGGAGGTGTTTATAAATTTTGGAGATTAATCCCTTATCAGTCGATTCGTTTGCAGATATTTTCTCCCATTCTGTGCATTGTCTTTTTGTTTTGTTTAAGGTTTCCTTTGCTGTGCAGAAACTTTTAACTTTAGGTCTCATTTGTTTATTTTGTTTTTATTTTCATGACTCTGAGAGATGCCTCGGAGATGTTGCTGTCGTTTATGTCAGAGAGTGGCCTCTTTTCCTCTAAGAGTTTTATAGTATCTAGTCTTTAATCTATTTTGAGTTTATTTTGTGTATGGTGTTATGGAGTATTCTAATTTCATTCTTTTCCATGTGGCTGTCCTGTTTTCTAGCACCACTTATTGAACAGGCTGTCTTTTCTCCACTGTATATTCTTGCCTCCTTTGTCATAGATTAGTTGACTGTAGGTGCGTGGGCTTAATTCTGGGCTTTCTCTCCTGTTCCACTGATCTGTACGTCTGTCTTTGTGCCAGTACCATACAGTTTTGATGATTGTTGCTTTGTAGTATAGTCTGAAATCCAAGACCCTGATTCTTCCATCCATTTTTCTTTTTCAAGATGTCTTTGGCTATTCTGGGTCTTTTGTGCTTCCAAATTTTATTTATTTATTTATTTATTTTTGTCTTTTTGTCTTTTTCTTTGTTGTTGTTGTTGTTGTTGTTGTTGTTGTTGCCATTTCTTGGGCCGCTCCCGTGGCATATGGAGTTTCCCAGGCTAGGGTTCCAATTGGAGCTGTAGCCACCAGCCTACGCCAGAGCCACAGCAACGCGGGATCCGAGCCACGTCTGCAACCTACACCACAGCTCACGGCAACGCCGGATCGTTAACCCACTGAGCAAGGGCAGGGACCGAACCCGCAACCTCATGGTTCCTAGTCGGATTCGTTAACCACTGCGCCACGACGGGAACTCTGAATGTTTTATTTTTTGTCCACACTCATGGCATGTGAAAGTTCCCAGGCCAGGGATTCAGCATCACTAATTATTAGAAAAATGCAAATCAGAATTAGTGATCTATCACCTCACACCAGCCAGAATGGCCATCATCAAAAAGTCTACAAACATTAAATGATGGAGAGGATGTGAAGAAAAGGGAACCCTCTTACATTATTGGTGGGAATGTAAATTGGTGCAACCACTATGGAAAACAGTATGGAGGTTTCACTAAATATGGAACTGCTATATGATCTAGCCATCCCACTCTTGGGCATCTGTCTTGGGAAAACCATAATTTAAGAAGATACATACACCCCAGTGTTCACTGCAGCACTATTTATAATAGCCAAGACATGGAAGCAACCTAAATGTCCATTAACAGAGGAATGGATAAAGATGTGGTACATATATACAATGGAATATTAGTCAGCCATCAAAAAGAACAAAATAATGCCATTTGCAGCAACATAGATGGACCTAGAGATTAGGTCCATCCATGTTGGACTAAGTAAAGTAAGTTGGACAGAGAGAACTAAATGTATGATATCACTTATATGTAGACTGTAATAAAAAATGATACCAAAGAACCTATTTGCAAAACAGAAACAAATTCAAAGATTTCAAAACCAATCTTAGGGTTACCAAAGGCGAAATGTTGGGGGAGGAATAAATTAGAAGGTTGGGATTAACATAAACTCACTGCTGTATATAACATACCTAGGTAACAAGGACCCTTACTGTATAGCACAGGGAAGTTTACTCAATACCCTGTAATAACCTAGATGGGAAAAAAAATCTGAAAAAGAATGATGTATGTATATATACAACTGATTCACTTTGCTGTACACCTAAAACCCTAACACAACATTGTAAGTCAACTATACTGCAATAAAATTTTTAAAAATCTATTACTATTAAAGTTATACTTAACAGTCTGTCAGCTATTAAAATTTATAAGTAATATAAAAAAAGTTTCCACAGTTTTCATACCAAATTTGGCATTATGATAGTTACAACTGTAAAATTGAGAGAAAATACCGCCATATATTCATTTTAAATCTGGAGATTTCACAACAGACCTGTTTTTCTATTTAGTAGACTAAAATATATCTCTTTATGTAGCTCATGGTAAAGAATTGGATGAAGATCTTATGCTTGAGGATAAAGCAATATCAAAAGCCAAACAAATGCTGAAACAAAGAACTTCGAGAGTAAATAGGCGCAATGGTAAGAATGATGATCTTAAGCTCATCAAGAGATCTTTTTTCTTTGGTTTTCTTTAAATAATGGATAAAGCAACTAAGATCAAGGAGGAAATAGAATAATTGAACAACACTATGTAAATATTAGTGCATATATTTTATAGAAATTTTATACTTTGATGTAAGTGTGAATAGTTTAAGATAACTACAGAACTAAAATGACAGCTTTGATACCTATTATTTGGTATGGTTAATGACCACTATGTAACAAAACTCTCAAACACACTTATGCAAACTTCTCACACAAATTTCCCACTTCACTTCCATGGTCTGTTTATATAGCTCTCTGCTATGGCCTTGCAGTTCTCTTCCTTCAATGCTACACAAAGTAGAAGAAATTTTGCGTATTACTTGGCGTATCTGGAGTCTTATAATGATCTGTTTTTCTATTTAGCGTTTCTTATAACTCAGCCAAATGATAAGCTATCTATGGAAGACCAGTTGCCTAAAGACATAGCTTTAATTTTAAAAAGCCAGTCTAAAATTAAGAATCTCGAAGCCACCAGAAGCAGCAGTTTGGATAGTAAGTAGTTAATTAAAAATCTTGTAAAATTATTTTCGATTAAATTCAGGAGTACTTTGTTCCACAGTTCATGAATATATCTACAACTCTTTTGTTCATTGGTTATTTATGTATTCTATAATTTCTAAGTTATATGGGTTAAATTTCCTGTACTGATTACAGATTTCTCTGTTTCTTTTTATGTTTTGTCAGATTTTGCTTTATATCTTACGATACCTCATGATTAACATTCATATCAATTTAAAATTAATCATTTTCCTGGTGGTCAAACCCTTTTGTCCTAATAGAGGGGCCCACTTTATCATTTTTACAGTTTTCATTCTTTTTTTTTGCCTTAAAAAACTGCCATGCCTGCTATTAATGTGGCTCCAACTTCTTGGCTAGTATTTGCATGACACATTTTTTTTTTTTTTCCTATCCTGTTGCTTTAACCTTTTGTTACCATTATGATTTTTCTGTATCTCTAGTATGAAGCTTATAAGCTGTGTATTTTTCAAATTTATTCTGATGTCTTTATCTTTTAATTAGTACTCTAATCACACTTGATCAAATTTTGATATTTTGAGATTTGTTACACAGCTTTCTTTGAGTTTCCTGTTCTTTCTGTCTGATAAGTTTCTTTTACTCTATTTTCTGCTGTGTAATTTTGTATTATTATACGTTTTTTCCTTAGACATATCTGGTACTTGAAATTTTGACTTATCATAAAGAGTGAATATGCCAAGAAAACTAAAGAATATTTCAAATAATTAATATTAATATTAAATTACTAATTTTGATTATTGATATTTTTGAGTAAACAGTAACAAGACTGATTGTGAAAGTGAAAAAAAAGTCACATGTAATTATACTTCAGTCGTCTCTTTTAATAGTTTATTACCACACAGTCTTATTTGCTTATATTATTAAGAAATGAGATAAAATATTGTTCAGTAATTAACATACATTGCATATAGCACTTATGCCACAGATCTGGTTCTGTATTTAGTGCATTTAAAAGTCTTTCTTGGAGTTCCCACTGTGGCTCAGAGGAAATGAATCTGACTAGGAACCATGACATTGCGGGTTTGATCCCTGGCCTCGCTCAGGGGGTTAAGGATCTGGCATTGCCATGAGCTGTGGTGTAGGTCTCAGACATGGCTCGAATCCCGCGTTGCTGTCTGTGGCTGTGACACAATCTGGCATCTGCAGCTCCTATTCCACCCCTAGCCTGGAAACCTCCATTTGCCACGGATGAGGCCCTAAAAAGAAAAATAATAAAAATAAAAGTCTTTTTTCTTATAGCTTAATGTATGGATGAAGTATCAGATGAAAAGATTTTTCCAGGTATTTGGAACTGTTAGAAAGAAAAGACTCAGTAGTAAATGTAATTATAAAAATTATTAAATTATTTTTATTAAATTAATTTATTTTAAGTAAATTAAATGGAATTAGGTTCACCACTGTGTAGCCTAATACAACCTTATAAATATCACTGTCAAGTTTTTTAAGATTATATTATTTTTAAATTTTTTATTTCTTGATTTTTTTGTTCATTCTACCATTTACTGAAAGATGCGTATTAAATTCTTTTGCTATGGCTTTGGATTTATCTGTTTCTTCTTGTAGTACTGGCCTCTTATACTACCTGTTATTATTTGGGGTATATAGTTTTTTGTTTTGTGTTTTTGTTTTTGTTTTTTTTTGGCCATACCTGTAGCATGCAAAGTTCCCAGACAGGAATCAAACCTACACCACAGCAGCAACCCAAGCCACTGCAATAACAAAGCCTGATCTTTAACCTCTTGCATCATGAGAGAACTCCAGGGGATATACAGTTTTTAAAAAGTATATATTTCTGGTGAACTGAACTTTTTGTTTTTGTCAACCATCTTAGTCTTTGGTAAGATCCTTTGACTTAAATCCTATTTGTCTGGCATTGACATAACTATAGCAGATTCATTTTAATATAAGAATGCATGTCTTTTTAGATATATTTACTTTCTATCTTTCTGTTATTAAACTTTAGTGTGGTGTATCTTATAAATAATTTACAGTTAGATTGTCTGTGAACCCCGTGTGACTTTGTCTCTTCCTAGAATATGTATAAAACTCTTATAACTAATGATATATTTGGATTTAAATATTCTGGGTTAGGTTTGTATTTTTCCCACCTAATCCATTTTTCTTTTTAAAATGTGTATTTTTACTTATTCCAATATTAAAATAAATCTTATGTTTTAAAATGTGAAAACTTAAAAAAAAGTAAATAGACTTAGAAAAACAAAGTCTACTTTTAGCTTTCTAAGTGTGTATATGAAATAAGCAGAGTGCCTACACATGCTTTCAGTAAAAACACTCTCATAGTTACACTTAATTTCATAATCCAATCTTATTTTTTGATCATTTAAAAACTGTGGTTATTTGCTGAAATTATTGTAGAAAGGAAACTTTGGTATAGTTTAATAATTCAGAGGCTTCATGATGAGTTTTATGTTTTAGTAGATTAAAAGCTTCTCATAGCTGAGAAAATGGATATCAGATAAAAATATTTCACCTGAAGATAAAGTTTTAACCTCCAAAATCCCATCTCAAGAATCTTGGAAGTTCTGGAAAACTGTTTTTGACAATTTGACTTTGATATGTGTATGTGTTGATCTCCTTGAGTGTGCTTTACTTTTTGTTGAGCTTCTTTATGTGAAGATTATTGTTTTTCATAATATTGAAGTTAATGATCATTATTTCTACATGAATTCTTCTTTCTCTCCTTTTCCTCTGAGAGAAAGAGGAAACATTATACATTGTACATATGTTGATACTCTTGTTTCCATCAGTCTCTGAGGCTCTGTTCATTTTTCATCATTCTTTTTTTTTTCTGATCCTCATACTGGATCATCTAAAATTACCTCTGTCCAATTTCATTGATTCTTTGCCTTTTTAACCCTACCTTTTCTTCCCTTTTTGTATTTTAGTTATTGTTCTTTAAACTCCAAAATTGTTTTGTTTTTTTTGAAAGATTTCTATCATGTTATTGATATTCTCTGATTGTAAGATATAATTTTGATACTTTCCTGTAATTCTTTTTTTTTCTTTTGTCTTTTTTGTCTTTTTAGGGCTGTACCCACGGCATACGGAGGTTCCCAGGCTAGGGGTCTAATCGGACCTTAGCCGCCGGCCTACACCAGAACAACAGCAACACCAGATCCGAGCCATGTCTGCGACCTACACCACAGCTCATGGCAACGCCGGATTCTTAACCCACTGAGCAAGGCCAGGGATCGAACCCACAACCTTAGTGTTCCTAGTCAGATTCTTTAACCACTGAGCCATGATGGGAACTCCCATCCTATCAAATTTCTTAACAGTGAGTAATATAAACCTTTAATGTTTTTGTTAAATTTGGCTCCAAATTGAATTTTGATGCTTTAATCATCCTTTAAAAAGATGAATGAGTTTTATTTATTTAGCAAATATTATGTACAACTTTGTCCCAGGTACTGGGTTTGAACATAATATTAAATGCTTATTGATTATATCTACTTATTTTTGAGTCATTTGTTTATATCTATTAGAACATTTATATATTCCCACTTACTTTTAGAGGATCTTTATTTATTATAGATTTTGATCCTTGTACTTTCTATGTATGTTGTAAATAAAATTTACTAATCTGTTATTTATTTGTTTATGTATGATGTCTTTTTCAGTAATAAAATTGAAAACCTTTTTTTCTGCATTAATTTTTTTCTGTCTTCAAGACTTCATGACAGGCTTTGATATACTCTCTCAAATTCAAGAATATGCACTCTAAAATTTGTTCTGTTGCCTTTATAGCCTTTTTCTTTATAGCATTTTTTTTTAACTTCATTTACAGTTTGTGTGTGTGTATATATGTATGTGGTAGCAGAGTTGAGGTTTTGGCTGCCTTTAAGAGAAAATTTTCATCTAATCATTGCTTTACCTGTGTGGAAGTGTCTTTCCCTAATAAATAATCTTAAAACTATAGGTAGTCAAGGGTTTGATAGTTTCACAGTAATCAAAAAGACAAGCTGTTTTTGTTGTTGTTGTTGTTTTAAACTGTTCTTCTTTTCTTACCAGGCTGCTTTATCTGCATTCTAACAAAGTGGAAAAAAAATGAGTTAAAGAGACTGCTGCCTCTCTTCAAAGAGAGTTCTTCAATTTCCCACATACACTTCCATCTACATTTTACTGTATAAACTAGAACTGAGTCATATAGCTGTCTGTGGGTGCAAGGGAGGCTGCAAAATGTGGTATTTTAGCTAGGTTGTAATGTACGCCAGCTAAAAATTAGGCTTTTTACTAAGAGAGAATAAATAATGGACTACGCATACATTCGTATATAATGTAAGATAAAGAGTTGGCATTAATTTCTTCTGCATAGCTAGCTGACTGTTTCCATATCCTTTATTGAATAATACTTTTCCAATTGAATTGAAAGGAAACTTTGTCAGTAATTAGATTTCATAAGCGTATGGGTTTATTTCAGGACTCACTATTCAGGCACATTGACCTACTTGTACATTCTTGTCCTGGCTCAAAGGACAAATTTGATAATTCTGATAAGTCTGTGTCTGATAGAAAATGTTGATCATCATTATATCTTGTTTTCAAAATTTTTGGACCATTTTGCATTTAGTCTTTTGAATGAACTTTTAAATTACCTTGTTAAGAAGTGCCACCAAAAAGTCCACATATTTTAACTACTGTAGTTGATTTATCATTCTGGCTTATAATCTTTTTTTTTTTTTTGTCTTTTTGCCATTTCTTGGACCGCTCCTGTGGCATATGGAGGTGGAATTGGAGCTGAAGCCGCTGGCCTAAGCCAGAGCCACAACAACACGGGATCCGAGGCATGTCTGCAATCTACACCACAGCCCAGGGCAACACCAGATCCTTAACCCACTGAGCAAGGCCAGGGATCGAACCCGCAACCTCATGGTTCCTAGTTGGATTCGTTAACCACTGGGCCACGATGGGAACTCTGTCTGGTTTATCATCTTAAAATATTTTTGTATCTTTTATATGTGAAATCTTAAAAAATGATACAAATGAACTTATTTACAAAACCAAAGCATACTCACAAACTTCAAAAACAAACTTATGGTTACCATAGAGAAAAGGTGTGGGAAGTGATGGATTGGGGGTTCAGGATTGGCATATGCACACAAATGTACATGGAATGGATGGCCAAGCACAGGGAAATCTGTTTGTAGCACAGGAAAGTCTACTCAACATTTGGGGTATTTGGGATAAGAATCTGCTGTGAGCACAGGGAAGTCTACTCAATATTCTGTGATAACCTATTTGGGGTAAGAATCTGAAAAAGAATGGGTACATATATGTGTAAAAGTGATACAGAGTTCCCATTGTGGCTCACCAGGGTAAGAAGCCGACTAGTATCCATGAGGATACCAGTTCAATACCTGGCCTCTCAGTGGGCTAAGGATACAACATTGCCACAAGTTGCGGCATAGGTTCCAAACGCAACTCAGATCCAGCATTGCTGTGGCTGTGGCCGCAGCTGCAGCTCTGATTCAAGCCTAGACTGGGACCTTCCGTAGGCTGCAAGTGAGGCCCTAAAAAAAAAATTGAATCACTTGGTTCTACAGCAGAAATTAGTACAACATGCAGATCAACTATAACTCCATAAAACTTTAAAAAATGAAAAAAATTTGCTTTGATATTCTTAATTTTATTACTATTGCTAGCTTAAAAAATATTATGAGTAGAATGTATTATTTTCTAAATAGATATTACAGATCTACTGAATTACTGATATCTGAATATTTGTCTTTATTCTGTTACTTTAATGACTATCCATCTTTAAAATTTTTTATTATAGTTGATTTACAATGTTCTGTCAGTTTCTGCTGTACAGCAGCAAAGTGACCCACCTATACCTCCATATACATTCTTTTTTTTTTTAACATTATAATGACTATCAATTTTAATAGTTGATTATCTTGGAAATTTAGGTGGAAAGTCATGTCAATTACAAATAATTTCTTTACATTTTTTCTCTTTTTTTTTGTTATTTTGCATTAGTTAAGAATCTCTTGCGTAATGTTAAGTAATAGGAGTGATAGGGAACGTCTGTTATCTGTTCCTGACTTTAATGGGAGTGCTTCTCATGTTTCATAGCAAGTCGAGCATTTGCTTTAGATTTACTTTACATAAATCTCCCTGCTCATTAAGAATGGAAAAAAATGATCTTTGCGGATCAACTGAGATTTTTATATGATTTTTCTCTTTAACCAGTTAATACAGTAAATTGAGTATAGAGCTACTCTTGTATCTGGACTAAATCCTGTTTGGTCATGGTGATTTTCAAAATACGTTACTGCATTTTATTTGTTATATTTAGTTTAGGTTTTTGTATTTATATCAATGAGGTAGTCATAAGTGTTCTTATAATATTTATGTGTCTCCTTCTGGACTTTCAGAATTGAATTGAACTGACTTGTTTAAAAAATTGTGGTTTAAAAAACAAACCCAGCATAATATGAGATCAACCCTCTAGGCAAATCCTTAAGTTTATAGTACAGTGTTGTTAACTGTAAGCACAGTGTTTTACAGTAGATGTCTAGAACTTTTTAATCGTGCACACCTGAAACTTTATACTTACCAAACAGCAGCTTTCCATTCCCCACTTGTTTCAGCCAGTGGCAACCAGCATTCTACTCTTTGGTTCTATGAGTTTAACTATTTTAATACCTCGTCTAAGTGGAGTCCTGTAGTATTTGTTCTTATGTGACAGGTATATTTCACTTAGTGTTCTTGAGTTTCACCCATGTTGTCACATATAATAGGATTATATTCTTTGTAAAACTGAATAATATTCCATTGTATGTATGTACAACATTTTCTTTATCTATTCACCATTGATGGATTTTAAGGTTGCTTTCCCATCTTCGTTATTACGAATAAGGCTGAAGTGAACATGAGAAAACAAATATCCCATTGATCCTGATTTTAGTTCCTTTGGATATTATACACAAAAGTAGGATTGCTGAATCATATGGTAGTTATTAATTTTTGAGGTACTTCCGTTTATTTGGAGAGGGCTGCAGCATGCAGCAGCTTGATATAGGATCTCCATTCCTAGATCGGGGATTGCAACCAGGCCACAGTGTTGAAAGTGCTAAATCCTAACCATTAGAACAGCAGGAAACTTCCTGGGGTACCTGTATACTCTTTTCCATAGTGACTATACCTTTATACATTCTTACCAGCAGTGTACATCCTCCCTACCATTTAGTTATTTTTATTTTTAATAATAAGCCATCCAGTAATGTGTGAGGTGCTATCTCATTGTGGTTTGTTTGCATTTTCCTGATGATTAGTGATGTCAAATAGCTTCTTAAACACCTCTTGGCCATTTTTATCTCTTTTCTGGAAAAGTATCGATTCAGATACTTTGCCCATGTTTTTAATCAGGTTGTTTTATTGTTGTTTAGTTATATGCCTTGCTTATATGTATCTTGGAATTAACCCTTTATTAGATACTTGGTTTGCAAATATTTTTCCCATGTCATAGATTGACTTTTCTGTTTATAATTTCCTTTGCTGTACAGAGACTTCTTAAAATTTTTTTAATTGTTATTTCCCCAATACAATTTTTTCTACTGTACAGCATATGAGAAAAAAGAATGTATGCATGTTCAGAGACTTTTAGTTTGGTGTAGTTCCATTTGATTTTTGCTTTTTTTGCCTGTACTCTTGATGTCACATCCAAGAAATCATTTCTAAGACCAATTCATAAAGCTTTTATTTTCTTCTAGGAGTTTTACAGTTTGGAGTTTTACATTTAAGTGTCTAGTCTATTTCAAGTCAATTATTTTTGTATGGGATAAGATAAAGGTCTAATTTCATTCTCTTTTCCTGTGAATATCCAGTTTTTCCAACATAATTTCCTAAAGAAACTTTCCCCATTGTGTATTATCGGCACCTTTGTCACTGACTAGTTGACTATATATGTATAAGGGTTTTTTGTTTGGTTGGTTTTTTTAGCTATTTTCTTCCATTGGTCTGCTGTTAGGCCAGTATCAACTATTTTAATTAGCACAGCTTTGTAATGTGTTTTTAAATTAAGAAATGTGAGGTGTCCATTTTGTTCTTTTCTAAGATTGTTTTGGCTATTTAGGATATTTATTGTTCTGCTTAAATCTTAGGACTATTTTTCTATTTCTGTTAAATAATAGAATTGGAATTTTGATAGGGATTGCATTGAATCTGTATATCTGTAGATCTCTCGGTAGAATGGACATTTTAAAAATATCGTCTTCTGATCCATGAAAAGGAGATGTGTTTTCACTTATTTGTGTTTTTATTTCTTTATTTCACCATTTTTTTTAAATTTTTTAGTGTACAAGTCTTTCACGTTAGTTAAGCTTATTCTCAAGAATTTTTGTTGTTGTTGTTGTTTTCCTTTTACTGGGTGATTTCAAGTGATCCATCCTCTCCTCACAGATTTTTTACTTTAGCTTGGTCCATTCTGGTGTTGATGTTCTTTATATCATTTTTCATTTCATTCATTGTATTCTTCAGTGCCAGAATTTCTGTTTGATTCTCTACGATGTTTTCTCTCTATTAAAAAACTTCTCATTTCGTTCATGTGTTGTTTTCTTGATTTTATTGGATTGTCTCTCTGTGTTTTCTTGTAGCTGACAGAGATTCCTTAAAAAAAATCTTTTGCATTATTTTTCAGGCTAAGTGTAGTTATTCATTTCTTTGGGGTTGGTTACTAGAAAAATTATTTTGTTTCTCTAGAGGTGTATGTTTCCTTGATTTTTCATATTTCTTGACATCTTGCTTTCCTGTCTTTGTATTTAAAGGAGACACCTCCTTCAGTTTTTAGATTGGCTTAATGAGAGAAATGCATTCTTCTGTCCAATCTGCTAGGAATTCCAAGGCTTTTTCAGATCTTTTCGAGGGATGTGCCTCACCACACTTCTTGCCACATTTTTAGGGTGGGGACTTCTTAAGACTGTAGGCCTTCTCTTAGCCTACAAAGTCATGCTGTGTGCTGTCTCCTGTTTGCTTGTTTTTCCTAGACTGGAGCTGAATGCTAAAATTGTAGGTGCTTCCTTACAGTCTGGCTTCCTTACAACCAGTATTCACAGGTGAGCCTTCCCAGTGGCTTATGGGTGGTCTTCCTGATGATTCTACAAAGTGGTTAGTAGGATTAACATCCTTTTGATGCCTCCAAGAGTCCTAGATGCTGTTCTCCAAGCCCTGTCCTACCTTCTAGTTTTTCAGGATATCTCATCTTTCTGGAGAGGGTGAAAAAGAAGTTGGGCTCTTTGGGAGTACTCTGCATTGCTGGGTAAGCCTGTCACTAATTCACATACTCGCACTTTCTCTGCCATGAGAGAAATCATGGGCCAAGAAAGTTTCTCTTGGCACTGAGCTGTGCTACTTTGGGGACATGTCAGTAAAGAGAAACTAGTCTTCTTACCCTCTTTATTGCATCAAATCTTAGATTTCTCTTGTTACTGGTATTGCTCCAACACTGTGCTGATACTTCTCTACTATACTCTCAGTCTTCCGCAAATGCACCATCATCTGTGGGTACTTATTAAAAAAATCAGTGTTCTCTGGGACAAAAGGGTAGAAAACTCCTATTTGGCCATTTTGATGATGTCAGTTGTTTTCTTATTGATCTTTTGTTTGGATATTCTATCCATTATTGAAAATGAGCGTTGAAATCTTTCGATTTCACACAATTACTATTTACTTTTTTCTTTTTCCCATCTGATCTGTCAATATTTAATACATATGTCTGGAGGTTCTAATATTGGGCACACATATATTTATAATTATTATATCGTCCGTTATATATATGTATATATAATTATTTTAATTTTTCATTATAGCTGGTTTATAGTGTTCTGTCAATTTTCTGCTATACAGCAGGGTGACCCCGTTACACATACATGTACACATTCTTTTTACTCACATCATCATGCTCCATCATAAACAACCAGATATAGTTCCCAGGGCTACACGGCAGCATCTCATTGCATATCCATTCCAAATGCAATAGTTTGCATCTATTAACCGCAAGTTCCCAATCCATCCCACTTTCTCCCCCTCCCCCTTGCCAACCACGAGTCTATTTTCCAAGTCCATGATTTTCTTTTCTGTGGAAAAGTTCATTTGTGCTGTATATTATATTCCAGATATAAGGGATATCATATGGTATTTATCTTTCTGACTTACTTCACTTAGTATGAGAGTCTCTAGTTCCATCCATGTTGCTGCAAATGGCATTATTTTGTTCCTTTTTATGGCTAAGGAGTATTCCACTGTGTATATTGACCACATCTTCCTAATCCAGTCCTCTATCAGTGGACATTTGGATTGTTGCCATGTCTTGGCTACTGTGAATAGTGCAGAAATGAACATGCAGGTGCATGTGTCTTTTTAAGGAGGGTTTTGTCCAGATATATGCCCAAGAGTAGGATTGCTGGGTCATATGGCACTTCTATGTATAGATTTCTAAGGTACCTCCATACGGTTCTCCATGGTGGTTGTACCAACTTACATTCCCACCAACAGTGCATGAGGGTTCCCTTTTCTCCACAGCCCCTCCAGCACTTGTTATTTGTGGACTTATTAATGATGGCCATTCTGACTGGTGTGAGGGGTTATCTCGTGGTGGTTTTGATGTGCACATGATTTGCATTTCTCTTATGACCAGTGATGTTGAGCATTTCTTCATGTGCTTGTTGGCCATCTGTATATCTTCTTTGGAGAAATGTCTATTCAGGTCTTTTGCCCATTTTTCAATTGGGTTGGCTTTTCTGCTGTTGAATTGGGTAAGTTGTTTGTATATTTTAGAGATTAGGCCCTTGTCAGTCGCATCATTTGAAACTACTTTCTCTCATTCTGTAAGCTGTCTTTTTGTTTTCTTTTTAGTTTCCTTTGGTGTGCAAAAGCTTGTCAGTTTGCTTAGGTCCCATTGGTTTCTTTTTGCTTTTATTTCTGTTGCTTTGGGAGACTGACCTGAGAAAACATTTGTAAGATTGATGTCAGAGAATGTTTTGCCTTTGTTCTCTTCCAGGAGTTTGATGGTGTCTTGTCTTACATTTAAGTCTTTAAGCCATTTTGAGTTTATTTTCATGCATGGTGTGAGGGTGTGTTCCAGTTTCACTGATTTGCATGCGGCTGTCCAGGTTTCCCAGTAATGCTTGCTGAAAAGACTGTCTTTTTCCCATTTTATGTTCTTGCCTCCTTTGTCAAAGATTAATTGACCATAGGTGTCTGGGTTTTTTTCTGGGTTCTCTATTCTGTTCCATTGGTCTATATGTCTGTTTTGGTACCAGTCCCACACTGTCTTGATGACGATGGCTTTGTAATATTGCTTGAAGTCTGGGAGAGTGATGCCTCCTGCTTGGTTTTTGTTCTTCAGAATTGCTTTGGCAATTCTGGGTCCTTTGTGGTTCCATATAAATTTTTGGATTGTTTGTTCTAGATCTGCGAAAATGTCATGGTTAATTTGATAGGGATTGCATTGAATGTGTAGATTGCTTTGGGTAGTATGCCCATTTTTCCAACCCAGGAGCATGGAGTATCTTTCCATTTCTTTACATCTTTAATTTCCTTGATTAATGTTTTATATTTTCCACCACAGAAGTCTTTTCACCTCCTTGGGCAGGTATATTCCCAGGTATTTGATTTTGTGGGGTGCAATTTTAAAAAGTATTATATTTTTGTATTCCTTTTCTAATATTTCATTGTTAGTATTAGAAATGTGACTGATTTCTGAATGTTAATTTTATATCCTGCTATTTTGCTGGATTTGTTGATCAATTCAGCTAGTTTTGGGGTTGAGTCCTTAGGGTTTTCTATATATAGTATCATGTCATCTGCATACAGTGACAATTTTACCTCTTCTCTTCCTGTTTAGATGCCTTTTATTTCTTTTGTTTGTCTGATTGCTGTGGCTAGGACTTCCAGTACTATGTTGAATAACAGTGGTGAGAGTGGACATCCTTGTCTTGTTCCAGATTTTAGTGGGAAGGCTTTCAGCTTTTTCCATTGAGTATTATATTTGCTGTCAGTTTGTCATAAATGGCTTTGGTTATGTTAAGGTATGTTCCCTCTTTACCCACTTTGGTAAGAGTTTTGATCATGAATGGATGTTGGACTTTGTCAAATACTTTTTCTGCATCTGTTGAGATGATCATGTGGTTTTTGACTTTTGTTACTGTGGTATATGACGTTGATTGATTTCCACATGTCAACCCATCCTTGTGCACCTGGAATGAATCCCACCTGGTCGTGGTGTATGATCTTTTTTATATATTGTTGGATTTGGTTGGCTAAAATTTTGTTGAGAATGTTTGTGTCTATATTCATCAAAGATATTGGCCTATAGTTTTCTTTTTTGGTGGTATCTTTGTCTGGTTTTGGAGTTAGGGTGATGGTGGCATCATAGAATGTCTTTGGGAGTGTTCCTTCTTCTTCAACCTTTTGAGAAATTTAAGGAGAATGGGTATTATAAGTTCCTCTTTGTATGTTTGGTAGAATTTGCCTATGAAGCCATCTGGTCCTGAACTTTTATTTGTAGGGAGTGTTTTTATGACATATTCAATTTCATTTCTAGTGATCAGTCTGTTCAATTGATCTATTTCTTCTTGATCCAGTTTTGGCGGGCTGTACATCTCTAGGAAGTTGTCTATTTCTTCTAGGTTGTCGGATTTGTTGGCATACAATTATTCATAGTATTTCCTCATGTTTTTCTGTATTTCTGTAGTATCTGTTGTGACTTCTCCTTTTTCATTTCTTATTTTATTTATTTGGCTTTTTTCTCTCCTCTTCATGGTGAGTCTGGCCAGAGGTTTGTCAATTTTGTTTACCTTTTCAAAGAACCAGCTCTTGGTTTTACTGACTTTTTCTATTGTTTTTTGAATCTCTATTTTATTGATTTTCTCTCTCTCTCTTTTTTTTTTTTGTCCTTGTTGTTGTTGTTGCTATTTCTTGGGCCGCTCCCGCGGCATATGGAGGTTCCCAGGCTAGGGGTTGAATCGGAGCTGTAGCCACCGGCCTACGCCAGAGCCACAGCAACGCGGGATCCGAGCCGCGTCTGCAACCTACACCACAGCTCACGGCAACGCCGGATCGTTAACCCACTGAGCAAGGGCAGGGACCGAACCCGCAACCTCATGGTTCCTAGTCGGATTCGTTAACCACTGCGCCACGATGGGAACTCCCTCTCTCATTTTTATAGTTTCCTTCCTTCTGCTGACTTTAGGTTTTGTTTGTTCTTCTTTTTCTAATTCATTTAGGTTGTGGGTTAAGTTGTTGATTTGACATTTTTCTTCTTTTTTGAGGAAAGCCTGTATCGCTATGAACTTCCCTCTGAGCACTGCTTTTGTTGCATCCCATAGATTTTGAGTGGTTGTGTCTTCATTATCACTTGTTATAATTATTATATCTTCTTGATGAATTAGCCCTTTACTGTTATATGATAGCCTTCTTTGTATCTTTTGACACTTTTGTTTTAAAGTCTTTTTTATCTAAGTTTTGTCACTCTTCCTCTCATTTGGTTAGCATTTGCATGGAATATCTTTTTCATTCCTTTACTTTCACCTTTGTGTCTTTAAACATAAAGTTAGTTTCTTGTAGATAGTTTTTTTAAATTGATTCAGAGTTTTAAAAATCAGTATCTTTTGATTGAGTAGATATTTAAAGTCATGTTGATAGGGAAAGATTTACTATGATCATTTTGTTAATTTTGTTTCTTTTTTGCTTTTTATCTCTTTTCCTCTCTTGTGCTTTCCTTTGTGTTTCATTGATTTTTAAAATTTTCATTTTGATTATTATTTTCTCTAATGTATCTAGTATAGGTGTTTTCTTTGTGGTTGCTATAGGACTTGTATAAAATGTTCTATAGTTATAGCAACTCTATTTTATACTGACAAGAATTTAACTTTCACACACTAACTACTATTTACTCCCCTCCTTTTTATGTTCATGTTGTCACAAATTATATCTTTTTATATTTTGTATTTATTAACATATTTTTATAGATTACATTTTGTATGCTTTGTGTTTCTGATGAGCTTCCATTCATTTTATTTTTAATGACTCTTTTTGATATTCCTTGTAGGGCAGATCTAGTGGTGATAAGCTCCCTGCTTTCATTTATCTGGGAAAGTCTTCTTTCTTACTTTGGTTTTGAAGAATTGTTTTGCTGGATATAGTATTCTTACCTGGCAGAAGTTTGATTTTGCTTTCTCTCAGCACTTTGAATACATCATCCCACTCCTTTTGGGCTGAATTATCTGATGTTAGTATTGTAGTATTCTCACAATATCCTTGTGTGTGAGAAGTCACTTTTCTCTTATTGCTTTCAACGTTTTTTCTTTGTTTTAGACTTTGGATACTTTGATCATAGTGTGTTTCAGTGTGAACTTCGTTAGGTTTTTCCTTTTTGGAGACATTTTAGGCTTCTTCAATAATATGTCAGGAGTTCCCATAGTGGCGCAGTGGTTAACGAATCTGACTAGGAACCATGAGGTTGCAGGTTCAGTCCCTGCCCTTGCTCAGTGGGTTAACAATCCGGCATTGCCGTGAGCTGTGGTGTAGGCTGCAGACGTGGCTCGGATCCCGCATTGCTGTGGCTCTGGCGTGGGCCGGAGACTACAGCTCCGATTAGACCCCTAGCCTGATGGCTTAGACTAGTATACACTCAAAGAACCTCCATATGCCGCGGGAGCGGCCCAAGAAATAGCAAAAAGACAAAAAATAAATAAATAAATAAATAAATAATATGTCAATTTATTCCCCAGATTTGGAGCGTTTAAAGCCATTATTTCTTTCTTTTTTTTTTTTTTTGGTCTTTTTGCCTTTTTTAGGGCCACTTCTGTGGCATATGGAAGTTCCCAGGCTAGGGGTCTAATTGGAGCTGTAGCCGCTGGCCTATGCCAGAGCCACTCAACGCCAGATCCAAGCCACGTCCGTGACCTATACCACAGCTCATGGCAATGCCAGATCCCTAACCCATTGAGCAAGGCCAGGGATCGAACTCACAAGGTTCCTAGTTGGATTCGTTCCCACTGCAGCACAATGTAAACTCCAAAGGATTGCCCTTTTTTAAAAGAAGTCCATGATCTCTTTACCTCTCCTGTATTTGTGTGCTCTTGTGCAAGTCCTTTGGAGCAGCATATTATCCAACTCTTGTTTGTTTGTTTGTTTGTTCTTTTTGTTTTTAGCAGTCCCCAAGCATGTAGTGTAACTTGGAGGGCTATCAGTGCTCTGATAGATTCAAGACAGATACCACTCCCTTGGTTCTTTGAAAATTCTTAACATTGGACATACATTCGAGTCTTCTCCTTCCTTCACTAGGGAGAGTCTGGGGGCTCTTATCCCAGTTGTGCTGTGCTGAGCTTAAGAGAGGAGTTTTGACTTTGAGTGTATACTAGTCTAAGCCATCATCTTTGTTCTCAGTGGTCCCTAGACAACTAGAATATCCTGGGTCCCATCAGCACATCAAGACAGGCAATACAGAAACTTGTGCCTCAGGCATTCCTCTGAAAAGCTGAAGTGTAAATGAATGTTCCAGTTCTTTTCTCTTTCACAAAGAACCTGGGATTTGCAGGGTGGTTGCCTACTTGTTTTTCACTGAGCTGGGGAGAGCTGGGGAGAGGAGCTGTGACCATCAAATGTGTACTAGCTCATATCACCTTTCTTCTCAGCAGCTCCCAACCTTGGGCCCTTTCCTGTCCGTGTTAAGATTCAAGCCAGACATAAAACAGTCCCACAGACAGCCCCCCCAAGTCGGAACTTGTGACATATGGTTCAGTCTTTTCCCTTCCTTCTCAGGGGCAAGCTGGGAGCTGACAGTTTCCCCTGATTAGTGGTCCAGTGATGAAATGAGGAATTATTGCTAGAGTGTGTCACATTTACCTTCTGGATTCAGTGTCGCTATTTCATCTTCACCCATTGTGCAGGAACCTCTCGCCCAGTCTCTGCATTTCTCACAAAGGGAATTGGTCCTTGTATTGTTGTTAAATTGGTGGCTTCATGAGGAGGAGGGTCTAGGGCTTCCTATTCTGCCATCTTCTTGATGTCACCCTCCTGTCCTCTTAACCTAGATGTGGCCTTGTGATTTTCTTAGGTCAATAAAGCATTTATGAGTCATGTGTAGAAGTATTAGGAGCCAGTGTGTTCTTCCCCTCATTCTCTCTTTTCCTTTGCTGCTATGGCTAGGAATGTTGCAGATAGTAGGATTTATAATACCCTAGTTTCAAGACAATAATATTGACAGAGCCTCTAGATAAACTTTAATGAACATGGGTAGGGTCAAGAAATAGCTCTTTGTGTTGAAGACACTGGGATTTTACAATTATTTATTACTTCAGTGTGATCTGACCTATCTCAATTTGTACAATTTGTAATGATACAACTGTTAATAATATGGTCAATTTTTTGTTCTGTTCATCTTTAGTTTTAGCATCAGGGTCCTATTAGCATTGTAAAATGAAATGGAGAAAAATCTGTCTTTTTCTGAACTGCTATGATTTGTATAGCATAGGTATTCTGTAATCCTTGATAGTTTCATAGAAATGTCTCCTACAACCCTTGAGCCTTGTGACACTTTTAGCAGTAGATTTTCGGTATTTTCTGCTGAGGATCTTAGTTCATTCAAGTTTTTTTACATTTCATTAAGTTTGTTTTGGTAATTTTTATTTTCTTAGGATGTTATTTCATCTAGATTTTTTTACCACTTATGATACAAAGATATATAAAATATTGTCATAATTTTAAAACATCCTCTATTTTCTATAGTTATATTCTGGAGCTAAACTTCTTGGGTATGAATTCAAGCTCAGCTAATTATTAATCCTGTGACTATGATTAAACTCATCACTTTATCTGTCCCTCAGTTTTCTCAAACACAGATGAGGGAATAGTATTATGTGCTTTAAAGAATTATTTTGATAATTAAGAGTTACAATACAAATGGATAATTTAGTTTAAAATGTTCCTGGATGGGCATTTTCACAAGTTTCTGATGGAATCCAATGCACTTCCCTTCCTTTTTTTTTAATTTAGCTTTTTAAAACTTAAAGTAAAGCAAATACAGAAAACCACACAAAGTAAGAATGAAACTTAATGAAATTTTTAATGGAAGCAGCCTTGAACCTTTACCCAGATTAAGAGTAGAACTTTGCCAGTCTTTCCAGAATCCCCTTCATGCCCGGTCTCATCATAGTGACTTCTCTCTTCACAACAGTTGCCACTCTTCTAATTTTTATGTTAAGTCACTTATTTTGTACATCTTTATAGTTTTATTGCCCAAATATGTCTATGTAGACACTATAGTGTGTAATCCATATTTTAAATTTTGTATTTCTTTTAAGTCTCTTATGACTTTGTCTTACATCTCTATTGCCCTTCCAGTTGATGAGCTGTATAACCCAGGTCATTTGCCGTATGGAATTTCTCCTGATTGCATAATTATGGTGGAGTTTTTGCTTGTGTTCCTCTGTCTTCTAGATCTAGAGGATTTGATCAGATTGAGGTTTGATTTTTTTTTTGGTCATAATATAGGTGTTTCCTTTTATAGTGAGACATAAAAATCTATATCTCTTGTGACATTAGCAGCCATTGAAACTTAGTATCTTTACTTATTTTATTGGGGGTTGCAAAATGACAATCTGATTTTATCATATTTTAAAATTTATTAATTGAAGTACTTTTATCAGGAGGTACTTCTTGTTCTAATTGGTTTACTTGGTGGAACAGTCATATAATTTAAACAAGATGAATGCTTGGCTTTTTCTTTACATTCTAGTTTTCACTATAGTGAATTTTCTTTTCTTTTCTTTTTTTTTTGTTTTTTTTTTTGTTTGTTTTTTGTGGGTTTTTTTGCTGTTTGTCTTTTCAGGGCCACACCCGTGAGATATGGAGGTTCCCAGGCTAGGGTTCCAATCGGAACTATAGCCGCCAGACTACACCAAAGCCACAGCAACACAGGATCCGAGCCACGTTTGCAGCCTACACCACAGTTCACGGCAACACTGAATCCTCAAACCACTGAGCAAGGCCAGGGATCAAACTCAAGTCCTCATGGATGCTAGTCGGATTCACTAACCACTGAGCCACAACGGGAACTCCTATAGTGAATTTCCTGAAGATGATCAATTATTGCTTTAAAAATATCATCACAAATTTATTTTTTTCTTTTTGGCCACACCCGTGGCATGTGGAAGTTCCCAGGTAAGGGATCAAATCCGAGCACAGCTGTGACCTGTGCTGCAGCTGTGGCACTGCCAGATCTTTAGCCCAGTATGCTGGGCTGGGAATCATATCCACAGCAATGCAGAGACAACATGGGATCTTTAAACTGCTGCACCACAGTGGGAATTTTTTAAACATGGATTTCAGTCAGTTGTAGTTATTATCCTTTTGGAATGTCAAATTGTACCATCTTTGCCCAGTAGGTCCTTCTTCAGTTTGTAACTGAGTCCTTTTGACATGATCCTGGTCTTCTTTGATGGCTTCCTTGCTAGTTGGTATGACAAAATATTCCAACTGCATATCGTACATATATTGCCCCCACGTGGAATCAGCCATTTCTCTGAAAATTCTCAATTCTTCTGGCAGGAAATAGTTTTTCATTCTTTTGCTGTTAGTTTTGTCACTGTTTCTAGGGTTTTTCATTGGACAAGGATAGAAACACTCACACACACCTACATGGGTTCTTACTGATAATTTCAAGTTAAGTAATGGGCCACAGAGATTTTTAAAATTGTTTTATACTGATTCTATAATTCCTTTCTTTCACACTGAGAATCTTGGATTTCAAGTATACAGAGAACAATAGAATTAGAAAATTCCCTCCATTTAATTTATTCAAAAATACATGCACTACACTCCTAGGATAACTATGAATTCTCTTACCCCATGTGATTACCTAGAACAACTTTTTTTTAACCTCTTTAATACCTCCTTCAAATTTTAATATTCTTGATGTATATACTTTGACTTAGAATAAAACTCTTACATAGTATACTCTTTTTTTAACCTTTTAGTCCTACTTTTACAAGTAAGAGTATATTTAATATTCATCACCAGTCTTTATGTTGATATCTCTATGTTTTAGTGGTGTTACACTCATTCTCTAGATTTTTCAGGACAAATGTAAGAACAATATTCTTTGAATTCTTACATATTAATTGTTGTTTCCCTGTCCTTTTTACCCTTGAAAATCAAGTTTTACTTCACATCTTTAGTATTCTTTTTTAGAGACTCTTATTATCCATATATTGAATCTCATTTGCCTTGTTTTTAGTATTTGTTACTTTCTCTGACATTCATTTTGTCTCTCTTGCCTCACTTTTTTTGGGGGAAAAAAAAAACCTTGTAAAAGGTTTTGTTTGGAAATAATTTCAAATTTACAGAAAAGTAAAATACAAATAGTACAAAGAAAGCATTATATAGCCTTCATCTGTATTAATCTATTGTTAACAGTTTTTCCCATTTGCTTTTTTGTCTATATCTTTTGCCCTCTTTTATATCGTATATTACAAGTGTGTACATAACATATTTTTTTTCTAAACTAGTTGAGAATAAATTGAGTACACCATAGCCCTAATACTTCAGCATGTATTTCCTAGGTTTAAGCACATTTTCTACATTGTCATAATATAGTTTTTCAACTTCAGTAAATTAAGATCAATATAGTACGTTTTTCTAAGCTACTTTTCATAATCCAGTGTTTGTCATCTTGATACAGTCACAGTTACCCTGGTCCCGTCTCACCATAGCAAAGCATTGGAATGGCAGACGTTTTACAAATTTATTGAAGCGAAAGTAAATTTTCAGAGCAAGAGAGAGAGAGAACTCACATGCACACAGGTTAAAAAGAGGGTCCAGGCGGGTTCAATCCCTGGCCTTCCTCAGTGGGTTAAGGATCCGGCATTGCCGTGAGCTGTGGTGTAGGTTGCAGAGGTGGCTCATATCCCCCGTTGCTGTGGCTGTGGCGTAGGCCAGCGGCTACAGCTCCGATTAGACCCCTAGCCTGGGAACCTCCATATGCCACAGGAGCAGCCCCAGAAAAGGGAAAAAAAAAAAAAAAAAGGCCTAACTCTTTATGGGGTAGTCTTTATACCCCATAATGTGACCTGAGTGGAGACCCAGTTTGATCTTCTGATTGGTCTTGGGTAGGACATCTTATTTGCCTGAGGAACAGGTTATATAGAGGCGGGGTGAGGAATGGGCAATATTCCTTCTCTAGCAGGGAGTGAGCAGCTCAGGCCGGTCAAGGTGGGGGAAGGGGCATTACAGTGAGACCTGGCCAGAGGTTTTGGGGTTTAATCTCCTTGAAGGTGACTTGAAGCCTATAACAATTTAACCCTATATTATCCTTTATAGCGTTTTTTTCTTACAATACTGAATCTAGTCTAGTGTCACCAGCATGTAGTTGTTAATGTTTCTAGCCTTCTTCAATCTGGAATGTTTCCTTTGCTTCTCTGTGTCATTTATGACATTAACATTTTTGAACTGTATTGTCTGTGTAAAGAAAGGTTCCTCATTTTGGATTAGTCTGATGTTCTTAAGATAGCACATCCAGATTGTATACATCTGTCATTAATGACTTTAGTTATATCATTAATGTGATTTTAATAATGATCACCTGGTCAGAGTGTGCTCTGATTTATCTTATTTTTTCCTTAGCTACTAATGATCTATCAAAGGCACTTTAAGATCATGCAAATATCCTATTCCCTATCAAATGTTCTAGATTTAGAACGTATTCATAATTCTTTCCTGAACTAGTCTCTACTTTGATGCTTCCAGAATGATGACTTTCCAACTCTAGTACCACTTCTACATTTATCCAGTTGGTACCTGGCATTCTATTAAAAGCAAAGGCCTTACCTTCACCCACATTTATTTCTTTCTTCACTCATTATTAATATGAAGTCATGGATTCTCATTTTCCCAATGGTCTTATAGCTCATACTACTCTTCTTTTTTTAGTTCTAAAATTATCCTAGCATTGGAAAGTAGGAATTTATTCAAGATAATCACTATGTGCTTATAACATGACCCTTAGGACTAGTAGTCATTGAGAAATTCCCTACTTAGTATGACAAGAAGTCCCATGCTATCTTGTACATTTCCTGTCTTATAGCTAGAAGCAGCTGTTTTTCCCAGGAGCTTTCTTTTTTTTTTTTTAATGGGAAATGTTATTAGAGACCAAAATTGGAAAACTAATTGTGCTTATTTATACGAGAGTGTATTTAGGTACACTGAGCAGTCAGACTAGTAAATACACACAAATATGTGTATATATACAAACATGCATATACATATTCATACATACATATACCTACCTATACATATTTCTACATGCATGTACATATGTGCATGTAATACACATGAACATATTTAGAAATTATGAGTTCTTACCGACTCAATTCCCATCCATCTCATCAGAGCTTGTTCTTGCCTTCCTCTGCTTCCTGTGTGCTTGTCCTTTTCTTTCATAGTATAAATCCTGACTTTTTACTCTTTTGTTCAATCCTATAAGACTCTAATATTGTTCTAGAACTGATTAGCTCATATCACTAGAAAAACAAACTGGGTAAAAGATTTCATGATTTTATTTCTCTTACCCAAGGCTGAGCATGTACTAACTGTGTTCATGAGTTCCTTGGATTGGTGCTTTTCTTTTAGTTCAGTTGGTTCATTTCTTAAGTTGCTTTCATGTTTAGTGCCCTCGTCATATCCTTGTTGATACAATTTTTTTGGAATATATGGACTCTTAACCTACTTTTGAGAGAGAGAGGGAGTAAGGGAGGGAAATACCGTCTTTTCTAAATCCCCTTCCCTTCATTCCCCAGTCGACTCCTGTTGTAAGTAACCATCTATGCTGTTTTCTGGTTTATTATTTCTGTATTTCATTTTGTAAATGTAAGTGTCTCTATATTTTTCTTGGATTTCCCCCTTACTTCTCATTCTTTCTTACCTCAAAGGTACTCTTTCACTTTAATTGGTGTTCACTTAACATTCTCTTTTAGAAATGCCTTCATATCAGTTTCTGGAAAACTTTTTCAGTCATCTTACAGCTGGACACACAGCTCTCTGTGTCACATTATATACTATTATTTATAACATAGTTTATAGTAATGTCTTAGGTTATTCAAATAATAATCTGTGAATACTTAGGTGGTTTTGAATATTATGCAGTTATAAATGATGCTGTAAATGAGTAACCTGATACGTAAGTATTTTCCTTGTTTGGTCTATGATTGTATACTGACCTAAAATATACAATCCCTAAATAACCCAAGAACACTAGAGACTAATCAAAATATATTCAAAACAGTCATTAAACTTTTCTCACAATTTTCATGTCATATTTAGCATGGTAATTTATGGTAATTTTTAAAAAATTTATTAGGATTAGATAGTTGATTTATATAGTCTTTCAATTTCTATTCTTTATTTTTTCAAATTAAAAAGATACTTTATTATAATTTACTTACAGAGTGGTTATTTATTTATTTATTTATTTATTTTTAGGGCCGCACTCATGGCATATGGAAGTTCCCTGGCTAGGGGTCAAATCAGTATGCCACTGGATCCAAGCAGTATCTGTCAAGCTGTGTCTGCGACCTCAAGGCAACGCTGGATCCCTAACCCACTGAGCAAGGCCAGGGACTGAACCCGCGTCCTTATAGATACTAGTTGGGTTCGTTACCACTGAGCCACGATGGGTATTCCTATTTTTAACTATCAAAATGTAAGTAAATTCTGCTATACACTTGTATAAAGTTGAAGTTAACATATTTCATACTTTTTTCTCTTTTTAGTGGACTAAATGCATTTCTTTTATATAGGTTATGATGATGTATCAGATGAAAATCTTTTGCTTAACCATCAAGACTCAGTGTCAGAAACCCAAGTGCAAGTAGAGAAACAAAGAACTCTCAAAAGGGGAAGATCATCTGGTAAATATAATAATCATAAATAACTTCATAGTATTTTTTTTTTTCTTTTTAGGGCTGCACCCATGGCATATAGAAGTTAGTTCTCAGGCTAGGGGTTGAATCAGAGCTACAGCTGCCAGACTACACCACAGCCACAGCAACATGGGATCCAAGCTGCATCTGTGACCTACACCACAGCTTACAGCAACACTGGATCCTTAACCTACTGAGCAAGGCCAGGGATCAAACCCTCATCGTCATGGATACTAGTTGGGTTCTTA
This sequence comes from Phacochoerus africanus, assembly GCF_016906955.1. Taxonomy (NCBI): domain Eukaryota; kingdom Metazoa; phylum Chordata; class Mammalia; order Artiodactyla; family Suidae; genus Phacochoerus; species Phacochoerus africanus. The sequence continues at coordinate 61,206,812 of NC_062555.1, forward strand.
ACCTGCTGAGCCACGATGGGAACGTCCATAGTATTTTAAATTAAATTAATCAGAATATCTTTTTTCTTTGCTTCCTGAATATATATTTTATTAAAATTTTACATGTCTATTTAAACTATGAATACTCTAACTAGACAACAGCAGTGAAATTATTGATACAATTTGGTTGGAATTTCTTATCATAAGACTATTTTATGTTTAGTATCCATTAAGGGCAATAACATTTCAATAGTTGTCTCACTAAGGCTATGTGCCTTTCAGCCAGCCCTGGGAAATCAGCATTCCAAAAGACCAATGGATGACTCTGACCTATGTCAGTGTCTTTTTGCTGTAGGTGTCGGTAAGTGAAAAGAGGTCAGTAACTCACAAACCAAACGGGAATCAGAGGGGGTCCAAGGGCAGGCAGCTTGGATGGCCTGTTGCAAGTCCTCCAGAGCATCTTGTTGGGTCTTCACTCAAAGGTGACTCTGGGCTAACCCCATAGATATGTGCCATCAAATCCCCATGAGCGGAATGTAAATGTCTTAGTCCAAGAGTCCCATCAATGTTCAGACTCTTCTTATAATTAGGGGAAGAGAAGGCCAAAAGATGTGCAGATATCTCCTCTGGAATAAAATGTTCTGTCTGCTACAGATCACACCTTGGAATTACACTTGGATACTAGATCCTTGTCTGTATTAACGGCCAAGCCATGTTGCCCCATATGGATCAGTAGGATGTGCAGTCTTTGTGGGATGGTACCTCTGTCTGGACGCACCAGAAGGATGTCATCAATATAGTGGAAAGCTAGCATTTCCTCTGCAAGTGGGACTTTTTCTCAGTCATGCCATCGCCACTGAAGACAGCAGTTGGGGAATTTAGGGAGCCCTGTGGAAGAACATTAGTGAAATATTTCAGTTAATTCTACATGATGGGTAAAGTGATCCTGGTCATTTGCATGAAAAGGGATGTTAGAAGGAGAGTCAAATTGTTGGTTGCTGTATACCAAGTTCCTTCACCTTGGGCAGTAGCTTCTATAACAGTCACAGTGCCAGTGCCCAGGTACTAACACTTTGTGCAGACTTTATCAGTTTAGTCTACAGGCCCTCAAGGTTTTGTGCACAGGCCAGATGGGGCTATTGAATGGAGAAAGAGTCTATGGAACTTATTGACTTCTTTAAACTCAGCAACAAGGGTACTTATTTCTTTACATCCAGGAAGTCAGTATTGTCTTTGGTATATATAGGCACTAGACTCTGATAGTTGAATGGTTCAAGATCTTCCATAAGCCCCATTAAAATATCCTAACTGCAGCAAGTCCCGTCAGAATTTAGGAGTGACTGTGAGTGGTAGGTCACATAAGTAATGCATCTATTCCAACAATACAAGCAGTATTAGATGTAATAACAATAGAATGTACTATAGTCTGGCCTGGAAAAGGTTTCAGTTGGTGGTGTCCCCAAACCAAACAGCATTATCTGTTTTTCCCTCATCCTGGTGCCAGGCCAGTGTACCACTATACAAAAGGCCTGAGAAATGTAATTCTCTCCCCAGCCTGTGCTTTGAACTTTGTCCTTGGAGCAGGCTCTCGTATCTTCACTGATGACATAGGTGCTTTGGTATAACCTCATCATTTTTATTTTTAAAAGCTGAGATCAGGGTAATTATTTGTGGGGTTCTCTGATCCATCTCAAGATTCATTGGTAGAGAGAATAGCACTTGGATTATTCATAAAAGCCACAAAAGAGTAGACTCTAGTGGGCCTTCATGTTGAGTCCTCATAGCCCATAATCTAACAATGAGTACCTTGGTTAAGGGCATTAATTAACTCTATTGAGACCCCATTGTATGGCAGTCTGGCCCAGATTTTAGGTATGGTCATTACCCACATCATCCAGTAGAGGGAGCAGTATTACCATTTTTACATCACTTTTTCTTTCTGGGCAGCAGCCAATTTTTGCATGTCAGAAACTTTGCCAATTAAAATATTCTGTAATAGCCTCTATGGGAAAAAAGAACAGATATATATATATATATACTATATATATATAATATATATTATATATATATATATGTAAGTGATTCACTTTATATCTGAAACCAATACAACATTTGTAAACCAATAAATTAAAGATGTTTTTAAAAATCTCTCATACCTGACTTACATAGCTTATGAGGAAATTTGATTGAGCTTGATTACCAATAGGATCCACAAAAGCAAACCTAGAAATCTGAGTCTGATAAGACTCAAGTCTCTAATGTCTCTTCAGACTTAGAGTCTCCAAGGTTCTTAGAATCACTTCAGGCTTAGAATCACCAAAGTGATTCTAAAGGCCTTTATATTCTTTTTCATTAAAGGCATAAGGCGCGGTGTCAGGACTTAGAACTAACAGTAGTCATAGAGTGTGACTCAGCTTGCACAGTCTCTGATGACTTTTAGGTGTGTCTCTAGAGAACCATAATGACTGACTAAGGAGTTGCTTCAGTAGCTTTCTTAGAGTCCTTCTGTTAGATCTCTAATTTAAGAGATCTTCTTATCAGGGCACCTCGACCAGAATCTGGAGGTTAAAGTGAAGGACCAGTGTTCCCCTCAAACTGAAAATCTTATTTAACAGTTCATGATAACTTTCAAAGAGTTCTCTGTGACCTCCACCAGCGTTTTCTGAGACCCATTGGCATGGCTGTTTTAAGTGTTCCTCACACTCTTGGAGGAACACACTTGGATCCTCACACTCTTACAGTGATCCACTTGCACAGTTCAAGAGTGAGCCACATCTCTGATACATCCTAAAAGTTCTTGGTAGGATCTATAGAGATTTTACTTTTTCAGAAAAGCATTATGTTTCATTGATCACTTTGCTCACTGTGCCAATTTCTCAGAGAAAGAAAACTGCAAGTTGTCAAGTTGACCAATTAAGATAAACTTAGCAAAGTAACACTAGCATTTATTTACTTACTCTGATGGTATAAGCAAGAATCTAAACAGAAAAGGACTGAAGCTTTGCCAGTCTTCCATTTATCCCACAGAATAGCACTGGGCAGAGGTCATGTGTTCCATTGTAGGCAGAAGAGAGTGGAATCAACATTTCACTGCCCCACACAAAAGACTCCCACTGTTTAAGGACACTGAGCCCAGGGGAAGGATGAAGAGGCAGAGTTGCAGTGGATAAGTACTTTACGCTTAGGCTGAGAACAATGTCTCCCAGGTCTACCTAAACAGGTCATCTAGGTAAAGGCATCGAACAATAGAGTCTCAAATAGGCCTCTGAGTGGAGATGCCTGGGCTAGAATGAAGGTACGTGTAAGATCATGGTCAGCCGGAAGTGGAAGTTAAGGGTCAGCCTGACTAACTACTTCTAATGTCTTCAGTGCGCTGGCTCTGCATCAAGTCTGTATGAGGTTGGAAGCTGTCTTCTGTAAGGACTGCCAGGTAGTTTTGTAATTGCTTATGGGGCTCAAAGATCATACACAGGGGATTGACTTGGAGTTGGAATATGAGTGTGCACACACGCATACTCATACCTGCATGCACATAAAAGTGAGCATATATACATACATAGACATGTTTAGAAATTATGAGTTCATACAAACACCTTCAATTCCAGTTAATTCCTTCGGGTTCGTTTCTCCCTTCCTCCGTTTTATTTGTGTATATGTTTCCACAGTGTGAAGCCCGACTTGAGTAGTATCAGCCAATCACCTATGCTTATGTATTTTGGTGTTTTTAACTATTTTGCAGTTACAAATAATACTGTAATGAAAAAACTTGTACATTCACATTTTAATTGTTTGGTCTATGAATATGTGTTTACCTAAAGTGTAAATATCTCAGGAAAACTAGAGACTAACATTAAACATATTTTATGCCTCAGAATAATTCTAATTTCTCTTGTAATTTCTACTTTGACCCTTATGGGTTTTTTTTTAATGTATTTTTTTTATATTTCCCACATATTTGTGGTTCTTCCAGTGTTCCTGCTACTTTAATTTCTATTTCACTGTGATAAGAAAAGTTACTTTGCATAATTTTGGTCTTTTAAATTTTCTTAAGACTTAACTTTGTGACCAACATGTTGTCTATCCTAGACAGTGTTCCATGTGTACTTGAGAAAAATGTGTTCTCCTGTTATTAGGTGGAGTTGTTTTTTGTTTTTTGGTTTTTTTTTGTTTTTTGTTTTTTTGCGTATATATGGAATGTCCAGTTGGCCTATAGTGTTGTTCAAGTACTATAAGTTCTGTGTTGATCTTTCTGGTTGTACTTTCCAGTATTGAAAATGAGGTATGGACGTCTCCTACAATTTTTGTTTTGTTCTCTATTTTTCCATTCAGTTTGGTTAATGTTTACCTTATATATTCAGGAGTTTTCATCCCTGTTGCATATATATTTATAATTGTTATTTATTCTTGGAGAATTGACGTTTTTATTATTATATGATGTCTTGCTTTGTCACTTGTAATAGACAAGTATTTTGACTAGAGTCTCTTTTTTCTGATATTAGCATAGCCATCACTGCTCCCTTTTGGTTACCATCTGTGTGGAATATCTGTTCTCATCCTTTCACTTTCAGTCTATGTCCATAAGTGAGTCTCTTATAGATAGTGTCATAGGTGGGTCTCATTTTTTATATATTCAGCTATGCTGTGTTTTTTGAAATGGGAGTTTTAATCCATTTACTTTTGTAGGTTGTGTGTTTCTGATAATTTTTTTTATCTGTTTCTTCTAAGTTATACAATTAGTTGGCATACAGCTGGATAGGTAAGGACTTACTATTGCCATTTGTTCATTATTTTGTTCTTCATTTTTTTGTTCTTCATTTCCTATTTTGCTTTCTTCCTTTGTCTTTCATTGATTTTTTTTTTTTTTATTGACATGTCTTGATTCTCTTCTCATTTCCTTTTGTGAACTTTCTTAGTCTTCTCAGGCTGCCATAACTGAAAGTCATAGACAAGTTCACTTAAAAAAACAAAGTTATTTATAACAGCTCTGTAGGTGAGAAATCTAAGATCTAGGTACTTATAAGGTAGATTTTATTCTGAGACTTCTCATCCTGGCTCAAGAGTGTCCATCATTGTTGCGTGCACATAACCTCTTATTTGTATGCAAATGGAGAGGGAGAAAGCAAGTGAAAGTTCTACTCTTTTTATTAGGACAATAAGCACATCAGATCAGGCCCCACCTTATGATATCGTTTAACCTTAATTACTTCCTTACCCTCCTATCTCCAAAACCATCACATTGGGAGGTGGAGCTTCAACATGTGAATTTAGGGGATATAAACATGTATCCATAACATTTATAGTCTATAAATTACAACAATCTATTTTAAACTGGTAACAAATTAACATCAATCACGTACATACTTCAGGCACAAAACCTATACTTTCTTAAAGCTCCTCCCTCTTTATTTATTGATGTCGTTTTTCATGCAGGGTAGATCTAGTGGTATGAACTGTGTCAACTTTTGTTTATCTATGAAAGTCTTAATTTCCCCTTCACTTTTGAAGTGAAGGCAAATCTTAATTTCCCCTTCAAAAGTGTATGCTTTGTTGACAGCTTTTTTCTTTTGGCACTCTGAATGTATCATTCCATGGTCTTCTGAGCTGCAAGTTTTCTTCTGAGAAATACACTTATAATCTTATAGAAATAACCTATTGCTTTTCTCTTTGTCTTTGACTGCTTATAGTTTGACTATATCGTGTTTCAGTGTTGGTCTCTTTGGGTTTTTCCTAATCGAAGTTCATAAAGCTTATTGAGTTTGCCCACTTTTTTTTTTTTTTCAAATTTGGAAAGTTTTTTTTAAATCATTTCTTCAAATAAACTTTCAGTGGAAACATAGAGACCTTGGCCTAATTCAGAGTCTTGTTTATTTTTAAAGTTGATAGGTTTGGTTAAAGTAGGGGATACACTCTGATTCATGTCAAGGTTCACTGGGAGAGTTGGAAGGAATATTACTTATATTAGTCCTGGGAGTTGTCATTAATATGGACTCTGTTCTTGCCCAATGGCCATTATCTAGTCTCTGGAGAGCCTATAAATCTCCTCCTTGAGACTCATTGTGGAGAAACAAGACCCAAAGATGTCTTTGGGAAATACCTTAACCAGAAGATTCAGGAGTAAGTACCCAATTACCATTTTCATATCACTCTGACTCAGGTTAGTTTCTTGCCAGCAGCTGCTTTTCTTTTGCTTGGAAATTTCAGTTCAAATCTGGATTGTGCCATGAATCAATTGACATCACTTTATTAAGAGGCTTGATTGAGCCAGGTAACTGGTGAGAGTGACAGAAATGAACTTAAGTCTGAGTCTGGTAAACAGTCTTATCGCTTTTCTTACTTCTTGTTTGATCAAGGGACTATCAGGTGACTTGAAGAGCACCTTATAGTTGGCCATAAGGATGGTCCAAAAAAGTTTTCTAGTGTCAAGAAATTCACCACAATTGGCCCATGTGAGTCCCAGAGCAAATAATATCTAGCAAAGAAAGAAAAGGGTCTCAGATGTACATGACGTTTCTTCCACCTGCCCCTTTCCTCATCCTTCTTGGATAAAGTAGCCATGGAAAATGTTCTGAAAGAAGGGGAACTACAGTGACACACCAGAAAAGGTTCTATTCTCCCTAATTTATTTTAACAAGATTACTTTCTTTATGGTGGAGTCAAAATATCCAAATCTCTATGGTTTCTTTGGGTCACTGGGCAAAAAGCAATCCCGAGGGCTCTTCCTAGTTTCTCATTAAAATTGAGAAACATTTGCTGCACCATAGGCTGTCATCACAGCAGGGACATACTTAGATTTAACAGTAGTTGTTTCCAGTTCTGCGTGCAGGGTTTATACAACTTTTGGTGACCAACTACATTGTTTCTGGTTTATCTTTCCTTTTATTTCTTTTTCTAAAGGTAAGTATCTTACATTTTCTTTTTATTTCCTATTCTTTCTTTCCTAAAAACATACTTGATAGCTTCTCTATTTTTTTCTACACTACCCTGTCTCCTAACAATCCCTGCAAGTTGGATTATAAATATTTGTTCATTACTTTTAGAGCTTTATGTATAACTCTTTGTACCACATTATACACTATAGTTTATAATACCCTAACTTATAGTATATACCTTGTATTTCAACCAATCTCATATGCCAGTACATTTAGGTACTTTTGAGTATTTTGAAATTAAAAATACAGTGTAATGAATAACATTTACATATGCATTTTCATTCTTTGGTCTATGAATTTATATTAACCTAAATTATAAATAATATAAAATAAGTAAGGACTAATATAAAATATATTTTATACCAAGGAATATTTGTGAAATAATAAGACACACATTAAAGTTCTCACCATTTTTATGTCAGGTCTAGCATTATGGTAATTTCTTATATTTTGCATTTATAAAAATGAGAGAAACGCCTAAGTTAGGTATCTAAGGATTTCACAATAGAACTGTTTTTCTGTCTAATGTACTAAATGTGTCTCTTTATGTAGGCAGTGCTGATGTATCAGGTAAAGATCTTATGCTTAAGCATGAAGACTCAAAGTCAGAAACAGAAATGCAGGTAGAGAAAAAAAAATCTTCTGGAGATGAAAGTCTCATTAGTAAGTATAATTAGATAACTTTAAATTCTTTTTTTCTCTTTTTCTTTTTGTCTTTATTTAAAAAAAAATTTCTTGACATATAGTTGATTTGCAATGTTGTGCCAGCTTCTGCTATATAGCAAAGTGACCCAGGCATAGACATAGATACATTCTCTTCCTCATATTGTCTTCCATTGTGTTCTATCCCAAGATACTGGATATACTTCCCTGTGCTGTACAGTAGGGTCTCAGAGCTTATCCATTCTAAATGCAATAGTTCGCATCTACTAACCCCAAACTCAGTCTATCCCACTCCCAACCCTCTCCCCCTTGACATCCGCAAGTCTGTTCTCTATGCCTGTGAGTCTGTCTCCATTTTGTAGATAGGTTCATTTGTGCTGCATTTTAGATTCCACATATAAGTGATATCATTTGTATTTGTCTTTCTGTTTCTGACTTCCTTCACTCAGTATGAGAATCTTTAGTTCCATCCACGTTGCTAAAACTGGCATTTTTTTTTTGTTCTTTTTATGGCTGAGTAGTATTCCATTGTGTGTGTGGGTGTGTGTGTGGGTGTGTGTGTGTGTACCACATCTTCTTAATCCATTCTTCTGTCAGTGGATGTTTAGGTTGTTTCCATGTCTTGGCTATTGTGAATAGTGCTGCAAAGAAGAGAGGTGCATGTATCTTTTTGAATTATAGTTTTGTCAGATATATGCTCAGGAGTGGAATAACTGGGTCATATTGGTAGTTCTATATTTAGTTTTCTGGGAGGCTTCGTACTGTTCTCCAGAGTGGCTGTACCAACTTAGATTCCCACCCAGCAGGGAAAGAAGTTTCCCTTTTCTTCACACCCTCCCCAGCATTTATTGTAGACTTATTCATGATAGCCATTCTTAGCATTGTGAGATGGTACCTCACTATAGTTTTGATTTGCATTTCTCTAATAATTAAGGTTGTTGAGCATTTTTTCATATGCCTACTGGTCATCTTTATGTCTTTGGAGAAATGTCTGTTTAGGTCTGTCCAAATTATCTCTTCTTGATTCAGTTTAGGTGGGCTGTATGTTTTTAGAAAGCTGTCCATTTCTTCTAGGTTGTCAAATTTGTTGGCGTGTAATTGTTCATAGTGTTTTCTTAAGGACTATCAGTTGAGATTTCTCCCTTTTCTTTCTTCTTTTATATCTCATTTTTCATTTCTTACTTGTTTATAACCCAAAAATAAACTTCTTGGTGAACCTGACCAGAGGTTTGTCAATTTTGTTTACCCCTTCAAAGAACTAGCTCTTTGTTTTATTGATTTTTTTCTATTGTTTTTTAACTCTCTGTTTTATTGATTTCTTCTCTGATCTTTATGATTTCCTTCCTTCTGCTGACGTTAGGCTTTGTTCTTCTCTTTCTAATTCTGTTAGATGGTAGATTAGGTTGTTCATTTGAGATTTTCCTTTTTTTAGGAAGTTCTGTTTCATTGCAAACTTCTGCCTAAGAACTGCTTCTGCAGCATCCCATAGATTTTGTATGGTTGTGTTCTCCTTGTTGTTTGTCTCGGGGTATTTTTTTAATTTCCTTTTTGATTTCCTCATTAACTCATTGGGTTTTTAGTAGCATGTTATTTAGTTTCCATGTAGTCAGTTTTTTCTCATTTCTTTTCCTATGGTTGATTCTGATTTCATGCTATTGTGGTCAGAGAAGATGCTTGAAATAATTTCTGTTGTCTTAAATTGGTTGAGGTTAGTTTTGTGCTCCAGTATGTGGTCAGTCCTTGAGAATGTTCCATATACACTTGAAAAGAATGTATATTCTGGGTTTTTTTGATATAATGTCCTAAAAAGATCAATTAAGTCTAACTGTTCTATTGGGTCAGTTAGGATCTCTGTTGCCTTATTAATTTTCTGTCTAGAGGATCTGGCCATTGATGTGAGTATGGTGTTAAAATCTCCTATTATTATTGTACTCCCATCAGTTTCTCTTTTTATGTATGTTAGTATTTGTTTTATGTATCTGGGTACTTCTATACTAGGGACATATATTGACAAGTTGTTGAATTGATTTTTATATCACGAAATAGTGTCCTTCTTTGTCTTTCTTTATGGCCTTTGTTTTAAAGCCTATTTTGTCTGATGTGAGTATTGCAACTCCTGGTTTCCTGTCATTTCCATTCGCAAGAAATATCTTTTTCCATTCCCTCACTTTCAATTTATATGTGTCCTTTGCCCTAAAGTGGGTCTCTTGTGGGCAGCATACTGTAGGTTCTTTTTTTTTTTTTTTTAATCCAGTCTACCACTCTGTCTCTTGGTTAGAGCATTCATCCCCTTGGCATTTAAAGTAATTATTAATAGATATGTATTTATTGCCATTTTAAATCCTGTTTTCCAGGTGATTCTCTGTTTCTCCTTTGTTCCCTTCTTTTTTTGGTTGGATGATTCCTTTTATTTTATGCTTTTGTCCTCTTCTTTTTGGTTTTTGTGAATATGTATTTGGTTTTTGATTTGTGTTTGTCCAATTTTTCATGTATGTTAACCTGTTCCTATATCTGCTTGCTTTAGACTGACAGTCATAGGCTCAAACATATTCTAAAATAAAAAAAGTCTAGATTTTCTTACTCTTCTTCCCCACATTTCATGATTTTGATTCCTTTTTTACATCTTCATATTTATCCTTTTGCTCTTCCTTGTGTTTATCATCACTTTCACAAATATTTTTTTTTCTTTTAGATCTGTGTTTTGGCTTATTTAAGTGATTATTTCCAATTGTGATTCCCTCCATCCTGTATCTTCTTACTTCTTTCCTATTTAGAGGAGACTTTTGGTATTTCTTTTAGAATGGATTTAGGATGCTGTATTTTAGTTTTTGTTGTCAGAGGAATTCTTCACTTCTCCTTTTATTTGATTTTATTTATTTATTTATTTTTAGGCCCACACCTGCGGCATATGGAAGTCCCAGGCTAGGGGTTGAATAGGAGCTGCAGCCACCAGCCTCTGCCACAGCTACAGCAGTGCAGTATCTGAGCCACATCTGCAACTCATACCACAGCTCATAGAAATACTGATCCTTAACCCACTGAACAAGGCCAGGGACCAAACCCGCATCCTCATGGATAATAATTGGGTTTGTTTCCACTGAGCCACAAAGGGAACCCCCTCTCCTTTTATTTAAAATGATAATCTTGCTGCGTAGAGTATCCTAGGCTGCGGATTTTTCTCTTTTAGAACTTTGACTATATCTTGCCACTCTCTTCTGGCCTGTAGTGTTTCTGTAGAGAAATCAGCTGATAGCTTTCTGAGGTTTCCCTTATAATTAATGCTTTGTATTTCTCTTGCTGCCTTTAGAATCCTTTCCTTATCTTTAAACTTTGCCATTCATATTCTGTGTCTTGGTGTAGGTCTGTTTGGGTTCAACTTGTTTGGGACTCTCTGTGCTTCCTGTATCTTGATATCTGTTTCCTTTAGATTTGGAAACTTTTTAGCCATAATTTCTTCAAATGTATTTTAAATCCCCTTTTCTTTTTCTTCTCCTGGAATCCCTATTATGTGTAGATTGGCATGCTTTACGTTATCCTATAGACCTCTTATATTGCTTTCATGTTTTTTATTTGGTTTTCTGTCTGCTGTCCCTACTGGATAATTTCCGTTATTCTATCTTCCACATCACTTATTTGTTCCTTTGTGTTATTCATTCTGCTATTCAGTGCTTTTAACTCAGCTTGCATCTCTGCAAATGAATTTTCTAATTTTTCTTGGCTCCTCTTTATAGTTTGTAGTTCCTTTTTAAAGTGATCTGTGTTACTGTTGATATACATTCTTAATTCCTTCAGTATTTTCATTATGTCCTTTTTGAACTTGATGTCTATTAGACTGCAGAGGTCTTTTTTATTATTTGCTTTTTCAGTGGAATTCTCATTCTTTTAACTGGGAATCGTTCCTGTGCCTCTTTGTTTTGCTTATATTTTTCTTATTCTGTGAGTTTAGGGAATACAGTCATCTACTGTGGTCTTGGAGAGCTGTTTATATGCAGGAACGTCCCTGGGTAGTTTGTGAGGGCTTTAGTAGTAGTAGTAGTAGTAGTATTTTAGCTGTTTGGACGTTTGCTGACTCTTTCACTAATGTGCGCAGACCATTGTCCCTAGATTCCAGGAGTGCAGATTTATGGCCTGTGTATGCTTCTAGGAAGGTGGGGGCAATGGGCAGCACCTATAGCCAGTGCCTGGTGGCATGGACACATGTGGAGATGGGGGCACAGGCTGCTCCTAGTTGCAGAGCCCTGATCAGTGGCAGTGACCCTCAGGGAGGTGCAGGTGTGGTAATGATGGGGCATGTGTATTCCCAGGGGTGGAGGGCAACGGGTGGCACTTGGTTATAAGGCTGTCCATGGCAGCAACAATGTGACTGGAGCCATAGGGGGTGCCTATTATGGGAACTTTAGTGGGAGGGCAACGCCCACCTCAAGAATCCAAGATGGCTGCTGCAGCAGTTTGCACCCACCCCTGTAGCCCACATAAGAAGCGCCCAGCCTCTTGAGAGCCTATGTGTGCACAGAAAAAGATGCTCCTATGGCAGTCCTACCCCTTCTCCTCGACCTCCCCAATAGTGGCACCTTGCTTCTCTGGCAGGGTCAGGCCTCCTCCCACACTCCCTCAGCTGTGGTACACTGCTTCCTAGCCCATGGCACACCTGTCCCTAGCCCTTCAGGTTGTCTCCACACAGCTAATTCTAGTCCTTTTCCTGGAAAGGACCTCTGTCGTCCAAGTCTCAGTGCCCAGCCCCCACCTGATTGTCTCAGGCTGTGGTGTCCCAGGCAGTGGTATTGATGGTCTATCCAGCTCTCTCTCTACTTTGCCTTCCTCTGAAAGCCTGCTGTGCTTTTCTCCAAGGCTTTAAGTTTCCTGCTCCATCCTGGCTGATGTTCCCATCAGTTAGTTGGCCTTCCAGGGTGTGGATTCTTTTCTCTCACAGCCCCCTCCTAAGAGTGCTGGTCTTCTCCTGATTCTTTCTTCTTTTTTCTCTTTTCTCTCTCTTTTTTTCCTTTTGTTCTACACAGTTATGTGGAGGGTTTGTTGCCCTTTTTGGAGCTGAGGTCTCTACCAGCATTCAGTAGATGTTCTATGCAAATTGTTCTAAATGTAGATGGTTTTTTTAATGTGTTTGTGGGAGGTGAGTGACACATCTTACTCCTCTACCATCTTGATCTCACCTCTGAGCCTCCTTTTTAATTGTTGGAGCAGGGAGGGTCCAAGCTACTCTTCTTTCATGGAATGAGACAGTGAGACACCTTACTGCTTATAGATCATGTCCATAAACTTCACTTGGGTACTTGTACATTTTCTGTAATAGTGATCCAGCAAGTTGCCACCTGTGTGTCAGCAGGGTATCCAGGTTCTGCTGGGTAGTTCCCATCTGTGGACCCAATAGGATGATATTACCAGTAAAGTAGAGAATTAGTTTCTCCTTTGACAATAGGATATTTTCCAGATTATGGTCTGTGCATCGATGACAGATTGGAAATTTGGGTAGCTGTGTGGAAGGTTATGAGTGGTGAATTGTATTCATTCCACATAAAGATGAACTGATCTGAATCATACCTGTTCAGAGGGACACTGAAAAGGACATTTGTGATATCATTGCTGCAAGGCAAGTTCCTACACACTGGACAAGTTTCTACAACCGTCACAATGTCAGATACCACTGAGGCCAAGGCTGTCCTCTTTGATTGAACAGCCAAAATCAATTGAGTATCTATGATCTCAAGGTCAGGTGCACAATTCAACTGACTTATTGAATTGGAATATAGTATCAAGGAGACTTTTGTTGCATTAAGCTCTGCAAAGAGGGCAGTTATTTCCTTTTCTTTCCCAGGCTGATTTTTGGGAGACAGAGGTACTAGGTGCTGGTAATTGGGTAGGTTCACAATCTTATGCTCCTCTAACATGTCCTTAACTGCATTAATTCCATCAGGGCTTGGAAGAATGTGAGCAGCATTGCAAAGACAATACAATGATAATATCCTGGAGAGCACTGCAGTTTAGCACTTTTGAAGACACATTAGCCTGACTGGTGATGTGCCCTGTGGGACCCTTTGGCTCTTGCAAATGATCCAGCAACATGCCCTGAAAGAGTCCCACTAGCACCTACCAAAGTTCTCCTTCCAGAAAGAAATTTTACTTTATTGACTGCGTTGTTCTCTGTGCCAGTCTGCTGGAGAAAGCTGCCAGTTTTGACTTGTTCAACTAAGATAGCAAGCCAAATTGAAAGTAATAAGCTTTCATTCACTTCCTACAATAGTATGAGCATGCGTCTAAACAGAAAAGGGCCCCAGCTTCACCAATGTTCCATTCACCCCATGAAACCAAACCAGGCAAGGGTCAGATATATCAGTGCAGATGGGAGTAGGGGTTGGGGGAAGATTATCTCATAGCTAAAGGAGTTCCAGACAAAAGGCTCTTGCCATTTTATGACCCCAGGAGCCTTGTGGCTATTGAAGTAGAATGGATTAAGAGTGTAAAATTCTTGAATACTGCGTAGTAACTGAAGAAAATATTTTCAAGTTCCCCCGCTAAAGTAGTCTACACAGGCACCTTAGAAGTAAAGTGATCAGCTGACCTTTCCTCCTTTCACAAGGAGGCCTCTGCTGGAAGCACCAAGTATAGGAATCTAGAGTGTAAAAGAGCATGGGTGATGGGCCTTAGTCCTCCACTGCAACTACCTCCAGTGTCTGATATTCACTGGGTATGCATCACATTTGGTGTGGAGTGGGAAGTATTGTCCAAAGAGAACTGTCACATAGAGACTTTGTAATTGTCTGGTTTGACCTGCAATATCAAACCCAGGATTTTGGCCTTGAGTTGAATATATATATAATTATATTTATATGCACATGTACACGCACATATTCATACACACACCTACACTGAGTGTCCTTTGTGTTTGTTGTGATGGAGAGGGAAATAAGCTTGCCTCTTTGCAAGGGTTGGGGAAAAGCTTGGCCTCCTTTATATTTTGGGAATAGAGAAAGGAAGAAGCTTCATCCCTTGGATCTTGGGGTGAGACAATGTACCCCTTTCCACTTTGCCTGCAAGGATTTAACTTGGGTACTAGGTCCTGGTACCTGTTTATATTAATGACCCAGCTGTGTTGCCACACATAACCATCACAGAATCCGGTCTTTGTTGGATAGTACTCTTGTCTGGGTCTGGTAGAAGTTGTCATCAATAGAGTGGAAGGTTACGACTCAATCTTGAAACTTTTTCTAGGTCACAGGTGTGTGGAAGGGCATTAAAGTTATGCTGAAACTCTTTCCACATTAGGCAAACTTATCCTGACCATTTGTGTGAACCGGAATGTTAAAAAGTGCACTTGTGATATCAGTTGCTGCATACCTTCCTCACTCAGCTTGGGCAATAAACTTCTATGAAGGTCACAAGGCTCATGATGTCAGTGCCCAGAGCTGTGCTGTGGACAGTGATAATCAATTGAGTCTCTAGGCATCCAAGGCCTCACACTCAAACTTAAAGGGCTTATAAATAGAGAAATAACTTGATGGAGATCTTATGTTTCATTAAGCTCAGCAATAAGGACCATGAGTTTTTTGGTGATGGTAAAGGTGCTAGACACTGGTAATCTGATAGATTCCTAGTTTCCACATGTACCACTAACATGGTCCTAAAATGCAGCAGTTCCTACCAGGGTTTAGAGGTAGAGGCAAGTGAGATGCATTTAGAAAATGCTTTTATATCAGTAATACATTCAGAGTTCCTGTCTTGGCTCAGCAGTTAACGGACCTGACTAGCATCCATGAGGACTCAGGTTCGATTCCCAGCCTCACTCAGTGGGTTAAGGCTCTGGCATTGCTGTGAACTATGGTGTATGTCAGAGATGTGGCTTGGATCTGGCATTGCTGTGGCTGTGGCATAGGCCAAGGCTACATCTCCTATTGGACCCCTCACCTGGGAACCTCCATATGCCGCAGGTGTGGGCCTAGAAAAAAGATAAAAGACCAAAAAAAAAAAAAAAAGTAATACATTCAGTAATGGAAGCCATAACAATGGAGATTTTTAGTGGCATGTAAGGATACACTCAACTGGATTTGGATGAAGGTCCCATTTGGTGAGCTCAGACCAGAAACCAGTGAGCATTATCTCTTTCCTCCCCATTGTAATGTCATTGGTTATAGAGACCGTATTCATGTGTGCATCAGTGTTCAAAGGCCCAAAGACACAGTTCTCATCTATCTCCTCATTGAACTGTGACCTTAGCACACATCCTCATGTCACAGTTGGGGAAATAAGGAGCTTGACCTAACCTTAATTTTTATTTATATGGAAAACTGAGAGGTTGAGTTGAAGTAATATATTGGGGTTGGGAGGTATCTCGAATTCATCTCAAGATGCACTGGGAAGTGCAGAAGGAAGGGCAACTGTGTTTGTCATAGGTGTCATCATTTGGACTCTAGAGTGTCTATGTGTTAGGTCACCTATGAACTACTACCTGGCCATGATTTCCTTGGTGGGAATTCTGTCAGTGTCCTCTTTTGAGACCATTGTTGAGTAACTACACCCAGAGATTTCCTTGGGAAACCGCTTAACCAGATCACCCATAATTGGATTCTTTATTATCATTTTTAGGTCACTTTCTTCAATGGCAAAACATTATTGTCTATCCGTTGCTGGTTTTTCCTTTCTCTGAACTTTGTCAGTGAAGATCTGGCTTGTTCTTGTGAACCACTTGACATCACCTAATAAGGAAGTTTATTGGAGCTAGGAAATGAGCAACAGTGGCAGAGATGACAGTGGAAATTTGAGTCTGGTTATGAGTCTCATTATCTACTGTTCTTGCTGCTCTTTTTTAAACCAAAGGACCATCAGAGTGGCTTATCAGGCATCTTCTAGATAGCTATATGATTAGTTAAAATAAAACATTTCTTTTTCATTGTCAGGAAACTCATCATAGGTAGACCAAACCTGAGAAAGGAGCTGAGGAAGGAGAAGGAATTGTGTTCACATCATTGCCCTTCCCACTTCCTTGGGCAAAGTGGCCACTGTAGTGGCCCTTTGAATGGTCCTTACCAAGTTTAACAAGTTACCTTCTTAATGACAGAGGAGAAGTGCAGTCTAAGTGGTCTCAAGTCACTGGCAAAGCAATCTTGAGAGCTCCACATACTTTTTCATTAAAAATGAGCCTCAAAAATTCACTACCTTGAAGGCTGTCTATCAATGTCAGGGTCAAACTTAACACAAAGAGTGGTTATCAAGTGCAATTCAGTGAACATGGACTACAGTGACTTTCATAACAGACTACTTTGTTTTCTGGTTTATCTTTTTTTAAATTTAATTTTTTATCTTTTATTTATATATTTTTTTTCTACTGTATAGCATGGTGACCCAGTGATACTTACATGTATACATTCTTTTTTCTCACCTTACATGTTCCATCATAATTGATTAGGCAGAGTTCCCAGTGCTATGCAGCAGGATCCCATTGCTAATCCATCCCGAAGGCAACATTCTGCATCTATTTACCCCAAGTTCCCAGTCCCTCCCACTTCCTCCCCTTCCCCCTTGGCAACCACAAGTCTGTTCTCCAAGTCCATGATTTTCTTTTCTGTGGAAAGGTTAATTTGCGTCTTATATTAGATTCCAGATATAAGTGATATCATGTGATATTTGTCTTTCTCTTCTGACTTACTTCACTCAGGATGAGAGTCTCTAGTTCTATCCATGTTGCTGCATATGGCATTATTTTGTTCTATTTTATGGCTGAGTAGTATTCCATTGTGTATATATAGCACATTTTCCTAATCCAGTCATCTGTCAGTGGACATTTGGGTTGTTTCCATGTCTTGGCTATTGTGAATAGTGCAGAAATGAACATGCAGATGCGTATGTCTCTTTTAAGGAGAGTTTTGTCCAGATATATGCTTAAGAGTGGGATTGCTGGGTCATATGGCACTTCTATGTGTAGATTTCTAAGGTACCTCCATACGGTTCTCCATGGTGATTGTACCAGCTTACATTCCCACCAACAGTGTAGGAGGGTTCCCTTTTCTCCACACCCCCTCCAGCACTTGTTATCTGTGGACTTATTAATGATGGCCATTCTGACTAGGGGGTATCTCGTGGTAGTTTTGATGTGCATTTCTCTAATAATCAGTGATATAGAGCATTTTTTTCATGTGCTTCTTGGCCATCTGTATGTCCTCTTTGGAGAAATGTCTATTCAGGTCTTTTGCCCATTTTTCAGTTGGGTTGTTGGCTTTTTTGCTGTTGAATTGGGTAAATTGTATATTTTAGAGCTTAGGCCCCCTGTCAGTTGCATCGTTTGAAACTGTTTCCTCCCATTCTATAAGCTGTCTTTTTGTTTTCTTTTTGGTTTCTTTTTCTGTGCCAGTTTTTGATTTGATCAATTAAAATAGCAAGTAACTAAAAGTAACAATTAAGCCTTTATTCCCTTAGGGCAATAGCACAAAGAAGGGTCTAAACTGCAAGGGCCCAGCTGTATCAATGTTCTGTTTCCCCCCTGGAAACAGCACTGAGGGTTGGATACATCAGTGCAAACTGGTGTGAGATGTAGGAGAGGATCCTCTCACAGGTGAAGGAGCACCAGACAGAGAGCTCTTACTGTTCTATGGATCCTATGTCCCTGAGAGGTGGTGGGAGGGCTGGGAAAAGAAACGTCCTGAATACTGAATCAGAACTAAGAAAAGCTTCTTCGAGCCCTGCCCCCGACCCCCTTACCCATAGGTATGCTAGGCAGGACAATGCTTCAGTCAAGTCCACCTCCCCCCTTAAGGGGGCCTCCCGTTGAAGGTGACTAGACTGAGAATGCAGTGTGCCTAAGTGTGGCAGAGGAGGGAGGGCTGTGTCTACGACTGCAGCTGCCTCCTGTGCCTGCAGGGCACAGTCTGTGCATCACGTCTCTTGAGCTGAGAAACTTTTCCCCATAACTGCCAGGTAATGCCTTTTTAATTGTCTGTGATTGTGCCTGAAATATTACACGTAAGATTTAGCCTGAAGTCAAGTTACTTAAGCACATTCTCATGTTTATATATGTACTTTAAATATATACATTTGTATATTTATACATATGTATTAGCCTAAATATCTATATAGGTGTATATAAACCTGCAGACAGATTTAGAATTCATGATATATCTTGGAAACCTTCAGTTCTACTTCATCCCCTCAGGCCTTGTTCTGCCTTCTTCCATTTCATGTGTGTATATCTTTTCTTTCACTATGTGAATCCTGACTCTAAATTATATAATGCATTTACTCACTTGTTCCATCTTGTTATGCCTCTAAAATTGTTTTGGCATTGTAAGCACACAGGTATGGAAAAACAAGCCTACTGAAAACATTTTGTCTTGTGTTTACAGTCTTTCCACTCTTTGCCTGTGCATGAGGGTATATGTCAAATATTGTATTGATGAGTTACTTGGATTAGTGCTTTCTTTTTTCTTTCAGTGGGTACATTTCTTTAAATTAGCTTTCAGTTTTAGTTCCTCAATTATTTTTGAAACATGTGGAACCTGAACCTGCTTCCAAAAGTAGAAAAAATACACAGAAAGGTATATATAAAGGAGTCCCATTTCCTCCCCAGTTCTCTTTCTTTCATCCTGTAGGTAACCAACTACATTGTTTTCTATCTAACTTGTGTTTCACTTTGTAAAGATAAGTACTCTCAATTCTCTCTCTCTCCCTTTTTTTGCTTTTTAGGGCCACAACTGTAGCATATGGAAGTTCCCAGCCTAGGGGTTGAATCAGAGCTGCAGCCGTCAGTCTACACCACAGCCACAGCAACACTGGATCCGAGCCACATCTGCTGTCTGCACCACAGCTCACGACAATGGTGGATCCTTAACCCACTGAGTGAGGCCAGGGATCGAACCTGAGTTCTCATGGATACTAGTCAGGTTTGTAACCTGCTGAGCCACAGTGGGAACTTCTCTTTTTCTTACTCATTCTCTTATTTTCCCTTCTCCCTTACCTAAAAGATTCTATACAACATTTCTGCTTTTGAGATTTTTTTTTTCCTATCAATATTGTCTCCTCAGAATCCCTCCAAGTCAGTTTACAGAGGTTCATTTGATTCATTTTATATCTAACATACAGCTGTTTGTTCCGTGCTATTTACCATAATAAAATTTATATGCATGTATTAGTTTATTCATCCTATCTCCCATGTATGAACATTCTTATGCAATTACAAATAATGTATAAGCAAATTGTACATAGGCATTTTCTTGATTGGTCCATGAAGTCTACATGATCTGTAAAGTATAAATAGCATAGGAGAAATAGAGACAAATATAAGCTATATATAGTGCCTAGAAATATTTATGAGATAATAAGAAAGCTTCAAACACACATCTGGTAAAACTCTTCTCACAATCTTATCAGATCTAGCATTAAAATTTAGCTATAACTTCAGAAAAATGGGAGTGGTGCTATAGACTTGTTATAAACTTGATATATAAAGATTTTATGATAGGTATATTTTTCCATTCAGTGAACTAAATATGTGTCTTATGTATCTTGTGAAAAAGCATCAGAAGAAAATCTTAGTCTTGAGCATCAAAAATCAATGTCAGAAACTCAAATGCAAATAAAGAAACAAAGAGAGAAAAGACTCAGTAAGTATAATAATTGCAGGTAACTTTAAATGAATTACAACCAGAGATTTTCTCCTTGCTTCATAAATATGTATTTTACTATATATTTTACACTTAGCTCTAAAGTACAAATTCCCTGAGATAACTAGAGGATAAAAGCTAGAGTATTCATAACATTTGGTCAATATTTCTGATTGTAATATTTTTCATAGCGATGGGTCATGTATTCAATACCCACTAACACCAATAATAGGCACATAATTGTCTTTCACAAGATGTGTACTTTCATCCAACTCCAGGAAGTTGGGCATCCAGAAATCCTATTTAATCCACAATATTGTGCAGTTGCCTTTTGCCAAAGACTCTAACTGGTGAACAAAGAAGTTGCTGAGAGCTGTAACTCAGTCGCAAATCAGAGGGCCAAGGAAAAGCATTACCTGAGAGGCCTGCTGCATGGCCTCCAGAGCATTCTGTTGGTTGAGATTTGCTCAAATGTAGAGGCCTTTTTGCTAACTTAATAGATGGTTGCATACAATCTCATTGCAGGGAATGTAAGAGAACCAGAAGGGTTCCAAAAATTTTGGGGCTTCCTCTGAATTTTTTTGGACTGAGAAGACAAACATTGGCAGTTGTCTCCTCTAGAATGACACACATTACATGCTCCTACAGGTTTCACTTGGGTACGAGGTCCTTGTCCATGTCCCTTATAATGACCCAGCTGTGTTGCTATGATGTGGGTCATCATGGCATCCAGTTCTGGCGTAGTACATGTACCTGGAGTCACCAGGAGGATGTCGCTGTTACTGAGGAAGGCTGGTCCTCTATCTGGGAGTGGGACTTCTTCCTGCTCATGGCATTGTGGAAGGATATTAAAGGTATATTACAGCCTATTACACAAAGGCAAACTGATCTTGATCATCAGTGTGGACAGAAATAATCTTACAGAGAACTTTGGTACTTAAATTTAGCAAAGAGGGAAGTAATTTTTTTGTTTGTTTGTTTGCTTAGTAGTTATTTTTGGAGACTAGTCATTGGTAAACTAGTATAAAATCTCTAGGCACTGGTAGTCTGATATGCTTACACTTTTCTACATGCCCCACTAAAACGGCCCTGACTGCAGCAGTGCCAATCGGGACTTAGGGCTGATGCCAGTTGCAGTTCACATAGAAGACATATCTATACTAATAAAATATTCAGTAGTGGGGCATATGAAATAGAGGTTGATCGTGCCCAAATGGACCCCCCCACACACACACATCATGTCATGATCAGGTGTAAATAGGGGTCAAAGGGCATTAACTGTTTTCCTCTCATCCTGGTGCCAGAGTTGTGAAAATGAGTCATTGGTAAACTAGTATAAAATTGGCAACAAGTTAATACAATCTCCCACCACTGCCTCTTTGAACTCTGACTTAGCATACATCCTCAGATGACACTGGGGACATGGGGACCTTGACCTCATCCCTAATATTGTTTATTTTTAAAAGCCAAGCTTTCTGGGTAAAAGTAGGCACAGTTCCCTGATTCACACTAAGATCACTGGGAGGCACAAAGGGAATAGCACGTGTATTAGTAATTATGTCATCACCATCTTGATTCTTGTGGGGCTGTGTTGGCCGCCATGGCTCACTACCTGGCCAGATGGTGCCTGGTAGAAAGTCCATCTATCTCTTCCTTGAGTCACATAGGCTGGGTATCTCAACAATGGGCAGGGAGCTCATCATGAGTGGTTGGACTTTTTCAGAAGTCAAATGTCAGTCAGAAGAGGGAGAAGAATGTCTCAGGTGTGTTTGTTCTTTTATCCCAGTTCCCTTCTTTGTCCTTCATGGACATCCTGGCCCCTCTCAGGAAACTGAGAAGCAGTCTGTCGTAACACCGACAACAAGGTGCCACTGTCCCTCACGAAATTAACAAGTGTAGCTCCTCCACAGTGGAGTGCCTGTAGTCTCCTCAGGTTGCTGGTCAGTTGATACTGAGAAATCTGGATTCTTTTTCATGAGACATGATTCTCAGAAACTCACTGTATCATAGACTAATCCTCAGAGCTAGAGACAGGCTCAGAGCAAATACTAGTCCCTGGGTACAACTCAGCCAGCAGTATCTGCAGTGACTTTTGTGATCAGCCGCATTGTTTTCTGGTTTACTTTTCCCATATTTCATTTTATAAATGTAAGTATCTCTCTCATCTAAAATAAACTCCCTTTCCTTCTTACCTAAAAGATAGATATTCTCTCTTTTAGGATTTTTCCCCCCCTTAAGCATTGTTTCCTAGAACGCTTCCAGATCAGTTTTTCAGGATCTTTTTCATTGTTTTTATACCTGTTGGTACAGCCATTTGTACATGATTGTGTCTCATAGTCCATATAGTCATAGTTCACACATGTCACTTTAGTCTACCAACCAGCTATACTGGAATATTTTAAGTGGTTTTGAGTATTTTGCAATTGCAAATATGCTGTAATGAATAACTCTGCGCATGTTTATTTTCATTGTTTGGTGTATGAATATGTATTAACTGAATATATTTTTTAAAACTAAGGAAACTAGAGAGTAATGTTAATATGTTTTGAAGTCTAGGAATGTTAGTGATATGATAAAATACCTTCCATACACACATTAAGACTCGTCTACTAGTTTTACATCAAATCTAGCATTATGGTAATCTACTTCTATCTTCATAAGCCTGAGAGCACATGCTGCTATTCACCTGTTGTAAATTTGAGATCCAGGGATTTCACAGTAGATCTTTTTTGGAATTTAGCGAGACTAAATTCTTCTTTTTATGTAGCTGAGGATGAAGTTCCAGATGAAACTCACATACTTGAGCATCAAGACTTAGTGTCAAGATCAGAAATCGAAGTGAAGAAACAAATCTCTCAGGAAGGGGAAAAGCTTACTAGTAAGTACAAAAATCACGGGGCACTTTAAATTTTTCGAAGTAAGCTCATCAGAAGATCTTTTTATTTAGGTTCACGAATATATATTTGAGCAAACATTTTATGGAAATTTTATGTCTTGACTAATGTGCAAATACCATGAGATAACTAGGAAAAGAAGGGGAAATATTGATACGCTTTGGTTGGAATTTCTGTTCTTAAGATTGTTTTGTGACGAGAAGATGAATGCCCCAAGGCCCAATAGCAGGTGAATAATTGTCTCTTCAAAGCAGCGTGCCTTTCAGCCAATTCCAGGGGATGTGTGTACAGAGCCCCAACCGATGCTCTAACCAATGGCAGCAGCCTTTGGCCCCAGGTTCCAGTGGCAAACTGATGTTTCTGAGATCTGTGATTCAAACATCAGATGGGGAGAGGAGGCCTGTGAGAGAGTCTCTAGGGCAGCCTCCTGGTTGTGCCCTCACTGGAAGGAGGCAGCCTTCCTGGTAACCCCATACCATAGACTGCCATCATCACGGACTGAACTCCACATGGGAAAAGGAGAGTGCAGGTGGTCAAAGAGTCCCACAGATTGCTGGGCCTGTTTTCATTTGTCAGAGTCAAATAGCCAAAGCTTGACAATCTTCTCTTCTGGAAAGAGATGTATTGCCCCTTAGATATCATGCCCAGGAATTTCACTAGAGTACCTCTGCCTTGTGTGTACTGATGGGCCAGCCAAGAGCTACTGGGCCAAAAGGGCACTGGGTCCTTGTAGGGTGGTGTCTCTGTCTGGGCCCACTTGAGTGAAAACTAGTCCTCCTCTAAGGAGCAGGCCACTTAGAGGTCACTACCTGTGCCTTGATTACAGATATTTGAGGAATTTCGTGGCCCTGTGAAAGACATTAGTAGTATATTGCAACTCATCTCTGTCTAAGATTAAACTGACTCTGATCATTTGTGTGGAGAGGGATGCAGCAAAGGGCATTTGATTTTCCAGGTTTTTTTTTTTTTTTTTAAGCATAGTCGATTGGAATATTTCTTCAATTTCTGTTGTACAGCTCTTTCTCTTACACATATATGTAATTCTTTTCTTTTTTCATACTATCTTCAGTTGTGTTCCAACTCAAGAGATTAGACATCGTTTCTTGTGCTGTACAGTAGGAACCCATTTCTTATCCATTCCAAATATAACACTTTGCCTCTACTAACCCCAAACTCCCCATCCACCCCACTCTGCCCTGATGGCAACCACAAGTCTGCTCTCCATGGCCATGATCTTTTTCTGTTTTGTAAATAGGATAATTTGTGCTACATTTTAGATTCCACATATAAATGATATATGGGATTTGTCTTTCTCTTTTCTTAGTTCATTTAGTATGAGAATCTCAAGGTGCATCCATGTTGCTGCCAGTTTTTTTGTTTATCAAGTTCATTCAGTTTGGAAAATAGCTTGTGATGCAATGACAATGTCAGGTAGCCAGGCCTCAAGGCTGCACTACAGCATTGACCTACCAAAGTCATTTGAGTCAGATGACACTTGAGGCTGTGTGCAAAGATACTAGAATGAAAACAGTCTCATGGAGAGTGTTCTCTTCCTTAAGCTGATCAATGAGGGCCATTATTTCTTTTTCTTCCCCAGAATTTGAAAACAGAATATATATGCATGTATGACTAAGTTATTTTGCTGTACAGCAGAAGTTGGCATAACATGGTAAATCAATTACTTTAATAAAGAAAGAAAAAATATAATACAATTCATCTCTATCAATACACATTCAGTGGTGGGGGGGCATAAAGATAGAGTTTTATGGCTGGCTGAAAGGATAGAGTCATAGCAGAGGCCAAATAGCCAAGGAGCTGCCTTGGTGATGGCCTCAGATGAAAAGCAAGAGTATTATCTTTTTCCCCCAGTACTGGGTGTCATAGGTCATGGAAATCATAGTCACCTGTGCACTAGTACCTAAGGGATCTAGAAATGCAATATGCCCCTGTCCCACTTTGAATTCTGACCTTGGCCTTCATCCTCATGTCACCAGCTGTGACATGTAGATATTGATCGATCCAACCCCTAAATTTGGCTATCTTTGGAGGCTGAGAGGTCTGGGTAGAAGAAGTGGAGGGTTCCCTGGTATGGCTCAGTGTCACTTGGAGGAGCAGAGGAAAGAGCACTAGTACTTATCCTAAGGGTCATCACAGTTGGGACTTTAGTGGGAATGTGTGCTAGGTCCCATGGCCCACTAGCTGGTGAGGAAATTTTTGGTGAAAAGTCCATCCATGTTCTCCTTGAGACCTCATTGCTGAGTAACTAGATCTTGAGAAAGGTTTTCCTTGGGAAAACGTTTAACCAGATCTTCCAGGGGTGGGTTCCCATTACCATTTTTAGGTCTGATCACTGGTCAAATAGTATTATCTTGTTGGCAGCTGCTTTTTTCATGCCTTGAAGTTTATCTGGATTGTGCCATGAACTCCTAAACATCACATTATAAGTAGGTTTAATTGAGCTAGGAAACTAGTAAAGAAGGCCTGAAGGAAACTAGAATTCTGGGTCTGGTCAAAAATTTTATTATTACTGTCCTCACTCTAACTGGTAGTCTTTAGATCCACCAGAATGGCTCACAGAGCCTTTCATGCTTCTGTGAATGATGATCCAAACATGTTCTTCAGGGGAAGAGAACTCCCAGTTGGTGGGCTATCTTGTTGGAACCAAAATAGTATCCAAACAAGGAGGGATAAAGGTCTTAGATGTCCTTCTCTCTCTCATCCCTTTTCCTCTACTTCCTTGGGCAATGAGGGACTGTCACATTCAACAGTGGGTTTCTGCAGCACCAAGCCCTACCATGTGCCCTCTCCCTCAAGTAGTTTAAAAGATGGTCCCCCTTGTCATGGAGGCAAACTTCCTAAGTCTCCAAGGTCTCTTTGAGTTGCTAGGCAAAGCAATCCTCAGGACCTTATGTTCCTTTTCACTTAAGTGTCTCAGTCACTGCATCCTAGGTTGTCCATTATTTCCCAGGTCATGCTAGAGCTATCAGTAGACCTTGGCTGCACATCGGCATGCAGCGTCTCCAGTGTTCTTGGACCCCTCAGTAGGTATAAAATTGCTTCTCTAGTTTTCTCAGGGCCCATCTGTTGAGTCTCTCATTTGACCCATTGAACATGTGTGTAGTTGAATCAGAAGCTAAAGAGAAAGACAATTGTTCATGTTCAGAACTGAATAGCATAGGGCAGCATCCTATCTCCAGAGGACTGGAGTAAGAAGATGTATACATTTATACACGTACACAAAACATAACCATTAAAAATGAAATCCAGAAATTTGCGGCAACATGGATGGATTTAGTGAGTATTATATAGTTTAATAAATCCAACAGACAAATTCTGCATTATCATTTACATGTAAAAAATAATACAAATGAGTATGTATACAAAACAGAAGCAGACTGACAGACATTGAAAATAAAGTTGTGATTAGCAAATTAGGGATGGAAATGGAGAGGGAAAAATTAGGGATATGGGATTAACAAATATAGTTTACTATGTGTAAAGTAGATAAGCAACAAGGAGATTCTGTATAGTGAAGGGAAATATACCTGTTTTCTTATAATAACCTGTAATGGAATATAATCTGCACAAATACGGAATCACTGTGCTATAACCTGAACCTAACACCATATTGTAAATCAACTATTACTTAAATTAGAAAAAAATCTTATTTAAACAATATGGTAGCACTCTGGAGAAACCCAAGGCATCCTCTTGACGTTTATAAACTCCTTTCTCTCTTTGGCAACACTCCCTGTGGGTCTCTTGTACATATTAAGCACGGAGTACCTCCCTCCCCACCGTGTCCTGCATGCTCATTAGCACCTCCCTAACTGCACCCTTCACAAAAGCATTGTGCTTCCTTCACTACACTGCTCTTTGTGCTAATTTTTTTTGGGGGGGGGGCAGGGAGAGGGCAGGTGGGAGTGAAGGAGAGAGAAAGAGATGCCAGTTTCTGCATTGATCTATTAAGGTAACAAACCCAACTCAAACTTACAGTTAACCTTTATTCACTTGTCACCATAGTATAGGCTGCAGTCCAGACAGAGGGGGCACCAGCTCCACTAGTGTTCATTTTCACCCCTTGGAATGGCGCAAGCCAAGAGTCAGGCATATTATTGCAGCTGAAGTAAGGGACGGTCTCACAGCTGAGAGAGCCCCAAAATAAAGGCTCTTGCCATTTCCGGGACCCCTGGGCTGTGATAACTAGAGTTTGAACAGCATCAGCACATTTACTCATTTGATCTATCCTGTAATGTTTCTCATATGGTTTCAGAATTGCTTTGCACATACCACGAGGAAAACCCACCACGTTTTTAAAGATTTCATGATTTGTTTGTGGTCAGTCTTCTCCTACCCACCCCACTCTCATGTCCTAGAGTAAGGGTTTGTGTTAAATCCTGTGTGGATGAGTTACTGCTTTTATTCTTTCCTTTAGCAGGTTCATTTCATTATGTTTGTTCTATGTTTTTATCCCATTTCCTTATCCTCATAGATTTAACTTTATTCTGAAATATGTAGAAATTTAACCTACTTCAAATAGTAAAAAATAAACAGAGATGAGTTTAGAAGAAAATCATTCCTTCCTAGGTCTTCCCTCTAATTTGTAGGTCACCAAGTATACTGTTTTATGATAGCTTTTCCCTTTTTTTCTTTTATTTTTGTATCCAAATTTAGCTTATAAGTTTTCCCTTTTCAATTTTTTTAACTTAGCATTATTCTTAGAAATCCCTCTATGTCAGTTTATAGAGAGCCATTTCATTCCAATTATAGCTCTATGTAGAGCTATTTGTACCACATTATTTATCATAATTTATAGTATACCATAATATATAATTAAATAATAATTTCCTTAATCTCCTCTGCTTGAAAATTTTATATGGTTTTTTAGTATTTTGCAGTTACAAATATGTTTTAATAAGTAAGAGTGAATTCTTTACTTTTAGTTTTATGAAGATTTATTAGTCTAAAGTATATATAACCTAAGAATACTAGAACAAATAAATAAACACACATACACACATACATACAAACACATATACACATTAAAAATGTTTTCCCAATTTTTAGGTCACATCTGACATTATGGTAATTTAATATTAACTTTAACAAAATGAGATAAAATTTCATTATGTATTTGTTATGAATTTGAAGTATAGAGTTCATAGTAGATCTCTTTTTCTATTAAGAAACTAAATACCCTTCTTTTCATAGCTCGTGACAGTGCACCAGGCCAGAGTCCTGTGATTGAGTATCAAGATTCTATGTCAAAACTCCAGATGCAAGAACAGAAACAAATACTTTCCAGAGGAAGAAAGCACAGTAGTAAGTGTAACAGTTCTAGATATCACTAACTTAAAAAACTAATCTCATCAGATCTTTTTTCTTTCTTCCTAGTATGTCTTTGACCCTATTCTATATAGAAATTGTAAACTTAGACCTAAATGTTGATGTAATAAAACAACTAAGAAACAAAAACAATTTAACATTTGATTGGAATTTCTTGTTATAAAAATATTTCATAGCATGACTTATCTGCTCAGTGTCCTCCAAGGCCCAAAAACTGGTTCATATTCTTTCAAAGGGGGGTTACTCTCAGCCAACTAGGGAAGATTAGGGACCAGTAATCAGTGGGCTCCTCTGATGTGTGGCAGTGTTATTTTGCCAGAGTCAGCAGGTGGCAAACAGAGAGGTTGCTAAGACCTGTAACTTAAAAGGCAAAAGAGTCAAGAAAAAGGTTTCCAGTATAGCCAGTTGGAGGGTATCAAAGGTATCCTATTGTCAGGCTCCACTCAGGTAAAGGTATTTTTGGTAACCTGACTGATGGGTACTATCATCAAGATGGCCATGTAGGGAATGTGTGAGTACCAGTATCTAAATAGTACCACCAATCATTGGAAATCCTTTGCATTTGTTGGGACTGAGAAGCCTGAGTGTGACTATAACTTAGCAACTATTGCCTCTGGAGAGAGATCTGTTGTCCCTCCCAGTTTATTTCCAGGAATTTCAGATGAGTCATAGGTGTCTGTGCCTTTACCTTATTAATGCCCTAGACATGTTGCTATATGTGGGTCAAAATGGCATCCAGTCCTGGTTGGGAGTCCTGATTGGGTAGTACCCTAGCCTGGACCAACTAGGAGGCTTTCATTAATATAAAGGAAGTCTAGTTCTACATTTAGGAGTAGGACTTCTTCCTTCTCCTGGTTTCGCTGAAAGATACTAAAGGTATATTACAATCCATTACACAAAAGGCAAACTGATCCTGATCATCTGTATGGACAGGGATGCTGAAAAGGGCATTTGCAATCTGAATTGCTTCACACCTATTTCCCTCAGTTTGGGCAAGAGCTGCAGTGGCAGTCACAGTGTCAGGAAATGCTGGTGAAAAAGTTGTGCTACTGTGTTTCGCCTCTGTAGTACACTGTAGCCACTGATAATTGATAGCATCTCCAGGCACACGCCAGGCCTTGTGCAAAGTCAGACAGCGACCTTGGGCTTTCTTATGCATAGCATCGAGGGCATCAAGCCTATTGATGCTGGTTTTGAGGGACAAAAGTAGTGGCAGGTAGTAGTTTGGTAAGTTTATAATCTTGTGTATTTCCCACTGCAGAGGTCTTACTACAACAATTTCCTTTAGGACTTAGAGTGGATGCAGTCAGGGATGCATCTATAATATCTATAGACAATTCATCTATAATAATAATCTGTTCAATAGTGGTGCCACAATAGTGATATGTTATACCTATAGTCATATCTGGTTAAGAGTTGTTGCTGTGGCTTCAGATAGGAAATCAGAGAGCATTATCAGTTTTCCCCTCATTCTTATACATGGATTTTGCAGGTCTCAGTCAACTGTGCACTATTACCTGAAAGGCCCAAAGGTGCATTTCACTCCCATGTCTACTTTGAACTTTGACCCTTGGCATAGAGCTTCAGTTCCACACTGTGGACATACGGACATTGGACATTTCATAGTTTTGTTTTTTTCTAATTCAAAATGTTTGGGTAAAAGTTGGTAAGGCTCTCTGATTCATTCTGGAATTTACCGGGAGAAGTAGAAGGAACAGCACTTGAATTAATCATAGGGATCGTTACTGGGCAGAACCTGAGGTGAGGGATGTCATTTGGCCATAGGGTCCTAAGTGGAGAACCCATTAATCTCTTCTTATGAGCTCCCATTGTTTAAAAGCCAGATATAGAGGTACATTTGGGAAACCCCTTACCCACATCTTCCAATAGTGTGTGCCCAGTTACCATTTTCCTAACACCCTCTTTGATGGTCTCTTTGTTATTTTTGCAGTAGTTACAAAAATACATTCCCTGCCCATGAATTTGTCAGTTAAGATCTGGCTATGTCAAATAAAGATGTAAGTGGAAAATAAAAAAATACATATACAGTAAATATGAATTAAAAAAAAATATATCTGGCTATGTCACTAACAAATATACCTGACTTTACCAGGAGATTCAGTTGAGCTTGATAACCAGCAGGAATGAACCTAGGGTCTTGTTAAAAATCACATTATCCACCTCTCTCACTCTCTCGTTATAGAACCAAGGAAGCACCGGTGTAGTTGACATGGCTTCTGTCACCTCTGGAAACTTCATCCAAACATGTATTTTAATCATAGGGAACCCATCACTGTGGGCCAAAGCTATCAGAGTACAAATAGTTCCCAGCTGAGGAAGAAGGACTTGGGTATTCCCCTTAGACTCCTTGATCAAACTTTCTGCTTCCAGGACACTCTTGAGGAGGAGTTTTGCAGCGATGCAACTCACAATGTACCACTGTTCCTCACTAAGTTTAGGATTATTTTCTTCATCATGTGAACAACCCAAGTCTGTAAGATTTCTCTGCGTCACTGTGTAAAGCAATCCCTAAGAGTTCTATATTCATTTAACTCAGTCATGAGTCTCAGCAAGGGCATCTAGAGTAGTCAGTTGAAGGGTCTCCAGGGGAGCCTGTCCATCAAGGCCCCAGTCAAAAGTAGTTGTCTTCATGGTAACCTGATAGATGAGTGCTTTTGTGATCCCTGCGAGAGTGTGGCAATATCTGTATAGTCCCACCACTTGCTCAGATTATTTTTATTTCGAGGTGCAGAGAAGGCCAAAAGCGTGATAATCATCTTCTCTGTACTATGCCCCTTACAGATCTTGCCCAGGAATTTTACTTCAGTTTTAGGCCCTTGTACCTTATTGATAATAATGGCCTGGCTACATGTTATTCGTAGGTGAACAGGATACCCAGTTATTTTGGGTTAGTGCCCATGTCTGAGCCCACTAGAACAGTTTCATCAATAGAGTGGAAAGTTAGTGCTCCCTCCAGGAGCAAGACTTTTTCCAAGTTTTAATCTATACATTGATTACATACAGAGAATTTAGGGAGTCTCGAGGAAGGACATTAGTGGTGTAATAAAACCCATACTACATACAACAAACTAATCCTGATCATCCTCTTGGATGGAGAAGGATGCTGAGAAGGGCATTGTGATGTCAACCACAACATACCAGGTTCCTTTATCTTGGGTGATAACCTCTATAACAGTCACAGTGTCAGGTGCCAGAGACAAGTACTAATGCTTTGTATAGCCCTAATCAGTTTAGAGTCTGGGAACCAAGTGTCTTGCACACAGGCCAGAAGTTACTGAATAGAGAAATAGTTTAGGTATTGTTAGCCTTTGAAAGCTCAGTAATGAGGCAGTTGTTCATTTTCATTCCCAAGACTGGTAACTTGTTTTTGGTCGACAAAAGTGCTAGGTGCCAATAATTTGGTAGGTCATAATCTTTCACATATCCCTTTAAAATACCCTAACGTCAGCAGATCTCATTGGGGTTAGGACTAATGAAAGTGCTGGTTGATACATGTTTCTACCAATAGCATATTCAGTAGTAGATACCATAATAATAGGGATTATATTAATAGTGGCCCAAAGGATCTTGACTCATATTTGAGTCTGGAAAAGAGCCTTGGTGGTTGACTAAAACTATGGAAAACTGCTTCCTCCTCATCTTTGTATGAGGGACTATGGGAATCACAGGAATTTGTTCACCAGTATCCAAAAGGCCCAAGAAATGCAATTTTCCCCCTCCTCACTTTGAACTCTGACCTTAGTATGTGTCCTCAGGTCCCCACTGGAGACATAGAGGCCCTACCTAACCTCTAGTTGTGTTTATTTATGAAAGCTTAGAGGTCTGAGTTAAAGTAGGAAGGGTCTGTATTGATGGCTCCCATAAGGTGCCATTCTTACAAAGTTTAACAAGGTTACTTCCTTCATCATGGAATCAAACTACCCAAGGCCCTAAGGTCTCCTCCAAGGGGCTTTACATTCTTTTTCATTAAAGGCACAAGTTTCAATAACTGCTGTGTTTGGGGTTCTCTTTTGGCACCGGGAATATGGATGGAGATAGCAACAGTCATTGGGTACGGTTCAACTCACAGAGTCTCTGATGATTTTTGGACCCATTATCAAAGAGCAGTAGTCAGTAGCTAGAGAATTGCTTTCCTAGTTTAGTTTTTTTAGAGTCCCTCCATTTGTTCTTTAATTTGACTCACTATGGGAACTGGGCCAGGAAGTTGGAAGCTAAAGGGAAGGACCAGTTATTCCCAAGAGAACTGAAAATCTTATGTAAACAATCCACAGAACCCTCCAAGAGTGCTGTGTGGCATCCACTGTCACTTTCTAAGAGTCACTGGCACAGCTGGTAGTGTGCCCTGTTGGACCTTCTGAGTGATGCAGATAATCCATTAAACTACCTCAGAGTGTCTCAGAGACTTTTTTAATATCTCCTCAAGTGCCTAGTAAAAACTTCAGTATTTTGCTTTACTAGAAGAGCACTGTGCTTCCTGGACCACCCTGCTCAGTGTGTCAGTTTGTCAGAGAGTGAGCTAACTGGTTTTTTGTTTTGTTTTGTTTTTTTGGCCACCCCAAGGCATACGGAGTTAACAGGTTGTAACCTAAGCCACAGCTGTAGCAACACCAAATCCTTAACCCATTGTGTTGGGCCGGGGATCAGACCTGTATCCCAGCATTCCCAAGATGCCACTGATTCTGCTGCACCACAGCGGGAACTCCAGAGATGCCAGTTTTTGAGTTGGTCAGTTAAGATTAACTGAAAGTAACAATTAAGCATTTATTTATTTACTGAGATGCTCAGCAAGAGCCTAGACAGCAAAGGGCCCTAGCTCCACCAATGTTTTATTTTCTCTACAGAATGGCACCAGATTATGGTCATGTGCATCAGAGCAGATAGCTTACTGAGGAGGGAGTCCCCCTCCAAAAGGCTGTTGATGTTTTATGGACCCAAGTGCCATGAGAAAGTAGAGGAGAAGGGCTTAGAGTGTAAAAGCATTGAACCAGAATGAGGAAGATGTTTTGAAGGCCATCCAATAAGATGGTCTGGGCAAAAGTGCTGAACAATATAGTGCCCCAGCTGAGGTCTTTGCCTCAGAAGGAATTTTCCCTTTTCAGAAGGTTTCTGAACTAGAATGCAGATGTTGCCAGCCAAGATGGACCTTGGTCCATGACTGCAACTACCTGCAGTGCCTGAAGTACACGAGAGTACACTGACTGTGCCTCAAGTTTAGTGTGGGGTGTGAAGTTTTCCCCCATGACAACTGCCAGATAAAGCATTTGTAATTGTCCAGAATCTTGACCTAGAGTTAGACTCTCCCCAATGTTTTTATCTGTATACCTATGGATACATACACATATGTATATAAACATGTGTGTACATATGCACATATATATGTACATATACTTGCATGTACACTTGCACAGTCATATTTGGAATTCATATGTACTCTTACACTTAATTCTTCTCAGGGCTTGTTCTTACTTTCCTGTTTCTGTATATATTTATATATATGTATAATCTTTTCTTCCATAGCATGAATCCTAACTCTGAACAATGTCAATGCATTTACTCATTCGTTTAATTCTATAATGCTTCTAAAATTGTTTCAGAAGTGTTTTAGCTCATACTATGAGAAAAACAACTCTATTAAATGGATTTCGTGATTTGTTTTCAGTCTGCCCGTCACTCTCTACCAAGAGTAAGAAAGGGTTTATGTTAAATACTGTATTGATCAGTTACTTGGATTAGTGTTTTATTCCTTCAGTAGGTTCATTTCTTTAAGTTTGCTTTTAGTTTTATTTCCTCTCTTTAACTTTTTAATTGAATTTTATTTTTTGACTATGTAGAACATTAACCTACTCCTATAAGTTTGCTTTTAGTTTTAGTTCCTCTCTTTAACTTTTTAATTGAATTTTTTTTTGTCTTTTTGTCTTTTTTGTTGTTGTTGTTGTTGTTGCTATTTCTTGGGCTGCTCCCACGGCATATGGAGGTTCCCAGGCTAGGGGTTGAATCGGAGCTGTAGCCACCGGCCTACGCCAGAGCCACGGCAACGCGGGATCTGAGCCACGTCTGCAACCTACACCACAGCTCACGGCAACGCCGGATTGTTAACCCACTGAGCAAGGGCAGGGACCGAACCCGCAACCTCATGGTTCCTAGTCGGATTCGTTAACCACTGCGCCACGACGGGAACTCCCTAATTGAATTTTATTTTTTGACTATGTAGAACATTAACCTACTCCTATACTAATAAATATGCAAAAATGTATACTTAGAGATATATCATTCCTTCCTGTATCCTTTCCCTTAAATTCCCCAGTCCTCTGCTCTCCTCTTGTTAGGAATCAATTACAATATTTTATTATATATTTCTTGTGTTTCATTTTTCAAATATAAATATCTTTTTTCCTCTTACATTTTTTTTCTAAGTCCCTTTCTTTCTTTCCCAATAGCAATGTTAGATATTTTTTCCACTTAATATTATCTCCTGGAAATATCTTAATGTAAGCTTATAGAGTTTTTTATACTTTAGATATATCATAATTTATACTCTACCATAGTATAAATTTATTCAGCCAATTATATAGTATAACAATGTTTAGTATAAAAATATAGTATAAATTTGCCTTAATTTATTCAACCAGTTTCCTATGCAAAATACATTCAGTTGGTTTTGAATATTTTGAAATTATAAATAATGATGTGATAGTTACCTTGTACATATACATTTTCATTATTTGATCTATTAATACATATGTATTCACTTAAAGTTTAAATAACCCAAGAAAACTAGAGACTAATATAAAACATATTTGATGCCTAGGAATACTTTTGAAATAGACATTTTTAACAAATACATATTAAAATGTCCTCATAATTTTTATCATAGATCTTAATTTATGTATAACTTTATCAAAATGAGAAAATGATATTGTACACTTGTTATACATTTGAAATCTACAGATTTCACAATAGACCTGTTTTTCCATTTAGTGAACTAATTGCATTATTTTATGTGGCCCATGATGATGTACCAGATGAAAATGATAATTGCTTGAGTTTCAAGATTCAGTGTTGAAAACCCAAGAGCAATTTGAGAAACAGAGAATTTCCTTAGGGGAAAGACTCAACAAGTGTAAAAATTATAGATAACTTTGAATTAGTTTAAATTAAACTGACATCTCAAACACTCTTTTCAGCATCTCTCTTTATGTGGCTAATGAGGATCAGCTTACTCCTATGTAGAATCAGTTGCAGTATACCACTAATGTCCCTTCACAAGGCATCCTAAATTTCCTAACTCATCAGAAGATATTTCTTTGACATTTAAGCATACATTTTATAGAAATTTTACACTTTGGAGTTCCCGTCGTGGCGCAGTGGTTAACGAATCCGACTAGGAACCATGAGGTTGCGGGTTCGGTCCCTGCCCTTGCTCAGTGGGTTAACGATCCGGCGTTGCCGTGAGCTGTGGTGTAGGTCGCAGACATGGCTCAGATCCTGCGTTGCTGTGGCTCTGGCTTAGGCTGGGGGCTACAGCTCTGATTCGACCCCTAGCCTGGGAACCTCCATATGCCGTGGGAGCGGCCCAAAGAAATAGCAAAAAGACAAAAAAAAAAAGAAATTTTACACTTTGAACCCAAATGTAAATACTCTGAGTTAGAGAACAATGGCCTAAAAAAACTGATGGCATTTTTTGGACTTTATGGTGCAAAATGACACTATTTCACAGCTATGCATCATGGGCCCAGTGACAGGCCACAGCAGGTGTGTAGCTTTCAGCTGACTGTGGAAGAGTACAGATTCAGAAACACCTCTGACTTGTGGCAGTGTCCTTCTACCATAGACTCCAGTTGGTGAATAGAGAAACTGCTGATAACCATAACTCAAAGGCAAATGTGGATCACAGAGATTCAAAGAAATGGTAGCCAAGATAGCCCATGGGAAGTCCCCTAGTTAAAAATAGCCATTCTTTTGGTCAAGGCTTCAGTCAAAAACAGTGGCCTTACTGGTAACCCAAGATGGATGCTGCAAAGATCCCTGCTTAAGGATTGTCTAATATCACTGGGACTCTTTGTGTATTTGTTGAGCTAGCATGTGCCCAAAGCTTAGCAATAACTTCTCTGGAATAAAACATTGTGCCTCTTTCCAGCTCATATTCTGGATTTAGCTTGGGTTTTTGGTCTTCCTAACTTTTTTACAGTAATGGCCTAGCTATGTTGCTGCATGTGGCCATTATGGCAGCAGACCTTATTTGCCCTTGTCTCAGGCCACTGGGAAAATGTCATCAGTACAGTGGAAAGCTCATGCTACTCTGGAAGTGGGGTTTTTTCAAGGTTCTGTCCTATCCACTGATGACAAATGGTGGGCGAATTTAGGTAGTCATGTGGAAGGACATTAGTGGTATATTACAACCCATTCCACATAATCTGATTCTGATCATCTGCGTGGACAGTGTTACTGAAGAGGGGGAGTTTTGAATGCTAATTGTTGTACACCAAGTTTCTTTATCTTGGGCAGTAGTCTCTGTGACAGTCCCAAATCCAGATAATGGCAGCGTCCAGGGCCACACTGTAGTATTGAGCCATGACCAATTGAGTCTCTATGCACCTGGGGCCATGTGCACAGGTATGACGGGGCCACTGAATGGATAATTAGTTTCATGGGGAAAAAAAATAGTGGCTTCATAAAGCTCAGCAGTTAGGATGGTTATATCTTTTCTCCCCCACTACTTTGTTGTTTTTTTTTTTTTGTAGACTATAGAACCTACACAGTGTTAGGAGGGTAAGTTTGTGGTCCCCATGTACCCCATAAAATGTCTTAAGGGCTTTAGAGTGAATTAAAGTGGGGATACACTTAAGACAGTGCAATGGAGGCCATAGCAATTGTAGTGCTCCGGTGGAACTCATTTATAGTTGTACCAGGTAAAGGTGCTGATACTGTTGGACTCAGACCCAAAACCAGAGAGTGTTGTTTGTTTCTCCTTCATGGTAGATTCCTAACACTGCCCTAACAAAGTACCACAAACTCGGTGACTTAAAACACAGGAATTTATTGTCTCAGCGTTCTGGAGGCTAGAAATGTGGTATCCAGGTGTCAGCAGGGTTGCTTCCTTCTGAGGGATTGTTGTTGAGAATCTGTTCAGTTCTTCTGTCTAGCTTTTGGTGTTATAATGGCAATATTTGGTGTTCCTTGGCTTGTTGATACATTGCTCTGACTTCTGCTTTCATCCATCTTAGATTAAAGGGGACATTTACAACCCTTTCATTTGACTTCTGCAAAATACACCCAACACATTTCAACATCCCGACTTCTAACTCCAAAATCTCACCTAAAACATCATCAACTCAGAGTTCCAAATCTCATCATCTAAATCACCTAAATAGTTGTGGGTAAGACTTGGGGTATGATTCATCCTAAGAAAAAAATCCTTCTCTATCTGTGAACCTGTGAAACCAAAAATCAAGTTACATGCTTCCAAAATACAATGGTGGGGCAGACATAGGACAGACATTTCTATTCCAAAGAGGGAAAATTAGAAGGGAAAAAAAGGAATCAGAGGTCTCAAGCAGATCTGGAAACTGGCAGAGCAAATTCCATTAGATTTTAAGGCTTAAGAATAATCCTTATTGGCTCCATGCCCTGACCTCTTGGCCCACTGTAGTATAGCCCATCCCCCTGGATGGCCTCCCCAGTTCCTTGGAACAAAAGAATTAACAGTCTAGATGTCCAACCAGTGCTCTCTGGGCCTGTGGCAGCAGGGACAACCCCTGTGGCATCTGAGTTGCCCTTTGGAGTCATTCTTTCTTTTTCTTATAGGATTATATATGTTTGCAGTTGAATAGCTTTATTAGCCCATTTTATGGTTCAAGAATCATAGAAATCTGACAGCCTTCTTTCATTTCACCCAGTCTCTCTCCTCTTTAGTCTAAGCTGGTGGTTTCTGCTGAAATGATTGATTAGATGTACAACTCTAATCACAACTCTACAAGCCTAATCTCTTTATAAAAATGTTGTTCCCTTGGTGTTTTCTCTCTCTCTCTCCCTTTCTCTCTCTTTTTTCAATATAGATGGGCTGAGATTTTTCTAAATCTTTATATTCTGATTCCTTTATGTTTACTGATTTCTTCTTTAATTTCCTTCTTTCCTCTGGCATTTTACTAAACAGCAAGGAGAAATCAAGCAGTGGCTTAAAACACTTTGCTTAGAGATCTCCTCAGCTTAATGCACCCCTGTGTTCATGGCAGCACTGTTTACTATAACCAAGACATGGAAGCAACATCCATCAACAGATGAATGGATAAAAAAGATATAGTTTATATATATAGTGTACACACTATATATATAAAACGTGTATACACGTGTGTGCATGCACACGTGTGTGCACACACACACACACAATGGAATATTACTCTCTCATAAAAAAGAATGAAATTATGTCACTTGAAGCAACATGGATGGACCTAGAGATTATCGTACTAAGTGAAGTAAGTCAAAGACAAAATCATATGATATAATTTATACATGAAATCTAAAAAAATGATACAAATGAACTTATTTCCAAATTAAAGAGACACAGAAAATAAACTTATAGTTACCAAAGGAGAAAGAAGAGGGAGAGATAAATTAGGATTAGCAGATACAAACTACTACATATAAAATAAACATTTATATCCTACTGTATAGCACAGGTAAACTATATTCAATATCTTAGAATAAACTATAGTTATATATATATATATATAGAGACTTACATTGCTGTACACCAGAAACTAATACATTATTAATCAACTATGCTTCAATTTTTAAAAAATCTCCTCAGCTAATTATCCAAGTCCATTGCTTGCAAGTTATACTTTCCGTCCAACATAACACAGTTCAGTTAAGCTCTTTGCTGCTTTATAACAAGAATAACCTTTCCCCCAGTTCCCAGTAACATGTTTTTCATCTTCATTTGAGACTTCACCAGAGCACATTTTTCTCCCCAAAAGACTAGCTTTTGAAGAAACTTTCCTTCCCCATTCTTGGATCTTTTGTCATAAATTAATTGACCGTATGTGCATGAGTTTATTTCTGGGCTCTCTGCTCTGTTCCATTGATCTATGTGTCTATTTTTATGTTGATACCATACTGTTTTGATTACTATAGCTTTGTAACATAGTTTGAAATCAGGAAGTATTCTTAAGATTGCTATCACTATTTAGTGTTTTTTGTGGCTCCATACATATTTTAGGATTATCTGTTCTCTTTCTGTGAAAATGCCATTGGAATTGAATCTGTAGGTTGCTTTGGGTAATATGGACATTTTAACAATAGTAATCCATCCAATCCATGAACATGGAGTATCTTACAATTTATATGTGGCTTCTTCAGTTTCATTCATCAGTGTCTTACAGTTTTCAGTGTACAGGTTTTTTTACCACTTTGGTCAAATTTATTCCTGGATATTTTATTATTTTTCATGCAGTTGTAAATGGGCTTGTTTTCTTAATTTCTCTTTCTGATAGTTTGTTATTAGCATATAGAAAAGCAGCTGGTTTTTATATTGATTTCTTATCCTGTATCTTTACTGAATTTGTTTGCCTATTCTAATAGTTTTTGGTGGAGTCTTTAGTTTTTCTGTATGTAATATCATGTCATCTGCAAATAGTACAACTTTACATTTTCCTTTCTGACTTGGATCCCTTTTCTTTTCTTTTCTCACCTTTTCTCTCTGGCTAGGACTTCCAATATCTATGTTGAATTAAAGTGGTGAGAGTGGGCATCCTCATCTTGTTTTTAATCTTAGAGGAAAAGCTTTCAGTTTTTCACTGTTGAGTATATTAGTGTGACCTTGTCACATATGGCCTTTATTGTGTTGAAGCATAGTCTCTCTATACGCACTCAGTTTTTATTGTGAATGAATGTTGAATTTTATCAAATGCTTTTTCTGCACCTATTGAAATGATTTTATTATTATTACCCTTTATTTTGTTAATGTGATGTATCACATTGATTGATTTTCAGATGTTGAACCCTTCTGCATTCCTGTAATAAGTCCCCTTGATCCTGGTAAATGATCCTTTTAATGTATTGTTACAAGAGGCACCTTTTTTTTCCCATTTATAATGACTTTTATTTTTTCCATTATAGCTGATTTACAATGTTCTGTCAATTTTCTACTCTACAGCACCTTTTAACACTCATATTTCTGGCAATATACTATTTGAAATGATATATGTATTTTTAAGACAGCAAAAGCTTTCTCTACAGCCCTCCTTTTTTCTTTCTGAACTCTCATCAGAATAACCTTTGGCATCCATTTTTCTGCCAAAAATCTTTTTCAAGGCAATCTAGGATTTTTCCTATCATACATTTCAATATTCTTGCATCTTTACCCATTCCCCAGTTCCAAAGCCATTTCAACATTTTAAAGTATTTTTTACAACAGTAGCTTACTTCCCAGTACCAGAAATCTGTATGAGTTTTCTTGGACTGCTATAATAAAGGACCACAAACTGAGTTGCTTAAAAAAATATTGTCCTATAATCAGGATGCTAGAAGTCTGGGATTGGATATTGGTAGTGTTGTTTTCTTCTGAGGATTTGAGCTAAAAACTGTTTTTTGCTTCTTCCCTACCTTCTGGTGGTTTTCTGGCAACATGTGACATTACTTGGCTTGTAGATTCATCACTTTGATCTCTGCCTTCATCTTTACATGGTTCTCTCACCATATGTGTGTCTGCCTCTGTGGTCAGATTTCCTGATTTATTAGGATACCCTTTTTATCAGATTAGGGTCCAGTCTAAAACCTCATTTTAACTCTATTACCTCTGTAAAGACCCTATTTCTAAATAAGGTCATATTCTGAAGTAATAGGGGATAAGAATTCTCTATTGGTGGAGTAGAAGCAGGAAGAATTTAACTTACAACCCCCTCATTGTAGATCAGAGATTGTGGAGGTCACATTAGCTGTTCACCAGTATCCAAGAAACCCAATAAATGCAGTTCTCCCCCAGCTCCCCATTGAACTCTGAACTTGACCATTGTTCTCCTCTAGGGACATACGGACTTTGGTCCAGCCTCTAGTCTTACTTATTTTTAAAAGGTGAAACACCTGGTTAAAAGTTAACTGGGCTTTACATTTCATCCCCAGAATCACTGGGAGGAGCAGAGGAAATAGTACTTTTATTAATCATAAGGCCATCACCTTGCAGATCCTAGTGGAGCAGCCTAGTGGATCCCATGGCCTACTCACTGACCATGAGTTCCTTTGTGCGACAGCACATAAGTCTCCTCTTTGGGAACATTTTATTGAGTAACCTAGACCCACAGATCTCTTTGGGAAAGCTGTAGCCCAAATGGTCTAGGAGGGGGAACAGGCTTACCATTTTACATTGCTCTTTCTGCTGGTTAGTCTTTGCTTTCTGGGTAGCAGCCACACTTTCCATACTCAATGATTTGTCATTGAAAATCTGACTTATGTCACAGACTGATCCACATGACCTTATGAGGAGGTTTAATTGAGCTCAGTAACCAGAAGTTAAATAAACCTAGTAATCTGAGTCTTGTTAACAGTCTCATCGTCTATTGTTCTCATTCCTCATTTGTATATCTAAGACACCACTAAGGTGGCTCACAAGGGAACTCTAAATACTGGAAGGAATAATTCAGCCATGCTGTTCAGTGGCAGGGAACTCATCACGCATGGGTCAAATTTCTCAGAGCCCAAATAATAACCAGCTGAGGATGTAAATAGTCTTGAGTGCTTGTATCCTTTCATCCCAGTGCCCTCTTCTTCCTCTTCCTTAGTCAAAGCTGCGGCTGTTATTGTGCTCTGAAAAATTAGAGTCTATACTGACTCTCCCAGAGGTACTACTCCCACTAAGTTTAACAAGATTACCTCCTTCCTCATGGAGGAAAACTACCCAAGTCTTTAGGAGATTCAGATTTCTGGGGTGAAGTGATCCCAAAGGCTCTGCATTATTTCCCACTTTAGGCATGAGTCC
Source organism: Phacochoerus africanus (assembly GCF_016906955.1). Lineage (NCBI taxonomy): Eukaryota > Metazoa > Chordata > Mammalia > Artiodactyla > Suidae > Phacochoerus > Phacochoerus africanus. The sequence continues at coordinate 61,249,218 of NC_062555.1, forward strand.
AACAAAAGCTCACTTTGTTGTAGGCTGTCCTGTAACTGCTTGTTGTTCCTGTTCTTACAGTTAACAGTAGTACTTGGATGCAGTTCAGCATTCAGAGTCTCTGATGAATTTTGTTCCCATCACTGGAGGACTGAATCAGTAGCTAGAGAATTGCTTCCCTAGTTTTCCTATGAGTATCTCTCTTGGATCTATAATTTGACACAGAGTTAGGTCAAGGTTGGGCAAGGAGTTGGAGGCTAAAGGGAAGGACCACTAGTTCCCCTTATACATGAAAAGCTTATGTAAATAATCACTCATACTCTTCAAGAAACCCTGGGGTCCACTAGTACTTTTTGAGATACATTGTCGTGACTGATGAATTGCCCATAGACTTCTCAGTCTCTTGCCTATGATCCACTAGTATCACTTGAGAGTGTCTAATGGACTTCTCTAACACCTCGCCAAGTAACCCTATGGTATCTTCAGGGTGTTTGCTTTCCTCAAAATGCAATGTGCTTTACAGGCACACCTCATTTTATTACATTTCACAGATAGTGCATTTTTTACAGATTGAAGGATTGTGGCCACCTTGCATCAAGCAAGTCTATTAGTGCCATTTTTCCAAAAGCACTTGCTCACCTCATGTCTCTGTGTCAGTTTTGGTAATTCTCACAATATTTCAGACTTTTTCATTATTACTATATTTGTTATGGTGATCTGTGATTAGTGATCTCTGATGTTACTATTTGTAGTTGTTTTGAGACACTATGAACCACACCCATATAAGTGGCAAACTTAATAAATGTTGTGTGTATTCTCACTGCTCCACCATCTCTTTCCCTCTCTTCAGGCTTTCGTTTTCCCTGAAACAGAGCAATACTAAAATTAGGCTACTTAATAACCCTACATGACCTCTAAGTGTTCAACTGAAAGGAGGAGTTGCCTGTCTCTAACGTTAAATCAAAAGCTAGAAATGATTAAGCTAAGTGAGGAAGGCATGTCAAAAGGCAATACAGGCCAAAAATCAGGCCTCTTGCTCCAGACACTTAGCCAGGTTATGAATGTGAAGGAATAGTTCTTAAAGGAGATGAAAAGTGCTATTCCAGTAAATACACAGATGATGAGAAAATGAAACAGCCTCTTGCTGATACAGATAAAGTTTTATTTGGCTGGAAGAAGGCAAAACCAGCTAGAACATTCCCTTAGGCCAAATCCTAATCTAGAGCAATGCCCAACTCTCTTCAATTCTATGAAGGCTGAGAGAGGTAAAGAAGCTACAAAAGAAAAGTTTGAACCTGGAAGATGTTGGTTTATAATGTTTAAGAAAAGAAAGTCTCCATAATACAAAAGTGCAAGAGGAAGCAGCAAGTGCTGATCTAGAAGCTACAGCAAATTATCCAGGTGATCTAGTTAAGATAATTAATGACAGTGGCCACACTAAACAACAGATTTTTCAGTGTAGATTAAACAGACTCCTATTGGAAGAAGACGCCATCTAGGACTTTCAAAATTAGGGAGGAGAAGTCAATACCTGCCTTTAAAACTTGAGAGTACAGGCTGACTCTCTTGTGAAGGGTTAATGCAACTGGTGACCTGAATTTGGGGCAAATACACATATATTATTCTGAAAATCCTAAGGCCCTTAAGAATCATGCTAAATCTACTCTGCCTGTGCTCTGTAAATTGAACAACAAGGCGTGGATGACAGCACATCTTTCTGCAAAATGGTTTACTAAATATTTTAAGCCCACTGTTGAGACCTACTACTCAGAAAAAAAAAAAAAAAAAGATTCCTTTCAAAATAGCACTGCTCATTGACAATGCACCTGGTCACCCAAGAGCTCTACTGGAGATGTAAAATGAGATTAATGTTTTCATGCTTGCTAACACAACATCCTTTCTTAATCCCATGATTTAAGGCATAATTTCAACTTTCAAGTTTTATTATTTAAGAAATACATTTCATAATGCTATAGGTGCCATAGATAGTGATTCCTCTAATGGATCTGGGCAAAACAAATTGAAAACCTCTGCAAAGAAGTTGCCATTCTAATACCATTAAGAATATCTATGATCCTTGGGAAGAAGTGAAAATGTCAGAATTTCATGGGAGTTTGGAAAAAGTTAATTCCAACCTTCATGGATGACTTTGAAGAATTCAAGACTTTAGTGGAGGTCGTAGCTACAAATGTGATGGAAATAGAAGGAAAACTAGAGTTAGAAGTAGACAAACAAATCAAAATTAGAAATGAAAAAGGAGAAATTACAAATGACACCACAGAAATACAAAAGTTCATAAGAGACTACTGCAAGCAACTGTATGCCAATAAAATGGACAATCTAGGAGAAATGGACAAATTCTTCTAAGACTGAACCAGGAAGAAACTGAAAATATGAATATGCCAGTCACAAGTACTGAAATTGAAAATGTGACTAAAAAACTTCCAAAAGACGAAAGTCTAGGACCTTCTGGCTTGACAGGTGAATTCTATCAAACATTCAGAGAAGAGTTTACACCTATTCTTCTGAAACTCTTCCAAAAAATTGCAGGGGAAGGAATACTTCCAAGCTCATTCTATGAGCCCACCATCACCCTGGTACCAAAAACAAAGACACCACAAAAAAGAAAACTACAGGCCAAGATCATTGATGAAAATGGATGCAAAAATCCTCAACAAAATATTAGCAAACAGAATACAACAATACATTAAAAGAATCATACACAACAAGCAAGTGGGATTTTTCCCAGGGATGTAAGGATTCTTCGATATCCACAAGTCAATCAGTGTTATACACCACATCAACAAACTAAAAAATAAAAATCATGCTTATCTCAAAAGACGCAAAAGCTTTTGACAAAATTCAACACCTATTTCCAATTAAAAAAAAAAAAACTCTATAGAAAGTAGGCATAGAGTGAACCTACCTCAACGTAATAAAGACTGTATGTGACAGACTCAGAGCTAACATCATTCTCAATGGTAAAAATCTGGAAGAATTTCCTCTAAGATCAGGAACAAGACAATGATGTCCACTCTCACCAAGTTTATTCCACATTGTTTTGGAAATCCTAGCTATAGCAATCAGAGAAGAAAAAGATATAAAAGGAATCTAAATTGGAAAAGAAGAAGTAAAATTGTCACTGTCTGCAGATGACATGATACTATACATAGGAAACCCTAAAGACACATCCTGAAAATTACTAGAGCTCATCAGTGAAGTTGGTAAAGTTGCAGTATATAGAATTAATACACAGAAGTTGATTGCATTCCTATATATTAATAATGAAAGATCATAAAAATAATTAAGGAAACAATCCCATTTACCATCACATCAAAAAGGATAAAATCAAAAGGAATAAACCTACTTAGGAGGCAAAAGACCTGAATCAGAAAACTATAAGACACTGTTGAAAGGAATCAAAGATGACACAAATAAATGGGAAAATATACCATCTTCTTGTATTGGAAGAATCAATATTGTCAAAATGACTATACTACCAAAGGCAATCTCCAGATCCAGTGCAATCCCTATTAAATTACCAATGGCATTTTCACAGAACTAGAACAAAAAATTTAAAAATTTGTGTGCAAACACAAAAGACCCTGAATAGCCAAAGAAACCTTGAGAAAGAAAAATGAGACTGGAGGAATCAGGCTCCCTGACTTCAGACTATACTACAAAGTTATAGTCATCAAAACAGTATGATACTGGCACCTTCAATTCTAGTCTCTCAGGCCTCCTTCTCACCTTCTTCCATTTCATATATGTATGCCCTTTCTTCCACAGTGTTAATCCTGACTCTTAAAACATCATCACATTTATCTATTTGCCCAGTCCTACAATGTTTCAAACCATATTACAGAATTTCATAGCACTACCACTACAAAAACAAGCCTGCTAAAAAGATCTAATGATTTGCTTCTATCTGCTCCCCATATACTTGCCTAAGACTAAGTTTCAAACACTATGACTAATTTGGATTTGAGTAGGTTCATTTCATTAAGTTTGCTTTCAATTTTTGTTTCCTCTTGTTATCTTTGTTCATTTAGTTTTATTTTTGGAATGTGTGGAACATTGACCTACTTCCAGAAGTAAGTATTAGTATTAATATTAATATTCGTATTAATATTAAGGTGTACTTAAGAGTATCATTTCTTCCCACATCCTTCCCTGTGCATCCCAAAGTCCTCTCTCTTGCCCTTTCTTCTGGCAGGTAGCAAGTTACTATATTATTTTCTTGCTTATCTTTTCTCTGTTTCACCTTGTGAAGTTAATATCTGTTTCTCTATGTTTTCTGACTATTTTCTGAACTAAAAGTTAGCATACCAGATACCTGAAATTTTTTTCCATTTTCCATTATCTCCTAGAAATCCCTCCATATATTTTATAAAAATATTTTATTATTTTAATAGAAGTATTTAAAATAGCACCACATTATATACCATAGCTTATACTATACCATAATGTATTGTGTATAAATTGGTTTATTGGGAGTTCCTGTCATAGCTCAGCAGTTAATGAACCTGACTAGCATCAATCCCTGGCCTCATTCAGTGGGTTAAGGATCTGGTGTTGCTGTAAGCTGTGTGTGGTGTACGTCGCAGACATATCTCAGATTCCAAGTTGCTGTGGCTCTGGCATAGGCTGGCAGCTGTAGCTCCAATTGGACCCCTAGCCTGGGAACCTCCATATACTGCAGGTGTGGTCCTAAAAAGACAAAAAAAGCAAACAAACATAAATTGGTTTATTGGAGTTCACTTGTGGCGCTGTGGGTTAAGGATCTGGCATTGTCACTGCAGCAGCTTGGGTTGCTACTGTGGCTCAGGTTCAGTCCCTGGATGGAAACTTCCACATGCCATGGGCATGGCCAAAAAATTGGTTTATTAAACTAATATCCTATTCTTGAACATTTAGATGGTTTGAAATATTTTGCAGTTACAAATAATACTGTAATGAATACCCTTGTGCATATGCATTTTTGTTTGTTCTCTTATGCATTTGCCTAATATATATGTAATCCAAAAGTAGAGACTAATATGAAATATACCTGATGCTTCAGAATATTTATGAAATAAGGTTTCAGTAGTACCCATTAAAATTTTTCTTATTTTCATGTCAGATCTAACATTATGTTAATTTATTGATAATTTTCTAAGTGAGAGAAAATTCTACTGTATACTTGCTATAAATTTGAAATCTTGACATTTCACAATGGATCTGTTTTTCCATTTAGTGGACTAAGTGCATCTCTTTATACAGCTCATACTGGAGTACCAGGTGAAAATCTTACGCTTGTGAATCAAGATTCAGTGTCAAAACCCCAAATGCAAGTACAGAAACGAACAACTTACAGAAAGGAAAGACGTCATAGTAAGTATAACAATTATGGGTAACTGTAAATTAAACTCATCAGATGTTTTTTCTTTGGTTCATGAATATGTATTTGAGTATATATTTTATAGAAGTAAAAGTAAATGATCTAAACTGTGAATAACCTAAGATAATTAGAAAGAAAAGCAAAAGTGTTAATACTTTCAGGTTGGTAAGATTATTTCACAGCCATAGGATTTGCACTCAGTATTCATCAAAGCCCAGTAACCATCCAGTAGTATCTCAAAAGAGTGGGTACCTTTTAGCTGACTCTGGGAGATTACAGATTCCAGGAAATTATGCCCAATGGGCACTTCTGACCACCAGCAATGCTCTTCTGACATAGGCTCTAACTGACAAACTGAAAAGTTTTTAAGATCCATAACTACACAGTAAATAGGAATCAGAGAGGCTTAAGGGAAGGGCCACCTGGGAGGCCTGCTGGAGGGCCCCCCCCCCTGCCCCCAGCACACACACTAGGGTATTCTGTTATTTGGGACATACACAAAGGTGAGGTCTTCTGTAACGTCATAGGTGGGTGCCATCAATTCCCTGTGTGGAAAGTGCCACTTTCAGAAGAGTACCACTGATTTCTGGGTCTCCTTTTTTATTTGAGGTAGTTGAGAAGACCATATGTTGGCAGTCATCTCTGAAATGAGGTATTGTCACCCTTTCCAGATCATGCCTAAGAATTCTACTTGGGTGATAGATCCTAAACTTTGTATTAATAGCCCATTCATGTTGCCACATATGAGTCTGCAGAGTAACCAGTCCTTATTGGGTAGTGCCCTTGTCTGGGGCCCATAGGAAGATGTCTTCAGTATAGTAGAAGGCTAATGTTCCTTCCAGTAGCCAGGTCTTATCGTATCTGATGACAAATAGTAGGAGAATTTAGGTATACTTGTGGAAGGATATTAGTGGTATATTGCAACCCATTCCACATAAAATTAAATGATCCTGATCATCCACATGGACAGTAATGCTAAAAGGGGAGTCTGAGATGTCAGTTGTCGTACACCAAATTTCTTTATCTTAGGCAATAGCCTCTGTGACAGTCCTAAAGTCAGGCAGTTCCAGTACTCAGAGTTGTGCTACAGTATTGAGCTGCCAGTAACCCATTGAGACTCTATGCTCATAAGTCCATGTGCACAGGTCAGATAGGGCTATTGAGTGGATGATTAGTTTCATGAAGAAGTTTGTTTTCCTTAAACTCAGCAATGAAGGCATTGGTTTTTTTCACTCCAGGCAGTTGCTACTAAATGTTTTCAAAAAAGAATAGCACTAGGGGCTGCTAGTCAGAGAGGTTTATGGTCTTCCATATGCCCCACTAAATGGCCCTAACTGGAGCAATTGTCTTTGGGGCTTGAGGGCAAAGGTAAGCAGGTGTTCACTTACATAATACATCTATATCAAGAATACATTCATAATATACTATAGTAGTGAATTCTATTAAAAAATTTGGAGTTTAGAGTTTGTAGTTGGCCAAAGAGACCCATCCATGTTTGGGTGTAGGTAAGTGTCCCATTGATAATGACCTCAGACCCAAAGTCAGAGACATCATTTGTTTTCCTCTCATTCTAATGCTAGGGTTTGCCTGGGTTATAGTTGCCTCTGCACTATAGGCCCAGAAATGTTATTCTTCCCTATCTCCCCATTGAATTCTGACCCTGGGACACAACCTGATATAACTCTTGGTGTTGTTTGCTGTTGAAAGGTGAGCGTTCTCAATCCAAGCTAGAGGGGCTCATCTGTTCATTTCCAGATTCACAGGGAGAGGCAGAGGAAATAACACATTTATTTATCACAGGGGTTGTTAACATGAAGACCCTAATGGGTCCACCTTTTGTGGCCGTTATGACTTAATACCCAGCCATCAACCTCTTTGAGAACCCACTGTCTAGTAACCAGACTCAGAGAACTTTTCTAGAAGCATTGTCGAGGAGACAGCACATGGTTACTATTTTACATTGCTCTCTTTGCCAGTCAGTTTTTACTATTTAATCAGAAGCTCTTTTTTCCATGCCCAGTCAAGTCCATATTTTGTTGCAGAACATTATCACCTGACCTTATGAAGAAGTTTGATTTAGCTTGATAACCAGCAAAAGTAGTACAAATAAATTTAGAAATCTGAGCGAGTTAACAGTTTTATCTACTGTTCTTATTCATTGCTATAGAATCAAAGCCCTCCAGCATGGTTTACCTGGCTGCTGTAGACTCTGCAATGGTGATCTAAACATGATTTTAGTTATAGGTTCATGCTGAAAGCTGTCAGAGCAAAAATAGTAGCCAGCTGAGGAAGGAGAGGGTCTTGATGTTTTCTTCTCATCTTCTGTCTTTCTTCCTCCTTCCTCCTTGATCAAACTTTCTGTTATCAGGACACTCTCAAGGAGGGGTTTTATAGTGATGCAACCCGCAAAGTACCACTATCTCTCAAGTATAAGATTACTTCTTTCGTAGTACAAGCAAAAACCCAAGTCTCCAAGGTCTTTTTATGTCACTGGGAAAGCAATACCTAAGAGTTCTATATTCATTTAATTCAATCAGGAGTCTCAACTCGCTATGTTGTAGGCTATCCATCATTGTCTGGAACCTTATTAAAGTTGACAACAGTTGTTGGGTACAAATTAGCTTGCAGTATATGTGACAGGTTTTTTTTGTCTTTTTTTTTTTTTTTTTTTGCTATTTCTTCGGGCCACTCCCGTGGCATATGGAGGTTCCCAGGCTAGGGGTCAAATCGGAGCTGTAGCCACTGGCCTACGCCAGAGCCACAGCAACGCGGGATCCGAGCCGCGTCTGCAACCTACACCACAGCTCACGGCAACGCCGGATCGTTAACCCACTGAGCAAGGGCAGGGACCAAACCCGCAACCTCCTGGTTCCTAGTTGGATTCGTTAACCACTGCACCATGATGGGAACTCCATGTGACAGTTTTTAATACTGTCATCAGAGGACAATAGCAGTAGCCAGAGGAATTGCTTCCCTAGGTTTCCCAGAACCCTCTCTGTTGGATCTGTAATTTTGGCAGGGAGTCTAAAACTAAAGAGAAAGACCTTTGGTACCCCTCTAACCCAAAAAGCTTACATAAACAATCTGCTAGCACTCTCTGAGCGTACCCCAGGGCATTCCTGACATAACACTTCCTAACTCATTGCTGTGGCTGACAAAGTGCATTGTTAGACCCTCAAACTCTTGCAAATAACCAGCTGGTACTCCCCAAGAAGCCTTGTAGTCTTCTTTAGCATCTTCCCAAAGTTCCTTGGAGGATATTCCTGCTTTTTGCTTTTCCAGAAAGCTGCTGTGCTTAATTGGGCCACACTGCTTGCTATCCTTTGTCCCCGAGAGAGAGCTACCAGTTGTGAAGGTAGTCTATAAAGATGTCAAACCAAATTGAAAGTAACAATTAGGCCTTTATTCACATACTGCAATAATACAAGTAAGGGTCTAATTATGAAAGGGCACCAGCGCTACCATTATTTCAACCACTCTTTCATTTTCCCAAGCAATGCCATCTTGCAAAGATCAGATGTATGGGTACAGAGGGGAATGTCTCACTCTATGTACAGATATTTATATACTGTATATATATAATATACACACGCACACACACCATTATCTGCCACTGTAGCAGTACTTATGCTATGCCAATACCATAGTTGTGGTGTGTGTGTGTATATATATATAGGTATATATCAGTTTATTCAGCCAATCTCCTGTGCTTGAATGTTTAGATGGTTGTAAGTGTTTTGCAGTTAATGAACGACCTTGCGTATAGGCATTTTCATTGTTTGTTCTATTATTATAATACATTAACCTAAAGTGTAAATAATAACTCCTGAACCCTGAAGACCAATATAAAATATATTTGTTGCTTTGGAGTATTATGAAATAAGGAGACAACTTCAGCATCATCAATTTTTATGACATCTAGCATTATAATACTTGACTTATGAGTTTATAAAAATGAGAGAAAATGCCACTGTAAACTTGATATAAATCTGAAATCTAGAGATTTCACAATAGATCTATTTGTTCATTTAGTGCACTAAATGCATCTCTTTATGCAGGTTATTATGGAGTACCAGATACAAATCTTATGCTTGTGAATCAAGATTTAGTTTCAAAACCCCAAACGCAAGTAAAGAAACAAGTAGCTTCTAGAGAGGAAAGACGCAATAGTACGTATAATAATTAAAGAAAACTTTAAATTGCTTTAAATTAAACTCATCAGAAGGTTTTTTTTCTTTGGTTTGTGAATGTGTATTTGACATATAATTTATAGAAGTAAAAATAAATGAACTAAAGTGTGAATGCCCTATGATAATTAGAGAACAAAAGTAAAAGTAATGATACCTTTTGGTTGGTATTTGCAGTCAGTAGTTACTACATAACAAGACTGCTGCCACACACATTCATGAAAACTATGCATGTGATTTCTGTACCTCACTTCCATGAAAGAAAATTTGATTATTTGACATATCCAGAAGTTCTATTAAAATATATTTTTTTCTGCTTAGCATTTCCTCTTGAAAATGAGAGAAATGATACAGTAAGAGTTGAAACTCTACCTCCTGAGAAAAAAGCTTTATTTTCAAGAAACCTATCTCAAACTAAGAAATTTGGAGCTACCAGAAAGAATCTTGATAGTAAGTAATAAAATATAAATCTCATAAGTTGTTTTAATTAAATTCAGAACACTGTTTTTTATGACCATATCTTCAACCATTTGCTTTTTTAGTATTTATTCCAAATACATCATAGTTTAGGTCTTTCTTGATGATTTATTTGTTTCTTTTATAATCACAGAATTATGTATGTTAAACCTTACACTTTGTGGATTTCTCTGTTTCTTCTTATAGTTGTGGCAGGCTTTGGTTTATAGCTTATGATGCTCTATTATTGGTGCACATATAAATTTTAAATTGATAATATGCTTGGGGGACAGAACTTTTATCCTAATGAAGCGACCCCCTCATCATTTTTATACTTTTTATTTGTTTATTTTCCTTTAAAACTACCTCATCTGCTCTCAGTATAGCTCCACAAAGTTTGTTCTGGTTGGTATTTGCATGATGTATTTTTTCTATCCTATTACTTTAATTTTCCTGTATGTTTATGATTTTGCTGTGTCTCCTATAAGAAACTTTTAATTGTATGTATTTTAAAATTCAATCTGATATTTGTCTTTTAATTACCTCTCATAATCATATATATATAATCATATATATGGTAATTATATCATATATATTATATATAATATATGATAATTATATATCATATATATAATTATAATATATATTATATATATATAATTATCGATATTTTTAGGTGTAATTCTACCATTTTCTTGGTTCTTCCTGTTTTTCCTGATATGTTACTCTCATTCTTTCAATCTCTTTGTTTTTTATCATTATGTATATTTTTCATTAGCCATATTTGATACCAAAAATTTTAAACTTTATTCAAAAGTATGAATACTATTAAAACATAAATAATTATTTAAAACGTAAGTATTTATAATAATGCTTATAGTAATATTTCTAAATTAAATTTATTTATTTGTTTATTTTTTGCTTTTTTTTTTTTTTTAGGGTTGTACCCATGGCATATGGAGGTTCCCAGGCTAAGGGTCAAATCAGAGCTATAGCTGCTGGCCTATGCCACAGCCACACAGGATGTGAGTCACGTCTGCAACCTACACCACAGCTCATGGCAATTCCATACCCTTAACCCACTGAGCAAGGCCAGGGATCGAACCCACAACCTCATGGTTCCTAGTCAGATTCATTTCTGCTGCACCACACAATGGGAACTCCTAAATTAAATATATTTAATGCCCCTGTATATCCAAAAAGTAAAAACTGCTTACATATACATGCGTGAAAAATGTATTCTTTTTTTTTTTTTTTGCTATTTCTTGGGCCGCTCCCGCGGCATATGGAGGTTCCCAGGCCAGGGGCTGAATCGGAGCTGTAGCCACCGGCCTACGCCAGAGCCACAGCAACGCGGGATCCGAGCCGTGTCTGCAACCTACACCACAGCTCACGGCAACGCCGGATCGTTAACCCACTGAGCAAGGGCAGGGACCGAACCCGCAACCTCATGGTTCCTAGTCGGATTCGTTAACCACTGCGCCACGACGGGAACTCCCAAAAATGTATTCTTATGTTTACACTTCATTTAGACAGTGATTTGTGTATATCATTAAAAGATGAGATAAAATTTTGTTAGAGAACCAACATATACTGTAAATCTAGAAGTTCTGCCACAGATCTAGTTCTCTACTGAATGCTTTTGAGTCTTTCTTCTTGAGCCCAGAAAATGGATGAAGTGTCAAATGAAAATCTTTTGCCTGACAATTAGAACTACTAGAAAGAAAAGACTCAGTAGTAAATATAGTAATGAATTACTAAATTACTTTATATTTAATTGTTTTAAGCAGAATTTTGTTCATGAATGTGTGAGCTTACAGACATCTGAGTCAAAATTTTACTGTTATTTAAATTCCCTTTTCTTATTTTCCTTGAATTTTGTTTGTATTATGGCATGATGTATATTGAATTCTCCCACTATGATTGTGAATTTTTCTATTTCTTCTTGTAGTATTGTCCTTTTTCTTTATACTGATTATGTTGTTAGGTGCATATAAATAAAAATGTTAGGTAATCCTTATGGACTCAACATTTTGCTTTTATAAAAGGTATCATCTTAGTCTGTCTCCAGGAAAGTCTTTTGACTAAAATCCTATGTTGTATGACATTGACACAACTATTGCAGATTTATTTTGGTTAGTATTTGCCTAGCATATCTTTTTTCACCTCCTACTTTCCAGTTTTCTGTATTCTTATAATTCAGTGACCTATCTTATAAATAGGTTATAGTTAAATTGTTTCTAAATCCAGTGTGACTCTCTTTGTCTATCTCTACAACATGTAATCTACTTAAATTATTGTACTTATTAATATATTTGGAGTTAAATATTTCCTTTTGGGGGTGCTTTCTATTTTTCCTACCTGATCCAGGTTTCTTTTTATTTTCTTTCCTTATTTTTGAAATTATTACTTTTTAATTAACTGACTTTTTTTTCTTTTTATGGCTGCACCTATGGCATATGGAAGTTCCTGAGCTATGGGTCAAATTGCAGCTGTAACTGCCAGCCTACACCATAAGCAACACTGGATCCGAGCTGCATCTGCAACCTATGCAACAGCTTGTGGTAAAGCCAGATCCTTAACCCACTGAGCAAGGCTAGGGATGGAACCCGCATCCTCACAATACCTTTCTTTACTGTGTCAGGTTCTTAACCTGCTGAACCACAACGAGAGCTCCCAGTCTGACTTTTAAGTTAATCGTATATGTTGTTAAAAGTTTTAAAGTATTTTTTAAATGTGAATACCTTTAGTACAATAAAATCTAATTACAACTTTCTAAGTGCATGTATGTGGTAACAAGAGTCCTCCACATACTTTCAGGAGAGCATTCTGATAATTTTTTTACTTAATATCATAGTCTATTTTGAAAATGCACCAGAGGATTCTTAGGGGAGGAGGAGAGACTGAGCAAAAGGAAGATGATTTGATCGTTTGTGAAAATTGTGTATATTTGCTTAAATTGTTGTAAAATTAGAAGGAAACTGTAAAAAGTTTCACTTGGTATACATTAGTAATCTAGAGGTTTCAAAATCCAGCTGTTTTAGTTTTTATTGGATTAAGAGCCTCTGTTCTTGAAGCTGAAAAAAAGTGGGTGAGATATCAGATGAATATCTCTCACCTAAAGATAAAATTTAAATCTTAAAAAACTCATGGCAAATTAAGATACTTGGAACTGCCAGAAAAGTGAGATATACTAGTAGGAATATCATGTAATGATTTTTAATTAAATTTCTTTCTTTAGGAGTTCTCACTGTAGTTCAGCAGGTTAAGAATCTGACTCTTATCCATGAGGATGTGGGTTTGGTCCCTGGCCTCGCTCAATGGGTTAAGAATCTAGTATTGCCACAACCTGAGCTGTAGGTCACAGATATGGCTCAATTTTGGTACTACTGTGGCTGTGGCAGCTGCAGCCAGGGAAATTCCACATACTGCAGGTGCAGTCCTAGAGAGAAAAAAGAAGAAGAAAAAGTTGCTTTCTTTAGTTCTTGATTATTTTATTCAGTTGATCATAGAAATATACACTATATACTGTATCATTTATACATATATGTACACAAATTTGTAATTTATACAACATATGTAGTGTATGTATGTATGTTCTCCATTAGGTGAAGTTGATTATGTAGATTTTACTTTCTTAATTTCATTAAATTTCTGTTAATTTTATCATTTGTGAGAAAGGAATAGTAAATTCAGCTACTGTGAATGCTTATTTCTCCATTACTCTGTAGTTCTGTCAATTTTACTTTTATGTTTCTAATGCTTTTTTATTATGTATAAAAAATACATAGATACAACATATAATATTAAGATTTTTAAACTGCTATATTGTCTTAGTGAACTGGAATTTCTATCTTTATGATGGACACTTTGAGGTAATTTTTTGTGCCTTTAGTCTATTTTGCTTGATGTTAACATAATACCTTTCTTTATGTAACTATTTACATAGAATAATTTTTTCACCATTTTGCTTTTAGCCTTTTTGTATGTACATAATTGATTATTTTTTAATCCAATGTAACACTCTTTGTGCTTTAAATGAAGCATTTAATACATTTACTGGAAGTATGGATATTTTGGAGGTAGCTATACCATCATGTGTATTTTCTTTCTTACCTGATCTCTTTTTGAGTCTTCTTCTAAATTTATTTTGAATGTATTATTTATTTATTTATTTATTTATTTATTTATTTATTTATTTATTTTAATTTTTGTTGTTGTTGTTGCTATTTCTTGGGCCGCTCCCGCAGCATATGGAGGTTCCCAGGCTAGGGGTCGAATCAGAGCTGTAGCCACCGGCCTACGCCAGAGCCACAGCAACGCGGGATCCGAGTCGCGTCTGCAACCTACACCACAGCTCACGGCGACGCCGGATCGTTAACCCACTGAGCAAGGGCAGGGACGGAACCCGCAACCTCATGGTTCCTAGTCGGATTCGTTAACCACTGCGCCACGACGGGAACTCCTATTATTTATTTTTTATCTCTAACCCATATCTCTTATGGGAACATTGCATTTACTCCTAAAATTTGAATACGTTGTAGAACTATTCTTTTGAAAAGTGCTTCCATTATCTCTATAGTTCACATACTCACTCTATAATTTACTATTTCAATAATGTGTTATTTGATTTTATTATTTCAAAACATGTGAAGAAATATTCCTGGATATTTGACATGTGTTTAAATTACAGAGGATTTTCAGTAAATCCAACTCTCTATTAATGGATTAAAAGCATCTTTTTTTTGTAGCTCAGAAAGCAAAAGACATACTAGATGAAAATCTTTTACCTGACGATGAAGTTGAATTGTCAAAAAGCCAATCTCAAACTAAGACGCTTAGAGCTGTCAAAATGGAAACCCTAAATAGTAAGTATGATAATTTTAAATATTACTGATTTACTTTTAAGTAAGCAAAAAACTGTCTGTCTTACGTTTATGAATGCTTAATTTTATCTTTTGTGTACATCTATAAGATCAAATATATTTACTGTGTTGTTAAACTCTTCTTTAATTTTATTGAAATTCTGTTTATTTTGTGTTACTAAAAGATGTATGTTAAATTTTCCCACTGTGAGTACAGATTGATTTGTGTTTCCTGGTAGTTTTGCCAGATTGCATGTATATTTGGAAATTATGGTATTAAAGGTGTACAAATCCATGCTTGTAATATTTACCTGGTAAACATGAGCCTTTGTAAAATTATACTCTCTATCTCAAAAAATACCTTTTTGGCCTTTATCTGATAATAATAGAGCCATGTTTACTTACTTATAATAAATATTTATAGTTTTTTGTAAACAGTTGCAACAGAAGTTCTTGGTAGTTTGTATGGTCTGAGTAATTTTTTCATAATGATCCTAAACCATAAGAAAAGCCCAACAGTTTCTTTATTAATTAGTTATATCCAAACAATTTAGCACCTGTGGGGTACAACATAACTTTTGTGGGAACACAAGTTTTCAACATTGTTAGGTAAATACCTAGGAGCACAATTGCTGGACCATATGGTAAAACTATATTTAACTTTATAAGAAACCGCCAAGCTGTCCACAAAGTGGCTATAGTGTTTTGTATTCACGGCAACTACAAATAAATGTTCCCAATGCTCCACATTCCTGACATTGTTTGTTGTTTTAGCATTTTGGATTTTAGCTATAGGTGTATAGTGATATCTCATTGTTTTCATTGTAATTTCTTTATGATATTTATGTTGAAAATCTTTTCATATGCTTATTTGCCATCTAAATGGCTTCTTTGGTAAAGTATCTGTTCACACCCTTGCCTGTGTTGTAATTGTGTTGTCTGTTTTCTAATTGTAAGGTTTTAGAGGTTCTTTGTATATTTTGCATAACAGGTCTTTATTAGATATATGTTCTGCAAATATTTTCTCCCAGCCTGTGGTTTGTATTATCATTCTCTTAACAGTGTCTTTTATACAACAGAAGTTGTGTATTTTTTCTTTTTTAGGACCACACCGTGGCATACGGAGGTTCAGGCTAGGTGTCAAATAGGAGCTGTAGCTGCCAGCCTATGCCACAGCCACAGCCACATGGAATCCAAGCGCATCTGTGACCACAGCTCGCGGCAACTCTGGACCCTTAACCCACTGAGCAAGGCCAGGGATCAAACCTGCATCCTCATGGATGCTAGTTAGATTCGTTTCCGCTGAGCCATGACGGAAACTCCGAATTTGTGTATTTGTGTAAAATGAAATCCAACTTTTTTTCCCTTGAATTGTGTTTTCGGTGTTCTACCTGAAAAGTCAACAACAAACTTATGATCACCTAGATGTTCACCTATGTTACCTTCTAGGAGATTTATAGTTTTGAATTTTACATTAGGTCTATGACCCATTCACTGGTAATTCTTGGTAAAGTGTCAGGTCTATGTCTAGATTCACTTTTTTTTGCATGTGGCTATCTAGTTGTGTCAGTACTATTTGTTGAAAAGACTATCCTTTCTCCATTGAATAGCTTTTGCTTTTCTGTCACAGATCATTGACTATATTTGTATAGTCTACATCTCTTTGTTTTGTTGCCATTGACCTGCTTGTCTACTTTTTCACCAGTTGTCTTGATTTCTGTAGCTTTATAGGAAGTCTTGAAGTTAGATATCATCAGTCTTGAAGATAGGTAGCACCTCTGACCTTGTTTTTCTTCAATATTGTGTTCACTAATGTGGATATTTCACTTTTCAGTATAAATTTTAGAATCAATTTGTCAGTATCTTCAAAATAGCTTGTTGGAATTTTGATTGGTATTGCATTGAATCAAGTTGGAAAGAGATGACAGCTTAACAATATTGAGCCTTCCTGTCCATGAACATGGAACCTCTCTACATTAAATCTTTGATGAACTCTTATATTTATGAGATTTATATTTAAGTATTTCATTTTTGATGCTAATAAGAATGGTATTTAATTTCAAATTCCACCTGTTCATTGCTGATATATAGGATGTCAGTTTACTTTTATATATTAACCTATATCTGGAAACCTAGCTATAGCAGCTTATAATTCCAGAATCTCAAAGAGCTGTTGTTCCCAAAGGTTAGGTTCTTGTCTCTTTGCAGAAGGAATTCAGAAATGAGATGGAAATTGAGAAAGAAAAATGAGGATTTATTTAAGTGAGAAATACACCTTTTAAAGAGAGGCCAGCAGGCCCACAAGTAGCTGCCGTGTGTTTTTCTGGCATGCAGGTTATAAGGGGCATCCACTTGCATGGGTGGAATTTCACTGGGAAGCTGAGGTTTGGGGGGTCATATTCCTTAATTTTCATCCCAGCTAAACCTTCCCAAAAGGAGGAGGGATTTTGTCCTTATTTAGCTTTTATTGGAAGTGTCATGCATCGATGCATGATGTGTATGTCTTTTCTGCATAGATAATTTTATTATAATTTTATTATAATGAGGGCATAATGAACAACAGGTTACATTCAGACGCTTGAGATTCATATCCTTTTCCACCTCCAGGGCACTTACCACCCCAGAATGTGTGGTTTCCTGTCAGTCTGGCGGTTCCTGCTTTTCTTTATCTGCCCTGCTGTTTGCATGATGCATGATTTCCTGTCCTCTGTCCCTGTGTCCCCCTTCTCTGCTCATGCCTATCTGCCTGCTGTAACAATATCAGCAGTCCTGTTTTCATTGTAGCATTAATCACACTAGCCAAGATATGAAAATTATCTAGGTGTCTTTCAGCAGATGAATGGGTAAAGGAAATGTGTTGTGCATACACACACACACACACACACACACGCAGTGAAATGTTATCCAACCATATAAATAAGGAAATCTTGCCATTTGCTACAACATGGATGAAACTTGAGAGCAATATGCTTAGTGAAATAAGTCAGAGAAAGACAAGTAATGTATGATTTCACTTGTATATGGAGTTTAAAAAGTCCCCAACTCATGGAAACATAGAAGAGACTGCTGGTTGCTAAGGATCTGAAGGTGGGAGAAATGGGGAAATGTTGGTCAAAGGATCCAAACTTCCAGTTATAAGAGACTTGGGGAATATACATCCTGGTGACTGCCGATAACAATACTGTAGTATATGTGAAAGTTTCTTAGAGAATAAATCTTAAATGTTTTATTTCAAAAAAAGTATTTATGTAGGATGATGGACATTTTAACCTTATTGTGGTATTTACTTTGCAGCGTGTATGTATATGAAATCATCACACTGTAAACCTTAAACTTACGCAATGCCAATTATACCTCAATAAAGCTGGGGAAAATTTTTAAAGAATGTATTTTAAATTCTTAAAGTAACTTTTTACCTTAAGATAATCTTACAGCATTTCTCTTTAGAACCATTAATATAGTGACTATATTAATACCTAACCTACTTTGTATTCTGGGAAAGAACTCTAGTAATTCATGTCATGTTATTAATAATAAGCTAGTGAATTCTCTTTCCTTACTTTTAAAGATTTTAGCTTTTTTATTCTAAAGCTGTACTGTGTAATGTGGCAACCACTAACCACAGATGGATATTGAGCATTTGAAATGTGGCTAGTCTGAATTGAGATGTACTTGAGTTTGAGGACCTACTATGATAATTATGTAAAATATCTCAGGAATGGGGAATCGAGGTGGCAGGGTAGGAGGAGTTCATTTCTTCCCACAATTACATTGGGAATACATCTGCAAATGGAATAATGCTCACACAATACCTATTGAACACTGACAGAACTCAAATACCTGAAAGAATGAAAAGGATTGCCACATAACTGGGTAGGATAAAAGGGGAAAAAGAGGCAGAAGCAAGTCAGGACCTATGCTCCTGAGAGGGAGCTGAAGGAAAGTAAAGGTTCCTGCACCCAGGGGAGTCCCCTCAACAGCAAGGAGATCAGCTGGGATAGGAAAGGAGATTTGGAGACTCAGAGGAGAGCACAACAGCCAGTCTGTAGCAGGTAGGACAGAATGAGACCTACACAGATAATCCCTGCCATCATCCTACATGCCCTAGCCTGAGGTGCATGTTAACTGATAAGGGTGGGGGCTAAGTGCTAGAACATGATAGAACAAGTATAAGAAAAGGCCCAGGGAAAGGACTGCTGTTGGCTGTGCAGATATAGCCTGGAAGTGTGGGAGGGCAGAGAACCACAACCAGGAATGTTTGGGGAGGAGGCTTAGGTTGCTGTGGAGGCAAAGTAACATTGTTAAGTGGTATGCAAGGGGTGGGGCCACCTCTGTAGCCTCTTTATCTGTGTAGGCTCCTGCCTTTCTGGTCCCTGGGCTGGCCCACTTGTCCCAGTCACACCCTGCCACTTCTCACCTGGGTAGGCTGCTTTGCTCCTGCTGTCTCAGGAGCAGATTCCAGAGGGCTGCCCACATGCAGAAGTGGGCCTGGACCAGCTGAGCCCCCAGGGCCCTGCGACTAAGGAGGAAGAGCTGAAATCTCTCCTCCTGGCTGCACAAACTATGGATTTAAAAATCCACTGCCTGCTTTGTAAATTCAGCTCCTGTGGAACATCTAAACACATGAGTGCTCCTGTATCTGAGATACATCTGGCTTTAGCCGCTGTTGGCTTTGTTGGAATGTACACATGTGCCAGAGAGCTCAGTCCAGAGTCTGTGGCCTGTAACTCCCACAGTGGATCCAGGTGCACAACAACTGCAGCCTTACCCACCAGGAACAGACACAAGAAACAAGAAGAACTACAGTCTTGTAGCCTGTGGAAAGCAGACCACAAACACAAGGTAGAAAATTAGATGACAGAGAAATATGTCTCAGATGAAAGAACAAGATAAAAAACCCAAATAAATGACTAAATAAAGATGAGATAAGCAATCTGCCTGAAAAAGAATTTAGCCTGATAGGATGACTCATGATCTCAAAAAGAGAATGAAGGCACAGACCTAGAAGTTACAAGAAAAGTTTAATAAAGATCTAGAAGATTTAAAGAACAAAGGTGAACAATAACTGAAATGAAAAATGCACTAGAAGAAACCAGTAGCAAAATAACTGAGGCAGAAGAATGAATAAGTGAGCTGGAAGACAGAGGGTTACAAACCGCTGCTATGAAAATGAGTAAAGAAAGAAGAGTGAAAAGAAATGAGGACAGTCAAAGAGGCCTCTAGCACAACATTAAACATACCAATATTCTCATTATAGGGGTCCAAGAAGGAGAGAGAGCGAGAAAGGACCTGAGAAAACATTTGAAGAGATTATAGCCAAAAATTTCCCTAACACGGGGAAGAAAACACTCAAGTCCAGGAAGCACAGAGAGTCTCATACAAGATAATTGCAAGGAGGAACATGCCAAGAAACTTATTATTCAAACTGACAAAAATTACAGACAATGGAAAAATATTAAAATCAACAAGAGAAAAGCAACAAATAATGTAGAAGGGAATCCCCATAAGGTTATCATTCTGCAGGCCAGAAGGAAGTGGCACAATATATTCAAAGTGATGAAAGGGAAAAATCTACAACCAAGAATGCTCTACCCAGCAAAGCTCTCATTCACACTTCACAGGGAAATCAAAAACTTCACAGACAAGCAAAACCTAAGACAATTCAGCACCACCAAACCAGCTTTATAATAACTGTTAAAGGAACTTCTCTAGGCAGAAAAGGGAAGACCACAACTAGAAACAAAAAAATTACAAATGAGAAAGTTCACCAGTAAAGGTAAACATAAAATAAAGGTAGGAAACCATTCACAGACAAATGTGATATCAAACAGCAGTCACGAGAAGAGTACAAGTGCAGAGTATTGAAAATGCATTTGACCAGAAACCTAAAACAATTTTATCTATATAGGGACTGCTATAGCAAAAGTTCATGGGGACTGCAAACCTAAAAAATTACAATAGATACACATACAGAAAAAAAAATACAGGTACAACACAAAAGATAGTCATCAGATCACAAGAGAAGAGAACAAAAGAGGAAGGAAAGAAAAGATCTAAAGTAACAAATCCAATGCAGAGAAAATAGCAGTAAGTACATTTACTGATAATTACATTGAATGTAAGTGGATTAAGCTCTCCAAGAGACATAGATTGGCTGAATGGATACAAAAACAAAACCCATATATATGCTGTCCACAAGAGACCCATTTTGACTTAGGGACACATTCAGACTGAAAGTGAGGGCATAGAAGAAGATATTCCATGTAAATGGAAATCAAAAGAAAGCTGAAGTAGGCAATACTCACATCTAACACAATAGACTTTAGATACTGTTACAAGAGACAAAAAAGGACATTACATAATGATCAAAAGATCAATCCAAGAAGAAGATATAATGCTCAGTGGTATATAATGGCTAAGCTGATAAAGAACCTGTCATAGTGTCTGTGAGGATGCAGGTTTGATCCCTGGACTCACTCAGTGGGTTAAGGATCCAGCATTGCCACAAGCTGTGCCATAAATCACAAATACAGCTTGGATCCAGCATGGCTGTGGCTGTGGCATAGGTTGGAAGCTGCAGCTTCTATTTGACAACTAGCCCAGGAACTTCCATATGCCATGGGTGCATCTGTAAAAAGAAAAAAAAAGATATAAGAACTGTAAATGTATACACACCCAACAATAGCACTACAGTATATAAAGCAAATGCTAACAACCATAAAAAGAGAAGTTGACAGTAACACAGTAATGGTGGGGGCTTAAACACCCCCTCTTAATATCAATGAACAGATCATCCATACAGTCAATAAGGAAACACAGGCCTTGAAGATATATTAGACCAGATAGACTTAATTGATATTTATAAACATTCCATCAGAAAGCAGCAGAATACACGTACTTCTCAAATACACATGAAACATTCTCCGGGACAGATCACATCTTGGGCCACAAATCAAGCCTCAGTAAATTTGAGAAAATTGAAATAATATCAAGTATCTTTCTCTGACCATAGCACTGTAAGACTAGAAATAACTGCAAGATATAACTGGAGGCTAATCAATATGTTACTTAACAACCAATGCTTCACTGAAGAAATTAAGAGGAAATTTTAAAATATCTAGAAAAAATTAAAATGAAAACACAATGATCCAAAACCCATGGGGTGCAACAGCAGTTCTAAGAGGGAAATTTATAGCAATCAGTCTTACCTCAGGAAACAAGAAAAATTTCAAAAAAACAACCTAACCTTACACCTAGAAAAACTAGAGAATGAAGAACAAATAAAACCCAAAGTTAGTAGAAGGAAAGAAATCGTAGAGATCAGAGCAGAAATAAATGGAATAGAAACAGAGGAAAACACTAGAAAAGATCAATGAAACTACAAGCTTTTTCTTTCAGAAGATCAAAAAATTGATAAATATTAGCCAGAATCATCAAAGAAAAAAGTCGGGGCCCAAATCAATAAAATTAGAAATGAAAAAGAAGTTACAACTGACACCATAGAAATACAAAAGATCATAAAAGACTACTACAAACAACTATATGACAATAAAATAGCCTGTAAGAAACTGACAACTTTTTACAAAGGTACAGCTTTCCAATACTGAACCAGGAAGAAACAGAAAATCTGAATAGACCTATCACAAGACCTTAAATTAAAGCTGTGATTGAAAACCTTCCAAAAAATACAATTCCAGGACCAGGTGGCTTCAGAGGTGAAGTATATCAAACATACAGAGAAGAATTAACACCTATTATTCTGAAACTCTTCCAAAAAAATAGCAAATGCAGGTACATACTCACAAGCTCATTCTATGAGGCAACCATTCCCCTGATACCAAAACCAGGCACAACACAAAAATGAAAATTTCAAGCCAATATTGCTGATGAACATAGATATAAAAATCCTCAATAAAATATTAGCAAGCTGAATACAATAATGCACTGAAAGGAACCCAGGGATGCAAGGATACATCAATATCTGTAAGTCAAGCAGTGTGATACACTACATCAATAAACTGAAGGATAAAAACCATATAATCATCTCAATAGATGCAGAAAAAGCTTTTGGCAAAAATTCAACACCCATTTATGATTTAAAAAAAAAAACTGTCCAGAAAGTGGGCACAGAGGGAACTTACCTCAACCTAATAAAGGCCATATATTACAAATCTGCAGCTAACATCATTCTCAATGGTTAAAAGCTGAAAGAATTTCCTGTAATATCAGGAACAAGATAAGGATGTCCACTCTACTACTTCTATTCAACATTGTTTTGGAGGTCCTAGCTATAGCAATCAGAGAAGAAAAATAAATAAAAGGAACCCAGTTGGAAAAAAAGTAAAACTGGCACAGTTCACAGATGACATGATACTGTACATAGAAAACCCTAAATATGCTATCAGAAAACTACTGGAGTTCATCAGTGAATTCAGTAAAGTTGCAAGATACAGTATTAATACAGATATCTCTTGCATTCCTGTATACTAGCAATAAAAATCAGAAATAAAAATTAAGGAAACAATCCCATTTACCCTCACATCAAAAAGAATAAAATACCTAGGAATAAACATACCCAAGGAGTCACAGTACTTGTACTCTGAAAACTTAAAGATGCTAATGAAAGAAATTGAAAATGACACAAATAGATGGAAAGACACACCATGTTCTTGGATTGGAAGAATTGATACTGCCAGAACAACTGTACTACCCAAGGCAATCCACAGATGCAGCACACTCCCTATCAAATTACCAATGGCATTTTTCACCGAACCAGGACAAAAAATTTAAAAATTTGTATGGAGACATAAAGGACCCTAACAGCCAAAGCAATCCTGAGAAAAAGAAATGGAGCTGGAGGAATCCAGTTCCCTGACCTCAGACTATACTGCAAGGCTATGGTCATCAAAACAGTATGGTACTGGCACAAAAACAGAAATATAGATCAATAAAACAAGATAGAAAGCCCAGAAATAAACCCACACACCTATGGTCAGTCTACAACAAAGGAGGCTAGAATTTACAACAGAGAAAGGAAAGTCTCTTCAATAAGTGGTGCTGGTAAATCTGGACAGCTACATGTAAAAGAATGAAATTAGAATGTTCTCTAATACCATACAAAATATAAACTCAAAATTGATTAAAGGCCTAAATATAAAACTGGATACCATAAAACTCTTAGAGGAAAATATAGGCAGAACACTGTCTGACATAAGCAACAGCACTATCTTCTCAGATCCACCTCCTAGAATAATGAAAATAAAACCAAAAATAAATGATACCTGACTAAACTGAAAAGTTTTTGCACAGCAAAGGATACCATAAACAAAATGAAAAGACAACCCACAAAATGGGAGAAAATATTTGCAAATGAAGTGAATGATAACAAATTAACCTACAAACTATACAAACAACTCATGCAGCTCAATATCAAAAAATAAACAAGACAAACATCATGTGATGTCACATATATGGAATCTTTTTTTAAAAAAAGGATACAGATGAACTTATTTGCAGAACAGAAACATACCCACAGACTTTGAAAAATGTATGGTCACCAAATGGGCAGGTGGTGGTGGAAGAAGGATGGACTGGGGTTTGAGATTGGCATATGCACAAGAGGTATATGGAATTATTGGCCAATGGAGACCTGCTGTATAGCACAGAGAACTATACCCAATATTCTATGATAATCTATGTGGGAAAAGAATATGAAAGAGAATGGATGTGTGTACATGTATAACCAAATCACTTTGTTGTATAGCAGAAATTATTGCAACTTTGTTAGTCAATTATACTTCAGTAAAACTTTT
Organism: Phacochoerus africanus; assembly: GCF_016906955.1. Classification (NCBI taxonomy): domain Eukaryota; kingdom Metazoa; phylum Chordata; class Mammalia; order Artiodactyla; family Suidae; genus Phacochoerus; species Phacochoerus africanus. The sequence goes on from NC_062555.1 coordinate 61,273,897, forward strand.
AAAAAATGAAAACAAACAACCTGATCAAAAAATGGGCAGAAATCCTAAATAGGCATTTCTCCAAAGAAGACATATAGATATCCAAACACAGGAAAAGATGTACAACATAGTTAATTATTAGAGAAATGCAAATCAAAACTACTCTGAGGTACCACCTTACACCAGCCAGAATGGCCATCATAAAAAGTCTACAAACAACAAATGCTAGAGAGTTTCTGGAGAAAAGTGTACCTCCTACAGTGTTGGTGAGAAAGTAAATTGGTACAACCACTATGGAAAACAGTATGGAGATTACTCAGAAAACTAAAAATAATATTAGCGTATGATCAGCAATCCCACTCCTGGGCATATATGCAGACAAAACTATAAATCAAAAAGATACGTGCACCCTTATGTTAATTGCAGCGCTATTCACAATAGCCAAGACATGGAAATAGCTTATATATCCATCGACAGATGAATGGATAAAGAAGATACGGTAATATATACAATGGAATACTTTTCAGCCTTTAAAAAGAATGTAATAATGCCATTTGCAACAACAGGGATAGAACCAGAGATTATCATACTAAGTGAAGTAAGTCAGACAAAGAAGATAAATATCATATATCAATTATGTGTAATCTAATAAAAATGATACAAAAGAACTTATTTACAAAATAGAAACTGACTCCAAGTTTTGGTTGTTTTTTTTTATCTTTTTAGGGCTGCACCCACGGCATATAGAGGTTTCCTGGCTAGGGGTCCATTTGGAGCTGTTGCTGCCAGCCTCTGCCAGAGCCACAGCAGTGCCATATCCGAGACAGGTCTACACAATATTCTGTAATAAACTATATGAGGAAAAAATCTGAAAAATAATGGATATATATGAATAACTGATTCAATTTGCTGTACAACAGAAACTAACACAACAATTAAAAATTTTAATAAATTATTCCATTAAGTTTTTTTATTTTGTTTACATGTTGAAATAATATTTTGGTTATATTTGGTTAAATCAAACATTGCTAAAATTTATTTTACTTAGTTTTTTTAAATGACTTTTATTTTTTCCATTATAGCTGGTTTATAGTGTTCTGTCGATTTTCTACTGTACAGCAAAGTGACCCAGTCACCTATATACATTCTTTTTCTCACATTATTCTCCATCATGCTCCATCATAAGTGACTAGATATAGTTCCCAGTGCTATACAGCAGGATCTCATTGCTTATCCATTCCAAAGGCAATAGTTTGCATCTATTAACCCCAGATTCCCATTCCATCCCACTCCCTCCTCTTCCCCCTTGGCAACCACAAGTCTTTTCTCCAAGTTCATGAGTTTCTTTTCTGTGGAAAGGTTCATTTGTGCCATATAGTAAATTCCAGATATAAGTGATATCAGATAATATTTGTCTTTCTTCTTCTGATTTCATTTAGTATGGCATTACTTTGTTCTTTTTTATTGCTGAGGAGTATTCCATATATACCATATATACCACATCTTCCTAATCCAATCATCTGTTGATGGACTGTTAGGTTGTTTCCATGCCTTGGCTATTGTGAATAGTGTGGAAAAGAACATGCGGGTGCATGTGTCTTTTTCAAGGAAAGATTTGTCCAGATATATTCCCAAGAGTGGGATTGCTGGGTCATAAGGTAGTTTTATATTTAGTTTTCTGAGGTACCTCCATACTGTTTTCCATAGTGGCTGTACCAATTTACATTTCCACCAACATTGTAGGAGTGTTCCCTTTTCTCCACACCCCCTCCAGCATTTGTTATTTGTGGACTTACTAATGGTGGTGTGAGGTGGTATCTCATGTAGTTTTGATTTGCATTTCTCTAATAATCAGCGATGTTGAGCAGTGTTTCAAGTGCTTATATCTTCCTTGGAGAAATGTCTATTCAGGTTTTCTGCCCATTTTTCAATTGGGTTGTGGTTTTCTTGCTGTTGAGTTGTATAACTTGTTTGTATATTTTGCAGGTTAAGCCCTGTCGCTTGCATCATTTGAAGCTATTTTTTCCCATTCTGTAGGTTGTCTTTTTTTATGGTTTTCTTTGCTGTACAAAAGCTTGTCAGTTTGATTAGGTCCCACTGGTTTATTTTGCTTTTATTTCGGTTGCCTTGGGAGACTGACCTAAGAAAACCTTTGTTAGGTTGACATCAGAGAATGTTTTGCCTATGTTCTCTTCCAGGAGTTTGATGGTGTCTTGTCTTATGTTTAAGTACTTAAGCCATTTTGAGTTTATTTTTGTGCCTAGAGTGAGGGTGTGTTCCAGTTTCATGGATTGCATGCAGCTGTCCAGGTTTCCCAGCAAAACTTGCTGAAAAGACTGTTGTTTTCCCATTTTATATTCTTGACTCCTTTGTCAAAGATTAATTGACCATGGGTGTCTTGTTTCATTTCTGGGTTCTCTATTCTGTTCCATTGGTCTGATTTTCTGTTTTGGTACCAGTCCCACACTGTCTAAATTTCTGCAGCTTTGTAGTATTGCCTTAAGTCTGGTAGAGTAATGCCTCCTGCTTGGTGTTTGTCCCTCAGGATTGCTTTGACAATTTGGGGTCTTTTGTGGTTCCATATAAATTTCTGGATTGTTCTAGTTCAGTCAGTGAAAAATGTCATGGGTAATTTGATAGCAATTGCATTGAATCTGTAGATTGCTTGGTTATTTAGTATAGCCATTTTTACAATATTAATTTTTCCAACCTAGGAGCATGGAGTATCTTTCTGTTTCTTTGAATCCTCTTTAATTTCCTTGATTAATGTTTTATTGTTCTCAGTATATAAGTCTTTCACCTTTTTGGTAAGGTTTATTGATAGGTATTTAATTTTGGGGGGGTACAATTTTAAAAGGTATTATATTTTGATATTCCTTTTCTAATATTTCATTGTTAGTATACGGAAATGTGACTGATTTCTGAATGTTAATTTTGTATCCTGCTGCTTTGCTGAATTCATTGATCAATTTGAGTAGTTTTTGTATTGAGTCCTTAGGGTTTTCTCTGTATCATATTATGTCGTCCCTATACAGTGACATTTTACCTCTTCTCTTCCAATTTGGATAGCTTTTATTTCTTTTGTTTGTCTAATTGCTCTGGGTAGGATTTCCAATACTATGTTTAATAAAAGCAGTGAGAGTAGGCATCCTTGTCTTGTTCCAGATTTTAGTGGGAAGGCTTTCAGCGTTTCTCCATTGAGTGTTACATTTGCTGTGTGTTTTTCATAAATGGCTTTTATTATGTTAAGGTATGTTCCCTCTATACCAACTTTGATAAGAGTTTTTATCATGAATGTATTTTGGACTTTGTCAAATGCTTTTTCTGCATCTATTAAGATAATCATGTGGTTTTTTATTTTTCTTTTGTTAATGTGGTGTATGACATTGATAGATGTGCGTATGTTGAACCATCCTCGTGAATCTGGGATGAATCCCACTTGGTTGTGGTGTGTATGTTCTTTTTCTATATGTTGTTTGATTCAGTTGGCTAAAATTTTGTTGAGAATTTTCACGTCTACATTCATCAATGATATTGGCCTGTAATTTTCTTTTTTGGTAGTATTTTTATCTGGTTTTGGTATTAGAGTGATTGTGGCTTCATAGAATGTCTTTGGGAGTGTTCCTTCTTCTTAAACCTTTTGAAAAAGTTTAAGGATGATAGGTATAAATCCGTCTTTGTATATTTGGTAGAATTTGCCTGTGAAGCCATCTGGTCCTGGACTTTTATTTGTAGGGAGTGTTTTTATGACATATTCAATTTCATTTCTAGTGATTGGTCTGTTCAGTTGATCTGTTTCTTCTTGATTCAGTTTTGGCAGGCTGTAAGTCTCTGGAAAGTTGTCCATTTCTTCTAGGTTTTCAAATTTGTTGGCATATAATTGTTCATAGTATTCTCTTATGGTTTTTTTTTTTATTTTTGTATTTTTGCAGTAACCATTGTGACTTCTTTTTCGTTTCTTATTTTGTGTATTTGGGTTTTTTCTCTCCTCTTCATGGCGAGTCTGGCCAGAGGTGTATCAATTTTGTTTACCAGCTCTTGGTTTTATTGATTTTTTTCTATTGTTTTTTGAATCTCTATTTTACTGATTTCCTCTCATCTTTATAATTTCCTTCCTTCTGCTGACTTTAGGTTTTGTTCTTCCTTTTCTAATTCATTTAGGTTGTGGGCTAAGTTGTTGATTTGAGATTTTAATTCTTTTTTGAGAAAGGCCTGTATCACTATGAATTTCCCTCTAAGCACTGCTTTTGTTGCATCCATAGATTTTGAATGCTTGTGACTTCATTAACATTTGTCTCGAGGTATTTTTTAATTTCCTCATTGACCCATTGTTTTTTTAGTAGCATGTTGTTTAGTCTCCATGTAGTCAGTTTTTTCTCATTTCTTTTCCTGCGGTTGATTTCTAGTTTCATGCCATTATGGTCAGAGGAAATACTTGAAATAATTTCTATACTCTTAAATTTGTTGAGGTTAGTTTTGTGCCACAGGATGTGGTCAATCCTTGAGAATGTTCCATGTGCACTTGAGAAGAATGTATACTTTGATTTTTTTGGATGTAATGTCCTGAAAATGTCAATTAAGTCTAACTTTTCTAGTATGTCATTTAGGATCTCTGTTGCCTTATTGATTTTCTGTCTAGAGGATCTGTTCATTGATGTGAATGGGCTGTTAAATTCTCCTATTATAACTGTATTCCCATCAATTTCTCCTTTTATGTCTGTTGTTATTTATTGTATGTATCTGGGTGTTCCTATATTAAGTGCCTATATATTGATGAATGTAATATCCTCTTCTTTAATGGATTTTTTAATCATTAAATGGTGTCCTTCTTTGTCTTTCATTATGGCCTTAATTTTAAAGTCAAACACATTTTTATAAAAATAGGAATCTAGATTTTCTTACATTCCTTCCCCACATTCTGTAATTTTGAATTCCTTTTTTAACATCTTTATGTTTGTCCTTTTGCTGTTTCTTGTATTTACTGTCACTTTTACAACAGTTATTTTCCCCTCTTTTAGATCTGCTTACTGGATTATTTGAGTGATTGCTTTCCAGTTGTGATGTTCTCCATCCTATTTCTTCTTATTTCTTTTTTATTTAGAGAATCCCTTTTAGTATTTCTTTTAGAAAGGTTTAGTATTGCTATTCTCTTTTAGCTTTTGTTTGTTGGAAAAATTCTTTATTTTATTTTTCCTTCTATTTTAAATGATAGTCTTGCTGGGTAGAGTATTCTAGGCTGCAGATTTTTCCCTTTTAGAACTTTGACTATATCTTACCACTCTCTTCTGGCCTGTAGTGTTTCTGTAGAGAAACCAGCTGATAGCTTTATGGGGGTTCCCCCTTATAATTAATGCTTTGCTTTTCTCTTGCTGCCTTTAGAATCCTCTCTTTAACTTTTTCCATTTTTATTATAGTATGTCTTGGTGTGGGCCTGCTTGGGTTCAACTTGTTTGGGGCCCTCTGTGCTTCCTGTATCTTGATATCTGTTTTCTTTAGATTTGAAAAGTTTTCAGCCATAATTTCTTCAAATATATTTCCAATTCCCTCTTTTTTTCCTTCTCCTTCTGGAATTCCTATTATGCATAGATTGGCCCCCTTTATATTATCCCATTGGTCTCTTATATTGCTTTCATGTTTTTTCATTTGGTTTTCTGTCTGCTCTCCTGATTGGGTGATTTCCATTATTCTATCCTCCAGGTCACTAATTCGTTCCTCTGCATTATTCATTCTGCTCTTTAGTGCCTTTAGTTCAGTTTGCATCTCCACAAATGAATTTTCTAATTTTTCTTGGTTCCTCCTATTATTTTCTAGTTCTTTTCTAAAGTAATCTGCATTACTGTATATATCCACTCTTAAGTCCTTCATATTTACCCTTAATTCCTTCAGTGTTTTCACTGTCTCCCTTTTGTACTCAGTGTGTATCAGACTGGAGAGGTCTATTTAATTGTTTGCTGCTCCATGTGAATTCTTTTGTTCTTTTAACTGGGAGTGGTTCCTTAGCTTCTTCATCTTGCTTATATTTTTCTTTCTCTGGGGAAACCAAACTGTATTCTTTGAGGGCTATTTATGGAGCACCCCTTTGTATTTTGTGAGGGGTTACTGTTTATTTTCAGCTTAGGAGTTTGGATATTTCCTGCTCTTTCTTTGGTGTGAGCAGGCTGTTATTCCCAGGGTGCTGAGTGTGTTTCCAAGGAGAAGGAGGCAATGGGTAGGGCCAGTAGTCAGTGCCTGGTTACTGGGCTCTTGACAATATCAAGGACCTGCAGGAAGGTGGTGCAGGCTACTCCTAGTTGTAGGGCCCTGAGAAGTGGTAATGAGCCTTAGGCAGATTTAGGAGGTGCCCAGAGCATTTGGCAGTGGCAGTGGCAGGGTGTATGATTTCCCAGAGGAGAGAGCAACAACAGGTGGTGTTCAGTTGCAATACCATCCTCTTTGGTGCCCTGTGAGGTGACTAGGGCCACAAGTGATGCCTGTTCACAGACCCCTAGTGGAGGTGGGCCACACCCACCTCTGGAGTTAGAGATAACTTCAGTACTTTGACCCCCCACTGTAGACCATGCAAGAAGCACCCCATCCTACTTAGTCTATGCAGAAGGTGCTGTACATGTTGTTCCTAGTTGCAGGGTCCTGGAAGGCGACAGTAATCAAGTGTGTGGGCACTTCTTGGAGCATTTGGCAGTGGCAGAGCAGAGTGGGTGTGTTCCCAGGGGAGTGAGAGCAACAACAGGTGATGCTTGGTTGCAGTGCCCTTTTTTTTGCCGACCTCTGAGGTCACTGGGAACAGGTGGAGCCTGTTCACAGACCCCTAGTGGTGGCAGGCCATGCCTCCCTCTCATTTCTGGGATGACTGCTGTGGTTTGTCCCTGTCACCTGTAGATCACACAGGAGGCACCACATCATACTTAGCCCCTCACTGCCCTTAGCCCACACAAGAGGTACCTGGCCACATGTCACCTGCACAAGAAGCGCCTGGTCTCCTGTAGCATGAGCAAGTGGCCTCTCACCACCTGTAGCCTGCACCATGAGGCACCTCACCCTCAGAGCCCACATGTGCACAGGGAGCTTCCTGTGGTGGTCAGCCCCTCCTCCTCTTGCCCTCCCCAACAATTGTGGCTTGCCTCTCTGACAGGCCCAGACCTCCTCCAGGGTTCCCTCTGCTGTGGCATTCTGCTCCCCAGCCTGTGGCACACTGCACGCTGCCCCCTTAGGCTGTCTCCACACAGCCAATCCTAGTCCTCTCCCCAGTGCTGACCTCCAGAGCCCGAGTCTGGTCACCCAGCCCCTGCCCAAGCATCTCAGGCTGTGGTGTCCAGTTGGTGGTGCAGATTATCTGGGCAGCTCTTACACTGCTTTGCCCTCCTCAGTCCAGCTGCTGTGCTTTTCTCAGTGACTTTGAGGTCCCTCCGTCTTGGCTGATCTCTCTGTAGGTTAGGTGGCTTCACATGGTGTGGGTTCCTTTTCTCTTCCATAGCTCACTAATCCTGTCCTGATTCCTCTTCTCTCTCTCTCTCTTTTCTTTTTTTCTTTTGTTCTACTCAGTATGTCAAGGATTTATTGCCCTTTTTGGAGGTTTAAGTTCTGCCAGTGTTCAGTAGTTGTTCTGTGTGAATCGTCCTGCATGTAGATGTACTTTTTTCTGATGTGTTTGTGGGAGAAGGTGAGCATGACATCTTATTCCTCCACCATCTTGATCCTTTCCTCCATTTTACTTGGGTTTTTTTATTTTATTTTTTTAGAGCCCCACCTGCAGGATATGAAAGTTCCTAGGCTAGGGATCAAATTGGAGCTACAGCTGCCAGCCTACACCACAGCTCACAGCAATGCCAGATCCCTGACCCACCAAGGAGGGCCAGGGATTGAACCCACATCCTCATGGATACTGGTCAGGTTCGTTACTGCTGAGCCATGATGGGAACGCCCTGTTTCTTTTATTTTTAATGGAACTGCTATTACCCTTATTTACAATATGACTTGTATTCTATTTCTGTTGTATTATATTTCTCTCTGTAGTATCTTTTATGTGTCACTTTTGCCACTTATGTCTATATCAATGTCAGTATCTTTGCAGTGATTACGAGAGTCCCTCTTATCCACACAGAGATATGGAGATAGATATATACATCCCTAGTGGATGTCTAATAATAGCAGATTGTTCTGAACCCTGTGTATACTGTGTCTTTTCCTATGTTTCCTGTCAGTAATTTAGTTGCTGGTCAATATGGCCATTGTATGTGTTGCTGCAACACAAACACTGCAATACTGAGTCAGATGGACTGATATACAAGATGGCTACTAAGTGTCTAATGGGCAGGTAGCACATACAGCATGGATACACTGGACAAAGATATGATTCATGTCCCAGGCATATAGAGCAGGTCAGTGCAGAGGTTCATCACTACTCAGAAGAGTACACAATTTAAAACTTATGAATTGTTTATTTCTGGACTTTTCATTTAATATTTTGTACTGGGTATGACCATGGATAACTGAAACTATAGAAAGTGAAACTGCAAATAATGGGGTGGGGTACTATTGTATTTTTGAGTTTGTAAAAGAAATGGAAAAATTGGAGTTCTCATCGTGGCTCAGTGGTTAATGACTCTGTCTAGGAACCATGAGGTTGTGGATTCAATCCCTGGCCTCGCTCAGTGGGTTAAGGATCTGGCATTGCTGTGAGCTGTGGTATAGGTTGCAGATGTGGCTTGGATCTGGTGTTGCTGTGGCTGTGGCCTAGGGCCAGTGGCTACAGCTCTAATTAGATCCCTAGCCTGGGAACCTCCATATGCCACAGGTGCGGCCCTAGAAAATAGACAAAAAGACAAAAAAAAGAGAAAGAAATGGAAAAGTCCTTTTTTATGTGCTGTAGCATAGAATTTACTCCTTTAAGAATTTTAAGTAATTCCAGCCATGAAAATATCTGTTCCTAGCAGTTTTTAAAAGTTACTACTTTAATTGCACATTTTAATTGTTTTTTCCATTATTTCCTGGCTTATTGTGCTTATTTTTTTCTTTTGAAAACACTAATTTCATCTACATTTAAAATCTTATTTTCCTGTTCTTGGATGATAGAGATATATCAGTGGATAAATGATGATGTTTTCCAAAGAAATATAACCTAGTGATTATCTCTCAAATCCCACCCATGTGTAAGAATTAATCCTTTTCCAAAGTTAGGTAATTCTCGTGTGTCAATAACTGATGATTTGTTTTATCCTACAAACACACTTAAAACTTTTAAATTACTTGCAGATATTTTAAAATCATGAAGTTATTTGTAAATATCTACTTTTGTAGCTTCTCTTGAGAATTTATAAGACCCAGGAACCTCAGGCCTGCATTTGTTACAATTAATGAGAGTAATAGTTCTTATACAGGCAGGAGTTCCCTGGTGGCACAGCAGGTTAAGGATCCAGCATTGCCACTGCTGTGGCACAGGTTTGGTACCACACACACACACACACACACACGTATGCACACATACATATACATTTGTACAGACATGCCTCAGAGAGATTGTGAGTTTGGTCCAAACTTCTGCAGTAAAGTGTATATCACAATAAAGTGAGTCATGTAAATTTTTTTGGTTTTCCAGTGCATATAAAAGTTACATTTGTACTATACTATAGTCTCTTGAGTGTACAATAGCATTATGTACATTATGTTTAAAAATATACTTAATTTAAAAATATTTTATTGCTAAATATGCTAACCATCATCTGAGCCTTCAGTGAATTGTAATCTTTTTGCAATAGTAACATCAAAGATCACCATAACAAATATAATAAAATGAGAACATTTGAAATATTGCCAGAGTTACCAAAATGTTAAACTGAGACATGAAGAGAGCAAATGCTGTTAGAAAAGTGGCACTGATAGACTTGCTCCATGTGTGGTTATCACATACCTTCACTTTGTAAAAAAATACGATGTCTGCAAAATGTGATAAAGGTATGCCTGTACTCTCCATTATATTTCTGCTGTTCATGCCACTCCACATATCATCAGGTTTATTTCATTCACATTACATGCTCAGTCTCGGTAGACATTTGCAGTAACTAGTTGATTAACAGATCTTTGGGAATCTGAGTGAACAAACCTCATTTCGAGCTTTTGCACTTGATAACCTTCCAAAATATGCATAATCTCTTTAAGCTCTATTTTCCCTATCTGTTAAATGGGAATTAAAAATATCTAGTTCTGGGAGTTCCTGTTGTGGTGCAGCAGAAACAAATCCGACTAGGAACCATGAGGCTTCAGGTTCGATCCCTGGCCTTGCTCAGTGGGTTAAGGATCTGGTGTTGCTGTCAGCGGTGGTGTAGGTTGCAGACTCGGCTCAGATCTGGCATTGCTGTGGCTCTGGCATAGGTGGGCAGCAACAGCTCCAATTGGACCCCTAGCCTGGGAACCTCCATATGCCATGGGTACGGCCCTGCAAAGACAAAAGAGACAAAAAGAAAATCTAGTTCCTAGGATTCTTGTTAGAATTAAATAAGATAATATTTGAAAAGTACAGATATAATAATATCTGGCAATAATATCTAGCTAGTAAGTTTTTTTAAAATTAGGTGTAATTTGTATTTAATTGAATAAGTATGTTAAATTGTTGATTAAATAATTATAAGATAGCATCACTAATTAACTTTATGTACTGTAATTTTATCCCAACAAAATTTTAGCTTTAAAACAACTTATCTGGCAATCTATTATTATTACAGTTAAAAATGGAGCAGCTTCAGGACATCCAAGTAGAGCACAAAATCTTTCAGCAGTGAATCCATCAATTACTGACCTAATATTTCAATTAGGTTTGGACAAAGTGGTAGGTAAGTAGAGATTTATAATGTTTGGACACAGTAGACAGATTCTAAGAGTTTAAGTATTTCATCTGTATAGTACAGTTATTAAAAGAAAGTAAGAAATTCAAACATTGGTCATCCTTTATCAGTTTAATAATTTGGCCCTCTGTATTCATGGGTTTCACATCTACAGATTCAACTGACCATAGATCAAAATTACTTGGAAAAAACTTTTTCAGAAAGTTTCAAAAAGAAAACTTGAATTTTCTATGCCCTGGCAACTATTTACATGGCATTTACATTGCATACAATTATTTATATAGTTTTATATTGTATTAGGTATTACAAGTAACCTAGAGATGATTTAAAGTATACAGGAAGGATGTGCATAGGTTACATGAAAATACCACACCATTTTATATAAGAAACTTGAGCATTCTCAGATTTTGGTACCCACAGGGGATCCTGGAACCAACTCCCTGAAGATACCATAGAACAACTAATAATTTCATTCTTATTAACCAATAAATATATATATGTCAATTTGTATGTGTCTTTAAAATAATTTTTCATGTGCTCATTACTCCAACAAACAAATACTAATTAGATAATACTTAAGAGCTTACCTGCTCATGAAAGAAAAATATATAGGCTTTTCCCTACATTGTGAATTTTCATGACATAAACTATGTGCTATATAATCAGTTCCTTAGGGAACATAGTTTTCATTACTTATATCATCTTTTGTGATAACAAGACAATGAAAAAAAATAGAACTCTGTCTAGCTAGGCAAAATGGCTGTTTTTCTACCTTCCTATAAAAAAATTGGCAAATTTCTGGAGTTCCCATTGTGGGTCAGTGGTTAACAAACCCAACTAGCATCCACAAGGACGTGGGTTCAATCCCTGGCCTCGCTCAGTGGGTTAAGGATCTGGCATTGCTGTGAGCTTTGGTGTAGGTTGCAGGCGTAGCTCAGATCCCGCATTGCTGTGGCTGTGGCATAGGCCAGTGGCCACAGCTCTGATTCAACCCCTAGCCTGGGAACCTCCATATGCCTCCCGTGCAGCCCTAAAAGACAAAAAAAAAAAAAAATAGGCATGTTTCTAATAGTTTAAAAAACCCATGCAAAAGCTGGTGTATGGAGTTCCCGTCGTGGTGCAGTGGTTAACGAATCCGACTAGGAACCATGAGGTTGCGGGTTCGGTCCCTGCCCTTGCTCAGTGGGTTAACGATCCGGCATTGCCGTGACTGTGGTGTGGGTTGCAGATGTGGCTCGGATCCCGCATTGCTGTGGCTCTGGTGTAGGCCAGTGGCTATGGCTCTGATTCGACCCCTAGCCTGGGAACCTCCATATGCCGCTGGAGCTGGCCCAAGAAATAGCAAAAAAGACAAAAAAAAAAAAAAAAGCTGGTGTAGCCCCATGATTTAAGTACTTTACAGTAAGATAAATTTAAGTGTTTTGTGGCAGCTTCCAAACAACCATTTTAGACATATGTCAGCAAAGTGGCATACCAGGAGGTCCCTACTGGCTCTACTCCCTAACAGAAATATATATATGTCAGAAAACCATCAGAATCAACTTTGTCAGAGCATTGAGAAACAATTAGATGTTTACACTACCAAGAGAAACCCCAATTAAGACAAAGCCAACTTCAAAATGGTAAGAGAAGTTTGTGGAAATATGAAGAAGTGTCATAGTACAAAACCAACTACAAAAATAGGATAGCTCCTAGCCTTGAAGGAATTACTACTAGACCTGCTGCATAGAAAGTGCTAAAGGGAATCCCTCAGGTTAGTGTGAAAGGATATTAGACAGTAACTTAAAGCTGTACGAAGAAATAGGTATCTCCAGTATAGGAAAGAACATGGCAAATATGAAAGTCAGTATTATGTAATTTTAGATTATAGCTCTACAATAAAGTTTATATCATAGTTTAGGGAGTTCCCATCATAGCGCAGTGGTTAACAAATCAGACTAGGAACCGTGAGGTTGAGGATTCGATCCCTGGCCTTGCTCAGTGGGTTAAAGATCCAGCGTTGTCCTGAGCTGTGGTTGCAGATGTAGCGTTGCTGTGGCTCTGGCATAGGCTGGTGGCTACAACTCTGATTAGACCCCTAGCCTGGGAAGTGGCTCTAGAAAAGGCAAAAAGAAAAAAAAACCCACAAATGAATGGATAAAGAAGCTGTGATATGTATATAAAATGGACTATTGGAGATAGAATTAAGATGGCAGAATAGAAGGACTGGAGCTCAACTTCTCTCCTAAAAACAACAAAATTCACAACTAAAAGCTGAGCACACTTCACCAAAATGGACTGGAAACCTTAAAAAAGATATCCTACTCCAGAAGAAAAAGAGGCCACATCAAGAGGTAGGAGGGGCAATTACATGATGTAAACAACCCAGTACCTCCAAGGTGGGAAGCCCCACAGACTGGAAATTAACTGGTTCAGGAGTGAGAGTTCTGAGCCCCACATCAAACTCCGACGTGTGGGGATCTGGCACTGGGAGAAAGCGCTCCCGAAGCATCTGGCATTGAAGGCCAGTGGGGCTTGTGTGCAGGAGCTCCACAGAACTCGGGGAAACAGGGACCCATTCTTAAAAGGCGCACACATACTTTCACATGCACTGGGTCCCAGGGCAAAGCAAAGTCTCCATAGGAGTCTGGGTCAAACCTGACTACAGTTCCTGGAGGACCTCCTGGGAAGTGAGGGGTGAATGTGGCCTGTTGTGAGGGAAGGTCATTGGAAGAAAAGCTCTCGGGAATATTCAGCAGTGTGCCTTTCTCTGGAGGTGGCCATTTTGGGAAAATCTGGCCCCACCTGTCAGCACTGAGAAGCCCCAGGCCAAACAACAATCCAGCTGGGATCACAGCCCCTCCCCTCAGTAAACAGGCTGCCTAAAGACCCCTCAGGCACACAGCTGCCTCTAATCCCATCCAGAGACTAAGCCCCACCCAACAGAGGGATTAGGCTCCAACTACCAATGGGCAGGTATCAGTCCCTCCCATCAGGAAGCCTACAGCAAGCACCCATACAGACTTCAGCCGCAAGGGGGGCAGACACCAGAAGTAAGAGAGGCTGCAACTCTATTATCTATTAAAAGATCACCACACCAAAAACCTATAAAAATGAAAAGTCAGAGGACTATAACAGATGAGGGAGAAAGGAAAAACCCCAGAAAATCAGTTAAGTGAGGAGGAGATTCTTAGCCTCCAAGAAAAAAACTTTAGACTGGTGATGCTGAAGATGATGCAAGACATTGGAAATAAACTGGAGGCAAAGATGGATAACTTACAGGAAACACTGACCAAAGAGATACAAGATATAAAACTTAAGAGATGCAAAATACAATAACTGAAATAAAAAATTCACCAGAAGCAGCTAACAGCAGAATACAGGAGTCAGAAGAACGAATAAGCGTGGTGGAGGACGGATTAGTGGAAATCACGGATGCAGAACAGAAAAGAGAAAAAAGATTGAGAACTCTGGGACAACGTGAAATGCACCAACATCCGTATTATAGGGGTGCCAGAAGGAGAAGAGAGAGTGAAGGAGACAGAAAAAATATTCCAAGAGATAATAGCCGAAAACTTCCCTAACAGGGGAAAGGAATCACTCACTCAAATCCAGGAAGTGATAAAATAAACCCAAGGAGGAATACACTGAGACACATATTAATCAAACTGACCAAAATTAAAGACAAAGAGAAAATCCTGAAAGCAGCTAGGGAAAAAAAAACAAATAACATACAAGGGAACCCAGATAAGGTTATTGGCAGATTTTTCAGTAGAAACTCTGCAGGCCAGAAGGGAGTGGCATGATATACTTAACTCTGATGAAAGGAAAAAACCTCCAACTAAGATTACTCTACCCAGCAAGGCTCTCATTCAGATTTGAAGGAGAAATCAAAACCTTCACAGATAAGCAAAAGCTGAGAGAATTCAACAACACTAAACCAGCCTTACAACAAATACTAAAGGAACTTCTCTAGGCAGAAAAGAAAAGACAGCAACAGGAAGCAAAAATTCCGCACATGACAAGGCTCACCAGTAAAGGTATATACAGTAAAGATATGAAATCATCCATGCGCAATTACACCACCAAAATCAGAAATCATGAGAAGAGGTGGGTACAAATGCAGGACACTGGAGATGAACTTGCAATTAAGAGAACAACAACTTAAAACAATCTCGTATACATATAGACTCATATCAAAACTTCAGAATAACTGAAAACCAAAAATCTACAATTGATACACAGACAAGTAAGAAAAATCAACTCAAACACAACACTAAAGATAGTCATCAAACCAGAAGAGGAGAGAACAAGAAAAGAAGGGAAGAAAAAAGAGCAACAAAAACAAATCCAAAGCAATTAATAAAATGGCAATAAGAACATACATATCAATAATTACCTTAAATGTTAATGGACTCAACACCCAAACCAAAAGACATAGACTGCCTGAATGGATACAAAAACAAGATCCATATATACGCTGTCTTCAAGAGATCCACTTCACTTCTAGGGACACATACAAATTGCAAGTGAGAGGATGGAAGAACATATTTCATGCAAACAGGGATCAAAAGAAAGCTGGAGTAGCAATACTCATAACAGACAAAATACACTTTAAAATGAAGAATATTTTAAGGGACAAAGAAGGACATTACGTAATGATCAAAGGATCAATCTAAGAGGAAGATATAATAATTTTAAATATCTACGCACCCAACATAGCTTCAGCACAATATGTAAGGCACCTGCTAACAACCTTAAAAGGACAAATCAACAATAACACAATCATAGTGGGGGACTTTAACACCCCACTCACAGCAATAGACAGATCGTCCAGACAGAAAATCAATAAGGAAACAGGCCCTGAATGAAGCATTAAATCAGATGGACTTCATAGATACTTATAGGACATTCCATCCAAAAGGAACAGAATACACATTCTTCTCAAGTGCATATGAAACATTCTCTAAGATTTATCACATCCTGGGCTACAAATTCAACCTCAGTAACTTTAAGAAAATTGAGATCATATCAAGCATCTTTTCTGACCACAATGCTATACGACTGGAAATCAACAACAAGAAAAACATGGCAAAAAACACAAACACTTAGAGACCAACAACATGCTACTAAACAACCAATGGATCACTGAAGAAATCAAAGAGGAAATTTAAAAATACCTAGAAGCAAATGACAATGAAGATATGACACTCCAAAACCTATGGGATGCAGCAAAAGCCATTCGAAGAGGAAAGTTTATAGCAATACAAGCCCACCTCAGAAAACAAGAAAAAGCTCAAGTAAACAACCTAACTTTACACCTAAAGCAGCTCAAGAGAGAACAGACAAGACCTAAAGTTAGTAGAAGGAAAGAAATCCTAAAGATCAGAGCAGAAATCAATGAGATAGAAACAAAGAAAACCATAGAAAAGATCAACGAAGTGAAAATCTGGTTCTTTGAAAATATCAATAAAACTGATAAATCCTTAGCCAGACTTATCAAGCAAGAAAGAGAGAGGATTCAAATCAATAAAATTAGAAATGAAAAAGGAGAAGTAACAATGGATGTCACAGAAATACAAAGGATCATAAGAGACTACTATATGCAACTATATGCCAATAAAACAGAAAACCTAGAAGAAATGGACAAATTCTTAGAAAAGTACAATCTTCCTAGACTAAACCAAGATGAAATAGAAAGATGAATGGACCCATCACAAGAACTGAAATTGGAACTGTGATTAAAAAACTTGCAACAAACAAAAGTCCAGGACCAGATGGCTTCACAGGCGAATTCTATCAAACACTTAGAGAAGAGCTAACTCCTCTCCTTCTGAAACTATTTCAAAAAATTGCAGAGGAAGGGATACTCCCAAATTCATTTTATGAGGCCACCATCACCCTGATACCAAAACCAGACAAAGATACCACAAAAAAAGAAAACTACAGGCCACATTCACTGATGAACATCAATGCAAAAATCCTCAACAAAATACTAGCAAACCAAATCCAACAATACATTAAAAGGATTGGCCATCATGATCAAGTGGGATTTATCCCAGGGATGCAAGGGTTCTTCAATATCCGCAAATCCATCAGTGTGATACACCACATTAACAAACTGAAGAATAAAAACCATATGATCCTCTCAAGAGACGCGGAAAAAGCCTTTGACAAAATCCAACACCCATTTCTGATAAAAACTTCAGAAAGTGGGCATAACGGGAACCTACCTCAACATGATAAAGGCCATATATGACAAACCCACAGCGAACATCATTCTCAATGGTGAAAAGCTGGAAGAATTCCCGCTGAGAACAGAAACAAGACATGGATATTCACTCTCGCCACTACTCTTCAACATAGTTTTGGAAGTCCTAGCCACGGCAATCAGAGAAGTAAAAGAGATGAAAGGGATCCATATTGGAAAGGAAGAAGTAAAACTATCCCTATTTGCAGATGACACGTTACTATACGTAGAGACTCCTAAAGACTCTACCAGAAAACTGTTACATAAATTTGGCAATGTCAAAGGATACAAAGTTAAAAATTGATGGCATTTGTATATACCAACAATGAAAGAGCAGAAAGAGAAATTAGGGAAACAATCCCATTTACCATCGCTTCCAAAAGAATAAAATACCTGGGAGTAAACCTACCTAAAGAAACAAAAGACCTGTACTCTGAAAACTAAGACACTTTGATTTATTTGATGAAAGAAATCAAAGATGACACAAACAGATGGAAAGATATACCATGCTCATGAATTGGAAGAGTTAATATTATCAAAATGACTATACTACCTAAGGCAATATACAGATTCAGTGGAATCCCTATCAAATTACCAAGGACACTTTTCACAGAACTCCAACAAAATATTTTAAAGTTTGTTTGGAAGCACAACAGACCCGGAATAGCCAAAGACATCCTGAAAAAGAAAAATGGAGCTGGAGGAATCAGGCTCCCTAACTTCAGACTATACTACAAAGCAACAATCATCAAAACCGTATGGTACTGGCACAAAGGCAGACATATAGATCAGTGGAACAGGATAGAAAGCCCAGAATTAAACCCACGCACCTGCAGCCAACTAATCTATGACAAAGGAGGCAAGAATATACAGTGGAGAAAAGACAGCCTGTTCAGTAAGTGGTGCTGGGAAAATTGGACAGCCACATGGAAAAGAATGAAATTAGAACACTCCCTAACACCATACACAAAAATCAACTCCAAATGGATTCAAGACCTAGATATAAGACCAGACACGATAAAACTCTTAGAGGAAAACATAGGCCAAACACTCTCTGACATAAATGACAGCAACATCTTCTCAGGTCCACCTCTTAGAGTAATGACAGTAAAAACAAAAATAAACAAATGAGGCCTAATTAAAAGTTTCTGCACAGCAAAGGAAACCCTAAACAAAACGAAAAGGAAACCCACAGAATGGGAGAAAATCTTTACAAGTGAATCAACTGACAAGGGATTCATCTGCAAAGTTTATATAATAAACACCTTCTGCAGCTCCATACCAAAAAAAAAAAATGACCCCATCAAAAAATGGGCAGAAGATCTAAACAGACAGTTCTCCAAAGAAGACATACAGATGGCCAAGAAACACATGAAAAGATGTTCAACATCATTCATTATTAGAAAAATGCAAATCAAAACTACTCTGAGGTACCACCTTACACCAGCCATCAGAAAGTCTACAAACAATAAGTGCTGGAGAGGGTGTGGAGAAAAAGGAACACTAGTACACTGTTGGTGGGATTGTAAATTGGTACAACCACTGTGGAAAGCAGTATGGAGATTTCTCAGAAAACTAAACATAGAACTACCATTTGATCCAGCAATCCCACTCCTGGGCATCTATCCAGAGAAAACCATGACTCAAAAGGACACATGTACTCCAATGTTCATTGCAGCACTATTTGCAATAGCCAAGGCATGGAAACAACCTAAATGTCCATCGACAGAGGAGTGGATCCAGAAGATGTGGTACATATACTCAATGGAATATTACTCAGCCATTAAAAGGAATGAAATACCGGCATTTTTAGCAACATGGATGGACCTAGAAATTATCATGCTAAGTGAAGTCAGCCATACAATGAGACACCAAGATGAAATGCTTTCACTGACATGTGGAATCTGAAAAAAGGACAGACTGACTGCAGTTTTTCTTTGCAGAACAGATGCTGACTCAGAGACATTGAAAAACTTATGGTCTCTAAAGGAGACAGTTTTGGGGGTAGGGGGATGTGCTTAGGTTGTGGGATGGAAATCCTGTGAAATTGGATTGTTATGATCATTATACAACTGCAGGTGTGATAAATTCATTGAGTAATAAAAAACTTTTTTAATTTTAAAAAGAGAAAATATGTTCTTGTCTTTGGATTAGATTTTTTTAAAACAGAATACAATTGATACTAAATATAAATGTAAATGTTTTAAAACTGGATTTATTAATCAAAATTTTGTCCATCAAATGACAGCATTAAAATATTTAATGAGGGAGGAAGATGGCAGAGTAGCAGGATATGAGGCTCACCTACTCCCACAAGTACAATGAGCATGTGTCCACATATGGAAATTTACACACAGAAAATTTGCTAAATGCTGACAGAAGACCTCAGGATCCTGGCCTATTCATGAAACTGGGTAGGACAAAAGAAAGAAGAAAAAGAAGAGAAAACCTGCACCTCTAGGAGGGAGCTGGAAAGAGCAAAAACTTCTGCACCCTGAGAAGTTCCCCTACCAGGAGGCCATTAGCCAGGACGGAGGACTAACCTCAGAGTCTTGGGGGAGAACACAGCAATCAGTGTGAAGCAGGCAAAATGGAAACAGCCCTCCACAGTCACTGCTACGGCAGCTGTGTGCTGGTGCAGGCAGGTATCCAGAAATAAAACTCCGGCTTTAGAGATGAGATGCAAAGAGAGAGCTGAGGCTGGCTAAAAGGGAAAACACAGGGGTTGGCCACCTGAAATATATGTATATATGACTGGATCACTTTCCTGTACAGCAGAAATTGAAGGAGCATTGTAAATCAACTATATTAAAAATTTGTAAAGATATTTAAAAAGCAAAGACAGAGTAGGTTGGCAACACAAATATCCAACAGAAGGCTTTCATCCAAATATTTAAAAAATTTGTAGTGGAGAAATAAATACATTGAAAACCCAATAGAAAAATGGGCAAAAGTCTTAAACATGTGCTTCACCAAAGAAGATACCTAAATGACTAATAAGCATTTGAAAAGTATACAGTCTTATTAGTAATGTAAAAAAAATTGGAATTTAATTCATGAGGATACCATGACCTACCATCTTCGAGAATAAATCAGAAACTCTGGATATCAAAAAGTCAGTGTAATGGCCTATTCAAACTGCAAAATAAAAAACTATGAACCAAAAACATTATAACCAGACAAATTATCTCTCAAAAATAAAAGTGAAATATGGAGTTCCCGTCGTGGCAGAGTGGTTAAGGAATCCAACTAGGAACTATGTTGCGGGTTCGATCCCTGGCCTTGCTCAGTGGGTTAAGGATCCGGCGTTGCCGTGAGCTGTGGTGTAGGTTGCAGATGTGGCTCGGAATTGGCATTGCTGTGGCTGTGGTGTAGGCCAGCAGCTACAGCTCCTATTGGACCCCTAGCCTGGGAACCTCCGTATGCCACAGGAGCGACCCTAGAAAAGGCGAAAAGGGGAAAAGACAAACAAACAAACAAATAAATGTGAAATAAAGAGATTTTCAAACAAATTTTAAAAATTGAAAGAATTCATTGCTAGCAAATTCACTTCAAGTATAAAACAAAAGTTCTTCAGGCTGAAAGCAAGTTTCCTGAGACAGTAATTTGAATCCCCTAAAATAGATTCTGGGTAAAAGTAATCTTATAATTACAAAAGATAGTATAATTACATATAATACATATACATAAATAGGTTAATAATTTAACATAGAGAAATAATTTTAACAGTTATAAACAGACTTTATAACCTGTGCTGTAGGTTATTATATTTATAATATGTATAACAATAATGCAAACACGGGAAGGAGGGAATAATGCTATATAAGGGTAGCATTTCTATACTTCACTGGAATTACTGGGATTTATTAGTATAAGACTGCAGTAGATTACTTTTTTATTGAGAAAACAAATGACCTATAACGTTGCATATTTAATATTTACAGTGTTCTGATGTGATACATTTCTATATCGCAACGTGATTACCACCCTACTGTTAGCCAACTCCTCCATCATGTCAAATAATTATCACTTCTTTTTCTTTAAAGCTGTAGATTTATTTATTTATTATTTATTTTATTTTGGTCTTTTTAGGGCCATACTTTCAGCATAAGGAAGTTCCCTGGCTAGGGGTCGAATTGGAGCTGTAGCTGCCAACCTACACCACGGCCACAGCAATGCGGGATCCAAGCCGTGTCTGTGAACCTACACCGTAGCTCACAGCAATGCCAGATCCTTAACCCACTGAGCAAAGCCCACATCCTCATGGACACCAGTCAGGTTTGTTATCGCTGAGCCACAGTGGGAACTCCTGTCATTTCTTTTTTATGGTAAGAACATTGTCTAGTTGCTTCTAAATTTGTGGCGATGGTTATACAACTCTGTGAATATATTTTTAAAAACACTGAAATGAACACTTCAAATAGGCAAATTGTGTGGTAAGTTATATATTTTTATAAACTAGTTGAGTGAATGCCAAGCAAAATAGGATAAAAAGGATTTCAAAGTTTGGAGGATATGGTGAGGGAGAAAACTAACTTTTACTAGACTCTAAGTTTCTCCAGAACATACTTTTTAATTGCTAGTGCTTAACCTAACCTTCCCTCAAATGCTGTTCTCATTGCCTCTTGCTTATTTGAAGATTCTTTGCTTCCTTAATTCAAATTATCAAGTCCTTCTTACATATACATATACAGAGAAGGTAAATATATCTGCTAATACTTTGTTTTGTTTTGCTATAAATCATTTTACTTTCACAAAATGCTGTTACTTGGTTATTGAAAACTTGTTCTGCCTAATCTGACACACCTCTGTTCATTTTTGGTAATGGTGCTGAGGCAGGTAACCCCCTCTATACAGATTGTGCAACCTGTAATACTTACTGACTCATGCATTTCTGCAAAGACTTCCTTCTGGATGTTTTGGTCATGACAGTTTTCTAACTTCAGGTACATATTCTGCTAGAAACAAATTCAGCACAAAATTTTAGGCCCAGTAGTTGGTCACTCCTAATTATTCATTTTTCAGTATAAGTTCTCCTATAATAATGTATTTTTCTTGTAAACAGAACTAGCTGCAGTTTCTAAATGAAGCACAATTTTTAAATCACATGAAAACTCAAACATAAGAGACTCAGTCTCAATCCTGGTACTTCTACAAATTTAGCCATTTCCTTGTCCCAAGCTATGGAGTCTACACATCATTAAAGGGACTTGGGAGAGCACTTTTTCTCCATCTGCAAAGTATTCTGTTATTCTTTTCCATTACTGATGCCTACTTTGTTTAAAACCAAATAACATAAAAAGGCACTAAAATATCCCTGGATGAGTCCAAGAAATGAAGACCATGGTTTGCAACATGACCTGAGGAAAAACATGTCATGTTCCACATCACTAGGTATTTATCTCTACAGTGTGATTATGACTGTAATGGAAATTTAAGATATTATCATAAACTCTCCAAGATATTTTAATCTAGCATAAAAGATAGCATTGTATAGAAAAAGCACTAATTAAAGAATTTTGCAGTGTAAGTTTATACATAAAGTTTGTCCTTATCTGGATACATAGTCTTGGTCAAATCATTAGCATCGCTAAGCCTCAATATATGGAGGCTTAGTGGTTGCTAACAGACACTCCAACTTGAAGGTTTAATGATTCTGCAACCCAGACATTCCATTATAATGCATATTCATTAATAACAAGGCTAATAAAGATAGTACCATACGTGCACACACACACACACACACTTACATTAGGATTATTTTACAAAGTGTTTTGGTATCTGTTTATTTCTATAGAAATGGATCTAGAACACTTGAAGGATACTGTTGGAAGGCATATATTGATGACAGAAATGAGGATACAACCAAAGAGTCTCCCTGGTAAGGGTAAGAATTTTGCAAGCCTAATCTTTATGGCTTATTTTATCTTCTTTGGAGTTTAAGTATGAATTTTTGATGACAAGAGTCCCTATATATTATTATTCTATGGATAAAGTTTCCATGAATATTTTCATAATTAGTTGTACTCTGGTATTTATTAGAAAGTTAAAAGTTAGCTAGATATTTTGAGTTTTAGAAATCATTCAGTTAGAAATTAAACCATAAGTTAAATGCTATAGTAAATTAATACACCTGATGCATGTATGTTTAATTCTGTTCTACTCTCTATTTATGGCTTAAAGAAAAGGAGAAAGGCAACCTGATGAATGTGATAATAACAAGAGGAATTTAACAGATAGTAATTAATTCATTGGTTACCATTTCTCTCAATTTGATGGAAATATCAGGCATGTTTATCCCATCTCATCTGTGGTTGAGTCATTAGTGTGTTATGTAGTTTGGAGATTAAACTCGGCCTTTACTCTTGTAACATGGATAGACACACTGCTCTTTGACTTCTGGAGTGACATCAAAAGAAACAGACAACAGAGACATAATGGAGAGAGACAAAGACAACACTGCTAAAACCACTATTATCCAAAGGTGACTGTGTACATGTCCAAGGCTTTTGCCCTTGGGGAGTAACAGTTGTGCCTTCAAACTGCAAAAGGAAATGACTTCGGTAGCATATTTTAGCCAAATAACTGAAAATATAAATAAGAAAACAATAAGAATATGCCCTAAAAGAGGAAGAAGTTAGTATGCAGAGATTCTTGTTATGTATCTAAAATGCCCAGTTTTCAGCATAAAATTATGCATTATGCAAAGAAACAAAAAAATGTGACACATAATAAGGAAAATGGCATGCAACAAAAACTGCTTCTAAGAATCGAAAATACTGGATTTAAAGAACAAAACCAAAAAAATAATTATTATAAATATGTTCAAAGAACTAAATATAAAGATTATTTAGAATAAAAGGAAGTTCTGATGACAGTGTTTCATCAAATAGGGAATATATACAAAGAGAAATATATTATTTTGAAAAGAAATATATGGAAATCTTGTAGTTGAAAGTACAACTAAAATTTTAAAGAACCAGTAGAGGTTTTTAGTAACTTTCCAGTCAGAAGAAAGAATTAGCAAACTTAAAGTATGGAAATCTAGTAAAGACAGCAGAGAGATTAAACACTAGAAAATATCATTTTAAGTAATAACAGAAGAGAAAACCAGATTATTATAAATAGGGTGGTTATAGTAATAAACAGTACTTATACATGCTTTATCTTCTCTCAGTTTTGCTATAGAGTACAAAGTTACATAAATGAATAATTTTTAAAAACTGTAATAAATGAATTTTTTTATATGTTTAATATATAAAAATGGGGAAAGATAAGAAATTTAAAAAGGTTGTGAAAATAACATTATAAATCTCCCTGGAATTTAATCTTCCTAGTATAAATCTAAAGTTGATTCTAAAATTAACTACATTAGTTACATATTCTATAAATATACTAATAACCATTGGTTACACATTTAAAATGGGCATGTTGGGAGTTCCCACTGTGGCTCAGTGGTAACAACCAAACTAGTATCCATGAGGATGTGGGTTTGATCCCTGGCCTTATTCAGTGGATTGAGGATCCGGTATTGCTGTGAGCTGTAGCGTAGGTCACAGACGCAGCTCAGATCTGGCCATATAGTGACTGTGACACAGGCCAGCAGCTGTAGCTCCAATTCAACCCCTAGCCTGGGAACTTCCATTAAAAAAAAAGGACAAAAAACAAAAAATAAAATGGCCATATTGTACATTATGTTCAACATTAAAAAAAAAATAAGTTCAATGAACTACAAGCACAATAGGATTTTTTAAAATACTTAAAAACAACAGGAGAAGATTGTGAAGGAGGAAAAGTGAGGCTCTTCATAAATTAGGTTTCTTCACCACATACTATTTGTGCTCCTGTTGTTTAACCCAAGCTGCCCTCAAGGGCTATTCTCATTGCCTCCTTGCATATCTAAGGATCCACTGCTTTCTCACTTCAAATGAAACCGTTCTTATTATTATTATCTATTGGAGAAAGATCAGAGGGCTCAAGTATGTCTGCTGATGTTCTCCAGTTATGTGTTGCTTTAGTGCACATTACTTTCACAAATACCATAGCTTAATGACTGAAAACTTGTTCTGCCCACACCCAACCTGTCTTTGGTTTTAGTAGTGATGCCTCATGCAGTCTCCAATTCTGTTTAAATTGCAATGGTGATAAAAATCGTGCTGCCTCAGTAATAGCACAAACATGAAATATTTGTGAGCTTGGCCCTTTCTCCAAAGCAAGACTTCCAATCTATAATGTCAGATATGACAGGTTCCACTGCAATTACATGCTGTGTTAAAACCAAATTTTGCCCACAAAACTTTACCCAACAGGTTACCCACACTCACTGATTCTAATTATTATTTTGCAATATAAAATCTTTCAAATAATTTTTTTTCTGACATTGGACCTATATAATTGTTTCTAAATCCAGCAAATAGTAAAAACCATGTAAAGACTCAAATGAGAAAGGCATTCAATACCAATGCTCACATTCCTGCAAATTACCCATTTCTTTCTCCCTAGGGAGAAGGTCTACATGCTAAGAGAACATGAGAGGGTATTTTGTCTCTGTCCACAAATTACTGTTATTCTTTTCCATCATCGATGCCTACTTGACTTACAGTTACATAACCTTTTAAAAAAAGAATTAAAATATACCTGGACAAGCCAAAGAATTTCTGCCTCCCAGTAACACTCTGTAACTCTGATACCCATTTTTTGCAACTTGACCTGGTAAAAAATGTTATGTCCCACCTCACCAGGTGTATCCGTAACATATGAATGTGGTTTTTTAATATAATGATTTTTATTTTTTCCATTATAGTTTGTTTACAGTGTTCTATCAGCTTCTACTTTGCAGCAAAATGACCCAGTCACACATACATATATACATTCTCTTTTTCACATTATCATGTTCCATCATAAATAACTAGATACGGTTCCCTGTGCTATACACAGCAGGATCTCATTTCTCCACTCAAAATGCAATAGTTTGCATCTATTAAGCCTAGACTCCCAGTCCATCCCACTCCCTCCTCCTCCCCCTTGGCAACCATGAGTCTCTTCTCCAAGTCCATGAGTTTCTTTTCTGTGGAAAGATTCATTTGTGCTGTATAACAGATTCCAGATCTAAGTGATATCATATGGTATTTGTCTTTCTGATTTACTTTACTTAGTGTAAGAGTTTCTAGCCCATCCATGCAAATGGCATTATGTTGTTCTTTTTTATGGCTGTGTATATACACAACATCTTCTTAATCCCATATGAACATGTTTTTAATGTATACCTTGTATTGATCAAATCACTAAATATTTCTAAGGCTCAATATAATGAGGCTTATATGATTGCTAATGGCTCTTCCAATTTTAAAGTGTTTTGATTCTGTAAGTCAGATTTCATTGTCATTCTTCTATAACAAAATAATGCTAATTAAAGAATGGGTATATATATATATATATATATATGTATAACTGGTTCACTTTGCTGTACACCTGAAATAACTCAACATTGTAAAGCAACTAAATTCCAATAAAAATTTTTTTCAATGCTGATTGAAGGACTACTACACACAAAAACACATGGTAATACAGACTTTACAAAAATGTTCTGAAATTGTTTATCACTGCAGACACTAATACAGAGTCCTACCCAGATGTTACTGGAAGAAGGATACTAAAGGGTGAAATGAAGACACAATCCAAGAGGCCTCCTGGTAAGAACAAGAATGTTTCAAGTCTATTTCTGGCTTATTTATCTTCTCTAGAATTTATTTAAGTTTGAATTCGCTTACAGTATCTATATGTTGTTTTTACATCTACAATGTCTTCATAAATTCCCTCCTATAATTAGTGGAACTCCAGCAGTTATTATCAATAGAAAATTAGCTACATACTGTAAGTTTTAGAATCCTTCACTAAAAAACAAAACAAAACAAAAAAACTTATCTGTAAAAATTCTGTGCTACAGTGAGCTTGGAATATGCTTGATGGAAGCACGTCAAATACAACTCAATTCCTCCTTCAGGCTACAAGGACCGTTGCTTTGTGTTTACAAAAGCAGAAAGGCTAGTTTACAAATGCGATTATGAGAGACGTGGTACATGTTTATTTCATTGGTTACTGATTGATTACTAATTCCCTCTAGATAATCAAACTGCCAGGCGCATGTTCACTATCTCAGGTGAAGTAGAGAGCTTTAGTTTTGTTGTGTAGCTCACAGTTTATATTACCGCGCCTTGTCTTGACGTGACAGTGTTTGACACACTTGTGGATCTTTGGTGTGATGTTAAAGGCAGAGAGCTTAACAGCAAAATAAGGGGAACAGACATTCAAAGGACAAAACAACCATCATCCAAAGGAGACTAGTTTGCAGCTCGAGTCTGTGCCCCCTTAGGAGCAACATTAAAAGCTTCACACTGCAGAGCAGCAGACTTCTCTGCAAGAGAAAATACTCCGGCCTAGTCACTAAATAAGCAGGCAAACGGCAAGAGCAAACCTCCAGAGGGGAAGGGAACTCACTATCCAGATGTCCTGTGATGTATCAGCTAAACTCTCCAGGTTTTAACCCAACGCCCAAAGAAAAATATGAGACATGCGAAGAAACAGTGAAGTGTGACTCGCAGAAACTTCAGGAGGGTGGGTTTGAAAAATGGGTTGAGCAGTGAGAGGGTATTTATTGTGAAGGAGGGAACTGCGATTCTTACTAAATTGCTTTAGCCTATGCCTTTTCCCCTCTGCTCCCAAACGCTCTTCTTAATGCTTCCTTGCTTACATAAGCATCCTTACATGCTGTTTTCAACTGGGCCTGTCATCCTTGACCTCTACCCATTAGAGAAGAAGCAGAGAGCCCCAATTACATCTACTAATATCCCTCATTTTGCATTGCTGTAGCTCATACTGCTCTCACAAAATGCAATTATGTACTTGCTGAAGCTTGTTTGTCCAGTCTGAGGTACTTTGGATCATTTTGGTAATGATACCCCAAGCTGGCCTCCTCCTCTTTGCATTTTGGCTCCAAGGGTCACAGTACAATCTTTCATACTTAACTCCTGGTCTCAGCCACTACGGCAAGGTAAGATCCACCTTATGGTGTCAGGTTCTGGAGCAGCTTCCAGCCTCGGGTACATGCTCCTCTGTAACCAGCTTTCAGTTTACTGGACACCTTATTTGACCCAAGTCACCAATCCTACTTACCCCTTTTTTAGCATGAAGTTTTCTTTAATAAGTTTCACGTAGTTTTCCCCTCCTTTGACCTAGCTAGTGGTTTCTAAGCCCTGCAAAATGTTCAGATCACAGGAAGAGCTCAAACGGAATGAATGGGATGCAGTCCCAGTGCTGATACCGTTACAGATTGACCCAGTTTCCCCTGCCCAGCTACAAGGTGTACATCCCAAGAGGACCTGGTAGGCAGTTTTGCTTAGACGGCAGAATATCTTGTTCTCCCTCTGCACCATTGGTGTCTCCTTGATTTACGTAACCTGAGAAATGGCGTGAGATGGTCTTGAGAGAGTCAAAGAATTGCTTCCCGGTAGTAACTTGCTGTGAAATGGAACCATGGTTGGTTACTTGACCAGTGGGGGGAAAAGATGCCATGTCCCTCCCAGTAAGCATATCCTTACAGTCTGAGAGTGCTCTTAGTGTCAGTTTGGAAGATAGATATCCTTTACATGAACTTCCCAGGATGATTAAATTTGTATGAAACCCAGCATTGTCTATAGAGAGCACTGGTTAAGGAATTACGAGGCATCAGCTTATGCTCTGTATGTGTTCCCAGTCGAGTCACAAAACATCTCTAAGCTGCAATATCATGAGGCTTATATGATTGCTAAGAGCCCTTCAAATTCTACTGTTTTATGACTGTGCAATGCAGACATTATATCATTTCCCTTCTGTAATAACAAATACTGAATAAGTACTACACACACACACACACACATACACGTGTTAAAAGTTATCTTAGAAAGTGTTTTGTAATCTGTTTTATATCTACAGAGACTGATATAGAACACAGAACAGATAATGGCAGAAGAGCAAAAATAAGTGGTAAAATCAAGGCACATCTTAAGAGTCAACCTGGTAAGAATGAAAATTTTTCAAGTCTAATGTTTATGATTTATATCTTTTCCAGGATATGTAATTATTTATGCATCATTAATGACAAGCTATATTTGTTATTATTAATGGGCAAAAATATTCATAAATTCACTTTCATAATTTAACTCTAATATTTACTACCAATGGAAATTTCTCTGGATATTGCTAGTTTTTAGTCATCCATTTAGAAAGTAATACATAAATCTAGTGCTCTAATGACTTTAGAATATGCTTATTTTAAATATTCCCAACTGCTGTTCTACTCATTTTCATTGTTGTCCTAGAAGAGAAGAAGCAAAAAGGCTAGTTTATGAGTCTTTTATTTTTTTTTTTTGGTCTTTTTGTCTTTTTAGGGCACCCATGGCGTATGGAGGTTCCCAGGCTATGGGTCTAATAGGAGCCTCCAGCCTGCGCCACAGCCACACTAGATCAGAGCCACATCTGTGACCTACACCACAGCTCTCTGCAACACCGGATCCTTAACCCATTGAGTGAGGCCGGGGATCGAGCCCGAAACCTCATCCATTCCTACTTGGATTCGTTTCTGCTGTGCCATGACAGGAACTCCTGTGAGTCTTATAAGAAGAGGAATATAGCATTTATTTTATATGTTACATAATTAAGTAGACAAGTAAATTTATTTCTCTACCAGAGTGGAGTTCTCTCACTGAATTTTAAAATTTACTGATACCACTTTAGATCTGCAGCAATAGAGTTACATGCATTTCTCTTTGATACAAGAAATACTATAGTTATGAACTTCTTGCAGAATTGATGCTGAAAGCCAGAATTTGAAAGTAACTGAATCTTTAGACAAAAGCACCAAGTGTGTTTTACCTGAAATTAAATATTAAGGCAAGTTTTCTGTAACTTTGGTTTTGAATGATTTTTTTGATTATATTCCCACTTTTATTCCTGGAAAAAAGTAGTTAAAATTAACCAAATAAAAATTATTTACTCTTACAGCTATTAACTAGGGAAAAGCTGGTGGTGTAAAAATAAAATTGTTTTACCAAGCAGTTAGATTTGTTTTGTATTTTATTTTAACTAATTTGGAATATAAGCCATTTTTCCATGTCTTTAATTATCAGAGTTTTTGTTTAGGATCTTTGAAATAATTTTTGTTTCATTGTTGCTTATGTTATAGTAGGAATCCTTGTCAATATGAATAACAACCTTAGACAAGCAGTAAAGTGCTCTTATTTACATTATTCAATTTAAAATGTCATGCCTTTTAACAACAAAATTTAGTTATTTTATACTTATTAATGGTAAATTTGTAACTAAATGCTCTAAATCAAATTCAAAAGAAACTGCTAAGAGGAAGGAAGTTGCAGTGAATGTACTGATCACATATAGAAATGAAAAAAACGTTATGTCCCACCTTAACAGGAACATCCCTACCAAATGAATGCGTTTTTAATGTACATTCAATATACAATTAAATATGACAGAAAGTTATATTTATTAGGAAAAACTCTAGAATGACTGAATTTGCAAAACACTTTGTATTGCATGAAAAAAGTCCTAGTTAAGGAACTATGAGGCATCAGTTTACAGATCAGTTTTGTCATTACCTGGATATGTGGCTGAGGTCAAATCACTCAACATTTCTAAGCCTCACTATAATGAAGTTTATAAGATTGCTAATGGCTCTTCCAGTTCCAGGGTATTATGTCTGCAATTCAGACATTTCATTTTAGTTCTTCTCCTGTAATAAAGAAAAAACACTAATTAAAGGACACACATATAAACATACACATGTTATTATTTAACTTACAAAAGTATTTTGGGAGTTCCCCTTGTGGCTCAGTGGTAATGTACCCAACTCTAGTATCCATGAGGATGTGGGTTCAGTCCCTGGCATTGCTCAGTGGGTTAAGGATCCAGCATTGCCATGAACCGTGGTGCAGATTACAGATGTGGCCCAGATCCTGCATTGCTCTGACTGGTATAGGCTGGCATCTGTAGCTCTGATTCAATCCCTAGCCTGAGAACTTCCATATGCTGCAGAAGCAGCCCTAAAAAAGCATTTCAAAACTTTATTTCTACAGATGCTGATATACAACTCTTCCCAGATGCTATTGGAAGAGGTTTTATGAAGGATGAATTCAAGATACAACCCATGAGTCATCCCAATAAGAATAAGAATATTTCAGGTATATTTCTTTTTTCTCTCCTCTGGAGTTTATTTAACTTTGGATCTTTAATAACTATAGTACCTATATGCTATTATAGAGAATAAAAAGTCTTCATAAATTCCCTCCTATAATTACTGGAACTTTAGCCATTACTATCAATAGAAAATTAGCTAAATATTGTTAATTTTAAAATTCATTCAACTAAAAAGTGATCCAGGAGTTCCCGTCGGGGCGCAGTGGTTAACGAATCCAACTAGGAACCATGAGGTTGCGGGTTCGGTCCCTGCCCTTGCTCAGTGGGTTAACGATCCGGCGTTGCCGTGAGCTGTGGTGTAGGTTGCAGACGCGGCTCAGATCCTGCGTTGCTGTGGCTCTGGTGTAGGCCGGTGACTACAGCTCTGATTAGACCCCTAGGCTGGGAACCTCCATATGCCGCGGGAGCGGCCCAAGAAATAGCAGAAAGACAAAAAAAAATAAAAAATAAATAAGTAAATTTTAAAAAAAAGTGATCCATAACAATTCAATGATATAGTGAGCTTGGAATATGCTTGATGGAAGCATTTAAAATGCTATTCTACTCACTTTCTTTTTTCAGGTTAGAAGGATAGTTTTTATTTGTCAGTGTGAAAAAGCTAGTTTATGAATGGGATTAAAATAGGGATTTAGCAGGTAGTTATTTCATTGGTTACTATTTCCCTTTACATAAATAAACTATCAGGCACATTTTTAATATCTCAGGTGAAGTAGTTGTCTTTAGTTTTGTTGTATAGTTCATAGCTTATACTATTGCCATTGTCTTGGCTTTAGCATTCTTGGTCTTTGGTGTGATATTAAATGAGCAGAGAGCTTAGAAAAATAAGGGAAAGAGGAGTTATCATTGTGGCTCAACCAGTTACAAACCTGACTAGTATCCATGAGGATGTGGGTTTAATCCCTAGCCTCGCTCACTGTGTTAAGGATCCTTGCGCTATGATGTAGGTCACAGATGTGACTCTGATCCGCATTGCTGCTGCTGTGGCAGCTGCAGCTCAAATTTGACCTCTAGCCTTGGATCTTCCATATGCCGCAGATGTGGCCCTAAAAAGCTAAAAAATGGGGTGGGTGGGGAGACACTCAAAAGAATCTTTCTTAAAACAACTGCCATTAAAGATGGCAGAGTAATAACTCTGAGTTCACGTTAGCTCATGGACACTGAAAAATTACAGCTGTTTACAGAACAGCTATCAATACAAAATACTGGAACCTATCAGGAAAAGATCTTCCACAACTAAGGATATAAAAAAGAACCACACAAGATGGATAGTAGGGGCAGAGTCATGGTTTATTCAAGTCCCTGGCTAGGGCAACTCATGAGTGGGAGAATAATTACAATAGTCAAGATTCTCACAAAGGAGTAAGGAGTCTGAGCCCCATATCATGCTGCCTAGCACAAAGGTCCTACCTGCACCAAGAAGATGAGTCCTCAGAATATTTGACTTTGAGGCCTAATGGGTCTTGCTTTCAGGAGTTCCAGAGGACTTTCTGAATAGAGACTTCACTCTCAAAGGGCACATGCTATAGGATCGAGTGTATAGGCAATAATTTAAAGGAGTCTGGATCAGACCTATCTGCTAATCTTGAAGGGTCTCCTTGAGGACATGGACACTGATAGCAGCCATTCTTGGGAGTTTGTTCTACCATATGGACACTGGTGCTGCACTACCACTTTGGAATCCTCTCTCTAACATTAGCCTCAGGATCCAGCCCCACAACTAACTACCAACCAATAAGCACCAGTACTGGGATGACTCAAACCAGGCACCTAACTGGAAGGTGACACAGCCTGACCCATCAGAAGAGAGCCAGGAACCTCTGAGCCCAAAACCACCCCTGAAAACAGCCCTACACACTGGAGAGTCCTGGACCTGGCCCCACACACCAATGCCCAGGGCACTAGACCCAAGACCCCCCCAGGGCCCTATAGCCACAGAACCCAGGACCCAGATCCACCCAGCAGTGGGCAGGCACCAACCCTAGAATCACTGCCTCTGCCAACAATAAGCTTGTTGCAGCTTTGGAATCAGTCTCTCCAACCACTATGCCAGTAACAAACCCAGGACAATGGCATCTCTATAGTCTGTGGACCCAGACCACCCACCAGCAGGAAAGCACCTGCCCTACAACCAGCTGGGCTTTATTCCTGGCCATGAGGAGTCTGCCATAGCTTCAGGGCCAGCCTCACCCGTGAGTGGGTGGATATCATCCGCAGGAAAATGCAGGCCTACAGCATGCAGACCCAGCCTACCCCCCAGGAGGCCAACACCACTACTGGGATCGGCTGAGCTCTGGCACCACCTGACAATAGGACAGCACAAGGAACTAGACCCACCCACTAGCAGTCCAACACCATCTATGGGACCCGGAGCCCTGCAGCCATACCCCAGGACCTGTCACTACCAGGTGAGCCAGTGCTACCCCCTGGACCTGGCTCTACCCCACTGGTAGGCTGGCACCAGCCCCAGGACTTCCTGGACATGACTCCTGGATGGACTAACCCCAGTTCCCCCCAGGGTTCCACAGCCAGCAACCTCATGACCCAAACCTGCCAATCAGTTGCTAGCAGCCTCTGCACAGGAAGGGCCTGGTAAATAACTGGAGCCAATGAAGCCAACCAAGCCACTCATACCAGTCAGCTTTCCACAGCAAAAGGATCCACACAGCACATATAGGGGTACCCATAGAGAATATAGTTCTGATGACAAGAGGGGAGTATACTACTGGAATTCATAGGAAATCTCTTTAAAAAAGCCCTCTTCCCCAAGGTTGGGAAATGTAATCCTCCTCTAGATATATAGAAATATGAACAGCAAATTAGACAAAATAAATCAACTGGGAAAAATATTCGAAATGAAGGAATAAGTTACACCCCCAGAAGAAGACAAGGAGATACACAACTACTTAAGAAGGAATTCAAGGCAATGATCCTAAACAACCTGGGAGAAGAATGGATGGACAGATTGAGAAATTAGAAGTTTTGTTTGTTTGTTTGTTTGTTTGTTTTAGAGCCACACCTGTGGCATATGGAAGTTTACAGGCTAGGGGTCAAATTGGAGCAGCAGCTGCTGGCCTACACCATAGCCATATCAATGCCATATCTGAGCCATTTCTGTGACCTAAACCACAGCTCACAGCAAAACTGGATCCTTAACCCACTGAGAGAGGCCAGGGATTGAACCCACATCCTTATAGATACTAGCCAGGTTCGTTTCCATTGAGCCACAACAGGAACTCTGAAAAATTAGAAGTTTTAAACAGATTTGGAAAATATAAAGAAAAATAAACAGAGATGAAGAATGCAATAACTGATATGAAAAATATACTAGAAGGAATCAGTAGTAGACTAAATGGTACATAGGAACAGACCAGTGATCTGGAAGACAAGAGTAGTGGAAATCACTGATGCCCAGCAGAAAAAAGAAAAAAGATTGAAAAGAAAGGAAGAGACTTCTGGAACAACATCAAGCCACTAATATTCACATTAGATGAGTCCCAAAAGGGCAAGAGAAAGAAAGAGGGGCAGAGAACATATTTAAAGACATAATAGTTGAAAATGTCCCTAACTTGGGAGATGGTAAAGAAAAAATAAAAGTCTAGAAATCCCAGAGAGTCCCAAACAGGATCAGCCCAAAGAGGAACTCACCAAGACACATTGTAATTAAAAAGGCATAAATTGAAGATAGAGAATATTAAAAGCAGCAAGAGAAAAACAATGTTACATACAGTGGCATGCCTGTAAGGCTATCATCTGACTTTTCAGCAGAAACTTTGCAGGACAGAAGGGAGTGGCAAATGTATTTATGGATGAAAAGGAATAACCTAGAACCAAGAAAGCTCTATCCAGCAAGGCTGTCATTCAGATTTCATGGGGAGATCAAAAGCTTAACAGGCAATCCAAAGCTAAAAGAGTTCTATACCACCAAACCAGCTTTACCAGAAATATTAAAGGGATATCTCTAAGCAAAAAAAAAAAAAAAAAAAGAAAAGGCCACAACTAGAAACATGAAAATTATGAAAGGAAAAAGCTCATCAGTAAATGCAAATATATAGTAAAAGTAGAAAATCAACCATATTCAAAGCTAATAGGAAGGATTAAATATAAAAGTAGTAAAAGCATCTATATCCACAATATGATGTTAAGAAATACAGAAATAAATGTAAAATATGATCAAAAACCAGTAATCATGAGGGGAGAAGAGTACATATTAAGGATTGTTAAAATGCGTTTGAAATTAAGAGATCAGGATTTAAAACAATCAGGTTTATACATAATGGGGGGGGAAATTGCTATATATAAATCTCATGGTAACCAAAAACAAATTCTGAAATAAATACACACTCAAAAAAAGAGGAATCCAAACATAATACTCAATATCAAATCTTTCTCATCAAACTACAAGAGAGGGAAAGAAATAGAAGGGAAGAAAAAAACACGTAGAAAACCAATACTAAAAACTATTAACAAATGGACAATAAGAACGCACGTCAATAATTATTTGAAGTTTAAATGGAATAAATGCTCCAATCAAAAAACATAGGAGTTCCCGTCGTGGCGCAGTGGTTAACAAATCCGACTAGGAACCATGAGGTTGCGGGTTCGATCCCTGCCCTTGCTCAGTGGGTTAACGATCCGGCGTTGCCGTGAGCTGTGGTGTAGGTTGCAGACGCAGCTCGGATCCCGCGTTGCTGTGGCTCTGGTGTAGGCCGGTGGCTACAGCTCCGATTAGACCCCTAGCCTGGGAATCTCCATATGCTGCAGGAGCGGCCCAAGACCAAGAAATAGCAAAAAGACCAAAAAAAAAAAAACCATAGAGTGGGAGTTCCTGTCATGGTGCAGTGGTTAACGAATCTGACTAGGAACCATGACCATGAGGTTCCTAGTCAGTGGGTTGACAATCCAGCGTTGCCGTGAGCTGTGATGTAGGCTGCAGACGCGGCTCGGATCTGGCATTGTTGTGGCTCTGGCATAGGCTGGTGGCTGCAGCTCCGATTCGACCCCTAGCCTGGGAACCTCCATATGCCGCAGGAGTGGCCCAAGAAATAGCAAAAAGACAAAAAAAAAAAAAAAGCATAGAGTGGGAGTTCCCTTCATGGCTCAGCAGTTAACAAACCCGACTAGGATCCATGAGGATGCAAGTTCAAAACCTGGCCTCACTCAGTGGATTAAGGATCCTGCATTGCTGTGGTTGTGGTGTAGGCCCACAGGTACAGCTCCAATTCGATCCCTAGCCTGGGAACTTCCATATGCCATGGATGCAGCACTAAAATAAAAAAAAAGCAAAAAAAAAAAAGAAAGAGTGGTTGAATGAATGTAAAAACAAGACCCTTATATATGCTGCCTAAGAGAGATTCATTTTAGATATAAAGACATATACATACTAAAGGTGAAAAGAAGGGAAAAAGGCAAGCAAAAGAAAGCCTAGGTTGCAATAGTTATATCAGACAAAATAGACTTTAAGACAAATATTATAATAAGAAACATACATAAGGATATTTTGTAATGATCCAAAGGCTTAATCCAAGAAGATGATATAACAATGGAAAACTATATTCATCCAACATAGGAGCTCCTAAATAAATAAAACAAATATTAATGGACATAAAGGGGGAAACAGTAACACAATAATAGTGAGAAACTTTAAAACCCTACATCAATTGGCCTTTAATGACACAGTAGACCATGTGGACTTAATAGATGTATAGAACATTCCATCCAGCAGCAGTAGAACATAATTCAAGTCCACCTAGAACATTCTCAAGGTTAGATCACATAATTTCCCACAAAGCAAGCCTGGAGTAAACTGAAATCATAACCAGTATATTTTCCTGGTTGATACTGGTTGTGCTGTGGAAGTGGCCCTAAAAAGACAAAAGACAAAAAAAAAAGAAAGAAAGAGAAAAAACTACAAAATACACAAACATGTGGAGCTAAACAACATGCAACTAAACAACGAATGAATCACTGAAAAAATCAAAGAGGAAATCATAAAATACTTAGAGACATGAAAATGAAGACAAAACAATCCAAAATCTAAGGGACACATTACAAGTAGTTCTAAAATGAAAGTTTATACCAGTGAATACGAACCTCAGAAAACATGAAAAGTCTTTGAAAAGATAAACAAAATTCACAAATCTTTAGCCAATCTCTTCAAGAATAAGATACAGGGCCCAAATCAGTAAAATCAGAAATGAAAAAAGAGCTTAAAACTGATGCCACAGAAGCACAAAGGATCATAAGAGATTGCCAGTGGAAACCATATGGCAATAAAATGGACAATTCAGAAGAAATATGCAATCTCCCAAGAGTGAACCAAGAAGAAAAAGAAAATATGAACAGACTAATTACCAGTAATGAAATTGAATTAGTAATTAAAACAAACAAAGTCCAAGAAGAAAGGGCTTTACTGGAGAATTCTATGAAAAAACTAAGGAAGACTTAACGCCTATACTTCTCAAAGTACTGCACAAAATTGCAGAGGAAGACATGCTTCCAAAGTCATTCTGTGAGGCCAGCATCACATGTTACCAAAATCAAAGAAAGATAATACAGGAAAGAAAATTGCACAGATGAACACAGATGCAGAAGTCATCAACAAAATATTAGCAAACTGAATTCAACAACACAAAAAGTTCATACACCACAGTCAAGTGGGATTTATCCAAGGATGCAAAGATGTTCCAATATCTACAAGTCCATCAATGGGATACATTACATCAACAAACTGAAAAATAAAAACTATATAATTATCTCAACAGATGCAAAAAAAGATTTTGACAAAATTCACCATCCATTTATTATAAGAACTCTCCAGAAAGGGAGTATACAGAGAATATACCTCAACATAATAAAAGTCATAAATGATAATCCCACAGCTAACATCATACTCAAGTGAGAAATAAAAACATTTCCTCTAAGATGGAACAAGAATAGGATGCCCATGCTGGCCACTTTTATTCAACATAGTATTGGAAGTCCTAGCCACCACAATAAGACAAAAGAAATAGAAGGAATCCAAATTGAAAAGGGAAAACTAGGAGTTCCCATGGTAGCACAGCAGTAGAATCCAACTAGTATCCATGAGGATGCAGGTTCGATCCATGGCCTTCCTCAGTGGGTTAAGGACTCAGCATTGCCATGAGCTGTGGTGTAGGCTGCAGACGCAGCTCAGATCTGGCATTGCTGTGGCTGTGGCATAGGACAGCAGCTACAGCTCAGATTCAACCCCTAGCCTGGGAACTTCCATGTCCCATGAGTGTGGCCCTAAAAAGACAAAAAAAAAAAAAAAAGGAGGGGGGAACTAAAATTGTCGCTATTTGTAGACAACATGATACTATACAAAGAGAATCCTAAAACAACTACCAAAAATATACTAGTGCTCATCAATAAATTCATTAATTTTCAGGATACAAAATTAATATAGAGAAATATATTGCCATTCTATACACTAATAACAGACTATTGGAAAGAGAAATTAAGGAAATTATCCCATTTACAGTTGCATCAAAAAGAATAAAATACTTAGGAATAAACTTACCTAAGGAGGTTAGACACTGAGGAAAGGAATCGAAGATGACATAAACAGATGGAAATATGTACTATGTTTATGGATTGGTAGCATTAGTATTTGTTTAAAAACACCATATTACCCAAGGCAATCTACAGATTCAATGCAATTCTTATCAAATTGCCAATGGCATTTTTTACGATTAGAAATAATTGTAAAATAGTATGAAAATAAACAAACAAAAAAACCAAATAGGCGAAACAGTCTTGAGAGAGAAGAACAGAGCTGGTGGTAGCATGGTCCCTAACTTCAGACTATACTACAAGGGTCCACTAATCAAAACTGTGTGATACAGGTACAAAATCAGACATAGATCACAGGAAAAGAGTAGAGAGCCCAGAAATAAGCCCACACACGTATGGGCAATTAATCTACAACAAGGGAGATAAGAATGTGAAATGGAGAAAAGGGAAGTCTATTCAGTAAGTGGTGCTGGGGAAACTGAACAGCTACAAGAATGAAATTAGAATATTCTCTAATTAGATTATTCTCTTTAGTCTATACAAAACTAAACACAAAATGGATTAAAGACATAACTGTAAAACTGGAAGCAGTGAAGGAGTGTTGTCTTTTCTCCACATCCTCTCCCGCATTTGTTGTTTGTTGATTTGTTAATGATGGCCACTCTAACTGGTGTGAGGTGGTACCTCTTCGTTGTTTTGATTTGCATTTCTCTAATAATTAGTGATGTTGAGCATTTTTTCATGGGCCTGCTGGCCACCTGTAAGTCTTATTTGGAGAAATGTTTATTTAGGTCTTCACCCCATTTTTCAATTGGGTTGTTTGTTTTTTTGTTGTTGAGTTGGATGAATTGCTTGTATGTTTTGGAGATTAAAACTGTGTCTATTGCATCGTTTGCAAAAGTTTTCTCCCATTCCGGGTTGTCTTTTAATTTTTTTTAATGGTTTCCTTTGCTGTCCAGAAGCTTTTGCATTTAATTAGGTCCCATTGATTTATTTGTGTCTCTGTTGTCTTTATTCTAGGAGGTGGGTTAAAAAAGATGTTGCTGTGATGTATGTCAAAAAACATTCTGCCTATGTTTTCCTATATGAATTTTATAGTATCTGCCTTAAATTTAGGTCTTTAATCCATTTTGAGTTTATTTTTGTGTATGGCATTAGAAAATGTTCTAATTTCATTCTCTTACATGTGGTTGTCCAGTTTTCCCAGCACCATTTATTGAAGAGACTGTCTTTCCTCCATTGTATATTCTTGCCTCCTTTGTCATAGATTAGTTAACCACAGGTACTCGGGTTTATTTCTGGGCTTTCCATCCTGTTCCAATGATTTATATATCTGTTTTTGTGCCAGTACCATACTGTTTTGATGAATGTAGCTTTGTAGTCAAGTGTGAAGTCAGGGAGCCTGATTCCTCCAGTTCCTTTTTTTCTTTTCAATATTGCTTTGGCTATTCGAGGTCTTTTGTGTTTCCATTTAAATTTTAAAATATTTTGCTCTGGTTCTAAGGAATGTCATTGATAATTTAATAGGGACTCCATTCTCCTTAGTTATATCTATTGGAAAAAGACCAGAGGGCCTAAAATATATTAGGTAATGTTCCCTAACTGTGTGTGGCTATAGATGATATTACTTTCACAAAATGTTGTTACTTATTGAAAACCTGCCTGCCTACTCTGATGCATTTGTGTTTATTTTGTTCATGATG
Source organism: Phacochoerus africanus (assembly GCF_016906955.1). Taxonomy (NCBI): domain Eukaryota; kingdom Metazoa; phylum Chordata; class Mammalia; order Artiodactyla; family Suidae; genus Phacochoerus; species Phacochoerus africanus. The sequence goes on from NC_062555.1 coordinate 61,314,423, forward strand.
CGCCAGGTCATACCCTCTCTGTAAAGAATGCCGTATGGTTACATTAGTGTGACCTTTTACATTTATTCATGGGCTCAGCCATTTCCTCAAAGAAGACTTCTACTGGATAATATCAGGATGATGACAGGTTTACAGCAACACTTACACGCTCTACTAGAACTAACATTCATGCACTAAACTTTTGACCCAGGAAAACAGGCATTCAAACAGAGCCCTTTGTTAAAACCACTAACATTAAAAAGGCAACTGTATGCCCTAGGATAAACCCTTTAGGTCCCCAATCCTAGGCATCCTTATCTCAGTATGAACACCTTTTTAGTAACTTTCATGTATTTTTTATGTCATCAAACATAGATAATAGTTGTTAATTATACCAAAAAATTCAAATTACTTTAAAACTCAAATGGAAAAGGATCTAATCAGAATCCTGGTTCTGGTACAATTTCACCATTTCCTCCTTACAAGACATAAAGTCTACATGCTAGAGGAAACTTAGAGGCACTTTTTCTCAACCCAGTGGACATCGCATTATTCTTTAAATCAGTAATGCCTACGTGATTTACAGTTATATAACCTAAAAGGGAATTAAAATTTTCCTTGGTAAGTCAAAGAATCTCTGGCTCATGGTAAGTTTCTGTGGCTGAGAAGACTGTGATTTACATTTCTTTGTTGGAAAAAGTGTTTTGTGCCGCACTGGGTATATCCCTACAGAATAAGTATCCTTTTAATATAAACCTGGAAATTATATTATTATCGTACCTTTTCTAAGATGATTTCAACTTGTATGAGAGGCAGCACCATATAGGAAAAGCACTGGTTTGGGTATTGCAGAAAAAGCACTTTTTAAGCACAAAGTAGTACATCAATTTTGTCCTTCCCTGGATATTTGGTTTTGGTCAAATAGTAAATATCTCTAAGCTTTAATATAATGTGGATTATATCATTGCTTCATTTGTTCTACGTTAAGATTTTGTGATTCTCCAAACCAGATATTTTGATATAATCCATTGTACATAATAACAGTTGCTAATTAAGTTAGTGCTGCGCGCGCGCGTGCGCGCGCGCGCGCGTGCACACACACACACACACACACACACACACACACATACACACACACCTTTGTATGTAAATGGTTACCAAGCAAAATGATTTGAAATTTGTTCCTTCTGCAGGGACTAATGTAGAAGGCTTGAGAGATAAAACTATAAGAGGTATACAAAAGGGACAATTCAAGACGCGATCGATGAATCTCCCTGGTAAGAACAAGAATTTTACAAATCTAAGATTTCAGGTTTACTTATCTTCTCTGGAGTTTAATTAAATAAGGATCATTAATAACATCAGAATCTATGGTTTATTATTACATGGACAAAATTTTCAAGATTTCCTTCCTTTAATTAGCTGAATTTTTGTTATTAAATATCAGTATAAAACTAGCTACACATTAGTTTTAGAACTCACTCATTTAGGATGTAATCCATAAAAACCAATACTTTAATATCCTTAGAGTATGTTTGGTACTAATATGTCCAATTACATTCTATTTAACTGCTATGTTTGGCTTAGAATTTTCAAGTGCGGAAAGGCTCGCTGAGGAATGTGATAAGAAGAATGTAACAGATGGTTATCTCAGTGATTATCAATTCCCTCTTTATTAGATCTGGAGTAACAGGGTTAGACACACTTCTTTATGCTGTTTTCAGTGATACTGAAAGAAGACACCTTAATACAGAAAAAAAAGGGAAACAGACATTCAAACAGAGCCCTGTTAAAAGCACAAATATCAAGAGGCAGCTGTGTGCATGCCCAAGGATGTGTCCGCTGTGGAGCAACATGTTTGGCTTCACACCTCCGGGGAAAGAGATATCAGTAAGATACCTCTGAGAAGTCACTGTAAACAAACAAATGAGCAAGCAAACAAGCATGCTAAGCAACAAGCCCCAAAAAGGGGAACAGAAATCAGAATCCAGAGGTGCTGTATTATCTAAAATGTCCAGGTATTAGCAAAAAAAAATTGATGTGCATGGAAAGAGTAAATTGTGATACAAGCACAAGAAAAAGCAAGAAACAAAATATCCTTGTGAGAATCCTAGGTGTTAGACTTAGCATAAAATGACTGCCTAGCAGTTATTATAAATGTGTTCAAAATATTAAAGGAAACCATGCAAGAAGAAATCAAAGTTATAAAAATATTTCATCAAAAAGACAGTTTCAAACTAAAATTAAAAATTAATGTAAAAGAACCAGATGCAAATTCTGTGGTTGAAAATGCGCAATAAGTTAAATGAAAGTATCACCTCAGGGGTTCAAGAGATTTGATTGGTCTGAAGAAAGAAACAGCACACTTAAAGTAATGGGAATGCTAGGGGAACAGAGAAAGGAGCGGTAAAAATATATGAAAAGATGGCTGAAAACTATGAAAACTATTCAATGAAAATTATAAACCTACACATTCAAGCTCAATGAAATTTAAGTAGGATAAGCACAGAGAAATACACAACTAGACCCATCATAGTAAAAACATTGAAAGACTAGGACAAAAATAAGTTCTTGAAAGCAACAAGAGAAAACCAAATGATGGTGTAAAACAGAACCCTCATAACTATCATTTAGCAACAGAAGCTATGGAGGCCAGAAGGCAGTAGGATGGGGAATTGAAATGATAAAAGCAAAATCTGTCATCCAAGAAAATTATATCAGGCAAACTATCTCTCAAAAATGAAGGTGAAATAAAGAGATTCCCAAACAAACAGAAAAGACAACCTACAGACTGGAAGAAAATATTTGCAGATGATATGACCAACAAGGACTTAATTTCAAAAATGCATAAACAGCTTATATAATTCAGTAACAAAAAATTAACACCCAATCAAAAAATGGACGGAAAATCTGAATAGGCATCCTCCAAAGAAGACATACAGATGGCCAATAGGCACATGAAAAGATGTTCAACACTGCTAACTATTAGAGAAATGCAAATTAAAACTAAAATGAGATACCACCTCACATCAATCAAAATGGCCATCATTAAAATGGGAACTCTCCTACTCTGTTGGCAGGAATGTAAATTGGTGCAGCCATTGTGGAAAACAGAATGGAAGTTCCTGGAAAAAACTAAGAGTTGCCGTATGATCCAGCAATCCCACTCTTGGGCACATATCCAGACAAAACTATAGTTTGAAAAGATACATGCCCCACAGTATTTATTGCAGCACTATTTACAATAGCCAAGACATGGAAACAACAGAAATGTCCATCAAGAGATAAATGGATATAGACGTGTTTCATATATATATATACACACAACTTGGAATGGACCTAGAGCTTATCAGACTAAGAGAAAAAGAAAGACAAATACCATATGATATCACTTAAATGTGGAATCTAAAAAACGACACAAATCAGCATATCTGTGAAACAAAACAGATTCACAGGGATAGAGAACAGACTTATGGTTGCCAAGTCATGGGGGAGTGAGGGAGGGAGGAACTGGGAGTTTGGGATTAGTAGAGGCAAACAATTTTATATGTAATGGATAAACAACAAGGTTCTACTCTATAGCACAGGGAACTATATTCAATATCCTGTGATAAGCCATAATGGAAAAGAATATATATATATATGAATTATGTATCATATAATTATGGAAATGAATATATATTATATAATTATATATATAATTATATATTCAGAAGTTAACCCAACATTGTTAATCGTAATAAATCAATTATAATTCAATAACTTTTTTTTAAATGAAATTCCCAAGTAAATAAAACTGCAGTGAATCCAATGCTAGCAGACCCACTTTACAAGAAAAGCTAGAGAAGGTTCTTACCACTGAAAGTGAGTGATCTCACACAGTAATTTGAATCCACAAAAATGAAATAAAAATAAAACAAACCAAAAAAACATGGCTTAGAGTAATTCTTCTATTACAAAAGACCATATAAATGTATATTTGTCTCTTTTTTCCCTTAATTGATTTAAAAAATAATTGTATAACACAATAGGTATAAAACGTATTCTTGGGCTGCTAACATATAGACATGTAATGTGTTACACAAGAGTACTGCAAAGAACATGGTGTGAACAAGGATGAATTTAAATCAGAAAATGACACTAGATGGCAACTTGAATCCATAGCAACCAATGAAAAGAACCAAAGATTGTGAATGAAAATGATAATGTAACAACACTATAAATATTACATATGTGCACTAATTTTGTCTCTCAGCTTCTTTAAAAGTTATAAAGTTTCATAAAAAATTATAGCAGGAGTTCCCGTCGTGGCGCAGTGGTTAACGAATCCGACTAGGAACCATGAGGTTGCGGGTTCGATCCCTGCCCTTGCTCAGTGGGTTAACGATCTGGCGTTGCCGTGAGCTGTAGGTTGCAGACGCGGCTCGGATCCCGCGTTGCTGTGGCTCTGGCGCAGGCCGGTGGCTACAGCTCCGATTAGACCCCTAGCCTGGGAACCTCCATATGCCATGGGAGCGGCCCAAGAAATAGCAACGACAACAACAACAAAAAAAGACAAAAGACAAAAAAAAATTATAAAAACAATTTTAACCATGTCTTTAAATACAAGTGTAATGAATAATGCAATTGCATAAAATGGGAATAAAGGAATAAAACTACATGAGAATCATATTTCTACATTTTCCTAGAATTAGTATAAATCTGAAGTTGATTCTAAAATGAACTATGCTGATTGTTGTACATTCTATGACTATACATTTAAAAGGAGCATATTGTATATTATGTTAAACATTAAAAAAAACAGTTCAGTGAACTCCAAGCACAATAGGAATTTTTTAAATACTTTAAAACAATGAGAGGAGATGGTGAAGGGGGAAAATTGTGGCTCTTAATAGTTTTCTTCACCACATACCATAAATGCTCCTCATGTTTAACCCAGTCTCCCCTCAAGGGCTATTCTCATGGCCTCCTTGCGTATCCAAGGATCCACTGTTTTCTTACTTCAGATGAATCAGTTCTTCTTCTTCTTATCTATTGGAGAAAGATTGAGTATGTCTGCTAAGGCTCTCCAGTTATGTGTTACTTTAGTGCACATTACTTTCACACATACAATAGCTTAATGACTGAAAACTTGTTCTGAAACCAACCCAAACTTTGGTTTTAGTAATGATACCACATGTGGTTTCCAACTCTGTTTAGGTTGCAGTGGTGATAAACTTCTGCCTGAGTGACAGTGCAAACTTGAAATACTCGTGGGCCTGGCCGTTGCTCCAAAGCAAGACTTCCAATCTATAATATCAGATAGGACAGGTTCCAGCTTCAGTTACCTGCTGCGTTAGAACCAAATTTTGCCCACAAAACTTATACTTTATCCCGGTCTACAAACTGCTTATTATTCTTTACCATCTCTAATGCCTCCTTGATTTACAGTTACATACCTTTAAAAAAAAAAAAAAAGAAATCAGGAGTTCCCGTCATGGCTCAGCCGTTAGTATCCATGAGGACATGGTTTCGATCCCTGGCCTATCTCAGTGGGTTAAGGATCCAGCGTTGCGACCTGTGGTATAGGTCGCAGATGTGGCTCGGATCCCATGTTACTGTGGCTGTGGCGTAGGCCATCAGCTACAGCTCCAATTTGACCCCTAGCCCGGGAACCTCCATGTGCCATGGGTACGGCCTTAAAAAGAAAAATAAAAAAGAAAGAAATTAAATTATTCCAGGACAGGGAGTTCCCATTGTGGCTCAGTGAGTTACAAATCTGACTAGGACCCATGAGGATGCAGGTTCGATCATGGCCTCGCTCAGTGGATTAAGGATCTGGCATTGCCGTGACCTGTTGGGTAGGTCGCAGATGCACCTCGGATCCTTCCTTGATGTGGTTGTGGGTAGGCTGGCAGCTACAGCTCTAATTCAACCCCTAGCCTGGGAATTTCCATATGCCATGCATGTGACCCTAAAAAGAAAAAATATATATATATTTATTTATATTTATATATAAATATATAAAATATATATATATTTCCGGACAAGTCAAGGAATTTCTGCCTCACATTAATATTCTGTGACTGATGCCTGTTGGTTGCAACTTGACCTGGAAAAAAATGTTATGTCCCACCTCACCAGGTATATCCTTACCATATAAATGTGCTTTTAATGTACACAAGGAAGTTAAATTTATTAATATAAACTCTCTAGGATGACTTAAATTTGCAAGACTTCTGTATTTTGTGGGGGGAAAAAAACCCTAGTTAAGGAATTATGAGGCATCAATTTATGGATCTGTTTGTCACTACCTGTATATGTGGCCTTGGCCAAATCACTAAACATTTCTGAGACTCAATATGAGAGGCTTATACGATTGCTCTTCCATTTCTAAGGTGTTTTGATTCTGTAAGTCAGATTTCATTATTATTCTTTTTCTATAATAAAATAATGCTAATTAAAGGAATATTATATATACACAAACTCACACAACTACCTGATAATATTTACCTTATAAAAGTGTTTTCAAACTGTTTATTTATATAGACCCTGATACAGACAGGCTCCCAGATACTATTGGAATAGGTATACTAAAGAGAGAAATGATGACACTATCCAAGAGTCCTCCTGGTAAGAACAAGAATGTTTCAAGTCTATTTCTACTGCATTTATCTCTCTGGGGTTTATTTAAGTTTGGATATAAAAGACTATAGTATCTATATGCTGTTATTATAGGGTGAAATATTTTCATTAATTCCCTCTGATTATTAGTGGAACACATCAATTTTATCAATAGGATAAAAAAACTCATGGTGTGAGTTTTAGAATCCTTCACTTTAAAAACAAACAAACAAACAAACAAAAAAAACACCTCTGTAAAAATTCTGTGCTACAGTGAGCTTGGAATATGCTTGATGGAAGCACGTCAAATACAACTCAGTTCCTCTTTGAGGCTACAAGGACCGTTGCTTTGTGTTTACAAAAGCAGAAAGGCTAGTTTACAAATGCGATTATGAGAGACTTGGTACATGTTTATTTCATTGGTTACTGATTGATTACTAATTCCCTCTAGATAATCAAACTGCCAGGCGCATGTTCACTATCTCAGGTGACGTAGAGAGCTTTAGTTTTGTTGTGTAGCTCACAGTTTACATTACCGCGCCTTGTCTTGACGTGACAGTGTTTGACACACTTGTGGATCTTTGGTGTGATGTTAAAGGCAGAGAGCTTAACAGCAAAATAAGGGGAACAGACATTCAAAGGACAAAACAACCATCATCCAAAGGAGACTAGTTTGCAGCTCGAGTCTGTGCCCCCTTAGGAGCAACATTAAAAGCTTCACACTGCAGAGCAGCAGACTTCTCTGCAAGAGAAAATACTCCGGCCTAGTCACTAAATAAGCAGGCAAACGGCAAGAGCAAACCTCCAGAGGGGAAGGGAACTCACTATCCAGATGTCCTGTGATGTATCAGCTAAACTCTCCAGGTTTTAACCCAACGCCCAAAGAAAAATATGAGACATGTGAAGAAACAGTGAAGTGTGACTCGCAGAAACTTCAGGAGGGTGGGTTTGAAAAATGGGTTGAGCAGTGAGAGGGTATTTATTGTGAAGGAGGGAACTGCGATTCTTACTAAATTGCTTTAGCCTATGCCTTTTCCCCTCTGCTCCCAAATGCTCTTCTTAATGCTTCCTTGCTTACATAAGCATCCTTACGTGCTTTTTTCAACTGGGCCTGTCATCCTTGACCTCTACCCGTTAGAGAAGAAGCAGAGAGCCCCAATTACATCTACTAATATCCCTCATTTTGCATTGCTGTAGCTCATACTGCTCTCACAAAATGCAGTTATGTACTTGCTGAAGCTTGTTTGTCCAGTCTGAGGTACTTTGGATCATTTTGGTAATGATACCCCAAGCTGGCCTCCTCCTCTTTGCACTTTGGCTCCAAGGGTCACAGTACAATCTTTCATACTTAACTCCTGGTCTCAGCCACTACGGCAAGGTAAGATCCACCTTATGGTGTCAGGTTCTGGAGCAGCTTCCAGCCTCGGGTACATGCTCCTCTGTAACCAGCTTTCAGTTTACTGGACACCTTATTTGACCCAAGTCACCAATCCTACTTACCCCTTTTTTAGCATGAAGTTTTCTTTAATAAGTTTCACGTAGTTTTCCCCTCCTTTGACCTAGCTAGTGGTTTCTAAGCCCTGCAAAATGTTCAGATCACAGGAAGAGCTCAAACGGAATGAATGGGATGCAGTCCCAGTGCTGATACCGTTACAGATTGACCCAGTTTCCCCTGCCCAGCTACAAGGTGTACATCCCAAGAGGACCTGGTAGGCAGTTTTGCTTAGACGGCAGAATATCTTGTTCTCCCTCTGCACCATTGGTGTCTCCTTGATTTACGTAACCTGAGAAATGGCGTGAGATGGTCTTGAGAGAGTCAAAGAATTGCTTCCCGGTAGTAACTTGCTGTGAAATGGAACCATGGTTGGTTACTTGACCAGTGGGGGGAAAAGATGCCATGTCCCTCCCAGTAAGCATATCCTTACAGTCTGAGAGTGCTCTTAGTGTCAGTTTGGAAGATAGATATCCTTTACATGAACTTCCCAGGATGATTAAATTTGTATGAAACCCAGCATTGTCTATAGAGAGCACTGGTTAAGGAATTATGAGGCATCAGCTTATGCTCTGTATGTGTTCCCAGTCGAGTCACAAAACATCTCGAAGCTGCAATATCATGAGGCTTATATGATTGCTAAGAGCCCTTCAAATTCTACTGTTTTATGACTGTGCAATGCAGACATTATATCATTTCCCTTCTGTGATAACAAATACTGAATAAGTACTACACACACACACACACACACATACACGTGTTAAAAGTTATCTTAGAAAGTGTTTTGTAATCTGTTTTATATCTACAGAGACTGATATAGAACACAGAACAGATAATGGCAGAAGAGCAAAAATAAGTGGTAAAATCAAGGCACATCTTAAGAGTCAACCTGGTAAGAATGAAAATTTTTCAAGTCTAATGTTTATGGTTTATGTCTTCTCTGGGATTTAATTAAGTTTGAATCATAATGATAATAGTAAAATTATTATTAATAATGTATCAGTATTATTGGTCAGTAATCTTAATGAATTGCCTCTTAAAATTAAACTAGTATTTACTATCAATGGAAATTTAGCTGGATATTATTTGTTTTTATGCTCATCCACTAGGAAAGCAATGCATAAAATCCAATGCTTTAATGATCTTAGAATATGCTTGGTTTAAGTATTTCCAGTTGCTATTTTAGTCACTTTTTTACTGCCTTAGAAGGGAATATTGCTTTGATTTTGAAAAAGCAAAATGGCTAGCTAATGAGTGTTATAAGAGGAATGTAGCATTTATTTCATCTGTTACCAATTACTTATAGTAATTAAGTTGGCCTGTAAATTCATATCTCTGTTAGAGTTCTCTAGCTGTGTTATTTAAATCGCAGTCCTGCTGTAGCAGTTTTAGATACATTTCTCTTTGATGCAAGAAATACTGTAGTTATGAACTTCTTGCAGAACTGATGCTGAAAGCTAGAATTTAAAAATAACAGTCTCAGATAAAAGCACCAAAATACATGTTTTCACTGAAATTTAAGATTAGGGCAAGTTTCAGAAATCTTTGAAATTTCAAAAATTTTTAAACTTTGCTTTCAAATGCTTTTTTATATTACATTCTTACTTTTATTCCTGAAAAAAAAGTGTTGTTAAAAATTATCAAATAGGGAGTTCCCATCGTAGCTCAGCAGTTAACGATCACTGACCTCACTCAGTGGGTCAAGGATCCAGTGTTGCTATGAACTGGTGTAGGTCTGAGACACTGCTCAGATCTGGTGCTGCTGTGGCCACGGCGTAGACCGGCAGCTGTAGCTCGGATTTGACCCCTAGCCTGGGAACTTCCACATGCCACAGGTTTCTGCCCTCAAAAGGAAAAAAAAAAAGGAAAAAAAAGTATCAAATAAAAATTATTTTATTTTTAAAATCAGATTTTAACTGAGTAAAAGCTGGTGGTATAAAAGTGAAATTGTTTGAATCAAGCAGTTAAATTTGTTTTGTGTTTTACTCTGACAAATTTTGTATATTATGTTAAGACATTTTTCCATGGCTTTAATTTTTAGAGTATTTTTGTTTAGTTTCTTTCAATTACTTTTGTTTCAATGTTGTTTATTAATATGAATCTTTGTCAATTTTGAGTAGTAACCTTAGACATGGCAGGAAAGTGCTCTCCTTTACATTCAATTTAAAATGTCTTACCTTTTGGAGTTCCCATTGCGGCTCAGCGGTAATGAACCTAATTGACATCTATGAGGATGCGGGTTTGATCCCTGGCCTCACTCAGTGGGTTAAGGATCTGGCACTGCTGTGAGATGCGGAATAGTTCGCAGACATAGCTTGGATGTGGCATTGCTATGGCTGTGGCATAGACTGGCAGCTGCAGCTCCGATTCGACCCCTAGCCTGGGAACTTCCATGTACCTACCACATATGTGGCCCTAAAAAGTGAAATTAATTAATTAATTAATTAAAATGTCATACCATTTAATAATGCAGTTAATTTTTAATTATTTTATACTTATTTATTAATGGTGAGTTTATAATTAAATGCTGTAAAGAAAATTTGAACAATATAAATTGCCTTGAGGAAAGGTATTGAGAATACAGATCAAAAATAGAAATGAATATACTTGCTTAAGGTAAAATGTTGTTTTAAAGATCAAAATTAAGTAAGATTCCATCTAAGAACACAGAAACAAGAAAAGGAAGAGAAAAATGAAGAAATAGTTTATAGAAATTGAAGTGATAGTAGCCAAAGTAGGGGAAGAAAAAATTTACAACTGCAGAAATAAAGACTAATACTTGGAGAATGGAGAATAGTACACAAATATTAATAGTATCAATATGAAATTTTTCTTTTTAAATTTTACTTTAGATGTGAATTTACTTAAAAACAAAGACATGTCCATACAACATCAAACAGATTTTTTTACCAAGCGCATCATACCAGGTAAATTATCAACAAACGTGATCAATTTTTCACCCTTTGACAATCAAAGTAAAAGATATAACAATATAAAATAAATATCTAATTACTTAGTTTTTATAACATTCTTTTTTAAATTTTACTACTTATGAAATAGTTTAAACATTCCAAAAATCTGACATAAATGTTAAAGAGCAAAAATAGTAAAAATAACTACAGCTACAGTAATTTGTTAACGGATATACCATGTAAACAAAAGATAAACCATGCCTTCAGAAACATTAAAGCAGAGAGGAGGACTGATGGCCCTGCGATGGGAACCCAGCTCATTCCTGATTTCACTCCTCCTCACAAGAACAACAACCAAAAACTTCATGGACCAGACACCACTGAGAAAATCCTAAAACATGGGAGTGAGGCTGCCGTGCTGTCCTGCATCACAGAGACCAAAACAGCCTTTATCAGATGGGTAAGAGGAGTTGCTACACAGTGACTGTATTGCCCTTCCCCCCAGGTGGTGCAGCCCCACACCAAGAGGCCTCCCCTGACTGCTCTGTTCCTCCAGTTTGAAACAAGAGCTCAGGGTGGATTTCCAACTTCCCAGCATTATGGGTTGCATCTTGGGAGCCCCTACTCCAGTCTCAAACCACAGGGATTTCAGGGTCATCTGTTGGGCTTGACTACTGGGAATCTGATTCTTGCAACAATCAGCACAAGGATCTTGGCACACCAGAATTCTTACCACAGCACCCAGGCAGTAGTCCCAACCAGCAGATTTGTTCATCTGGAATGACAGGAGGCTGATGCACTCTCCCCAGGTAACACATTGGGGTGCAGGTCTATATGATTGGTTTTTTCAAATAAAGAGCCTTGAAAATTCTGGAGCCTGGTCTACTCCCACTCAAGCAGGGAGCTGAGTAAGAATACAACCTGCAGCCTAACCAGCCTGGGAACCTAATTAGATCTCACACAGGAAGCTGCATAGCCCTCCTTATGGTGGCAGTTGAACAGAACCTATGGCTTTCTCCATCTGCAGAGAAAAGCCAGTGGCATTGTCTGTCCCGAGAATTCAGGGCATAGTCTTGACTGATCTGGGTTCCCAGCAATAAGCCTTGCAGGCCCTGGGACCTGTTCTGCTACCTTGCCAAGGCAGGAAAATAATTGATAGACCTGCCTAATACTAAGTATACTACTTGGTCCCAGCCATATAGTAAGGCCCAGGAAAACCAGGCAACTACAGACCCCATCCTATAGCTTCAGTTGGGCAATGAACCAAACCATCAGTCCTATCCAGCTTTCTTAGTCAGTTCCACCTCCAACCCCTGACCTTGGAGCTTGGGCAGTGGCCTCACCCCAAAATACATACTGATAGCAAGCTCCATCTGCCCAAGGATATCACCAGCAGGCTCATCCAGAAACCCAAACTGAGCTGACTAATGAAGAACTGTCTCTGCCAGAGTTGACCTTGTAAAGTCTGAAAGAGGGGACCACTTACTCAAATACATAGATGCCAAGGTAGGAATAAAGGATCATAAAATTAGGTAAACATGACACAGCAAAGGAAACAAATGGTGCTGTAATAACTGACCCTAAAAGAAAAGAGAGATAATAAATGCTGGCCTGGATTTGGAGGAAAGGGAATTTTTTTTGTACTGTCGGTGGGATTGTAAGTCAGTATGGTCACTATGGAAAACAGTATGGAGAATGTTTAAAAAGTTAAAAGTGGGGAGTTCCCGTCGTGGCGCAGTGGTTAACGAATCCGACTAGGAACCATGAGGTTGCGGGTTCGGTCCCTGCCCTTGCTCAGTGGGTCAAGGTTTCGGCGTTGCCGTGAGCTGTGGTGTAGGTCGCAGACACGGCTCGGATCCTGCGTTGCTGTGGCTCTGGCGTAGGCCAGGGGCTACAGCTCCAATTCGACCCCTAGCCTGGCAACCTCCATATACCACGAGAGCGGCCCAAGAAATAGCAAAAAAAAAAGACAAAAAAAAAAGTTAAAAGTGGAACCACCATATGACCAAACAATTCCACTTCTGGGACTACAGCCAAAGGAAATGAAAATACCAACTTTAAAAGGTATCTTCACCCCATGTTCATAGCAATATTATTTACATAGACAAGACAGAAACAAGCTGAGTATCCATCATTGGATGAATGAAAAAGAAGTTATGGTATACATGCACGTGTGCGCGCGCACACACACACACAATGGAATAGTATTTGAACATAAAAAAAAAACAAGGAAATGATACCATTTATGACAACGTAGGTGGACCTTAAAGACATTATGGTAAGTAAAATAAGTCAAAGAAAGATAAATACTGTATGTTCTTATATGTGGAATCTAACAAACAACAAACAAACTCATAGGAAAAGATCAGGCTTTTTGCCAGAGGCAGATCAATTAACAGAATCAAGGGTTGAGATAATCCTCATGTATATTGACAACTAATATTTGATAAAGGAGCTAAGAATGTTCAATGCGGAATCGGTAGTCTCTTCAATGAATGGTGTTGGCAGATTGGATATCCACATGTAAGAATAAAATTGAACCTGTACCTTATATTGTTAATAAAAATTAACTCAAAACAGATAAAGACTTAAAGGTGCAATCTAAAACCTCAGTACTCCTTCAAGAAAGCAGAGTGAAAAAGCTCTTTGACATTGGTCTTAGCAATGATATTTTGGACATTACAGTCAAAGCACAAGCAACAAAACCAAATGGCAACAGGTGAGACAACATCAAACTGAGATGCTCTTGGATGTCAAAAGAAACCATCAAATATCAAAAGGCAACCTAAGGAATGCTTTAGGAGAAAATATTTTGAAACCATTTGATAAGGGTTTAATATCCAAATTATATGAAGACTCACACACCTCAATATCAAAAAATAAACAATGTGACTATAAAATGAGCAAAGAATCTGAACAGACATTTTCCCAAAGAAGACATATGAATGGCCGCTGGATACATGAAAAGGTGTTCCACATCACTAATCAAGAAAATACAAATCAAGGCCACAGCGAGATATCATCTCACCCCTGTTAAAATGACTGTTACCAGAAAGACAAGAGAACACGTGGTAAGGCTATGGGGAGAAGGAAACCGTCATATACTGTTGGTGAGATTGTAAAGTGATACAACCACTGTGGAAAACAGTACAGATGTTCCTCAAAGAATTAAAAATAGAACTATCGTATTATCCAAAAATTCTGCTTCTGGGTAGGTATCTGAAAGAAATGAAATCACTGTTTAGAAGAAATACCCGCAACTCCTGTGTTGATTGTAGCGTTGTTCACAATGGCCAAAACATAGAAACAAATCTCCATAGACAGAGAACAGAGAAAGACAAAAAATATATACCATCGAATATCATTCAGCCATGTAAAAAGAGAGAATCGAGCCATTTGGGACAACACGGAGTTTGAGGTCATTATATAAGTTAAATAAGTGAAACAGAGAAAACATTTGTATGATATCATTCATATACAGAATCTAAAAAAAAATCTAATCTCGACTCAGAAACAAGGAGTAGAATGGTGGTTACGAGGGGCTGCTGGGTGAAGGAAATGGGAGGTTGGTTAAAGGGTACAGACTTCTAGTGAGAAGAGGAGTAAATCCTGGGATCTAATGTAGAGTGTGATGACAGGATAATACAACACTGTGTTAGACATTTGAAATTTGCTATGAGAGGAGGTCTTCAGTGTCCTCACTACAAAACTGTAAAAGGTGTGTGTTGATGAGTAGAGACGAAGGGTCTAACTAAGCCTATTGTGGTAATCTTTTCATTATATATACATGTATCAAGTTGTCACATCGAGCACCTTAAACTTATGCACTGTTTTATGTCACTTCTCTGAGGAGAAGTGGTAATACTGTATAGACATATAATAGAGTATTATTTAGTCTTAAAGCAGAGGACATCCCACATATGGAACAACATGGATAAACCTGGAAGACAGTAAAGCTGAATGAAATAACCAAGCCACAGAAGGACAAAGAATGCACACTTTCACTTACGTGAGATGTCAAACAATCAAACTCACATAAGCGGAGAATGAAGTAGTGCTTTCCAGGGGCTGGGAGTAGGGGGAAATGGGTAATTGTTCAGTGGGTATAAAGTCACATTTATACTAGATGAGTAAATTCCAGAGACCTTCTGTGCATTTTATCTGTAGCTAACAATACAGTTTTGTGCACATAAAAATTGTTACGAGGGGAATACTTTGTGCTAAGTATCCTTACCACACACATTAAAAAAGAAAGGGTACATGAGAGGTCTTTAGAGGTGATGGATGTGTTTATTATCTTGATTGTGGTGATGGCATCACAGGTGTATGCAAATTTTCAAATTCATCAAAATGTATGCATTAAATATGTGTACTTTATTGTATACTTTACCTCAGAAAAATGGGGGAAAGGAAGATGCTACCAAGGAATATAGAATAAAGACAAGGAAGAGAAAATGATGAAATAGTTTATAGAAACTGGAGCAATAGTAATGGACAAGTGGCCAGGAGTTCCCATCCTGGCTCGGCAGAAACGAATCTGACTAGGATCCATGGGCACGGAGGTTGGAACCTGGGTCTTGCTCAGTGGGTTAAGGATCAGGTGTTGCTGTGAGCTGTCGTATAAGTTGCAGATGTGGCTCAGATCTGGCCTTGCTGTGGCTCTGGTGTAAGCCAGTGGCTACAGCTCTGATTCAACCCCTAGCCTCGGAACCTCCCTGTGCCATTAGTGTGGCCCTAAAAGACAAAAAGACAAGTGGCCAAACTGTGGGAGGGAAGCATTACAAACATTACAGAGTAGTGTGTGAATGTTCAGACTTGATGTGATTTTTCCTTTAAAATTTTATTTTAGGTATTAATTTATTTAAAAATAAAAATACATTATCACATCAAGAAGATTTCTATACGAGGCACAATGCAGCAAGTAAATACAAAACGAAAGTGATTAATTTATCACCCTTTGAAAGTAAAGGTAAAAAATTATATATAAAAACATAGTACATAATTATTATAATAATTCTTGTGGCGTGGTTTTTCATTTTACCCTTTTTGCATCTTTTGATTCAGAAACAGGTAAGCCTTGCAAGCTGGGAAATGAAATTACTTTACCATTTTTACTGGCAGTATAATATCTCATAGTACAGAATTTTTTGTTCATTCATTCTTCTATTAAAGGTCACTGGCTTTTTACTTAATGTGTCCATCAATATATATTCTTACATCTTGATGTTTTTATCTCTTTGGGATAGTATCTCAGGATTGATATTGTAAAATCATGTATGAATTTTTAATGTTAAAAGATACTTCAAGGTTGTTTTCCTAAAATTAACATTTTACCAGCAATTTGAGGAAAATATAATTTTTTCTGCATAACTATGTAGCCATACAAATTGGTGAATTTTTTATTTTCTTTTTTCATTTATGCCCATCTTAGTGCTATTAAATCATATCTCAATCTTAGTTTAATTTTTTCCACATTTTTAGTAAATAGTGTTATTGTATTGCATAACTACCCAAAAACTATTTACCTTAAAGCATAACTATATATATAGTTCATGATTTGGGAGTTAGCAGTGTTTGGGCTGGGCTGACTTACATATCTTTGGTCAGCTTGTGGTTAGTGGCTTCACTCACATGTCTACCAGTTGGCTCTCTGTATATGGGTCAATAGAGGTATGTAGTTGGGGTCCATCAGGAGATAGAGACCTCACTAGTTGCTTGAAAAGAAAGCAAGAATGAAAAAATTAGTTAAGTAGGAGTTCCCGTCGTGGCGCAGTGGTTAACGAATCCGACTAGGAACCATGAGGTTGCGGGTTCGGTCCCTGCCCTTGCTCAGTGGGTTAACGATCAGGCGTTGCCGTGAGCTGTGGTGTAGGTTGCAGACGCGGCTCGGATCCCGCGTTGCTGTGGCTCTGGCGTAGGCCGGTGGCTACAGCTCCGATTCAACCCCTAGCCTGGGAACCTCCATATGCCGTGGGAGCAGCCCAAGAAATAGCAACAACAACAACAACAACAAAAGACAAAAGACAAAAAAAAATTAGTTAAGTATAAAACTGTTAATGAAGTAACCCAAAGTGTAAAAATAATTCTAAGGTAACATGGAGAAAGTTTCAGAAGTTTCCACCCTTAGGGCTGAAGGAGACCACTGAATAGAGGATGTTGCTTGGCTGGCGCTGGTGTCTCTGAACTTTAAGGGAGGATCTCAGATGTACTTCTGAAGAGAAGTCACTGCTAATGTCTCTGGTGGTGAGAGTTTGATAAAACGGGGCCTGCAAATATTGAAAAGAATACAAACCATTTGGAAGAACAGACCTCCATCCTGACCGTGGACCCTGCAGTAGCTTATGAACTGATTCCAGCCCTTCTTGGCCATGGTCTAGACGCACGTGGAGAACACCTACCTGGGCCGTCACCACAGACAAGAGAGCTGTGGAAGTCCAGGTTTCCAGAGACATTCGAGCACTCCATTGGAGCAAAACATAAGATTTCAGACACACTGACGTGGATAAGAGGAACAGTTTGACTTTGCCCACATTATTCCTTTTCCAAGGTGGTACAGCTCGGGCCAAGTGAAAGCTGCCCTCCGAGGGGGATGGGAGGTGGGGAAGAGAACCAGCGAATGAGCACCAGGCTTCCTCAGCTGTCCAGGGCACTGCCAAAGAGGCTCATTTCTCTTCTGCAGCATCTAGAGTACTAGATTGTGGGATGAGAAAAAAGTCAGGAGAGAGGCAGATAAGGTTTTTGGAGAGCATTAAAGAGATTCAGTTCCTGCCGACTGTGTTGTGAACTCCATCAGAAAGCACCCCCCCCCCCCCCCCCCCGTGAACTACTGGGAAAGCTTCCCCTGTGGATCCCACAGCTGGCCTGTGACACCGCTAGTGACAAGCAGGCCTCACTCACACTTCCCATCACTCTGCAGCCAGCTCCCTGTGGATGCCCCTGAGGGTGACGGCCAGAGCAAGCTTTGTGGGACAGCTAGGGAGCACTTTCGGAAAGAGGCCAGAGTCTGTGGACCAGGGAGAAAACACAAACTTGAGCTATAGTACTGCCTTAGGGACACTAACCTAATTCGTGTCTCTGTAAAGTTTGCCTGTACTGGCTGTTTCATAGACATGGAATCTTATAATATGAGGCTTTTTGTGACATTTACTTAGCTTTGATCTCTAAACTTTTATTCTAAATATATATCTTTACTATTTTAATTAAATTCATGATCTCAAAAATTAATTTTCAGTATTTTACTTAATTTTATTGTTATTGGCAACTAACTTACTGTATGACTATTAAAAATAAAAATTGTTATAAGTGTGATCCATTTCACAGCTGACATATTTTCTAAATGTTTCTAGACAAACCTCATGTGTACTTGGCACCCCTTATGACTGAACATCCAAAAGCACTACATAGAGCATCTAGAGTTCATAAAACCATCCACTTTCCTTCATTGAATAAAGAACATTCAGGTAATTTTTAATATTCTTAGTGTACAATGTGATGTTTTTAACAAATAAAGATTTAATTATCTGGAAATACCCAGATAATTGTACTATCCTTAGTCCTATAACCAGTTTAGCAAAACATAAGTAAAGGTAAATGCTGAATTAAGCTCTAAAATATATGCTTGCTCAGTGGATGAGTAGTGTCTCCATGGCTCTTCCTTCCCCCACCATTAAATTGGAACTACCTTTTTTTTCCTCAACCTTGCTTTTTTGGAACACTGCAAGAAATGCAGATGACTGAGATAAACCTATCCCCTTTATATTTACATATTCCTCTTTTGTCCAGTCCCAGGCAGCGTCAGTAGAAAGACTCATCATGAGGGTGAGTGTGAAAGAAAATACATGTTATGTTCATTCTCTTCCTTTCCCTTCAGTACCGTCTCCCAACCATCTAACCCACTAATAGCTAAGAACTAATTTACAGACCCCATTTCTTATCCATTGCTCCTGTGATGTTATGTAATAATGCCTTATCTCTCTGCAAGGTGGCAATTAAACACATTAACGTAAATTTTTTCTGCTGACTTTGAGAAAGTACTGTCTAAATGCTCCACAGTCTGCTTTTATTTTAATGTATTTTTCTCCAAGTGAACATATTGAAACTATTTTCATTATTACATAGTTTGTTTTTAACAGTGCTCAAAATATGTATCTTTTATTTTTATGGCCACACCCATGGCATATGTAAGTTCCCAGTCTAGGGTTCAAATCAGAGCTACAGCTACAGGCCTACACCATCGCCACAGCAATACTGGATCCAAGTCACATCTGTGACTGATTCTCACACAGCTTGCAGCAGCGGTGAATCCCCAACCTACTGAGCAAGGCCAGGGATTGAACCTGCATCCTCATGGATACTATGTTGGATTTGTAAACTGCTGAGCCACAACAGGAACTCCAAAAGATATGTATTTTTAGAAGAGTATTCCTTTGGCTTCTCTCCTTCCATTCTGGCACTAGATTTTTTTCACTGTAGGAATACAAACTGTTTCATATAGAGATAAAAACTTTAAGAATTTATTCATTTGAAGGCTTAAGTATTTTTTGCTGACCTACTATTTAAAAAGCTCTTTCTCTAACATTTTTATATACAATTTTTCTATTATTTGTTTTTCTTGATTTACACTCTTACTGCTTATGTTTATAAATATCAAACACCTGGCAAGGAAAAATCAGAGAGAAAATAGTTGTGTTAGTAAAGCTCCTTTATCTAAATTATTGGAGGGAAAAAAAGTTGTGCTTTAGAAGTGGATTAGTAAGATTTATTTTAACTTTTTAAAAGTTGAAATGAGCTCATTTCTAGAATAATTTAATAACATTTTTGTTGTTTTAGGGCATCAAAAAAATTCTACCTTAAACCCAAAAACAAGGCAAACTTGAAGATGGTCTGTCTGCTGTGATCACTACAGCTAGAGAAACTAGCTATAAAGGTAAAAGAGTCCATGCCATACAAAAATATATGAAATAAAACCTTACAGTATGTCTCCAATGACTCTATGTACCAGTCAACTCAAATCTACAGGCGTTGTCCCCCAGGCAACCAATTAGGAATCAAATCTACATATGTACAGGTTTGTGTATGTATTCCAAATATATGTATTTACACTATGTGTGTGTGTGTGTGTGTAGATATGATATCACTTATATGTAGAGTCTGAAATTAAGTATATATATATATACAAAACAGAAGCAGACTGTGTATATATATTTATACACACACACATATATATATGTGCAAAAACTATATGTTCTGTTCAATAATAGGATCATATGCATTGATCCTCCTCACCTCTGATCCAGGTAAATTGATATGGATTTCTTTTACTTCTTATATCTTTAAGTTGCTGCATGACATTCTATGATATGAATGTGTTAAAACTTACTTAACCATTCCTCTCTTGAAAGACATTTCCATTTCTTTCATTGAAGTATAGTATGTGTACTATATCGTGTTAGTTTCATGTGTACAGCATAGTCAATCAGTATTTTTGCAGATTATATTACATTATAGGTTATTACAAGATAATGAGTATAATTCTCTGTGTTATACAGTACATACTTGCTGCTGATCTATTTTATATATAAAAATTTGTATCTGTTAACCCCACAGCTCTAATTTTTCCCTACCTCCTTCCCTTTGCTAACCACAAGTTTGTTTTCTATATCTGTGAGTCTGCTTCTGTTTTGTATATATATACTTATTTATATTATATTTCAGACTGCATATAAGTGATATCATACACCATGTTTTTCCCACCTTATTTCACTAAGCATAATATTTTCTAAGTTCATCCATGTTGCTGCAAATGGCAGTTTTCTTTTTATGGCTGAGTAATATTCCATTGTATATATACACCCCACATCTACTTAATCCAGTCGTCTATTGAGGCACATGGGTTGTTTCTATGTCTTGAACATTGTAAATACTGCTGCTATGAACATTGAGGTGCATGTATATTTTCAAATCAGTATTTTCACTTTTTTCCAAATATATACCCAGGAGAGGAATTAATGGAGCAAATAGTAGTTATATATTTAGTTTTTTGAGGAACCTCCATACTGTTCTCGATAGTGGATGCACCAATTTACATTCCCACCAACAGTGTACAGTAGTTCCATTTTCTCCACATCCTCACCAATATTTGTTATTTGTAGACTTTTTTGATAATAGCCATTCTGACAGGTGTGAGGTAATACCTCACTATTTTTTTTTTTTTTGATTTGTTATTCTCTAGTAAATGGCAGTGTTGAGCGTCTTCTCATGACTTTCTGTGGGCATTTTTACATTAATTCTTCCAACTCAAGAACACAGGATACCTTTCTATTTATTTGTGTTTTCTTTAATGTCTTCCATAAATGTCTTAATATTTTCAAGGTAAAAGTTTTTGGCTTAAATTTATTTGCAAGTACTATTTTTCATGCTATTGTAAAATGGATTTTAATAATTTTCTTTCAGATATTTGATTTTTAGCCTATAGAAATTCAACTATATGATATCTGTATGTCGATTTGTTATCCTGCAACTTCATTGAATTCATTTGTTAGTTCTAACTCTTTTGTGGGGTCTTTTAGATTTTCTATATATAAAATAATGTCATCTTAAAACAACTACATTTTACTTCTTCCTTTCTTTTTCAGATGCTTTTTATTTCTTTATTTATTTTTTTATTTCTCTTTCTTCTCTAATTGCTGTGGCTAGAACTTCCAGTACATTTTGAGTAGAAATGATGAAAGTGGGCATCCTTGTCTTGTTCCTGATCTCAGATGGAAAGGTTTTAACTTATTCCCTTTGAGTATGTTAGCTGTAAGCTTGTCGTGTATGGCCTTTATTAGCTACATTCCTTCCATTCCTTGTTGAGAGCTTTTATCATGAATGGGTATTTAAATTTGTTTTTTTTTAATATATTGAGATGATTATATGATTTTTATCCCCAGTTTTGTTAATGGGGAATAATATCACATTTATTGATTTGCTGTGTTGAATCATCCTTGCATCCCAGGGATGATCCTAGTGTATGATCCTTTTCATACTCTCTTGAATTCTATTTGCTGTTATTTTGTTAAGAATTTTTGCAGGTATGTTCATCAGGAATTGGCCTATAAACTCTTTTTCTTATAGTGCTCTTGTCTGGCACTAGCGTCTGAGGTATAGTCATGTGTAGATCTCCTGTGGAACTAAGGTCTGGATCTCTGGGGTTTGCTGCAGTGACTTGGGGGGTGGGTGGAGGAGAGGAGCCCAGCAATAGCATGGGCCCTGGAATGACAGGGTGCAGTGGTGGCTTGGGCCCAGGGAGCAGGGTGCAGTAGCAGCATGGCCTGGGGATGGTGGGCCAAAGCCCCAATTCTGGCCAAGGAGGCAGCCACAGATTAATGGCAGTATGACCCAGGTGATGACCCATTAAAGCCAGGTGGGTCCAGATGACGGATCCAGAGGATGGAGTGCAAAGAAGCAGCAGCTTGGTCTGGTAAGAGGAGTCAAAACCACAATCTGAGACCTGAGATTGGGCCCAGAGCAATGGCAGCTCCTCTGATTCCATAGATTTTGAGGCACTGTGGATTCCCAATCTTAGAGAATGAGGCATAGCAGCACCTGGGGCCCTGGGGGCATGTCTTACCACAGTGACAGTGGGGAGGACGCCAAGCAGCCCCATAAACTTGGGATTAGCGTTGGTGTACACGGTGGAGTTCTCCATGGCAGTGAGGCTGGCTGGGGTTCTCCTGTCCTTTTCCCACTGGATAAAATCTCTCAGAGGGGATCCCTCTCAGGTGCCCTGGCTAGAGGATGGGGAAACTCAGGTAAAATGTTTCCTATGCTTTTCTCTGCATCCATCCTTGTATTTTGAGCTTCTTCAGATTTGTGCTGCTTTTTCTTTGTAGTACAGAGCTCTCCTACAGCTATTTTCATTGGCTTGCAGTTGTTCATTTATTGTTTTAGTTGTTTTTGTGTGGGAGACAAGCATTGGGACCCCCCCCCACACCAGTCCTCTATCTTGCCTACATCTCCTCTATTATTATTTATTTGAAGAAATTATGCACGTTTTTGGTCCTTTTTTTTTTTTTTTTGTCTTTTTTCCTTTTACGGCTGCACTCACGGCATATGGAGGTTCCCAGGCTAGGGGTCTAATTGGAGCTGTTGTTGCCAGCCATAGCCACAGCCACAGCCACAGCAACTCCAGATCCGAGCCGCATCTGCAACCTACACCACAACCCACGGCAACGCTGGATCCTTAACCCACTGAGCAAGGCCAGGGATCAAACCCACAACCCCATGGCTCCTAGTCAGATTCGTTTCCGCTGAGCCACGACCGGAACTCCACTCCTTCAGTTTTTTAAGCATAATGATGTATCTTGTAAATCCATATCAGCACATCCAAATCAACCTAATTCTTTTTAAGTCTTTTATATTTGATACACCATAGTTTACTTAACTAGGCCACAGATGAATGGCACTTTGGTTTCTCCCAGTTTTCTCTCTTTAACAATGTTGCAACAAACATCACCAGAGTCAGTAGATATTTTATAGTCCAGGCTGGATTCCAACAACTCAGAAATGAGTCTTCCACCTGAAAGGAATTGCCACTCTTTCTTCCCTGACACTGATTTCTTTTGATTCCTTTCTTTTGCAGCTCAGAAATTGTCTTCTCATTTAAACTGACTGATTTTTTTTTTTTGAGGAACATAGATATATTAAGCATATGCACTTAATGTATTCTAGTGAACCTGAACTTTTTGAATTCCTTTATTAATGCTTCTCAAAGTGTGGCCTCCTAATTAATGCCCAGGACTAGCAACCTGGGCATTAACTAGGAACTTATTAGACACAAAATTCTTAGACCCTACCCCAGATCTACTAAAATAGAAGTTGTGGGGTTCAGATCCACTAATTTGTTTTAACAAATTTTCTGGGTATTCTGATGCAGGCTAAAATTGGAGAACCATTTCTATAGAAACATAGGTAGTTCAATTTATGTATTCCTTTTCCATTTATATTGTTAGCATTATTCATATATAGTAATCTGTTGTTTATGGTATCACATATAATAAAAATTATATCAACTATAATAAAATTAAATAGAACCACTTTTAATCACAATAATTTTCCCTTAAAGTGCTAAATACTGCTGCCCAAAAATCTCTACTCTACTCATACATTTGAGAATAAATTAATTCTGGACAAAATAAATAACACGAGCAAATTTGTGGAGACAGCAATGAAATTGCGAGACTGGAAGCCTTATGAAAATAACACTGCCTAGACTGAATGGTGCTTATTGAGCAATAATAGGAGAGACCCTGAATAAACAGGGTAGGCCCAGATCATGGAGGGCCTTGATTGGCAGCAGGTGAGTTTTGAGTGTTTGAATGGCTTTTCCCTTTTTCTAATTTTGAAAAAGTTACAGTTGTCTTTTAAATTACAAGTGATGAAAATATTCATCAAATTCGAAATAGTAAAGTTTGAACACCATACAACCAATTTCAAAAAGGAAAGGAAGTACACATAAGCGTACCATGACAACACCCTAGTTGATGCATGTTGGTGCGTATCCAACATAGTGATACGAATTTTACAGACATGGGCATTCCCACCATGGCTCAGTAGCAACGAACCCAACTAGCAACCAGTTGTTGTTTAAATTACAAGTGATGAAAATATTCCGAAATTTATTTAAAATGATAATGAAGACATTATTCAAAATAATTGCAATAGGGGAGGAAGGTTGAACTCAATGCCAAGTATAGCAAAGACAGCTGGAGATTTATAACCAGTGAGCAGAGTGAGGGGGTCGGTAGGTGTAAAATTACTAAGAGGAGCATCAAGGGTGAGAGATTCCTACTAAATTAACCTAACAGTATTCTTGCTATTGGCGGGCCAAGGACAGGGCCTTGTTGAAAAAAAGAGCTTAGAGGAAGTCAATCAAAGTTTGTTTAAGGAGGGAATCTTTGTCAATGTTCAGCTAAAATGAACTTTTTAGCACTGAGAGACAGATCATTGACTTTGAAAAGCAAAATCTCTAGACATTATTTTGAAAAATGCCATGCAACTAGTGTAAAATTTATTCTAATGTTGAGAAACAAAGCTGAAAGTTTTAGAAATGCTTGATTGTGTGTTAAAGGCTGGATTAATTGAAAAATGCAATAACTTGGTTTATTTTCAGCACTCTTCTTTATCTTCTTTATCATCTGGAACCAATTTGAGACTCTAAAATCAAAGCCTCTTTTGCTGATGTTAAGAAAGGAGCTCTCTGTTGAAGTTTCAGCTTCTGGTCACTAATATTCCTGTACTGCCTTCTGGTGTGGTGTAAAACCAATTAAAGGAAATTTGTGCTCTGTGTGTCTTGATAATGTCATGATTCCTTAAGTGTCAATTATTTGCAAATCTATTCTTTATGATACTATACAAAGAAAAGTCATCTCCATACATTTCTTATACTTTCAGATGGAAGAACTGAATTTTAAAAAAGATACTGCTTTAGTTTTTTTCATATTAAACCTGGAAATTCATTGAAGAGATCAAAACAAAGTCTTTATTACTTGTATAATATTTAACCTGGTGAGACTATACATCATACCACTAGCTCTAGCTTAACCATAAAAGGTATTATTTATAAACTCAAAGAAGTCATTAATATTCTTTGTGGGAATGTTATTAATGAATACCAAGTTTAATTGGAACTAGTGTTAAAGGAACTTTGAAAAGAATAAGAGGAAAAAATTTGTAAATATTGATTTAGTAGTTCAGTATCTTTACTGATACTTTGTTTTATCTTCTGGCCCTGAGATGGATGGATTTTCATTACTGTTATTATCTAATCATGTGCCTCTTTTAATGTGAAGATTTTTTTGGATATTTTTATTCTAAATATTCTAAATATTTTATTTAGCTTCAACTATTTCTAATTATTAACAAATATTTTGGGGGAGTTCCCTTCGTGGCTCAGCGGTTAACAAACCCTACTAGAATTCATGAGGATGCAGGTTTGATCCCTGGCCTCGTTCAGTGGGTCAGGGATCCCACATTGCTGTGGCTGTGCTGTAGGCCAGCAGCTGTAGCTCTGATTCTATCCCTAGGCTGGAAACTTCCATATGCCACAGGTGTGGCCCTAAAAAGCAAAAATAAATAAGTAATTTTTGTTTGTCTTTTCTAGGGCGGCATCCATGGCATATGGAGGTTCCCAGGCTAGGGGTCTAATCAGAGCTATAGCCACCAGCCTACACCAGAGCCACAGCAATGCAGGATCTGAGCCCAGTCTGCAGCCTACACCGCAGCTCGTGGCAATGCTGGATACCTAACCCACTTAGCGAGGCCAGGGATGGAACCCATAACCTCATGGTTCCTAGTCGGATTCATTAACCACTGAGCCATGATGGGAACTCCCCAAAAATAAAGAAAGAAATATTTTGGTTCCTTATCTGTTTGAAAACTCAAATGAAATAAAACTATATAATACTTATTGTATTTAATTAGATTTTTTTCCCAGAATCTAAAAGTATTGCAACATTTCAAAACGTACTTACATTGATAGGCTACTGATTTAGTGAAAAAAAAATGTTGATAGATATTTAAATTTCTACATTTAAGATATTAATCTTTCAGGAGTTCCCGTCGTGGCGCAGTGGTTAACAAATCCGACTAGGAACCATGAGCTGTGGTGTAGGTTGCAGACACGCCTCGGATCCCGCGTTGCTGTGGCTCTGGCGTAGGCCGTTGGCTACAGCTCCGATTCGACCCCTAGCCTGGGAAGCTCCATATGCCGCGGGAGCGGCCCAAGAAATAGCAAAAAGACAAAAAAAAAAAAAGATATTAATCTTTCACATATAGGCACTCAGTATATAATATACAGTCATTGTGGATCCCAGAGATAGGTTCAGAGTGGTTTCTTTGTCATATCCTTGTGCCTCTCGGAGATACACATTCATAAATTTTACACACAGATATAAAATTTTAAAACCAAATATATGTATACTCCATCAGCATAGTAATTTGTTCTGAGAAGTGTGAGCCTGAATGTGAGGTATAGGGAAAGGGTAACATTTTATCCTACTTTAACTACCTTCAATTTATAGAATATATTTCTTTAAACAACCCTAAATTTTAGAGCATGACTTGTAATAAATCATATACAACATACAATTCTGTTCCATGTAGAATTTACAGCTCGATATTTCAAAGATGATCATTTGGCCTCTACTTAAGTATATCTTTCTTGGTTATAGGAAATCTCTCACTGTCAGAAATGGTTCTTCACATTGAGTCAAATTCTACCTTCATATAAGCTATTCCTATTGGTGGAGCTAGAATGAAACTGAAAAAATATTTTAATGGAGATTAAATGAGATAATAAAAGTAGAATTCTGAGTCAATGCCTGGCACCAAAGATTTTACCCAATTATTATCATCAGAACCATTGAAGATGCTTTATAAGCTTTTCTTAATTAAGAATAATCTTTGAATTTGAACAATATTGATTGAAAAATCAAATTATACTGGTAGCTGTGAGATTCAAGACAAAAATAATGTTTATAAACACTAAACTCTAGTCAATAAATTTGTTTCTTACAAAAGTATAGGCTAACAATTCTGAATACACTTTACATGTGTACTGGGGTTGGACAAATAAATATAATGGAGAGCAGGAGCCAGGTTTCTCACTGTTATGGAGAGAAGTTATAGATGAGCAAGATGGAAAGCCTAGAATAAACCCCATGGTAATGAGGATAGAGGAAGTCTTCAAACTATTTTTGCAACTTGTATGTAAATCTAGAATTATTTTCAAATAAAAACATTTTTCAGTAATCAACCAGAGAGTTACTTGTATAGTGAAATGAGAATATGAACAAGAAACACTAAAACTAAGATTTAGACAGAAGAACAGGTTTTGTTTGTAAGCGTTTTTTTCCCATTTATTCATTCAATTAAAACTTAGTAAACCAATCAAGCATCATGACATCAACTCAGAATCTAGTGAATATGTATATGGAAAGTTGAATTATATATATATAGTATCTGTGAATATATAAGTATGTATAGTATACATATCTATATATAAAATGTTTTAAATATACGTATATACTTTTTTTACCTTCTCCACTATAGTTTATTCCAAGGTATAGAATATAGTTCTCTGTGTTATAGAGTAGGACCTTGTTGTTTATCTATTTTATATATGGTAGTTTGTATCTACTAATTTCAGCCTCCTAATTTGTTCTCCCCTCCCCCATTACCACTTTGGTATCCATTAGTTTGTTTTCCTTGTCGGTGAGTCTGTTTCTGTTTGTAAATAAGTTCATACGCATCATTTTTTAGATCCACAGGTAAGTGATGTCATATGATATTTAGCTTTCTCTGTCTACTTACCTCACTTAGTATGATGATCTCTGAGGTCCATCCATATTGCTGCAAGTGGAATTATTTCATTCTTTTTTATGGCTGAGTAGAATTCCCTTCCAATTTAGATAACTTTTATTTTTCTTATTTGATTGCTTGGCTAGGACTTCTCTTCTGTTGAAGAGAAGTGGTGAGAGTGGGCCTCCTTATCTTGTTCCACATTTTAGTGGGAAGGCTTTCAGCTTCTCGCCTTTGAGTATTATGTTGACTCTGGGTTTGTCGCAGATAGCTTTTATTATGTTAATAGGTTCCCTCTGTACCCACTGTGGTAAGAGTTTTTATCATGAATGGATATTGAATTTTATGAAATGCTTTTACGGCATCTATGAGATGATCTTGTGGTTTTTGTCTGTGGTATATCACATTGATTGATTTCTGTATTTAGTCCTTATGAACTTGGGTTGAATCCCACTTGGTAGAGAAGACCTTATAGTATTTCTCTTAGGATAGGTTTAGTATTGCTGCATTCTTTTACTTTTTGCTTATCTGAGAAATTCTTTCTCACTCCTTCTACTCTAAATGATAATCTTGTTGGGCAGAATATGCTAGGTTACAGGTTTTTCCCTCTTATGACTTTGAATATGTCTTGCCACTCTGCAGTGTTTCTGTAGAGAAATCAACTAATAGCCTTACAGGGTTTCCCCGGTAACTAACCCTTTGTTTTTCTCTTGCTGCCTTTAGAATCCTCTCTTTATCATTAACTTTTGCCATTATATTTATAATGTCTTGGTGTAGGTGTGTTTGGAATCATCTTATTTGAGACCCTCTGTGCTTCCTATACCTGGATATGTTTCCTTCTTTATGTTTGAGAGTTTTTCAGCCACAGTTTTTCCAAATACATTTTTGAATGCCTTTTCCCTTTATTCTCTGGGATCTCTATTATGTGTAGATTGGCTCGTTCTATATTATCCCATAGGTCTTGTATATTTTTTATTTGTCTTTCTGCTGTTCTGATTGGGTAATTTCCATTATTCTATATTCTTGATCACTTATTTGTTTTTCTGCATTATTTAGGTTGCTGTTTTTTGCCTTTAGCTCAGTGTTTGTCTTGGCAAATGAGTTTCATAGTTTTAGTTGGCTTCTCTTTATAGTTTCTAGTCCCTAGTTACAGTGACCTGCATTTCTATCAGTAGCCTTTCTTAATTCCTTCAGGATTTTTATTAACTCTTTTTTGAACTCAGGGTCTGGTAGAGTGGAAAGGTCTGTTTCATTTTTTGTTCCTTCAGGAAATTTCTCTTGTTCTTTTAATGGTTCTGTTTTGGCTTTCATAATTTAATCACTAAATTATGTCGGCTTTTATAATTTAATCATTATACTGCAAGATTATGTTTCCTATCTCCCAAAGTGTGTGGAATGTATCAAATCTGCCTCAGAGGGGAAGGATAAAGTAACTGATATTAAAAGCCTAAGATACAGCTTAATAACCAATGACTATAAGAATCAAATAGAATAGTAATAGCGGAAGTGCTCTGAAGATATGAGGTATGTAAAAAGCAAAATAAATAAGGCTATTCAAATAGAAATATGAAAACAAAATTAAATTTAATGACTGGCTGGTAAGGGAAGGATGAACCAGACAAGTGTGGCTTCAGAGATTTGTCCAACATGGAAATTGAAGGGATTAAATTTAGTGAAAAAAGGGAGGAATAAGACTGAATAGGGCAAGATGACAAGTTCATGTCATGAGTTGGCTAAAGAGGTAGGTTCTAAAATTGTCTTTGCAGTTAGTTACCTTTAGAGTTCACATCACCAGTATGGAGAAACCTGGTTTCAAGTAGCTCTAAGATGGAGGGCTATAAAGTTTTCAAAGGGCCTAGGATTGTGCTTATGTATACTTGCCCAAAAATTAGCAAAATTTTACCTTAACAGGTTTCATTATAGTCTTGGTTAAGGACAAGAAATGAAGTTGGGAATTCCCAGAGGTAAGTTCCATTGCTAAGATGACTGAAGGGGTAAGAATGGTTCTAAGTGATAATTAACACTTGTTAAAATCTTACAAATTTACATTGTCTTTCAGGAGTGACATCAGCAAGACGGTGGACTAGGAAGCCTCAGGTCCTTGTTCCCTAGTGAAAAAAAAAAAAAAAAACCTAATAAAAAACTATAGGGTGACTAAAGTAATGTTTTATGACCTCTGGAAACTACTCAGATCTATCACAACCAAGCAAATACCCAATCATGAAAAGTCTACAGTCAAAATCGTTGGAAAGTTCATGGCATTTTTACTTGCTGTTGTTTCATCTCCTCCACAGCATTGCACAGCCCAGTTGGGAGTAAACAGCACAATTCCCAGGTTCCATCCTCAGGCCAGAAGGAGTAGAGTACAATACATATGCAATATTCTAACCTGTCTAGG
Source organism: Phacochoerus africanus (assembly GCF_016906955.1). Lineage (NCBI taxonomy): Eukaryota > Metazoa > Chordata > Mammalia > Artiodactyla > Suidae > Phacochoerus > Phacochoerus africanus. The sequence goes on from NC_062555.1 coordinate 61,345,147, forward strand.
AGCCCATAAAGGGACTGAATTTTGTCTTGCCTGACTCATAGATCACATTTGTTTGTCTGTTTGATTGTTTGTTTCTTTGTTTTTCCCCAAAAAAAAGCATGCAGAAGTTCCAGGGCCAGGGAACATACCCTGGCCACAGCTATGATCTGAGCCACAGCAATGACAATGCCATATCCTTGACCTGCTACACCACCAGAGAACTCCAGAGATCATAGTTTTGATCTCAGGCTGGCAAACACTCTGGAAGGCACCATGGCACAAGGAAACTGCAGGAGAGATGTACACCTGTGTGCAGCTGGGATCAAGAGCTTATGGGCAAGGAAATACAGTTAAACATTCAAAGCCCTGAAAAGCTGGGATGAGACTCTTTGGGAAATTCAAACTTTCAAGTAGCCACATATTTGAGGGAAATCAGGAGGTGAAAAAAAAGTATACACAAAGGCCCAAGAAGAATGCATTTCTAGAAAAAAAAAACAAAAACCTGAGACTACCTTAAGCTTTTATTCTGTGCTAGTCCTAAGGCCCAAGAGTCTGCTAATTAGTGAGGCTCTTCCACATCAGCCTGTAAAGACTGGGAGATCTTTTTTCAAATCGCCAGTTTTCAACAGAACATCACGAGACATACAGAGCAAAGAAAAGAATGGTCTTTTAAAAAGAACAAAACCCCTAGAAACTCTCTGATAAAACACAAGCATCAGCTTTACCAGAAGATTTTAAAATTTGCTCAAAGAGCTAATGTACAACATGGCCAAAGAACTAAAGTAAATCAGGAAAATTATATACAAACAAAGCGAGAATATCAACAAAGAGATGGAAATTATTAAAAAGAAAAAAAAAGTATTTGGGTAAGGTAGAGGAGTAGAAAGTATCAGAAGCAGATCTCTCCTTCTGGACAAAATTGTAGTGGCCTATCTGTTTGACGTAACAACTTTGGAAAGCAGGAGTCTATTTGAAAGCTTGCAGTTTCCAAGGGAAGGCTTGGATAGTAAGTTGCAATTAGTTTCTGTCAACTTAAGCATGGCAGCAGGTACCCAGTCACCAGCCCTAGCCCAGTGAAAGCCCCAGTATATGTACTCTGGGAGCACTCTGTGCACAGCTTGTGGGGGCCAGAGTGGGCAGTAGGAACTTGTCCTCTGTTGGGCACCTGTGCTCTGATCACTGATGGCTGATTCTGATCACTGAAGTGAAAACCTTAAGTTTACAACTCAGACTAATCCTCAACACAGAGATAGCCATGACAGTCAGTCAATCAGTAAACCAAATAAGCAGACAAAAAGTTCAAAGCAAACTCTGGGGAAGAGGGAGAATTTCCAGAGGTAGGATATTCAAGTGTCCAGTTTTGCACACAAAAAAAATCACAAGGCTTACAACGAAACAGAAATGTATGGCCAATTCAAAGGAAAAAGACAAACTGTACCCAAGAAGAACTAGATGGCAGACTTAATAGCCAAAGACTAAAGCGACTGTTTTAAAGATGCTCAAACAGCTAAAAGAAGTAGTGACTGTCAGGAAAACAATGTGTGAACAAAATGGAAATATCAATAGATAGAAAAGATTTTAAAATAGAAAAAAGGAATGTTTGAGTTGAAAAAATTCAGTGACTGAAATGTAAAAACTTACTAGAGGAATTCAAAAGCAGATTTGGTGTAACAAAAGAAAAAAATCAGTGGACTTGATGATAGGAAAATTGAAATTATTGGATTTGAGGAATAGAAGGAAAAAGCGAATGAGCCTAAGGGACAAGTGTAACACCATCGAAGAGATGAAAATAGGAATTATAGGATTCCCAGAAGGAAGAGAGAATGCAAAAGAGAAGAAGAGACCATCTGAAGAGGTAATGGTTGAAAGCTTCCCAAATTTGATGAAAGACATGAATTTACATCCAAGAGGATCAACAAATTGCAAGTAAGGTGAATTTAAATAAACCTACACTGAGATACATTTAATAAAACTGTTGAAATTCAAAAAGAAAATCTTAAAATCAGCAAGAGAGAAACCACTCATCATATACAAGTAATCCTCAATAATATCAGCATATTTTTTTAATAGGAACCTTGAAAACTAGAAAGCAGTGAGCTGATATATTCAAAGGACTGAAAGAAACAAAATGTCATCCAACAGTCTTATAGCAGGTTAACTTGTCCTGCAAAAGTGAGGAAGAAATTAAGACATTCTTAAATAAGCAAAAGCTGAGGAATTTTGTGACTACTTGTGACTACTACGCCAGCTCTGCAAGAAATGCTAAGGGTAATCCTTTTAGGTTACAGTGAAAAGATACTAAACTATAACCTGAAGCCATATGAAAAAATAAAGGTCTTAGTAAAGGTAACTGAATTGTCATTTATAAAAGTGAATAGGAATGTAACTTTGGTTTGTAACTTTACCTCTTGCTTTTTTGTTTTAATCTGGGAGAGGAAATACATATCCAGGTCCAAAAAGCACAAAGAGTCCCAAAAAAAGATGAAACCAAAGAAGTCTGTATCAAGACACAGTATAATTAAAATGGCAAAAAATTAGAGAGACAATCTTAAAGGACCAGAGTAAATCAGCTAGTTCCATCCCAAGGGAACTCCCATACAACCATATCAATTTTCAGCAGAAACTTTGCAGTCCAGAAAGAAGTGGAATGATATATTCAAAATGATGAAAGGAAAAAAATCTACAACCAAGAATACACTACCCAGCAAAGCTATCATTCAGATTTAAAGGAACGATAAAGAGCTTTACAGACAAGCAAAAGCCAAGAAAAAGTTCAGCACCACTAAACTAGCTTTACAAGAAATGTTAAAGGGATTTCTTTAAGCAGAAAAACTTAGCTAAACAACTAGAAATATAAAAATTATGAATGGAAAACCCTCATTGGTAAAGGCAAACATGCAGTAAAGGAAATAGAAAGCTAGTAGGCGTGTTAAAAGTAAGTAGTAAAACCACCTGTATCCACAATAAGTAGTTAAGGGATACACAAAACAAAAAGGTGTAAAATATGACATGAAAAACATTGGGGGGGTTGCTAAAAATGCAAAGTTGTTAGTATGTGTTCAAACTTAAGAGATCATTAACTTAAAATAATCACATATATAGGTTGTTGCTAACATCATGATAACCACAGACAAAAAATTTATAATAGATACACACACACACAAGGAGAAAGGAATCCAAACATAATATTAAAGACAGTCATCAAATCACAAAAGAAGAGAGAAAAAGAAGAACAAAAATGAACTACAGAAACAACCAGAAAACAACAAAATGGCAGAAGTTCATTTCTGTAAATAATTACTTTAAATGTAAACAGAATAATACTTCAATCAAAAGACATAGCATGGCTGAATAGATTTTTAAAAGACCAACGCTCATATGCTGCCTATAAGAGTCTCATTTATGAATGGATAGAGAAAATGTGTGTTTGTATAATACACATAATGGAATAGTGGAATAGTCCACATAATGGAATATTGCTCAGCCATAAAAACAAATGTAATCTTTCCATTTGCAACAACAGGGATGGACCTAGAGGGTATTATGTTATGTGAAATATCAGAGAGAGAAAGACAAATACCATAAACCCTTTCACTTGTATTTGAAATCTAAGAAACAAATGAATAAACATAACAAAACAGAATCAGACTCATAGATAAAAGAAACTGGTGGTGGACAGAGGTAGGGGTAAGGGGTTGAGTGAAATAGGTGAGAGATATTAAGATATACATACAAACTTCCAGTTATAAAATAAGTCATAGAGTTGTAATATATCACACAGGCAATAAAGCCAATAATATTATAATTTTGTATGGTGATAGATGGTAACTCGATTATTGTAATAATTTGTAATGTATAATAACATCAAATCACTTTGTTGAAATCTGAAACTAATATGGTAAGTCAATTGTACTTCAATTTTTTTTAAAAGAGAGGAGTTCCCTTCGTGGAGCAGTGGAAATGAATCCGACTAGGAACAATGAGGTTGTAGGTTTGATCCCTGGCCTCACCCAGTAGGCTAAAGATCCTGCGTTGCTGTGAGCTGTGGCATAGGTCGCAGACATGGCTTGGATCTGGCATTGCTGTGGCTGTGGTGTAAACCGGCAGCTGTAGCTCTGATCAGACCCCAAGCCTGGGAACTTCCATAATGCCGGATGTGCAGCTCTAAAAAGCAAAAAATAGAAAAAGCCTAACATAGCCATAAATAAATAGAAAATCTTAACAGTCATACCACCAAAAAATTGAAACAGTAATCATCGGAGTTTGCATTGTGGCACAATGGAAACAAATCCAACTAGGAACCATGAGGTTGCGGGTTCCATCCCTGGTCTCAGTGGGTTAAGGATCTGGCATTGCCGTGAGCTGTGGTATAGGTCGCAGGCGCGGCTCAGATCTGGCATTGCTGTGGCTGTGGCGTAGGCCAGCAACTGTAGCTCCAATTCGACCCCTAGCCTGGGAACCTCCATATGCCATGGGTGCAGCCCTAAAAAGTAATCAAAAACCTCCCAACAAAGAAAAGCCCTAGAACAGATGGCATCATGAGTGAATTGTATCAAATATTTAAAGAAAAATTAATATCAATCTTAATTCAAACTCTTCAAAAACTGAAAGAGCAAAAACTTTCTCACTCAGAGATTCCGCATTATCCTGATACCAAAGAAAAAGACACTGCAAGAAAAGAGAAATACAGACCAATGTATACTTGTGTATATTAATGTAAAAATACTCAATGAAATATTAGAAAACTGAATTCAATAGTGTATTTAATCCATGACCAAGTGGTAGTTATTAATGGAATTCGTTTGGTTCAACATATTAAAATTATTAAATGCAATGTACCACGTTAACAGAATGAAGGAAAAAAATATTTTTTCATCGTAATTGATGCAGAAAAAGTATTTGACAAAATTCAACACCTTTCATGATTGAAAAACACCCCAAGAAACTAGGAGTTAAAGGAAACTAATGCAACATGATAAAAGCCATATATGGAAATCCATAGCTAACATACTCAGTGATGAAAGACTGAAAGATTTTCCTCTAAGATCAGGAACATGGTAATATTCCCACTCTCGCCATTTCTATTTAATACAGAGCACTTTGCAAAGAAAAGTAATAAAAGGAATCCACACTAGAAAGGAAAAAATAAAATAATCTTTTCAGACAAAATGATCACTTTATGTGTAGAAAATCCTAGAGATTCCACACATAAGAAAAAAAAACCTTAAAACTAATAAATTTAGCAAAGTTGAAGGATACAGAATCAACACACAAAAATCAGTTGTGTTTCTACACTAACAATGACCAATCTGAAAAGGAAGTTAAGAAAATAATTCTGTTTATGAGAGCATCAAAAAGAATAAAATACTTAGCAATAAACTTAACCAAGGAAGCAAAAGATTTGTACACTGAAACTACAAAACTGAAAGAATTATTTAAAGAAGACGCAAATAAATGAAAAGACTCCATGCTCACAACTGGAAGGTAATGCTGTTAAGATGTCAATATTATCCCAGATGATCTATAGATTCAGTGCAATTCTTAGCAACATCTTAATGACATTTCTGCAGAAATAGAAAAATGCATACTAAAATTTATATGGACTCACAAGCGACCCCAAATAGCCAAAACAATCTTGGAAAAGGAGAAGTAAGTTGGAGGTTTTACAGTTTCTGATATCAAAATTTACCACAATACTACAAAAAACCAAACAGTGTGGTACTAGCATGCTGACAGGCATGTGGGCTGATCGAATACAAAAGAAAGCCAAGAAATAAACCCGTGCATATATTTGAATTTTGACAATGGCGCCAAGACCATTCAGTGGGGAAAACAGTCTCTTCAACTAATGGTGCTGGGAAAATTTGATATCCACATCCAAAGAAAAAGGCAGACTCTTACATATTTAAAAATTAAGTGGATCAGAGATGTAAAAATGAGAACTAAAACTACAAAACTCTTTACAGTAATAAATATTAAAAACATGGGGGAAAGCTTCATGACATTAGACTTGACAGTGATTTCTTAAGGTAATGCTAAAAACACAGATGACAAAAGAAAAAATAGATAAGCTAGACTTCAACAAAATTTAAAACTTTTGTACATCAAAGGATATTATCAACAGTGAAAACGCAATTCATAGAATGGGAGAAAATATTTGCAAATCATATATCTGACAAGGCATTAATATCTAGAATATATAAAGAACTCCAACTCAACAACAAAAACAAAAACCTCCTTTTAAAAACTGGGCAAATAACTTGAACAGACACTTCTCCAAAGAAATAAACAAATGGCCCACAAGTACATGAAAAGATGCTCAACATTACTAATCATGAGGGAAAAATGTAAAAACCACAATGAGAGATCCCCTCACATTCACTGGATCGGCTGCTTTTCTTTTAATTACAGAGAGTACCAAGTATGGAAAATATATAAAATGTATGCCAGTTCCTAAAAATAATATATACTAAAAGGAATTGAAAGCAGAGACTGAAACAGATATTCATACATTTATGCTTATGGCAGCATTATTTCACAGTAGCCAAAATATAGCATTCCAAGTGTCCAACAATGGATGAATGCAGAAAAAAAATGTGATACATGTACATACCATGTAGTAGTATTCGGCCTTAAAAAAAAAGAAGGAAATTATGGCACATGATACAATATGGATGAGGCTTGAAGACTTAAATGCTAAGTAAAATAAGTCAGTCTCGAATGGACAAATGCTGCCTGCTACCCCCATATATATGAGGTAGCTAGAGCAGTCAAGTTTACAGAGACAACGGTTTACAGAGACAACAGTCAGATTTGTTGCCAGAGGCTAGGAAAGGGGTGAATGGGGAGTTAGTGAATGGGCACAGAGCTTCAAGTGGGAAAGATGGAAAATTTCTGGAGATGAATGATAGTGATGGTTGCACAGCATTGTGAATGTACTCAGTGTCACTGAACTGTAAATTAAAAAGTACTACATTGCTTTCTAATTATAATTTTTCAAGCTAATTTGCTGTTTGTTTAGAGACAAATAAAAATCTAACAAGAATAAGCTTTGAAAATGTTCTAGGGGAGCCAAGACTCTGGAGCTAGTGGAAGAGTTTATGACTTTGTTTTCCAAAGGATATGGAGAGTAAAATCACTTTCAGGTAAGAATATAACAAAATTGCATATTTGGCTCACTTAATTTTAGCAACTTATTTTCTTGAATTTTAATTATATTATTTTTTTAATAATAGCGTCAATGAACATGTGAATTCAGAGATATCTCTGGATTTTCTACCTACATTTCGTTGATTTTAATTTTGTTTTGTTTTTTGCTTTTTTACGGCTGCATCTGCAGCATATGGAGGTTCCCAGGCTAGGGGGTGAATCAGAGATGTAGCCACCGGCCTATGCCACAGCCACAGCAATGCCAGATCCAAGCTGCCTCTGCAGTCTACACCACAGCTCCCAGCAATGCCGGATCCTTAACCCACTGAGTGAGGCCAGGGATCGAACCTGCAACCTCATAGATACTAGTAGATTCTTTTCCGATGAGCCATGTGAGGAACTCCTGATTTTGATATTAAGGTTTTACATAAGGCAGTAAGCTTGAGTGGTCTATATGTTTCTGTACTCAGAAAGATAAAATTCAACATAGTGACTTTTCCTTGAATGGACTGTGAATGCATATACACTTCTGACTTTTTTTTTTTTTTTGTCTTTTTGCTATTTCTTTGGGCCGCTCCCGCTGCATATGGAGGTTCCCAGGCTTGGGGTCAAATGGGAGCTGTAGCTGCCGGCCTACGCCAGAGCCACGGCAACGCGGGGTCCGAGCTGCGTCTACGACCTACACCACAGCTCATGGCAACACTGGATCCTTAACCCACTGAGCAAGGGCAGGGACCGAACCTGCAACCTCATGGTTCCTAGTTGGATTCGTTAACCACTGCGCCACGACGGGAACTCCCTGACCTTTTTTTTTTAACTGCAGCGAAACAGAGGTACTCCTACTAATAATACTGTGGCATATTATCATCTCTAATTTATTCAGGTTCTCTCTCTCTCACACTTATTATTTATTTATTTATTTTGGGGGGTCTTTTTGCCATTTCTTGGGCTGCTCATGTGGAGGTTCCCAGGCTAGGGGTCAAATCAGAGCTGTAGCCACCGGCCTACACCAGAGCCACAGCAATGTGGGATCCGAGCTGCGTCTGTAACCTACACCACAGCTCATGGCAACGCCGGATCCTTAACCCACTGAGCAAGGCCAGGGATCGAACCCGCAACCTCACGGTTCCTAGTCAGATTCGCCAAGCACTGCGCCACCACGGGAACTCCTCACACATTTTTTTTTACATCATCACATTCATCTCTATTCTTTTCCCTCTCCTCCACTACCCAGCTATAGATATTAGCTCTAATGTATTTAATGTGTCCTCAACTAAGTTTGAGAAGTATATCGTGTATTTGTTTTGTGTGTTTTATTTATTGCTATTTATTTATTCCAAAGTGTTGATCTTGTTTTAGTATCTGGCTGGAAAACTAGACACCCGACCAGCCAGGAGCAGTGGGCTTAATCCTCGTCATCGCGGCTCCAGCCCCACCCTGGCCCTTCTTGGCCTTCTTCCTCTTCACGCGGCCTGGGCGGCCACCCCCGAACAGAGAGCGGAGGGAGAGGTGCTGCTGGGAGTCCAGGCGGACAACGAAGGACGGGATGTTCACCACCAGCTTGCTTGCGGACCGTGGGGAGGGGGGAGCAGGTGAAGGGAACGGGAACAGGACGCTCTCTGCCCCGGCTGTGCAGGCTCTGCAGGTGCCAGGGCTGGTGCTACAGCTGCACTGCCTCTGAAGCAAGAAACAGGAAGTGCCCATCCCAAGGACCTCCGTGTGTTCTGGAGAGCTCCTGGACATCATCTAGTTCACAAGGTGCCTTTATGTTCACATTTTAAGAAGGGGAGGGAAACTCAGATGAACCCCTAAGACCAGAGGGTGCATGAGGTGAGGTGGCAGCATGTAAACCCAAGGTGTGCTTTTCAAATAAACCCTCTGACCCGTGCCAGACACTGAGCTATATCAGGTGTGGTTTCACTGTCCTCGAGGCAGCAACCTGGCAGAATAGCTTCTATGAAATCATTTCAGCCAAGAAATGAGGCGTAGGAGTTCCCATTGTGGCTCAGCGATAGCACACCCAACTCGTATCCATGAGGATGCAGGTTCCATCCCTGGCCTCGCGCAGGGGGTTAAGGATCCAGCGTTGCTGTGGCTGTGGGGTGGGACAGCAGCTGCAGCTGATTCGACACCTAGCACAGGAACTTCCACATGCCCTGAATGCGGCTCTAAAAAGGAAAAAGAAACTAAACGAGGCTCTAGGCCCTGGGTCACAGAGCAGATCAAAGGCTGAGGAGGAAATCACTATGCATGTATCCCGCCCGCGTACCACACAGCTCCTGGTGAAGCGTGCGCACATCACAGAAAAAATGGCAAGGGTGAGTCCCCTGATAAAGACCCATCTGCCCTCCTGAATGCCCTTTTCATCGCACCAGTGCCACCATGGGCACACACCTTAAACTGTGTGGTGAACTCACCATTAGCTGTAGTGAGCAGGGCCTGGAATGGCTTCACAAGGGCCCACCAGACAGCAGAACCCACCCAGGCCAGACGAGGCCCAGTGACTTCTCTCAACGGGTGACACCAAGAGCTGTTACCTGTCCAGCTACCTGCATGCCTGGGATAAGCCTTGGCAAGGCGTACGGCTTCAGCCACAGTGACCCTTGCTCTGGGCTATGGGGGTGAGACTGCCCCGGCTCCCCCTGAGCCGTTTGTAGGGGTCAGCCTGCTCCCTCAAGGTGAACTCACAGCTTCCTCACCTCCGAGGGCTGGCGTGGCGCTGGCGGATTTGCGTAAATAGCGTGCTGCGGTAGATCTCCTTTTTCTTTTCGGCAACCATGTTTCTAAGGCCTGCTCCGCAGGTGCGTGTGTATCTGAGCCATCGCTTCTCACTGACGCATCACATTCTAATGCTCTAGTCATCCAGTTCCCTGGTGATGGGATCCAGTTAATTGTAACCACATGCCTTTTCCATGTCTGCAGGGCGAATGCCCCCAAGCGTGAGATTGCGCCAGCCGGGGTATAACGTGTTTTCCCGACGTTCTGCCCAGCTGCTCCAAAGCAGCGGTACGAGTTCGCACTTCCAGTGGCGGTGCATGAAGGCTCCCGTCAGCCCACCACTCACTGACACCCGATGTTACCAGGCTTTCTAATTTGTCCTAATCAGGTGAGCCTAAAGTGGTATTTCATTATTCCAAACTGTATTTTTCTAATCATTATCATCATCCTTAAGCAACAGTTTCCTTTCATACATATTTTTATCCGTATACATTTTTAGCAATTTAGGTAATCCATTCTAAGGGTTTGATTTTCTATTTGTGTTACATAGTTGAGATATTTATCACTTATTGGTTTTAAATGTTGTCAATATTTTCTGCCACCTATGCCATTAACTATGTCTGTATTGTCTAGTTGATCAGAAATCTTTTATGTTTTTAGATAATGAAATAAATACATTAATATTTCTATTGTGATTTGGCTTGGGGGGGGCCTCAGAAAAGGTACAAAGATATCTTTTACACTGATTTCTATTTTATACTTCTACTTTTATGTTTAGATCTTTTAACCCATGAGAAGTCACTTTGGTATGTGATATACTACAGGGATCCAATATTATTTTTCTTATTATTATGTGCAATTCTTTCTAGTTGTACCTACTAAAAGAACCATCCTTTTCCTGGCTGATTTATGAAGCCACATCTATTGTCTGCTAAGTCCCATAGAGACAGGATGTTCTTCAGGCCTCTGATTTGCTTCTTACCCTCGTATATTTGTTTTTACACTAGTATCACACCTTTTAAAATCTATTTGTATTATACCTTTTATCTGGTAAGATAACCACTTAGACGCATTTTAAAAAATTGCCCTAGCTATTCATAGACTTTTATTCTTCCACAAAAATTTTGTGTGGAAATTGCATTAAATTCCTAGATTAATATTGAAAAAAGTGGCATCTTTATACCACATTAGTTATTGCACCTTGAACATGAAGCATATTTCCATCAATTTTTTTCTTCTTTTAATATTTTAAAAGTGACTTTAAGAATTTCTTGTGTATTCCTTGTTAGGTTAAAGTCTGAATGCTTAATTTTTGTTGCTCTCATTTTATTTTTTTTCCAGTGTATTATTACTGGTATTAAAATGTGTTGAATTTTACTAGCAGAGTTTTTATCTGGCGATCTTTTGAACTTCTTTACTGGTTCTAGTAGTTTGTCTATATAGAAGTGAGTGTGCCTTTTCTCCTGCAGTTTATCTCATATTGTCTTAGAGGCTCTACATTTTATTGAATACTAGTGATTTAGAGAGGTCATCTTTGGCTTATTGCCACTATTAAAGCAAATCAGTCTAATTTTCTTGCATTGAGTATGCTTTTGCTTTAGGCCTCAGCTAGATGGACTGTTTAAGTCAAGACTGTCACTGTCTAGTCTTAGTTTTCAGAATGCTTTTAATTTTTCCAGCATTATTGAGGTATAAGTAAAAAATAAAAATATGTGTGTATATATATGGTATATATATAGTGTGATATGTATATATAGTGTGATGATTTGACATATATACATTGTATTTTTATCACTGTTTTGTATTACATTGTATAAATATATAATGAACATTTCCTTCGCCTCAAGTTGTTTCTATTAGAAATAGAGGCACTATGAAACAGTTTATGTATTGGTTTATCTAGGATATATATCTAGAAATGAAAATGAAGTGCCATAAGGTATGCATATATTTAAATTTACTAGATAATGTCAAACAATTTTTACATTCCCACAAGTCAGAGATGAAAGTTGCATTTGCTGGAAATGCTTATGACAGAATACTTGACTTTACAGTTTTTCTGTTTCAGTCATTCTGCTGAAGTCATAATTGCAGTTATGGTTTTAGTGTACATATCCCTGTTGCATAATTACACTGAGCATTTTTTCTGTTTATTGATCATCTAGATCTCCTCTTTAAGTGGCTGTTCAGGTCTTTTGCCAATTTTTCAAAATGCTTATTTCTCTTTTATTGATTGTATGAGTCTTTAACATAATCTGAATACAAATCCTTTATCAAATATGTGTATTCCAAATTTTATTCCCAGTATCTTGATTTTTCGTTCTTAATATTTTAATGAACAGAAGTTCTTACTTTTAGTGAAGACCGATTTATATTTTTTATTTAGCTGTTTCCAATATTACACATTTCTGTCTACCTGAAGATGTGTTTCTTTTGTAATATTATTATTGTTTTGCTTTTTGAGCTCTGATTCTTGTCAAATTAATACTTGTTAATGGTACTCAGAAGCACTAGAGTGGCTGATGACTGAAGCTAGCTAAATTCATCTGGCAAAATCACTCAGTCTATATTGTTTGAAGAGCCTCTTTCATAGTGGATGTTCTGTGATGAGCATTACATGTGATACTTTTCACCGTGGGACCCATAAGTCCATCCATCTGATTCCTTCTACACTTATTTTTCTTCACTTTGTTTTCTTTCCAGGCTTCTAACCAACCAGCCAAGTCATTCCCCCTTGCCAGTGTGTGAGTATATAAACTTACCTCAGGCTGCCTCTCCTCATACACAAAGTGGATGAGCACAGGTACAGCTAGAACTCTGACCACTGCGAGGATTCCTCTTTCCCCCCGGGTACCCCTAGGTATAGAGTTAGAATACAGCGACAATCCATTTTTAACTTGTGTCCATATACAAGGTGATCCCTCCATGAATCACGTTTGGCTTTTTTCATCCTCCGTCAGCTGGACATGGGGACGCCCCGCCCCCTGACTGAGGTGGATGAGTTTGATCTGAGGAGATGCCGATGGTGGGTAACACGGAGGTCAAAGTCATCAGCGCATTCAGCTGAAGCTGAACCCTCCGGCCGTGCTTGCGCCCTGTCCTGGATGCAGCACATCTGTCCTGGCATGGTTACCTATTGGACCCACCAGTCATTTTAATGTGAATCATCTAACAAAACCCAGAGTATGAGGAACACTTACAGTTTCATAGAAACTTGATGTCCCAGTCAGTGGTTCTCTGTCAAGGTCCACGTTTTTTTTAAAATGCCAGCCTTGCCCTAAAGGTATAGCTTTTTATTCTGCTACTTGAGCTTGCATAAACTCCATACTCATCTTTCTAATCATTTGATATAATACAGCCCATCAATGCATAGAATTCAAGCATCTTACCTGCTTAACCCTAGACTCCTCCCGGTGCAGAGGTCCCATTCCAAGCGGGCAACATCACCTGGTATGTGACTCAAGATGAATATTTCCAAGTTTCAAATATGCATCATCCAGAAGACATATAGGATGACCAAGCACTTTTATTCTTATTGTGGGATTTTTAAAATGTAATAATCTGTCTTTCACTATTGAGGATGTCTCTTAGACGCCCCTGGGAACTTTACTGATGCAGTACACACTGAACATTTATAGGATTTGTCTCCCACCTTCTGGAGCGCATACGGCTACGAAGGCATTCAATGTTCTTGTGACCTCTTCGCCTCTTAGAGTAATGAACTTGGTTCTGGAGACAGCAAGCTGATGTGATATTTAGCAGCATGTCTAACTGGGTCACATCTGTTGATATTTTTATGAGAAAGGGTGAGAGGCTGAACATTGTCATGTGAATGTACACTGTTCTCCATCCCAAGTGGATCCAAATTATTCCTGATCTTCTCTGAAAAAGAACACATATCCTGGCTCAGTGGACACATGCCTTATACTAGAGGCCATGCAAATCTGCTTTGGCAAATGTATCACAACTGTCTTGGCAGCTGCCAGTGTGCCTACTAGCCGAGTCTAGTGGAAACAGACTGGCAAGTTAGAAGACATGTGATGAAGACCACCATGCCTGCATCCTTTAGGTCCTTAAATATTGCATTAATCTCTGCTGTTCCCTCAGAGACACAGAAGGGTTTTAAAGTTACTAAGATGGGTCTGTGGCAGTTTCAGAGGCCTCAACCTGGCCTTCCCCACTGTATTTGTGTTCTATAGCCACTGTAACAAGTTACCACAAAGTTGGCAGATTAAACAGCACCAATTTATTACCCGACAGTACCATAGACTAGAAGTCCAGCACAGGTTGCACTAGACTAAAAATCAGGTATCTTGAGTCAGCAGTCCTGAGTCCCTTTCTGGAGGTTGTACAGGAGAACCTACTTCCTGGCCTAAAGGGCTTCTACCTACTTGGCTTGTGGCCCCTTTCCTCCATCTTCAAAAACACGTTGCATCTTTCTGACCATTTTCCCATAGACACATTTCCCTCTGGCCCACTTCTTGTGGCAGGAGCGCTCTGGCTGCCTCCCCGCATAGCCTTTCCTTAGCACATGTGCACAAAAAGCAGGACAGCTCTGGTCTTGCCTCCTTTTTTTTTTTTTTTTTGCTATTTCTTGGGCCGCTCCCCGCGGCATATGGAGGTTCCCAGGCTAGGGGTTGAATCGGAGCTGTAGCCACCGGCCTACGCCAGAGCCACAGCAACGCGGGATCCGAGCCGCATCTGCAACCTACACCACAGCTCACGGCAACGCCGGACCGTCAACCCACTGAGCAAGGGCAGGGACCGAACCCGCAACCTCATGGTTCCTAGTCAGATCCGCCAACCACTACGCCATGATGGGAACTCCTTGCCTCCTCTTCTAATGAAGACACTAATCTATATGGAGTATCTTTTTTCATCCTTTTGCTTGCAGCCCCTGTGTGTACAAAAGTGAGTCTCTTGTACCCAGCATATTGATAAAGTTGGATTTTTTTTTTTTCTCAAATGAGCTAGTAATCTACATCTTTGGATTGGTGCATTTAATCTCTCTTCCTTTAAGGTAATTACTGATAGAGAAGCACTTACTGTTTTCATTTTGTTTTTTAAATAACTTACATCAGTTTTATTGCTCTTTTTCTGTTACTGCCTTGATTGGTGTTTCGATTATATTTTTTCAATATTTATGTACGTTGATTCTCTACTTTCTTGTATCTTCTATAGCTCTTTTCTAAAATATAATTTACAACATATTAATTTCAGTGATTATGTATAGCAGGGATTGTTATACAGATGTGTGTGTATATACATGTACATATGTATACTTCTTCATATTCTTTTCCACTATAAGTTACTCTGAGATACTGAGTATAGTTCCCGGTGCTGTACAGTATGTCCTTGTTGTTTACTATTTTATAAATAGTAGTATGTGTATGTTCATCCCAAACTCCTAATCATTCTGCCACTATCCCTTTGGTAACTGTAATTTATTATGACTATTTTCGTTTTGTAAATAAGGTCAATTGTATCATCTTTACACACATATAAGTGATACCATATGATATTGGTCTTTTTCTGACTTCAGTTACTTCAATTCCTATGATAATCTCTAGGTTGATGCATGTTGCTGAAAATGGAATAATTTGGTTTTTCTGGCTGAGCAATATTCCGCTGTGGACATGCACACACACACCACATTTTCTTTATCCTTGCATCTGTATCGACATTTAGGTTGCTTCCATGTCTTGGTCATTATAACTAGTGCTGCTATGAACACTGGGGTACATGTATCTTTTCAAATTATAGTTTTTTCCAGATATAGATCCAGAAGTGGGGTTGCTGCATCGTAAGGTAAGTCTGCTGTTCTCCATAGGGCCTGCACCAATTTATATTCCTACCAAGAGTGCGGGAGGGTCCCTTTTTCTCCTTACCTTCTCCAGCATTTGCTATTTCATTTGCAGAGTTTTTAACGATGGCCTTTCTGACTGGTGCGAGGTGGTACCTTTGGATTTCTCCAATGATTCGCGATACTGAGCATCTTTTCGTGTTCCTGTTGACCATCAGTGTGTCTTCTTTGGAGCAATATCTATTTAGGACATCCGCTCATTTTTAAAGTGAGTTGTTTGGCTCGTTGCTATTAAACTGTATGAACTGTCTGTATAATTTGGAAATAATTCTTTGTCAGTAACATGATTTACATGTATTTTCCCCTAGTCCTTAGGTTGTATTTTCTTTTTCTTCAGGTTGTCTATCCTGTGCAAAAGCTTTTAATTAAGTCCTATCTGTTCATTTTTATTTGTTAGTCTAGGAGTCAGATCCAAAAAAATATTGCTGGTATTTATGTCGAAGAGTGTTCCACCTACATTTTCTCCTAGGATTTTTATAGTATCTAGTTGTATATTTAGGTCTTTAATCCATTTTGAATTTAATTTTGTATACGGTGACAGAAAATGTTCTAATTGCATTCTTTTACATGTAGCTGTCCTGTTTTCCAAGCACAGCTTCTTGAAGAGATTGCCTTTTCTCCATTGAATATTCTTCCCTTCTGTGTCAAATATTAACTCACTATAATCTGTGGGCATATTTCTGGGTTTTCTATACTGTTCCATTGAACTATGTCTGCATTTGTGCCAGTATTGTTTGATATATAGTCTGAGGACAGGGATGGTGATTCTTCCAGCCTTGTTCTTTCTCCAGATTGTTTTGGCTAATTCAGGGTCTTTTGTGTTTCCATGTAAATTTTAAAATTTCTTATTCTAGTTCTGTGAAAAATTCCATTGATAATTTGATAGGGATTGCACTGACTCTCTAGATTGCCTTTGCTAGTATGGTCATTTTAACAATACTCATTCTTCGAATCCAAGAATACAGTATATCTTTGTATCTGTTTCTGTCATCCTCAGTTTCTTTCATCAACGTCTTGTAATTTTTGGAGTAAAACTTTTTGCCTCCTAGGTAGATTTAGGTATTTTGTTTTTTATGTAATGATAAAAAAGGATTGTTTCCTTAACTTTTATTTCTGGTATTTGTTAGTGTATAGAAATGGAACATATTTCTATATATTATTTTTGTATCCTGCAACATTACCAAATTACCTGAATGAAGTACCGTAGATTTCTGGTGGGATCGTTAGCGTTTTCTATGTAGAGATGGCATCATGACATCTACAAACAGTAGAATTTTACTTATTTTACAATTTGGACACATTTCTTTTCCTTGTCTAACCGACTTGATGAGGACTTCCAAAAAGTGGTGAAAGTGGACATCCTTGTCTTGTTACTGATCTTGGTGGGAATTTTTTCAGCTTTTCACCATTGAGAATGATGTTAGCTCTGGAGTTATCATAAATGAGCTTTCTTACGTTGAGGTAGGTTCCCTCTACACTCACTTTCTGAAGAGCTTTTATCATAAATGGATGTTGAACTTTATCAAAAGCTTCTTTTGGGAGTTCCCATCGTGGCACAGTGGTTAATGAATCCAACTAGGAACCATGAGGTTGCGGGTTCGATCCCTGCCCTTGCTTAGCGGGTTGACGATCCGGCGTTGCCGTAAGCTGTGGTATAGGTTGCAGACACAGCTCAGATCCCACATTGCTTTGGCTCTGGCGTAGGCTAGCAGCTACAGCTCCGATTAGACCCCTAGCCTGGGAACCTCCATATGCCATGGGAGCGGCCCAAGAAATGGCAAAAAGACAAAAAAAAAAAAAAAAAAAAAGCTTCTTCTGCATCTATTGAGATGATCATATGGTTTTTTATTCTTCAATTTGTTAATGTGGTTATCAAATTGACTTGCAGATATTGAAAAATTCTTGCATCCCTGGAATAAATCCCACTTGATCGTGGTGTGTGATCCTTTTCATGTACTTTTGGAGATGGTGTGCTAGTATTTTTTGAGGATTTTTAGACCTATGTTCATCTGTGATAATTTTGTGTGATATGTCTGGTTTTGGTATCAGAATGATGGTGGCCTCTCAATGAGTTCAGAAGTGTCCCTTCCTCTGCAATATTTTGGAATAGTTTCAGAAGGATGAGTGTTAACTCTTTTCTAAGTGGAAGAATCCACCGGGTCTTAGACTTTTGCTTGTCGGGAGTTTTGAGATTCAATTACAGTACTACTGGTTAGTCCATATTTTCTATTTCTTTCTGGTTCAGTCCTCGGAGATTGTACCTAAGAATTTGTCCATTTCTTCTAGGTTACCTGTTTTATCAGCATATAGGTGCTTGTAGTAGTCTCAGATCCTTTGTATTTCTGTGGCATCGGTTTTAAATTCTCCCTTTTCATCTCTGGTCTTTAATTGATTTGGATCCTCACCCTTTTTTTCTTGATAAGTCTGGCTGAGATTTTATCAATTTTGTTTATCTTTTCAAAGAACCAGCTTTTACATTTGATCTTTTCTATCATTTGTTTAGTCTCTATGCCATCTCTGTACTGATATTTATGATTTAAATTGAAAGGATAGGGTTTTTTTTTTTTTTTTTGAGATTGTTGTTTCCTGGGGTATGTTTGTATCACTGTAAATTTCCATCTTAAAACTACTTTTATTGCATCCAGTAGGTGTTGGATTATCATGTTTTCATTTGTCTATAGGTTTTCCTCTGATTTCTTCAGTGATCCGCTGGTTGTTTACACGTTTGTGGTTTCTGCAGTTATTTCTAGCCTCATGTTGTGGTTGGAAAAAAATGCTTGATATGATTTCAAGCATTTTCAAGAATGCTTGAAATGAATTTAAGAAGCATAGTTATCTTAAATTCACCAAGGCCCAGTATGTGCTCTATCCTGGAGAGTGTTTCATAGGCACTTGAAAAGAATGTTTATTTGGCTATTTTTGGATAGAATGCTTTATAATCAAGTAAGACCATCTGGTCTAATATGTCATTTAAGGCCTGTGTTTCCTTACTGATTTTCTGTCTAGATGACATTTTGATAGAGGTGGAATATTAAAGTCCCCCACTCTTCTTGTTACTGTCAATTTCTACTATTATATCTGTTAACATTTACTTTATACATTGAGGTGCTCCTAAGTTGGCATATACAATTATTGTATCTGGGATTGATCCTTTAATCATTCTGCAGTATCCTTGTCTCTTGTACCAGTCTTTAAAGTCTATTTTGTTTAACTATTGCAACTCTAGCTTTGACTTCCATTTGCATGGAATAACTTTTTTCATCCCCTTTCAATCTGTAAGTGTCTCTAGATCTGACAGAAGTATATTGTAGGCAGCAAATATATGGGTCATATTTTTGTATGCATTAGGTGGTCTGTGTCCTTTGGTTGGAGCATTCAGTCCTTTTACATTTAAGGTAATTATCAGTATGTGTGTTCCTACTGTTATTTTAGGGTTTGTTTTTGTACGTCTTCCCCCACCTCCTTCTGTCTGCCTGTAATTTGATGGGTACTTTTAGTGTTTGAATTTCTTTTTTTTTGTTGTTGTTGGTCTTTTTGCTACTTCTTGGGCCGCTCCCGTGGCATATGGAGATTCCCAGGCTAGGGGTCGAATCGGAGCTGTAGCCACCGGCCTACGCCACAGCCACAGCAACGCGGGATCCGAGCCACGTCTGCAACCTACACCACAGCTCACGGCAACGCCGGACCGTCAACCCACTGAGCAAGGGCAGGGATCGAACCCGCAACTTCATGGTTCTTAGTCGGATTCGTTAACCACTGCGCCACGACGGGAACTCCTGAGTTTCTTTCTTTTTCTTGTATCTATTATTTTTTTCAGTTACCATGAGATTTTTGTATATATTTAAATGTACTTAAATTGCTGATCTCTTAATTTCAAAATCATTTTAGATATCCTGCATTTGTACTCTCCTCCTCCATGATTACTGATTATATTTTACATCTGATTGTTCTGTGTATGATTTTACTACTTTTGTCTTTTAACCTCCCTACTAGCTACTAACTTTGTGTATGGATGATTTCAGAATAAAACCTTAATTTGTTTGCTTTACCAGTAAGCTTTTCCATTTTTAAATTTTCTTATTTATAGTTGTGGCCTTTTCTTTTCCACCTAGGAATAAGGTAAGAATGCCCACTCCCACCACTCTTATTCAAACACATACTAGAAGCCCTAGCCAGAGGCATCAGGCAAAAAACTGAAATTAGAAGGCACTGAAATTAGAAAGGAGTATGTAAAATTGTTTGGAGATGACGTGATCTTATATTTAGAAAGCCTAAATAATCCAAAAATAAGTGAATTCAGTAAAGTTACAAGATATATATATATAAAATCAACATATAAAAATCAGTTGCATTTCTAGTCATTAACAACAAATTTCCAAAAATTAAAGAAACTAATTTACAATAGCATGAAAAACATGAAATATTTTGCAATAAATTTAACAAGGAGGTAAAAGATCCATACACTGAAAACTACAATATCTTGATGAAAGAAACTGAAAATAACATACATAAATAAAAGATATCTTATGTTTATGGATTAAAAGAATATTGTTAAAATGTCCTGACGACCCAAAGTAATCTATAGATTCAATGCAATCTCTATCAAGATTTCAATGGCATTTTCTGCAGAAAATGAAAATCCTAAAATTCTTCTGGAACCACAAAAGATTCTCAATAGCCAAAGCAATCCTGTGGAAGAAGAATAAAACTGGAAGTATCATTACTTCCTGATTTCAAAATATACCACAAAGCTATAGTATTCCAAAGATCGTACTGGCACAAAGACTCAGAGACCAATGGAACATAATCAAGAGCCCAGGAATAAGCCATTGCATATATTGTCAATTAAATACAGAAAAGATAAATTTCTCCAATAGTGCTGAAAATACTGCATATTCACAGGCTAAAGAATAAAAATGAACTATTTCCACCACTCAAAAGTGAACTTGAAATGGACTAAAACTTAAATTTAAGACCTTAAACCATAAAATTCCTAGAAGAAAACAAAGGGGGAAAAATCTCCTTGACATTGGTCTTGGCAATAATAACCTAATGGATATGACAACTACAGTACAAACAATAAAAGCAAAAAGTAAGTGGAACTACAACAAACTTTTTAAAAAGCTTCTGCACAGTGAAAGAAACAATAAAATGAAAATGCAACGTATGAAATGGGAGAAAAATTTGCAAACCATATATCTGATAAGCAGTTAATATCCAATATACATAAAGAACTCATAACTCAATGGCAAAAAAAAAAAAAAAAAGTATAGGTGAAATAATCCAATTAAAAATGGGCCTAAGACCTGAATAGCCATTTCTTCAAAAAGAGATTCAAATTACCGAAGGTACATGAAAGTGTGGACAACATCACTAATCATTAGGGAAATGCAAACAAAGCCACAGTGAGACAGGGCTGCAAAGCCCACCCTCCTTTCACAAACAAATCAAAAACTACATGGGAAGCAACTCTTGCTGGAAATGACCCGGACACTGGGAGAACAGCCCTTCTATAACTACGGTTGTAAAGAAAGATCCACATGTAGTCTGAGGGGGAGTGGCAGGGAGAAGCAATCGGTCAGGACCTGGACAGATGCTGGGGGACCCAGAAGGGGAGGTGGATATCACCAGCAATGGGAACTCCCTAGGGAGAAGTGTGGCCTCTATTAGGTAGACCCTCAATCCTGGGCATCTAGCTGTGGGGAAAAGAGCCCCCTGTGCTGGTCTGAAAACCACTGGTGCTTATGGGGGTATAAGAGACCAAGACTCTGCTCTTGAAGAGCATGTGCACAAGAGCACTGCTTACTCCCAGTCACAGCACAAAGGCAGCAGACTGAAAACTGCCTACGGGGTCCTGGCTGGCTTGCTAGGATCCCTCCAGCATGTCCCCTAGCCTATACCAGGCCTCTCTTCCAGCCCCTCTTGCCTTAGCACTGCCCACTAAGGCAAAGCCTGCTATTGCCAACAAGTGTGCACACTGGAGGAACCAGAGCTCATCACTGTCAGCCCTGCCTCTTACAGGCCGGAGACAGCACTGCCAGCCAGGCGCCTTGGTGCACACACTCAGAAGCAAAACTAGCCCCAGAGTGTGGAGATGACCACCATCAAAACATGTATCCCTGCAGACACTTGGAAGGAGCAAGGCTAGCGCGAGGGTATGGCCATCCATGGCAAGAGCGGGTAGGGGGGCAGGCCAGCTAAGAGGTGGGCACAAAACTCCTCTGCTCCCAAACCAGCCTCTAACCAAGGCACACACACTGGGTGAAAAAGTGAAACCAGAACAGACGTACAGCCCCAAGCCCTCGGGCCCCAGTCACAACGCTAGCCAAGGAAACTACCACGATACCAGGAGAAACCCAACTCCCTCAGGGTTCCTGCTCCGGCCTCCTGAGCCCTTATCTGACACAGCTATTAACAACGATGGACAGAGAAACCCTGGCTTGCACCTGACTTTGGCTCTAGCCCTCCAACTCCAGCCCTACCTCCCCTTAGGGTCATGGCTGCCAGCATACCCATGGGGAAGATGCAGCCCATGTTCACTTTAGATCAGGCTCCCAGCAAATCTGCTGGGCACGTACAGACTACACAGGGATCATCTCACACAAGGTCACACCTTCAAGATGAGGATAGGTAATGATATCACTTACTTTCAAAGAGACATGAAAACTTAGCAAAATGAAAAAATGGAAGAATACTTTTCAAATGAAAGAACAAGAAAAAGGCTGTGGGAAAAAACCCTAATGAAAGAGAGAAATAATCTACCTGATAGGTAGTTCAAAGCAATAATAAGTATGCTAACTGAATTTGGGAAAAGAATAGATTAACACATCATTGTTAACTGAGAATTTCAATGAAGAACTAGAAATTATTTAAAAAAAAAAAAACAGACCTGAAGAAATGAAGAAAACACAGTAGGAATTAACAGCAAATTGGGTGATAAAGAAGAACAAATAAGGAATCTGGAAGACAATAATGGAAATCAACCCTGTCAGGACGGCAAAAAGAAAATCAAATTTAAAAAAATAAGAATAGTTTAAGGGACCTGTGAGACAGCTTCAG
This sequence comes from Phacochoerus africanus, assembly GCF_016906955.1. Taxonomy (NCBI): domain Eukaryota; kingdom Metazoa; phylum Chordata; class Mammalia; order Artiodactyla; family Suidae; genus Phacochoerus; species Phacochoerus africanus. The sequence continues at coordinate 61,367,915 of NC_062555.1, forward strand.
CTGTATTATTTGCATTATAGGGGTCCCAGAAGGAAAAGAGAGAGAAGGGTTTGAAATTTTACTGGATGATATTATAAACTGAAAACCTCACAAACCTGAGAGAGGAAACAGATTTCCAGGTACAAAAGTACAGAGTCTCAAATAAGGTGAATGCAAAGACACCCACACCAAGACATAGAATTAAAATGGCCAAAGTTAAAGTGAGAATTTTAAAGGCAGCAAGAGAAAAACTTATGTATAAGAAAACCATGTAAAACTATCATGCGGTTTTTTTCTGTAGAAACTTTAGAGGTGCCGAAAGGGGAAAACCTACTCTACCCAGCAATTTATCAATCATTCAGAATTAAAGGAGATAAAGAGCTTTTCAGACAAGCAAAAACTAAGAAGGTTCATGAATATTAAACTGACTTTACAAGAAGTATTAAAGAGTCTTCTCTAAGTGAAAAAGAAAAGGCTAAAATAAGAAATTATAGGTAAGGAAAATTCCATCAGTAGAGGCAAATATATAGTAAAGGCTGTGGATCAACCATTTAAGTAAAAACTAGTATAAATAAACTAGTATAAAAAGACAAAAATATAACTACAATAAACAGTTAAAGGATAAACATGAGATGTAAAATATGACATCAAAAACATGGGAGGGGAGTAAAAATGTAGATCTTTTAGATTCTCTTAGTGTTTGAACTTAAATAACCGTAAGTTTAAAACAAGTAGATATAGGTCAACATATATGAATCCTATGTTAACCACAAGTCAAAAACTATAAGATACACAAGAAAAAGGAATGCAAACATAATATTAAGGAAAGTCATCTAACCACAAGGGAAGAGAATAAAGAACAGAGAAGAACTACAAAAACAATCAGAAAAGTGGCAATAAGTATATACCATTCAATAATCACTTAAAATGTCTCTGGACTAAATGCTCCGATCAAAATATATAGGGAGACTGACTGGATGAGAATAACAAGATCCATCTATGTGCTCCCTACAGAAGACTCACTTAAGAGCTAAAGACAGAGTGAAAGTGAGGGGGTAGAAAAAGGTATTTCATACAATTGGAAAAAAAAAAGAAAGCTGGGTTTGCAACAGTCATTAGACAAAGTGGACTTTCAATGGTTGTAACAAAAGACAAAGAAGGGCATTATATAATGATAAAGGGGTCAATGCAAGAAGAGAATATAGCATTCTTAAACATATACACATTTAATATAGGAGCACCTACATATATAAAGTAAACATTAACTGACATAAAGGGAGAAACTGACAAAAGTACAATCACAGTAGGGAACTTGAACACCCCACTCATATCCATGGACAGATCATCCGAGCAGAAAATCAGGGGTCTTTAATGACATATTAGATCAGTTGGACTTAATAGGTACCTCCAAAAATAACACAATACATAGTCTTTTCATGTGCACATAAAACGGTGCCCAGGATAGATCACACGTTGGCCACAAAAAAAAGTCCAGGTCCATCCATATTGTTGCAAATGGCAGAAAGAGAGAGTATTATGCTTAATGAAGGAAATCAGATCAAGACAAATACTGTATGTTTTCACTTATATGTGGAATTTAAAAAATAAAACAAATCAATGAATACAACACAACAGAAACAGACTCACAGAGAACAAACTAGTGGTTATCTGTGGGGAGACAGGTGGGGGTATGGCAACAGAGTGGAAGGGGATTAAGAAGTATACACTACTAAGTACGAAGTAAGATACAGGGATGCAATGTACATCTCAGGGAACACAGCCCATATTTTATAACTTTAAATGGAGTCTACCATATAAAAATACTCCATCACTGTATTACATACCAAAAATTAATATTTTATCAACTGTAATTCAATAAAAAGAAAAAAACAAAAACCACAATGAGATCTCTACCTCTCACCTGTTAAGAATGACTATTATGAAAAAGGTAAAAAGATAAGTGTAGGAACAGATGTGCATGAAAGCGAATCCTCTGCACTGTTAGTAGGAATTTAAGTTTGTACAGCTAGTATGAAAACGGTATGGAGGCTCCTCAAAAACTTAAGAATAGTGGAGTTCCTGCTGTGGCACAGTGGATTAATGACCTGGCTTACCTCTATGGAGGCACTGGTTTGAGCCCAAGCCTGGTGCAGTGGGTTAAGGATCCAGCATTGCTGCAGCTGCAGCACAGGTCACAGCTCCAGCTCAAATCTGATCCCTGGCCCAGGAACTTCTTTATGCCACGATGGGTGCAGTCAAAAGGAAAAAAAAATTAAGAATTGAACCACTATATGATTCAGCAATTTCACTTCTGGGTATTTATCCAAAAAATACTAAAATATTAATCTGAAAAGATATGTGCACCTTTATTTTCACTGCAGCATGTCATGGAACAGCCAAGACATGGAATCTAAGTGTCCACCAGTAGACAAATGGATAAAGAAAATGTGGCATGTATACACAATGGGATAGCATTCGGCCATAAATAGGGAAATCTTGCCACAAAATAAATCAACCTAGAGGGCATTATGTTAACTGAAATAAGACAAAAGACAAATCAAAGAAAACTGAACCCAAAAAAACAGAACAGACTGTGGTTGCCAAAGGCTGGGCATGAGGTGGAGCGCGTGGGGTAAATGGATGAAGATGATGAACGGGTACAAACCTCCAATTAAAAGATGGAGTTCTGAGGGTTTCTGTTGTGGTGCAGCAGAAACAAACCTGAATAGTACCCATGAGGATGCAGGTTCGATCCCTGGCCTCACTCAGTGGGCTGGGGATCCTGCATTGCCATGAGCTGTAGTGTAGGTCACAGACGCACTCGGATCTGGCATTCCTGTGGCTGTGGTGTAGGCCAGCAGCTGTAGCTCTAATTCGACCTATAGCCTGTGAGCTTCCACATGCTATGGGTGCGGCCCTAAAAAAAGACGAAGTTCTGGTGATGTAATACACAGCCTGTGGACTATGGTTAGTACTACATTGTATATTTCAAAGTTGCTAAAAGAGGACTTGAACAACGTCCTATCAATTATATCTCAGTAAAGATAAGAAAAAAATTTTTTTGAAGTTACAAAGAAAGAAAATTATATAGTGTTGTGCAACCATCACTATCTCCATAACTTTTCATCACTGCAAATAGACAATCTGTAACTATTAGCAACATCTCCTCTTTCCAATTCCTTCCAGCCCCAGGTAACCTCTCATGCATTTTGCCTCTGTAAATTTGCCCAGCCAGGATGTTTCCTGTAATTGGGGTCATACATTTGTCTTTTTTTTTTGTCTTTTTTGCTATTTCTTGGGGCGCTCCCATGGCATATGGAGGTTCCCAGGCTAGGGGTCGAATCGGAGCTGTAGCCACTGGCCTACACCAGAGCCATAGCAACGCGGGATCCGAGCCACGTCTGCAACCTACACCACAGCTCATGGCAACGCCGGATCCTTAACCCCCTGAGCAAGGGCAGGGACCGAACCCGCAACCTCATGGTTCCTAGTCGGATTTGTTAACCACTGCGCCACGACGGGAACTCCCATTTGTCTTTTTATATCTGACTTTCTCAATGTTTTCAAGGTTCATCCCTGTCACAGCCTGTATCGGAGCTTCCCTTTCATAGCTAATATCCCATTGGCTGTATATGCGACATTTTGTGTATCCATCCATTGAGGGACACGAGTTGTTTCTACTTTTTGGTTGTTGTAAATAATGCTGCAGTAAATACTGGCCTCTAAGTATCTGGTCAAGTAACTGTTTTTGATTCTTCAGAGTAAAACGTATGAGTAAGCTTTCTGGGTCATAAGGCATCTTACGGTTGCTTTATCAGAAACCACCCATCTGTTTTCCACAGCCATTGCACCATTTTACATTTCCACCCACAAAGGTACGGGGTTCTAACTCTCTACATTCTCACCAGCGCTTGTTATTTTCCACTTTTTAAATTATTGCCATCCTAGTAGGTATGACGTGTTATTTCACTGTGCTTTTGACTTGCATTTCCCTGATGGCTAATTATGCAGAGCATCTTTTCGTGTGCTTCTTGGCCATTTGTGTTATCTTCTCTGGAGAAAGTGTTGAGTCCTTTGCCTATTTATAATTTGGTTGTCTTTTGTTCTTGAGTTGTAGTTCTTTATACGTCTTGTGTATTAAATCCTTATCAGAGATTTAATTTGCAACTTTTCCTGGTCTGTAACATTTTCCTGTCACCTTCTTAATGTTTCCTTTGATGCACAAGCTTTAATTTTGATGAAGCCCAATTCGTATTACTTTATTGTTCATGCTGTGGCATCATGTCTAAGAAGCCATGGCCAAAGCCGAGGTCATGAAGATTTACTGTTTTCTTCTGCGAATTTTACGGTTTTTAGCTCTTAAGTCATTGATCCATTTTGAGTGAGTTTTTGTATGTACTCTGAGAGAAGGTCCAATTTAATTCTTTTGCATGTTAATCCAGTTATCCCATACCATCTGTTAGAGACTTTTTTCTTCATTGAATAGACTGGGCACTCTTGTTAAAAATCACCTGGCTATGCATTAAACAACTCTTTTGAGATGTAAAAGGAAATACAGAAACGGAGATGATAACTGTAGTGTGTTTGTTACCAACAGAAATGACCTGGAAGAGAAAGGAAAACCAATAATGCAGGAAAGGGGGGAGAAACTGCTTGTTTTAGCAGCAGAGTTGGTACCAACAATGTAAGTGGACAGACTGACTTGAAGTACAGAATTCATCCACAGGAACTGGCAGGAAGGCAAAGTGCGTCACTGCGAACGCTGCCAGGTAGGTAGTAGTGATAACTCAGGGAAACAAACCCACCTATTCAAAAAACACTTACCATTACCTACCTATTCTGCTTCCAGAGATTCAATGATGACTCAGCACACACAGGTTATCAAACACAGGGATAAGACAGAAACACCAACCACAAAGGACAGAGGGGGCTCGAGGATCTGGAAGTGTAGCTGGGATGGGACGCTGGCACAAGATGATCACCTTCATGGTTTAAATGACTTCTGAGCTGTCAGTTACGTCGCTGCTAGAGGAGACCTGAATGTTGGCCTCCTACACAGAAATAATTTGGGTCAGCAAGCACCATCAATAACATTGTTATCAACACGTGACATCAGGTCCTGAAGAAGATGGCGCAGTAGCAGGATGTGAAGCTCACCTTCTCCCACAAACACACTGAGGCTGCATCTACCTGTGGAATGATTCACAGAAAACCTGCTGAATTCTGGCAAATCTTTCAGGATTCTGAAAGAGCAAGAAACTCTTCATGAAGAAAAAAGGTATGAGAAAAGAAAGAAGATGAGAAAGGAAGCAGAATGGGACCTGCACCCCAAGGAGGCAGCTGGAAAGAAAGGTCCAGGACCCTGAGAAGTTGCCCCACCGGCGAGGAGATCAGCCAGGTCAGAGGAGAAACTCTCTATAGAGTCTTGGAGGAGAACACAGCAGTCAGCGTGAAAAAGCAGGTAAAATGGAACCAGTCCTCCACAGTCAGTGCTACCGCCCTGTGCTTCCTGATCATCTGCTCACACCCGTGTGGGTTGGGAACTGAAACTCAGGCTTTGGACATCAGAATCAGAGAGAGGTGGGGCTGGCTACATGGGGAAAAATGAGTTAGCCGCATGGAAACAGCCTGGGGGGACCAGAAAATCTGTTTTAAAAATCGGTTCCCATAGATCACTCAAAAGCCGCCCCCCCAAAAAAATATAAGTAAAAATTAAAAAATAAAAAGGAGTTCTCATCATGGTGCAGCAGAAATGAATCTGACTAGGATGAATCTGACTAGTTGTGTAGGTCACAGACTCAGCTGTAGCTTGGATTGGACCCCTAGCCTGGGAACCTCCATATGCTGTGGGTGCGGCCCTAAAAAGCAAAAAGCAAAAAAAAAAAAAAAGCCACTCCCACCTCTGCTTAAATTCTCAGGACAATCCTGGGACATAAGAGCTGTCCAAAGAGCCAGGGAATTTCCCCTATAGGCCCAAGAAGAGTCCTGGAAGTTACTTAATAATGTTTCTGAACTTCTTTGTGCTCATTAGATCAGAAATAATTAACTTTTCAAGAAAACAGGCAGAAAAAAATGCTCTCCTCTCAAACTGGTGGAGGCAAGTGAGGGTAAGAAAGCCAATTCCAAGTTCAAGTAACAAGTTGACTATAGTGATTTTTTTTTAACTAATATGATGAACTGTTCTTGTGACTCAAGATCTTATCTGGGCATGTTTATCAAATAATTCATAAAATTATCTTGCAAAATAAGAAAACTGTAAAATGTGTGGGAACTAATTACTGCACAATATGCCACTATTCATGATACCTAACATTTTATAAAATTTCACAATACAGAGTTTAAAGGAAAAAAATTTACAACTATTATTTTCTTCCAGGACTCTAATTTTCAGAAAGCACTTCAGTAAAGGTCAAAATGATGTTGCCAGGAAACATTACTGACCAAGTTCTATGTGGTTTTGAAGCTAATTATCAATCTCTTACACTATAATTTGAAACTGCCAGTTTTAAGCCTGTAATTATTCAAATGTCAACGCTCTTACAGTCACCATGAGAAATAAATTCCTCCAGTTCCCAAAAAAAAGGATTTCTATAGTCAGAAAGTCTGTTTAGAAGTTCCCATGTGGCGCAATGGTTAACAATCCTGACTAGTATCCATAAGGATGCAGGTTCAATCCCTGGCCTTGTTCAGTGGGTTAAGGATCCAGTGTTGCCATGAGCTGTGGTGGAGGTCGCAGACGTGGCTTGGATCCCACGTTGCCGTGGCTGTGATACAGGCTGACAGCTGCAGCTCTGATTCGACCCCCAGCCTGGGAACCTCCATATGCCACAGGTGCAGCCCTAAAAAAGAATGATGAAAGACAAAAAAAAAAAAAAGAAGAAAGAATATTTATAAATTGTAACACAAAATAAAAAATTCAGGGAGTTCCTTTGCGGCAGTGGGTTAAGGCTCTGACGTTGTCAGTGCAGGACCTCGGGTGGCTGCTATGGTGCGGGTTCAGTCTCTGGCCCGGGGGCACATCCACATACTGTGGGTGTGGCCAGAACTTAAAAAAAGAAAAGTTATCACCATTATTTCAGCCTGAAAAACATATCCGGGGGGAATCATGTACAACAGAAAATAAACTTTGTTCCTATGATATTTATGACAAAATCTCATTATAAAAGCAGACTTCTAGGGCACACACATGGAACTGAGTTCCTCTGGGTAAGCCTCGGGTGTAACAAAATGAGCTGGGCCAAGCAGCAGCGTGGGGGTGGGAACAGCAAAGGAAGCAGGTTCATTGGATAGTTCACAAACGAGGTAATTTTGCTTATAATGACAGTTCTCAACTGAAAGACTAAATTTAATGTAGAGAAAATACCTTTACGTGGAATAGGTAAAAAGGAGACCAGTTTTTTAAAATGGGAGCAGCACTGCAAATCCTCTCCTCCAAATATGACACTTGTTGAATGTTCTAAGAACAATGTTCCAGTGTTTCTTTCGATGACCTTCACACAAGTGTTTTTTATGGATGCATATACTTTCTAACATAAATAAACCATAGCCAAACGAAAATAAAGACTTTCTTATCAGAAAAGTAACTATTTCCCGTCATGGCACAGTGGAAATGAACCCGACTAGGAACCATGAGGTTGCAGGTTCAATCCCTGGCATTGCTCAGTGGGTTAAGGATCCGGTGTTGCCCTGAGCTGTGGTGTAGGTTGCAGACGTAGCTCAGATCCTGTGTTGCTGTGGCCAGCAGCTGTAGCTCCAACTGGACCCCTAGCCTGGGAACCTACATATGCTTCCTGTGTAGCCCTAAAAAGCTAAATTAAAAAAAAAAAAATTTCTGTCTGTATCTTAAATAAAATTTCCAGCTTCTAGTTAACAGCTCTAAGATGATATTCATAAAGTGTTAATTCTGCTTATTTGGGGGTGAAGCCTATCTCCTGGGGAGGGAAGACAGAAAAGGATTTATCCAGTATTATTTAAAGGGCACAAAGACAGTCTCAAATTTTATTTTATCATCTTTATCTTCCTTCCTTCACTCCTTCTCTTTTAGCTAAAGTAAAATACCCACTGTCCAGAAATTTTTTCCTGCCAACCCCTTTAAACTATAAAAAAAAATTTCATGCACACAAAATGACGAAATATATAGAGCCGAAACATCCAATTTAAATATTTTACGCATTTTTATTCAATAAATAACTTCAGTAAACAGCACTGTAAAAAGTGAACTGTTAAAATTAAAAGGCACTTAAAATAAGAATGTGACTAGTACGAAACAAAAAACGGAATTCAAACAGTGAGGAGTAAATATACAGTGGTCTCTTACAGCACTAACTGAAATGAAAGTAAGAACTGCTTAAGTGATAGCTGTTGCATAAGCCACAGTACAACTTCACATGTTCATTTAAAAGGCAACTGTACAGCTAAAACATCAACAAAAAAGTACTGATTAAAAAAAAGTCTTACCCCAAATTGCAAACAAATACATTAAATGATTAGAAGAAGAGGTGATAAAAAGCACCAGGCTTTAAACAAAATAAAATGAAAAAAATAAATTCACCCAAAGGTCCTGAATTTAGCAAGTACTATGTAAATTAAGGCCTTTATGTAAATAATGCTAAATAAAGAACTTTTTTTTTGCAGAAAATTTCCCAATACTTTTATCCAAGGCTTGAATTTAAAAAGAGAAGGCAAAAAGTTACCAGGATTAAGTAACTCTTAAAATGGCACACAGGTTTTAAAGCTACATTTTTCCCCTCCCAACTGACTTTTCCTATGGCCTTTAGAGACCAGATATTTCATTATTTTACACCAGTAACTTCCAACATACCCATCTCTCAGATATGTCATCAGTCATGTCTAATATTAGGCAAATAGCAAAATAATAAACTTAAAACAATTCTAAACTAGCTAGAAAACCATTTACTTTGGATTCTGTGTAACTGAAAAACTGACATATCTGCAAAGCTAAAAATCAGTTTTAATACCTGACTAACAGATACTCTCACCATACTCATTACTTTAAACTACTGTCTTTTCAATCACTCTAGAAATATCACTTAATCCAATGAGAGCTGCATTTCAATAGTTCACGAGGAAAAGGTCAAAAAGGCACAATGTGACCTTAGCTGACAAGGATAACCATCCCGTCTCAAGTCTTTTGTCAGTCCCTGGCATTGGTGATAACATTATTTTCAAAATAATAAAAAAAATTTCAAATTATACATATTATACATTTTCAGAACCTGCCCATAGTGACCCTTGGCGACGCTGCCCTGAAGCTACCTCACTGTGACTGCAGTTACTCCTTGGCATTCAGTGTTGCGGATCTGCACAGCACTGCTCATTTCCCCTCGTACTTTGGATTGACAACGGTTGTCACAGCACTCTTATAAATCGGATTTTCACCCTAAAGGAAAGTGAAAAAAATGATCAATCTACCAAAGTCACATATATTATTTACAAGACAATACTGAAAGATCATTTTCAAAGTTATTTCCATTTTATCTGTCCAGATAACTTTTTAATTTTTTTCTAAGGCATTAATAAAAGTTTGTAGAAAAATTAAAAATAAAAGCTTTGGCCTACGAGTCTAAAGGTGCCTCTGTCACCTGGCATTATTTCACAATTCTGAGTCCTTCCTCCGCTGGAGGATGTGCTATTAAATGGCTTTTCTCTTTTAAACTAGATTTGAATGCCTGTCTTGAAACAAGTTTTGAACTTGTCTTGAGGAACTCTCTGCCATCAACTGCCTGGTTTTTAACCTTTTACCATGCACAATGGTGCTTGATAATTAACAGACTCCTTGGCTTTCGTTTTTTTGTGAGGCAAGCGTCCGCCTGAGGCTCTGCCATAAAAGCTGCAGAGAATTCTGGGATAAGGCTGTCACAGTATCACTAAGGGCAGTGCCTGCATCAAGTCATCACACTGCCGAATTTGCTTAGACAAAATTAATTACCGTTCTTCAGGAAATAACTATCCTTCAATATTGTATTATTGAAATATATACAATATTTTATTGTATAATACTCTATTTTATTAAAGAGCATTGAAATCAAACCCAGTAGATGACTCCAAGCCATAACACCAGAGATCTTTTTAAGATCCAAAACTTTACTGACAGTGACATTTTAAAACGGGAAAATAACATACATCCCCACACTATCATTTTCTTTAAAACTTCTATTATACTAAGTGATACATTTAAATATCTGCTACAGCATTCTTTTTCTCCTGTTCTTATAAAGTGAAAGTAGACCTGAAAAGTGAGAAATACTAGCCAAATAATCCTACATCAGGGGAAATAAGAGTGCAAATCACTTAAAACTGATATTAAATGAAACTAGAAACATTTAAGGTTTTAGACAAAAATTAATATTCTGAAATGCTGTTTAGTTGTATCTTACTATAAAACCATTTGAGGTGATTTTTTAATATTTATAAACATCTAAACAGTAATTTTTGCTTTTAAATTTTATTCACATTTCACTGCAGGTTATATTTGGGTCTGGGGTGGCCTTTTTTGTTTGTTTCTGCCATGCCTGCAGCACATCCAAGTTTCCCAAGTCAGGGATGAAGCCTGGGCCACAGCAGTGACAATGACAAATCCTTATCCACCAGGCCACCATCTGGTTTTAATTATCACAATTTCTACCTCCTAGGTGGGTACAGTTTGATGGATGACAAACATAAAGATAAATTAAGGCACTGTGAAAAAGTACAAAAAAGAATCAGGTACATAAAAGAGGACCAGTATAAGAAAACAGGGACTGACTCTGAGAGACTAGGGATTTTCAAAGTGAAACGGACTCTATATACAGATAAAACATAAAGGTATAAAAAAACATACACAATGTTCACATGCACAGTCAAGGTTTTAGGAAAAGAATGGGACACTTAGGTAGAAATATACATGGTTCAAAAGTTTTTAAGGGCGTATGTGTATGTTTTGAGGAGCAGGGAAGGGAAGGGAGACAGGAAGAGTGCCCGAACGTGAACGGTTCTGCACGCTCTGCTACAAGACGGACTTCATCCTGCGGGTAGGAAACCCCTGAGGAAGAGTGTAACATGTGAGGGCTGGGTCCCGAGAGACATGAAATAAACCTCTATGACTTCGGCTCAAGAGTGAGTCTGCATACTGAACGAACCCCGACAACAAGCCTTCGCCCCACCCCACAAAACACACCCTGACCAGTCATTTCTGAAACATGGAGGAACTTAGGATCCTGCTGAGCCAACATTATATAATCGGGATAATAAAAATCACATGAGATACCAAATTCTGAGCTCTAATCCCAACTGGAGCTCATACGGGACTATACAGATGTTACAGCAGACATTTCGTAATGGAAACAGAAATCTGGATCCTGTCAACTACGTTCTGATCAAGTGATCCGTATAAATACGTAACGTTCTTTATTTCCCCTTCCTATCATGAGGTTACTATTGCCTATTCTTTCAAATATGCCGGGAAACTAAATTTCCATAATTAAGTTTCTTTAAGATATTAGACAAATCTAGTATTTAATACTTAAAAATTGCAAGGGAGGTATTAATTAAAAAAAGGAAAGAAGAAAAAACACCTAAGTTACAGATGAATACAAAGTACAATTTATACAGCAGAACTTACCTTTGGAGAAAAGTTGACTCATATACACAAACACTAATATTTATTTTTTCAAAGCCCATCCAAACAAAATTCTAACATGCAAGGTTAGATATAAACTTAAACTCTCTGCATTGGGCATTATATTCAACAGAGGTAAGCTAAAACAATGCAGGTTAGTCCCCAGGATTCAGAGTGCAACTCCTCCCCAACAAAAAGCAAAGCCTCTCTAAATATGGAGAACACTTCAGCAGTGAAGTCCTCAGTTCTCGGTAAAATGCCATCCTGGTGCCCATTCTGGAAGGGCTGGCATGGTGGCTACAGCATCGCCTCTGTAATGCATTAGAAATGCACACACAACTGTGGCAGGTCAGGAGCCTATATCTAATGTGCTCAACAGCTTTTTAACAATTACCAAGTTGATAACTTGATTTTTTTAATGTACCTACATGAATAGTCTTATGTGCTGAAATGATTAGAATGCCTTCCTATTATCTGAAATATATTAATGACATAATTAACTGATTAGCAACCTTAGTTCCATATTGGAAAAGAGCTTTATAAGCCATGATTTAATTTTTTTTTTTGTCTTTTTGTCTCTTCTAGGGCCGCTCCTGTGGCATATGGAGGTTCCCAGGCTAGGGGTCGAATCGGAGCTGTAGCCACCGGCCTACGCCAGAGCCACAGCAACGCGGGATCCGAGCCGTGTCTGCAACCTACACCACAGCTCACGGCAACGCCAGATCCTTAACCCCCTGAGCAAGGCCAGGGATCGAACCTGCAACCTCATGGTTCCTAGTCGGGTTCCTTAACCACTGAGCCGCAATGGGAACTCCCATGACTTAATTTTTTAATGTTCATTCATTAATTTCTATTGTTTATTTTTACCTTAATTTTCCTTGAGAAAATCTCTCAGGATAACTTATACCCATTAATTTGCCTGGATTTCACTGATGAATAAAGAAATTTTTATCAGACTTTCACTTCTTGAACTAGTCAAAATGCATATTTTGACTAAAGAAGTAATAGTTTAGCCAAAAACTGAGTTAACAAAAACATTAAGTTTCACTATTAATTATTGATAATTTCCTTCAAAGCACAATTTAACATATGCAAAGGTGAAAATTTCACCTTTCAAAAGGAGATACAGAAATTTTTCTCATATAAGAAGTTGTAACCATATGAAGGGAAAGGGAGAAAAGAGAGAAGAGGCAGAGAAGAGAAGAAATCCCAGCAAATCAGTTTCCTCCTAAAAATGACTTTCTAGGAAGTATTAAGTGAGAAAGATGTATCAAGTCTCTTATAAACAGGAAAATGTACCAGATTACCCACACATGAATCTAACTGTAATTTTCTCCCAACAAATACAACTTTGCCATTTCAAAAGTCTTAAAAATCTGCTTAGAAGTAAGAGGAAACTCTGAGAAGCAACGGTTTTTCTAATGTTATTGGTATTGCCTGTATCTCTTAAAAATATTAAACTTTCCCATACTTTAAGATCTTATTTAGGAGTTCCCGTTGTGGCTCAGTGGTTAATGAACCTGACTGGCATGCACGAGGACGCAGGTTGGATCCCTGGCCTCGCTCAGTGGGTTAAGGATCTGTCACTGGCGTGAGCTGTGGTGTATGTCACAGATGTGGCTCTGATCCTGTTTGCTGTGCCGGTGGTATAGGCCAGCGGCTACAGCTCTGATCGGACCCCCTGGCCTGGGAACCTCCACATGCTGCAGATGCAGCCCTAAAAGACCAAAAAAAAAAAAAAAAAGTCATTTGTTATCATTTTGTAAATACATTCTCAGTAGAGAAATCTGCAGTGCCAGTTTCTAGGTAACAGAGCGGTTTGCCCATCCACTGACTAGTCATGTGAAGTTGGTCAAGTTACCTCAGTTTTCTCCTATGTTAAGTAAGAATAAAAGCAGTTAGGAAAGTTCTGGATCACCAGTCAGGAGAAATAGCTCTAATCACAACCTTTTGTTCACAGAGTTTTAGGGGCTTACATAATTATATTAAAAGATGCTAAAAGTTCCCACTAGGACTCCGGGGTAGTGAACCCAACTAGTATCCATGAGGAAGCAGCCCTTACTCAATGGGTTAAGGGTCTAGTGTTGCCGTGAGCTGCAGTGTAGGTTGCAGATGCGGCTCGGATCCGGTGTTGCTGCGGCTGTGGTGTAGGCTGGCAGCTCCAACTCCAATTCAACCCCTAGCCTGAGAACTTCCATATGCAGTGGGTGCAGTTCCTTAAAAAAAAAAAAATGCTAGAAGCACTTCATGAAAAATCAGTTATAAGAAAGAATCCTATCTACTAGTAATAAAAGAACAAATGATAAATTTGTCATCTAAGTAAAACATACACTCATCAAAATAACCTTAGCTGACAGAATAAGTAAACCAAGCTTTACTACCACCATGAAATTTTCAACTAAGTTTTATTTAAAACTGTGACTAGAACTGTTCTCTTTTAAAGTCTTTGTTACCTTTCCAGGAAAGTTGAATTTCAGAACCTTGAATATTAGAATTATTCAATAACAAGCAAGTACATACATAAGTAAGAAGTTCTGATTTTAAAGAGATTTAAGTTACAATCAAGGACTAAAGCTTTTAAAAATATTTCTAGAACCAATTCAACCAACTACAATGATATTGTAGTTAAAGATTATATAAATGTTATGACAGGTTTCATTTATTCTCCTATTTTAAAGCTGGGATTTCACGTTCACTTTTCACTTTTTCACCCTAAAACTTACATATAATGATTTGTTATATAAGAATAACACCACCACCCAAAGCAAAGGACTGCAGTGAGGATTATAACTGACAGGCTGCCACTCATTTATCATTAGCCAAAAACAACCACACTGCACAACATCATTACTGACCCCTGTTAAGGCTCTGCCAAGTGAAGGGACTCGGCGCCATCCTACTTACTAAGTGTAGGAGCTGGGACTCCACCCAGGTCTGATCACAAAGCGCATTCTCTTTTCACTACAACAAAGCTGCTGCTTCTACACCATAAAGCAAGCTTAATTCAAAGCCCTTCAAAACACTTATTCTAATTAACATAAAAAAGAAAAGCCATAGTATAGCCATATAAAGACAGACTAAAAAAAAGCAAAAGTGATAAATGACACACAGTGCAGTAAAAAGGGTAAATTTCACATGCAAAGACAGAAAATCAAAGAAAATACGAACGGCAACTTAGAGACCAGCTTTACGTCCATAGTTTGGATTCTTGAAATTATTAATAGGACTCTTGTAAATCGGATTTTCTTGCTAAAGTGAAAGAAATAGTTTCTAATGATTTCATCAGAAAAAAAATGACATACATAGTGATTAAACACTTTAAGAGAGAAATTTTACTATTTTTACACTTCCTGGAATTTATCACTTTTTTTAAAAACCCAAGCAAGTGGTAGCAAAATGCAAATGACTAAGATTCATTTACAATTTAAAACCCTGACACCGCTTTCTTCTACCAAAAGATGAAATCACAGGGCCAACCTCGGCTGCCCCACCCTGTCACCCCTATTTCAAAGCCCTAAATGCTCGCATAAACTTTCACCACTTACAGCTTTTAAATTTTGTATAAAGCAAGGGTTATCAGGTTGTAATTTGCAGAGAGTAAAAATACCCTGAAATACACAGGTCCATGAATTCTCAAATGTAAAAACACACCCACAGTGGAGATCATCCCTAGATCCCCAACTCCAGGCCTTAGAAACCACAGATCTCATCTCTGCCCCTATAGTTGTGCCTCTTCAACACTCATATAAATCGTACAGCAGCCCTTTGAGTCTGGCTGCTTTCCATTCAAGGTTCTTTGTTGAAAAAATAAAGCAAGAAGAAATCTTCTATTGCTACACATGTAACATTATTGAGGATTATATCTTTCATAAGAAAAGTCAGAAGTTCAGATTTAAGATCAAAACTATTACAGAAATAGGAGTTCCCGTGGTGGCGCAGTGGAAACGAATCCAACTAGGAACGATGAGGTTGTGGGTTTGATCCCTGTCCTCACTCGGTGGGTTAAGGATCTGGCGTTGCCGTGAACTGTGTTGTAGGTTGCAGATGTGGCTCGGATCTGGCGTTGCTGTGGCTCTGGCCGGTGGCTACAGCTCCAATTATACCCCCAGCCTGGGAACCTCCACATGTTGCAGGTGTGGCCCTGAAAAAGAAAAAAGACAAAACTATTATAGAAATAAAAATATTAACCATAGTAACCAGAATAAACATTCTTGTTTTGTTTTAATGGGACGTTATTTAGGGTGTTTTCTGGTTTTGGCTAAATGCAAATTTTCTGAGTAAAGTCTTGGGGGAATAAAATATTTAAAGGACTTTAACAATCAGCTTGAGAATTACTAAACATGTCTTAGAAGAGTTATATTCCTTTTTAGATGTCTTCCAACTCACCGTGTCCCATTTGGCATTCATTTTTTCCTTTTCAAATTTGGCAAATTCCCTTCTGTCGTGAATAATCATTAAAAGCTTCCAAATGAGCAGCAGTGCAAGGCCAATGAGAACAATTCCAGCAACCACACCAGCTACAATTGGAATAATGTCTGGACCAGTGGGACACTCTGTAAAATAAGCAGCAGACGATGAGCACACAAGGGGTTGGTATGTGTGAAGTACAGCCCACGTTACAGAGAGCTGAAGAGTCTCATAAAAAACACTAAGGAATTAAAATCCAAGATAAGTCAATGGACACTATCCCACAGAATCTATAAAAAAGACACTAAAAGTTCACAGATGAGTTCACAAGACCACAGGAGACATGACCAATAAAGAAAAGTCCTATGTATTTTATAACAGAAACTGATTTCTTTATATTAGAAATTGAAAATGAGAAAACAGTATTTTCTACAATAGCATCAAAATCATGAAATACCAATGTAAAATTCTAACAAAAAATGTGTAAGATTTACATGCTGAAAATTACTAAACACTGATGAAAGAAATCGAAGGCCTGAATAAATGGGGAGAGATTCCATGTTCTATATTAGAAGATTCAATATTGTTAAGATGTCACTTCTCCCCCAATGTGATCTATAAACTCAATGCTATCCCAATCAAAATCCTGGCAGGATGTGTATAGATGTCAAGCAAGTTAATTCTAAAATTCACAAAGGAGGAGGAGAACTAGAAAAGTCTTTTAAAAACACTTTTGGAAAAGAACAAAGTTGGATAACTCACATTACCAAATTTCACAACTGGATTTGAAGCAACAGTAATTTAAACCGTGTTGTATTGACTATAAGACAGATGCATGGATTAACGGAACAGAATCATGAGTCAGAAACAGGCCCACACATACAAGGTCATCTGATTTTCAACCACAGTAGAGAAGGGTCAATCTTTTCAAGAAATGGTGTAAGAATGACCAGCTATCCATGCACAAAAAAACTGAACATCACCCTATATGCCAAGCAAGATCAGCTCAAATAAACCAGAAACCATAAAACTTTTAGGAGAAAACAAAGGAAAAAATCGTTTCCTTTGAAATACACCAAGAGGTCTTAGTTAAAAAAGCAGAATCTAAAAAAGAAAAACTTGGCAAATGTGATTTGTCAAAATTTAAGCTTCAGATATTCAAAAAAACACTTAAGACAATGAAAAGAAGGATGCACAGACCAGAAGACAATTATTTGCAAAATATCTGAGAATGCAAAATAATACAGACTTTAAAAGTTTGGCTCTTTCTTCCAAAGTTAAATATATGCCCCCAAAATCCATTCTGAGTATTTATCCAAGAGAAATTAAAACTTATATTCCCATAAAAACCTGAACACAAATGTAGAAAATTGCAAAGAATATTTAAAAATCATCTGGAAAAACCAAGATAAAAAATGTTTCATCTTCTGAGAAGCTGAACAAAGCCATGCTCTATAATATCCTGTGACAAAATAAGTTTCCCAGTGTCCCCTTCTAAATCAAGTATATTTAAATATCATTCGTAGGGAGTTCCCCATTGTGGCTCAGCAGGTTATGAACCCAACTAGCATCCATGAGGACGAGGGTTCAATCCTTGGCCTCTCTCAGTGGGTTAAGGATCCTGGGTTGCTGTGAGCTATGGTGTAGGTCACAGACGCAGCTGGGATCCAGTGTTGCTGTGGCTGTTGGGTAGGCTGGCAGCTGCAGCTCCAATTCGACCCCTAGCTTGGGAACCTCCATATGCCACAGGCGCAGCCCTAAAAAATATACATATACATATATCACTCACAGTGACATGACTCTTACTGAGTCGGCCCCGTGCCGTCCGGCCCTGTGCTGAGAGCTGTGTGTGGACTGCTGATATACTCTTCAAACTCTCTAATCATAAAACTTAAAATTTGCTCTTTCCCTTATTTCTTATGTAGTTAATACTATTTTAGCTTTAAGAGATTAGAAATGTCCCAAATAAACCTAAAATAGTCCAGCTCAAAGCTTTTCCTAGATACAAGGGAAACTGCCAATTGCCCTAAGCAGTAAAAAGACATAAATGAAAATGACTTTTACCTGGAGTCTCTACAACATGAACAGTGGCCTCATTGTTCCCATTCACCGAGTATGTGAAGTAGAACCAGCAATCATCAACGTCCTTCTCCTTACAATGGGACAAGGGATCGACCTGGCCTGGCTGGGGCAATTTGTCCCGATTTTCAACCTTGGTAATGTTGAAATGTGAACATTCCTGGGCACATGTATCTTTCTTTTCTCCTTTATTGAAGGCTCGGCACTGAACACATTCTCTGTTAAAACATACATCATTATATTTCTTATTTAAAATATTTGCTTAAAGATTACTTTTCATGTGCTAAACTCAAAATTGGAACAAATTAAACCAAGAGCTATGACAGAAGATTTCAATAAATGAAGAAACACACAAACTTCTAGTAAAAGACTAAACATAAAGATGCTAATTTCATAAAGAACAAGGTCCACGGAGTTCCCGTTGTGGCTCCCTGGCCCCACTCAGTGGGTTAAGGACCGGGTACCGCCGTGAGCTGTGGTGTAGATCACAGACATGGCTTGGATCTGGTGCTGTGGCTGTGATGCAGGCTGGCAGCTGCAGCTCTGATGAGACCCCTAGCCAGGGAACTTCCTTATGCCCCAAGTGTGGGACTAAGACAAAAAAAAAAAAAAAAGAACCAGTCCTAGAGTACAGCACAGGAAACTATATCCAGTCTCCTGGGATAGACCGTGATGGATGAGAATATAAAAAAAGAATGCATGTATGCACAACTGAGTCACTTTGCTGTACAGCAGAAACTGGCACATTATAAATCAACTATACTGTAATTAAAAAAAAAGTTTAAAGATGCAAATTTCCCAGGTGAAATTATAGATAACTCAAACCAAAATCCTCCAAAAGAAATGAGTACTAAAATAAAACTAGCCCTATCAGATATTAAATATACAATATAAAACCAAAGTAATATTTTAAATGTGTTGCTGATGGAATAGGTCTTTTTTCAAAGACAAAACCTTCAATTGTGCTTAGTCTGATCCAAAGATAAGCAAGTGGTGTTGCTAATCTAACACAGGTTACCACATGGACTCAACTACATAGTAAATTCAGATTGAAAGAATGCTGCCACCACTCTCATATGGCATACTTCAATATCATGTGACAAACACCAGCTATTAAGATTTAAAAGTCTTAAATAATTACACATAGTTAGGCCAACGGACAGTATCACCTACTTCAAGCAATCAGGAAATACTTACTTATGCTCAGCACAGACTCCGAGGCAGGTCTGACACATCTCACAGGTTGGCCCTTGGAACTTAGGATCTGTACACTTACAGACCCCACATTCACAGACACCCCGGCCATTGCAGATCTGTCCATTTACAGCCATGCAGGACGTAGTATCCAAAGAACAGTCACAGGCGCTGCCAGTGTAGTTGGGGTTGCACTCACACACTCGACACTTGCAAACACCATTTCCTGAAATTAAAAAATATCATTTCTCGTAACAATGGTAAAAATACAAAGTCACAGCATTGACTGGAAAGTAAGAACAAGCAGTAATATGTATGAAAGTGTATCTATAGGATAGAGTGACCCTCAGTGCTGCCTTTTTTCTATCCATTCACTAAGCAAACTCTCAAGATTTTTGACTGTATTAGACAGGACCATGTTATAGAACCATCTTCAGACCCCGTCTCACCTCCACAAATTAAGCCATTGGATCTATCACAGTTGAAATTATCACACTCGCAGAATTTGCCAGAATAAATTTCGTTTGTATTATCCCTCTTCCTACATACACACTGTCCGCAGACACACTCTCCATTGTTGCTACAGATTTCTGAACTGTTCTCTTTCCTGCAGTAAGCGTCCATGTCTTCACTGTTCACCTCGTCTGTGCTACATTCACAATGCCTCCCAACACGTCCCTCGTTGCACCTAAAAGAAGATCCAAAAGTTCAAGCACGGAAAAAGTAGCTCCAAGTAACAAGTGGTCTGTGAGGAAGACTGGAAGGGGAAACAAGACCAGGAACATCATCTTCCAACTACAATTAGATCACACGGGAGTGCTCACCAACAGCTCACACACGTGTACAGAGTGTACCCAGGCGTGGGCACACACACGGCCATTCAGGTCCATGAGGAACCTGCACAGAGGCCCAGGAAAGTAACGATTCTGATCATGACAAAATACAATCTAACAATGAACAGGTGAGCAAAACATGTGGAAACCTAGGATAAACTTACTTTTAAAGGGTATGCTATGTTTTCAAGTGGTATGCTATGTACTGTATTTACTCATATAGATGAAGCAACAGGCCAACTGCTAATCTATAAAAGTACAGTAAACACACCGAAAAGGTGCATGGAACTTGAAGAAAAATACACTGAGCATAACATATGAAAATATACTGCTTGAAAATAAGTTTATGCTACGGATCCAGACTTTTCAGACACACTGTATATTTTTAGATTATCTAATGCTTTCAGATACTGAAGCTATTAGTTCTGCATCTGGTAAATACACAAAATGAGGGAAGGCAAAACATTTTAAAGATAATCCTTCAGTTAATAGTGTTTTATTAAAAATGGTTCTAAATAACTCAGGACATGTATGACATGAAAAATAAAAATGTAACATTTTCATTGTAATTTAGAATAAAAAGCTAATAATTGATGGCAAAATACTGCCATCTGTTTTTGTTATGATTAAAAACCCTTCAGGAGTTCCCGTCGTGGCGCAGTGGTTGACGAATCCGACTAGGAACCATAAGGTTGCGGGTTCGGTCCCTGCCCTTGCTCAGTGGGTTAACGATCTGGCGTTGCCGTGAGCTGTGGTGTAGGTTGCAGACGCGGCTCGGATCCCGCGTTGCTGTGGCTCTGGCGTAGGCCGGTGGCTGCGGCTCCAATTCGACCCCTAGCCTGGGAATCTCCACATGCCACGGGAGCGGCCCAAGAAGTAGCAAAAAGACCAAAAAAAAAAAAAACAACCCTTCAAAACCTAGTCATTTGGAACTGACATTTAGATCAAAATATTCTCCCCTATTAAGGAAAAAGCTGTAGTCAAGAATGAATACATTCAATTTTGGGAGTTCCCGTCGTGGCTCAGTGGTTAATGAATTCAACTAGGAACCACGAGGTTTCGGGTTGGATCCCTGGCCTTGCTCAGTGGGTTAAGGATCCGGCGTTGCTGTGAGCTGTGATATAGGTCGCAGATGTGGCTTGGATCCCCTGTTGCTGTGGCTCTGGTGTAGGCCGGTGGCTACAGCTCCAATTAAACCCCTAGCCTGGGAACCTTCATGTGTCGCAGGAGAGGCCCTAGAAAAGGCAAAAAGAAAGAAAAAAAAATTTCAATTTTAATTAAAAATTATACAGCATGAAAATAAAACTTCAAATAATTTTATCAAAGTCAGCAGTAGAGTCTATGTTCTGAAAATACTGTTTTAGTTTTACAAAATATACTGAATTTTTTTGGCCACACCTGTGGCATGTGGAAGTCCCCAGGTCAAGGATTGAACTCACGCCACGGCATTGACAACACAGGTCCTTAACCTGCTGAGTCACCAGGGAACTCCAAAATATACTGATTTTTTTAAAAAAATTATTCCCATGATGCAGAAGTTCATGTAGTACAAGGCAAACATACTTTACTGCCTCCTAACTCCATTTCCTAGATAAAACTCACTAGTATTTCACATAAGCTTATTTGGCACTAGAAAACTCGGACTGCTATCATATGAGAGAAACACCCAAATGCTACCTTAATTGTTTGTCAAATATACATCTCGGATGGTTATAAAAGCTGTATTTTAAAGAGCAGTCTGCCTAAGGGAAAAAAGGCAGAGAAGAACTTTCCATAAACAGCACACACCATCACCAAAACTGATCTTGTGGTGAGCTACAGTGGTTGGAACAGTCATTTATTGTTTCAATAGAGAGGTTTTCTCTGGAGGCCCAGACAGAGCCAGCCTCCAGCTGCTCTAGTGGACACACCCCCGTGCTCCCTACAGCCCAGGCTCACCTGCAGGCCCCACACTCAAACGTCCCATTGCCGTCATGGCACTTGGGGCTGCTGGGGATGCCCTCGCTCTGGCATTCACATTCGCAGATGAACTGAAGGATTATCTCTACTTCTTCAGTGAAGCCCAGAGGCTTAATTTTAATAGTTTCAGAATTCTTATTTGGACATTTATTGGCAGTTATGCTAATTTCAAACTGAACCTTAAAGGAAAAAAGAGAAGATAAAGTTAACTAAGCAATTTAAGTTGACTAAACGTTTTCCAAAAGCTACTTGAATTATACATCTTTAACTGTATCTCAAATTATAAATTATAAAAATTGCTTATAAACAAGCAGTTTTTTTTCTTCAGCAACTGGGTAACATACCTCATCCCCAATGGAAATATTGGAGCATTTTCTCCCGTTTTCCCCTGTTCCATTCACACCATTTTTGCAGTAAGATTTGTAATTTATTGTTACTCCTTCTGGTAATTTGCTGTTTTCCAAAATGACTTCTGAGGAAAGGGACTAAAAGAAAGACTAATTACATGGAGGAAAGACAAATGCTACTATTAAGTAAGTTGAGTGCATGAATTCAATGGATAAAATGAACTATTAAGAAAACAGTTTGTTATCCAAATAAAATCACTGAAGCCAAATCCTAAGTGCCTAGAAAACACAAAACCCAGAGAAATGAGCTCTAATTAGTAAGGATCAGTTCTTCAAAATAATGTATATGACTGAAAAGAGTATTTACGTTCTAATGATTGAGTTAAAAGTGTAATGATGATACAGCACAGAGACCCGACATTAATTACGAGGAATCCGAAAAACCCTTTCCATCCCCACTGGCAACACAGCTGTCCTCTGGCCCCACCACTTCCAGCTCACCAGGGACCAAGGTAAATGATCTATTACACAGTCTGGGAATAAATGTACTAAGGGGCCACTGCAGCCCTGCCCACCCCCCCCCAGTTCCCCCCCAAAAGAAAACACCAAGTGGAAGGTTCAGGCCGGTAGTTTTTTACAACATCAGACTGCTCGGGACAAATGGACAAGGCTGCAAAAGCAAACTCTCTCCTGGTCATACTCCTCCATGGATGAGAGTTAAGAAAGCATTAAGATAGTCTGTGAAATGGAAAACAACTATGGGCGGGAAATCTTTGTAAAAACCTGTCTTTGAGTAGGATCTTTCCAAATTACTTTGGGAACTCCTGGCAGGAGGTAGAAAGTGTCTGAAATTCAACCCGTCAAGCGGTTGAGAGCGGGTGTGCACGGCAGAGGATGGTTATCGTTCTATTACGGAAGCCCTGGAATGACTTCACAGCAGTGACTGAGCAATGCTTAGTGAGTATCCCTACAGGACTCTGAACTAAGCTCCAGATGGAGAATAGAATTCCTCTCTAATTTCAATTCAACTTCCTTCCAAATGTAGGGGGGAAACATTTTATACATCTTATTAAAATAGGTAAGTCATATTTACATTCATAAATATATATTTTATGGTACATGCATATATGGCTGTATGTATACCTCTTGAGAACAGAGAACTATATACCTTAAATACATGGCAAGAGAAGAATTGGCAAAAAAGCTCTTTTGGCAAAATGCATCAAAACAGATGAATCTATGAACGTAATCTTTTAAATCTAAATGTAAGTTATTTCACACTTGCTTTCCAACAAGGAGACGTATTTCGGGATTTAGAAATTTTGGGTTACATTCTGCTTGGTTACTCTAAGAGAGTACAAGTTTTTCCTCCAGATACAGAATTTAAGTTTCACACTGTCCTCTGAGCATGCTAAATTGTGTACAGAGGGAATTTTACTTTTTTTGAGCAAAGTGTCAACAGGGTCTTTAAAACAGATCTTATTTAAAATGCACTCACATTGTATGCATCAATGATCAACTGAATTACATTGCTGGAATTTGCAGATAATGTTCCTACTGCTGACTTGGGGATCAAATTTTTCAGTTCCTACAATTAAAAGATAAAACATACAAAATGTAAGTACTATTCATTCAACTAATTAGCATCGACTGAGTACCTATTATTTATCTCTAAATACCAGTTTCAGAAACATTTCCTAAACAACTTAAGGAGGAAGACCTGAAACAACTAGTTTTTTAATGTAATTAAAATTAATGTACACCACTTTTGTAAAATCAAGCATGGCTAGCTAGTGACATTTTCACACATTTCAGTTTAGGCCTATCATTTTGCCTCTAATGACTAAACAAAAAAGGTCTAGAAATATGTCCCTCTTTTGATCTCACACATACATATTTACCTTGTAAACGGGCTGAAATTCTTCAGTAACTGCAAAAATCGTCTGAATGTTATTTTCACTTAGTTTTTGGACAAGGTGAGCAATAGAAGGATAATCCTAAGAAATTAAACAATAAAATTCACAATGTAATTATATCCAATATATTCCAGTTTTACAATACTTTCTGAAAATAATGACTTGAAGATATAACTGCATTACTTACACAAGACTGCTTAAAACAACAAACAGTTGCTGAATGGGTGGTGTGTAGTGGGTTTCTAATCCTACTCTACGTGTGTATAAAAATTTCCATAATAAAAAGGTTTTAAAAAGCAATTAAATGTCAGAACAATGAAATTTTTAAAATGCCGTAATTAAAGGCTGTATTATTATCTACCACTTAAGAAAGAAGAAGACCAAGATTCAGCAAGGTTTAGATTTTTTTTTTTTTTTTTTGGTCTTTTTAGGGCCACACCCATGGCATATAGAAGTTCCCAGGCCAGGGGTCAAATCGCAGCTGCAGCTGCTGGCCTTCATCACAGTCACAGCAACATCAGATCCGAGCTGCATCTGCGACCGACACCCCAGCTCATGGCAAGGCCGGATCCTTAAACCACTGAGCAAGACCAGGGATCGAACCCGCGTCCTCATGAATACTAGTGGGGTTCATTACAGCTGAGCTACGATGGGAACTCCTACTTTCTTAAATCATACATAAATAAGACTAAAGAGTATAAGACTACACAAGTCACTTATTCAGACAGAATACGAAACTTGCTATCCAGTGACTATACGAGTGAGAGGACAGAGCCCTGGGCTGAAGGAGTCAGCAGCTCCCTTCACCCACCAGGAAATGAACACAAAGCCACAGTCTTAAAACAGCAACACAAGCTTTCCTGCACATTAGATCAGGGCCCAACTCAGCAAAATAACAAACCCCAAACCCTGAAAACCCCTAAGACAGTCACCCACAGTACTTTTTTAGTATTGATCCTAAATTCAACTTGAATCCATTCGACGTGTGAGGAACTAAGCACTTACATAGTAATGGCTCATTGTGTATACATCATTCTCCAGGTGACACTGTCCATCATTCGGTAAAACAATGCCACCAAGTTTCCCATCTCCGGCAAAGTGAAACCCAGCATCCGTGGAAAACACCAGCAGCCGTGTCACATTCCTCCAGCCAATCAACGACTCAAAAAAAAAAAAAAAAATGATTTCAATTTTAAAATACTACCCACAATAATTCAACATAAATCTTTTAACCTTTGTATAGGCTACCACTGTAGTTTCAACCTAATTCTGTATTCTCTTTTCACAATGCTAACGCCCTTGCTGATGAAGGCAGAGAGCACACTGTAAAGCTCCACTTGCCTAGCTGTCCATTTCTCTGAGCTCTTTTTTAAAAACTGTTAAAGTCAATCCCTCTCCCCACTACAAGGTGCATTCACTTCGTGTAAGGCAGGAACCACATCTGGGTTCGTGCATCATATATCCAGCAGTTGTCACAGTGCTTGGCACACAATAGGTGCTTAATGAGTAAATGAAAAAGTCTTGGCCCACACCTAACTTTGCCCAACTTTGTCTCATTCCCATCCATCCTTGGTCTATCTTCTGTAGTGCATAATTCCTTAATCAGCCCCCTCCATATTAAAAGTTATCTTCCTTTTTAAAAAGTACCTTCTCCCAAGACTTGCCCTACTTAATTCTATCCGTCCTAAGCCCTCAGTACTGTTTGTTCATTTTTTATTCTCCACCTTATTCAGTAAAGAATGTAAAGCAATAGTAAAATCTTCTATGATAATTTTATAATCATACGTGTCTAAATTTACTCAATACATCTGTATATATCCTTATAAGACTAAACTCCTTGAAGGCAGGAATTCAGTTTATTATGCTGGCAGTCCAAGTGAAATGTCTGTCTCTTTTGCATTTAGAGAAGTAAATGGAACAGCTCTGTCAGCACGAGCAACACTGAGCAGCAGCCACAGATGATATGGCTTGTTTTCATCCCAAGGCTGAGGCACAGGTAGAGGCAGCCCAGGGAAAGCGCTCTGCACCATGAGCTGCTAACAGGATCACAAGCAATGGCTGGAAAGAAAGCAGACCATCAAGCCTGGCATGACTTGGAATCTATCTCTTCCCCTTTAAAAGTAGAGACTAGCCTTAAAGTGTAACTACCCCAGTGAGAAAAAGTAATGATGACACAGCAGTTAATATTTACTAGGTTGCTTACTGGCACCTTGTACGGATTGTCATATTTAAACTTCAGAACAGCCCTGTGAGGTCTATCTGTTATTACCCCTTCTTAAGAGAAGATGGAAATAGCCTCTGGAAGGGCAAGGAAACTGCCTAGTGGACGAGCAGTGATGGAAAATCTGAAGATGTGTCCTAACAGTCTTGGAAGTATAAAAACACTACATCATATTGCTATACCCTATTATCATCTCGGGTATCAAGCAGCACATTAAAAACTGGCTGAGAAGCAAAGAAGCACTGGAGTCCAGGAAGGTGTTCTAGGGCACAGGGTACTATAAGGGAAAAATGGGGGGAGGGAACGAGACGGTCTTAGGTACTTAAGACAAACTTTATCTACCTCACAATGTTTCCTAGTTTCAACGTCACCTGTATCATTAAAAGGTCATCCCAAAATCTTCAGCTGGTCAACAGAAAATTCTAATCACCACTCCAATGGAGATCAGTTTACAACTACTGAAATCTTGCAATTAAAATTACAAATATTACATGACTTCTCAAAATACACGTTCTCATATATTCTTTCAAACTAGGATTTTAAAAGTTCTTTCTTTTTGAATTCCTAAGATAAGGGAAGATGCCTTTCAAAGATGACAAGCAGAAGAAAAGTTACCAAAGGAAAATGGTGTCTAGGACACAGTTTATTTAAGCATTTTTAATGCTTCTGATAACCCCAATTCTATCTCAGGCACAAAGCCAGAAAGCTAGGGTACCTTGGTCTCTTCTAAAGACCCAGAGCACCAGGCTAAAACTAAACTGCCCCACTATTTCAAATGGTGCGCATTCTGGCCTTTAAAACCCTCTGTAAATGAATTAACTGCCTGGTTTAGAGACATTATGATTATACTTTTATGAAGCACTTGTAGTTAAAGGGAATTTAAGGGATTAGTCAAATATGACATGGTAATTAAGGTAATTTCTTCTGACAGCAAAATAACACAAAATTCACACAAATAACATTGAATGCACTTACTCCACAAACGGCAACTTGCATGATTGCATCAAAGCCACCTTCTGGAGAATCCAAATTTCCAGATATGCGCTGTTTACCAACAAGTTCATTAAATACTTCCCCTTTATCAGTAAGGCTGAGCACATTTTTGTAGCTAAATGGGCTGGTACAGTTCTGTTCACTTGTGCAAGGGTTCCTGAGCTTAGCTGGTGTTGTGCTAATGTAAGGCATCACAGTTTTTTCCACAAAAGAGCCAAATCCTGTGAAGGAAAATGCAGACTGTGATGACAGATGGAGGGTGGATGGTTGGACAGATGGGTAAGTTGCACTAAAATAAAATCAAGTATGTAACCACCTATAAGTCAATCCTTTTCTTTAAGAAATAATAAGGGTTGGAAAAGATATCACTGTATAAAAATATCCAGGTCTGATGTGAGACTAAGGTTATACAGGGCAGGTGTGGTCATATTAACTAGCAATGAAATAGAATCCAAGCAATCAACATGTTTATAAAATAAATCAACAAATGAATAAATACCTATGAAAACAAGCATGCATTTCACCATCTATGTGTGGTATAATGTGTGTCAAATAACATGGCAGCCTAGAGTAAGAGGAACAAGGAGGCAGAAAAATTATTAGATGTGTAACAGGAATGTGCATCCTCTTATAAACACAAGGGTAAAACCTGGCCCATTTATCTCATGTGTATGTGGTGAAGAACAAAACTGCCCAGATTTTTACAAATAAAAAGTATTAATTTTGTCAAAATTCCTACCAATTCTGAAGTCTGAAGTAATCCTCCTCATTTCATTCATCAGATCTGTTCCAAGGCTTTTCACGTTCTCCAAGTCGTCTTTCATGGAGTAGGAGAGGTCCATAAGGTAGTAGAGATCAATGGGATAGTCCTCGGCTCGCTTGAATTTCAATGTAAACGTCTGTGGCTCCCCTAATTAAAGAGATTAGACAGTTAGCTTCCCAGTAGTCAAAAGTAAATGAGAAAAACCAAGTCAGTCCGATTTAAAAGGCAAACACTATACAGTGAAATTTATTGACATAGTTTTTACAAAAAACCTGGGCATTTCATAGGTAACTCAATGGGTATGTCCTCATTTCATCCATAAATACTTAAAACGCCAGGCCCTGGGGATGATGAAAAAGACAGCATTCCCAATCCACCGCAGGCAAGACAGGCGGAGAGCGAGTTTATAATGACAACAGAGGCAAACAGACAGATGGGCCCACACAAACTAGACTGGGTGGTGAGGCAGGTCCACTATGGGGCTCGCCGGACTTCTGAGAGCCTGGCGTTATAAAGTGAAGACTCTGCTGTCTAGTGCGACGCACTACTTGCAGTGAATAACAATCTGATTTGCACTTTAGAAAACCTCACAAAAAGTTTTAAAGATGAATTAGACACATAAACTTAAGCAACTGTAACAGAGAGACAATAAAGATCTGAACTGAAACAAAGAGGAAGGAGAAGAGATGTACCAGAGGTGTGAGGTAAAATCCAAGAGATGTGGGTGAAAAGTCATTAAATTTTTTATTTACCGATTTTCTCTACATAGGTTTCCAGTAGGCAGTTGGATAACCGGGTTTGGAACTTAAGAAGAAAGTCTACGTTATAGCCACACAAATGGCTTTAAAATCATGAGAGGAAGACCAATCATTAAGTGGACTATAAAGAGGAAGGAAGGATGGAAAGAGACACAGGGAGAACACTGGAAATCACTGCTAAGAGATGAGACGAAAAGCAGCAGTGTTATCCCAGAAGCCAAAAGAAGAGCACTTGAAAGTTTAAAGAAAGAAATAAAAAAGGCCTGATGAGGGTCCACCAGGCCCAAGGGCTCCAGGTGCCGGCAGGGCTTTGCCAGAGGAGTTCAGGAAGCAGAAGTCGGGCAGAACTAGGCTTTGGAGAGGATGGGAGGGGAAGCTGGGGGGATGTTTTCTTGAGAGGAAGCGGCTGGAAACTGGAAGAGGAGAAAGGGTGCTTGTGCTCTCTTTCTTTTTTCCAGATGTGGGGCTGCTAAAACACTTAATATTTTAACAACACTGAATAAAAACAAAGGAAAAAATACATTAAAATGTTATCTTTATATTCCGTAATTAGACTAGAAGATGGATGTTTTTATTTTTTAAAACTCATTAAATCTAATACTTTCTGAATCTTCAACAGAATTTACTGTGGACATTAGGCAACATTTACTTCACATACACTCTTCTTACAAATTGTTGTACCTGCAAAAAATTTCTAACAGTTAATGCAGTCAACACGTCTACCGTAGTGCCCGTTCACATGTGGAAATGAACCCTCACAGAAACTTACATCAAGTTGTCAAAAAGCTCAAGGGGAAACAAAATACTCATAGAATCAGACTGAAGTACCTGATCGTAATTGCAAAACCAACTGCTGTGGTTGGATCTGAGTGATATCTTCCGGCTGCAGCTTCTCTGCTGTCCCTTTGCTACGGTTGGTTACATTTTTATTTTTCTTAATATTTTTGGAGCCTCTGGGATTTTCAATGTCATCTGGATGACAACCCTTCTTTCTTAAGGCTTCCAAATCATCACATCGAGCAGAAGTAGGCATTCCTTCTTGTAAAAATGTCTAAAGAGCATATAAAATACAGGTTTAAGTAAAAAAGTTACATGGTCAAACCAGTTAAATTGCAAAAACCCAGGTGAACCATCTAATATACTTCATTTCTGGTTTTTAAACAAAATGTTCCCTTTATCCAAAACACAGTATGTAATTTTACTTAAAAATAAGCTAAATTTTTCCTTAAAAGTATTAATACCTTTATTACTAATATATTACTAGTAATGTATTACTTCAATAATACTCAGGACTGACCTATGTGTACATCTTACCCATTTCACATTCAAATTCAGAGTATCCACTCAAAGAAATTTCTTCAGTGAAATTATTTACTCACCATGGTCAACAGCCACTAGCAACGAATATACACAAATACCAAATTTTTTTCCCCAAACTTTCCCTTAGAAAAATTCTTAGAAGTCTCTTGTATTATGAAGCATTTTCCTTCATGGCATTTTTGAATATTTATGGAAAACATCATACTAAATCCTTTTTTTAAGGTTCTTAAAAAGGAGACCAAGAAATTTAGCACAGATTTAGTAAGTATTCTTAGAGATTTAAAAAAAGTTTAGGTATTGGCTATTACCATAAATAAGGCTTTTAGAATTTAATACAGTAAGTGATTATATAACAGGGTCAAGAATGTATCTCCATATGGTAAATTTAAAAAAAAAAGTGTTAAAAGGCTATAATGTGTAATGTAGTGTGAGGTAAAATTTCTAGTAGTGACAGGATTTTTTAAATGTGTTATTTTTATCACATGACCAAGTACCTTAGTGAAATCAAAAACACTGCTGTTAAGATTTGTGAAAAGATTCTAATAGAACACTGTTAAACCAGCTATAACGGAAAAAAATAAAAATCGTTATATTAAAAAAAAGATTCTAAGTTTTTCATGAAATGTGAGGGGAAACAATGACATGTACACGTGTGTGTATCATTTTAAAATGTGTACTTATTAGGAAGAGACATTTAAGTATTTCCTATATCCCCCAAATTTTGTATTTAGTTGGCCAAAAATCTTTTTGAAAATCTTGAATTAGGAAAATGACGGAATGCCTTTTATTTGCAGTCACTTTATGTTCAGTTTTATATATTTGCTTATTAACTACCAATTTCATAACGCTGTACAAAGTGAGGATATTTAAATACAAAGAATACACAATAGTTGTGGTCACAGTTAGTTTTTAAGGGAAACATAACACTCAATGAAAGCTTTTTTTGTACTTAGAAAAACAACTGGAAGGGAGTACAGTACCACACATCTGAGGGTTCAAAGCTGCGCTACTTTTGGAGTTCCCGCCATGGCTCATCAGAAACAAATCTGACTAGTATCCATGAGGACGACAAAGGTTCGATCCCTGGCCTCACTCAGTGGATTAAGGATCCAGTGTTGTCATGAGCTGCGGTGTAGGTCGCAGATGCAGCTCAGATCTGATGTTGCTATGGGAACCTCCATATGTCGCGGGCTTGGTCCCCTCCCCGCCCCCCCAAAAAAAAGAAGCAAGCAAGCTGCACTAGTTTTACATAGAATCATACGTAAAATGCTGCCAAAGCACAGGGGCCTAGTGCACCATTCACTTCCAGATACTAGCCACTCCAGAAAACTAAGATCACAACACCCAAGCAAAATTTCACTAACATATCCCAAAATACCTTTAATAATTTAAGGATTGTGCCACAAAGATCAAACGCTAAATTACTGAAACAATAGTTTGGCCAGGATAACGCTAAACCCCAGATGAACAACAACCCTCATAAAATGGGTGTTGTTAACAACAGCAGGTACCACTTATTAGAACATTCTAAATGAAACAGCTTTACATTCATTTAATTCCTGTTACAACATAAAGAAGGCAGATCATGCTCATTTTCCAGATACAATACCAAGAGTTTGGGGACTTCCCATCGTGGCACAGCGGAAATGAATCCGAACCATGAGGTTTCGAGTTCAATTCCTGGCCTTGCTCAGTGGGTTAAGGATCCAGCATTGCTGTGAGCTGTGGTATAGATCACAGATAAGGCTCGGATCTGGCGTTGCTGTGGCTGTGACGTAGGCCGGTGGCTACAGCTCCAATTAGACCCCTCAGCCTGGGAACCTCCATATGCCATGGGTGCGGCCCTAAAAAAACCAAAAAAAAACAAAAACAAACAAGCAAAAAAAGCACTGGAGGAGTTCCTGCTATGGCACAACAGGATCTGCAGCAGCGTCTCTGTTGCACCAGGATGCAGAATTGATGCCTGGCCCAGCACAGAGGGTTAAAAGATCTGGCAATGCCACAGGTTGCAACTGTAGTTGGGATCTGATCCCTGCTCTGGAAACTCCATATGCCACATGGCAGCCAAAAAAGAGAATTAAAAAATGGCCAAAAAAAGAAAACCAAGAGTTTCAGTTATGTAAGCCTCAATTGAGACAAGCTCAAAGCACTCCCTATTTAATTCCAGAACACCATTTTTAGGAGAACAGAAAGTGCCAGTAGAAAAAATCTGAAATAACAAAATAAAAACCTCTCTTTTTGTCTTTTATAGGTCCAACCATATGAAATATCTGATATTTGACCAGTTACACCCACAAAGCAGGCACCTAAATGTAGGGTCAACTGCCTGAGTGAAAACAAACAATAGGAGTTCTCACTGTGGCTCGGCAAGTTAAGGACCCAACACTGTCTTTGTGAGGATGCAGGTTCGATCCCTGGCTTGGCCCAGTGGGTTAAGGATCTGGAGTAACTTAAGCTGTGGTGTAGTCAAAGATGTATCTTGGATCTGGTGTTGCTATGGCTGTGGCATAGGCCCCAGGTGCAGCTCCAATTCAACCCCTGGCTTGGGATCTTCCATATGCCACAGGTGTGGCTATAAAAAGGAAGGAAAAAAGTGAGACTTCAAGTTTCTGGTATTATTCACCCCATGAATACATTATGTAGCCTCTAAATG
This sequence comes from Phacochoerus africanus, assembly GCF_016906955.1. Lineage (NCBI taxonomy): Eukaryota > Metazoa > Chordata > Mammalia > Artiodactyla > Suidae > Phacochoerus > Phacochoerus africanus. The sequence continues at coordinate 61,400,954 of NC_062555.1, forward strand.
ACTTCCCTTTATCTCCAGTCCCGACTTGGTATTCATTCGTTCAACATTTAGTAAGCTTTGCGGAAGAAGGTACCATGTTAAGCAATGCACAGAGATGACAAGAGTGAGTAAAATTTAAACCCTAACCTCAAATGGGCTTTGATGCAAACCAAATCTACATTAGTTTTATTAAAACACAATGAGGCAAGTTAACTTATACCTCTCCCATCAAAAAAAAAAAAAAAAAAAGGAAAATATCTAAAATAGTCAAATGAAATGGCTAGTTTTTCAGGAAGCTGTCCAAAAGAAACATAATGTATGCCACAAATGTAAGCAACGTATGTATTTTTAAATTGTCTAGAAGCCACACTAAAAGAAAAAAAGAGAGGAAATTAATTTTAACAATATATACAAAATAGTAGCATTTCAACTTCAATGATTTTCTACGTTACTAAGTCTTCCATCTCTGGTATGTATTTAAGGCTTTATGGCAATTCTCAATAGAGACCACCCATACGTGTCTCAACTGCTCAGCACTGCCACATGTGTCCAGAGGCTCCTGTGATGGACAGCACAGCTCCAGACCATCACACGGTGTTACATGCGGAGGTGACCCTTATTCAGTAAACACCCATTAAGGGAAAAGTCACATCTAGCATTTCCCAAGGATACAGTTTGGGGCAACATTAAATGACCAGGGAATAAATGAAAGGCTTGAGCAATCTTACTTACTGAATTTGTGCACCATCCACAATTTGGCCCTGCTTGTATACACTCTCCACATGATTTGGCATTTGCTTTTAAACATCTATTTTCGTCTGTGAGGAGAAAGAATACACCACTTTATTTCTAGTTTCGAGAAAAAAAATAGTGAAAAATCAGGCTCACAACAACAAATAATACATATGTTAAATATGAATACTATGAAATCTAGTTACTAAGCTGATTCAGACACCCTCCCCTCCCCCCAAACAAAGAGGAGATTTGGGGTCATCGTGGCACAGAGAAGAGAGTTATCACAGATAAACAGAGTTATCTTTCTTAATTTTCTACAGCAAAGACTAGGTACCACTAATCTATGCATTTGTCCTTTTTTTCAAAGGCATACTTTCAGGATCTCTTCTGTTGGATGGTCATCATTCTTAGGAGTTTTCTTACAACTAAATAAAGCATTATTTCTTTTCATTTAACTCTTACCACCACACCCATCCCCCACACCCCCCCACCAGACATCTTTATTTTAGTTTGTTAAATACTTTTTAGTACACATCCATCTTATCCACAACCTCTTGATTTTTCAGGTTTCTGATCAAAGTATGCCATATATATTTTTAAATCCATGTAAGGATCAGTTTGCCTACCACCTGGTAATTACCAATATGGACTTTCTCCAATGTATGTGTTCTAATTATAAACCTAACATACGCTTATTACAGACTATTCGGAAAATAAGTAAAAGTATAAAGAACGAACAAAAAAATCACCCAAAGTCTGCTAAGAGATAACTACTGTTAACATTTTTTGTATATTTTTTCCAGTCTTTATGCACATAAATCAAAAATAGCAAGGAAGCATGCATATACAGACATTATTTAAATGAGGTTAAGAACATGTATTTTGTATACTACTTCTTATACCTAATCTTAATGTTTCATTACAAATTCTTCAAAAACATGGCTTTAATGATTACATTTTCATTGTGTTAATGTATCCTATTAAATGATAGACACATTTAGATTGTTTTCAATTTCACAGTTCACACATGCCACATGAACCCTCTACATAGATACACTCAGGCATACATATATATTTTATATATATAATACATATATACACACATGCACGCACCCACTCTGATGACCATATGTGCATATATATATATATATGCACCCACTCTGATCACCGTTCTTATAAAGTAAAACTCATTATTTCCTTATCACAGATTAAAAGAAACATAATGAGTTGAAGACTTACTAACATTTTTAAGACTCAGTACACACTAACGTCTCTCCAACAGTAATGTTCAAACACACACTGCCACAAGCAGTGTACCTACCATTTCACCACACACTAAATAAGCACTTTTTATTATTAAAACAGTTGACTTATAATGTTGTGCCAATTTCTGCTGCACAACAAAGTGACTCATACATAAACTTTTTTTAATGTTTATATTATTTTCCATCGTTGTCTATCCCAGGAGATTGGATATAATTCCTTTTGCTATACAGGACTTGTCTATCCATTCTAAATGTGATAGTTTACATCTACTAACCCCAAACCACTGCACTCCCTCTCCTCTCCCTCTTGGTAACCACAAGACTCTTCTCCATGTCTGTGAAGCTGTTTTGTGGATAGGTTCATTTGTACAGTATTTTATTGTACTATATTTTAGATTCCACGAATAAGAAATATCATATGGTAGGTGTCTTTCTCTTACTTCACTTAGTATGAGAATCTCTAGTTGCATCAGTTTTGCTGTGAATGGCATTACTTCATTCTTTTTTATGCCTGAGTAGTATTCCATTGAATATACATACCAATTCTTAAGCCATTCATCTGTCTATGGACATTTAGGCTTGTTCATAGTATTCTTTTTTTTTTTTTGTCTTTTTTGTTGTTGTTGTTGTTGTTGCTATTTCTTGGGCCGCTCCCACGGCATATGAAGGTTCCCAGGCTAGGGGTTGAATCGGAGCTGTAGCCACCAGCCTACGCCAGAGCCACAGCAACACGGGATCCGAGCCACGTCTGCAACCTACACCACAGCTCACGGCAACGCCGGATCCTTAACCCACTGAGCAAGGGCAGGGACCGAACCCGCAACCTCATGGTTCCTACTCGGATTCGTTAACCACTGTGCCACGACGGGAACTCCCTCTTATTTTTTTGTATTTCCAATATATCAGTTGAGATTTTTCATTTCTTATTTGGGTTCTCGTCTTAGTGAGTTTGGCCAGAGGTTTGTTGATTTTGTTTACTCTTTCAAATATCCAGCTTCTGGATTTATTCTTTTTCTGGTTTTTTTTTTTTTTAATCTCTATTTTATTGATTTCCTCTCTCATCTTTATGATTTCCTTACTTTTGCTGACTTCCTTACTGCTGGTTTTGTTTGTTCTTCTTTAATTCTTTGAGGTGACAGATTAGGTTGTCGATTTGCTATTTTGGGGTTTTTTTTGAGGAAGGCCTGTATCATTTTGAATTTCCCTCTAAGAACTGCTTTTGTGGCATCCCACTGATTTTGTATGGTTGTGTTTTCGTCGTCATTTGTCTCAAGGTACTTTTTAATTTCCTTTCTGAATTCCTCAATGACACATTGGTATTTTAGTAGCATAAGGTTTAGTCTCCAAGTAGTCAGTTTTTTTCTCATTTCTTTTCCTCTGGTTGATTTCTAGTTTCAAGCCACTGTGGTCAGAGAAGATGCTGGAAATAGTTTCTGGAGTTTCTGTTTAACTCAGTGGTTAAGAACCCAACTAGTATTCACAAGGGTACAGGTTCAATCCCTGACCCCACTCTGTGGGTTAAGGATTCAGGACTGCCACGGGGAACCCAACTAGTATTCACAAGGGTACAGGTTCAATCCCTGACCCCACTCTGTGGGTTAAGGATTCAGGACTGCCACGAGCTGCAGAGGTCACAGACATAGCTCAGATCCTGCACTGCCGTGGCTGTGGCAGAGGCCGGCAGCTGCAGCTCCGATTTGACCCCATGTGCCACAGGTATGGCTCTAAAAAGCAAAAATAATCATTTCTGTACTCTCAAATTTGTTGAGGTTAGTTCTGTGCCCCAGTATGTGGTCAATCCTAGAGAATGTTCCATGTTCACTTGAAAAGAATGTGTATTCTGGGGCTTTCTTGGATGTAATGTCCTGAAAAAAATCAACTAAGTCTAACTATTCTACTGTGTCATTCATGATCTCTGTTGCTTTACTGATTTTCTCTCTAGAGGATCTGTCCATTGATAGGAGGTGTTAAGTCTCCTACTATTATTGTATTCCCATCAATTTCTCCTTCTATGTCTATTAGCATTTGTTTTCTATGTTACAGAGACATATGTTGATGGTGTAATATCCTCTTCTTAAAATGATCCTTTGATCAACAGTGTCTTTATGGCCTTTGCTTTAAGGTCCATTTTGTCTGATGGAAATATTATGACTCCCATTTTCCTGTCATTTCCATTCATGTGAAGTATCTTTTTCCATCCCCTCACTTTCAATTTATATGTGTCCTTTGCCCTAAGTAAGTCTCTTGTAGGTCACGTATTATAGGCTCTTGATTTTTTTACCCAGTCTGCCACTCTGTCTTTTGACTGGAGCATTCAGTCAGTTGACACTTAAGGTAATGATAAATAAGCAGATATTTACTGCCATTTTAAATCTTACTTTCCAGCTGATTCTATGTTTCTCCTTTGTTGTTTTTGTTGTTGTTTTTGGTTGGTTGATTTCCTTTTATTTGATGCTTGTGTCTTCTTTTTGGTTTTTGCGAATGTATTGTTTGGTTTGGTTTTGGCTGCCAGGCTTTTTTTTTTGTCTTTTTTTGCTATTTCTTGGGCCGCTCCCACGGCATATGGAGGTTCCCAGGCTAGGGGTCGAATCGGAGCTGTAGCCTCCGGCCTACGCCAGAGCCACAGCAACACGGGATCCGAGCCGCATCTGCAACCTACACCACAGCTCACGGCAACGCCGGATCCTTAACCCACTGAGCAAGGGCAGGGACCGAACCTGCAACCTCATGGTTCCTAGTTGGATTCGTTAACCACTGCGCCACAACGGGAACTCCCAGGCTTTTCAAGTATATTACCCCTTCCTTTATGTGCCGGCTTTAGACAGTCATTTAGGCTCAACACATTCTTTAAAAAATCTAGATGTTTTACTCTCCTTCCCCATTTTATGATTTTGATGTCCTGTTTTACATCTTCACATTTATCCTTTTGCTGTCCCTTGTGCTTGTTGCTTTCACAAATAGGTGTTTTGGTTTTTTTTCTCTTTTAGGTCTGTATACTAGCTTATTTAAGTGGTTACTTTCCAATTGTGATTTCCTCCATCCTGTATCTCCTCACTTCATTCCCACTTTTAGAGGAAATTTTCAATTAGGATAGGTCTAGTATTGCTATATTCTTTTAGTTTTTATCAGAAAAATTCATTTCTCCTTCTATTTTAAATGGTAATCTTCCTAGGTAGAGTATTCTAGCTTGTAAATTTTTCCCTTTCAGAACTTTGAATATATCTTGCCCCTCTGTTCTGACCTGTAGTGTTTCTGTAGCTAAATCAGCTGATAGCTTTTTGGAATTTCCTTTGTAATTTATTCTTTTTCTCTTGCTGCCTTTAGAATCCTCTCCTTATCTTTAACTCTTGCAATTTTCATTGTAAGATGTCTTGGTGTAGGTCTGTTTGGGCTCATCTTGCTGGGACTCCTCTGTTTTTCCTCTGCTTGTGTTTCCTTTCTTGGGTTTGGGAAATTTTCAGCCATAATTTCTTCAGATATATCATCAATCTCCTTTTCTTTCTTCTCCTTCTGGGATCCCTATTACACATAGATTGGCGTGTTTCGGATTATCCCACAGATCTCTTCTGTTTGGCTTTCTATCCTGATAGAATACTGGAAATCACCCAATTTTCCAAGTTACTTACTCAATCCTCCGATTTATTGATTTTGCTGTTCTAATGCCTTTAGCTCAGGTTTCGTCTCAGCAAATAAATTTTCTAATTTTTCTTTGCTCCTTACATTTCCTAGTTCCTTTTTAAAGTGATCTGTGTTACTGTTGCTATTCATTCTTAATTCCTTCAGTATTTTCATTATCTCTTTTTTGAACTCGGTCTCTGTTAGACTGCAGAGGTCTTATTTCGTTGTTTGCTTCTTCGGGGAACTGCCTTGTTCTTTTAACTAGAAATGGTTCCCATGCTTCTTCATTTTGCTTGTATTTTTCTTATTGGATGAGTTTAGGAAAAACAATTATCTACTGAGGTCTTGGAGAGCTATTTACATGCAAAAGTGCCCCTAGGTAGCTTGTGTGGGTTTACTCTATTTTTTTGGCAGGAGGGATGCATTTGGTTTGGATGCTTGCTGTCTCTTCCTTCAGTGTTAGCAGGCTGGTTTTTTTGTTTTGTTTTGTTTTTGGCCTTTTTAGGGCTGCACCTACAGCATGTGGAAGTTCCCAGGCTAGAGGTCAAATCAGAGCTTTAGCTGCTGGCCACAGCCACACCAGATCCAAGCCATATTTGCAACTAGACCACAGCTCACAGCAACAATGGGTCCCTCACCCACTGATGCCAGGAATCAAACCTGCATCCTCATGGATTCTAGTCAAGTTCTTAAACCACTGGGCCATGACAGGAATTCCCTGTTATCCTCTTGATAGGGGGTGAGCAAGCACACAGCCTGCCCATGCTTCCAGAGAAGTAGGGATATCGGGCAGCCCCTTCAAGGCCATGCCTTGTCATCCGGCCCTTGGCAGTGCCAGTGCCAGTGCCCCCCAGGGAGTTGGGCACAGTGCCCAGGGCCCTTGGCAGTAGCAGAGGTGGGGCATGTGCATTCCCAGGGAGGTGGGAATGAGCAGTGCTCAGTTGTGGGGCTCTCCACAGCAGCAACCCCTGGGGTTACTGGGGCAGCAGGTGGTGCTTAGTCAGGGGACCCTCAATGGTGTGGCCTGTGTCCACCTCTGGAGCCCAAGATGGCTACCACAGTTTGCACCTGCCCCTGGAGCCAGCCCAAAAGGTGCCCTGCCGCTGGGGAGCCCTCACATGCACAGAAAAAGAAGTCTCTATGGTGGTCCAACAACTCCTAACAATGGCACCTCTCTTCTCTGGCTGGTCCAGGCCTCTTCCTACACTCCCCTCCTTCAGCTGTGGTGCTCCTCTCCCTGGCCCCCTCAGGCTGTTTCCATGCAGCCAACCCTAGTCCTCTCCCCAGAAGTGACCTCCAAATCCCAGCCTCAGTGTCCAGCCCCAACTTGAGTATGACAGGCTGTGGTGCAATGGTACCAACTGTCTGTGTGGTTCTCTGTCTTGCCCTCCTCTGAGGTTTTCTCTGCTGCTTTGGGGCTCCCCTCCATCCCGGCTGACCTCCCCATCAGTTAGGTGGCCTCCCTGTGTCGATTCCTTTCCTCTTTCACAGCTCCTTCTCGTCCTGATTCCTTTCTTCCCCCTCTTCTTTTTTCCTTTTGTTCTACCCAGTCATATGGAGGTTTTCTTGCCTTTTTTTTTTGAAGTCTGAAGTCTTCTGCCAGTGTTAAGTAGATGCTCTGTGCAAATCACGTAGACTTTTTTTTTTGATGTTTGTGGGAGAAGGTAAGCTTCACATTCTACTCCTCCACCATTTTGATCCCAGATCAACAAGCGCTTTTTAAATGCAAAGTTTTTTCTTTTTTATACTCATTTAAATAAAATATAAATAAAAACATCAATTGTTGGTTATTTACAGTTTCATTTTCTTCCACATTTTTACAGACCATTTCCTTCGTAAATATATTACATCTTTTGCAAACTTTTCTGTTACCACATTCATCTTTTTTAGGCGGGGGGGGGGGGGGAGAGGCGGAATCTCTGTACATGTGATGAAATCAAACCCTTTTTAGCTTCTCATTTTGTTGATGGTGTTTGGACATAAAGATATTGTGGGTTATATTGGTTTTATGTAATTTAAAATTGTCAGCAATTTCCTTTATGGTTTCTTTCTTCATTTTTCTGCGTGGTAAGTCCTTTCTAGTCTAATATCAAGCATCTGTTCTAGGCAGTATATTTTTTTGAGGTTTGGAGAACAGAATTAAATATCCATTATTTCAGATGTGGATGCGCTATGGTTTATAACAGAATTAAATATATTTCCAATTTTACTTTTCATTCCTATTCTATATGATACCAAGATTATGTAAGACTTGATCAAAGAGCAAGAATATCCTCTGGAAAGCCAAGTATTCCTGCTTTCACTTTTTAGTGAAATGTAGAGGAATGAATAGTTCACAATCTATACATTGACTTTATTTTCTTCTAAAGATGTCACATGCCCCTGCTTTTTCTATGCTCACTTACACTACTGTATCCCCAAAGATCTCTGTGTAGTGCGTTCTGTTCGGACGGACACTGTAGGTGGCAAACGGGGACCCCAAGGAAGGACTTTGCAGGCACTGGGAGGAAGTGCCCTGCCTCTGATTCTGAGCAGTGGGACCACTGCAGGGCTTTCAGCATGACCTTATTCAGTTCCCCAGGAATCCAAAGCGGCTAAAAAAAATGGAGTTCCCTTGTGGCACAATGGGTTAAAGGAAGGATCCAGCATTGTCATTGCAGCAGCTTGGAATGAGTTGGAACCCTGGCCCATAAACTTCCACATGCCACAGGTGCAACCAAAAAGAAAAATAAAAAATAAATAAAATGGTCAGAAAGTGATAGAAGATAATGAAGTGACAACACAGGTAGGAAAATTCTTTACCTGCTTGGCCAAACACATAGCAAACTGAACTGATCAGTCCAATCCAGAAAATCAGTTGTAAATTCATCTGAAATATAAAATGTACAATGTTACATTATAAGGAACAACAGTACGAAAATGTACTAATAAGCACAATCGTTCCCACTCACCTTATCTACTGATTTTATAAATGTAATGCCTCTCAAAGCATCTCCTCCCCAACCCTTCTCCACACCCATCACCCACTTCTCTCCCCAATACCTCAGCTTCCATTCCAAATTCCCAGAATCCACTCTAGCTTTTCTGCAAATCAAATATCCTTTAATATATAATTAACAGTGCTAAAAAAAAAAAAAATTTCAAGTATTCCTATACCTAAAAGCTGTTAATATTAAGTCTCTGTCCCACAGAATCTCTACTACCTCCCATAGCTCCTGGGAGGCCCAAGAGCCATATCCAGATGCCTCAATTACTTCTACACTGAATGGCAGTTTAAGTGAACCTGTCAAAATCCCCATCATGTCAGCCCCTTGATTATAATTTCAATAGCTTTTATTTCTTCTTAGACTAAGACCAACATCCTGCATGAGGCCCCAGTTCGCTTTTTTGAATTTGATCTCCTACAACTCTTTTTTTTTTTAAAGGAAATCAACTTCTATTCAGAGAATCAGTAAAACAGTTCAATTTACTATACTTTCTAGATCTACAAACTACACAAAAGTGAGGAAGCAGGGCACTTCCTCCAAAAATGAGGAAAAGATTAGTTTACCTTCTAGAATCTCTAAAGAAAAATTAAACACCTGTACATTAAACAGTATACCCCAAACTCCAATCATTGGGTATATAACTATTTTCTGTGAATCAACGTTTCCAGAATATTCCCCTGTGGCCCAGTGGGTAAAGGATCTGGCACTGCTGCCAGCTGCAGCACAGGTCACAGCTGCTGCACAGGTTCGATCCCTGGCCTGGGAACTTCCATGTGTGGCAGGTGTGGCCAACAAACAAACAAAAAGTTTTCACAGCTTTAATCTATACCTTACCAGAGTTGGTCAAGATAGCTACTGCCACAGGTCACTGACACTACCCCTTAACTACTTATTGCTCTTGGACTAGCAGCCAGTCTAACAATTATGCATAAACATCTGCTCTTTCCACAAGAATGCCAAAAAAAAAAGGCAGATATAACACGCCCCAAAGGTTAGTTTTACTACTTATCAAAGAAATACAAATTAAAGCAATATAAAGTAAACTAGCAAGGGGTGAAAAGAAGTTTTTTAACCCAACAAAACAACAGAACAGAAACTTACTGCAAATGGCCAAACGAAACCAGAGATGGCTCTGTAAACTGCTATAATTCGGGGGTTAATTTAACAATCTACATCAAAAACCATTAAAAATATTTCTACCCTCAGACTTAGTAAACCAGCTTCTAGGAATTCATCTTAAGAAAATAATTTAAATATAAAAGCAATATTTATATATTTATATTTAAAATAATTTAAACACAATACTTTCAGTATAGAACTCCAGCATAATTACAATTAAGCAAAAAACACCAATGTCCTCTATCAATGATAGGGAAAGGGCTAAGTACATCAACTTGGACTACTAAAGTCGAAAGAATAAAACGCAGGGACATTATAGAATAATTCTGCATGCAAGAATACATTAATGTTACAGGTATGTAAAAATGACAGTATATAAACATATAATGTAACCAAGGAGTCTTGAAGATGACAGTTATAAGCATAAGATAAAGACAATGGGTTCGACTGTTTTTAAATTGTGTTTTCTTCTTTTCTCTTAGTAAAAGCAATTATGACAGGATAACTACACGGAATTTTTTTCTCTCCTGGTAAATTTCCTTTAATAAGAAATGAATATTTTGTTACTTTTTTTTTTTTTTTTTTGCTTTTTAGGGCCACACCCGTGGCAAATGGAGGTTCCTAGGCTAGGGATCCAATCAAAGCTACAGTTGCCGGCCTACACCACAGCTGCAACAATATCAGATCCGAGCCCGTCTGTGACCTATACCACAGCTCACAGCAACGCTGGATCCTTAACCCACTGAGCAAGGTCAGGAATCGAACCCACAACCTCATGGTTCCAATCAGATTCATTTCCACTGCGCCACGACAGGAACTCCGAAATGAATCTTTAAAAAAAAATAAACAAAAAACCATCATCCCAGGATACAATCCCATAGCTCCAAGAAAATGCTTTAAAGTTGTGTTCTAGGCACCCCTGGGATACTTGGGTATCCTCATCTGTCAAATGCTGTTCTTGTTTTCTGCTGTTTTCCAGGGAAAAGCAAGTAACTTGCAGTCATCCCCTCTGCAACTGTGCTCAGAGCAGCAAGTTCTGTTATGCCACAGTTTTGCTTACGTTATCACTTGTGACTGCATCCAAAAGCACAAACAGAAGCTGAGAGTCACAGAAGCGTGAAATGCCTGACAGTTCACCTTTTAAGGCCTGGCTAAAAGGTTCAATGTGTAATAAATCCATGCAGACTATGATTCAAAGAAATTCAAATAACGTTATCAATTCCAAAGCTATGACTAAAAGGACCTGGAACAGTAAGACACCCAAAGAAATGCATGACTGTGATAAATGGAGCATCTGGGCCATTTCTACACAAGAGAACAGCATAAATATTTGTTCCATATATGGACTGAAGCATGTCTTTGGGATACAACTCAGGCCACTTTAAGGACCACTACACCACCCTGTGAAACCTTTAAAATATACAACTCAAGAGAATCACCATTAGCGGTTAGTAGGGAGCAGGAAATGTTTCCTAATATTGTAAGTCCCACTGCTTTAAAAATACTACTTTATCACACTTTTCCTTCTATAAACCCTGGCCCAAAAATCAGCCTTCTGAAGCCACTTCCTCCCCCCCCCCCACCCAGAAGAGCCCTGACCCCAGAAACAGGCAGCCTGGGACCAGGGGCAGCCACCACGGAGGGCAGCTCTGGGTCAGGAAGCACCCCTGTGCTCAGCCAGGCTTTCTCCCCAGGAAACAGGAGCTATCTCACGACACAAGATAAGAGCAATCAAGGATAAAGAAAAGTCATGAGGTCAAGGAGGCCGAGAGGAGAGCAGGTAGAAGTAGCCCTGAGCAGGCGCTCCTTCACAGGGAAGGGCACCCAGAGCTCTCTACGCTCCAGGAAGCCCCCAAGGAAGCGCTGGTCCAGGGGCCCCCAGGCCTGAAAACTGCCAGCTGGGGAGCTAGGGTCTATGCCTGCTGAGAAAGGCGCCCCGAGGAGTCCCCCGCCCCGGGGAGCACCGCACACAGAGCAGTTGGGGAGAGGCCTGCAAGTACTGTCCTAATCCCAACTTTCATCATCTTCATCATCAGAGGTCTAGAAATAGCTGTCTGCACAGGTCTCCACCTTGTAATCTCCTACTCCCTCCTCCCCCTGCCTCACTGGTATCGCTTCCTACCTTGCAGGTGAAAACCGCTCTTGCAAAAACTTTCCAAGCCCTATCCCACTCTCTGCATTCGTTCGTTCATTCATTCAAGCTTCCTGACTGCCTACAACATGTACCCAGGAGACACATCAGTTCACTACCCACAGAATTCACGCAGCAACACTGACCACATCTCACCATCCTCTCCTAACACGCTCTAGTCCCGACTTACTGGCTCCCCCACCTCTCTCGAAGCTCCTTGGATAACTCTGTCAGGTTCTGTGCCCCACCTGGAGACACAAAGATCACTCTCTCATGGAATTTTCAGTTCAAAGACAAATAATTACAATGTGGTATGACCGTTTCTTTATTGAAGATAAGGACAAAGTGCACCGAAGATGACAAAATCTGTCAGGGCAAGTTCAAAGGCTTCGTGGAGACGTCAATGTTTCAGCTTGAACTGCAGTTCTGCAGGGAATAGGCAGGCGATGGAGAGAAACATTCCAGGCAAAAGGTCTGCACAGGCAAGGCCACAGAGTCCTGAAAAGAACTGTAATAACTCCTCTTCAGCCTTATGTCTACACATGCACATTTCGCTGACTCCCCCTTCAAGCTGGAATTGACTTGCTCAATCTTTACAGAAAAAAATAAAAATATATACTTATACGTTATTTGTAGATTAAATCTGGTTGGTGGGATGACTATTTTATCCCTGTAATTTCCTACAATAAGAATATTATGTTAAAATCTTAAAACATCATAAAGGTCAAGAAGAATCTTAACATACTTAAGTATTTCTGGGACTTCAATTGTAAGTTGGAAATAACAGAAACGAAGACCAGCAAGGCAGGAGGTTACAGTCAGGCTGCAGAGAGCTTTAAGTGCCATTCATGCTGCAAGAGTTTGGATTCTATTCTACGTGTAGCAAGAAGCTGGAAAAAAATGGTGCAGGGAAGTAACATGACAACACACATGTAGCAAAGTATCTGTGGGATAGAGGATGAATGGCAGGACTTAAGTACTACTGGCCAAGTACAAACTTATTGCCAAGGTTCCAGAGCAACAACGGACAAGCAAACAAAGGAGTGATCAGGAGGGATCTGAGGGTTGCGTAGAGGAAGACGTTTGCTTAAATAAGGAAGGGTGAGAAAGAAAGCAATCATCACTTTCAAATTGAAGAGGAAAGGAAAATGGAGTTGGAGAGAACTTTTCAGTACTGATTTTGATTAAGAAATGTAGAATGTGAAATGCCTGTATGAAATCTAGGAAAGAAATCTACTGGGAAAGGAAGACCTATGAGTCTGGCTTTCAGGAATTCAAGGTTAGAGATACATACTCCAGAGCTGTCATTACACAGAGGCAATAACATTATGAAGAAGGATGAGACTGGGAAGAAAAGAACACTTAAGAGAGCTGTGGGTAGACCTGAGAGTCAGAGAGACTGCAGCCAGGACCCTTGGAGCACAAGGGACGTGTTACCCTAAACAGAAGTACACATCTTCCTCTAAGTCAGGCAGAGGGGAAGAAGCTGGGTGAGTTCACACATGACAGCTTATGTTTTCTACTGCAAGAGGAAGCAATGACAAGTGCTGGGAGGCTGAACAAAACTAAGAAGATGCAATAGGACTAGCGAACAATGCTGAGGGCCCAGCAGGTACTGGACACCCTAATCTATAAAGGCACATTTCTAACACTGACCTCATCTAAAACTACACCGGTTAATAAGTGTCTGCCCTGACACGTTAACAGGTGTCAAGAACACAAGGCCTTCCTGTGCCATATTCAGTTACAGGACCTAGAGGTACTTGGTAACTGAATACAAAAATCAACACAAACTACAAAAATCAATGCTCGAAATCCTTTGCTGAAACGTGGTAAGCTGCATACATTTTTCTTAGACATTATTTAGAAGACCAGGAAAGAAGAGTTTTTCAGAATTAGTTAACATGCAAACCCTCTTTAAATAGCAGTTACTGTAAATACCCTAGGGACAAAAATTTGCAATTCACTTAAGTATATGCAAGCCGATTTATAGCTAGATATAAAATGCCTTGTGCTCCAGGCTCTTGTACATTATGAACCAAAATTCATTTACACATCCGAACACACATAAACATAGACACTGAAATAATACATATACTCAACTATAAGGCCAAACACTCTCCGACATAAGCTGCAGCAACATCCTCTCAGATCCACCTCCTAGAGTAATGACACTAAAAACAAAAATAAACAAATGGACTTAATCCACATACTGGTTGTTTATTAGCACAAAAGCCCAAATTCTTTAGAAATTCTTATAGAAATACTCAAATTGCTGAAACTACCTCCCATGGGTCCTCAGACTCCAATTTGAAATAGCTGAATTAATTCCATGGTTTGCAAATCAAGTACAGAAGGAAGAGGGCAAAGCAGTGGCAGTGCTGATAAAATGTCAACAGAGAGAAAAGGACAAAGTCAAAGGCCTAGAGATGAGGACGCAGGTGAGAGAAAGGGGCTCGAGTAGACGAGGGAGGGGAGGCAGTGCTGGGGAAAAGGTCTACGTAAGAAGGCAGCTATGGGAACTGGTTTTGCTGGGGGTCCCTTCCAAAAATGGAGCCTCACACAAGAGTAGCTGTGCAGGCAGCTTACTCAGAAGGTGACCTGGGGACAAGAGAGATGCCGAAAAGAGCAAAAACTAAGAGGAGAAGGTCAGCACCAGGGCATTTTAGCTACCACAGTGGGTGCCTGGGGGCTTGGTCTTAGAAGTTTGGAGAAGATGGAGTTCCTGTTGTGGCGCAGTGGTTAGCGAATCCGACTAGGAACCATGAGGTTGCGGGTTCGGTCCCTGCCCTTGCTCAGTGGGTTAGCGATCTGGCGTTGCTGTGAGCTGTGGTGTAGGTTGCAGATGTAGCTCGGATCCCGAGTTGCTGTGGTTCTGGCGTAAGCTGGCAGCTACAGCTCCGATTCGACCCCAGCGTGGGAACCTCCATATGCCGCGGGAGCAGCCCAAGAAACAGCAAAAAGACCAAAAAAAAAAAAAAAAAGTTTGGAGAAGAGCATACAGTTCACCCTCTGAATCTATGGGTTCCATCAGTGGATTCAACCAAAATATGGATGGGGGAAAAACTGTTTTGATTCTAGAAAGTTCCAAAAAGCAAAACCTGAATTACCCTGCACAGGCAACTACTTACATACTACTTGTAATAGGTTTTAGAAGTCATCTAGAAGTGACTTAAAAGTATGCCCGAGGATACGCACAGGTTGTATGTAAATACTACACCATCTTATTCAAGAGCATCCGTGGATTTGGTTGCAGGGGGTTCCTGGAACCAATGGCCCTGGAATACCGAGGGATGACTATAGAACGTGTGTCCAAAGGATTTAATGTTCATCAGGTCTAGTCTCCATGCCACAGGTAAGAGTCTGCCCCAGGGGCATGAACTCCCCACACTTCTAAGAGGTGCATCTGCCCAGAGGCTGCTGCCAGCTTCTCACCCCACACAGACAAAACAGCTTGTGGGAAAAGAGAGAAGCGCCTGAGGCAAGATCCAGTCAGCCAGAGTGAGTCACAGACTGCTGCAAGCAAAAGCAGAGGAACCAGAGGCCAGGAGGAAGTGAGGACAGAAGAGATTTCCAATCCAGCGCTCAAGGCCACTGGAGTTGAAAAAGCAAGAAAACTGCTAGTTTAGAGTGTGAGAAGTATCCCCTGGATGAACTCCTGAGCCCCCTCAATGATGGCAAGAACTGGGGAAGGGATTTAAGTCAGGTGGTTCACACAGACACATATACATATGTGAAAACAAATAAACAATCTTCGTTTAAAAGATTTAGTAGTTAACACATAATGCAGCTCCCTCTCATCTACCACAGATGTGTACAGCTGACCTGCCTCATGAACTGTCCTCTCCTAGAAGTCATTTCCCCAGGTCCTCAGCACCCAGCACAGTATCTTAACACTTAATAAAGAAGCCAAAGATAACTGCAAATATTCTGAGGTATCAAAAAGAAAGTAAGCTTAAAAAAGGCAAGCAGACAGCTGTGCCCACCACTTTTTGCTAAGGCACAGCTCAGAGCTCAGACTGTGGAGCCAGATGCCTGGACTCAAACCTCTGGTCAACTCCTAACTAACTAGGTAGGTGATACTAGCGAGTTATTCAATCCATGCCTCAGTTTCCTCATCTTTAAAATGGGCACAGTAGTTCCCACCTTAAAGCGTTATGTGAAGTTTAAATGAGCTGTAAATACGAAACCTTTAAAACTGCATCCGGCACTGGCAACTGCTATTTAGATAGTACTTCTTAATACTATTACAACGAGAGCTCAGCAACAACTTCCTTGAATAAAGAAATAACTATGTTTGAATGTTCTGCTTTTTTTCAATCATAATTATAATCAGAAAACTCTGGACTGACCCATGTTAGGTCAAACACAAAATATGGAAAAAAGAATAAAGTGTAAGGGTTAGAAAGAACACAACTGCAAAGAATAGATTAATGTTATTTTTATAGCCATTCAAATATTATTTTGATATAATATCATGGAATTCCCTGCTGGCTCAGTGGGTTATGGATCTGGCGTTGTCACTGCAGTGGCCTGGGTTGCTGCTGTGGTACAGGTTTGATACCTGGCCCAGGAACTTGCACATGCTGCAGCATGTCCAAAACAAACAAAACCCTCATGCTGTATATATAAGGTTTAATCAGATGCCATTATATTAATCAGATACCAATTCTCATGCTAAGTGTAATTAATGATTATAGGTTCCACATTTTAAAAGGATTATTCTTTATTATATTATTATATAATTCTAACAATTATATTTTAACAATTTGTATATAAAATAATAAAAGAGGCAAAACCTCAGTGTTTTTTATTACTACATCAGATAGAATACAGATATTTCTGAATGTTAGTAGCATGAACACCTTAAAAAGAGATCAGGATGGAGGATAACAAACCTAATACAAATAGTACTAAGGAAGAACGACTTGAGGCTTCTTTTGTCATGGAGAAGCAAACCTGGGGAGGCTAAAAGGAGGACACTGCCCTGAAAAGACATAGAAGGAATTTGGATCAAAAGGCTCTGTACCAGTTTGGTTCATTCAGGGACTGCTGCTCACTGAGGATGATCGGAAAAAATGGAAATCTGTTCATTTAGAGGCCAGACAAGGCATGAAACAGGCACAGATGAGTAATACAATAACTGAGCTTTGATGGTTTAAGACACTTTGAAACAAAAAGGTATCCTACTATTATTTCAACACCTTCAAATGACTATAATAATAGCTAACTTATCTTCTCCAAGTAACTCTATGAGGTTGGGAATGATAGTCTTTGTTTTATAGATGAAGAAACCAAACTATAGAGGTTAAATAGCTTCTGCAAAGTCGCACAGGTAGAACTGAAACCAGACCATCTCAATTCTGAAGCTATGATCTCATTAAACTACAATTTTTTGAAGGCCTACTCAGTCACTACTTAAAAAAAAAAAATCCTTCTACTGTTAGAACTGACTCATAGCAGAGACATGGGAAGGACATAAAATGTCCTGTTTCTTTCTTAGTCCTTCAAAGTGAAGCGAGGCCAACAAAAGTTATTTTAATTTTCAAATTTCATGAGTATACCCACAGGTTATACTCTTGCTCCTACAGAAGCATTTCATCCTCACATCATTTCTTACTATGTTTAATTTTATCCAAGGGGTCATAATTCATTCCGTGAACAAGAAATAATCTCCCACTCCTCTCCCAATTTCGTTTTAGTGGTGAACAACCTCAAATACGTGCACATGTCCCCCTCGTCAAAAGCTGCATAGAATCATTTTAATCTCCACTGTAAAGTCATGTTTATTCATCAAGGTTAAACGTGGTTTTGAGCTGTTCAGGCTTTTAAAGGCACACTTATTATTCATTAACGATTTTAACAATGTGACAACTCATCTGGCATTTCTCTTTACACTTACAGATAAAATCTTTAGAAATTTTATATGTTTATTTGTAGAAATCAAACCATTTCACTTTAGAGAAAAATTACTTTTCAGAAAATGTAGTGAGTTAATTTACTTCAAGTTTCAAAATGAGGTGCCCAGAAGCCAACAATGCCCCAAAGGACATAGTACAAAAAGAAGTCATCCATAAAAGACTTCTTCCTATGAAATCTTTGCACAAGAGCACATTTTTAGTCAATGCAACTGATTAAACTCAAGTCAACAAATATCTACTGCATATCTATCATGTACTGGACATATGAGTGACAAATCTGGGACATGAACCCAGGCATGATTCAAAAGCTCAAGCTTTCAATATAAGTGGGTTTCTAATAAGAAAGTTTAAGAGTCCTCACCAGCCAAATAATCTCTTCCAGAGAAAAGAATTTGCTTCCTTTTTTAATGTCCTTTTTTTTTTCTTCCTTTTTCGTATCTTTTCACCTTACTGGTGGGAAAGATTCAAATACTTCCACTGAGGTATATTATAAGCATCTTCTAAAAAATAAAGCTGGATTCATCCCAAGTCTGTACCACCATCACTATTTTCTCTATCTGCTTTTAAAAGGAAAACAATAAACAGTCCAATAACAGATTAATATTTACAAATCAACACGGTCCAGAAAAGGAACACAGAGCCCAAACTGAAAGC
The DNA here is from genome assembly GCF_016906955.1 of Phacochoerus africanus. Classification (NCBI taxonomy): domain Eukaryota; kingdom Metazoa; phylum Chordata; class Mammalia; order Artiodactyla; family Suidae; genus Phacochoerus; species Phacochoerus africanus. The sequence continues at coordinate 61,419,363 of NC_062555.1, forward strand.
CTCAGGTAATTAACGTGCAGTTCATCCTGCTTCTCCCCACACAGAGCAAGCAGATGGGAGGGACTCGAGAGCCTGCTCTTCTCTATGCCATCAAATCTGAGGGTCAGAGTTGGGGATGAATTCATGCAGGGCAAGAGCCACCTCTCCCTTGCAGGGGAAGAACTACAACTCAATATTTCTCTCCTCTCTGTCTGACAGGAAGAGGTGTGTGGTGGTGACCAGGGAGGTATTTATGGTCCAAATAAGAGGACAGAATGATGAACAAAACTTAGCAGAAAACATGAGGGGGGAAAAAGAGAGAATACGACAGGGAGGAGGTAGAGTATGCCAAGAAAAAGATGCAACACCTCTCTTCAACTCCTTTTCCACCCACTGTGGTGGATAAAGAAAGACAACAGTAGTCTGAAGCAGAAAACTTTCTAAAATTCACTACTCCCACCCAGAAGAAAAAAAGATTGTTTTTGAGCACTGACCTTTCTTACCCAAAGACTTCTTACCCTGAGGCTAGTAAGTTCCAACTACAAAGGTCTGGCTGCTCCAAAGCTACAGGACCACAAAATAATTTGAAACCTCAGTACAGGGCTAATACTTTGAGAAAATTACAGACTAACAGACTGAAGACAAAATTCATGACTAGTGACTACTCCACCCACCTTCTCCAAGAAAATGAGGACATGGAATATCAATCATCACTACACACCACCTACTGCAAGGGAAAGATAAAGAATGACTATATTGCCTCTTGGCGAATAAAAAGCCTCAAAGACAAGGATGGAAGTGAGGTTACAGAACTTAACTAGGCAAAATTTCTACAGCACAAAAAGTGAAAGGAAAAAAAAGAAAGGAGAATAAATTCATTATGCTCTTCAAGGAATTTAGAAAATCTCAAAAAGATCTGATAGGAATCAAAAACAGTAAGACCACGAAACTAGAGGAAAAAAAGTACAGAGCTAAGAAAGGAAATTTAAGTTGAAATCCTCTATAGATCTCAGAAACTTGAGAAACAGAATTAACATGATAGGAGGAGCAGGCTTGACCACAAAGAATTCAAAATAACTCAAGGAAATTAGAAACATTATGATATAGCCAATGGTGATCCAAAAAACAGATGAGGGCAAACCACCACCATCTCCTCCCCCCATCAAAAAGGTTATGGCCTTCACATGAGGATGGGAGGGGAATGAATTAAACATTAAATTCCAAAAAAATGGTGAAGGTATATACACACACAAAACCTCAAAGACTCTAGAAAGATACTTAAAATACAAGCAAAAAATAAACACTTTAAACAAAGCTATTAAGGTATAAGATTAAAGCCTGATGGAAAATGAGCATGAAAAGTTGCCTGAACTCATTCAATTCTTCCCAGATACTCCCTCCACTCAAAAGATAAGACATTACCCAGCAACTGACACATGCCAAACCAGCCTAGGGAGCTGTTCCTTCTTTACACTTGCCTTATGCCTGTGATGGGAAAAGACAACTGTTTTGTTTCTCAACTGCTTTGGTTGAGAAATTTTACTCTGGGGCAAGTTTACAAAGATAACTATAAATTGAGCTAGCAAAAAAAAAGTAAACCATCCTAATTATGGTATCAACAAGCCCTTGAAAGCAAGATCTGTTCAAAGACAACCTAAGAATTATAAGTTATATTCCCTTGTGGAATTTTATCTACTCTTTATGTAGATGACTCCAAAATTCTTGACCAAAACTTTAATAAATTGACCATATTTTTCTAACATCTCTTCTCTGCTCTGTATTGGATTGGAACACAGTGCTGAGTATATTTCAAATATATATATAGTAAATGTCCTTTAATTAAAGACCTAAATATAAGACCAGATACTATAAAACTCTTAGAGGTAAACAAAAGGCCAAACACTCTCCTACATAAACCACAGCAACACCTTCTCAGGTCCACCTCCCAGACTAATGACAGTAAAAACAAAAATAAACAAATGGGACTTAAACTTAAATTAAAATTTGCGCAGCAAAGACAACCCACGTAATGGGAGAAAAAATCTGCAAATGAAGTGACTGACATGGGATTAATCTCCAAAATTTATGAACACCTTCTGCAGCTCAATACCAAAAAAAAAAAAACAACCCCATCGAAAAATGGGCAGAAGATCTAAACAGACAGTTCTCCAAAGACGACATACCAATGGCCAAAAAACACATGAAAAGATGTTCAACATCACTCATTATTAGAGAAATGCAAATCAAAACCACGATGAGGCACCACCTTACACCAGCCAGAATGGCCATCATCAAAAAGTCTACAAACAGTAAGTGCTGGAGAGGGTGTGGAGAAAAGGGAACCCTATCACACTGTTTGTGGGAACATCAATTGGGGCAACCACTGTGGAAAACAGTATAGAAATTCCTCAGAAAACTAAACACAGAATTTCCATTTGATCCAGCAATCCCACTCCTGGGCATCTATCCAGAGAAAACCATGACTCAGCAAAGACACATGTACTCCAATGTTCATTGCAGCCCTGTGTGCAATAGCCAAGACATGGAAACAACCTAAATGCCCAACGACAGAGGGGTGGTTAAGAAGATGTGGTACACATACACAATGAAGTATTACTCAGCCATTAAAAGGAAAGAAAGAACGGCATTTACAGCAACGTGGATGGACTTAGAAATTCTCATAAGCGAAGTCGGTCAGACATTGAGACACCAACATCAAATGCTATCACTTACATGTGGAATCTAAAAAAGGACACAACGGGAGTTCCCGTCATGGCACAGTGGTTAACGAATCCGACTAGGAACCATGAGGTTGCGGGTTCGGTCCCTGCCCTTGCTCAGTGGGTTAACGATCCGGCGTTGCCGTGAGCTGTGGTGTAGGTTGCAGATGCGGCTCGGATCCTGCGTTGCTGTGGCTCTGGCACAGGCCAGTGACCACAGCTCCGATTCGACCCCTAGCCTGGGAACTTCCATATGCCGTGGGAGCGGCCCAAGAAATAGCAAAAAAAAAAAAAAAAAAAAAAAAAAGGACACAATGAACTCTGCAGAACAGATACTGACTCAGAGACTTTGCAAAACTTATGGTTTCCAAATGAGACAGGTTGGGGGGGGTGGGGAGATGCACTGAGGGTTTGGGATGGAAATGCTATAAAATTTGGTTGTGATGATCGCTGTACAACTATAAATGTAATAAAATTCACTGAGTAATAAAAAATAAAATTATTATTAAAGTATAAAATACATAAATATTTTAAAACCTATAGTAGAAATCAATTAATTCCTCATTTAACTCAGCACTAAGCTGGGAATAGTATCTACCTTAGAATTGTTACAAGGGTAAAATATGACCATGAATATAAAACGAATACCTTTATAGTGACCTACAGATCATGGCTTACTTGATTACTGAATTTTCTTCTTGCTCTTCAGCTCATTCACTGACTTCTAAACAGAAGAACCTGAGTGACTAGGATAAATGGTTTTCAATCTTTTTAAACCCACCTTTCTTTAATAAGCATAACTCGATGCCCTATTGTGTTTGCTGTGTTTTCACACTACGACACAATACTAAATGTAGTTTTTAAAAATACAACCTCCACTTCCAATAATCAAATATGACCCACCACCATGCCTTTTGAGAAGCAATGAGATTACACAGGAAATAAATGATTAACTATTAAATACTGGAGAACTAATTACTATTCCTAATTTCATAAAGACTATGAAAGCTTTATTTACATATTCATTCAATAAACACTTATACACTAAAATGTGACTTCCATACTTCAAATGGTACACTCTCAATATATTTTTCATGTAAATACTTTACTCATCACTCCATTGAAACTACATTCCCTACAACAAAATATTAATTTTCCTTTCTCACATTTCTTTGGCCTTCACTGGCTCAATCTCTTCACCAACCACCATAAGCAGATTTAACTACTCCTTTTTGGAGGGTCCCATAACATACTTTCCCCCCCCCCAAGGTTTCCTTTCCTTGTTATTCCTTTTCACTCATAGGAAATGGGTTGCCTCTTCAAAGAGAATGCTCTCGGAGGGCCAAAACATATTCTTGATAGCGTCTAGCACAGTAAATGACAAACCTTCAGTGATGCTCAATAACACAGTGTTGCTTTAATTCAGATTTCTGTTATAACTAATTGTATTTATGTTTGCAGACCACACCAGACTAGAGTTGGAGGGCCAGAATCCGGGCCTTCATTTTACATAGTCTTCATTTTATTTATATGTGTATATATTACATATTTATATATACACATGATTATATGTCAAAGTAGTCAAACAGTATTTGCTAAATGAGACTGGACTCTGCAGTCTAACTCTACTGCCCCTTGACCACGTCATCACCTGTCATCTGCCTCTTTGGTCCTACCATTCCCAGCTCCTCTACAAAGCCTTCCAAAACCATTAAAGCCAATGCTGACCTTTTCCTCAAAATCTATTAGAAAATTTTACCTGGTAAGGTATGTTGTGTAGAACATCCTGCGGTATCTGCTGTTTCCCCAGACTGAACACAACTTGCCCCAATAAGACAAGTGTCCTCAACAGCAAGGTCCATGGCAACCTCTTGACCTACCCCCGCTCAGCGCCAGTGCTCAGGAAACTGGCACTGGGGACACCGTCGGATTAAAATGGGATGGACAACAGAGCTCCAACCTGCCAGAGAGTGAACAGTAATAGATCTGGCTGGGCAGCACTGGCAGGCTTGCTCAAAGCCACGAGCTGACACAGCACCTGCCCTCTGGGGTGAGGGCTGCTCATGGGAGACAGGGGAGCTACACTCTGCAGGGCCAGGTCACAAGACAGCTGGCCTTCGGCTCGGAGGATAACGGAAAGAGAGAAACCAAGAGACCATTTTCACGGTATAGCTGCAGAAACCAAAGCCGCTTCCAGTGAGGTGAGGTATCCCGACAAACGTCACAGTTCAGGTCCCTCAATCCAGACACCTTGACCACATCAAACTGCTTCTCTCGTGATGCCTCTCTCCTCAGCCCAAGCATGCTCATCACAGAGAAAAACTGAGTGACCCAAGTCACTCACTAAGTTGTCACAGGAAGGAATGAGCAATTCAAACCAACCGAGGAAGGGAAGGGCTTTTCTAGATTCCTTCTCCTCCACCCGGCCCTGGCCGTGAAGCAGCGTGAAAAGTCTCACAGACTAAATTCCCAAATCGCAGTCGCCCAGCCAGACGGCTCTGAGCTCTCAATCTGCAGATGCAACACCGCTCCAGCCGACCTGGCCTGCAGATTCAACAACACCCCTGCGGTGAGGTGGCCTCCTCGGTGCAGGCCACCTCCCAACCAGAAACCGGGGCCACTTCTGTTCCTTCCTCCTCTCTTACCTCAGACACCAAGCTTACCTGTTCTCCTTCCAAAATTAGTAGTTCCTGTTGCCCAACCCAAGCCATCCTCCATACCAAGGACCTCCAAAGCTTTTTAATCCCTCATTTTTATTATTTAAAAAAATCGAGCATACATATGCCGTAAAACATGTATTTATAAATTAAAATACATGTACTTCTACAGCAATATAGAATATTATAAGCCATAAAAATTTACCTTAAAATGATGAGATTAAAATATGTTTTAATATATATGTATTATAAACAGTCTATTTTCTTCCCACACTCCAGGGAGTTATTTTATACAGCCCGAGGGTCCAGGAAGCAGCACTCTGGAGACTGTATAATGAGACTAGGCCTATAATTACGTGTGTGTTTATATACGTATGTACTAGGTATATTCAAAGCAGTTTTTCACACATGACATGATGAGATGATATACACATGCTTCAGCACCATGCTAGATACAGTTAACCTTGTCTTCTAAAGCCACAAACCAAAAATACAGCTTTAAGGCAGTTGACTTTTATTTTATATATAAAACTTAACTCTGTGTAAGATAATTAGTCTTAAAAAAAGATGAGAAATTCACAAAGTATAGCTTGGCTCCTTTTGCATACATCTTCCGAAAAAGATATACTACATTTTTCACTCATCTATTGAAATATTCTAAGGTTGGGGTTTATAGGGACTGCACTTCCTTTAGCCTAGATACATACTCTTAATGTATGCAGTTTTCTACAGCTATAAATGCTGCTATCATTTCAGGTTCTAAGGACTAATATACTCTTCCCTACTCTCACCCCTGTCGGCGCATCCTCCCTACCCCAATACCCCCACCTGTGCAACAATATAAAAGGACAAAAACCCCACAATATATCACAGTCAGAGTAGACCTGCTAATACAACAAGACATTTACCTATGTGCACAATATGATCTTCTAGGAATCTACTCACAACCAGACAGATCCTACCTCTCCATCCAGAGTGGGGCAATCAGTGCCTATGAATCCTCTCAGATAATTCAATTTCTTACACATTCAGAAATGTCCATTCTCAGAACTCAAAAGTTCTGAAACTTTTACCAGAGAGATGTGTCCTCTCATCATTCCAGCAGAGAACAAACCAGTGTCCTTATGAAATAATTAAAAATATATATTTCCTTCAGATAGAATATTACCCCTTGATGATAGAAGCCACAATTTGGCAAGAAACCAAACAATAAAGCTACTAAGTGGCCAGCATTCCATGAAAACTAGCACCACCTTAAACTGATTTTCACTATTTACAGCCCCAGAGTCCCTCCAGGAGTTAGGAATTCATCCACCCCATTAAAGAAATACATGTGATGCTAATTTGGGGCAGCTTTTAATTATACCGACCAGAAAACTGAGGAAAACGCCACTTGAATCCAGTGATTTTCAGTATTGCTGATTCGATTCTTTTCACATGCAGGATGTTGATGGGATTATAAAACAATCTTAATACAGAGTATTTTTTAACATTCTTCTAAAAGGAATCAACATTACAAAAGCTTAAATGTTTAGGTCTGTGACCTCAACACAGATGACTTAATTTGGAGTTTGTTTTCTATTTACAGAAGTATTAACCACATCCCCTATCTTTTAAACTAGCATTCTAACATCTTCCATTTTATACTGAATTTTAGGGTGAGTAAAATGTCTTGTCTCCTCAGACATCTATAACCAGAACACTGATTTGTTTCACGTGTTTTCTATTTATTAATCCTCTTCACTCATTTATTATTAAACAAGGGACTAAAATTATTTTCAAATATGAACATTACAGTAGGACTCTTAAATAAGCCCTGACCCTCCCTATGGCCTTGATATTCACAGACTTAGAATAGGTAACTTGCAACTAAAATTCCTTAATCATTTCTAAAGTGGTCTATTTATGCAACCTGTTGAAAAGGCTGGATGCAGCTGAAGAAAGATGCCTCATCAAAACATTTAGCATTTGGTACTTTTGTACCACCAAAACAATAAAAAATAACATTCCAGTAACTCTACTCCCCTAAATATTTATGTGGAACGCAGACTCCAAAACGCCTTACTAATGATGCTATCAACTACAGGCTTACTTTAAAAAAAAAAAAAAACAAGAAGGAACGAAAAGAAGTTGATATTTATTGAGCATCTACTCTAAGCTAAGTGTTTTCCATTTTCCATTTGCTTTTCACTACACGGTACTTATGCAAGGTTACTTGTGGTTCAAACAACGTCTGCTAGACCCCATGGGTTCTCCTCACTACAGCTGGATGATCACCCAGGCTCCTGGTGTGTCGGTTTCAATTGTAAAACAGGGATAAAAACAGCATATACCTGGTCGGCTCAGATCCAGGGTTAAACGAGAAAATACAGGTGAAGTGTGTAGAGCTAAGCATGGCCCTCACTTATGCCGTTATTATAACAATTACGTTTTCTTATTAGTGTCGGTATTGCTCCCATTTTACAGCAGAGGAAATGGAACCTTAAAGAGTCTAATTTACTAGGGACCAAACCAACCAGCGCTAGATTTTGATCCAAAACACACATCCGATAAAACAAGAATTACTTAGGCATTAAATACTGGCATTCTTAAAAATACTTGTTATGAAGCCTAAGCAACCGCACGAATCAGGCAGCGGCTGGGGTTGGCCCTTCGCACCGCCGCCCACAACCAGCCTCGGGGGGAAAAGGGCCCACAGGACGCCCGACCCCGCGCCCCTTCTCCGAGCAACGCCGGAGAGCTGGAGCCGAGGCGGAGCTGTCCCCGCGCGGAGGCCCGGCACCCGCGCGACCCGCCGCGTAAGGCGGCGGGGCCGAGGCCGCTCCCAGGACGCCGGCCCGCGAAGGCCTGTCGGCGCCCAGCCGGCGGGGTGGCGCCCACAGCGGGTGTCCGAGCGGCGGATCCTGGCCCCGGGCCTCCGCAAGCGCGGCCTCCCGCGGACAGCGTCCTGGGCCGGCCCGCACCCTCCACCTCCCCCCGCCCCCCGGCCGGACAGTCGGAGAGCGAAGCCGGGAGCGGGCGCGGCCCGACTTCCTCCCCCGCCCGACGGCTGAAATCCGCCCCCAGGCCGCGGCCCCCACGCGCGGCCCGAGGCCCCGGGCCGGCAGCGCACCCAGCCCGCCGCCCGCCCGCGCCCACCTTCTCCCGCGGCGCCCGGCCCGCGCGGTCGGCTCCACCAGCGCTCCGCGACTCCCGCTCGGCCTGTCCGAGGGCTGGCGTGGCCTCCCCGGCTGCGGCGCGGGCGCGGCGGCGGCAGCTCCTCCTCCTTCGCGGGCGGGAGGAGGAGACTCGGCGACGCGGGGCCGCCTCCTGGCAGGAAACGACCCCCGCGGCACCGCCTCCTCCGCGCGGCAATCCAGCTCCTCAGGCCGCCGCCGCCGCCCTCTCCCTCCGGAAGCGCATTCCTGCCGGGCGGCGTCAGCCGCGCCCGCGCGGCGGGGGGGGGGGGGCGACGCGGGGTGGGAGGTGGAGGAGGGGCGGGGAGGGCCGCCGCTGGGACAAAGGAGCGGGCCTGGCCGGGCGCCGGGGGTGGGGGTCTCTGCCGCAGCGTTCGCCGTGCCTCAGTTTCCTTAGCTGCCCAGGGAGGAAGGGTTTGCGCCGCCCAGCGCGCCTTAATCTCCCGTGAGAAGTTCTGGAGCCTTCTTCCTGCCTTGTCTTAGGTGCTGCTTTCCTAAGGCCGCACGTCTGTCCTGCCCGGGACTGCCTGGTTTTGAACTTTGGAAGCCTTGCCTGCAGGGAGCCGCCGGAGACTCCCACAAATCAGGACACTTAATCACGCACCTTGCCGGGCTTCATGGGGCCCAAGACGTTTTCCTTTTGGAAGGGAAGGAGCTAAAGCCAGTATTTTTCTGGCGTAAGGATTTGCCTGACTTACGTCTTTGAGAAAGGCAAAAAGTTTTAGAGAAAAAGTAAATTGGAGAGCAGCTTTTGTTAGGTTAATCTGGACGTCCGTTTATGGGGAACGCGGATGAGAAGGAAGTTTCCTCCTTGATACGGTTTCCGTTTATCCTCAGTTTTTTTAGTAGGTGGGCTGGGGGGCTGCAGAAGAAGGGACGTTTAAAACACGAGAAGAGAAACATTTCATTATGAGCAAGGCTGGGCACTTCTTAATCAGAGGAATGAAACCTATGCCAACCGGCATCATACTGAAACCCAGTCACTTTGACTATGCTGCTGGCAGGCTGCCATCCTGTTAGCAGAAAATGTGCTTCGCCACGTGGTGAGCTGGAGCACCCTGTTGGGAATAGAACTCGAATTATGAGATTTGTGAAATGGAGAAGTAGTGTTTCATTTGGGGGAGATTAGAAGCCGCGATGCCCATTTAGCTGCCAACCTTAAAAGAAGATCAAACAATCCCATCTATGGAAACTTTGTTCATTGCTTACCAGCAAAATCAAATCTGTTGGTTAGGTAATCTCTGGGAACCTCTAAAGAAATGGGAATGATTTTTCCCGTTTATTAATTAAAGATGACCAAAGTTCACGGACTAAATCATGTTTCCCTATGTGTAATCTGAAAGAGGATACAAATGGACTTGGTTTCAAAACAAACCAGACTCAGAAAATAATCCTATAGTTAAGGGTGGGGGAAGGGATAAATTAGGAGTTTGGGGTTAATATATACATACTACTATATATAAAAGAGATGAACAACAATTTTCCTACTTATAGCACAGGGAACTATATTCAATAACTTGTAGTAACCTATAACGGAAAAGAATCCAAGAAAGAACATATATTTAACATGTAATATAACTGAATCACTTCGTTGTGCACCTGAGAACTAACACAACATCGTAAATCAACTATACTTCAATTTAAAAAATAAATGTTTCTATATGAATAACCCAATGATGCAGCTACCACCAGAATTCAACATTCTTGAATTTAAAGATACCAGTTATACCACTGTTTAAAATTAATCAGAACTGGACTAGTCTCAGCACAGATTATAGTTCAAAGGTAAAGTAATTTATCCATGCCTGATTTGCACTATATGTCCCAGAATTTTCCTCCCTGTGTGATTTTCCACAAGAATACTATGAGGTTCACATCTGCACAACACTAAACTGAATTAGCTCAAGGGCAGTTTAATCAACTTTTTAATCCCAATATCAAACACTGTTGCAGATCACATAATAGGGGCTCAGTATTTGATAAATGAATAAGTGGGTCTTTTTGCTCCCCTGAAATCACACTAGAACATTTGGCTAAAGTGTGAGGAGCAATTTATGTACAGAAGTCATGAGCTTTGAGGAAATGAGAAATTAGAAGAAATACTCTCTAAGAAATACGTGATTGGTCACGGGTATGACTCCATTTGTGATTTCATATAAATATTAATCAATAGGCAGTTAGCTAACTATAAAATTTATGAACATTGCAGACAAAGGTCTTACCATGTTCAACAGAAATCCTGGTAAGTAGAACTAGTGTAAGTCACGCTGCTAAACCATGTCATTATAGCACATCTATTAGATCTTGAATTTAAGATAAATCATATTTTACCTATACTCTCTCCCTGTTATTATAAATTGTCCTCCGCCATGTCATATGTCAAATAATTAAAAGTTGACTTTCATTTAGTTTTGGCATCTTACTACTACTTGCTCTTCAAAGTATATCTTTTTTTTTTTTTTCTTTTTGCCATTTCTCGGGCCGCTCTCGCGGCATATGGAGGTTCCCAGGCTAGGGGTCAAATCAGAGCTGTAGCCACTGGCCTACACCAGAGCCACAGCAACGCAGGATCCGAGCCGCGTCTGCAACCTACACCACAGCTCACGGCAACGCCAGATCCTTAACCCACTGAGCAAGGGCAGGGACCGAACCCGCAACCTCATGGTTCCTAGTCAGATTCGTTAGCCACTGCGCCACGACAGGAACTCCCAAAGTATATCTTTATTCACCTACTGTTCTCCAAAATAGTTTCAAAGCTGCTCACCAGCAGACTTTATTGGAGGCCCAAGTTCATTTCAGTGTTTGACCCCCATTTCTATTTAAAATTAAAGGCTAGGCTTATGTAAATGAAAGGAACCACAAATATTTAATCGAGTACAAAAGAGGCTAAAGGCCTCTCTAGAAACCTGATTATCTCTTTTGGACAATGGAATCACTGTTTGATGACTAACCTTTAGATCTAGCAGATTGTATTTAATCACGTGATTATGGAATACAGTTTTGAGAGTGGGAGTGAGCTGATGTTAGCTTAGGAGTGGATGGCTGTCTTTCTCTCGTAGTTTGAACACCTTGGGGACTAAGCCTGTCAAGTATTACCCTGTCCAGTAAGCAACAACTCATGCCAGGATAACTTGAAGCCTTCTCAATCTTTTGAGAGTGGAAACGACTCTAAAGAGTGGAACATTTTACAGGAGAATGTTTTAGTACACATTCATTTATAAATGATTTTCCAAGTGCAATACTCATATCACCTGGGCAAGACTCCACCAGGTGAGAGCAAAGGATGAATAACTGCACTGCAAGAACAGAAGTATACCCAAGACCCAAACGTTTTGGTCTTGACCACTGGCTGGCACACTCCGGCTCAACCCATACCAGATCAGCTTTAAATACGCAGGGTGACTGTGTGTCTCAGTCTGCCCAAGATAGCCCCGGTTTGTCTGCTGTCCAAACGTACATATTAATAGCACCCCTTTTCATTCTCAAAAGTACATCCTGATATGGATGATAGATTATACAGTCACCCTATAAATAAGAGTCTCCAGACCATGAGGAACGAGGAAAGTAATTTCAGCAAATTAATTTGAAAGGGATGCAAAGGAACACTGCAAATCAGATCCCAGGTTTATGCCAATTCCAACACTGATCATCAGGAGAAAATTGTGTGGGAATGAATTACATGGTTCCTCTGTGCTAAAGATGCCCTACTAGGAGATTTAATCAAAATCCTTGAAAGGAGCCTGACTGATCAATAGACTCAGGTTTAAAAAAACCATGCTGGAGTTCCCGTCGTGGCGCAGTGGTTAACGAATCCGACTAGGAACCATGAGGTTGCGGGTTCAGTCCCTGCTCTTGCTCAGTGAGTTAATGATCTGGCGTTGCCGTGAGCTGTGGTGTAGGTTGCAGACGTGGCTCGGATCCCGCGTTGCTGTGGCTCTGGCATAGGCTGGTGGCTACAGCTCCGATTCGACCCCTAGCCTGGGAACCTCCATATGCCGCGGGAGCGGCCCAAGAAATAGCAAAAAGACAAAAAAAATAAATAAATAAATAAATAAAATAAATAAAAAACCATGCTAAGTGTGTGTAATGGCTTCTGGAGCAGGCTGACTGCCAGTAGCCAGCCAAATCTTCAGCTACTTTTCTAAGAGCTGTTCTTACAGAGTGACCTGGATATAGTCTTCTCATCTGCCACCTCCAGCCACTTAGAATATAATGCCTTCTTTAAACATTAAAAAAACAAAAAGATGAACAGATAGGGTTAAAAGGAATAGAAGTCTCAGATAATGCACTATATTACTAATGTGGATGTGCTTCTGAATCATAACTAACTCCATTTCTTTTCCAAGAACACTAAACTCCCTCCATTAAAATGTGAATCTGTGTGCATTAGTTAAAATAAATGGCTCTGGGAGTGATTAACATTTTGAAAATCTAGAAACGATGAGCTAGTCCTTCCAGTTCCTCCTAAATTTGTCTCTAAATATATAAATACATACAGATAATCAAATAATGCAAAGAAACTGGAAATTTATTTGTCTTGCAACTTTTGGGGGGCAAGCAGAAATGCACCTGTGGCATATGGAAGTTCCCAGGCTAGGGGTTGAAATGGACCTGGCAGCTTGTGGCAAGGCCAGAACCTTAACCCACTGAGCGAGGCCAGGGATCCAACCCACATGCTCATGGATAGTAGCTGGGGTCTTAACCCACTGAGCCACAAGGGAAACTCCAACTTATTTCATGACTTTTAATTTTTGGCTTGGAGACTTTGATTTAGTGAATGCTGCTCAATACCCTGTTATAATTGCCAGAGGAACCATGAGAAATTCAGTTTGCTACAAGGCAGCCAGCAACTGTGAATGTATGTCTGTGGCACAGTACTGGACAAGCCCGTTGAGGCCTTAGTTAGTGCTTTATTCCTTTGTTTATTTGAAAGTAAGTGGGAAAGTGGTGTAACAGTCTGCCCTTACAATTTAGGGCTAGCCATTAAGTCTCTTCCTTTTCTAGATAGTTCATGGGTTATGACTAGATAGTTGCTGGGTTATGGCTTGGGATATAGGTCACATATGAGTAAGGCTGCCTCAACTGGTCTGCTTCCTGTTTTCCATATATAGCATGCCCACATTTTTTCTTGCTCAGTCCATGGAGTATTGCCTCCACTGGGTGTGAGCATTCCCTGCCAACTTTCAGATGCTGAACATTTTTGAGAGCCCAAAGGGAACAGTGTTTTTAAGCAGCTCTTTTCAGACACTGAGTTTCTTCAGCTGGAGAAGGGAATGTGCCTTCCCAAATAAGAATGAAGAATATGCCAAATATAAGCAGTTAAATAGTGCCGGAGTTATTTTTAGGAACCAGGGTCACTCCGTCCAGGAAATGATGGCGCTACCCATGAGTTGTGGCTGGTGACTATAAAGCAAGATTATTTCTCTCCTCATTTAACAACTTTTGAGTATCTTGAGAAAATGTGACAATTTGAGTTAGGAGCAGCTTGATTTTAGGCCAGATTCATTAGGGAGTGGGACAACTGGGTTAACTGAAAGGCATGTTTGTTTGGTAAATGATATAGCCCTTCTCCCCCAAATTAATCCCCATAACATTTTGTCTAAGATAGAGCTCTTGCTGTGTGCCTATGCATGAGAAACCATGAGTCCACGAATCCCTAAAACTATAGACGCAATTTCACTTAAACATATACATCTGCATTTTTGCAGCTAATTCTGGTTTCAATGGGCTCTTAATCCCCAAACATGAAGAATTTCTATTTTAAACACAGATATGATCCATCCTTTTTATAGATCAGGAGCCTAAACACATTTTTTGTTGTTGTGACCTTAGAATCTTGACTTGTATATTAATTAGTCTTATCTAAAACAATTTTTGAAACATCAAATAAACCTTAAAATATTTTGCAGTAATAAGAGTCTCTGCACAGTGTTATTTAACCTGAACAAGGTTGAAAAGAGAAAGTACTATCTTCTGTGATCAAACCACATGACTAAAAAGTGTGCTGTTGGTGTTTATTTTTCAAGGTAAGATAAATTTCAAAGAGAAACTAGAACATTTTTTTCAAATTTCTGACTCACATACTAGAATTTACATGCCTTCAAATTATATCTCGAAATCACCCAGATTAAAAACTGTTGTAAATTAGATTGAGAACAATTCTAAATTAATTCTAATTATACTTCCCAAGAATAGTTTCCCTTTAGTATTAAGAATAAAAAGCCCTGTGGCTCTTCTCCTGTAGGATTTCTGCATTGTTGTTGGCTGATGTCACAGGCTTTTCAGTCTATGGTCACAAGAATCCCCTATTTATATCTGCTATGGCTGCCCCACGCCTAAAAGGTCGGCTAAAATGTTTTTCTCTTACAATCAGAACATTGGCTATGGAAATGAAACTCTTCAACTAAAATTTCAGCAGTGGGGAGAAAATATTTGCAAAAGATATATTTGATAAAGGACTGTTTTCCGAAATATACAGAGAACTCTTGAAACTTAATAATAAGGAAACAACCTGATTAAAAAATGGACCAGGGAGCTCAACAGACACTTCACCAAAGGAGAGAGATGGAAGGCAAATAAACATAGAAAGATGCTCTGCATCATCGGTCATTAAGAAATTTCAAACAGAACAGGAGTTCCCGTCGTGGCGCAGTGGTTAACGAATCCAACTAGGAACCATGAGGTTGCGGGTTCAGTCCCTGCCCTTGCTCAGTGGGTTAAGGATCCGGCGTTGCCGTGAGCTGTGGTGTAGGTTGCAGACGTGGCTCGGATCCCGTGTTGCTGTGGCTCTGGCGTAGGCAGATGGCTACAGCTCCGATTCAACCCCTAGCCTGGGAACCTCCATATGCCGCGGGAGCGGCCCAAGAAATGGCAAAAAGACAAAAAAAAAAAAAAAAGATGTGGAGGAAACTTAAATGCATATTATTACGTGAAAGACACCAGTCTGAAAAGGCTACATTCTGTACAATTCCAGCTGTATGACATTCAGGAAGAAGCAAAACTGATTAAATAAATTCTGATATGTTGATGGAATGAAATAATCAACAGCTTTAGAAAAGAATGAGTTTTTTAGACCTGAAGGCATTGATATGGAAAGATCGTTGGTATATATTATGTGTGCATAGTGAACCAGATGGACACATTATGTGTAATTCTTTACATGAAGCAGTGTGGGTATTATGCATATTTTATAAGTCTCTGGAAACTGAGACAAGAGAGGTTACGTTGCAAAACTAAGTAAGAGAACTGAGGTTGGAATGCAGGCACTCTGCCTCCAGACTCCAGATATTTATTCACTGTACTTTACCATCTCTAGTCGCTTGTGTGATTTTACAGAGTCATTGTCTGCCATGTTGCACCTCCACTGTGATTAGTTAGGTGAGTCTGTAATTCTGGAGGAATAAAGAATAAATCAGTCTGTTTGCACATATATAAGCCATGTTCTGCTATACCAGCATTACCAGTAATAGTAAGGGGGCATTTTCATCTCCGTCTACGTTACTCCTTATGTATCTGTTAATTGAAATAAATATATTTTTTCTCAAAAAGGAGGAGTTCCCATCGTGGCACAGTGGTTAATGAATCCGACTAGGAACCATGAGGTTGCGGGTTCGGTCCCTGCCCTTGCTCAGTGGGTTAACGATCCGGCGTTGCCGTGAGCTGTGGTGTAGGTTGCAGACACGGCTCAGATCCCGTGTTGCTGTGGCTCTGGCGTAGGCCGGTGGCTACAGCTCCGATTAGACCCCTAGCCTGGGAACCTCCATATGCCGCGAGAGCGGCCCAAAGAAATAGCAAAAAGACCAAAAAAAAAAAAAAAAGGAAATGATAACACAAGATTGTCATTGTCATATATCAATGTGGGCAAACATATAGGAATGGCTAAGATTGTTGAATTACATTATTCCAACGTTGGTCAATTATCTATCTTTTATTAGAGATCTTATAAGATTCTAGCTTTCTTACGGGCAGTGCCTATATCTTATATGTTTGTATGTCTAACATAGTACTTTACATACATAATTATATTGCTCCTCTGTACACTGAAAATAAAATCACCACCTGTCTTTGACTTCGTCTTAAACCATCTCCCCTTTGCCCACTATGCTTTAGTCGTATTTCCATGACTTCATCAAGTGTGTTCTTATCTTGGAGTTTTTGTGCTCATCATTCCCTCCTTCTGAAATGCTATTCATATGTCTAGTTCCTTCTTGTTAATCAGATCTCAGCTTAACTATCACCTCTCTAGAAGATCTTTTTACCTCCCAACCTAAAGTAGCCTCCCAGGCCCTCTCCATCACATTGCCATAGTTTAATTCTCTGCATGGCACCAGTCGCTATCTGAAATTTTTCTATTTATTTTTTATTCGATTAATTTCTATCCTCCTCCACTAATGTACAAATTCCAGAAAAGCAGCTACTTTGTCTGTCTAGCCCAGTTCCCAGAAGCGCTAGGAACAAGCAGAGAGCAAAGAAATAGTTATTGAATGAATGAATAAGTTCTTATTCATTATTTATTTAGCAACTATTAAGATGATTATTTCAATAACATGTGAATAGTACAAAGTAACATTAACATTTCGGAAAGCAAGTGCTTAGTGTGGCTTTCATACTAAAGCTTGCTATTAAAAATATTCCAATTAATTCATGGTAAAAACACTCAGCAAACTAGGGATAAAAGGAAGCTACCTTAAGATAATAAAGACTATATATGAAATCCCACAGCTAACATCATTCTCAATAATGAAAAACCTGAAATTTTTTCCTCTAAGGTCACAAATAAGATAAAAGATGCCCATTTTCACCATTTCTATTCAACATAGTACTGCAAGTCCTAGACAGAGCAAGTAAGCAAGAAAATGAAACAAAAGGTATCCAAATTGGAATGGACGAAGTAAAATTATGTCTGTTTTTCAAGGACATGATCTTATTTGTAGACAACCCTAAAGATTACCACACACATACATACACACAACTGATAGTTCTTTTCAGCAAAGTTGTAGGACATAAAATTAATACACAAAAATTAGTTATGCTAATAGCAAACAATTCAAAAAGGAAATTAAGAAAGCCGTTCAATTTATAATAGCATCAAAAAAAAAATACTTAGGAGTAAACTTAAGCATGAAAGTGAAGGACTTATACATTGAAAACTATAAAACATTGCTGAAAGAAATTAAAGCCACAAATAAATGGAGAAACATCTCATGCTTATGAATTGGAAGACTTAATATTGTTAACATGTCAATATTACCCAAAGTGACGTATAGATTCAGTATGTTCCCTATCAAAAGTCCAATGACTTTTTTCTTGTAGAAATAGTTACCCTAAATTCATGTTGAATCCAAGAAACCCTGAATAGCCAAAACAGTCTTGGAAAAGAAGAACAAATTTGGAGGTCTCACATCTTCCTGGTTTTAAAACTTATTACAAAACTATAGTCATCAAAATAGTGTGGTAGCGGCATTAAAGATGGACATATAGACAAATGGAAAAAAATAGCCCATAAATTTTCACATATATGCTCAAATGATTTTCCAACAAGGGTGCCAAGACTATTCAATGGAGAAAGAAACAATCTCCTCAACAAATAGTACTGGGAAAACTGGATATCCACATGCTGGATCCTTACCTTATATCATATAAAAAATTAATGCAAGGAGTTCCTGTTTTGGTTAAGCAGGTTAAGAACCTGACATAGTGTCCATGAGCATGTGGATTCAATCCCTGGACTTGCTCAGGGGTTAAGGACCCAGCATTGCCAGAAGCTACACCATAGGTCATAGATGTGACACAGATCCCACATTGTTGTGGCTGTGGTGCAGGCCGGAAGCTGCAGCTCCAATATGACCCCTAGCCTGGAAACTTCCATATGCTACAGGTGTGGCCATTAAAAAAAATGGATCAAGGAGTTCCCGTCGTGGCGCAGTGGTTAACAAATCCGACTAGGAACCATGAGGTTGCGGGTTCGGTCCCTGCCCTTGCTCAGTGGGTTAACGATCCGGCGTTGCCGTGAGCTGTGGTGTAGGTCGCAGACACGGCTCGGATCCCTCGTTGCTGTGGCTCTGGCGTAGGCCGGTGGCTACAGCTCCGATTAGACCCCTAGCCTGGGAACCTCCATATGCCGCGGGAGCGGCCCAAGAAATAGCAACAACAACAACAACAACAACAACAACAAAGACAAAAGACAAAAAAAAAAAAAAGGATCAAAATGGATCAAAAACCTAAACATAACACCCTAAATTATAAAGCTCTTGGAAGAAGACATAGGAGAAAATCTTCATGACATTGGATTTTACAAAGACTTTTTAGATATGACAATAAAAACAAAAGTAAAAAAAGACAAATTGGACTAAATCAATATTAAAAGCTTCTGTGCATCAAAGAATGCAATGAACAGAATATAAATGCAACCTATGAAGAACTATGGAGAAAATGTTTTCAAATCATATATAAGAAGGTAATATTCAGAGTATGTAAAGAACTTCTACAATGCAATGACAAAAAAAGCAAACAATGCAATAAAAAACTGGGTGAAGAACTTGAACAGACATTACTCCGAAGAAGATGTACAAATGGTCAATAAGTACATACACTCAGCATTACTAACCATCAGAAAAATGCAAATCAAAAGCACAATGAGATACCACTTTATACCCATTAGAATAGCTACTATTAAAAAAGGCAATAAAAAGTATTGGCTGAGGATGTGGAGAAATTGGAAACTTTGTGACCATTGACAGGAAGGTAAAATGGTGTGGCTGCTGTGGGAAAAGTATGGCAGTTTTGTAAAAAATGGAAAAAGAATTACCGTATGACTCAGCAATTCTACTTCTGGATTCATACCTAAGAGAACTGAAAGCAAGATCTCCAAAGGATATTTGTAGATCCATGTTTAGAGCAGCATTATTTACAAGAGGCAAATGATGGAAGCAATCCAAATGTCCATCCGTGGGCAAATTAATAAAAAACAATAACATGATATATACACACAATGGGAAAATTATTCAGTCTTAAAAAGTAAGAACATTCTGACACATGTTACAACATGGATGAGCCTGAGGACATTATGCTGAGTGAAATAAGGCAGTAAAAAAAAGACAAATACTGAATGATTCTACTTATATGAGGTACTTGAATAGTCAAATTCATAGGGACAGAAAGTAGAGATGTGGTTGCCAGGGGCTAGGAGCTGGGACATTGGAGAGTTGTAAACAACAATAAATGGGTATAGAGTTTCAGGTTTGCAAGATGAAGAGTATCCTGGAGATTGGTTGTTTAACAATATGAATGTACTTAATACTACTAAACAGTACACGTAAAAATAGCGAAGATGGTAAATTTTATGTTTTGTGTTTCACAAAGTTTTTTAAATTGCATACTTCCTAGTCCATACACTGAAAAGACATAGAAACAACAGTAATCTAGAAGCAATCATCACCCTTAATGTCCAAATTGTGGTTTACCGGAAATTCCCCACTTATGAGGTGCTTGGAGAATGATTGATTCTAAATCTGAAATAGGAAGAATTCAAGACAAATTGAGAATTGAGATTGCACACGTGCAGGAGCGTGTGTGTGTGTATACGTGTGCCTGAAACCAAGGAAATGATCAAGGGTTAATCAGATCATATCAAAAGGACATAGGAGCCAGATTGAAAAGAGATGGGACAACTGAGCACTGAAGAGAAAAAAATGACTGCAACAGATTTAAGCACATTGAACATGTAAAAAATCATGAGTTCATTATATTTTTAATTTATCTTGTAACTGAAAGTTTGTATCTCTTAATCTCTTTCGCCTACCTTCCTTCCCCTTTGGCACCACCTGTTTGTTCTATCTAATCTATGACTCTGTTTTTGTTTTGCTATGTTTGTTCATTTGTTTTGTTTTATTTAGATTCCACATATAAGTGAAATTATACAGTATGTGTCTTTCTCTGTCTGACTTATTTCACTTAGCATAATACCCTCCAGGTCCATCTGTGTTGGCAAAAATGGCAAGATTTTATTCTTTATTTTTTGTGTGGCTGAATAATATTCAGTCTATATTCATCACATCTTCTTTATTCATCTATTGATCATCACTTAGGTTGCTTCCACATCTTGGCTATTATTTACAATGCTGCAATGAACACAGGGATTCAAATATTTTAAGTATTTTCATTTTCTTTGAGTAAAATATCCAGGAGTGGAATTGCTGGATCACATGGTAGCTCTACTTTTAATTTTTTGAAGCATCATCAAACCGTTTTCCATAGTGGCTGCACCAATGTACATTCCCACCAACAGGGCATAAGAGTTCCCTTTCTCCACATCCTCCTCAACACTTGTTATTTGTTATGTTTTTGATAGTACCCATTCTGACAGATGTAAGGTGATATCTCATTGTGGTTTTGATTTGCATTTCCCTTATGATTAGTGATATTGAGCATTTCTTTATATGCCTATTGACCATCTGTTTATCTTCTTTGGAAAAATGTCTGTCCGGGCCCTATCTTTAAATCAGATGGTTAGGTTTTTTGATGTTAAGTTGTATCAGTTCTTTATTTATTTTGGATATTAACCCTTATCAGATACATCACTTGAAAACCTCTTCTCCAATTCAGTAGACCGTCTTTTCATTTTGTTGATAATTTCCTTCACTGTGCAAAAGTTTTTAGTTTGATGTAGTCCATTTGGTTATTTTTGCTTTTGTTTTCATTGCTTGAAGAGACATATCCAGAAAAATTATTGCTAAGACTGATGTCAAAAGCATACTGCTTATATTTTTCTGTAAAAGTTTTATGCTTTCAGATCTTAAATATAAGTCTTTAATCTGTCTTGAATTTATGTTTATGCAGGGTATGAGAAAGCAGTCCAGTTTGATACTTTCCTGCAGCTGTCCAGATTTCCCAGCACCATTTAGTGAAGAGGCTGTCTTTTCCTTATTGTATATTCTTGCCTCATTTGTCATGGATTAAGTACCCCTATAAATGTGGGTTCATTTCTGGGCTCTCTATTCTGTTCCATTGATCTATGTGTGTTTTTGTGCCAGTACCACACAGTTTTGATTACTCTAGCTCTGTAACATAGTTTGAAATCAGAGAGTGTGATGCCTCCACTCTTGCTCTTTCTTAAGATTGTTTTGGCTATTCAGAGTCTTTTGTGTTTCCATACAAATTTTAGAATATTTCTTCTTGTTCTATGAGGCAAATGCCATTGCTATTAGATCACACTGAATCTGTAGATTACTTTGGGTAGTATGGCCATGTTAACAGTATTAATTATTCCAACCCATGAGCATGGTATATCTTTTCATCGTTTGTTTTGTCTTCAATTTCTTTAATCAGTGTTTTACAGTTGTCTGAATACAGATCTTTTGCCTCCTTAGATTTATTCCTAGGTATATTTTATTATTTTTTGATGTGTTTGTAATGAGTTCATTATTGAGAAAGAAAAAACAGAAATTGTCAAAAAGTGAACAAAAAATTTTAAAACAACAAGAAAAGAAAACCATCTTTGGTCACGATTGGAGGTGGCCGGAGAACTAACTTCTAACTCTGGAAACTGGTAATTAGAACAAAAGAATTAAGCATTTATCCTACTTTTACTGTATGAATTGATCACCAAAGTATCTAAACTGATGTATTTGATTAAGCAAAGCTCTTCTTTACAGAAGAATGACAGCTAATAACTATAGAAGCAATAATAAAAGTAAAAATAATTACTATTTGGCAATCTCTATTCAAATAATTGATTCTCCTAAAAGCTATTAAGTAAAGTTTTGTGGGGGCCTGGCTGCCCGAGAAAAGGATTGGACTTCTCCCAGTTGAACTCATAGTTCATCTTAGCATCACCGAAAGTCTGTCAACTAGACATATGCTTCTTGACGTGATGCATTGTGAAGTATAAAGCACCACCTATAGAATAATTATGCAGAAAAAGTGAAGCAGAATCTAATCAGGTGTTTAGATCTTACTTTATGTTAGCAGGAAATACAGGGGATAATAGAACAATTTAAATGACATCACAAGAAAACATTTTTTAAAAATCCCAGAATGTGACATGCTCTACAGGACCACTGGCCTGGTTTTTATAAGTAAAAATTTTGAAATGAGATGAGAAGGATATATCAAGGTTCATAATATTAGTCTCTGCTTTTGTGTGTGTTTATACATTTTCACATTATAGGGTTAAAATGATTATGTATTACGATTGCTGCATAATAAGATACATAGAAATTAAAACATACTCTATAGTTTCAACATTTCAACAAATAAAGTGTCCTTCATATTCCTGGATTTCTTTCTGACTCTTTGTACTGTGGGTAGATATTTACCCACTGCACTTAATCTTTTCTATTGTTTTTCTTCAAATTGATGGAAACAAGAAAGAGTTTTAATTATAATCTAATCTATAATTGGAGTAAATAAAAATGAAAATAAGGAAGGCAATTTTCATACTTTAAACTTGTTAAAATTACGCATTTAGAGGAGTTCCCGTCGTGGCTCAGTGGTTAATGGATCCGACTAGGAACCATGACGTTGTGGGTTCCATCCCTGGCCTTGCTCAGTGGGTTAAGGACCCAGCGTTGCCATGAGCTGTGGTGTAGGTTGCAGACACGGCTTGAATCCCATGTTGCTGTGGCTCTGGAGTAGGCCAGTGGCTACAGCTCCGATTCGACCCCTAGCCTGGGAACCTCCATATGCTACGGGAGCAGCCCAAGAAATGGCAAAAAGACAAAAAAAAAAAGTACACATTTACAAAAATATAAATTGGTCTCTTCATCTTTTCCCCAAAAACATAAACATTTAATAACTGTAAAAAAATTGGAAGCTATTTTTAAAAATAAGTACCTAACTCAAAATAAATCCCCCTTCTCGGGAGAGTAAACTTGGATGTTTCTAGGAAAAGGACAATCTTCTAGATACCTTGGCTTTTAGGATGAAGCAGATCTAGTTCAGCACCAATTGTACTCTTATGGACATTAAAAACATTTGGTGATTATAATTATATCCTTTCTTGAAAAAAAGAGAAGATACTGTGTAGTATATAGACTACGAGTTGTGGTCACAACTTACTCTATAATTGTCTTCTGAAATGCTAAATTTGGGGAGTTCCTATTGTGCGGGTTTGATCCTTGGCCTCACTTAGTGGGTTAAGGATCTGGTGTTGCAGAGAGCTGCAGGATAGGTTGCACATGAAGCTCAGATCTGGCATTGCTATGGCTATGGCATAGGCCAGCAGCTGCAGCTCTGATTTGACCCCTGGCCTGGAAACCTCTATATGCTGCAGGTGTGGCCCTAAAAAGAAAAAATAAATAAAAATAAAGTGTTGAATTTGGAGTCCCTGTTGTGGCACAGTAGGTTAAGAATCTGACTATAGTGGCTCAGGTTGCTACAGAGGTGAGGTTTAATACCCAGCCCTGCACAATGGGTTAAGGGATCCAGTGTTGCCACAGCTGTGGCTCGGATTCAATCCCTGGCCTGGGAATGTCCATATGACATGGGTGTAGCCATAAAAACAAAAACAAAAAAAGTTGAATTTCTTTCTTTAAGGAGAGATTCTGAGTCAGTCAGAGATATAGTCAGTCAGTCCCAGGCAGTACAGAGGAGACTTATTTATTGGTAATCTGTGTGGATTGCTGATATTATAGAAAACAGAATTAGTATCAAAAGCAGATTGGTGTGTTGGAAAGTGAGTCAGGGAAAAATTATAATGAAAACCCCAAAAAGTATAAATGACAACATTAACATAAGATAATTTACATAAACTCAAGAAGGAAACCATTTGTCTACAGACCTGACAGATGGCTGAGCAGTGACAGTGAAGAGCCACTGACAAATGTCAGTCTGAAAAAGGCATAGGCCAACAGACGCCCCTCGAATAGAAAGTGCAGCCAAACCACCCTCTACTAGTCAAGAAGATCCTAAGTTTTAAACTGCATAGGCAAGTTATTTTTTTATTTTTTATTAAAAAATTTTTAAATATAGTTGATTTACAATGTTGTACCAATTTCTGCTATACAGCAGTGACCCAGTCATATGTATATATGTGTGCATGTGTGTGGATATACATTCCCTTTCTTATTTTCCATCATGGTCTATCCCAAGAGACTGGATATGGTTCTCTGTGCTATAAGTAGGACCTCATTGCTTATTCATTCTTAATGTTATAGTTTGCATCTACCAACCCAAACTCCCGGTCCATCCCACTCCCTTCCTCCTCTCCCTTGGCAACCAGGAGTCTGTTCTCTAGGTCTGTGAATGCATGAAGTTATCATTCATTTGAATCTAGTCTCTGAGACATCCTATTCACGCATCTCAAAATCTATTTTCAACCATCATCTTACCTTCGATAAGGATTCATAATCTTAGTATAGCTTCTTGGATATCATATCAGCATTCTCTCTGCCTTTTCTTATATTTCCACCTCCCTCTCCCACCCTTCCAAGCAGTATTCAGCTGGGGAAGGAGAGGCAAAATAGAAGATGTTGGTTGCTGGATGAATGTACCATGTTGAGAATTTGAGGAGGACCGCAGAGCGCTCTGGTGGGCTGTTTCTGGGGCAGAAAAGCCTTTCCTTGCCTATTATGTTTAGCAACACAGCATGTGTCAGTACAAAAACTCACACTCCAGTGTGAGACAAACCTGGAATCTCATTCTGATTTTTATTTTTTATTTTATTTTATTTGTCTTTTTGTCTTTTTAGGGCTGCACTCGCAACATATGGAGGTTCCCAGGTCCAATCAGAACTATGGCTGCTGGCCTACACCACAGCCATGGCAACATGGGGTCTGACCTGCATCTGTGACCTACACCACATCTCACGCAACGCCGGATCCGTAACCCACTGAGCAAGGCCGGGGATCGAACCCGCAACCTCATGGTTCCTAGTCGGATTCGTTAACCACTGCGCCACGACGGGAACTCCTGTCACCTGTTAAATGGAGATAGTCGTGGCCATCTTCTTAAGGTTCTTACGGACAAGAAAGCAGATGAGACAATATATGTAATGTGAAAATTAAAGGAAACACTATCTGGAATGAAACCGGTCGTGCCGGGACCTATTTCAATGCCCTTCCTTTAAAACATCTTAGAAGTCCACACCCGTGAGCCCCTGAGAGAGCCAGCCTCATGGGCCTGGTCGGCCCCCGGGGGTGACCCCCCTGGAGGATTGCTCTGGACCCCCAACACTCAAGAGCTCCTTGTTGTCTTTGTCCTGTAATTTTCTTAAGGAGCTGGTTAGATCCTTCTAAGAATGTATAGCACTGATTGCCTCGGAGCCATGAGAAAGGTTCAGAGTGGAGCCACAGGGAAGATAAAAGGATAAGCAGCTAAACACGAAGGGAAAAAACCAGAGCAGGGGGGATTATTGAACCAGGAGAAGTAAAGGCAGGTTACTATAATCGGCACCTTCAAGTGCCACCAGGCCCTTATGTAAAATAGAGCCAATCGACCATGTTCTCTATGGCACGCTGACAAATAGAAACCGTGCCCCGGTGCCCCTGGGGACCCACACCCTGCTGACCAAAACTGGCCTGGGAGGAGCAGGGCTCAAAGAGATGAGATGTGAATATAATTGAGAAGTCAGAGGAGACACAAAGAAGGGGGACGCCATTAAACTGGGCCTGATGGCAGTCTTTGCGAATGGCCAGCCTACCAGGAGGGAATCCGACCCCAGGACTATCAGAAGGCGCTGGTGGATGTTTGTAGTTTTACCTTCACAGTTTTCACTAGTTGTAGCATCTAGAATAGAAACTAGAGTCCCCAGCACCTCTGCTGAGGTGTGACTGGGATTCCTGCAGGCCTGCGTTCAGGACTGAGTCAGCGGCCACAGCCCACCACAGCCTGAAAGTTCTGTCTTTGTCACCGAACAGGGTGATTTGAATAAAAGGCAAAAAAAAAAAAAAAAAAGCAACCAAAACCTTAGTTTTGTGTGAAGAATCTCCCACCTCTCTGGAAAAACAGGTCAACTTTTGAAGGCTATGAGAAGGAAGAGGTTTCAAAAGAGATAGCTCTGAGACAGAAAATGGAAGTTTGCACTTGATTAAACACCCACACGCAAAACTGCTGTGTGTGTGTGTGTGTGTGTGTGTGGTGGGAGACAGTTTTGTGGGGAAGCAGTAAAAGTGAACGCTCCTGTGAGGGTAAATCCCTCAAGTGAGAGAGAAACGTCATGGAGGGTTGAATGGCTGGGCGGGTTGTGTGTCTCGGCACGGGAAACACCTCACACTTGATGACAATGAAATGCTCCGGCTCGGCTAGAATATCCAGACCATCTCAGGCACACACAGTACGAATGCCAAGTGCACTGCCGTCCTGTCTGGGAGGAGGTCAGTGGAGGAACTCAATGTATATTCAGCCTTTGGGCTCTGGTTAAATAAGACAGAGACTCGATGGATAGGAATGAGTCCCCGAGGTTGGAGGAATAAACATCCCAGGCTATATTCTCATTTGCCACTAAATAGCTGAGGTCATTCATGCCTGAAGCCTGAGGAGCATGCTAGGTGGTTCCTTATCCCTCCTTTGACTTGTAGATCTTCAGAGCTATGGATGCTTTTTCCCTGGGGCTCTTCAGGGGAAAAGCTGGGGCGAGCCCTAGGCTGGCAAAGCAGAAAGCAGCTCCCCCCCCCAACCCCAGATTCCAAGAAACACTTCATGATATCATTGTCATGAAAGATGACATATACTTGAGGCCACCGCTTTTACAGCAGGATGACTAATCTGAGACAGCCTGTGATGTAAATTAGAGCTGCCATCTCAAGCATGTTATGAGGCTTGCAGCTGGTCAATCAGGATGTTATGCAAACATAGGTGGGAAGGAAACAGCTTTTGTGTGATTCCATTTTGATCACATTTGGATACTTCCAGTGTTGGATTGATATCTATACTTATATTTTGAAATTTTGAACTTCCTGTAACTCATTGACCATAAACTCTCCTTCCTATTTTTCCTGTAATCTTAATGTCCTTTGTAACACAAGACAGTATTACCTCTAGCTACACAGAGATTTGCAAAGTGGTTTTGAGCTGGTGACATGGCCAGCATAAAATTAAAACATCTTTCAACTCTAAATTTCATGATAAAACCGTTTACTGTGAGTAGTGTTTAGCAATTCTAGTTAATTATAAAATTGTTAAGTACCTCTTCTGGATCTTATTGTCGGTTCGCCTGGCAAGTGCAGTGTTCAGTATCATTCTAGCTTTCTTTCACAGATGAGAAATAGACAGCTCTTCTCTTTCCCAGTTCATGGAACTTGGAAGATTTGAAAGTCAAATATCAGGAGCAGAAATACTGTCCTAAAAGTGAGGCTGGAGGTGGGGAGCAAAGGGTAGGTGAGCCACTCGTGAGAGAAGAAATGAAAGGGACAGGCCAAACCCAGGCAGAAAAGACACACGGGATGGCTCAGAGTGAAACAGCTAGAAGGTTAGAGGTGACACCTCTGCGTGAAAGGACCAAGGAGGGGTATGGGAGCTTTCAAAGAACAGCTCAGACTTGAGGTCTGTGGTTACGACTTTGGAACCACCCCAAGGCCTTATATTTCATTGCCCAGGGGCAGAAGAGAGGGCTGTGTTATTTTCAGGTTAGACTCAAGTACAAAGCACACACATCCCTATGCAAACAGCAAGGCAGAATCTGGCATATCTCCATGGTCGTGTTGCTGATTTCTTTCTAGAAGAGGACTTTGGAATTAATTAGAAGTATTGAGGGGTTTGTTCCCCAGCCCTGGAGAACACTGTCCTCCAGCCAGAAATGTCCTTTAGGATCCCATCTTTTAATTTCTTCTTTTGGATTTTTAAATACATGGATGCATAAAACAAATTTAATTTAATGCAAAAGAATGGATCAGATAGCCTGCAGATTCTACTTGAAAGAAAAATACATTTTACCAGTCATCCATGTCATTATGGAATAAAGACCTTTAAAGTCTTGCGAAGGCTTCTCAGAGTACATAACTTGCGTAGTGATTATCCAAAGTTCCTGATTATATCAGAGCTTCTGTAAAGTAGATATTTTTTCAAGTATAGAGGTTCTGATACTATAAGTACCGTAAATTCCAAGCTATTTCATTGTTTTCTTCCTGGTGTAATGGTAATGTTACAATCTATCTTGGAAAAAATAGAAGTAGTTATGAAGAAATTGAGTTTATTTCCAAGAACAACTTCTAAAAATAGTGAGAGACAGATATAGAAAACAACCAAAGGGGTAAAGGGGGTAGGGATAAATTAGGACTTTGGGATTAACATATACACATTACTAGGTATATAACAGATAACCAACGGGACCTCCTGTACGGCACAGAGAACTATACTCAATATTTTGTTATTATTATTATTATTTTGCTTTTTAGGGCCATACCCAAGGCATATGGAAGTTCCAAGGCTAGGGGTCGAACCCGAGCTGCAGCTGCTGGCCAGATCTGAGCTGCATCTGCAACCTCCACCACAGCTCATGGCAACACTGGATCCTTAACCCACTGAGCGAGGCCAGGGATCGAACCCACATCCTCATGGATACTAGTCGGATTTCTTTCTGCTGTGCCACAAGGGGGACTTTCTGCTGTCCACAGGGGAACTGTGCCACAAGTCAATATCTTGTAATAACCTATAAGGGAAATAAACCTGAAAAGGATATATATATATATATATTTGATATATATATATATATATATATGTATCACTGCTGTATGCCTGAAACTAATAAACATATATTTCAATAAAAAGTAAAATAAAATCAAGAAATAATAAAATTTTAAAAATAAAGATAGTGAGAGAACATTAATTATCTGATGTTTAAGTGCTTTTCTTTTATTTTTTTAAAGTGCTTTTCATTCCTTGAGTTTATCATTTAAAATTTGAAGCATCTTTAAGCTAGAGAAAAGAAAGAGTATAGTGAACTTTTACCCTCTCATCACCAGAATTAACACTTACCAGGCTTCCGCTGCCTCTGCTTCCCCCATCTGTGGTTTTCCCTTTTGGTAGGTATTTCAAAGCAAAATGCAGCCATTGAGAACCAATTTCATATATGTTCTCAGTGCAAATTTTTAAAAATATGGGCATTTTCTTTGCAGTCTCAATGCCAGTATTACACTCAATAAAAGTAACATTTTTTTTTCTGCTTCATATTACCTCATACACAAACCACATTAAATTTCCCGGGTTATCTCAAAAAACATATATTTTTACAATTTGTTTGTTTAGATCAGATTCCCCACGTATCCTTTACTATGTCCCGTAAGTCTGTTCTAGTCTAGAGCAATAACTCCTCTCCATTTTTTCCCCCCTAAAGCTTCA
The DNA here is from genome assembly GCF_016906955.1 of Phacochoerus africanus. NCBI lineage: Eukaryota > Metazoa > Chordata > Mammalia > Artiodactyla > Suidae > Phacochoerus > Phacochoerus africanus. The sequence goes on from NC_062555.1 coordinate 61,449,168, forward strand.
AGCCTGTTGAAAAAGCTAGGCCAATATATTTTTGAAAGGTTAAATAGTAATATAGTATCACCAAAACGACTGGGTGCCTCACTAAATAAATATCCAAAGCCCTAAAGGATGCTATTATCTCACTTGAAATTAACCCTTATTTATTGCACTCCAGTTTACAAATGAAATAAGATCAAATTTGTAAATTCGCCAAATTTATCTCCACTTTTCCTTTTACAAAAAGATTTTCCCTTTGAAAGAGCTATACAGATAAAGAAATGAATGATACTTTATTATTATTAGGTTTTGGAAAAGGTTCATATTTTGGTGGACCGTCAGATTATGCGGTGAGTGTACTGGTCTATCGTCAGTGCTCTTACTTTATTATTACTGTTGCTTTGATCAACAGCTCTCTTCGCAGATACAGAAAACAAACTTATCATTACCAAAGGGGATGGTGGGGAGATAAATTAGGAGTTTGGGATTAATGTAGACACCTTATTATGTATAAAATAAACAAGGACCTACCTATAGCACAGGGAACTAGATTCAATATCTTGTATAATGGAAGAGAATCTGAAAAAAGTGTGTCTATGGCATAACTGAATCCCTTGGCTGTGCACCCGAAACTAACACAACAGTATAAATTAACTATACTTCAAAAACACCTGAAACTAACACAACAGTGTAAATTAACTATACAACAGAAAACAACAACAAATAGCTCTCATATCTCTAACCCAGAGTAGTCGTTAGGAATTTGCTAATCACTTTTTACGTATCGTATCGTCTCATTAAATTTGCCAAGGCCAATGCTATTTTATGGAAAGATTTCAACCCTCATAATTTTAACCACTTCGCGTCACCGCCTGCCTGTGCTTTACTATCCTTTGCTTGTGCTGCTTTACATGTTGTCCTATTAGTGTTCCTTTTTCCCCTGAGGCAATTGTTTTAGAGGCTAAAACATTTCTTCTTTCCAGGCCATGACTTTTCCCTACTGAAGCTGACTTCATTTTACCCAAATAAAACTGACTTTGAGATCTTTGGACAACGTAACTCAGCTAGTGGACAGTCAGCAGTGAAACGGTATTTTCAGTGTTTTGGACCACCCAGCCTTCAATGTATTGATTTTTTCCTCCTCCCTGAATTGACCAACTTTGGCTTTTTATTTGGCGTTTCCTTTCCCCACCAGCTTATTTCCGTTTGAGGCTTCACCTGGAAGTTATCTTAGGCGTGTCTTATTCCAGAGAGGTATTATCTGTCAGAGGCTTTTCAGTAGTGTAGCTTTCCCTGTCACAGTGAAAGATAAGAGGACATTTACATTAAGACTTCTTATCTGATGCAAATAATCTATGCAAAGTGTTTTAAATATTTATTCACATAATAAACACTGTCTTATTAGATAACATTTAATGTTTATTATTGGATACAGTTTGATGGAAACTTAAATTTGATAAAAATCTGGATTCCAAGTGCTTGCTTTCACTCTGAGGTTTTAGGCATGCCTCAGATGCTGTTTTCACAAGGCCACTTCATGAGTTTGAGGATATTACTCAGGGCTAGAGTCATCAAACAAATCTCAGCGCTGTTTCTCACCATCCTATTTATGTTTGCTGCTGCTTTGGTGGCAGCCATGCCCGGTTTAGTCAAACACCATGAGCAAGGAGATCTCAGCCTGTCTCTTGTCAGTATCACGATGTAATCACTTAGATACACACCAAGCCTTTGAATTTTGCCTGGAGGTTTCTGATGGCTGTCTCTGTGACTCAGCTTCGCTTCCTGGTCACACCGTCACTGTCTAGTATATGAATTGTCCTGATGGGATCAAATTCCCAGTTCCAGCTCCTCCCTCACCCTACTTCCAAAGCCAAATATTCCTTTTTTTTTTTTTTTTTGGCTCCATCCACAGAATGTGGAAGTTCCTGGACCAGGGATCAAACCCATGCCACAGCAGAGGCCACACTGGATCCTTAGCCAGCTGAGCCACCAGGGAACTCCCTAAAGCCAAACAGATGATATCACCAATGGAGTGATTACACAGTTTTTTATTTTATTTTATGTTTTATTTTATTTTTAGGGCCAAACCAGCAGCATTTGGAAGTTCCCAGGCTAGGGGTCGAATCAGAGCTGCAGATGCCAGCCTGCACCACAGCTACAGCCACAGGGGATCTGAACCTCGTCTTCGAGCCACACCACAGCTCACAGCAATGTCAGATCCTTAATCCACTGAGGGAGGCCAGGGATCGAACCTGCGTACTAGTCGGGGTTCGTTACCGCTGAGCCGCGATAGAAACTCCTGATTACACGGTTATTAAATGTTACTTAACAGTGTTGTCTCCTTTATTTAACTGGGTTATTAACAGAGCTATTTTACTTTCAAGCCACAAGAGAAATCCTAATCATACTGCACTCACTTTTAGGCAGGCCTGGTGATGCTGGTACTACTTCTCTTTAGCCACGTACTAGGGTTATCCCGAGACTGAGCAAGTGGAACCACAGGCTGTGTTCAGAGCATACAGGCCTTTGGCGTGACTCAGGAATTAGCCCAGGCCGGTCACTTACCCCTTTGAAAACATCACCGAAAAAACTGGAGCTGTGGGGTATATTTCCCAAGGAACAACTCAGCTGCCCAAAGAGATAGGGAGAAAATTGATGCACATGGGACCCAGCTGGGAATGCTTGAGATGCCTACTTTTTACAGCTCTTTCTTGTGTCTCTCCATCCTTGTTCCTGGCACAGGCCTGGAGCAGGCCTTCCTAAGGGGCTCCCAATTCTTCAGTGCTCACGACATACTAGCCAAGCATTTTATCTACATTATTTCACTGGGTTTTTCATAACAATCACACAACATAAGGAGTGTGGCTCCAATTTTATAGATTATGAAATAAAAGCTTAGAGCAATATGACTCAGATCCATAAACTGTTAATGTCCTCAGTGAGGTTAGAACAGAAGCTGAGATAGTCTACCGGTGTTTGTAGCAATTAGACATTGCTAAGATAGTTCTATTGTACTTTGCAACAGTATCAGTCCACAATAGATTTGAAATACCCAGAAGAAAGGAAGGATGGAAAGAAGGAAGGAAGGGGAGATGGAAAGAGGGAGGGATTGGGAAAGAGAGAGAAAGCAAGAAAAAAATGGATCCTTCCCTTAAACAGCTTGAGAAATATGGGCTGAGACATTAAATGATTAGTCCAAAGCTGCACCTCAGGTAAGTGTCAGCATCAAAGTTTATACTCTCTCCTGGCTTCAAAGCCCTTGTTCTTCTGAATGACATTCTACGGCTTCCCAATTTGACAAGGATGATGAGTTAGGAAAGAAACGAACCAGCCATCTGATGCCGACTGGTCATTGTTTTCAGGAGATTTAGGAATGCAGACTTCAGAATGAGAAAGGCTGAAATAAGAAAAGAAGCTCTCACTCCACGGGCAGGCCTCTGGCTCCTGTGTAGTCGCCAGCGCCATCATCTTCTGGGCCATGGTTATCACGGGCAACATTAACTAAGAGACGAGAGTTGTTTTATGTGCTTAACACGAATCGCCCCGGGACCCCAGGACAACTCAGTGAGGCAGGCACTGTTTGGCTAGGCAGCAGCAGAGCCAGGATCCAAAGACGACATGCCGGACACCAAAGCCTTGGCATTAACCGCTGTACTCGACTGTTCCCACCCATGATACATGACAGAGTCACAAGGATGTCTGGGAAGGTGCTGGAGCTTGTTTGTGAATAATGGGGACTTAGAGATCAGACCAACTGGGTTTGAATTTAGTTCAAGAGCTGTGTAATCTTAGACATGTTTCTTAACCTCTCTGTGTTTCAATGATCACGTCTGTTAAATGGAGGTATGACCTGTCTCAAAAGCATACGGTAAATAATGGTAAGGATTCAAATTTCTTAAGTGCACAGCTTGGTACATAGCGTTCAATAAATTGTAGCTATCAGTAATATTGTTAAAATTATATGTCAGTATTTTTCAGGCTAACACGAGAATGAAAAAAAATGCGGAGTATTATAGCTTGCTGGTTTTGACTCTTGGTCAAATTCTGCTTTTCTTATTTTCCTTATTTCTTGGTCAAATTCTGCTTTTCTTTCTTTCCTTCCTTCCTAGGGCCGCACCTGCAGCATATCAAAGTTCTCAGGCAAGAGACGGCATCAGAACTACAGCCACAGCAATGTGGGATCTGAGCCGTGTCTGCAACCTACACCACACTTCACAGAAACACCAAATCCTTAACCCACTGAGAGAAGCCAGGGATTGAACCCATGTCCTCATAGATCCTAGTCGGGTTCTTTAACTGCTGAGCCAGGAAGGGAACTCCAAATTCTGCTTTTCTTAATCATGTGTGGCTTTATGGCATTCCAACATGCTATGCCAGGGCAAAACTAACCTAATACAGCCTTCCTGTTTGCTAGGATGCTACGATCTTTATTTCAGGCTTTCTTATTTGATTAAATTGCTCCTCTTTTAAATACTGAATTAAGTAGACCTCAAAAAATATCAGGAAGCTCTTACTTCAAGAAAAGGAAAACCATTATTCATGCACTTGTTTGTTAATGACCAAGATATTTATGATTTTGGGTCTAAGAATGTAAGCTCCAAAAAACATCATCTGCAACACTGCCTAGTGCATAGTAGGTAATTAATTAATCAATTAATACCTGTAGAATAAATGTATCTTACTGGCAAGTTATCTTCCTTTCAATCATATATGTCTGCTGTTTCAGATATGTATTGTTAAAAAGAAAAACCAGCCTTTGCTGTTTTTCTACAAGAAACCTGTATCATGCCACTTTCTGTATTTCCCTGCATTAAGCAGAAAAGAGCAGCCCGGGGCTACATGCCTGGGCTTCAGCGGTGGGCGTGTGCCACCCTGACCCTCCAAGTCTTTCCTGCCTGCGGGGTGGGAGTGCCGGCTGCTGCCAGCTGCGTGCTGCGTGTGCCCAGCCTCCAGTCCCTGAGTCACCCTTACATCGCCCTGAGTCAGGCTCTTCGGAATTAAGGCCGGTTCGTCAGATCCTGCTGCCGCATCAGCCCTGCCTGCGCTCTGCTCACTGCATCCCTTCGGCCACTCCCAGCTCTGCAGTCTGTGCAGGAAAGACGGGGCGCGGCGGGGCGGGGGCAGGCCTGGCTCTAGGAGCAGGACCACGTTGCTGCCACTCAGATCACCCTCAGCCCTCCCTCTGAGGCCTGCCTCGGCGACTCTGCGGCCCTTTCCGGCTCTCCTGCCTTTTCTGCCCGGCTGTTCATTTACAGATCTCTCTCCATCTCCTTACAAGGACTCAAGATTCAGCGGTGCCTCTCTTCCGGCTTCACTGAACTTTCTGGGGTAATAAACTAAAGAAAGAAGTTGATGTTCGAGTAAATAAAGTGTATTATCCCCAGTGATGTAATACGAGTGTCTGACTCCCCAGATCTTTGGCCCATAATTTCCTCATCTGTGAAAGGAGAAGTTTTGGACCAATGTTTCTGGCCCTGGAACCCGATGCCTTGAGAATCTGATTCTTTCGGTCTGGATGGGGCCTGGGAAACTCTGTTCTTAAAAACTCCCCATGTTGTTTGCATGGGCAGCCAGGCTTTGCCCATCATTGGACAAGATCATTTCCAAGGTCCTTCTAACGCTAAAATTCTATGAATCGAGATCATTTTTTCCCCAAATCTTTTTGAAACAAACAAAAAAAAAGGAATTTATTAACCACATAGGTTTAGCTGGACCATGAAAAGACTGTTTAGAAAACAGAGTCTTATGATGTCATTTTGGTAAAAAGGAAAGGTTTCTATCTCTTTTTTCAAACCAGGTACACCCGGGCAACGGCAGAACTGTTTGTGTTTAAGCATGAATTTTGTAAGCACGAAAGTTTGTCTTGAAAAATTCCAAACCAAACGGAAGTCTCAAGGCAGAGCCCACGCTCTGCGGCCTCTCCCGCGCGGCTGTGTCCAGGGTCCCCGGGGAGAACGCGGTCGGCCCGCCGGGTCAGCAGGATGTGAGTGCTCCCATGCCACTCACAGGCACAGCCGGCCAAGTTCACTGTGAGCAGCACTTCCTGCCTTGTTTGTGAGCTACGAATGCATCAGGAAATAAAATTTGTCAAATTAAAGTTTCTGGGTGAACCCTTTGTTAAAGAAAGCTACATTATTTATTGCATTAGTGACAAGGCCAAAAGCGAGAAACCATACATGAATCTCTTCCCTCAAAAATATTCAGAAAATGGCAGGGAGGCCAGATGTTTCCTTTCTCTGTGGCAAAGGGCCTGAGAACAATAGGTCGGGGAAAGGACTTTGAAAGGTCTGCTTGGACTGCTTTCTCAGTGCCTGGGGATGCTATGAAGTTCCACAAGGGTATTGCACCCCTGGATCCTAGGACAAGGCCTGGCACATAATAGAGGCTCAGTAAATATTAAACAAATATACAGATCAGGCGGTTTAGATCATGTAAAGTCTGCTACCTGCTGAGAGTTAACTCAGGAAAAACTCTACTAAATTATAAGCCCATGGAGTTTCTGTTGTGGTCAGTGTGTTAAGGACCTGATGTAGTCTCCATGAGGATGAGGGTTCAATCCCTGGCCTTACTCAGTGGGTTAAGGATCTCACAGATGCAGCTCAGGTCTGGTGTTACCGTGGCTGTGGCATAGGCCTACAGCTCCAGCTTTGATTTGACCTCTAGCCTGGGAACTTCCATATGCCATAGTAGTGGCTATAAAACTAAACTAAAATAAATTATAAGCTCAAAAAGGCAGAGACTGGGTCTTATTCATTTTATGGGCATTGACACTGCTATCAGTAAACATTTGTTGAAATGAGTTGGCCAAGAGCTCTTCCAGTTAGTAGGGGGAAGTGAGACAACACAGTAGCTAGAAGAAGAGGTTACGAAATTCTATAAATATATAATATAAATCCAGCATTTCTTGAACCTTTAAGGGCATCTAATTGGCAATGGTAATATTTAATAAGAGAAAGCATTTTTCAAGGTAATGGGTTTTTGAATATTAATACAATAGAGTTTTAGGACAAAACACTGAGTGATTTACAACAGTGAAGGAGTGAATTGTCCTCATTCAACAAGAAACTTGTTAAATCAACTATGATGCTCTCCTGCAATTATATTTTTAGTTAAAAATCGTGTTATGAACAATTAACAATTATTTAAGGTCATGGGGAAATTTACAAACATTATGAACAATTAACAAATATTTAAGGTCATGGGGAAATTTACAAACATTAAATCAAAAAGATGTAGTAGCAGAAACCATTGATTCCTATGCATCCTGTTTCCCTCCCGCTTCATAGTAAAAGTTTTGACAAGGCTTCTGCCTCCACTGTATAGCTACGTGCTTCAGGGAGCCAGCCCTGCCCGGGAGACCCAATCATCAGTGGTTGCCATGAGTGCCCCTTGCCAGGTAGGCTGAGGCAAGGGAAAGTAGTTGATCATTTCAGGCCAGTGAGGTGGTTTGAGGTGGGGAGGAAGCTTCTGGAAAAGTTGTCCTTCATCTTTTGAAGCAACATAGGAAACCAAAGTTCTGCTTCTACTAAATGTTGGTGGGTCTGCACCTGTGGCAGCCACTGTGCCTAAGGCTGGACCAAGCTGGCACCAGAAGGTGGGAAGATGGGAAGGCCTAGATGCGGGAGGGGTGGCTGCTGATCTGCTGGTCCCTCAACCTTGGCATCATCTGCTATAGGTCAGTGGCCAAAAGTCAATTCATCAAGCGCCCACCTACTGTTATCAATTCCCCATACAGCCAATGTGCCGAATTTACTCACTCATTTCAACTATTTATTCATTTATTTATTTGTATGGCTGCCCCCACAGCATATGAGAGTTTCCAGGCCAGGGACTGAATCCAAGCCACGGCTGCAACCTATGCCCCTGCTACAGCAATGCTAGATCCTTTAATGCACTGTGCCAGACCATGGATTAAACCCATGCCTCCACAGCCACCTGAGCTGCTGCAGGTGGATACTTAACCCACTGTGCCACAGCAGAAACTCCTATTTCAAGTATTTAGATATTTAGATACAATGAACTGATTTTCATTTAGTCTTCAAACTAGCACTTAAGGAATATTCAATTTGTCTTAGTCCCAGTCCCTTGTTGCTATCACTTGAGGCTGGCTTTTAATGAATTGTCCTGCTTAAGAAGTCACTTTATCTCTGGACTTATGTGAACCAATTATTTCTTATTGCTTAGGCCAAATGAATACTGAGTCCTGGTTTTCTCTTTCTTGAAGCTAAGAGCATATTAATACACGTCGGTTGAGAGAGAGAGAGAAAGAGGAAGAAAGAGAGGGACTTATTTCTGAATTGCAGGAATGGGAATATGATTGATTTGTGCATTGATTTGTTTATCTTTGCACGTTCCTATATTTTCCATTGATTAAAATAATGAACATGTGTTGCTACTATGAATGAAGTTGAAAACTCTTATTAAAAACTACAAATGGTCTAAGTGCTAATCTCAGAGGGTTGTAAGATCGCTGAGAATCGGTATCAAGTTAAGCTTAGGGAGTGGTGGCTGGGAGCAGGGAAGGCGTCCCAAAGGAGAAACCATGGACTTAATTCTAGACGAATGAGCATGCATACGACGAGTCCGAGGAGGCGAGGGTAAAACCTCTGCCTTCACTTCATTGTTCCTGGTTTGGTGGACGAAGACTAGGGCCACACTTTCAGAATATGTATTGTCTCTTCCGTGCCTTTCGCTTCTCACATATGCCATCTGCTTTCACCACCGCCATCATCTTGAAAGCAGGGATTGCGACCTCCGTTTTATAGAGGTAAGGACTGAGGCTCAAAAGCTCACACAATTAACAAATGTTAGAGCCACTGTAATGCAGGTCTGACATTAAACACCATGCACAGCAGCCCTCCCAGAGGAGCTTGGTGGGGGAAACCAGAGGATGCTAAGGCTGCAGAGACCATTCAGATAAAGAACTGCTGTGATTGTGAGCGACTGAGACCCAACTCAAAGCACTTAAGTCAAAGCAGAATTTACTGTCTTCCATAGGGAGGGAGTCTGAATAGAGTGGAACCGGCATCAGGCATGGCTGTACCCAGGGGCTAAGGTTGTAGCCGGTGCAGGAAATATTTCTCCTATGAAAGGAGAGAGTGTCTCAAGAGTGCAGAGAAAGGACTATAGGAAAGATGCCTCTGGGATGCTAGTGACTATCCTCTGCCATCCTCAAACCTGAGGCTCCAAAGAAGCAGCTTCTCAAAGTCAGCATGTAACTAAGGTCAAGGTGGGCCAAACACTATCCAAAAATGTATGGAAAGGATCTGTATCCTTTTTTGTTAATCATTGTTGATATATCACTGCTATCTCTCCTTAAAAAGATTCTATTGCCTAAGAAGTCTGGACACAGTGCCTTTGTCTTTGTTTCCACAGACAGAGGAAATGAACTCACACTTCCCAGCATTCAGCAGTAAAGCACACTGACCACAGGGTGACCTTTCAATGGAAGGCTCTTGTTAGCATGAGGCAGAACGCCTGTTTTTCAACCTGATGCAGAGTATTTCTATTTTAGAAACTTTAGATTAAACCATGGCTGCAAGAAAGGGGTCTACCTACTTTCTTTTCCTTCTACTTAGTCCCTAGATCAGGAGTGGGCAATTTTTTTCTATAAAGGAATCAAATAGGAAGGCTTTTTGGCTTTGCAAACTAATTGTCTCTGTAGCAATGACTCAACCACAGGCATAGGGCAAAGGCAGCCATGGACAAAATGTAAACCAATGAGCATGGCTGTGTTCCAATAAAATTTCATTTTCAAAAACAGGAAGTAAGCCAGATTTGATTTGCAAGCCTTGGTTTGCCAATCCCTGCCCTAGAGCACTGATTTTTTTTTTTTTTAAGTTGCCAATTAAAAAGCACAATTTTTTTTTCTTTTTAGGGCCACACCCATGGCATATGGAAGTTCCTAGGCTAGGGATCCAATCGGAGCTGCAGCTGCTGGCCTACACCACAGCCACAGCAATGTGGGATCCGAGCTGTGTCTGTGACCTACCACAGCTCACAGCAATGCCGGATCCTTAACCCACTGAGCAAGGCCAGGGATTGAACATGGGTCTTCACGGATACTAGTCAGGTTTGTTACTGCTGAGCCACTACAGGAACTTCAAAGCACCATTTTTTTTTTTTTAACCCACACACAGTAAGAGAATTTCACATTTTATACGGGTGTATTCTGTTTGAGTTCTGTCTTGATGGTTACCTAAAAGAATCAGCCTGAAATGGGAATTATTGTTAGCACTGTTTTGTGTTTCTGTTGATTCCAGAAAAGGAAATAACCTTATCAAGGCATGTAGCTTTGAAGTTTTTAATTAATAAAACTATTTTAATAGAAAAAAATTTAAAGTTTTAAAACTTGCATTCCTGGAGTTCCTGTTGTGGCACAGTGGAAACGAATCTGACTAGTAACCATGAGGTTGCAGGTTTGATCCCTGGCCTCGCTCAGTGGGTTAAGGAACCCACGATGCCGTAAGCTGTGGCGTAGGCTAGCAGCTGTAGCTCCAACTGGAACCTTAGCCTGGGAACCTTCATATGCCTTGGGTGTGGCCCTAAAAAGCACACACACACAAAAACCCAAAATACAAACTTGCATTCCAAATGTAAATTAGATGACGAAGAAGAACTATGCAATCTGAACTCTGAGTACATGGAGTGGTCATAAATTTCAGGGACCAACAAACATGTTTTCCTTATTGTGAAGGGGAAATTGACTGATGAAAGAAGAATTGCTTTTTTAAATCTCTAGAAATTCCTCCCCCGTGACAGATGCAGAATTTAAAATTTTTTTACACACTATAGTTAGTTTTTAAAAATTGATAACACTATATATGTATATGTATGTAGGTAGCTAGATAGATAGCTAGATAGGGTTTTTTTGGCCATGCTCAGGGCATGTCAAAGTTCCTGGGGCCAGGGATCGAACCCAAGTGGCAGCTGGAAACTGCACCACAGCTGTGGCAATGCTGGATTCCTAACCTGCTGCACCACATGGAAGACGAACATAAACTTTTAACATTCATTAGGTACTTAATTATTTTATGATTTTTTTTTTTTTTTTTTGGCCATGCCTACAGCATGTGGAAGTTCCTGGGCCAGGGCTCAAACCCACGCCACAGCAGCAACCCAAGTCGCCACAGTGACAATGCTGGATCCTAAACCTGTTGCACCACAGAGGAACGCCTAACATTTACTAATATACAGCTTTAAATGTACACACCATCTTGGTTAAACTTAAAAAAGCTCAGTTTGGGTGACTGCTATTATCATTTTCTTCTACCATGGCGAAACGTCTTCAAAAATATAAAAGTTTATTCACATGTACATAGTAACCTCAGAGACTATTGCCTTTACTTTCAGACATAACGTAATAGCAGGATCAGGAGGGTTACCTGATTTTTCCCAAGTCGCACATCTAGTGATCAAGAGAGCTAGAGCCAGAATCTAGATGTTGAAACTCCAAGTCCATACTCATATCTACCAGATTTACCAAAAGGCCCTCATGCAGACTTTTCTAATCCTGTTGCTTTATAGATTATAAAAAACTGAATAAAAGAACAAACCATTTCCATTTTCAGTTGCAACTTAGAGCTATCTTTTGAAGATCACAACAACAAAAAAATGATAATATGTGTTTGGGGCAGATTACTTAAATCTGTAGAACAAAGAGGTGGAACTAGATATGGGGTTTCAAGCTGTGCTCTGTGGATTCCTAAATGCTCGGGTGGACCACAGGAAGCAGGACTTTTTGAATAAGTCTTCCACAATCGCTGTCATGTTTTTGGCCCAAGAATGAAAACTGACTGTCCAAGAAGGCTGTGTACTAGTTTTAATATTTTATTTTGTTCTAGTAGTGAACCCTGTAGCATTTTATTTAAAAAATTACTGCTTTGCTAAATCATTTTCTAGGTTAGATCATTTTTTTTCCCGTTTTCATATTTTGTGACACTCTGATTTCAGAATCAAATCTCTATCTGAAAGTGGAAAACATGCAGGGAGGGAAACAATTGTGTTAAAAGAAAACTAGTTTTGATTATTCCCATACATTGATGATTTGGGTAAAATCTATCCTGTACCTGCCCCGCAATCAAGAGTCTTCAATGTATTCTACAATTTTAGAGTAACTTAAATATATGGTATGTGGTTAATAAACATTAAATAATAAACATTAATGTTTATTAATAAACATTAATTGAATGAATGAATGAGTGAGTGAATGGATGAATGACTTCAGACGTAAAAGTCTTGGGAGGGAGGGTGTGATGACCACAGCACTCAGTGATGTGCAAGAACCCGGGCAGCAAGATCCAGCTCTCTGGAAGCTAAGTTTCCATTCCTACTGCCTAATGGTTTTTCCTCTTATGAATACTTTTTCTTGCAGCAAAATAGGCATGACATAAAATTTACCATTTTAACTATGTGTAAGTGTACAGTTCCGTGGCATTGAGCATATACACATCGGTGTATATACACATGGGTGTGAGTGTATTTCCATCAGTGTGACGGTCACTGCTACCCACCACCAGAAGTGGTTCAACCCAGATTTCTCTCGAGGTCAAAGATAGGATGTCTGGGCGAAAGGACCTTATAAAAATTTCTCCGGATACAATGTTACCTAAACTATTTTTTGTATAGACTCTAAGATGGGTGGATGGAAAGTCTTCTCCTGCACAAAGGATACTCCTGAGTGCCAAATATATAGATGGTAATTTAAGGACATAAAATAAAATCAAGAAATTCAGAAAAAATAACTAAATCACCCATTCTTAGATCAGGAATGTCATGTGTGAGTGGAGGTTACATGACTCTATTTTTCCAAAAGAAATGGAAACCCTCCAAGTCCAAGATTATGTAGGAGAGCCATGTCTAACCCCTCCTTCAACACTCCCTTCCACCACTCTCTGTGACTCACCTAAGCAGTCCCCTTGGGTTCTGTCTGATTCCTATACCCAAGAGGGCACAATATTCCCATTGGAACAATTCAACATTGCCATTGTTTCTCACTGCCAAGGGGCATTTTGTCACATAGCTGTCACCCTCAGACAACAGATGTGGCTAGTCTACTTCACACAATACTGCTCTGTCTTGGTCCCCATTGTGGTCCTAGAGAAAATAGGCTTCGTCTGAGTCTGCTGTGTGCTCAAGTTGCCTCTTTAGTGAATACAGGCATGGTGCCAGCCTGAGGGGCTGGGTTGGAAGGAACACTGAGCCTCAGCCTCAGCTCAACCAGCCTCCACAGATCCTGTGGGGCTTGGCTTTCGTCTTGGTGGCTGGTTTGGAAACCCATTTTTCTCAAGATAAGTTTTAAATAGACTTTATTTTTCAGATCAACAAAAGTTTTCGATGTTCAGCAAAATTGAGTGGGAAGTAGAACGAGTCCCCCTACAGCGGTGTCATACAGAATAATTTCACTGCTCAAAAAATGCTCTGTATGCTGCCGATCCCTCCCTCCTGCCTCTCCAACCACTGGCAACCACTATTTTTATGTATCCATGGTTTTGTTTTTTCCAGAATGTCATAAGATTGGAATCATACAGCATGTGGTGTTTTCCAACTAGTTTCTCTCACTTAGCAATATGCATTTAGGTTTCCTTCATGACTTTTCATGGCTTGAGAGCTCCCTTTTCCTCCTTCCTTCCTCCCTCCCTCCCTTCCTCCTTTCCATTCCCTTCTTTTCCTTCCTTCCTTCTTTTTTCTTTTTATATGTAGACATAAGTTTTTCAGCTCAGTTGGGTAAATACCAGAGCGTGATTCCTGGATTATGTGGTAAGACTATGTTTAGTTTTGTTAAGAAATGGCTAAACCATCTTCCAAAGTGGCTGTACCATTTTGCATTCCTACAAGCAGAGAGTTCAAATGCTCCTGGTCAGCATTTGGTGTTGTCAGCAATCTAAATTTTGGCCATTCTAACAGGTGTGTGTTGGTAGCTCGTGGTTGGTTTCATTAGCATTTCCCTAATGACACATGGTGAAGAGTATGTCTTCCTATGCTTATTTGCCATCTGTGTACCTTCTTTGGTGAGGTTTCTGTTCCGATCTTTTGGCCATTTTTAAATCTGGTTGTTTGTTTTCTTACTGTTGAGTGTTAACCGTTCTTTATTTTGGATAACAGTCCTTTATCGGATGTGCCTTATGAAATATTTCCTCGCTGGCTTATTCTCTCAACAGTGTCTTTCACAGAGCAACCTTAAGACAATTTTATTTCTGGAAACTCACTGTCCTTCTGTGCTGCTGGACTTTTGTCTGGATCATGCTGCTGGCCGTCTGCGGGCCGATCATCTGGATAGTCTGGAGTATTATTACCAAAACTACACTCTCTGTCTTAAAATTCCCTCCCTAGAGACTTTCTTAAGCCAATTGAACTGCATCATCCCCAAAAATCAATTTCGGGTATCAGGGCTCTCCAGCCAACCTCTATTCAGTCACAGAAGTCTCTCTTACATTCTAACCCATGACATGCCTGTCCAGACAACCTACATTTGCTAAAGGGGCCACGTAAGTGATCCATGACAGGACAAAGATCTGATTTAAAAGAAAATTTTTTGATTAAAAATAGAAAATTGATGGAGTTCCCATTGTGGTTCAGTGGTAATGAAGCCGACTAGTATCCATGAGGATGTGGGTTCGATCCCTGGGTTCGCTCAGTGGGTTAAGGATCCAGTGTTGCCGCAAGGTGTAGAGACGTGGGTTGGATCCCTTGTTGCTGCAGCTGTGGTGAAGGCCAATGGCTGCAGCTGTGTTTGGACCCCTAGCCTGAGAACTTCCATATGCCTCAGGTGCAGCCCTAAAAAAGCAAAAAATTAAAAATAAATAAAAAATTAAAAAATACAGAGTTGAAACTATACTGTTTGATACTGTCATGGTAGATACATGTCATGTACACTGAGTACAAGTATACATGTCAGGTGCCAGTTATGCATTAGGCAACATCCACTGACTATACTACCTAAGAGTGAATCCTAATGTAGCCTATGGACTTGGGTTAATAATAATACATCAATATTGGCTCATCAATGATAAGGGATACACCCCAGTAATTCAAGATGTTAATAACAGAGGAAATTGTGTGTGTGTTGGAAGGGGAGTACAGGGGTATAGAGGAACTCTCTGCTTTATGCCCAATTTTCGGAAAACTCACAACTGCTCTGAAAAATAAAGTCTACGATGAAAAACAAATACACTGCCTCAAACTTACAGTTTTATTTACGTTTCAGATTAGTTGATTTGTTCCAAGAACATGCTTAAAAAGGAAAATGCAACAACAAAAAGTTAAAAGCATCAATTCATTGAGGTAGAAAGCTAATTACTTGAATAATGTAGTGTCTTATATACATACCTCCCCTCCCCCATTCTTTGCTAAGTGATTCAACTGACACAGTTGAAATTTCATCTCACTGGTGGAGCCTGGAACATACTTGAGACTGCAGAAAGAGTAATTCTAAGAGGGTTGCCCAAGAGTTCCACCCTGGGAACACACAGGCTTGGATAATCCCCTCCTTTTGAATGTGGGGGGAAACTTTGCATCTGAAGGTAGCTGTTCCCTTGATTGGATTATGTCACGTGGCAAATGCTGATGCATAGCCACCTCCTGACTGCACTCCATCTCATAAGACGCGCCTGCACAAGCCTCTAAGGACACTAGAGTCAGAGCAATGGGCTTCCTCTGGCCCAGAAACCTGCAAACAGCCACGCTGTGTCCTGCCTTTGGGTGTCATGTGGCAGGAGACCAAGTGGGCTCAGGAACCGAGTCCAGTTTCCAGCAAAGAAAACAGGGGCCTTGGTCACATGGGGCAAGGAACTGAATTCTGCCAAACACTTAATGGGCCTGGGAGAGGATCCAGAGCCTCACTTGGGAAGGGCAGCCACAGAAGACATTGCGATTGTCCAGCAGAGGACATGCCTGGACTCCTGACCCTTGCAAACGATGACCTAATAAATGTATGTTATTTTAAGCCATTAAATTTGTATTAATGTGTTAGGCAGCAAGAGAAAACTAATACAGAGGTCGCAAAGAGGAGAGCCAGATTGCAAGAAAGCTTGTCTGGTCTTGCTCCCTCTCCCAGGAGAAACCCTTGGACCCCATGGTCAGAGTTGTATCTGAAGGAGGCCTATTATCAGCCTAAATCTTGCCAGTTGGCCAGAGGAAGAGCTCCAATCCGTGCTGCCCTCATGGCTGCCTATGCAGCTGGAAAGGGAGTCACGTGCTCCATGCCCTCACCACCAGCCCGCCCTCAAGAGGCTCGCTCACTTTTATTGGTCAAGGCTCAGACCATCTCCCCCTGGGAGATCCCAGAGCCCAGGGATCTAGCTATGTAAATGCTAGAGAGACTCACTCACAGCTAATACAAGTAAATGAGCTAGATAGCAACAACGAACCACTAACCACAGAGGTGGAATAATCTGGTCAGAAGGGAAGTACCAAGAGGACCAGTTAGAACAAAGGAACCTCTATGAAACAAGAAGCAGGAGAGAGCTTGGAAGAAACATGCTAGTTCATATTCACAATCAGAGTTGAGAGGCTATTGCATCCATTAAACAGAAAAACAAACCAACAAACCAGGTTTTCGTCCAAAAGAAGTGCTATGAAAATAAATTATTCTTGGACAAAAAAATGTAAACCACAATTGCCAAAATAAAAAACCTAAATAACAACGATGAAGAATGTAATAGGAAATTCCCAAATCTGAATAATATTGATGGAGTGTACGCACAAGAAAGAGAGACCATTAGAAAAGTACCTTGGAGTACCTTAAGAATAACCAGAGTTCTAAATGCACAAAAAAAAAAAAAAAAAAAAAGGAAGAAGTAGAGAATGAACAATCAATGGAATAATAATAGAAGATAATTCTTCAGAGCTGGAGAAAGGATTGCGTCTGCTGATGAAAAATGTTCATTGGGAGTTCCCACTGTGGCTCAGCAATTAAGAATCTGACAGTATCCATGAGGATGGGAGTTCAACCCCTGGCCTCTCTTAGTGGGTTAAGGATCTGGCCATACTGCAAGTTGTGACATAGGTCACAGATGTGGCTGTGGCTGGCATCTACAGCTCTACTTTGACCCCTAGCCTGGGAATTCCCATGTGCTGCAGGTGCAGCCTTAAGAAGAAAAAAGAAAATGTTTATTGACTAATGATGGTATTATCTTTTCTTCTTTTCCTTTTTTTTTTTTTTTTTTTTGGCTACTCCAAAGTTCCTGGGGCAGGGATCAAAAACACCCATTTCTAATATCAAGAACCATGAAGGGTGCAAGGTTTTATCAGAGTTTTACAAGCTAACAAGGGAAAGAATTATAACTTGGAATCATAGATGTTCAGAGATTCAGAATATAATAAATAGTATACCAGCCATGTACACTTTCTGAATAATTTCTTGTGAAGGTACTTTAGTTAAATAAAACCTGAATCAGAGTAAAGATCAGAAGAAATGATTTGATATACAAGAAAGGACACTAAGTAGTGGAAATTCAATAAAAAGATTAAAAATCTGAAAAATTTTGAGAAACGAAATATGATGCAATTAAAAGTAATCTTGAAAAATAAGTCATACTGCAAGAAAATAATTATTAGAGCATCTGGAAAATTGGGCAGATTCTTCAGTGAAACCTGGGGAAAGTGAAGGGGAAGGGGGGGGGCAGTAAAAGCTTGCAAAAGGGGTCCCATTGGGGCAGGAAGTTCAGGACACTGTTATAATTTGATGTTAGATTCTAACAGAGAAACATAGGCTCACACATCTTTTATAGAATAGAATAATTACCACCAGGAGAACTAAAATAATACACAGAACTGCCTAGTCAATAAATTAAAAAATGTAAAAACTGGTCTAATGAAGGATAAATCAAGAGAGGAAAATAAAAGAGTAAATCTCACAAGTTCTTATCACAAGAAAAATAAATTGTAACTATTTGTGGTGGTGGATGTTACCTAGACTTAAGTGTGGTGATCCCTTTGTAATATACACAAATATTGTACATTGTACACCTGAAATATGTTATATGTCAATACACCTCAATTTAAAAAAGGAGAGCAAGGAGGAAAAAAAAAGAGAGGGGGACTTTCTGCAGTGGTCCCTCGTGGGACCTGCCTTCCACTGTGTCCTTCCTAACTTCCTCTCCTCCAGAATCACCTGTACCAAAGACCAAAGGCCAAAGCCCTGGGTGCTCAAATGGGCTTGGGGATGGAAGCCCTGGGTGTTCAAATGGGCTTGGGGACAGAAGTGCTGGGCATTGAAATGGGCTTGGGGACAGAAGCACTGGACATTCAAATGGGCCTGGGGACAGAAGCCCTGGGTGTTCAAATGGGCTTGGGGACAGAAGCACTGGATATTCAAATGGGCCTGGGGACAGAAGCCCTGGGTGTTCAAATGGGCTTGGGGACAGAAGCACTGGATATTCAAATGGGCCTGGGGACAGAAGCCCTGGGTGTTCAAATGGGCTTGGGGACAGAAGTGCTGGGCATTGAAATGGGCTTGGGGACAGAAGCACTGGACATTCAAATGGGCCTGGGGACAGAAGCCCTGGGTGTTCAAATGGGCTTGGGGACAGAAGCACTGGATATTCAAATGGGCCTGGGGACAGAAGCCCTGGGTGTTCAAATGGGCTTGGGGACAGAAGTGCTGGATATTCAAATGGGCCTGGGGATAGAAGCCCTGGGTGTTCAAATGGGCTTGGGGACAGAAGTGCTGGGCATTGAAATGGGCTTGGGGACAGAAGCACTGGACATTCAAATGGGCCTGGGGACAGAAGCCCTGGGTGTTCAAATGGGCTTGGGGACAGAAGCACTGGATATTCAAATGGGCCTGGGGACAGAAGCCCTGGGTGTTCAAATGGGCTTGGGGACAGAAGCACTGGATATTCAAATGGGCCTGGGGATAGAAGCCCTGGGTGTTCAAATGGGCTTGGGGACAGAAGCACTGGGCATTAAAATGGGCTTGCGGACAGAAGCACTGGGTGTTAAAATGAACTTGGGGACAGAAGCGCTGGGCATTAAAAGCCATGAATTAATGGCTGATGTCCCCTCATCCACCTGTGTCTGGTGGGTAAACTCACTGCGGGCCTGAGGAGGCCCTGTGGACTCTCTCTCGCAGGCACCACTGGCCTGAGACCGTGGGAAAGTCAGAATCCTACCACTCAGACTTGGGCAGGAGGGGAGTGGGGGGCTCCTCTGACAGCTCATGTCTAAACCACACTCTGGAGAGAGCTTTTCCAGAGATCGGTGTTTAGACACCCATGAAGCTAATCTTTTTTTTTTTGTCTTTTTTGTCTTTTTGCCATTTCTTGGGCTGCTCCTGCGGCATATGGAGGTTCCCAGGCTAGGGGTCGAATCAGAGCTGTAGCCACCGGAGTACGCCAGAGCCACAGCAACACAGGATCTGAGCCGCGTCTGCGACCTACACCACAGCTCATGGCAACGCCAGATCCTTAACCCACTGAGCAAGGGCAGGGATCGAACCGGCAACCTCATGGTTCCTAGTCGGATTCGTTAACCACTGCGCCACGACGGGAACTCCATGAAGCCAATCTTACAGTGGGCGCTGCTGTTACTCACCGCTATGGAGAGCCATGGGCGTGGGAACTGATGGACTGGATCAGCTGATACACTTAGGGAAGGGTCTATGGTCATAATGCCATGATGGTTACATTGGTAAAATGTCACACATACCTCACCGAAAAGGGCTTCGGCAGCAAAAACAATAGCAATGGAAAAATGGACCCTCGTACAATCCAGTGGGTGGGTAGGGAAGTGCTTTGGAGGGAAGGGAGAGAAAAGAAACTATAATAGATGTTGAGTCTGTTGACTTTGACCCAGACATTCCTCTTTTATAATTTACCTTTTGGGCAATACTTGGTCATGGGTGTGTAAGAATTCAAAGACCTTCACGTCAGCGTTTTCTGTAATAGGGAAGCATCACCGAGGGGAATGTTTTCATTAAGTCTTCGTCAAGAAGAGATGGGATAAATAAATTGAGGCCTCTTCAGCCAATGGCTGCAGCCAATACAAAAAAAATGGGGTTGGTTTATACACACTAATCTGTAAAGTTATATAAAATTCATTAAGAAAGTCCACTGCAGAGCAGAATCTATTATGATCACATCCACATGTGTGTGTGTGTTTATACTTAGAAAGAGGTCTGGCAGGACATTTTTGACCTCTCTGGTCTCTGGGGAGTGTGAGATTGTAAATGCTATTCACATTTTTCTTTTTTGCATTTCTGTTCTGCTTTATTTTTTCCACGATGAGAATGATAACTTCTGTTTTTTAAAAAATGACAGATAATCCATTTAGTGGAAAAGGATTATTTGGGGGATATATTTGGAAATTTGCAGAAGGATCACTTCAGGCAGGGAAATGCTCGCTGGATAATTATTTGCTTTCCTAAGTTACCTTGCTCATTTAATCTTAGCAACGTTATAGGAGTATTTTCCTAATTGATTTGCGCAGAATAGATATCCCCCTTTTGGGGGCTAATCTTATGGAATCCAAGACTAGGCCCACGAGCTCATTCTGCTTATTTAGTAATGTTTAAATTTCCCATGTTATATATTACTTATTATCATCTGATCATCGCTGTAACTATATAAAAAACTATATATTATTTCACTGATAATAACTATAAATATATATAAACTGCATATTGATGATCAGATGATAATAGGCTATGACAGGAAAGCTTAAAAAATGAGAATATATTGCTTCCAGGAGATTCAAGAAACTTTATGGGCATAATTGCAGCCAAATTTAATAGAGTCCTAAAAACTAAGTAGAGACAGAGGCTATGACCATTTTATAAGTGGAAAACTGAGGTAGTCTGAGCTAAGCACACACTGGCAAAATAAAAGCTTTGGGAATAGATGTAAAAGTGTTCTGTATTTTCCAAACAATCATCCAAAAGTCCCTCCCTCCCCTCCTTTTTTTTTTTTTTTTGTCTTTTTAGGGCCTCACTCATGGCATATGGGAGTTCCCAGGTGAGGGGTTGAATCGGAGCTACAGCTGCTCACCTATGCCACAGTCACAGCATCTCCACATGGGATCCGAGTTGAGACTGCGACCCCCACCCTCAGGCAACTCGGGATCCTTAACCACTGAGGCCAGGGATCGAACCTTCGTTACCACTGAGCCATGACCGGAACTCCCCTCCCCTCCCCTCCCTTTGAAACCATTCTGGTCAAAATTCTTGGTGGTTCTATTTTTCAGTCTGCCAGTAACCATTCAGTGACAAACTTCACAGCAGTTAGGATACACATCCACAATCATTTCGACTGGTCAGCAAGGTTGCCTCATGTGTCATTTGCGTTCTTTTTAAACCTACAGCAATGCTTCAGTCACAGAGATTTTGTCCTAGATCAATCCACTGGACTGTTTCTATTTAAAATATTGTTTGCTTTCTTTAAATAAAACACAAGTGCACGTAGGAAAAGAGACAGCAAGAGTGATCATTTTAAAAAATCAAGGTTGAGAAAAGCCTGTCTTTCAGTCGTTCCCGAGAATTTTAGTAACTGTTTAACAACCTTTCCCGCAGATAGATTTCCAGGCGTGCGCTGGCATTTACAGCACTTCCCTTTTCTGATCTTTTGAGTCATCCGCAGACCCGACACCGGGTAAAAATGTGTGCTGAAGGGCAGGTTTCGTCTTGACCCCCATAGTCACTCCTCCTTAAGGCAACTGACTCAGGCTTCTTTGTTTTTTTTTTTTGTTTTTTTTTTTTTTTTGCCAGACAGTTTCTCTCTATATATGGTAATAAGGCTCAACAGGCGGCCGCTGCGCTTCCCGAGAAAACTGGAAAGAGAAGTCACGTGGGCAGGACTGGCGGCTGCGCTTGGCCCGGGGACCTCCTGGGCAGGGGAGAGTCGCGAGGCGAGTAGGAGGAAAGCACTTACCTCTTCCAGGAGCGATTTCCCTCCTCGCTGCCCACCCACAGCCCCCCGCTTCCGGGGGCGCTGTCCCCAGCCGGTGGCGCCACCTGCCGGCCTCGGTCCTGGTCCGGGCGTCCCCGCTGCCGGGTTCCTGCCGTGCTTACCTCCCTCCCTCCGTGCGTAGGGCATAGATCCTCGCTCACTTTTCAAAGCAATTCAATATTCGAGTCAGGTGAGGTCCACTGGCAGCTGCTTCCTACCAAATTGATGAAGCACAATCCTATCCAGAAGCAGAAGGATAAACGAAATGTCTCCCTTACATAACTTGGGGCTTCTCAGCCCTGGGGTGTCAGGGCTATTCTGAGAAGGTGGCACAGGCTCTTGGGGGATGATGGCTTGGGGGATGATGGCTTTGGGGGAACAATCTCATTGCTGTTCATCCTGATTGTAGCTTCCATCTGTGTATTCCCACCGTGCCCTTCCACCGGCACTTCCCCAATCCTGCCGTGCAAAAACCAATGCATAAATCAATGAATAATGACTGCACTGTAATCAATAGAAGCTCACTGTCATCATGTCCACTTCCATTGTTTATTCCGTCCACTGTTTCCTTCCTGGGCAAAACAACATGAAGTCAATCAAACCAAAAACTTCAGAAAAACAACGTAAAGTGTGTGTACTCAGGTCTTTGTCTGAAAATCCCTCTCTAAATTTTTTTTTTTTTTTAGCGGAATGCAGTTAGAGGTAGGAATAAAAGCTGTGTTTTCTTACAAGAGATTAGAGGACAAAGAAAGATGTGAGCCATAGTGCTTAGTTTGCCATCCTGTGGTTTTCCTTCGTCCTCCCACCCTCCCTCCTCCTTCCCTCCTTCCCCCTTTCCTTCCTCCCTCTCCTTCCTCCCTTCCTTCCTTCCTCCCTCCCTCCCTTCCTTTGGCAAGGGATTGGGAAAAAACTAGTTATTGTCTACCATCTAGTGTACTGAGTTGGAATTGCATCTTGCCTCTAAGATCCCATTCAGTGGCTAAAATTCATACCAATAGTGCCCTGATTCAGTTAAGGACTGATGGATTCTCCAAAGAAGCCTACTTTGAAGCTGCAGAGGGGTCCGCAGGTTAAAAAAAAAAACAAAAACAAAAACAAAAAAACATAACCAAAAACAATGTGTTCTTGGGTGTGGGTGTTTCTTTTTCATCACTTTAAATATATGGTGCCACTCCCTTCTGGTCTGCAGAGTTCTGCTGAAAAAAATCAACTGAGAGCCTTATGGAAGTTCCCTGGTCTGTCACCTGCGGCTTTTCCCTTGCCGCTTTTAGTGTTCTCTCTTCATCTTTAATTTTTGTCTTTGATGGCAATATGCCTTCGGTGCTACTCTTTGGGTTCATCCTGTGTGGAAATTGGGACTTCCTGGCCTCTGGTGACTCTTTCTCCCAGGTTAGGAAGGTTTTCAGCTCTCACCTCTTCAAACATTTTCTTAAGCCCTTTCTCTCTCTCCTCCTTTTAGCACCACTAGAATGTGAAAACAAACAACAATGAAAAAGATACAATGATAAGCATGGATTGCAAAACTGGAGAGCAGGAGTTTATGTTAAATCAAGGTGGGAAGAATCAAGAAAACCCCACTTACTGAACCCTGCGGTGAATAAGCCGTGTGCAGGGAGGAAATACTGTCATCATTAATGCATCAGTTGTGTTCACAGTACTCTGGAGAGCCGGGGCTTGAAATGACTGCCCAAGAAAGCAAAGCAAAGCAGTATCAGTCTATACTGTCAGAGCAGACCGCCTGGTTACTGCCCAGCCTAGCCCTGGTACCTCTTGTTAGTCATCTAGGATTTTCTCTGTTTTCCTTTAGAGTTCTCTCTCCATTTTTCTCTATTCCCACTGCTAAGAATGGGGAATGGATGATTTTCCATATTCCTTTGTCTTAGCTCTAATCAGCTTGCATGTTATTTGCCAGACTGATTTCCCTTAAACCACCTGGTCACCATCCCTTGAAATCCTTTTGGATCCTTATTTCTCTTTCTTCCTAAATACCTCTTCCATCTAGTTCCATTATTGATTGAATCTGATCTCATCCTACCTATACATTACCCCCCCCCCCCCCCCCCCCGCCTTGAGCAACCTTGCTCACCGTTCCTTTCACGTCTTTAATGCAGCGCCTCTCATGGAGAAAGCCCGTCCTTTCCCCCTTGATGCAGGCAAATTCTCATCATTTAGGATCCAGGCCAGCTCTTGCCCCATCCGTGGACATCTTTCTTGCTGCAAAATCTTAGCGGAATTAGAAGTTGTATTTTGTGACTTAGTCCTCCTGCAAATACTCTCCAAGAGTTTATTATTATTCCTCAGGTTTCAGTCCCAACTCCTCCAAACTCTATTGTGAAATATTTCAGGTCAGATACTCTTCTTCACCCCCTTTTCAGCCCACCCCCCCCGCCCCCTGCTCCAGGGTCTACACTTCTAGGAGCTTGTTGATGGGTTTTCTTGATCCTCAGCACAATTCTGCAAGGAAGATGCAGCTGGTATTGTTATTCCCATTTTATGAATGAGGATGAGGCCCGGAGCATTTGTAAGAACTGTTCTTGTCAATGACAGAGCCAGAGCAGGGCAGATTATAAAGTAATCTATATAGTAATCTCTATTACTTTATAGTCATCTGTAAAGAAGATTACCATTGACATATAAAGAAGACTAGTTTACATATAAAGATACTGTTAACTGGGGTCTCCTCTGTGTCTAGGGTGCCCCTTGGTGCAACCTGCTGCCCTCAAACCCTCACTGATAGGTGAAATCATGCCTTAAGCCCTTTTCACTTCATCTCCTTACAGATAACCAGCATGTGCTTATGTTGTAGGAAGCAACCAGGCAACAGATTCTAATCAGGGCGTGTAGATATGCCTCCTGCTTGGCAATTTCAGTTCTTTCTAGGTGGTTATGCCACATTTTCAGCCCACACCCATTTGTCCTGTTTAAAACCACAAACTGGTTCTCGGGCAGTTACAACATTCTTCTCTAATTAAGCGACGGAGCTACTTGTTGAAACCTTTGAACAACTGTGAACATGATTGTCCCCTGCACCTTCTCACCTGATGAAAAGTATCCTGGGGCGTCCAGGGTCATGCTGTGTGCTGCACAGTTAAAAACAACTGCTACCAGGCTGTCCTAACCAGAGGCAGGGAGTCCGAAGATTTCTAGGTAGTTCCAACTCTGGCCACTGGATGGATTCATTTTCCATCCTGTGTCTCCAGTGACTCGCCGGCATGGAATCCTTCACCGATATGCTGGTGCTCCTGTTCCTGGCTCAGGCCCCGAGACTTTGGTTGGCTCAGTAGGAGAACTTGGTAGCAAAAAGAAAACAGCATATCCACATGCAGTGGAGCAACTCAGAGAGAGGGCATTGCTGAAGTTTGTTCCATTAAATATCTGGAAGACAAATGCTAATAAGATTGGGAAACAATTCCACTGACTTAGAATAATTTTGGGTATTCATTGAACAAAAAAGCTGTTGAGAGAGGCTTAGATTATTTCAAGAAAATCTAAATATGCAGTCGTAACAAGTGACTTCTATAATTGCATGTTTAATGAGATGATCAGAACTTATTTAAAAGGGTCATGAAGTACAATTTTACCTTATTTTGTGATGGTGATACTGTTAACATATAAAGAAGACTAGTTTATGTATAAAGATACTGTTAACATACAAAGAAGATTAGTTTCCAACCAAGCTATAAAAAAAGTTTTATGATACTAATGGCAAGAAATTTTCAACTAAGAATTAGATCCAAAAGTTTCAGTTCTACAAATGAATAAGCTCTTTGATTTCTACTTATTGCCCAGAGCCATAGTTACAAATACTATATTGTATACTTGCGATTTTACTAAGAGGGTAAAACTTATGTTCCCCCCAAAGTAATAATGAATAATGAGGGCAGGAGGTAAATTTCAGTGGTGATGGAGCGTTTTCTGGCATAGACTGTGGTGATAGTTTCATGGGTGTATACTTCTTGCCAAACTCATCAAGTTGGACACAGGCTAAATGTGTATAACTCTCTGTATGTCAACCATACCTCAATAAAGTGAATTTTTTTTTTTTTAAAGAATTCGATCTGGGAGTTCCCATTGTGGTGCAGAAGAAATGAATCTGACCAGGAGCAATGAGGTTTGGGGTTCAATCTCTGGCCTTGTTCAGTGGGTTAAGGATCCAGTGTTGCTGTGAGCTGTGGTGTAGGTTGCAGATGCGGCTCAGATCTGGCATTGCTGTGGCTATGGCCAGCAGCTACAGTTCTGATTTGACCCCTAACCTGGGAACCTCCATATGCCACTAGTGTGGCCCTAAAAAGCAAAAAAAAAAAAAAAAAAAGGATTAGATCTGACTGGGAACTAGTCATACCATGTACCAGAAGCCAAATATTCATGAGGATCTTAAACTATTGCCACTGAAAACTGCCCAGATAGCAGTGATATAACTTTTACAGGATGTGAAACATAATCACAGACTTCATTTCCTTTGCCCTCCCAGAAAAGCAGCTATTCAGATCCCTGTTTTCCAAGCTTAGAATGTCAAATGGTTTCCTGGAGTTCCCTGGTGGCTCAGTGGGTTAAAAATCCAGGCTTGTCATCCCTGTGGTGTGGGTTTGATCCCTGACCTGGGAACTTCTGCATGCTAGAAAAAAAGAGATAAAAATGAGGTAATTAAATAAATGAATAAAGTCATTGACCTCGAAAGAAAGAAGGAAGGAAGGAAAGAAAGGAAGAATGGAAGGAAGGAAGGAAGTCAGTAAGCAAGTAAGCTTCCATTCTTACTTGCCTCAGTCTACTCTGGGGGTGGTGGACTCAGGACTTCACATCCATTAAAACCATCCAGACATCAGTGTGTTAAGATACAAAACTCCATCATGATATAATAGTGACCCTTCAGCCCTTGAAATATGTTTGCCTAAAATGTTATTTTTCTAGTCTTACAGAAATTTGAACATTCCCTGAGCAAATTTCTAATGTAGCACCAAAAAAAAAAAAAAAAAAAAAATTCTCCTAAATTTCATTGCGTGTGAGTCACCAGGATTGTATGAATCTTGATATCACTTCACACAAAGCTCGGCCAATGAAGATGACAGTTGATTAGGATCACGTTCACGGCTTCTGACCCTTTTATTGGCTAACAGCATCTGCAAAGCCACTTGCTAAGTAACCAGGACCAGAACCCCTAAGGCCCAGAATATCCAGTCATTCAACCTTGGATACAGTCTTCAGACCACAGTAAACCCAGGATGAGAGGCTGGAAAGCACCGAAGGCTATTGCTTATCTTTGATTCTTCTCACATTTATCTGACACTCTATTCCTTAAACCCCGGATGCAAATGACACCTTTTCCATTTAAATGTGACAGATTCGTGCGGATAGATGATGCTGGCATCCCGTGATACATTAGAACATTGGGTTTCCTGCTGATAAAATCCTGCATAGGTTTGTAGGACCAGATCAACTTAGTAGAAAATTCTGTATTGACTTTCCATGACCAAGACTGTAGTTTCTGATTCCTTGAGTGCCTAGGGGAAGGTTATTGCCATTGGAAATGAAAGCTTGATTGATTAGAACAGAGATGTGCCTTTTAAAAGATTGAATTCCTGGCCTTAAAGGATCAAATTCAACTCTCAAGAGGGAGGCTGCCCCTATAACTCTTTTTTTCTCCCTGGGCAATTGTGATTCTCTTTTTCACGCCTTGAGATAGCAAATTGTGGATGACCACACTGTGTGAAGAGTCTTGAGTAAATGCCCTAGATCTAGAGATTATAATGAGGAGAAGGCTGAAAAAAAATCCAGAGTAGAGGCAGAGCAAGAGATGTTTTCTCCCTTCAAATGGAACTGGCAAAAGGTCATTCTTAGTGGGAGTGAATGTTCAGTTAGATAAGTTAAAAACTGAAAAGCACTTAGTGATAGACTTGTGGGCTGGGCTGGCACTCCCTGGCTCTGTCTAGCTGTGACTTCAATCTGATTACACTCAGCTTCCTTGTGTTTTTTTTTTTTTTTTTGGTGTGTATGTGTGTGTGTCTTTTTGCCTTTTCTAGGGTCGCTCCCATGGCATATGGAGATTCCCAGGCTAGGGGTCTAATTGGAGCCGTAGCCACTGACCTACACCACAGCTCATGGTAACGCTGGATCCTTAACCCACTGATCAAGGCCAGGGATTGAACCCGCAACCTCATGGTTCCTAGTCGGATCCATTAACCACTGCGCCACGACAGGAACTCCAAGCTTCCTTGTGTTTGACTGGCCTGTCACACAGGGTCTGGACTATTTCTATCTAGTCCGAGGATGATCTCTGGGTTCAAGTCTCTTCTAAGTCAACCTCTAAGTGGCTCCAGGGCAAAAATGAAAACCCAATTTCCCAATGGGACACAGAAGCAGAGTAGACACTCAGCACACTCAGAGATGTTCTAGGTTGGGAATTATTCTGAGTCAAACCATCTCTCCTTCCCAACCCTTTATAGACTGGCACTGCTGTAACATGATCTACCAGTTGGGAAGGTTAGTTTTGCCTTTTGTAAATTCCTTAATTGGTTTGCGTATTAAAACCAGATAGTGTTTATTCATACTCAGCTTAATACATTTTTCTAGGAAAAGGAAGAGTTTCCTCTTTTAATGAGAGAGAATTCACATAACATAAAATTCACCATTTAAACCATTTTTAAGAAGACAAGTACGTAGCTTTCCGTACTTTACAGATTTGTACAACTACCAGGCTGACTCTGGGACATTTCCAGGACCTCAAAAAAAAAACCCGTAGCAGTAGCAGATAGTCCCAATATTCCTCTTCCTCCATCCCTCTTCCTACCAAGAGTAGATTCGTGGTTGTACATTACTTAATTTATACGGCTTTGGCTACATAGAACGTGCAAGGTGTAAGCTCCCCGACTCTGATGGTAGGGAATGCTCCTTGGTGTGTTCCAGTTACATTTTCCGGGAGTCCCTTCTCAGTCGGGGTTCTCTGCTTGATTCCATTTTCTGGACGGCTCTTCCTTCCCCATTATTCTCCTCTGTGGCTCCTGAAGTGGGTGTTGGCAAACACGTCATCTGTGGCTGCGAGCTGTCTCAGACTGCTTCCCGTCTGCAGAAGACGGGGACCCAGAGGTTATTTTACGGTTTGAATACTTAGAGTTGGTGCTTTGGGTACTATCTCTTTACATAATTGCTTTCATTTTTAATCAATTTGGTCCCAGGAAAGTCCATGTAAGTCAATAGCCGTACCCACAACTTTTCAAGAAATGCCTTTATAGGTGCTTTGATCTAATCATGCTTCTTGGATGATTGCAACTTTCTTTTCCCAAAGTCATTTTGTCAAGTGAGGAAATTTTCTAGGGCCATAGTAATTTAATCAGTGGACTCAGCAATGAGTGGGTTGGATATGAAACTGAAAGCCCTGACAGCCTAGCCAGAACACAGATTGGGACTTGAACCCACACGCCAGGACTCGAACCCAGCCAAAAGCCAGGTTGGGACTTAATTCCATGGTTTTAAATTTGAGTTACTCACCCTGTGGACTCACCAAGGGTCAGATTTTTTATGCCTCCGCGCAGAATGAATTCAGCGAAAGACAAAGTGATTGACAAGAAAAAGATTTTTTTTTTGTCTTTTTGCCTTTTCTAGGGCAACTCCTGTGCCGCATATGGAGGTTCCCAGGCTAGGGGTCGAATTGGACCTGTAGCCACCAGCCTACACCAGAGCCACAGCAACGCTGGATCCAAGCCGCATCTGCAACCTACACCATAGCTCACGGCAACGCCAGATCCTTAACCCACTGAGTGAGGCCAGGGATCAAACCGGCAACCTCATGGTTCCTAGTTGGATTCATTAACCACTGAGCCACGACCGGAACTCCAAGAAAAAGATTTAATAGGATAGGACGCTTGTAAGAGATGCTAGCAGACAGGCAAGGACACTGCCCCAAGGCTCTGGTGGGTTTTATCATCCAAAGGTCTTGGGGTTGGAAAGCTCCGCCTCTTCATTTCCGGGAGTAGTAGCTCCTCCTTAGTATCTGGGAAAATGTATATTCAAATCAGCTGAGGGGTGGTCTTCAAACTCTTGCCTTAGGTCTGAATCTAAATGCAGGCCTCATCTCATCCCCCACCCAATGACCTGAGGCAATTCTCACACCTCCATTAGTTAAGCAAGCCTACCTTGTTCTGATGGTTTTCCTAAATTCACAGTGGTTTCCCAACATCTCCCAGGTTCCCCTCTTTATCTATGATCCCCTACTGGGACGTCTACAACCACCTGTGTCTACCCCATCCCTATCAGATCTATACCCAATCCTTTACTTTTTTCTATTTTATTTTTATTTTTTTGTCTTTTTAGGGCTGCACCCGGGCACATGGTGGTTCCCGGGCTAGGGGTCTCATTGGAGCTACAGCTGCCGGCCTACACCAGAGCCACAGCAATGCCAGATCCTCTGAGCCACGTCTGCAACCTACACCACAGCTCACGGCAATGCCAGATCCTTAACCCACTGAGTGAGGCCAGGGATCAAACCCTCAACCTTGTGGTTCCTAGTCGGATTTGTTTCCGCTGTGCCATGATGGAAACACCCCCAAATCCTTTCCTTAATTCAAGACTCATTTGCCTGTGAGAATGGAGAGTTTTAATTTTCAACCCTAAAAGTACTGGAATTTCTGGACATTTGCAGTTCTGCTGGATGCAGCCTGGCTCGGACCCATGTTTCTGCTCATTCCAGGACCAGGCTGAAGAAGTAGTCACTGCATGAGACTTGATGGCTTCTGAGTGGGGGTGAGAATACAAGGGTTGGTGGGAGCACACAATGCCTCTAAAAAACTCTGCTCAGGTGAGGCAGATGGCTCATCTGCTCAGGCCCCATCTCGGCATTTCACGTGGCCAAGCTCCAGTCAGTGGGACGGGGATGTCTGCAGGGAAAACTGGAGAAGGAAATGGGTAATTGTGAACAAATGATACAGTCATCATGCCTCATGAGGTAGCTCTAAGTCTCTCCATAGAGAAGGACATTGAGGCACAGGGAGGTTGAGTCCTCGTCCAAGGTCTGAGAGCTCCTGAATGTGGGGCTAAGGTGTGATCCCAGGGGGTCTGTCGGACTCTGTGGTGCTGAATCATTTTCCAGATTCCTCCTCTGGGAGCTTTCATTTTTATGGAACTACCCATACCATCTTGACTAAATTCTCAGAAGGCTTTAACAAAAGCAATTTTACTAGAAGGCTCAAATATGGCAATAATCAAGCTTTGGAAAATGATGCTATGGATATCCTCAAGAAAGAATTCATTAAACGTCTGCCGGCTGGAACGTGTGAGATCATGAAGCACGATGCAGGTGTATTGAAAACATGAAGGTCATCCAATCACAACGTGTTCAATAAACTCTTAGTCTCCTTCTGAATGGCTCTGCTACACATTTACCCAGAAACTGAGAACACAAAACTTAAGGTATCAGATCCTGAAAGGAGTTCAAGTTTGTGAATCTTATAGCCAGATAAGGAAATCTTTTAGGACAAATCCTAAAAGATTTGTCATTATCAACCCGAGTGTCTGGATTTAAAGAGTCTTGTTAGACAACGTGGTCAGGTGATTGAAGCCACATGCTACAAGCCCGTTGCAGGGAAGTGTTAGAATTACAAATACAGTCCCCTCCTTATCTCTGAATCGTCATCTTTTTACAACTCCCATTTCTTTAGAACTGGCTCAGACTCCTCCGGTAGAAGACTGTTCTGTACATTGCATTTACACTTGTCTCCAGAGAGGCACGGAGCATAGACATAGTACAAAGCGCAGCTCCTGAACCCTCCCTAAATAAATATCTCTACATACAGATTTAAAAATCAAATTAAAATAGTCAAGAGTAGCCTCGAGGAAAGAGTCATAAAACACAATCAGCACCCTGAACGAGGAGTACAGGATGGGAGGAGTAAGGGGAGGGGCGATTTGGTTGTATGGAGCTGGTTCTGCCCAGCCTCAGGAGGTCAGCGATCAGGGCTGAATGGATGAGGAAGCCCCACAGGCTTATTGTCAATGACTTAGAGAGTCTGGTGCAATGGCGCATGCTCGAGGAGTCCTTCTGGAGAAAAGTGAGCAGGTGCCACTGGAACCAGTCCACACACTGGGATAGTCCATCTGCATAAACAGCTGTTTTCCGGTGAGAATGTCCTCACGCATTGAATCCGGAGAGGTGAGCTACTGTTATTGAAGATCTTTGATACCTTGTAGCTTAACTGCCTAGAAAGTTTATGTCTCACTCAAGTCATAGTCTGATTGGGTATTTGGGGAGCAGCCTCCCACGCAGTGATCCTGGGACCCACAGGTCCTTCTGCCTAGCGACACTGCCATCTTCTGGAGTCCGAGTTCTCCACTGATGGTTTCTGGAAATAATATCTATTGCATTGGCTCACACTTCATCAGCCAGGACTGTCACATGGCTCTTATAAGTGCAAGGGAACCCATGATCTGGTCTTCCTGAGTGACTTACAGGGAAGTGAAAGGGTTTACAGGACACATTGCCAGACCTATAGAGGCAAAACCCCATGTAGGTTAAACATCCAGCAACACCTGCCTCCATGAAGAAGGAGGCAGCTGTGACGGCAAGGGGTTCTCTGCTCTTCACCAAAATGAGGGCACAGGCCTTGGCCTCTGGTAGAGAGCCCTTCACAGCTCAGCTCCAACCTGCCTTTCCAGTTTCAGGTCTCAGGGCTCTCTGCCCATCCCCCACCACCCCTCCCTTATGCACTCAACCCTCAGGGCCAGAGGGGACCCCTGGCTAGTCTTTGAATGTGTCACATATCTTCACACCTTTGGGCCTTTGCAAATGTTTCCTGTCTGAAACACCCACTCTTTCCCTTCATGCAAGAGCCAGCCCAGCCATCTCTTCTCTATGAGCCCTTCCCTGAACGCCCTTCCCCAAATTAATTGCCACACTCCTCAGGTTCCCAGACCATCGGATATAGTATTGTATTATAACTTAGCATGTTGCATCTTACGCAGGTATTTCCTCCACATTTTACCACCCGGCTACGTGTCTCTCCTCTGTGCTGTCAAATGTGGGGAAAATACTGTCTGCGTTAGACCCCTGGGAGTCCTAAAGGGTATCAGTGACTAACTGAAGAGGCTCCTACCAAAGGGAAGTCAAGAATCTGTCAGAAATTTGGAATCTGGTAAAGAGGCAGAGTGTAAGAAAAATTGCAAGCTATTTGGAAATGTGTACTTGATGCATCATTCATCCCTGGAGAAATAAAAAAGCTGAAAGAAAGCACAAGAAACACATTTCAGAGGCCAAGATGATCTTGCTGTTGTGTTCTTTGCAGCCCCAAAGCTGGTTCAGGCACATGGACTAGGATAAAACCAAGCTCAGTACGACCTTCGACCTTCGACCTTCGGAGGAAACACAATCACCACATATTTGCATGGAGGAAGCCTAAAGCTTTAGAGAAATGCAGAAAAGAAGTCTGCTTATATTATCATTTCACGGCAGGGTTCTCGTAAAGGGAGGTGTGAAGCTCGGAGCTGAGTCCTGCTGAGTTTACTCTGAATCCTTCTTTCCCCACCGATGAGCTTGAATTTCCACCCTACCAGAGTCAACACAGGCAGCTATATTTCCAAAGAAACTTTTCCGTGACCCGAATGGATTGCAAGATGAAGAGGTATTTACGGCTCTAGGCTTAGTGACTGTCAGGGTAAAATGAGTTCACCTTTGATTCTGATTTTTGAGTGTCTGCCTTCCTCATTTCATGTGCTGGTGCTCATGCAAGCTTACAATCTCTTTCCTGCTCTCTCTCCTGGCTCTGATTCCTCCCTGCCTCAGGCCAGACCTTCTAAGACAAACTTTCCTAGCCATCAATGCCATGCTTCTTGCTCCCAGTCCTGTTAAAAATAGACCCTGTTTGGCTGCTCCAATCCTTAAAGAATAAGAGGTGAGGTCATTTTCTGCTCAGAGAGTGGATCCGGACTGTGAGTAATTGGCACCAGCACATTCAATAGCCAAGGAAACATGTGTAAAAGTGCCTTCTCCCCTCCTCTTAAATATCCTTTTCATACATTGATCCACACATGCTTCCATTCTCATGACTGAAGAGGCAACCCTATAATTTGTCAGCTTCATCCATTTTTTTCCCACCCCCTGGCAACGGTTTCTCTTCAGTGTCTGCCAAGATTGTCTATCGTCTTCATCAGTTTCTGCCCAAGGTGAGTGATAGAAGGATGATCTTATGGAATTAAACAGCAAAAAGCAACAAGCATGTCATTTAACAAGACTTGCAGGCATGGCTGATGGGGTTTCTCCTATAACTGCGTTTCATGTGTTTTCTGTCAATAGTTTAACGTTACTAAAATGTCAAGCTTCAGAAATGATCCCCCGACCAAAGCGGAGCCAAGGCAGAGGGATGTGTAGAAAAAGTACTGAAACGAAATGAAAGTACTGAGCCCTAGAAATAAAAAGTATCAATTAAATTTCTGACAAGTCCTTCAGTTACTGTATAACATATTAAACATAGGAGGCGTGAAACCCACAAAGCATGTTTACATCTGAGCAGGCTAGCTCTTTGCAAGTACCCGAGTGCAGCAACACAACGTCAGGGTCAAGAAGGCAGCTTCAGCTTCAGTCCCCAAATTGAGCAAATGATTATAGCTCTTCAGAGAGGAAAAAAAGGTAGATTTTTTTCATTTTCAAAAGTTTTATTGAAGCATAGTTGATTTACAATTGTTGTGATAATTTCTGCTGTACAACAAAGTGATTCAGCTACACTTTTTTCAGGTTCTTTGCCCAAAGAGATTATCACAGAATATTGGGTAGAGCTCCCTGTGCTGTACAGCAGGTCTCCATTGGCCAACCATTCCATAAAACGCATTGTGCATATTCCAACCCCAAACCCCCAGTCCATCCTTCCCCCTTACCTATCCCCTTGGGTAACCATAAGTTTGTTTTCAAAGTCTGTGAGTCTGTTTCTGTCTGCCAATATCTTTTGTATCATTTGTATTTTTAAATTTCACATCTAAGTGATACCACCTGAGGTTTATCTTTGTCTGATCACTTCACTCAGTATGATAATCTCTAGATCTTCCCATGTTGTTGCAAATGACATTTCATTTTTTCACGGCTGAGCAATATTCCATTGTATATTTGCAAACGGTAGACTTTAGAGAGATCTGGGTCTAATTCCAACTTTAACTTTGAACAAACTACTTCATTTCTTGAGACCTTAGTTTCCTCTTCTGCAAATTGAGGACACTGAATAAGATGATTTCCAAGGTCACTTCTGATTCTATCTTCTGTGCATGGCATTGTCTAGTCTGTATATCATTTTGTCTGGAAGTTCAATGCCATAGTGTTCCTGCCCCCAACTTATGGCACCAGAAAAGGGCAACAACAGGGAAATGAATTCCTTTTTGGTTTGTCTTAGTGGTTTCAGTTCTGAAAGAGTGTGTGAAGGAGTGTATATGCATCTGTCTGGGGTACATGTTTGTGTGGCATGTTATATTCAGATTCGAAAGCCTTAAAGAACCCAGGTAAAGCCAGTGTGTTTCGGAGACTAAAACCCAGCGTATTAGCCATAGAGAAGCCTAGTACTTTGCTTTCTGTCCTTTGCTTTTCATTTTCTTCAAACTACCCCTCCTCTTCTCTCACTTCACTTTTAGAACAGGGTGGCGGGGGTTACTCTTGCAGAATTGGCCACTAGCACAGAGGTTCCACTGATGCCTGTAAGGACAGCCTCAGTCTTCCTAGGGAAGTCAGGGGGAGTTAACAAAGGAATGAGGATTCGGAAGATGTGGTATATATACACAATGGAATACTACTCAGCCATAAAAAAGAATGACATAATGCCATTTGCAGCAACATGGATGGAACTAGAGAATCTCATACTGAGTGAAATGAGCCAGAAAGATAAAGACAAATACCATATGATATCACTCATAACTGGAATCTAATAGCCAGCACAAATGAACATCTCCTTAGAAAAGAAAATCATGGACTTGGAGAAGAGACTTGTGGCTGCCTGATGGGAGGGGGAGGGAGTGGGAGGGATCGGGAGCTTGGGCTTATCAGACACAACTTAGAATAGATTTACAAGGAGATCCTGCTGAATAGCATTGAGAACTTTGTCTAGATACTCATGTTGCAACAGAACAAAGGGTGGGGGAAAAAATGTAATTGTAATGTATACATGTAAGGATGACTTGATCCCCTTGCTGTACAGTGGGGAAAAACAAAACAAAACAAAAAAAAAAAAAACAAGACAAAACAAAGGAATGAGAGCGTCCCAGACTGGAGATGAAGCTTTCCTGGACCAGAGGCAGCTAATGATGCCACCAAAACAATGAGGGAGCAGTTTGAATTCTCAAATCAGCAGACTTTGTGTAGCTTCTGAAGTATCCTAAGCAAGACTCTTTAATGCTGACTCCTCATTCTTGAGTTTGGAAGTATTTTGGTGTTTGCTATCTAAAAACAAAACTCAAGTTCCCATCATGGTGCAGCAGAAACGAATCCAACTAGGAACCATGAGGTTGCGGGTTTGATCCCTAGCCTCGCTGAGTGGGTTAAGGATCTAGCATTGCCATGAGCTGTGGTGTTGGTCGCAGATGAGGCTCAGATCTGGCGTTGCTGTGGCTGTGGCATAGGCTGGCAGCTGTAGCTCCAATTAGACCCCTCGCCTGGGAACCTCCATATGTTGTAGGTACTGCCCTAAAAAAAAAAAAAAATAATAATAATTTAAAAAATAAAACCAAAAAATCACTTTTTCTTTGAACATATGCTTCGGCCAAGTTTAGTCTTCCTCAACCTGGTTATCTGAACCTAGCTGTGCCATAAATTTCCCTCTATGCCTGTTCCAAATAACAGACAGTATTTTCCTTTGTCTTACTTTTGTAAAAAAGAGACAACTATTTAAAACATTCAAAACAGGAATTAAAAAAAAAAAAATTCCGTGGTGCAGATTCAACTTGCAATTCAAATGCTGCGAATTATTTCCTTGATGCTCCCGGACCTGGAGAGGTGATCCACTGACCTTTAGCTGATTTTCCTGTGTGTGTCCAGCAGGGTGCTGTTA
This sequence comes from Phacochoerus africanus, assembly GCF_016906955.1. NCBI lineage: Eukaryota > Metazoa > Chordata > Mammalia > Artiodactyla > Suidae > Phacochoerus > Phacochoerus africanus. The sequence goes on from NC_062555.1 coordinate 61,486,027, forward strand.
AAGACTGGGAAACTCGTCCTAACCTGATGCCGGGGCTGGAAGTGAGGCCTGGCTGGGGACCTGGTACGGGGCTCATTAGAAGTCTCCTTGCCTGCAGTACTGAGGGCTCCTGGAAGCAAACCCAGCCTCAGAAAAAAGGCAACCGGATCCACGGACTTAGCCCAGTAACAAAGCCTTACTTACCAGTTGGAACAGGAGATTCTGCATCTGTTGCTTCGCTTTTTTTCTTGGCCGCTTTCCAAAAAGCTCACATACTATGAAAAATGTTTCCCTAAATAAGGGCTGTGTTCCTAAAAAACTCTCCCGAGACATTGGAGGCACAAGGAACAGGACTCAGGGGCCCCAATGCAACCCGATGACGGTCAGCGGACATTCTTTGGGGAGGGCAGACGTGATGGGGATGGTGTGTGTGTGTGTCTGTGTGTGTCTGTGTGTGACAGTGTCCAGAGCAGAAGTAGCAGTGTCCGTGGAAATGCTTCATGGAGGCAGCGTGGGAACCTACAGAGGAGAATGCATTTCTCTCCAATAGGCATTAGGGTGTCAGCACAGGCTGGATACCACAAGAGAGAAACATTAATGAATCCCATGGATACCTCCTGAGGCCCCCAGAAATATCTGGGGCCCAGGGGCATGAATGCAGAGAGCAGACGAGGCCAAGAAGCAGCCAAAAGATTAGTGACACAAGATGAAATTTTAGTTTGCCCTCCTGGAGTTCATAATCTACTCGGAAAGACAAGGCTGCATTGTGAGAGTATATTTGAAAGTACATGTGCCTTAATCACAGCGGAACCTGATATGGCCTTAAAGAGAGTGGGGATTGAGTAGGTAGAGAAACTTCTAGAAGTGCTGAGAGCTGCGGGCCGGCAACAAAGTCTTCTTACAAGTGCACAGAGCCTGTGCCACATGCATGGAGCAGGCTAGGAATTTCCTGCGTTGGTGGTTAAATCCTCACCACAGTGTGTAAGGAAACTTTTACTCTCTGCAGAGGTGAGAAATGGAGGCTCAGCTAGATTGAGTGATGGGCGCATGGCCCACATTCCAGAGTGAGTGAGAAGAGAGCCGAGTCAAGGGCTGATCCAGCTGCTCCCTAAGAACAGTGGGACAGGAAGGTGGTACAGCAGGCAGGAAACCTCTAGAGCTAAGCCAGGGGGTTTGTGTGCAAGTTCTGTAGGTAAGGGGCCCTGACTGGCGCTGTTTCCGGAGAAGAGGCCACGATATTCGCTGTGGTTGAGCAAATTAACCAGGAGGTAAGATGGGAGGGGCATGAAATAAAGGCAGTCTGCTCGAGGGGGCAGCTAGTGACCCAGGCCTTGTGGAATAAAGAGGAATGGGGAATCGAACACCCTTTGAATGGAAGAAGCTTCAGGTCTTGGTGGCTTGTGCTTAATAAGGTCCAGGAACCCTACTGTGTCGTCATGGAAGGCCCTCCCAGGAAATGCTGCTTCCCGTTTGCTGGGCCAGCCCCAGAGGCCAGAGCTCCCCAAACTCCCCAAACTCCCCAAACTGGAATGGAAATCCAAGCTCACTTACAGATTGTGGGAAAGGGCCCAGAGTGGGCACTGGGCAGAATTAGAAAGGCTCCCTGGGAAGCTAGAGTCCTTGTTCAGTCCACTCTAGCGTGTGGGAAAACTAGAGACATCTATGGGCTGGAGCCTGGGCTCCACAAAGTGCAGGCAGCACTGAGATGAAGTCGGAAATGTCACTTGTCCTTCTTCCAAGCAAGGAGAACAAGAGACACAATCAGCCACTAGTCTCTTGGAATTATGGCTTTAACTGAGCGGTGTTTTAGTGTAGCCTCAATCTTTGAAAGTGGTTAGGCTCTGTCTTAGATGGGTGATATCTGTCAGTTGGAATAATCAATAAGTTGCAATGCCCTAATTCTCATCCTGGATTAGTGCTAGTGCATGCCTCTGTGTGTGTGTGTGTGTGTGTGTGTGTGTGTGTGTGTTTTCATAAAATTGTCTCATGTTAAAATGTACCATTAATTTATTTTCCAGTGTCTAGGTTAGAATATAACTATGTGATATATATCAAATGAACCTCATGGCTACAGTCCAAATGTAACAAATGAATCATTTAAAACCATCCGCATATTGGTGATGCCAAATTTTTCATTTTCTCCCATTTTATAAGTGCATCATATCTCAGCTCCAAATCAATCTATTAACCTTGAAAACATTTTGAGCTGGAATGAAGGTTAGCAGTGAACTTTGCAACCTTCCATGTGATATTAGTCATCTTTAGCAATTATTATTGGCTTTGAGTAATGAGGAGTCAGTTGAGACAGGAATAGTAACGTGGCGGTTACCAATAAACTCGACTTCAGAGGCCACAGGGAAAATGAAAGGCATGCAGAATCAGGCTTTTTTAAACCTCCAACTTTTTTTCCACCAAGCTCCTACCTTTTAAAAACACATTTGAACATTTTGGCAGCTATTCTGATGAATTACACATAGAATACTCCAGTAAAATATTTGTTAGGAGATAAGGAATTCTGTTCAGTGGATCTGAAAGGCAACTGAAGAGTAAAAAAATAAATAAATAAATAAATAATAATAATAATAATAATGTGTCTGCCCCCTAAACCTCCACTGGGATGAGTCTGATGGATTTCCCAGGTGCCAGGACCAGAGGCTGCAATAAGATGGGAGAAGCAATGCAGGTAGAAGTTTAGCAGCATTATTTTTAAAATTAAAGTCCAAATAAATGTCTCAGCTAAAAACGCCTTAGGAATACATAAATATATTATCCTCTGGATGAATTTTATATTGCATGATATTGATTTTAACACAATATAAAATATAATAAAGATACTTGGGGGTTCATAACATGAAAGAACAGGTAATGACTTGTCCATATGGGACACATGAAAATACTTCTCTTAAATTCTTCTGCCATGTTTTATGGATATTCAACTTCCATGCCACGGACAGTATGGAAACTTGGTACCATAAGTGGGACATTTTTCATCTCAATTATTTGTTGGACAGGAAATAAAATAGTGTTGTCTTTACTGCAAAAGAACCTAACTTCACGGAATTTGAAAATACCTGTAGTTGTATTATTTTATCAATTTAGAAATATTTCACATAGGAATGTGCATTTCATCCGCAGTCCTTAAAATGTTTATGGTTGTCTAATATTACCAAAGAAAAGAAACACTAGATTTACTTCTAAAGCCAAATGTCTTCTGCTTCCATAATTGAATTGGATTTTTAAGAAGTTGGTTTCCTAGGAGTTCCCATAGTGGCTCAGTGGTAATGAACCCAACAAGTATCCATGAGGACGTGGGTTCAATCCCTGGCCTCTCTCAGTGGGTTAAGGATCAGGTGCTGCTGTGAGCCGCGGTGTAGGATGCAGATGCAGCTCAGATCTGGTATTGCCGGGTCTGTGGCATAGGCTGATTCGACCCCTCGTCTGGGAACTTCCATATTCTGCACACGTGTGGCCCTGGTAAGATGAAAAAAAAAAAAGTTGGTTTCCTAGTATCTTAGCTTATGTGTGTTTTTGTTTGTTTGTTTTTTGCTTTTTTAGGGCCGCACCTGCAGCATATGGAGGTTCCCAGGCTAGGGGTCGAATCGGATCTACAGCTGCCAGCCTATGCCAAAGCCACAGCAATGCCAGATCCAAGCTGCATCTGTGACCTACACCATAGCTCGCAGCAATGCCGGATCCTTAACCCACTGAGCAAAGCCAGGAATTGAACCTGCAACCTCATGGTTCCTAATTGAATTTGCTTCTGCTGAGCCACGACAGGAACTCCAGCTTACGTTATTTTAAAGGAGAAATACATTAATTTCCATTAGTTTTTAAATAATATAGAAGATAGTCCAACTATAAATTGTGAAATCTAGATTCTTGGGACTGGAGATGAACTACCTCTGGCCAAATAATGGATAACAGAAAGTTATTACTTTCAGCAAATGCACTCAGTGACTTTTCCAGAGAAAGAAAGAAATTAGCGAAGACCTGCTGACCCTAAAAATTCTTCCAAGTGACCTAGAACCATAAGAATTTATCCAATAGAGTTGGGAGAGTTCCAGTTATATTGGAATCCGAAATTTTGGAACCAAATTACTTGCAAGTTGTTCCCTTTTGTTGTCTTTTGGTTGTTCTAACTCCTGCACTGTATCAGCTGGAGAAGGTTCTGAGCAGCTACAGGAAAAAGATTGGGGTGGGGTTGGGGGGCGGCATCTGACGTACTTGCCACGTACCCCACTCAGCATTTAATACATCCTTAGCTGAATGTTAGTAGGCAACTTCCTGATGAACTAAAAATCCCCAGTCCAGTGGAACTCCTCAGAAAATGGAAGGAATCTCCATACCCAGGAAAGACCCAAAATGAAAATCTTGGGAGGGGATTTCAGGAATACGCAGTGGATCTAAGCCACTGAGGCCACAAAATACATTGATTTCTTGTCTCAGGAAAGGATCCAGAGTCGAGGGCAACTATCAGAATTTGCAAATAGTAAACAAGGATGGATTCATTCTGGGGTACACTCGTGGAGGACTTGAGCTGATATGGGTTTATCCCCCGATGCTCAGAGACAGCAATGGGGGATTAAATCACAAACTTGTCTGGAGGGGAGAACATGTTTAAAGAGAGCTATTAGAATTTACTCTTGGTCTTCCTTTGTGGCCGTGTACATGTTTTGTTTCACCTCTTCGGTTGTTTGGAAATGTTTTGGTTTAACTGGGGAATACTTTATTAATGGCGGTTCATCTCGTGGCTCTCCTAATGACTTGGCCTAAGAACAAAATTAAACTTCCCGAATTTGATTTCTCTAAAACATATCCACCAAACGCAATTGCCCTTTCTGTCAAATAAGCCCTTACTGGTTTGGAAGTCTGAAGTGATTTTTTTTCCTCTCTCATTATGGTTGTTCCAAGACTCTTGACATTCTCTAAATCATCTTTCGCGGAGTACAAGAGGTCCATGAGGAAGTCAAGATCGATGACAGACTTCATCTCCCTTGAATTTTAATGCAAATGTCTGCTCCCCTAATCAAACAAAGGTTAAAAAAGGAAATCAAATTAGCTTATTACAAAAGCCAGCATAACTGAACTGACAAGAAAAATGCTTTCTGCATGAAAAGCCCTTAATCAATACCTTAAATAAGAATGTCACTGGAAAGAAGGGGTCATATGTGGTCAGTCATAATCTGCAAATCAATACGCCCTTTTTAATAAATATTTGACCACAGCAGCTCTATAGGCATTGCCCATAAGTGTTTCTTTCTTTACACCAAAAAGAAACCAAATTACGGCATAAATGTAATGTTCAGGGCACAACCTAACCTGTGAGAGAATTCAAGGTTAAGGCTATTTCACCTTTTCATCATTGGCTATTAAATGTGGGAGAGATTCTCCTTAGGACCTTGTCTCAGATCCCAGTCGCCCAGGTAATTTAGCTGTTCAAAAGTAAAATGATGTCAGAATATAGATTACCTATTAGAGCTGGGTCTAGGTGCAATTTTCCTCTCCAAGACTTAGTTTGGCTATCTGAAACTGTTTAATCAAATATTATACGTGCAGTAGAGCTTCAACTTTGTTTTTAACTCAAGTCTGCAAGAATACAGTCATGTGGCAGACAAGTTTTTATAAGCAAGCATTCTTTCATTGTAGTGCATCAAAACCATAATCAACGAATAGCTACTGAGCACTTTCTGGAGGCAGCAGGACCATATGAATTGGTAAGTCGTTAACATTGCTACCTCTGTGACCTGGGATCTTCCTCTTCTTGGGGAGGTGACCTTGGGCATGAAAGTATGAATATGAATGGTGTCTACTTCAAAGGCCATTGGAAGATTTAAGGACCTAATGTATATAAAGATGTTAGCATAGGGCGTGGCCCATTGTCAATGATAAATAGGAACTCCTTAACTATTAGTGAATCATGATAGTGGGCGTACAAAGCAACACAATTCAACACACAGTTCTGGTTTGAGCAGCTCAACGTCACTCAGAATTTAATAAAATATGCCTATCAGGACATAGGAGATACTAAACCACAGTCTATAATTTTACAGTATGTGTTTGACTTGCTTTCTTTCTCTTTTGCCATCAAATGAGATCATGGAAGTTTTTTTTTTTTTTAATTTTCCTTATAATAATTTTAATCATTTAGAAATTTTCAAAGTACCTTACTAAAGAGTCCAAATAACCAAAGAAAGCAGAGAGAATAGTCACTGTTCTGAAGATTCGTTCCCTCACCTCTCTTGAGATAAAATTTTTTTATTCTTCCATAGGAATTTCTTTCTGAAAGAACTTTTATGAAGCATTTTCCTTCAAAAAGCCTTGGCTTGCATAGCCTTAATCTGCATGATCACTGAAGATACAAAATTTATTTCCTCCTCCACTTGAAATTACATATACTAGTCTCATCTTTCTGAGATAATTTTCAAGTGGTTTCTGCAGAAAATAGGAGTTCTTGCTCTAGGTATCAATGGATGGGACAGAGAAAGCTCAGGGCAAATTTATACATCAAAAGCCCACCACCCGGCCTTGCCAGGAAGCCTCTTACTGCTGGTGTTACTGCTCATTCATTTAATTATCCTTAGGTGACCATGTCAAGATTTCTAGACAGTATCTGTGGGAGCGAAGTGCTTTGAATGTTTGAGCTATATTAGTTAATGTAAAACCAGTGTCCTTGAGTATCAGAGAGAGTGAATTATAAAATATGTTAATTAAAATACAATGGTTTTGAATGGAACTCCTTCTCGATCTCTTCAGGTACCTAATTTAGGGCCATGCATATATTGGTACTAGGGCTTTTAAAATGAAGAAAATTGATGATGGTGACAAGCGCACAGGCAATAATTTCTAGTTTACAAAGTGTTCTCTTTAACCATTTTCACAATTATCTGATTTAGCTCTCACAGCTAACCTGTAGGACAGGTATACTTTTTTTTTCCCATCTTACAGAAAGAGGAAAATGGATCTATGTAAGTTGAAGCATGTGTCTCAAGTTATACAGCTAGAAAATGATCGGAACAATGTTTTAACTTCGGCCCCTTAGTTCCAAATAGTTCATTCTTCCCCATTATATAACATTGATGAAAATTTCCCAATTTAAAAAAAAATTTGACAAGGCTGAACATCTCAAAGGCCAAAGGTAGAAATGATGGATGCAGTTGCGTGCTTATGATTTTTGAGTGACAGTATCTCAATCTTGCACGTACTCTGTGGTTTTGAGGTAAAATCCTTGCTTCACTGTATCGGCATTTGAGGCCCATGGAGTTACATACAGATGTTCTATTTCTACTTTGAAACTGTAGGGATTGGGACTGTGAAGAGAAACATTTACATTGCTCAGAAGCAAACTCACTTGTCATAAAGTATTTTGGAGAAGTCATGATGTGCAGGACTTCAGCATATCCAATTGTCTTGTAAATTTAAGATGCTCCACAGTAATGAAGGGTGACCTATTGAGGCTGACAGATTAGATATAAAGTAATTAGATTTGTTCCAGAGCTTATCTACTTCTGAGCAACAATTGCAAGCTTAGTCCCATCTGGGATGAGTCCTATTTGCTGTCTGGACTTGAATTTTGATAAGTCAAGGTCGTTGTACTCAGCCAGTGTTCTTTAAAACACATACACCTTCCAGAAGGGTGCTGCTTTCTTTAACACAGGGCATGACAATTAAATTATTGTTATTTGGGGTTCTTGTTAGGAGATGCCAGAGAGAAGGCAGGCACCTATTCTTGGATTTGGCTATAGAAATGAAGCTGTTCTGAGGTCAGAGGCAGACGTACACAATGCTTCAAATATCTTGGTGCTGAGTGTCATGCCCAGAGAGGAGAAAGAAAATAAGGGAGCTGAATTCTATCTGGGCTAGGGGCTTCCAGACAATGCAGAGAAGGTATGCATATGAATGGTGGAATTAGTCTTGGCGTAAGTGGAAGGAATCCATCAATCAATAAACCATAAATAGCTGTTGACTCCCTTGTAGGTAGTCAAGGACACCATGAACATAAATAACATCATGTTCAAGACTATAGGAGGTACACGTGGTAAGACAAAAGCTCCTACCTTCAAGGAATGTATGATCTGATGAGAACATTTCAAAATATTAGGGAGCAATCAAGGATAGGTCCACAATCAATGGTGTTTGAACCCTTGCTTTAGGAACTCAAGGGAGAGAAAGAGCAATCTTAGAGGGGGAAACTCAGGCAAACATTTATTGAACTCAGTTGGGTGGCATGCGGATAGAAGGAAGATATAAAAGGTAGTCCTAGGGAGGAAATTCACCATGGAGGGAAAATTATATGAGCTGGGTCTGGCGGATTAGAGATGAAAAGGTTCAGAGAGAAATAAAAGTCTGGGATATTAGATGAAACCCATTCGTGGAAATGAGGGGCTGAGATCCGTAGTTCATTATGTAGACGACAAAGTGTCACCAGCCAGTTTTGCAGGGCAGGGGTCTGACTAAGGGGATGCACGAAAATGGCTAAGCTGGTGGTAACTAGTATGAGAATGGGTGGGTGTGGGACCAGAGACTGGAGGGAAGGAAGCCTGCTGGGAGGTGCAGCAACCACTCAAGACCGTTTTGCTTCATTCCCATCAATGAAGCTTGAGATTAATACATACCCAAGGGTTCTCAGCACAAGGGTAAAAGACAAAACCATTGAGAAACTTGGAGAGTTTCTCATGGTGGCTGGGCCCTCATGTGGGAAGACGAGCAGTGTGTAAGTGGTGGCCTGGAGTGGGAGAGATGATTGTGGACTAAGAAAGGGCGAGGGATGAGAGCAAATTCCTAGCTGTACCCTCTTTTCTTCTCAAGAGAGGCTCCTGTCACCCCACTGGCTATCATGAGGCAAGAAAGCCAGCCTGAAGCTGCAAGATTAGATTACCCCAGGGCAGCTCAGGAGCTCAGTGGGGCTAGGAGGTCAGTAATTGGGTATAGGAGGTTGGCAGAGCTGGAACTTTCCATACCTCCCCCAAGGGCAAGGCCATTATCACAGAGTGATGAAGACAGATGACACATTATTCTGGATCCTCACTGCAGTGGTGATGACGCAAATGTACATGTGATTAAAAACAATGACACTGAACCACACAGACTCTGTACCTATGTCTGTTTCCTGTTTTTTGGTTGTTGTTGTTGGTATTTTCCCTGAGCTACCTAAGATATAACCAATGGGTAAGACTGAGTGAAAGGTACGCAGGACCCCTCAATACTGTCTGTGCAACTTCCTATGAATCTATAATTATTTCAAAATAAAAATCCAGATTACAATTCTGTTAGCTCTCTGACCTGAGCCTCTTCCTCACGGGACACAGACGAGATCCAAGGTCTTCCTCTCCTTATCCAGATAGATGTTACTAGCTGAAGCAATTGTTAGTCCCGAAAAAAGACAGTCATAGAGGGGAAATGGTTAGGGATGGGAGGAGTACAACCTAAATGGCACACAGACAACCAATGCGTGGGACTCACCCAGAGGAAGCAGAACCGTGTGTGAAACAGACCAAGAATGCAAAAAAAAGGCACAATTGATATCCCTAATTAATTAATACAGGAGAGAACTGAACAAGCAGTTACAAAGAAGATGCCGTCTGAGGACTTCTTATGTGGCTTAGCAGGTTAAGGATCTGGTGTTGCCACTGCAGCAGCTTGGGTTGAGGCTGTGATGCGGGTTCGATCCCTGGCCCAGGAACTTCCCCATGCCTTGGGCATGGCCAAAAAACCTCTGAAATCCAAAACCAAAAACCCTTACAGAGATTCCAGCAATGTCTTCTCAAATGATGTGTTTCCTGTTCTCGGGGGTATTGTGGGAGGGCATGTGTGCAGAGGGGTGGGCAGTGCTGGTGGAAAGGGGGGTGTTCAGGCAGAGGGGAAGTTCTGGTTCAGTTCAGTGTAACAAGCATGAGGGGCACATTACACACAGGGCACCGTTGCAGGCACGACACTATTACCCTGGCTTGGAGGAGTTCTGATTTCTAGCCTCTCTTCCTGGTTTGGAGTTCTGCCTATATTTTCCTACACTAGGCAGTGATACCACTAGCATCACCCTTAGCATTTAAGCTGTAATCCTTGAGCTTCCGGTGTCTTCTTTCCTTGGGCTCACCCAGCATTGAGGAACCGTTCCGCTGAGGAAGGGGCCCAGAGTCAAATGCATTGTGGGGGACGGGCCAGAACGTGCCAGGGATGGTCCTGGGTGACCCAGAGCACACACTTGCCCCAAAGTCTGCTTCTGGTCGGCAGATGTCCGTACTTTTCCTCGAGCTGGGGTTACTTGCCCCAGCAGGCTTCTGCAATTCTCTCCAGGAGCAGTGCGAACACCTAGCCATCGCCCGTCTGCAAGCTCTGCAGAGCTGCGTAAGGAAACAAAGGTGCTTTGTCTGTGCAGCCTCAGCGGTTCCTTTCCCAGGTGAAGCCCGGGATCCCTGCTGGGGCTCCAAGGGGATTTGAGCTGGAGCCAGCAGTCAGCTTGCAGATTCCTGGGGACTGGGTGGGGGTTCAAGGTCACACGTGAACCTCACCTCCACCCTCCTCCTCAATTCCTTTCCCAAGAAAGCCTCATGAAGAGCCCCGGGCTGAGCTTCCAGAAATAGGGATTAAGGGCCACTTGAGCCCCCTCTGTCCTGGTCTCCAGGCCCGGCTAAGGGAGCATCTGAAGGCTCTTAGGCTCATGATGCTAGTCTTTCCCTCGGCGTGTTGGACGGGCCCCGGGTGTGGTTTGTGGGAGGCCTGATTTCCATCCGCACATGGTTTTGTCCACTCTCGCACCAGGGCGAGCAGGAATCCTCCTCGCACCATGCATTATATAGTGTTACGCACAACAGGAACACATTTTTTATGGTGTTGGAAAAAATACAAAGGGTGGTTGTGCTGCTTTATTCAGCAGGAGAGAACTAAATCAATATGTCGAAATTTTTTTTTTCAGTGAACCATTCCCATGATCTATTTTTCTGACTGCAAAACATCAAACATTGTTAAGGAATTATAAATAGCACGTGAATCAATCTGCGGCCTTGCCTTACACAGGCTCTTTAAATCCCAGTCATGATTTAATATGTGAACAGACCCAGTGCACCTGTCTCAGTGAAATGCAGTGGGTCTCCCGCTGAGTGGTGAGTGATTCCTTCCCTTGTTCCAACTGGGCTCCGCTTTCTTTTTTTTCCTCTGTGTTACGGATCCTCATGTCTTTCCAGTAGCTTATGTTTATCTTGTGCATTAGATATGCCTCCAGTGATTTTCTTTCTGCTTTATTTCGCTGGGGCGGTATCTGGAAATGTGATCAGGCAAAGGGTGTAGGGCCGCACAGAAGTGTCCTGTTTTCCAACCGAGCTAAGGGTTGGCGGGATCTCAGGGGCTTCCTCCGTGAATAAAACACTGAGCTAGTTTTGCCACTAAAGCATAATCCAGGAGTGAATGTATAATGGAGAAATAATTTGTACTGGGTGAATAAATGATATGGTAACATCTTCTCTCTTTCACGGTCTTTGTGATAAAAGGCAGAATGCGGGGTTTGGGGGGGGGGGCGGATTTCTTGTAAAAGCAAGCCCGAAACCTCCTACTTGGCTCCCTGGGTGGGCTGATGTGGGAGGCAGAAGCTTGCCAGTCGGTTTAGGTTCTGCTCTTTGGAATCGGTTTGGAAACCATCTCAACTAAATCAACCGAGATGAGCTTGGTTAGGGAAATGATTCACCTGTACACAAAATACCCAAGCCCCGGCTGAATATAGCCTATGCTTAGATTACCAAATGATGTTGGCTTGAACTCCTGCTGATACATGAAGAACCTTCACCTCCCAGGTCAGAGCCGCCCTGGAGGCCACGGGCTGTATGCTCTCCATGAGTCCTTGTGTTCTTAGGGAGCCTTTTCTTGAAGAGTCAGTGTATCATCATCTCTCCTGCTCCCAGCCATTGCTCTGGGCACTGATTCTTCATGGTCCCCCCCTGTGTCAGCTCCGCTGTGGCTCCAGAATGTGTCCCTTCCACAGGGAGACCGTTGATGCTCAGCTGTCATGAGGCAGGGAGAAGAAGAAACATTCTGCCTGCAGCCCAGTCCAAGTTCCGCTTCCCAGCCCTTGGTTCCTGCTCCAGAACTGACTCCTTTTTTTCAGCAATGACTCAGGAAAAATATCCACTTCCCTCAGAGGGAGCCACTCCTACACACAGGTGTGTAACGGCTTGCTATCAGCCTATTCTGGGTTATCTATTCATTAGAAACGGCATTTAGGACAGTTGATACCAAGTTCAAGTTGGGCTCTGCCAAGTCCATGCCGGGTGGTTTGCACAGACTCAGTTCCGGGAGGCAGAGTATCCTGGTAAGAAACAGAGTTTCTATCTTTTGCTTGGTCTCCAGCCCAGACATTCCACAATTTCCAGGGTCGGTGGGTGAGGTCATTTTAGCACAAAGCACTTCAAGCCTCCCAATCACTTAGCTATACAGCTGCATATCTAGCTATACAGAGCACCAGCGGCAATGTGCCCACAGCCCGAGGAAGTTCCGTGGAGCCGAGAGACGTTGCCTGGGCCCTTTGCTCCCTACTCCCCACTCCACCAAATAAAACCAGATGGTGATCATTTACTATACAACTATATCATAAAATTCATTGACTTATTAAAAAAAGAAATCCTTAAATGGCTTTGGCTCAGTTACATCTAGCTATGTTTCAATTCTTCAAACGAATTATCTTCTCAATGTTATTCATGTCAATAATTACATCTAAGTACAAGGAAAAATAAGAGTGTACCTTCTTTCGGATCCAGAAAAATTCAAGGAATACTTAGAGATTTTTTTCCCAAAAGAAGGGTCAAGGGTCAGTCTTTAAAATGTGAATGCACATCTCCAAATTCTTTATAGATAGAAATTCTTTGTCGCTAAAGAATGGTTCCTTTTCCCAGGTTCTAACTACCAAGGTCCAAAACAAATACATTACAAATTTGATAAATTGCTATGTGATAAACTTCATAAAAGGAAAAAAAATTCTGTGTGGGTTATTAAGCCCTTGTTTTCTACTTGGGTAACTTGAATATTAATTAAAAGAGAGAGAATCAGAGCCAAGGGGTTAGGGTAAGGGATCAGTTGGGAGGAAAACCTAAATGGAAATTGAGCACCCGTTGTAGTCAGTTCTGTGCTAGGTAATTTACACAGGAATTAAAAATACATATTTATTTATTTATTTTTACGGCCACACCCACGACATATGGAAGTCCCCAGGCCAGGGACTGAATCCGAGCTGCAGCTGTGACCTACACCACAGCTGCAGCATTGCTGGATCCTTTAGCTCACTGTGCTGGGCCAGGGATCAAACCTGTGCCTCTGCAGTGACCAGAGCTGCTATGCTACAGTGGGAGCTCCTACACATGATATTTTATTCTTCTCTTCAACCATCCGGTAATGGCCAATAAGTTGGCCATTATTATAGCCACTTGATGGATGAGAATAAAATATAAGCTCAGGGATGTGAAATATCTTGTACACGGTTGCATAATTTGTTTATAAGTGTGGAGCGTGGATTCCAAGCCCCTCTTCTTTCCGTGGCCATATTATATTTCTTTCTTTCTTTATATGTTTATTTACTTATTTTTGCTTTTTTAGGGCTGCACCTGTGGCATATGGAAGCTCCCAGGCTAGGGGTCGATTTGGAGCTGCAGCTGCCAGCCTATGCCACAGCCATAGCAGCACAGGATCTGAGCTGTGTCTGCAAACTATACCACAGCTCACAGCAACACCAGATCCTTAACCCACTGAGCAAGGCCAGGGATCAGGGATCGTACCTGTATCCTCGTAGATACTAGTTGGATTCGTTTCAGATGCACCACAGTGGGAACTCTCTCCATGACCACTTTAAACTTAGAGAGTATGTTCATCAAGCTGTGGAAAGCCTGGTGGGATTCCCTTCTCCATCCTGAATCTTTGCATACACTTTGTTGGACAAAACAAATGTGACCCTGAACCTTGGCCAATTAAGACTTGTAATTTATTCATTTGCTTATTAGGACATGCCAGACACAGTGGGGAGGGCAGGCGTGGAAGCCAGGGTCGTGGATGAGGTCATTTTAGCACAAAGCACTTCAACCCTCCTGAAATCACACCAATCCCACCTCCACACCAGCACCCTGAGGAGAGACAGGGTTGCAGCCTTAGGTCATTTGGGGCATTAAGAAACCTTGAACTTGAAATAGACTCACTCCTGTGATTATTTGCTATTTTCCACATTCTTCCCATGGTCTGTAACTCTGTGTAACTGACTGTGAATTTTTAATTGTAGGAAGGTAACTTCTTAGTCAGGATAAAACAGTCACGGGTAAAAGTAAGTGGAGGAAGAGATTTATGATGCTTTTAGGAAACTTACAGGAAAATCCCCTAAAAAGTCACCATTTGTTATTCTTTGTATTGACTTGTTAAAAGGGAATCTCATTACCTTTGTTTTATCTGGTGTGTTTATGGAAAATGTTTATTTATTAATGAATTTTCCTAAAGCAAATGTAAGGGCCTGCTCATAATCACTTAGCTATACAGCTGCATATATTTATTGCCAGTCTTTAGAGACTGTTCAGAAATGGAGAGTTCCAGGAAAGCAACCCAAAAGCATTCAACTCCTTAAAATGTATCATTCTATGAATCATTTATTTAAAGGATGAGAAAGCAAATATATTTTGAAGTTCGTGATCAAAAATAATCCTTCTCAGCATCCTTCCCAGAATTGTCCAGAACAAAGATCTTTTCCTTCCAAGAGAAGCCTGTGGCTCTGAGGCCCTTGTACAACAAGTGTCTGGGTGTGCTCTGCATCAGCCGGGTCACATGGGAAGGCGGAGGAAGCCCGTTCCATCACCTCCTTCTTGGATCTTTGCACTTCCTGCTGCTCCCACCTTTGTAAGTGTTGCTGGGCATCACAGAGTGCATAAGTGACACCTGAAGGAGCAGGTGGCACCATCTGTGAAACCCCATCACAAAAGTAGAGATGTGACCACATGGGGGAGGTCATCCCCAGCCATTTCTACAGATCTGGAAACCGAGGCCCAGAAAACGTCACTGCCTTGTCCAAGTCACCTGATGGTTACCAGAAAAGCTGAGACCCTCAACCTGGGGCTTTTCACCATTCCGTACTCAGCTAGGGGATTTCAGGGATTTCATCCAATGTAAACTTCCATCCCCTGACGTCTACACGTAAAAGAGAAGCCACCCCACGTGGGGTCTGAAAGTCTGAGAGCACGCCAGGCGCCCCTGGGGTGCATCCGTAGCACTTGTGAGGAATCCCTGGACGTGAAGAAGGGAAATAGATCCACAAAGAGGAAACCCGCAGTGCGCATCTGCCCTGCAGCGAGGGCCCTGCGACGAAGCTGCGGCAGTGTTTCTTGCCTTCTAATGACAGGTGCAGGACTTCTGTTCTGGTGCCCACAGTGGCCCTTGGGCCCCGCTTTAATTACCAGCAACACCCGCACAAAGAGAAGGCTGTGTTTTCCGGTGCTGGGGTCTGACCGCAGGCCTGGCATGCACCAAGCTGTGATCTTTCTGCTCGTGGTTTCTCTTATTATTTTTTTGTTTTGTTTTGTTTTGTTTATTCTTTAGGCTGGAGCCAACACGGATATTCCTATGAGCTTCCGTGTTTCTACACATGTACGCATTCCTGACACTCTACTCCTTTTCTTCCCTTTATAAATCCTGATAAGATCGCATTTAACTTACCCAGGATTGACCTCTTACTGCCTTGGAGGCTAAGGAAGGCTGAAGAGGAGACACAGCAAAATGGGATCCTTGGGCTGAATTTGACTGGCAGACATATTTCTGTGGGCTTGAAGAGCTTTTAAAATATTTTGAGATAACACTTAAAATTTGATGGTCTCGCATGAGAACCTGAATTTGGGGTGTGTCTCTCTTTTTTTTTTAGGGCTGCCCCTGTAGCATATGGAGGTTCCCAGGCTAGGGGTTGAATTGGAGCTGCAGCTGCCGGTCTACACCATAGCCACAACAAGCCAGATCCAGGCTGCATCTGTGACCTACACTGCAGCTCACGGCAATGCTAGATCTCCAACCCACTGTGCGAGGCCAGGGATCGAACCCGCATCCTTGTGGATACTTGTTGGATTTGTTTCTGCTGAGCCACGACGGAAGCTCTGAGATCATATTTTATTCCAGGTTGGATGCAAACCCCTGAAGGATTTGATAGGGGAAAATAATGCTACCTCTTTCAAGTAACTACTTCTGAATGTGTCAAGTTTCCGTTTCCAAACAGGGCAATTAACTCTGCATCTAAAGGGGTAGGCACTCCTGAAGAGGCTTCAGTTTGGCTAAAAGAAATGGCACATTCTGTGTGAAAGCGCATTGGTTTCCTGGCGCCATCATAGCAGATGACCACAGGTTGGGTGGCTTTAAACAACAGAAAGGAGTGATCACAGTTCTGGAGGCTTCGAAGTTCAACACCTGCTTCACAGGCCTTGAACCAAGGGGCCCTGGGGAGAATCTGTTCCCTGCCTCTTCCAGCTTCTGGCAGCCCCGGCTGGGCCTTGGCTTGCGCCACAGAAGCAGCCCTGGAGACAAATGTTTGATGCCGGTGGTTTACTTGGATGGTGGTTCCAGAAGGCACTGGTAGGGGGTGGGGAATTGAAACTGGAGAAAGAAGCCAACAGAAATGTGTTGTTGAGGAGAGCCCTCTGTGGGCAATGGAGGCTCCATCCTATGCTGACTATTGACCATCAGTCCTGGGCCGAGGGCCACTCCGGGAAGCATGAACTCTCCAGTTCATCTGCACAGCCCCCTGCCCACTGGAGTCCAGAGGAAGCCCACTGGAGTCCAGGCACGGGGTGGAAGGAGCCTGCATTGGGAGCTTAGAGCTGGACCACAGGGGCGTGAATATGAGGAGCTGTGGGCAGGAACCAACATCTGCCTTAGTCTGCAGCAGGTTTGGGGGTTCGTTCTCTCTTTGTTTCCTTCCTTCCTTCTGTCTTTTTTTTTTCTTTCTGTCTTTCTTTCTTTCTTTCTTAAGGCCACACTCTCGGCAGGTGGAAGTTTCCGGGCCAGGGATGGAACCTGCACCTCCCACAGCGACCCGAGCTTCTGCAGTCGGATTCTTAACCCACTGCGTCACAGCGGGGACTCCATTGGCAGTATTTTAAAGGTTTCTCCTGAGTCTCTTTCATTTTATATATATATATATATATATTTTTTTTTTTTTTTTGTCTTTTGTCTTTTGTCTTTTTAGGGCTGCACCCACGCGGCATATGGAGGTTCCCAGGCTAGGGATCTAATAGGAGCTGTAGCCACCGACCTACGCCATAGCCACAGCAATGCCAGATCCTTAACCCACTGAGCGAGGCCAGGGATCGAACCTGCAACCTCAAGGTTTCTAGTCGAATTCGTTTCCACTACACCACTATAAATATAGTTTTATATTTAAAACTATAAACATAATCTGAATCTGTTTCCTCAAGATATCCTAAAGAGACAAGGTGAGAAAGTTTATAAACAGGCTACTATGTAGATGGTTTCTTTCACATTTAAACTTATCTGTAATCTGTAATGTACTGGGAACAGAGAATATTTAATTTAAAATCTATTAGCGGTCTGACTATTAAGTGCCTGTGAGCATGGATCTAGTAGGTTCTTACCTAGTAGGTGCATCTAAGCATGAACCTATTAGGCATTAGGTATTGTGAATATGAAAATAGAACAAGATTTGGCCCCCTTGCTTAAGGAGCTTAGAATCTAGTGGGCAGGACAGAGATGCCCAAGTCATTTCATATTAACCACCACAGTTCGGGTCAGTCAAGGCCCATGGTACTGACTGGGCACATTTGGGGTTGAGGATCACAGACTTAACCTGGGGAACAGAAGCTTTCAGGGTGCAGTCTAAAACACAAGTGGTATTTTACTGGCAGCCTCTTAAAAGCACATGACTCATTCAGAAATACAACATTTGGTCGATGCATATGTCAGCCTTTCAGGTAAATTTAATCAATGGACAACCACTATTTTATTTTTCTCCAAAGCAGAATTTCATATTACATTTCATTCCATTAGCCTTGATATAAAGTGGCAGTTGATAGCAAGCCGTATTGACAGGCCCTCCTGGGCATAATCTAGCAGTCACCTTAAATCACTTATTCACTGCGTGATTCATGGCACGTGGAGGGGCAGGTTGGCACAGAGTATTTAAATAGAGAGCTAAATAGCAGATCACTTGAAATCTTTTATTTCAATTATTGAATCCTCCTCAGTTAATTAAAGGCATTTGACTGCCTCTCAGCATCTCGAATCATAACGCGTGTTCTTATGCGTGATAAAGGGCAAGAGGCAGGTGATTCCTGGGGGTGAGGGGGGAAGGTGGGGTGACCGCGTCTGATTTTGGAAGTCACTGTCCCCAGAGGCTGGCCCTGGCAGTGTGCTCCCACTGCGGCTGGCTGTCCTGCTTTGATGCAGAGGAAGGTGCAAATCATTTTAGATGAACAAATGTTTCCTGATCCCCTAGTCTATGTCAGTCTAGTCATTAGAGGTAAAAGATTTATGAGGCTCAGACCCCACTAGGTAATGAGAAGAAGTTTTAATTCAGGGAAAGTCACTAGCTCTTGAATGATTTTTTTCACTGACGAGTTATTTTCACTTAGAAACATTGGTGAGGAGAGACCAAGAGTGACTTAAGAAGCTCTAAGTTCCTTACTTAGAGGAAGCTGGCAAAATAGATTTTGAGGTGGAGAAGGAAGTGGACTTGGGGTTTTTCCTGGTCACTGGAAGGCACTGTAGGCAGATGGCTTGTCAGGGTGGCAGAACCCAGTTACCCAAGGCCTGGGAGAGCAGTTCCAGGGGTCTTTGCATAGTACTAGAGTACTCGGGCACCATTTAGCACATGCCAATGCATAGTTTGAGAAGGACCTACATTAGACCAATAGAAAATCCAGCTATGAATGGAAAATTCTGTGTTGGGCACATATTGAGAAGGAAATGCAAACATGTCATGGAGGAAAACAGAGCAGATACCTGTCAGCTACAGAGCCCAGCGGGTGGAGGCCTTTCCACGGGATGTGCTTTAGCCCACGACACTGCAGCAGCTACCCCGCTCTTATCCTTGCAGGGTGTGCACTCTTTGGCTTGACCACATGGGTCCTCATCCCCTGAGGTAAATGATGCCCAGGATTAGCGAGAACACGGAAATGTGAAAATACTGAATCCCCCACTGCCCTTTGTCCCCCCGCTGGGGTTTGTTAGGGCCACAGAGCAGTGGCCAGTTTACCACCCATATGGAGGGGGTTAACACCCCCCAGAGCAGGGTTCTAGGTGAGGCTCAGGACCCTCCATTGTGGGGGCAGTGGTGTAGACAGAAGAGTTAGTCATTTAGGGAGACCCCAGGTCCCTGTACAGATCACTCTATGAGAGTTTGAAAGCTAAATAGCCATCAAATACACATCTATGTAAGGTGCCAAATGCAGTCTGAACACTTGAGTGTATTAGTAACAGTTCCGCGGCTGCGACAAAGACTTCCGAAGCCATGCTGTTTAAAGGAAAAAGATGTCAGTGGCGAGCAATCAAGATAAATAGGATCTTAATGATACCTTTTAACAAACTGAAAATTAAAACTCATGAAACAACTTGTAATGAACAAAACATCAACATTGTAAATAAACGCAGCCCCTTGACCCTGCACTTCCCTCGTGCAGCCTCACCTGGTCTCTTCCAGCTCCTGACCCCCCATGCCTCACTTCCCCCAGCCTCACCGCCCTCCTCAGGGACAGCCCTGTCCTCTCTTTGCCCTTGAGTATAATTTCACTAAACGTGGAACACAAGTGAAGACACTTTTTGAGATTTTGGAATTCAGAAGGCTCCTTTAACACCAGGATGGAACTTTATTGATTTCCCACTTCAGTAATTCCTCTGCCAAGTACGTTCCCCATCTCTCATACTATGAGTTTAATTGGAATGCCTTGATGTCTCAAACTCAAACACTTCCTGGAGGGGGTCTCTGCTTCAGTCTGATGTCAGCTGGCCCTGTTCATGCTCCTTATTAGTCTTTGGTATTTGGTTTTGTTTTCTTTAAATACCCAACAATGCTATATTTCGTTGAATCTGGCAGGCCCAGGACTCCGTGTCCCTCCCTGGTGTCCTCCAGGGTGGACTGGATTGCCCTGGATGTTTATTCCTCCTCACTTTGAGAGTGAGGGTGGATCTAGGGCAGGAGGATGAAACAGCCAATTCCCCCAGACTCGCCAAACTCACCCACACACAGGCGAGTTGGAAAGTAGAGAAACGCCCTCAATTCCAGGGAAAGAAGAATTAGCATTGTGCTTTTTCCAGGGGCAGATTGGAGCGAGCTACTTTGCCAAAGCAACAGAGAGAAAAGGGCAACAGTAGGAGGTAGGTGTGTGGAATGGGAGAAGCACTTCCAAGGCAACAGAAATAAGAGCAAAAATAAACCAATAGGACCTAATCAAACTGACAAGCTTTTGCACACCAAAGGAAACTAAAAAGAAAACAAAAAGACAACTTACAGAACGGAAGAAAGTAGTTTCAAATGATGCAACGTTCAAGAGCTTAATCTCTAGGAAATACAAGCAACTTATACAATGCAACAGCAAAAAAGCCAAACAGCCAATGGAAAAATGGGCAAAAGACCTGAATAGACCATTCTCCAAGTAAGATATACAGACGGCCAACAAACACATGAAAAGATGCTCAACATCCCTGATTATTAGAGAAATGCAAATCAAAACTACCATGAGATACCACCTCATACCAGTCAGAATGGCCATCATTAGTAAGTCCACACATAACAAGTGCTAGAGGGGGTGTGGAGAAAAGGGAACCCTCCTGCACCTTCAGTGGGAATGTAAGCTGGTACAGCCACTATAGAGAACCGTATGGAGGCAACTTAGAAATCTATACATAGAACTACCATATGACCCAGCCATCCTACTCTTGGGCATATATCCGGACGAAACTCTCCTTAAAAAAGACACATGCAGCTGCATGTTCATTGTAGCTCTATTCACAATAGCTAAGACATAGAAATGACCCAAATGTCCATTGACAGACGATTGGATTAGGAAGATATGGTATATATACACACAATGGAATACTACTCAGCCATAAAAAAGAACAAAATAATGCCAATTGCAGCAACTTGGATGGAACGAGAGACTCTCATACTGAGTGGAGTAAGTCAGAAAGACAAAGACAAATACCATATGATATCACTTATAACTGGAATCTAATATACAGCACAAATGAACCTTTTCACAGAAAAGAAAATCATGGTCTTGGAGAACAGACTTGTGGCTGTGTGGGGGGAAGAGGGAGGGAGTGGGAGAGATTGCTTGGGGTTAATGGATGCAAACTCTTGCTCTTGGAATGGATTTACAATGAGATCCTGATGTGTAGCATTGAGAACTATGTCTCCATACTTATATATCGCAACACAACAATGGGAGGAAAAAGTATGTATATACGTATGTGTAACTTGGTCCCCATGCTCTACAGCAGAAAAAATAAAAAAATAAATAAATAAAATAAATAAAAAGTGAGGCTTGCAAATTAAAAAAAAAAAAAAGAATGGGAAAAGCATAAAACACACCAACTGCATAGTCTGTGACCTGCCTTCTTGGCGGCGAATTGGGCAGGTTAGGTGGGACACAGGGACATCCCAATATCGCTGATCTTAGTCTCATCCAGTCTCCTCCTGGAACCCCGCTTTTCCTCCCATCACCTGTCTGACTTCCAACTTCCTTCTGACTCAGCTTTTCATAGCACAACCCTCAGCACACACATTTACATGCCTACGCAAATTCGCTCCCCAGCCACCTAATTCAGGAGCTGAGGCTATTTCTTCATAAGTCCTTATTCCTTTAATGAACAGCCAACATTGACCAGGCTAGTTTCTGTGGTTGTATGAGGAGGGAAGATTGATCTATCTTCCTTCCTTCCTTCCTTCCTTCCTTCACTAATATTGTACGCTTTATGGCCTCTGGGAAGATACCTCTTTCAATGTGTTGATGTGTACAAAATAGCAGAGGACTTGGCACCTCTTTGGGGCTTAACAAATCCTAGTTCTAAATTACACATCTAATAAAGAAAATCTAGGAATCATTTTGCTTAAGAATAAGGAAATTTTGGAGTTTCCTGGTGGCCTAGCAGTTAAGGACATAGCATTGTCACAGCTGTGGCTCGGTTTTGATCTGTAGCCTGGGAACTTCTGCATTCTGCAGGCTCAGCCAAAAACAAAAACAAACAAAAACAAAAAAAGGAGGGGGGAATGGGGAAGTTTTGCAGGGTCAACATTTAGGCAAATGTACTGTATTTCAGTATCAATATCTTTTAGGGATTCAAAGGGAGCAGGGACGAGAGCCCTGGGCTGAGAAGCAGGATGGCTAAGCGTCAACAGCAGCTCTGCTCCTGGGTGACTAGTTAACCAGTCACTTCTCTCTAGGTCTCAGTTTCCTCTTGAGTAAGCCGGCAGGATTGGCAAGGGGAGTGACTTCCCACTCTAAGTCTGTGACATGTTTGTTTGCCCCTTTTCCTGGAAGAAGGGGCACAATGGGAGCAATCACTTCCTTTGTAAGTCAGCAACTTGGAGAGAAAGTGATTCTCTGCAAAGGTTGGTGTGCTGATAGTCACAATTCTCTCGATTTCCATCCACGGTGCAGCATTCTGGAAACTGCTGCCTTTGAGGTGGTGTCTGAGTCCTCCAGTTGGGAAAATCAGAAACAATCGGAAAATGCTTTCAGGGAGACATAAGACGATGGAAAGAGAAGCCGTGCTCTTTACAGAATCAAAAGCTGTTGCACAACTATTTGTACCTAAATGATTAATAGAATTCTTCTGAAGTCAAAGGGAAAGATGTACTAAAGGACCCATTCGGGGGAGATGGGAGCCTGTCTGCTGTTCCTTTGGGCAGTGAGCCCACTGTGACCCGATTCGCTGGCTCAGGCAGGTTGACGAGGGAGACCCCGTGCTCTCGCTCCCCATTAGTGTCCTTGGAAGCAGGACTGGCTGGGAGAAATTGGCTCAGTGATACATCCGTGCTTATATTACACAGCAGCTGTGGAAATTATTAAACTAACAGAGAGACAAATGGTTCAGGAGCGAAACAAGTTAGCAACTCTGGAAACTCAGCAACAATACATCCTGTCTTCTCCGTGGATTAAGACACCTGTTTCTAAATGAGCATCCTCAGTGCAATGAACTCGACTGTACCACCTCCCCTTTTTTTCAAATGCTGCTTTTCCTTCTGCCGGTCAGAGCTCGTGGTGCACTGCCTGTTGGAACCCGTCTTATTCCACCTCTTTCTTCTTTGGCCCAGCGCCGTGCGATTCCTGGGTTATTAGCATCTGAAGCTGGCCCTGGTGGTCAGGCTGCTCTCTGAATTTCCCCCACCCTGCCCTGGCTCTGAGGTCCCTGGAGGGAATATGTCCACTCCTGAAAGCTGACAGCTCACCGTGTTTGTAAGTCTAAGTGGTTTGGTAAGTGCTGTGAGCTTGGTGAGGAATACGCAGGAAGGGGTTGTATTTTTTCTAAATATGACCTTCCAACAGGCTTCGTCGACTCTCCGTTTCCTTCTTTTAGTGATAGAAGCCACAGCATCTCAGGTATAGTCGGGTATCCAAAAAATGGAGTCCGGCCAGATGAACACATAGGGTACTATCAGATTTAGGGTTCAGGGCCGTCCCCTTCTTCCCCTAGGAGCCATCCAGGCAGAGGTTCTGCAGGAGAGGAGGCTTGTTCCTTTCTCTCACCTTCTGCTTCTCGCAGGTGTAGTTGAGATGAAGGGGGAGGTGGGCTTAGAGAAAAGGGCAAGCTGGCCTTGGCTGCTCATCCTGCTGTTGACCGTCCTGTGGGAGGCATGGTGGGGGCTGACTCGGGGGGGTGGGGTGCAGGGGTGCTGGGAAGGGCCATGTGCTGCCCACCCCGAAGCTTCCTGACGTGGGAGACTCATGTGGCTCCAGGTCTTCCGCCTGCACCCCTTCCCCCTCCGCTCACCTGCAGCCAGTGGGGCTCCCAGATGTTGTCCTGGGAAGCCTGCTCAAAATCAGCCACATTCTGCAGCGTTCACAGGTGGCCGTTCCAAATGGTGGGAGGCAAACCTCACTGCTGCCAGGCCCTGATCATCCTGTGGTCTCCTTCTGAAAGTCAGTAAAGCAGCTCAGCAAATCTGCTGTAGTAGAGACCAGTCAACTGAGGAATAACCCCCAGTAACCCTTCTTGCATTCGCTTTTATCCTTCACAAAGGCGCCTTTGGGAGCCCACCCAGGCTTGGCTTTGTGGAGGCAGTACTGCAGGACAGTCCCAAGATCCCTGACCCTGGGGATGCATCATGCATCATCCCCGAGACTGTGAATATGATGGTTTACTCCCATGATGAGGGCATATTCTATCGAGCAGTTGCCTTTAAGAAGGGGAGACTATGGTGGTGGGCCTGACCTAATCAGGGGAGTGCTTCGCCAGGGCTAGGCTCTTCCTGGGAGCAGACTTGAAATGTGAGAGGGATTGGATGTAGGGGCTCTGTTGCTGGCTCTGAAGATGGTGAGGGCCACCTGGTGAGGAAGGCACATGGCCTCTCAGAGCCGCCTCCAGCTGACAGTCAGTAAGGAAACAGCTTCGTGGAACTGAGTTCTGCCACGACCAGTGAGCTAAGTGAACCCAGAGCATCAGGTGAGATCACAGCCAGCCGAGACCTTGATTTCAGCCTGGGAGACCCTGAGCAGAGAATGGTGCCTGGACTTCTGACATCCGGAACTGGGAGCTCACGAACTTCTGGGTTTTTAAGCCGCTACATCTGCGGTGATTTGTTACAAAGCAAGAGAAAACTAAGAGTGGAAGAGAGAAGAGACTCCCTCACTCTTCACCAAGTTCCAGCGACAGGAGTTGTTTTGCAAATGTACTTTGGAGGCAGGTGGTGGCTGATGGCAGCAGAGAATAGCCCTGAAGAAATACCTGGCTGCCACTGGGGTCACTCTTTAGAACAGGGCCACTTAGCACCAATATTTTCAACCTTGGAATGTAGCTGTGCTTCCCAAACAACAGAAAATATGCTGTTCGACCGACATCCTACTATCTAAGGGAGAGGCGGTGGTCCCATAGTTCTGCCCTGTGCTTCTGTTGAATAAGTGTGACTCCAGGGTATCATTATTAAGCAATTTTATTTTTTGTCTCTGTTGGTTCTGTGGAGCCAATTAGTCTCTTGCTCTTGGGTGACCATGACTTTTAGGGTCATCTTCAGGTAATAAAAGTTCTTCTAATCAGTAATTTTTACCTCTAATTGAGAGTAATAGCCAAAACTCTCAGCTTCATTCAAGGTTACAGGTGCACCTCTCTCGCATAGCTGCTGTGGCCAGTTATCTGCAGTGGGGGTTGGGGGGGTGGGTTCAGTTGATTTCTTAGTTTGTCTCCAACCTGTGCTTTAATCTATAACCACCGCCCCCCCCCCCCCCGCAATTCTGGTTTCTCACCTCCCTGATGCTAGAGGAGAGGAGAGAGGAAAAGGAAAGGGTGGTTCCAGGCTTGTGTTTACGGCACGTCAAAGATCCTCAGCATAGGGGGTGTCTCTAAAGAACCTCATGGAAATCAGCCGTAAACTCTGCCAAGCCCAGGGAGTGAGAAGCCAGCCCCAGCTGAGATGCAACGTCCCCCCCTTCCCTCTTTGTTTTCCCTTTACTTATGTTGACCTGGCGTCCCAGCTTTGCTGTGCTCCTACCCTGCCTGTCACCTAATTTCTATCCCATCTTCATCTTCCCCTTCAAGTGTGGGTTTTTCTCACCCTTCAGACTTTGACTTTCTTCTCCTGTTTTTCATGCCCCATCCCCTTGCCCCAGAGCTTCAACTCTAGCCTGTGGATGATTTCCCGAATCTGCCTTTCTAGCCTTCTCCAGCCCCTGAGCTCCAGTTCTGTGCTGCGGATGATCTGTAGGGAATCTAGACGTCTAGCGCTCCCCATGTCTCAAAGGGATCCCCCCTCAGCTGCACTGGGGTTCCCCATCCATCCAGCCTGCCTGTCATCCTCCGCTGCACCCTCTTCCTCACTCTCAGCATCAAAGCCGCCACCAAGACCTCACATGGTGCCTCGTGCTAGCTTTTAATTCGGTCCCTTCTCCATCACAGAGACTTTGGTCCAGTTCCACCATTTGGAGGTAATAACAGTTCACATTTCGGTGCATATTTTTCCAGCCTTTGTGTCCTCTCAATATATTAAGCAAACATGATTCCTATATTTTTATAGACTAGGATCATGATGTCCCATGGTTCTTTGGAACTCATTTTTTTTTCTTTTAACCTAATGATGCATTGTGAAACACGTTCTAAACCACTCATATTCATCCACACTATTTTTCAGACACGATGGCCGTTGAGGACTTGGGGTTTTGCCATGGCCTTTTTCTCCTCTTCAGTCAATGGTGACCTACATTCCCACGGAAACAGGAGGGAAAGAAAACTGTGCTGAATACATGGCAAATCCTGATCCTGGGGAACGAGATCCTATAGGAACGGGGTGTCATGGGAGCTGGGCTGGATGTTGCCTGACCTAGAATGAGTGTTTGACAAGTGTTTGTGGACGAGGGGCGGGTGATACAGGATGGGATGCAGGGATGCAGGGCCTGGCTGGGCTGACAAGAGCTGTCACCAGGCCTGGGCCAGGGCAGGTCAGGGGGCCCCTCCCTAAGGCTGGTGGAACCTCAGTGAAGCCACCTGGCCAGACGTGTGTTCCTTCCTTCACTGTGGAGAAGCCCCCATGACCCCTGACAGCTGGTCCCAGTCTAGGGCTTTCCCAGGAACCGATCACTCTACTCAGTGAGCCCTGTCCCGGGTTCAAATTCTCCTCTGAAGGGTGTGGATTGATTCCAGAAACCTCGAAACCACCATCTCAGCCCTGCAGGGAACTTTAGTGTGGTGTCTGAAAGGAGAGTTCCGTCTTCCAGCCAGAATAAGAGAAATAACTGTCAATCCCTCTGACGCTGTTATCAGAGTTACTCTGGATTCTCTGTCACTAGCAGCCAAACCTGGTTCCTACGGATAGGACCATATAAAAGTGGTACTAATTAAACTCATTGGCATAAACTCACCAATTTTTTTCTTAATTACTGTGACGTGTAATAATGAAGGATGTGCCCCCCCAGTACCATTATATGTTTTATTTGATTACAGCACTAAGCTTCATTTATAGATATGCTTGGCTTCTCTCAATAGCTTTTTGATTACAGAGTATAGTCGGCCACTGACAACTTAAAAAACATGAGAGGACACAGATTCCTTCCAGCATTGTGAATGGAGGCACAGGGCAGCAGGTCCCACTATTGAATGAGAGAAATAGTGGAACCTCTTTTGAACAGAGCCTGAGAGACGGCATTAACACACTCCTCAGGGCCAAAGTGCATTTTCTTCAGCCTTCGCCACACACAGTTGTTTTTAGAGATGCGCTGTGACCGTTAGCCTATCTGCATCGGGGACATAATAAGCCGTTCCTTAAATCAAGATCGTGTTGCATGACGCATGCTTGGAGACGGTTTTCAAAATTATTATTCTAGGGCTGATCTGTTTCCCTTCTTTCTCTTAAATAATCTCCGTTAGGCATTCAAAGGGTCTGCTCATTCCAGGACATGACTACAGCTAATTTGCTGAGAGCCTCTGAACATACCCCAAGCCTGCTCAGGACATCTGCTGAGAAGTTAAATCATTTTAAGTGGAGGAATTAGGCTAATGTTTTCTGCTAGGGGAAAAAAAAAAAAAAAAAACCCGTGAATCTTGGTATTCCGTGCAAGACTTTTAATAGGGGAAACGAATTATGCTGCAGATTAGACAAAAGAAAAATAAATCCATCTTATTTTACTAGGAGCTTGACACTTTTATTTAGAAAATTTATATTTCTGAATGCTTCCTTCATACATTACAGATGCATTTCAAATGTTACTCTGTGAGGTTAATAGTCTGTGCCTTAAAAACAGATCAGGGTGAAAGCGGGGATTGGGACCACTTTGAAGTAAGAAAGAAAGAAGATCTAATGATAAGATGAGTCAAAGAGCATAACAAATCTTTTTCTTGCAAAAGCAGAGAAATTCTGATGTGCCTGAAAGATTCTGAATAGAGAAATACCCTCTTGCAAATTACTTTTGCATCAGCACTTACCTCCCCAAGACTTTAACATGGAAAATCTAAATAGGAATTTTATACAATAGACCATCATCCACAATAGATCAGTGATGGAGGTACATTTTCCTATTCATAGGTTCAATGTTGAATGCTATTTGCCAGGCACGGAGAATAAACTGGTGAGTTATTATTTGCTGGAGGCAATGTGAGGAATTCTAATTTAGGAAATAAAAGGCAGCTATGAGGTCGATTCTGATTGGTTTTCAAATAAGTGCTCCAGGGAGTTCCCGTCGTGGCGCAGCAGAAACGCATCCGACTAGAAACCATGCAGGTGTGGGTTCGATCCCTGGCCTTGTCCAGTGGGTTAAGGATCTGGCATTGCTGTGAGCTGTGGTGTAGGTTGCAGACTCAGCTCAGATCCTACGTTCTTGTGGCTGCGGCTGTGGTTGTGGTGTAGGCTGGCAGCTGTAGCTCTGATTAGACCCCTAGCCTGGGAACCTCCACATGCCACAGGTGCAGCCCTAAAAAAGCAAAAAAAAAAAAAAAAAAAAAAAAGCACAAATAATGCTACAGTGGAGCTCATGGTGCTAAGAGGTGTGGTTTTGAACTAAAAAGGCAGAATTACTCATGTCGTTCACTCTTGGGACCTAATGAAAGCCAAGCTATCCACACTGTAATTCCCCTCTAGTTATTACCCACCACCGTCACGCCATCCGTTTTCCCAGGAAATAACTCGGAAATGTAGGGCACTGCCCACCTCTGGCTGTACACAAGCTACCTTTCTCTGAGAGTTAAAACATAAATAAAAGTCTGCGCAAAAATGAAACCTGCTCTCCTAATCGAATTGCTTTTTTGGTTTCTCTGCCATTAGCCCTATTTTTTGAATCTCAGTCTCCTGACATGGAATTCTCTAAACTGCGATATTTACGTAAAATATTCAAAGTGTGTTTTCAAAAAGGGATGTTCTTGTGGGTGGCGGACATCTTTGCGTTGCCAGACCACTACGAGAAGGGGTGGGCGAGCCCTCAGCCGGCCGCTCCTGGCATTTCTAGGCTGGATGGAATTAGCCTCCTACATGTGAGGTCAGGCCCATGGATAGAGTCCAATCCTGCTGTCTCAGACTCTGGGGCTGCTTGGGGACTCTGTTAGCTCATCTATAAAATAAAGATTCAGAAAGAAGGTGAACCACTAGCCGAGTCCTTTGTCACTGTGAATAAGCATCAAGTCCTCCTTCCGTGCCAGATAGCATTTTTATTCTTCGTAATGTCTAGCTGGGGGAGGCTGGTTCCAGGGAAGTTGAATCTTGCTCTCACAGAGGGCACCCCCGTGTAACAATGAGCTCATTCTTCCAGGGCTGGACGCTCTTAGCATTTGCTTCCTGATCGTGATTCATGGTCCTGAGTACCTGTGGCCCCGCGGTCCTCTTGCTGGCTGGATTTCTCCACTCCGCTCATTTAGAATGCAGAATTTCATCTTGAGAGAAAGTTCAACATTCATTTTCCTTTGCTCGCCCTCCCAAGGGTGACTGCAGCAGGCTGGGCTTCGGTGGCTAGAGCTTGTTTGCACCGCTGCTATATTTATCCGAAGTAGAATATAAGATGTGCCCCAGCCCCCCGCCCTCCCCACAAAACATCTGTCAGAAAAAGTAAAGTTCATAGTACCCTTAGAAAGATCGTCAATTGTTTTGTTTTGCTTGTGGTTTCTCATTTCCTGAGACTTTGAGAAAGTTTGACCTAGCTTTTTAAATTTTTTTTCCTTTTTAATATATTTTATTGGAAGGAGAGAATGCTCTTGTCACTAAGCAACGTGAATAGGGAAAATGCCCGAGGTTGGTTGTTGTCTAAACAGTACAATAATGAAGATAAAGAACTAAAAGCCTGACCTTTTTCGGTTCCTTCATAAACCAGCTGGAAATGCCAGCCCAGGGTCTGAACATGTTCTATGATGAGAGAGACACCATTCCCACCCTGAACCTGACCTTCGCAAGCAGGAGGGAGGATGCTGGTATACCAGTTGTTTTATGAGAATGGCAGCATTATTCTTATCAGTAGGTTGGAGGCACAAGATACATGTAATCTCTACTTGAGATGTTTATTCCAGGATTTTGTTCTCTGGTTCAATTTCAAAAGGCTCCTGAACCAACTACTTTGGGTCTACAGTGAAAAGTTTTGTCTCGTGCTGTTTTTCAGTACAGGGAGGTACTTAAAAACTGAGAGGTAGGTGGGCCTCTTTTCTTATTTAACAGGTGAATGAAGGGAGAGGTTAATTGTTTTGCCCAATGTCATCACACTGAACAAACCCCCGGGATGTTGTGAGAATTCACTTGTGTTAGCAAGCAAACCTTGGAGAGCCTAAATGACAAATTTCAAACAATAAAGTCTCTTTTCTGAAATGGGTGGTGAATTTTGATCAAAGAACAGCAACAACAAAGACTGTAATCTTTGTTGGAATTTTCCTTCCATAAATATTTACAGAGTGGTCATCGTATACCAGTAGAAAGATCTCTTGAGTTCTTCGCATGACCTTTGAGAAGAGGACTTCTCTGCTTTGCTTCAGCACAGAGCCATTTCCATTCACTCATTCATGAAGTCAGTCATTATTCACCCAACAGTCATTTATTGAGGACGTACTAGGGGCCAAGTACCGAGCTGGGACTGAGCTGACAAAGATGCTGCTTCAATCCAGGGAGCTTACAACCACATGAGGGAGGGTCAGATCATTTCAGTGTGATGGGCAACGTTAGAGCCATGTTCAAGATCTTCTAGAAGCACCAAAAATGGGTTTCCCAGGCTGTCCTAGGATGGGCTGGTGATTTGGGAGTGTTTTCTGGAAGAGGCAATCTGAGGTGGGTCTTACCAGAGGGAGTTCTCTGTGCGGATGTTGAAAGGCTTAGGAGAGAAACAGCCATCCTGAACTGAGAGTTTAGCATATTCAGAGGTGGCCGAATAAGCAATGGTGTGCTGGTGAGATAGAGGCAGAACAGGGCAGTAGTTGAAAGCCTCCTTTGCTCGGACTGCACACTGAGCATCTGGCTGAAAAAAGCTCCATCTCTGTATTTCAGATATTGCCAGGGAAGAGGAAGGGTTACCACTGGGTCATTTGTCTTCTGCTCACATCTCATTGGCTAGGCCACGTCAAACTCCCAAGAGGGCAGGGGTAGGGGGGGTGGGTAGGTGGGTGCAGGCCCCCTATGTGCACAGAAGGAGGCACTGAATAGCTGTGATGACTATGCTATGACTATGTGATATTATCAGGAAAACTCAAAAATTAGGGAGTTCCCATCATGGTGCAGTGGTTAACAAATCCGACTAGGAACCAGGAGGTTGCGGGTTCGATCCCTGCCCTTGCTCAGGGGGTTAACGATCAGGCGTTGCCGTGAGCTGTGGTGTAGGTTGCAGATGTGGTTCGGATCCCGCGTTGCTGTGGCTCTGGCGTAGGCTGGCAGCTATAGCTCCGATTAGACCCCTAGCCTGGGAACCTCCATATGCTGCGGGAGTGGCCCTAGAAATGGCAAAAAAAGACACCCCCCCCCAAAAAAAATTAAAGCTACTATATTTGATGAGGGTAACCTGTTTTTCATTTCCTCTGGTCCACTGTAACCCGACCACAAAAAGTAACCATATTTTGTTCCTTAAGTCATATTTCCAAGCAACTCATTTTGGAGGGTGTACAAGAGAGTCCTGCACAGAAGAAAAAAAAATTTTTTTCTGGTCTCACTTGTGGCACATGGACGTTCCCAGGCCAGGGATGGCATCTGAGCAACAGCCACAGCCACGCTGGACCCTTAACCCACTGCACCAGGCAGGGGATCAAACCTCCACAGTTGCAGAGACACTGCTGGATTCTTAATGCCCTATGCCACAGTGGGAACTCCAAAATTTTTTGCTTGATGAGACTTGTTTGAAGTGATCGGTGGGTTCACTTATCTTATAAACTGCGTTCATGCTATCTTACTAAAACTCTGGGCCCATGGTCTCCCATTTTTCATGCATCTATGAAAAAGATAGCCGTGAAAATCCAGCTCCTCTGAAAAGAGGCTGAGAGCACACTGCTAACTAGATACCTGCCAGGAGATGGTTATTATTGCCCAATATTGATGAGAAGGTCAGTGGGTCCTCAGCTCTTTCACAGCCTGGATGGAGCAGGACTCCTCAGAACCTGAGGGCGTCCGTTTCACTGAGTGGCCCCAGAAGAACGGCTTCTTCTGAAGGGCATTTTGGTGCAATGCTGTGGCTGCCGTGGCCTAGATGGAGGGGACCAGGGTAGGACGCAGCCCTGGCGGAACTCATGATATCTGCTGTGAGAAGCTGTCCTACTTAGAAGGCCTCCTCCCACTTCCTGAGGAGGAAGCTGAACTTCCGCTCAGCAGTGGTTGGATTTTACTGTCCTGGACACTCTGAATTACCCTTTGTCGTCAGCTGCTGGACGATATCGGCGCTACCTCGCAGCCCAACAGACGCCGTGAAGAATTTATCATGCCGTTACGTTGTTCCCCTTATGCTATTTGCCTCATTTCCTTTCTCCTCTTCTTCCCATTTTAGTCCCCATTACAGTCCCCATTACCCTGTATTTTATGCTTCTTTTTAAGTCCTTTCGGGGGAAAAAAAAAGGTAGAAGGAAAAAAGTCATTATCATTGACCTCATTCTTGCTGAAGGTGAAAACACAAACAACTCAAAGTTAATTCAGCCTCCTGCAGTTAAAAATAATCTTTCTCTGGGAAAAATTTTTGTATTTCAAAGTACAGAGTTACACTGAGGGATTTTTCTCTTATCTTGTGATCTCTCTCTCTCTCCCGTCTTTCCTTAGAGGGTGTCCAGGAGCAGGAAGAAGTTGTGGGGGTGGGTGGGAGAGGTAGGTGTTCATTTTCGTCTTCGTGTGCATGTGTGTCTGTAGACAATGGATTCAGATGGGGTGTACTGAGTCAGAACTGTCTGTGAATAATCCGGGAGGCAGCTGGCTGTCTGAATGTTCTAATGGTCTAACAAGTTCTAATGAGGCCTGATTACCTTGATTTGTCAGCTAATCTGATTCTGGTTACCACGGGGGTTACCAGTGGAAGGAAGAGGTGCCATCTTTGTCGCCCCAGTTCATCTGGAAGAGGACCAGGGCTTCTCCAGCTTCCGAATGGAACCCCTTTCCTCTCCCCCTCATTTTCAGACCACTGATCCATATCTCAAAGCTTGAGAATAAACTTGTCTGTGAATGATGTTTTAAAGATAAAAATACCTTGAGGTTTACACACATTAACACATCCGTACGACGGGGTCTTAGTTCCTGGGGAAAGCTGACCGGAGTGGGTGGCATTCGGGGAGAGTCTGGACACGGGCTTGTTGGTAAGGGACAGCAGCAGGCCCCCTTCACACCCAGGGGTCAGAATTACTTGGGTCAGAAGGAACAGCTTGGAAGTTCCCATTGTAGTTCAGCAGGTTATAACCTGATTAGCATCCATGAGGATGTGCCTTCTATCCCTGGCCTTGTTTGGTGGGTTAAGTATCCGGTGTTGCTGTGAGCTGTAGTGTAGGTCATCTGCGGATGCAGCTTTGATCTGGTGTGGCTGTGGCTGTGGCTGTGGCATCAGCTAGCAGCTGTAGCTCCAAATTTAACCCCTAGCCTGGGAACTTCCGTATGCCTTAGATTCAGCCCTTTAAAAAAAAAAAGGAACAGCTTGAGATAAGGAAGAGGAAGGAAGGACTGGATGGGAAAGACTAGAGTTGCTAATTCTGTCAAGGTTCTGAGCATGGTGACCGACTCTAGGGGTTACTTTTTGGGTGAAATTGGAAGGCTTTTGGGCAAGAAGATGTGTGGTCCCTGAGACAGAGAGAAGAGGGTATGCTACACTTGAGGGACGTGCCACCATGTGAATGCCAAGTCTTGCTTTTTTTTTTTTTCTTTTTCCTACCCCACCGGTGAAATATGGAAGTTCCCAGGCTAGGGGTCGAATCGGTGCTACAGCTGCCGGCTGACACAAGAGCCACAGCAACTCTTGGTCCAAGCTGCAGCTGCGAACCACACGGCAGCACACGTCAATGCCAGATCCTTCACTTCACCCACTGAGTGAGGCCAGGGATTGAACCCGAGTCCTCAGGGACACTGTGTTGGGATCCTCACCTGCCGAGCCACAGCAGGAACTCCTCCATCACTTTCTTGAAGAGACCATATCTGCTTTCTCTCTGGGCTCCCATCTGAGCAAGACTCGAGAGTGACGTCGATGCGAGGGGCTCCACAGAAGGAGGATGGATGCCTCCGGGCTTTGGGCAAGTCCTAGCGAGGTTCATGTCTGGAGCCATCGCAGGACAAGACATTCTGTAAGGAGTTTGCTCATTATTTACTGAGCCTGTCAAAGTGCTGGCTGCCTCCAGGGCTCTTGGGGGAGCAGCCATTCACCAGGAGAAAAGACAAGCAAGAGATACATTTGCTCCTCATTTTCAGGACTGTGACTGAGGACGCACTTCCTGCTTGCTCCCTTTCTGCTGAGGCTCTGGCTACAGGGACAATACCATTAAGAAATAAGTGTAATATCAGGGTGTCCTGGCTTGGGTGCACCCTGCCCAGAGTATAAATGTGGTCTCCTCTCTTTTGCATTTTCCAGCTAATGACTGAAACCCCACCACCACCCTGTCCTGCGTTAACAGGAAACCTCACATCTTCCTCTTGAGCTTCATCCCCTGAGCCTGAAATGCAGAAAATCTTAGGGAGTTGGGGCAGATGGCCTTTGATTCTCACTGCCACACAGAGTCGCTGGTCCTCTGCAGGATGACCCACGAGGCTGGTCCATTTCGTGGTGAGGTCCTGGTGGCCCAGATTCCCGTGCAGGCTGTCCTGGACCTTCCAGGACCACGATCTCATTGATGTCAAAGTTGGGACGACCCCACACTCCGGCTCCCCAGGCTGTGATTCTCCCAGTTTGGCTCTTTAGAAACCAGCTCCCAGAGTGCCAGCTACCCCAGGAACACAGGCAGGCCTGACTGGACATCTGGCCTATGTACACATCCTCTTTCCCTCCACCAGGAAGCCACTAAACAAGAAATTCAAGGTTCTGTGGATGCAACAGTGCCTGAGACAGACACGGCCGTTCTTCTTGAGGCCCAGTGATTGGATGAGGTTCCAGAGGCAGAGAGTGAGAAAAGAAATGGGCTGAGAGCAGGCTAAGGAATGGAACACCAACATGGACGGGTGGGCAAGGGAAAATGGACCTTCGAACAAGGCTGAAAGGCGTAGGAGAAAACTGAAGAGGTAGGAAAAACATTAAAAGAATATGGTCTATCTCAAGGGAAGGTTACGCTTTAAAAAAGAGGGACGGCCAACCTTAAGAAACACAGAAGAGGGCTTAAGACAAGGACAAAGAAACACCTGCTGCATTTAGCAATAAGGTGGCCTGGTGAGCATAATTTTCAAGGAATAGTGGAGTGGGAGCTGCTCAAGGAGCAGGTGGGAGGTGAGGCGGTGGGCGTAGTGAGTATCGATGCTTCCTAGGGTTTCTGTGGAAGGGAGAAGAGAAACGGAGTGAGAGCTAGAAGAGGGTATCATGTGTAGACAAATTTTGGTTGGTGTTTGCTCATGAAGATGGGCGCGTCTGCGGTGCTTTCAATACTGATGGAAGAGAATCGAGTGTGATTTGGAAGCAGGAGAGATAAGGTCAACCAAGAGGGTTCTGACCCCTGAGATCAGGCAGCTGAGGTTGGCAGCAGATGGGCAGGCTGGAGACTCACTTATGGAGAAGGAAGCGGGTCTGTCTTTGCAACAGGGAAGAAGGAGAGAAGAGACGGGTGCCCATGCTGGGTGGGAGGTGGTACATTCAGTGTGTGGAAGTCAGGCGGTTTCTGCTCTCCAAACAGGAGACAAAGCTACGCGCTGAAACCGAGGGGCGGGGTAAAGGGCTCCACTTAGGACACCAATGTGGTTGATTCAGACCCTAACGCAGAGGCCTGTGGGTGATCTTTCTCGTTCGAGTTCAAGTTGTCAGAAGGTGAGATGGTTCCTGCTGAGACTTCTCTTAGATCCATGAGACAGAGTCCAAACTCCAGGTTTGTTCTCTGCCTCTCTCACGTCACGCAGACATGTGATGAGAAATACCTTGGACGTTTTGTTTTGTAGATTCAGCTTGAAAACTGCTTATAGGACACCTTCAGTGAGCCAGGATTTGGGGATATGAAAAGGAGTAATTAACATTTCTGCCTTCAAGGCTCTTGTCCCCCTAGTGACATGAAATGCATTTCAAAGGGAAGCTGACTTTTTAGAATTGACTTTTAGATGATCTGCTTCCTTTGAATATCTAGTTCGGGATTACTTTCAACAAATAAAAATGCTAAGTAATAGCTTCTTTGGGAATACTGTGCTCTATTAAGATGAGCAAATGAGGACAACATCAATGTAACAAATTTCTATAATAATTAATAATGAAACATCTCTACTTTATCTAGTGCTTTAAGGATTCAACATGCTCTATACTTAATGTTGCTCTTTGTATTACACAACGTATTTCCATATCAGTTTTTCAAATACGTTCATTCACACATTATTTAACAACTGCATTAATTCTTAAAATGTCGCAGTGAAAGAGAAAGGAAAGGTTAAAAAACGGACTTTTGTTTTGCACCCATAAGATGCCAGGCATCTTACAGATATTACTTTATCTTTACAAAATTCCATGATGCTGGCATGAGCCCCATTTCATTCTTTATTTTATTATTTCTGTATCTATTTATTTGGGCCACACCCATGGCATGCAGTAGTTCCCAGGCCAGGGATCAAGCCTGAGCTACAGCAGGGACAACGCTGAATCTTTAACTCTAGGCCACCTGGGAACTCCTAGCCTCAAACTATAGACAGAGAAGCAGAGGCTCAGATCTGGACCAAGGCTATTGAGCTGAGGGGTGGATGTCTGGGATTCAAACTCAGATCTGCTGATGCTGTAGGCGGTATACTTTGCACTGTGTAATGTTTTCTTAGGGAGATATTAAAATAATCTCCTGCAATTTGGAAGCCACTCTCTGCAACATAGAAGGGCACCAAAGATTAAGAGTCTCATCTCAGGGGGTGTCCAGGCAGACGGCTGGCTTTTAGTCTGCTCCCCCCTCCCCCAGCGCCCCTGGGACTCCATGTGCAACCAGATGGTCACCCCACCAAGCCTTACCTAGGGTGATGGGCTCCAGGGCCTACAGGCCTCTCAGGAGGGCCCTGGGGGTCTGACCTCAGGAGGCAGGCAAGTCCCAGGGGAATCTGCCTCTCCGGCTTGTTAAATTTAGAGCATCTGGACTCTTGCTGCTTTTTTGTGCTTGTCAGACACTCATATTCAAGCTTCCTTCATTTCTTATAAAATAAACAGGTGAGTCCAGGGGGAAAAAAAGCAAATGAGAGCGGTTTGTTGAGGGCCGGGAATTTCAGGAGGAGTCAAGGTGAGGAATGATCTGAGGACGGCTTCATGACGAGAAAATGTGAAAACGACAATAGCCATGATAAACACCACCCAGCCAGCGCTCTGCATTTCTTGACCAGCACAAGGGGTGCATGTGGTCCTTTCTGAGGCCAAGTGCAGGCGTGTCTGACACAGCTTGGAGGCGGGAGCTGTACAGCAAATAATGAGGAAATGATCCTCAGCCTGAATCTGGAACCCTGAGGGGCTGGGCTAATCTCATGAACCGGTTTTAAAACACTAAGTGGATTGCGCCCTCCCAGAGGAGGCTTTTCACACCACAATAAATTCTAATTAATTGGAGTTTCACAGCTTTCAAATGGACGACAACACTGGCATCAGCTGAGCTGACGTCCGGCCCATGCTGGCCCCGGAAAACACTGCGGCGAGGCCATCCACCCCCCACGGAAGATCCTCCTTCGGTCCCTCCCAGCATCCCAGGCTCCTCCTGCGTCCCTGGAGCTCTTTACTCTGTCCCCGAAGGCCACGCCCCCCCGCCACGCCCCCGCTGGGGCGGGGCTATCGCCTGAGTATTTACATCACTCTTTCAAACACGATCCTCACATTTCCAACAAGCACTATTACCCGCCCTTTCCCCTGCGGAGGAAACAAAGCCTTAACCAAGAGGGGAAAAAAAGCTTGATTTCTCCCGCACTGATTTCCTTAAAGACAAATTCTGGGATTTGCGCTGTGGCACAGTGGGTTAAGAATCCGACTTGCAGCAGCTGGGGTTGCTGTAGAGGTGTGGGTTCACTCCCCCGCCCAGCAACGCAGTGGGTTAAGGGATCTGGCGTTGCCACAGCTGCAGGATAGGTCGAAGCTGTGGCTCAGATTCAGTCCCTGGCCTGGGAACTTGCATATGTGGCAAGTGTGGCCATAAAAAAAAATTCCCAGCCTCGGAGGTTCTGTTTACTGAGTTAGTATTACCAAAAAAAAAAAAAAAAAAAAAAAGGCTCCAGGATATGGACATCCTCTGAGATACCAAACTTCCAAGGTATTCTTAAAACCCTAAGAGTGTTGGAGTTCCCGTCGTGGCACAGTGGTTAACGAATCCGACTAGGAACCATGAGGTTGCGGGTTCGGTCCCTGCCCTTGCTCAGTGGGTTAACAATCCAGTGTTACCGTGAGCTGTGGTGTAGGTTGCAGACGCGGCTCGGATCCCGTGTTGCTGTGGCTCTGGCGTAGGCTGGTGGCTACAGCTCCTATTCAACCCCTAGCCTGGGAACCTCCATATGCCCAAGAAATAGCAACAACAACAACAACAACAAAAGACAAAAAACAAACAAAAAAAACCCCTAAGAGTGGCTCTTTGTTAACAATTTGTTTGTTAAACAGAGCTCATTTTCAATGCTTTTTTTTTTTTGTGTGGGTGTCCTTTTAGGGCTGCACCCGCAGCATATGGAGGTTCCCAGGTTAGGGGTCCAATCAGAGCTGTAGCTGCTGGCCTACACCACAGCCACAGCAACACCAGATCTGAGCCACATCTGCAACCTACACTACAGCTCACAGTAACACTGGATCCTTAACCCACTGAGCGAGGCCAGGGGTTGAACCAGAAACCTCGTGGCTCCTAGTCGGATTCGTTTCTGCTGCCCCACAACAGGAACTCCCTCAATGTATTTGTTTAAATATGATTTTCCTTCAGGAACTAGAATAAACTCATTCCCATCATCTCATGCATTTGAAAAGAATAATAATGCATTTAGAAAATATGCATAAGTCAGTATTATTATTAGTTCAAATGTTGTCCCCAACCTCTGAGTTAGGATTTGCTCCGTATAGAATAAATTTTACTGTGGAAACAAATGTTGCACTGGGACCAAACCCAAATTTGAGAAAAAGATGTATCTACAGTATACTTTCAGGGCTTTTAGTTTTATGTAAGAGAAGCAAATTCTGCTTGACTTAGGCGGGAGTGCAATTGGTTGGGTGATGCTGGGGACCCTTGCATCAATGGAGAGACTTAGGAACTAAATGGCTGGAAACCAAGGGAAGCTGGCAGCAGGAGCCATGCCACGGCTATGCCCCAGCACTAACTGGGTAGGCTCGTTCTGGGTACTACTGCTGCCCTGGCACTGCCATGCAGACCCTGGGGCCACCTTGGAACCCCTGCAGAACCCTGGGTCTGCCAAAGTCTGAGCTTCTCTTCTCCACTCTGATCACTGCCTTCCGTTTTAAAACCCAACTGGCCAGTTCCCTGGTGATCCAGTGGTTAGGACCCAATGCTTTCACTGTCAGGTTCAATCCCTGTTCTGGGAACGAAGATCCCACATCACATCCCTGAATATTATGGCCGAAAACACCCCAAAACACACAAAAAATCCAACAAACAAACAAAACAAAACAAAACCCCAACTGGCTGATTCCAGGCCATGTGCTTGTGCCTTGTGGCTAGAAGTTGGGGGATGGGAAAGTTGCCCTTTCCAGTTTCAGCAGTGGGAGCTGGGCCCTCTTCCCACCAATGCCTAGCTGAGGAATTCTCCAGCATGCCCAAAGGGGTCTCCTTAAGGCTGGTTATCTAAAAATAACAAACACTTCAATCTAACTCAAGCTAACACTCAACACCCTTGCAGGTAAAATTCTCAAGTAAGTGCAGTCAAAATGGGGCTGTTTTAACAGCTAACCCAGATTTCAACTTCCTTTCCCGAGATGAACCTGAGTATCTCCACCTTGTGTACTTTGGACGATTCTGGTTGATTTCACAAGGGAGGCAATTCCACAAAATATAGGGCGCATGTGAAACGGGATACACAGGGAAAGAGCAAGCTGGGGGTCCTAAAGAATAAGATCAAATTCTTGCATTTAGGATACAAATGAATTTATTTGCAGAATAGAGACAGACTCACAGACTTTGAAAAACTTATAGTTACCAAAGGGGACAGGTGCCAGGTGCCAGGGAGGTATGGGCTGATTCAGGGTTTGGGATGGATGTGGTCTAAAGTTAGAAAAAAAGGGAGTTCCCTTTGTGGCCCAGTGGAAGCGAATCTGACTAGCATCCGTGAGGTTGTGGGTTCGATCTCTGGCCTTACTCAGTGGGTTAAGGATCTGGCATTGCCATGAGCTGTGGTGTAGGTTGCAGACACAGCTCAGATCCCATGTTGCTGTGGCTCTGGTGTAGGCCAGCGGCTACAGCTCTGATTAGACCCCTAGCCTGGGAACCTCCATATGCCGTGGGTGTGGCCCTATAAAGACATTAAAAAAAAAAATTAGGTTGTAATGACGGTTATATAATTATAGATATGAAATCCATTTAATTAAAAGAAATAAAATAAGATCGAAGTATACAGAATTTAGTAAATAAAAGTTTTCCTCTGGAAATTATGCAAAATATTAAATAATGCTAGATAGGGTGGAGTAAAGATTTGGAATGAAATGTATACACAGCACAATTTCGTTATGATAATAGGAATTTTTTCTGTTATATCAATAGAGTGGAACTTTGGAGCATATATTCTTGGATACATGATTTCAACAAATCATTAAAACTGAGTCAGCATCTTCAGACTGATTATGTAAGTAAATTATCACATATACATTGGCTACATGATTCAATTTACTCTGTTGCATGGTGTCTATTTTACATATTAATATAGAGCATATAAAGCATAATCATGTATAATATACAACATATCATTCTATATTAAATATACTATACAACTGTGTATAATATACATAATATTCACAGCATAGTATGGCATCGTCTGTCTTTTCTCTCCTTTTCATTAATTTCTCTCTTTACCTCTTATTATTTGTTTGCCCATTCTGAAACTCATTAAGTCACAGTTAATAGAATAAACATTATCACAGGTTAAACAGGTGATTGGAGAGAGGGTTAACGTAATATTTTTAGCGACTTATGTGGAGTCTCTTTTTGTAATCGCGTTGTTTCTGCCAGCATAATGAGGAAATTGAAAGCTGGCTGGATATCATTTTAAGCTGCTATTCACTCTCATTTCCTCATTCTACTTTTTTTTGTCTTTTGTCTTTTGTCTTTTTAGGGCCGCACCCACGGCATATGGAGGTTCCCAGGCTAGGGGTCGAATCAGAGCTGTAGCTGCCGGCCTACACCACAGCCACAGCAACACTAGATCCGAGCTGTGTCCGTGACATACACTACAGCTCACGGCAACACCGGGTCCTTAACCCACTGAATGAGGCCAGGGATCGAACCTGCAACCTCAAGTTTCCTAGTTGGATTCGTTTCTGCTGTGCCATGATGGGAACTCAACCTCATGCTATTTTTTATAAAACTATTTCTTTGGCTATTTCAAGACGTTAGGTAGACACATTGAATTAAATCCTCAATGAGTGGTCAACGTAAGAACAGTAGGATGCAGAAGAAGAGAGTGGTGAAACGTTTTCCAAAAAAGGAGAGGAATGCGCAGGAAAATTACTTGATGAATGGATTAGAAACCTCCATAAAGTACCTGATAAACAAAGCCAGGTGTCCTAGGAATTAACTTTGCTTCCTCTGCCTTTCCTGTCCACCCATCCATCCAGCTGTGCTCCATGGGAGCCTTCTCCCTTGTGTGGGAGAAGTTAAAAGGGCTATTATGGATTTAGGAATAAACATTCACAGAGTATTTATTTTTCACTAACTATATTCTTCACACTGAATATTGCAAAACTGTGACTTACTTATTTTGTAGCTGGAAGTTTGAATCACGTTAGCTATTTAGATTCCAACTGTACGTCAAATCATAGTCTTTGTCTTTGTCTGACTTATGTCACTTAGCATAATACCCTCAGATTCACTCATGTTATTATAAAGAGCAAGATGTTATTCTTTTTATGGCTGAGTAATATTACATTGTGTGTGTGAACATAGGGGTGCATGTATCTTTTCAAATTAGTTTTTTTGTTTGCTTTGGAAAAACACCTAGAATCAGAATTGCTGGATCATAGGATAATTCTATTTCCAAAATTTTTGAGGAAGCTCCGCACTGTTTCCACAGTGACTGCTCCCCCTTTGACGTTCCCGCCAACAGTGCATGAGGGTTTCCTTTTCTCACCCTCACCAGCACTTGCCTATTTTTTTTAAGATCTGGACCCACGGCACATAGAAGTTTCTAGGCTGGGGTCGAATCAGAGCTACAGCAGCTGGCCTACACCATAGCCACAGCAACGTGGGATCCAAGCCACGTCTGTGATTACACCACAGTCCATGGCAACGCCAGATCCTTAATCCACTGAGCGGGCCAGGGATGGAATCCGCATCCTCATGGGTACTAGTCGGGTTTATTACCACTGAGACCCAACGGGAATTCCAACACTTATTATTTGTTGTCTTTTTGATGATAGCCATTCTGACAGGTGTGAGGTGATATCTCATTGTGGTTTTGACTTGAATTTCCCTGACGATTAATGATGGTGAGAATCTTTTCATGGGCTATCTTTATGTCTTCTTTGGAAAAATGCCTATTCATAACCTCTGCCCGTTTTTAGTTGCTTTTTGGATGTTGAGTTGTATGAATACTTTGTACATTTTATATTACTTTTTTGTAAAACTAGCATCATTCTCTATCCTGTTAGTGAAAATGGTCTCTACCTACCTGTATACCTAGAGAGGAGGTTTGAAGACTTACTTTATATCAGATCTACTTTACAGAGAAACTCCTCATAACGACTTCTAGCCAGCATCACGTCCCGTAGAGCTTGGGAAGAGCCAGTGCGGGGGGGGGGGGGGGTATCTGGCCTCTCAAGGAATGACTATGCATCTGTGTATCCATTTTGGAATCCATTCGTGTGTGCATGGATCATAGGAGAAGGCACTAGCATGCAATGCTCGTGAGTCTGGAGACCTGGGTGAAAATCACAGCCTCACCAGGTACTGGATATGTACCCTCAAGCAAATGATCCATTCTCTCTGAACCCCTACACACTCATCCACATTGAGAGAGATGTGGCTATGGCTGAGCCCTTGGTTCACCACTTCTGCTTCCCAGGCTGGACCTCCCCATCTTTCACAGTGGTCATGCCCATGCTGCTGGATCCCCTAAGTGCCCTGTGTCCATCTGGAAGCACAGAGGCCAGGCCTGACCACACAGAATCACAGACTTCGGGGCAGTAACTGCATGCATTAATGCCCCCAGCCCAAACACAGCCATCTAGGGACAAACCAAATGTTGACTAGTTTCTGATGTTGGTGAAGGGTGTAGTCATTTATTACTTATTTATCAATTAGCCACTATGGGTAAGGACCTTCCCTATGACTCCAAAGGTCCATAAAGAGGATCTCAGCAGCTGACTACAGTTTTCTGAAGACCGATGCTGCATGCTAATGCCACAACCTAAATAGAGCCTGGGTGGTGTGGTTAAAAAAGATGTAAGTGATGCTCTTAGATATGAAAGCCCCACTAGTTTGGCTCCGGAGACTTTCTAAGATGTATGGCATCACCATTCAACACGAGCTATTTCCCACCAGCCTGGGCCTTTTGGGTTCCCCCACGGAGAATCCTACATCTTCATTTCTGTCTATGACTTATCCACCTTTCAGTACCCTAGTTTCCTTCTCAGTTGACCTGATAATTAAAGGGAAAAACACTTGTAACAGTTAAAGAATATCAACCTGCTGATTCTGTCACGTCAGAATTGCAGGCGTCCTGAGCACAGACCATGGAATCTCAAGTGGTGA
Source organism: Phacochoerus africanus (assembly GCF_016906955.1). NCBI lineage: Eukaryota > Metazoa > Chordata > Mammalia > Artiodactyla > Suidae > Phacochoerus > Phacochoerus africanus. The sequence goes on from NC_062555.1 coordinate 61,530,091, forward strand.
GAACAGATGTCCGTTCGAGGTAAGTGCAATGGTGGATTCGCTCAGTCCCTCGGCCCACCTCCTCCCCACTCCCCACTCCCCAGGAATTTCTCAGAATTCACTTCCCAGGCTTGTCCCCCAGTCCCTGCCCTTCCCTGAGTGCTACTGCTAAAGGCAGCAAGTGCCTCGTTAGGACAGATCCCTGGCACTTTTTCTCAGTGGTGGGAAAAGTCAGAGAGAGCCCCGGAGAAAGCTCAACCCCCGCTTTGCTGTCCTACAGCCTGCCTGGCGATTTCCCTTCCTGGAAGGCACAGCACGTGTTCTGTGGGGACAAGTTCCTCCTTGTTCCCCATATGGCCCCGAGCTGGGGACAGTCATCAGTGGCCTTTCCTTAAGTCATGGGTGCACACACTCACACTTGGCTTTCTTTTTTGTGCAGAGTTAAATCGACTATTGTTCCCCACCATCTGGACCCTGCTCACTGGCAAATCACAGAACAGGCAAAATTTCTATTTTCAGTTTCTTATTTAGGGAAAAAAAAAACAAAAAACAAAAACCAAAAAACATAGGAGACCATTGTAATCAAGTGTAGTTTCTTTTTGAAAACAGAAACTGTTCTTTCTGTTTCCAACCCTCCCTCATCAGTGCCGACTCCATGGCTGAATCAAGGTGACCTCTGTCCTGCTTCATCCTATAGAAATTAGCTGGTTCCCTTAGAACAGAAGCTCTGCACTTGATGAGGCATTTCAGGTTCTAAGACGGGGCCGTTCTAAGAAATGAGTAACTGAATAGAGAGAGACTTACAGAAAAAGCTAGTGTTTGGCTTCCCGAAGGGAGACAGCTTTCACAGTAGAGGGTTTGAATCACAGAGAAGGCTGGTAATAAAAAACGGGGGAGTCTGCAGGAAGGAGTCTTGGAAGGTTTTGAAGGTAAATTCCAATTAGAAGATAAAAGAAAAAGAAACCTATTGCTAAAACAGGGCTGTGATGCTATTTGCAGCTGGGAACATGATTAGAATGCAGAGGTGATAATAAAACACAAGTGGGGAAGGGGAAACTTTAAAGAACGGAACGAATAAAGAGCTAAGGTAAAATATTTTCAATCGTGTTTAATGAGCTTGAGAGAGAACAAGCCAAAAAGCAGAACTGAAAAGCGCCGAGAGAAAATTTGAAAAGAACTTAAATACACCTCTTCCCTATAATGAGGTGGGGGATGGGAAGAGATGGGAGGACCCATCTCAACAAAGGGTGGCGGGGAGGGACAGTCAAGGTGCCGTCGTCCCGGTCGGGGGTAGGGGTGGGCGACGGCGCCCCGCCCCGTCCCGGGGGGGGGGGCACAGGGAGGGGTGGGCAGCGGGGGGGGGGGGGCTCCCGGGGGCTCCCCCTCTCGCCTGGTCTCCCCGGCCCTCCCTGCTGTAGCTGCTTTTCTGCCTGATTATATACAAAAAGCCTCAAGTCATTTTTAGCCACAGCCTCCCTGCATCCTGACTCAGGTCGCTGTGCGCTGAGCTGTGGCTGGGGGACCAGTGAGCAGATTAGCATCCTGACATGCCGGTTGATTGATCACCTACTGGGGTCGGTACTTGATCACACCCCGCTGGCAGCGGATGCCACTTCATCTTCAAGGTCAATGTGTTTTGTTTCACCAGCCAGATTGTAAGCCCTGTGAGGACGCGAGCTACAGTCTCTCCATCTTTGCTTTTGCCACTGCTCCCAACCTACTTTGCTATGAAAGTAGAAAGCAATCCTGAAAAACATGCCTGATGGAGAACTTAGTCTCATAGCTGTTAGAGTGTCTAAGCGGTCTTCAGGCAAAAGACCCTCCAGATGTGGTGGCCAGATCCAAGAATTCTGCCCTCCCCAGACTGATTCTGACTGTCTTATGGGTCAAGGAACTTGAGAACCCTCCACACAGCTCTGGGCTCCCATTTTGGCATCTACTCAGCATTTGAGTTGTTGCTGTTTTCCTGAGTGAGAGGAACCCACAGGCTGCCCTGTTTTACTTCCTTCTCATTGCATGTGGTCAGTTGTGCCTCTGAATGATGGAGTCATACTGCAGAGGAGCGGACGGGGGAAGGTGGGAGCCATCACCAGACCGGGTGCCCTGGATTCACGTCTGAACCTGGACTCCTAGCAGATGAGTTTTCCTACGCTCGGGAGTCAACAGGGATTTTTCATTTAGCAGTTTAGATAATAAGTGTGCTGGGAAGAGCCAATTATGTTCTGGTTAAACTCCACAGAAACGTGCTGGATGATGTATGCAATGTTCAGACACATATTCCTCTGCAACTGGCAGTTTCTCTTCATCATGTCCAGTGCTTTCAACAATCGCTGTTTTGCTCCAGGTCTGCATCTTGGTCTTAGTCCTGAATATTTTGTTCTTGGATTTTTGCTTTCCTAACTCTTGAGTCTCATGCAGCCTTTCCTGCTTTTCATATGAGGGTGTCTCAAGTGCATTATTAGCTCAGTGCCCCTTCAACTTGGTACTCGACATGCCAGCATTGCTACCGACACCGCCCCTGTGGGTGCCAATGTCATCCTTGTCCAAGTCCTATCTCTGCCCGACTCCGCCATCTTGTTTCTGAATCATAGCACAGACTTGGGTAATTGCTGGAGAGAAACTGAACAATTTCTATACAATTCCTATACTAGTTTTCTCAAAGTCAAAGGACCCCGAGACCTGCTGTCTTCTTCTAGAAGGAGACAAATTCTGCGCGCCTCAATCAAAGAGCACTCTCGGCAAAGGGAGAAGACTCCAGCGGTTTGCTCCTAATCATGGCTTTGAATTCCCAGAGGACCCATTCAACTTTAGGGGAGATCTGCTGACTTTCCAAAACACCTGTCATGGTGATTTGGCTCCCAGAGAAAAAAAGCCTTCTTTCTGAGAATTCTAGAATTTTCTTCAGCTTGGCATGTATTCTAAGTCAATGGAGATGTCATGTAGAAGTGAAGCAACCTCATACTCATTCCCTTAGAAGAGTATTTTTCAGGGTTGAATTTCTCTGAACCACCACCGCAGATGCTATTCCAGTAGCAGAAGGAATGGTTTGTGCTGGTGTCTGTGGAGATGACAGCGGAGGGAATTCGGGCTCTGAGCTTGTTCTGCATTCTACCTTCCCGTGCCTTTGGGACCTTCCCGTCCTCAGTGTCCCTTATCTGTAGTAGGAAACTCATTGAGATGATGCTTTGAAGTGTATGTTCAATAACTATACCAATTAACTGGAGACCAATCAATACCTTCCTAGGAGAGCCTTTCCTGAAGAAGGACTTGGTTTTAATGAGCAATTTAATCAATGGGAAATATTTCATACACACGGGATTTCACAAATTCCCAGATTATTGAATGATGTAGGATAAATTGATGGAGTTGGAAGGAGAAACACAAGGAGGTAATGCAGCACAATCTCCACAGTCCTTTGGAAGTAGGAAGTAGGGTCCTCGGAGCTCAGCATCATGTATCCGGGAGGTTTTTAAAATTCCCAGGAAGGTCGAGAGAAGGGGATGGCTATTAATGTAGCTGACCCCAGGCGACCCGGAGCCCAGGAAGTTTAACGCAGCCTTCCAGATGGATCAGGCCAGAAGGTCATTTTTTAAAAAAGAGTATAAGACGCATGAATGTGGGAACTGGTTAGGAAAGCATGTGGTCATTGCCATTCTGAATTCTGAAAAAAGAGTAGAAGAGTTGGGTCGCTTTACTGAGGGTTGCACGTTTCAGAAGTTAGACCAGATTCTGCATCTGGAAACTCACAGCGAAGATCCAGGAGGTAAGAGAAAAAAGTCAGGAAGAAAGGTGGCGTCATCCCCTGGGTTTGGGTGCAGGCTATTGTGTCAGTGTTAGGATCCACCCTCCCCTTAGTTTTCTTTCCAGTTTTCTTCCACGAGTCTTCCTACAAGTTTGGGGTTGGGACATACCCTTTCCAAGGGACCAACAGTCCCAGGTGCCTACTTTGCACCATGTGCCTCCTCTGTATCCTCTCAGTTGATCTTCCCTGCAACTTTGTGAGGAAGAGAGGAGACCATTCATCTCATAGAGGAGGAATCTGAGGCTCAGAGATGGTAAGCAGTTGGTTTAAAGTCCCACAGCTCAGACATGGTAGGCTGAAATTCAAACACAGCTCTATGTACCAGAATACAATGCCTATACACTTTGTTCTACTTAGTCTCAGATCTCAGAGGAGGAAAGGGGGACAATATTTGTCAGAGGAACCCATTTGTCCAAAAAGCATCTAAGAATGTGTTTTATTGCACTTATTTCTAAAGCCTGGTCTGTTCATAGAGGGTTCTAATCAGTTACCTGATTGCTACCTTCCCTGCATGGAGCATAATTAGAGGAACTCTTCTAAAACACCTGAAATGGGAGTTTCCATTGTGGCTCAGCAGGTTAATACCCTGACTAGTATCCATGAGGATGCAGGTTCAATCCCTGGCCTCACTCGGTGGGTTAAGGATCCAGCATTGCCTCAAGCTACAGTGTAGGTCGCAGATGCGGCTCAGATCTGGTGTTGCTGTGGCTGAGGCGTAGCCTGGCAGCTGTAGCTCTGATTTGACCCCTAGCCTGAGAACTTCCATATGCCACAGGTGCGGCTGTAAAAAACAAAAAAAACAAAAAACCAAAAAAAACACCCTCCCCCAATGTAGGTATCTTTAGGGATGGGAACTTGAAATGGCTTGTGGTTACCAGTGAGCACAGTAAATAACAAATTGAAGTTCATTAGTAGAGAGGAGAGAGAGAAAGCTTCTGAAACAAAACGTTTGAGAGCTGGGAAGGTCTAGGAAGGCAGGCTAACTCGTTCCCTTGAGGATTTCATCCAGCTACAACACAGTCAATTGCAGAGAGGTTTCAGATCTGTGTGCATGTACACTTTTGAACAAGTTCAGTTGGTTTATTTGCAGAAAGATGCTCCAATCTACAAATGGGGCAATTTCCATTTGAGTCGGAAACAGTTATATAGAAATTGCCATAATTGAGTCCATTCACTCTATAGGCAGAACCTATCCATCTCAAATTAAGTGTTCAAGTTTCTTCTCTATTTTATTTCTATATTTAGTTTATTTCCTCCCAAAGATGTGTAACCAAATATAAAGAGGGAAAGAAAGAAAGATATTTCTCTTCTCTTCTATGTGCATTTTATCAACACAGTCTCAGCTCGAGACTCCTTGGGGAAAGCCTTTCAAGACAGGCAGAATGATGTCCTTCCTGCCACAACATAATTTTCCAGCTGCCAGGGGAAAACTACATATTGTGCCCTAAACAACAACCAAGAGAGAACAGATAATAATCACTCCCCAAGGACACCTGCTGCAGCTTCCCTCAGCAAGGCCTGTAGAAACGGTCCTGAAGTTACACTTCGCTCTGTATTTTAACAGACACACGACGGATTCCTGTCCTTACTGGAATGACTGCCCTGCTTTTTTGCAGGTGAGTCTCCGTCTTAAACTACAGCCCAAGTGTCTAAGGCACGGGAACAGCCAGAGTGGGGCAGATCACATGTGGGCTGGAGGTTCATCTGAGTGCAAAGAAAAGTCTGGAGAGGGGTTCGAATTTCTTTCTTGGTTCTCCTCCCAAGATATTCTCATAAGTGCAAAAATCCTGTGATGGCCACAGCAATATGTGTGAAAACCACACGTTTTGATGCAATACAACTCTATACAATGCTTATCCGGAAGCTTATAAAAAATATATGCCACTTTCTTAGAAGCATCTGATTGAAAGCCAAGGGTAGCCTGGAAAGGCCTCTCTGGCTTTCCCCAGTACCAGGATGCTGTATGACCCAATGCTGTGTAAGAACGCAAATTCCGCTTTTTTCTCCCCTTTTGTTTTTGCAAGAAGCACACAGGCCAACAACCTCAGGCCTTCTGCAAACTGGCACAGGGGCCCCACCCCCTCTGGCCTCCGTAGTGATGGACACCTGGGGGGGGGGCCTCATAACTGGGTTGTGGCAGCCCCGCCCCAAGTCTTCCACCCTCCCTGCAAGGTTCTTCTAAAACCAGTGGTTTGCACTATTTTTATCAAAGGCAAATAGAAATTGTTAATTTCCTCAGGATATACATCCTTTCAGAAAAGAAAAAAAAAATCTCAATTTGACCGAAAAAGGAAATAGATAAAGAGAGTCGGTTGAGAGCCCTCTTCATTTCCATGTGACCAGCTTTCCTCCCACTGTAGCGCCAGGAGATGGTTCACTTGAAACAGGTCCCGCCCGGGGTTGGTTCAGCTCTTGCCGCACAGCTTTGATCCAGGCAGATAAGCAGCCGACCATTTCCAAACCTGCCAAGGATGGAGATGGCTCAGCCTCCCGGGCACCTGGCTCCGGTGTTTACCAGCCCTCACTGTCAGGGGATGCTTCCCAGGAGACGCCAGCCCCGGAGGCACAGTTTGCCTCGGCGGTGCCCGCCCATCGCCCGTGCGTCCAGGTCCTTCACAGACTTGATGGCTCAGGGTCCATCGTTCCTCATGCTACCCTTTTCTAGACAGAAAATAGAAAATGGCCTGCCGTAACCCTTCCTTTGGGGTCCTAGTTGCCGGCCACCTGCCGCACTTCCTCCTGGTCTTCCTCCCGAGGCCGCCCTGATGGGGAGACCGGCCTGGGGTACCCGGGGCTCTTTCAGATTTATATTTCAGGTCCAGAAATCGCTCAGTTAACTCAGGGTCACTGTGGAAGTTTTTGACTAGTTCCTAAAATAGTCCTGGGGAAACATAGTTCTCAATTTTGTGTATTTATGGGAAATTAACTGAAAATTCCCCCTCACAGAATGTGTTAAACAGGTGGTCTGAATCATCTATTTTCTGCTCTAAATTATGGCTGGGCCAAAAAAAAAAAAAAAAGGAAAAAAAAAAAAGAAGTAATATCCATTTTTGCCAGTGGACAATGGATGGACCTAGAGACGATCATACGAAGCGAAGTAAGTCAGAGAAAGGCAAATATCATCTCATATCACTTCTTTGTGGAATCTAAAAAAAAAATGATATGGATGAATTTATTCACAAAACAGACACAGACTCAGAAAAAACGATCTTACGGTTACCAGAGGGGAAGAGGGCGAAGGATACATTAGGAGCACGGGGTTAACAGAGACACACAACTATATATAAAATACACAAGGAGAACCTACTGCATAACACAGGGAACTGTATTCAATACCTTGTAATAACCTAAAATGGGAGAGACTCTGAAGAATAATATATGTACCAACAGTGTATATATGTGTATGTATATACACCAAGTATGTATGTATAACTGAATCACTTTGCTGTAAACCTGAAACTAACATAACATTGTAAGTCAACTCTACTTCAATTAAAAAACTGAAAAAAATTGTGGCTGGGTTTTTACAGGTCAAGAATAATTCTGGAAGAATTACCGTCAAATAAAAAAATCATCAATGGCTTCATATCTTGTTCTGGTGCTATTAATGTAAGAGACATAATTTATTATCCTGAAATGCTGAAATTTGATCTAAATGGGTCCCTAGATGGATGGATGAGTCAAATCAAAGAGGAGGAAAGAAACCAAACAGTTGCTGAACAGTCTTGGCAAGTTCCATGGAACGGTTTGTGTTTTTCATTAATCACCAGTTACAGAGGTCGCCCACATACATGGCAGTTCTGGAGATATGCTGGCTCCCTTGCCCAGGTCTGAAACACACCAGGGGGTGCCTGACTCGGAAGTTTATATTCTATGAAATGTGCTTCTGCATGGACTGAACAACTGCTTGGCACCCACTTTTCACATGTGGGGTATAAATTACTGCCCTGCCAAAGACATCCTTTAGGCATAATGGCAGTTTCGGCTCTTGCCTGGGTCCTCCCACTCTAGACATGAACTGGCGAGACCTCTGCAGATTTTCCAAGCATCTTAAACGAAGGAAATTCCAGCTCACCATGTGAAATCCTCTTGAAGAGACAAGGAAATATGGCCCAAGCTGGTGAGTTATTCTGATAAATAGCTTAAAAATTCAGGAAAAAAAAAAAATCAGAAGGATCACAGTGGTAAAGAAAAGTGGCAACTGATTCACAAGGCAGAGGGCACTCAAAATATTCCTTCTGGGGGTTTAATTTATGTCTGACAGCACATAGGTGGTTGACGCACTGTTTTAAAAAATAAATGCTGGTTATTATTGTAGAATATTTACTTCCATGGAATAGAAAATGTAAGATGTTACCTAATTAAATTTCATAAATGAGTTCTGGTTAGTGGGGAGCTGGTCAGACAGGTTATCACCACTTATAAATGATAAAAGTGAAAGAAATGTAAGGTCACAGATGACTCAGTGGTGGGGTGATTAATTCATACCTACACAGGAGTGAGGAACCAGGAGCCTGTTCCTCTCCTGAAATATAATATCCAGAAGCCCTCTTACAGACCAAAGCCTTCTGAGGGTTTTCTGATGTCCTTTGTTCCCCACTGCTAGGTGCTGATATTATTCATCGAAGAAGATAAAATTACAGGCTGTAAGGGCTGAAGAAATCTTGGTGAGAGTTTACACAACTTCTCCCTTTCTGTGGATGAGGCAAATTAGGCCTCAGCACGATGAACAGAAATCAGGCTTTAATTTGTGACTCTGGCATGAGTCTGCCGGCTCCCCCACTCCAGCAACTGAAAGCAATAATGAACTTGATTTCATTCACAGAGGCACAAAATAAAGTCCCTTTAGGCTGTGATGGCCCTGTTCATACTCAGCAAATGCTGGTGCCTATGTGGGGGCTGCCTGCTCATCAGCTGTACTTAAGGTACCCGCGTGTATCTTCCGGTAAATCAGAAATAGTCTGTGTTATATGTGGGGGCAGATTTCACCTACTAGCATAAAACACTATCATAAATTTCCAATTCACCCCCCTCCACAGCCCGGAGACATTCCATTCTGCGTGTCGCAGGCAACTGCTCGCAAGAAACATGCACCATGTGAAAAAGTAATTACTGCCTTGCCCAAGGAACGAAACAGATTCTACCAGCATGTCTAAGCTTTTACAGATAACAAGAGAGCAACGCCTTGGCTTACTAAGAGCACTGCAGTCTTTTTTTTTTTTTTTTTTTTAACCTTTTGAAAATTCATCCTTGTCTAATGATTAAGTATGGAAAAAAGTGAGTTAAGTACCGCCTGACAGTTTGCTCAATAGACGCTCTGTAATATCACCTCTCCTGGTCTTCTTTGATAGAGAACCAGCCAGCTGTATCGACGGCTTCTCTCCCCTCTTTAATAAGTTGTAAATTGAGCAACATAATTCTTCCCATGTCCAAGGCTAGTCAGCCCAAATGCTGTGTTCAGAAACTGGCTGGCTGTATGTTATAACCTGTCTGTCATCACTTTCTTTCATTATAGTTCCGTGGTTGCTCTGGGGAGACTTGACCCATTCACCAGCGATTCACTTAAGTCGGGTACATGCTACGTGTCATTCTGTGTGCGCCAGACGGCAATGCCACATTCCCCAACTGTCCCGAGATGATCACTGAGCCTGTGAAAGGATCGGTTTGGGGCTGTGCCCAGGCTCCTTCGACAAGCTCTCTCTTTGCGCAATTGATGAGATTGATCAAATCTATCAGTGTTTGGCCCTTGTGCTGTTAGTTCCCAGAGATGGCCTATCCCTGAGTTTTGCAGTTTAGCCTCCTTGTCCTTGTGAATACATCTGAAAGGAACGCTGCTAAGTCCAGTGAAAGAAAAATCTTTCCAGTGTCTTATCCGCTATGAAAGCTGTTCCGAAATAAAACGGAGAACCTTTTAAAGAGAGGCTGCTTGGTCATGGTACTGGTCTAAAGAGAACGATTTCCACGCCAACCTGAAGGTTGAAATATATCCCAAAACCCCTTCAGAAGCTAAGATTTGTTGAAACTGTACTTGTTTCGTTCAATGTAGGGGAACCGAGGGAAGCTTAATAATATACATGGAAGGTTTTTGTTTTATGATCTTTATTATTAGTTTTACTCAAAACAGTAAAAATGTTCTATCTTGGTTTTGTTGTTGACAGCATCATATGGTTTTGTCTGTTTCTTTGGAGGGGGTGGGGGTTGTCCACCCCTGCTGCATGCAGAAGTTTCTGGGGCCACAGCAATGACAACGACCAACCCTTAATCCCCCTAACCAAACAGGGAACTCCAGAATAAAGGTTTTTCTTTGGAACATGAAAAGGACCAGTTCAGTTTGAATGGGATGTGGCAAGTTATCTTAATCTGGGACACACATCACAGATCCGTAAGGACAGCCCAAGCCTGGTTCAGCCTTTCCTTAAGAAGGAGGTACCGCTCTTTAAGCCCAAGGAAAGGTAAGATGCACCAGACACACAGATTATCGCCCCAATCACTTATGAGCAGCCCTTTTCTCGGGCCAGCAAAAAACAGGTAACCACCGCGCCTTCAGGTTGAGATTGGTAAACAACTCAAGCATCAGCCTGTAGACACCTGTGGGCTCCCAGCTGAAGTCAACTGTGCAGGGAGGAAGGACACAGAGGAAATACAGTTTCATTTCCCAGTAACTCCCCTGACTCAAATTAGGGTGGGAGCCGAGGAGAACATCTGTAAAAACAGCAGCCTGCAAACTTCGGAGGGACGGAGCCAGGCCCCCCTTCACCGCACTTTGAGCCCCAAAACACCTTCTAGCTATTATACCATACGAGTGAAAACGCCTCAGGGATGAATCATGGCTCTAGGATTTTTAGATAATCTCTGCACAGGACAAAGAACCACAGCTGTGCCGAACCACACCCATTTCGTAAAGCCGAGTGACATGTACCAGCCTGAACACAAAAACACTGGCAACTGCGTGGAAAGAAAAAAACCCAAACGGTCATTCTCAGAGAACCATCATTGAGTGACTTGACCACTGTCTGTCTTCCGTATAATTACAGGACAACTCTGAGCTTGGTCAAAGGCTCTTAGAATATTACCACTGAGATTTTTCTCTGAGCCTTCACAAATACAGTGATTAATAAAGCAATTTCAAAGGACTAGAATCTTGGGCTGTGATTTGCATGCCTGTCAATTTTGATTAACACCAAACAACCAAAATGATTTCTATGTGGGCATGTGGTCGCGGAGAAAGTGGTGGGGGCACCGCTGAGCTTCAAGAGAAGACCTGAGATGTAAGCGCTTTCCTGTGTTTGTGCGGTCCTGATGGCGGGCACGTCGACCTGAGGGCGGAGCCCCTCCTCATTCTGTGCCTCAGTTTCCTGATAGGTCAGATGGAGCAGCCACAGGGGCCTTACCTTTCTTTGGAGGCTTGCACGGGGGTAGTAATTAATTATCCTCTGCCTTCTTGCCCGTGGCTTGTCAGAAAGTCAGCTACTGTAAGAGAAGCGAGCGTCTGAGCATCCGAGGGGATTGATTACCCAGCGTCCTTTCATGCACAGCACTCCAGGCACCGCAGCCCTCCCTGGGTCCACCTGCAGAATGTCCCCCATCCACGGAGCCATGGCCAGACCCACGGAGTGAGCCCACCAAATGGAAACACTCGGAGGGTTTTGACTCTCAAGGGTCTTACAGAAAATAGAGCCAGAAGCTCCATCTGGCACTCCATTCGCTAAATGTCCCATGGATATCAAATACCGGGAAATGGGGCTGTTGAAAATCCCAGAGAAGAGGACTTCCGCTCAGCAGCTTTCTAACGGACACGCACCACCCTCTGTGAGGCTGGAGCCCTCTGCCTTGTGGTCCAGTTCCGGGGATCACACACCAGCTCGCAGGCCTCGGCTCGTGAGGGACTCAGACGCCCAGCTCAGCATGACGGCTTCAGCGGCGTGTTGATAACCGAGCGCCGATAGAGGGCGGTGTTGCACGGCTGCAAAAGCCCGCGCTCCGCTCGGCCGCCTCACAAGACCACCAAAGCACTTACCTCCGGTCTTCCTGCAACTCCAGCATCAGCTTATTAACGAACAGGAGCAATCAAAACAATTACCCCACGAAACAGAGGGCTTCTGGTCAAAGCTCATTATTGCTACATCACCACTTTGATGGTCGAAAGGGTTGATACAGTAATTCCTCATTATTCCTCACCAGAACTTTTCTGCAGAAGGCCACGTCTATTAGGCCTTATTTTTCAGAAGACAGATCCAGAGGAGCTAGCGGCATGGTCTGAGCCGCTCAGCCCAGAACCAGACAGAGCTGGAAAGAACACTTGGGGTTTCTGCACGATTCTGGGGGAGCTCTTAACATGCTGCTTTGCTGTCTTGATATGAAATCCACCCACAGCCTTCCTTTGCTCTTGATGAAGTGGGGTGGTTGGCTGACTGGGCCAGGCACTGGGACTTCAGGGATGGGACCCCCTTCCCCCACCATCCCCCAACTGCCATTTATCTTAAGTTGATAACTGATGACCCAACCAGCTCATTAAGCCCATTCTGCGGCTTAACCTCAAGGAAGGAAGGTGTTAGAGGAGGATGGAAACAGACACATAAAATTTAGCCCAACAGTGAAACTGATTCAAATGTTTAGGGGTATCAGAGTCTCAGCCTTCGCTGTTTCCTCCCTGCTCTTGGAAAACTGAGAACAGCTTGCAGAGCTTGGGAGCTGTCAGAGCTTGCTCTCACACTCTCCCGAGTCGACCTCTGGCTCCCGAAGAATCTCATTTTTGCATCCCACATTCTGAAGGCATTGAATCACCGTTTGGCTAAGCGCATATCGGCTTTGGTGTCACCTACATACACAGTCTTGCTGCTTTATTTGAGGCCTGGTGACACATTCTCTTATGTAATGTGCTGGCAGTCGAGTAACACTGAAAGCTTCCCCGTTATGTATGAGGTGTCATCTCTGAAGTGGAGACTATTTCTTGCAAAATGGCACTGATAAATTGATAAGTGGAATCAGCTGACAAACAGCGCTATAACAACGCAGGCTTCCTCTCACTGCCAATTTATCTCGAAAACACTGTTAGGCAAAAGAAGGTTTTCTGGCCTAAGTAGGTGCCGTTATGTATTTCGGAATGACAGATGAAAATAAGGATTTGCAGTCACACCTGCTAGTAAATGTGCTCTTATCACTTGTCGTCACGTGGTCAAGTCAACTGTAAGGGTCAGGCCTGGATGCTGGCACACCAGGCGGCAGAGGATCTGGTTTGGGGCTGTGAAAATTTTCTCTCCCTGATGGCAACTCTGTCTGGCACCTCTTTCAACCACCCAGAAAAGACTGTTGGCCCCCAGATAGTCAAGTGTTACTTTCGCTCTTACTAAGCGCGGTGCCAGTCTTGGGGCAGTCGGAAAGGGTGGAGGAAAGCAGGGTGCTTTGATGGCTCTGGCCTGGTCTAAAGCGACACACCCAAGACTGAAGGGTTTGTACCCACATCCTTCCCGCTGCACCTGGGTTGTTGGTGGCAATCATCTTTGCAAGGTCTCTTGGATGCCCTGCCAACTAGAACTCAGCGGGATCTTGCTATAAATGGGCCGTTTGCTTCATCTTCTGTCTGCGGGGGCGGAATGGAGGGACCCCTGGAAAAGCATTTGGCCCAAGGTCTGAGTAAGTTTCTCTGATCGAAAATGGTACCGTGTATCCAGGTGCCTTGGCTGCAACCAACTGTTTCATCTCAAGACATCATCAAACATCAGACACAAAAGAACTCTAAAGGCTAATGTCGTCCAACCGCTCAGCTCACTTTAGGCACAAGGACACCGAGGTTCAGGGAAGTGCAAAGACTTGCCCCTGGGTTGAGGTGGTGAGGAAGAGCCTCTCTTTGTAGAGCCAGAAATTCAAGGGTCACTCCTCCTGTTGCCCTTGAACAGCACCTCTCTGAGACTGGTTTTACTCTTTGTTACCTTTTGAGCTGTTGAGACAATGACACAACTGAACACGCTTCTTTCAGGGGGCCTCAGCATTGATCGACATGCCAATTCTGGACTCCTGGCCAACCCTCCAGCAGGGCTTCAGAATCAGGTCTTCAGGCGTCCATCTTTGAGGAACACCATGGGTACAGATGTCATCTCTGTTGTCTCACAGTGGCCTCCCATGAGATCTCTTCCAGCTTCGGCTCAGCCAGTGATGGGTGTGATCCTGAGGATATTGCTTCACTAAGTAGGAACAAAGGTCAGCTTCATCATCTTCCACTCCATCTCCACCCTTCCTCTCTTCCGATCACCAGCACATCCCTCCTCCCTACTCAGAATGCAGACAGACACAGCCTGTCCAGCTGTCTGCCTTATTAAGGCCACCAGAAGATCTGACCTTGAGAGTGGGACCCTGACTCTACGGAGCGTGGGCCATCATGTCCTGACTTGGTGTGTTCTATTGCTAGCATAGGGTTAGACAGCAAGGACTTGCATTCAAGTGCCTTGTTGATGAAGATGTGACATGGTACCCATGAAATCCTGGTGATTCTCTACAGTCTAACACTTGACCTTGGCCACATAATAGAACACATTGCCAAGTAGCATTTAAAGACAAATGCATGTACATTTTTGTAGGCCACCCCAGTGGAACTCAATATGTTCTGTTTTCTGATTCGGACCACAACAAGTTCTCTACCGTTTTCCTAGAACTAGAAAAATTAAAGTCAATGACAGCAATGAGAAGGATCATTCACTATCTAGTTTCTGTTGTGCCTACAATTTGAGTTATTTATATTTAAAATTACACACTTCAAAATAGTTCAACACTGTCCACTTTATGAAGACCCAGAATTTCTTTTTTTAAAATGTTCTGATTTTGTTTATTGAAAAGACAAAATTGTAATCAAGGAAAATTGAAGCGACAATAATTTGCTATTCAAACACGTCAGCTGACGGTATTCCTTTCCATTTCCTTTCTGTCCTTATTTCTCGACTTGCAATTCAAGGAGGTTTGTTTCCTAGTCTCAGCTCAGCTGTGAACAAGCATGATCCTGAGCCAGGAGCGTAACTTTATTAAGGAGGAATATAGAACTGTTCCTCTCATTCGTGTCAAGGGGTAGTTATGGGAATTGGAGGATCACACAGGTGAAAATGGTTTGCATGCTCTCATGTGACTTCCACGCCAAAGGGATTGTTGTTTGATCAAAGTCTCTCATTTCACGATGGTGTGCTCCATCTCTTTAAAAAGCTCTTGGCATCTGTTTTTAGGGGATGACAAATATAAGGTAAAATGAAGAAAGATAAAAGAATCTGCAAAGATTTCAGAGTATTTGACCCAAAGAGGAAAAAGCTGAAAGCTTCTTACTCAATACTTTGCAGGATGTGAAGGCCTGTGATAAAGTGTGAGTGAGAACCAGCTGTTCCCCGTCTCTTCCGAGGTCAAATAAAGAAGTTATGGGCTTCATTTTGAAGAGGGCATTTAAGTTTTCTTAAGATCGACTTCCTGACTGTGGGGACTTTTTTTTTTTTTTTTTTTTTACCAACTGAAAAGAGCTAGCACAGCACAAGCCTCCTGCCTTGTATTTTGAAGACTGTTATGTTTGTCTGTTGTCATGCCCCAAATACCCCAAAAGTTCCTGGTATGTAACAAGTGAGCACAATTTTAGAATGCTCCTGGATTCTGGGGGTTGGGTTTCCGGAGAGGGCACAGAACAGTTTGTTTCTGCTCTGCAGTGGCTGGGGCCTCAGTGGAGAAGATTCAGAAGGCTGGGAGGAACTCACCAGGTGGGGCTGGACTCCTCCGTAGGTTGCTTTATCGCATGTCTAAGGTCTAGAGCCACGCTGTGCGTCTGTCTCCGCTGGGGTGAGAGGTTCCCGGGGGTCAGTGCCCTGGTTTCCCCAACATGGCAGCCTCAGGGTGGCTGGACAGCTTACACGGGGCTCCTGGCCCCCAGAAGACATGAAAAAGCTGAGTGACCTCTTATGACTCAGCTTTGAAATCACTCGTGTCACTTCTGCCCAACTAAAGTGGTAGAAGGACAGAAGTATTCAAGGAGAGGGACCACCAGTGGAGGACTGTCTGAGAACTTGGCAGCCAGTATGAAAACCACCACAAAGAACTGACCTGAGTTCATGTATTCATTCAACCAACCTGCATTTTTTTTCTTTTTATGGCTGCACCTGTGGCATATGGAAGTTCCCAGGCTGGGGGTCGAATCAGAGCTGCAGCTGCTGGCCTATGCCACAGCCACAGCAAGGCCAGATCCTCAACCCACTGAGCAAGGCCAAGGATTGAACCTGCATTCTCACAGAGACAACGTTGGGTTCTTAACCCACTGAGCCACACGGGAACTCCAGCCAACCAGCATTTCTTAAGCACAGGTCCCAGGCTCTGGGCTGGGAGAACTAAGGACTCAGCTCATACCTGCCTGCCTGGGGAAGTCCCTGGGCTGGGGATGGTGCAGAAGGAAGCAACGTCCAGGCGATACACTTGGGGACGGACCCTGTGAAGCCCACTCCGGTTTTCTGCCCCTGAGAGCCTCCTCTCTGGGACTGAATGCTCTAGGGGAAAATTCCCTGTGCTTCTGAACCCAATGAAGTTACAAGGCGTTTTTCAATTTGTTTTTATTTCCACTCTTTGGCTTGTGCTTGCTGGATTGCGGGCACAGGGATTCCGAATCTTTGGCAACGAGTCCCATTCTAAACGTAAACAGGTGGAGAAAGTGCCAGCCTGGCCCAGCAGAACGCATCCCAAGGCAGGAACATGCTGACACGGGTTGGGCAAAGGCAGCTGCTTTAAACAACACTGTTTGCTCAGCCCTTTCCCGGAGGACCCAGAGGTTTCACATGGGGGAGACACACAGCCGATGCCTCTCTTGGGGGCGGCCCTGGAAGGGTGGGCGGCTCCATTGCCGTTGGGAAGAAATCTGCACAGCAAACGAGAGCTTTGGTGAGCTTTCAGGGCCCTCTCCCAGATCAGCCGTAGTGACTTCTCATTCTCTCTCTGATGTTCCCCAGCCTTCGCAGGGCAGAGAAAACAATGGAGCCACCGCAAACCAAACTCTCGCAGCCACCACTTGAAATAATTTCATGACTGAGATGGGCCCCACTGACTCAGAATCAGATTTCGATTTGTTCTGTCTCTCCCCCATTCTGCCTTCTTGGTGCAGGAGAGGCTGGATGAGCCCAATTCCTTCTCCAGCCCAATGGCAGGGCTTCTGGTTTTTGCTTTCCTGGGTTGGGCTGGAGGAGGTAAGACTCCACTACTGGTGATAGAGTATCACTTAGCCCCAAACCGCTCCCTCTGGCTGGGCAAGATGTTCCCCCACTAAGTAACGCGCCATGACCACAGTTTTGCGGCACGTTGCCGCTGGAAGGTTTGGGAAAAGTCCAGTGTCCCCTGGCTACATGGATTAACTCATGAACAACAGCAGCCATAATAACATTTATTGAGCACATAGTGTGTGCCTGGCTGATGTCTTTTCTTGCAACGTCTCAGAAAATCCCTGCTGCAGGAGTGACAACTTCATGAATGGGACACTACTGTTATCCTTGTTTCATAGATGAGGATGCTGGGGCTCACGAGGTTAACAGCTCACACAGGTACCCTGTACATGTTTTCAGAGCCAGGATGTGAACCCAAGTCTGTCTGGCTCTAAACTCTTGTTTGTAACCATTGCACAGCCATTTCCCACCTGGCAAGGAGCAGGACTCTGGGAGTTTGGGAAACCTGACGGGTATGTTTTGATGGTGTGGGCTGGGGGATGAGAAAGGGTATGGGGCGCTTCCTTAAGGAGAATACTCGGGAAACTAAGAAAGATGCGAGGCTGGGATGGAGGGAATGCTAAACACATCATCCTTTCAGGATTATTGAGCACTTACTAGGTACAGAGAATCACCTGAGCTGGGTGTGGGCTTAGCCTGGTTAAACCACTGCCTGCCCCCACCTGCCAGCTCAGAGCCAATGGTGGAAGCAGAAAGGGGCTGCCAGGCTGCCAGTCCACCCACATTAAATTCTTGTTATTCCTTGGCTTTTAGCCCTCAGCGTTTCCCTGGCATCTGCCAGAGACACGTCCCTGTTGTCAATGGCTGGGCCCGGCCCATGTCAAATGGAACTGACAGCAATTAGAACCACAGTGATAGCTCAGGTTTGCTGGGCAGGTACTGAGTGCCGGGCACTGTTTTAAGATCCTTTCGTTTATTACGCACAGCCCTGTTTAACCCTCTGGGGGGTGGCTACCGTGATTACCCAGGGATTGAGGTACTGGAGGGTTCAGTGACCGTCTGTGCTCTGGATCTTTCCTTCTGTCCGTGGGATGAGCATCTCTCCCCATTTTAAGCCCTGTCTTCCACCCCAAGGACAGCGAGTGAGTTTGGAGGAATCGCCGATGTCAGCAGGCGTGTACAGGGGCCAGCAGATGTCACTTGCAAGAGGCAAGAGGAAAAGCTCTCATCAGCCTCAAGGACAGCGACACGGGAGCCTTCTCCTCTAGAAGACCTACCCTCCCCTGGGTCCACCCAGCTGCTTAGACCTTGGGGCTCCACAGTGGATCTCCCAGACCAGCCACACCCCAGAGGGCCTGGTTCGGCCCCTGAAGGCGCAGAGGATGCCTGTAATGTTTGTGTGTGGCAGGTGGAAGAAACAAGAAGGAAAAGCAGGGCCCCAGAGCCCCGGGGGGCGGGGGTGGGGGCAGCGATCTCCCACAGGGTGGCCTGGAGCCCAGGAGAGGCCCTGATGGGAGGGGCAAAAGCTTGGCTGGTACCCAGTGGACGTGGAGCAGCTGGGTCCTCTGAACGCTGTCACCCGGGACTTGTCCCTGATGGACGGGAAGCACTTCCTCAAGCGAGCGCTTAGGGCTGACCCAGAGAATCGATGGGCGGGGGGCTCGGAGGTGCCAGAGGAACCATGAATATTTTATACTGTGGAATCCAGTGGGGAAGGCAACGTGCTTTCTTTTTCAAATGGAAGTGCTGGAGACTCGGTTTCATTTAAGATTAATAGGTGTGCTGCCCGGTCATCAGAGCTTGGAGACAAAGCACAATGAAAAGCCAAGATGCTGAGGCACCAAAATGGAGCGGGGACATCTGGGGACAGAGCGGGGTGACTGGATGTAATCCCCTCAGGCCACGAGGGATTTTCTCTGAGGATGCCTCTGCCTTCATATTCTTTTCTGGAGAATGTGGAGAAGCTGGGACGTTATTTTCAAAGCACTGGGAGAGGAGCTCCAGTCCTGGCTCAGCGGAAATGAATCTGACGAGTGTCTCTGAGCACCCAGGTTCGACTCGCTCAGCGGGTTAAGGATCCGGCATTGCTGTGAGCTGTGGTGTAAGTCACAGATGTGGCTCAAATCTGGAGTGGCTGTGGCTGTGGTGTAGGCCAGCAGCTGTAGTTCCGATTCGACCCCTGGCCTGGGAACCTCCATATGCCGCCAGTGTGGCCCTAAAAAGACCAAAAAAAAAAAAAAAGGCACTGGGAAGATTCCAGTCATGCTGATGAAGTTACTTGTGTGATGTGACGGATGATACTCTGGGAGGCTGTGCGTCCTGGTGAGTTCGGCTGGAGCCAGAAAACCAGGGCTGAAGTGTGCGAGCTGGTGGGGGAGGAAGCGGGCACGGTGGCCTCGGTTGTCCCTTGCCCTCAGCCGGGCCATCCTGCCTGCCTCCTTCCAGAGTGCTTAGCATCCAGGCTGTTTGCACAGATCGGCAGGGCAGTTACCTGGCTCTTCCTTTGGGAACTTCCTTTCATGCTTAACAGCCTCTAAAGGCGAAGGAAGGCAGTTTTCCAGGCCATTGCCTTTGCTTGCTCTGTTTCCAAAACTGTGTCCCTGCCTCCACTTCCTGCTCGTTTCTCTGAAAGGAGAGTGTGGCGATGCTTCCTTTAGCCATTGCCCTCTTTCTCCTTTGAGATCCGACACACCCTTAGGAAGTCTGTTGGGAATTTACAGTCAGGGCAAGAGGCGGATCAGCGCGTCCTGGGTGAAAGGGAGGCGGGTGGGGTGTGGTGACCGCTGGGCCTTCTCCTGCACACCAGGCGGGCGTCCGAGAAACACCCCCATTCTCTTCACCCTTTCTTCCCACGAACCATCCACAAATCTGTGTTGGCGGAGCCAGTGTGTCGGTCCTGCCCTGGGCGGTGCAAGGAATAGCAGAAAAGCTCATGTTTCCTGCCTGCCAGGCACATGCTGGCTTCCCGTTGTGTCTCTGGCCCTCGTTGTGGGGAGCTGGGCTGTTGGGATGGCCCCTTGCAGCTCAAGAGAGAAGATGCATCTATCAGGTGACCTTGTCCTCGGGGGAGCATGGCCTATGTGGGAGACACCGAAGATAAATAATTAGCAAACAAAGCAAGACGGAAGATGTCCTTCCAAGGTCCCTCGGTGCCACGATGTATCCCGGAGGACCGTCCCTGTTGCAACCACTCGAATTTTGAACCTCTGCCTTCTCATCTGCAGCAGTGACTCTGTGACCCCAAAGGGTGGGGGCAGTGTGATGCCAGAGGCTCTGCTGCGTCTGGTGTTTCATGTCACCTGCAGGTCCTGGACGTCACCTCGTCACCTGTGAGGACTCTGCCATCAGTGCTGCCAGCCACATGTGGCCATAAGCTCAGGACAAGGCTGCCCTTTCCTGCAGGTTCGGTCAGCGCAGAAAACCGTCAGCATCGTCATTCAACAAAGAAACAAACACTGGCCTTTTCCTCCAGAAACCACACTCAATCCTGGGAAGTTAGGGACACGTGGGTTAGGCTGTCCAAACAAGGCTGCTTGCCAGCTGCCTTGTCTTGTTTCTTTAAAAAAAAAAAAAAATTAAATCATTAAAAGTTACTAAATTAAATTAAATAAATTTTTTTAGGGCTGCACCTGCAGCATATGGAAGTTCCCAGGCTAGGGGGTCAAATTGGAGCTGCAGCACCAGCCTACACCACAGCCACAGCAACACAGGATTCGAGCCACATCTGTGACAGCTCATGGCAACGCCAGATCCCCAACCCACTGAGCGAGGCCAGGGATCCAACCTGCATCTTCATGGATACTAGTCAGGTTCTTAACCTGCTGAGCCAAAATGGGAACTCTCTGTACTATGGTTTTTAAAACATGCTTCCAGTTTATGGCTTCAGCTTCTGGGAATCACGGTGTCCCCATCCACTGGCAGCATCAAATCAGTCGGCCCCCAAACCCACATGTGCTTCAAAAACCTGATTCAGGAGTTCCCGTCGTGGTGCAACAGAAACAAATCTGACCAGGGAAGCATGAGGTTTCGGGTTCAATCCCTGGCCCCTCTCAGCGGGTTAAGGATCTGGCATTGCTATGAGCTGTGCTGTAGGTCACAGATGCATCTTGGATCCCCTCTTGCTGGGGCTGTGGTGTAGGCCAGCAGCTGTAGCTCCAATGGGACCCCTAGCCTGGGAACCTCATATGTCGTGAGTGCAGCCCTAAGATGAAAAAAAAAAGTTAAAAAAACCTGATCTAGAGAGTTCCCACTGTGGTACAGTGGGTTAAGAACCTGGCGTTGCTGCAGCTGTGGCGTAAGTCGCAGCTGTGGCTTGGATTCAGTCCCTGGAGTTTCCATAAGGTGCAGGTGTGGCCATAAATAAAAACTAAAACAAAAACAAACAAAACACCTGACTCAGCCTGGCCTTAGAGGGCACTCTTGTGGGATGCAGATCTGGGCTCAAACTGGGATTTTCAGCCCTGGACGAATTTCAGCCAAGTAGGGTTGGGACGATGGCGATGCTTTTGTGAGTAATCTCCTGCAGGAGGTTAACATGGATTTCGCAGAAGCTACTGAGGCTTAAAAGCCTCGGTCTTTGTGAGAATTTCAGATGCAAGCCCTGCCAAGGACACTTGTCATCAGGACTGTGACCTTATACTGACTTTCCTGTAATGTCCACAAGATCGGAATCGGCGGAAATAAGCCTGATGCCACCAGTGAATTTTCCAAACTGTCCACAGGCCTCCAACCAGGTGAATTTGTTCCTGCAAAGGGAGTGGGCTCCTTAGCGTGTGTTTCCTTCAGGATAAGGAGGAGGTGAGGGTGTTGGTTCCTCGCCAGCCTCGCCTCGCCAGTGGGTCGTGGGGTCCCGATCACGTGTTGGAGATTCTTGGACTCGAGGCTGAGGATCAGACAGGATGGCTGCATGGAGCTTTATGGCATTGCCAACACTGGACCATTTTTTTTAACCTATGAAAATAGCAGTTGCATCTATTTTGACCTCAGGTGTGCCCTTGACCCTTGATTGTGGCCTTTTTCCTTCGTGGTGGCAGAAAGACCCTGTGTGGCATTTAGAATGAAATCCAACTCGTGCTCGAAGGTCCAGCCTGATTCATAAAGCATCCTCAGCTCAGTGACCTTCGTCCTGTAAATTCCCCTCACGATCTCCCAGCACCCCACTCAGAGCTAATCTGTCCACTCCGGGGTTTCGCACATAGTTGGCTAACAGTTCCTATGAAATATATACCCTTAATTATAGCGATTTGTATTCATGAATGCCCATTAAAATTACAAATTCTTTGAGGATGTGGTCCATCACACACATCTTTGCATCTGCTAGCTGCCTTTCCCCATAGTAGGCACTATTAATTATTTATTGGTTGGCTACCTGAATCTTGATGCTTTTACTAATGTAGCAAAATTGATTACTACCCGTCAGCTCTTTCAGAATTTATAACAGGGCTATATCGTTTTTGCTTCATGTAACAAAAATGATTAGGGTCTTTCACATTAGGATTTAAAAGATTGTGGCGTTTTTAATCTCATGTACTATGTAGCGTTCCCATGGTGTGTACAAATGCATTTTCCTTTGTGTTGATGTGATTTGGGGAACACTAAGAACTGACCAGGTTTCCTAGTCCTCCTGTGTCCCTCGCCCCCCCGCCGGGAGGGTGGCAGTGAGGGGGCCTGTGGGGGCGCAGAGGGTGTCACAACTACCTAAACGCATGGAATTAGACCACATGCCTGCTGCACATGAATTGAGGACAGAGCTTCCAGGGCAACATGCCTCCAACGGAACTGGCCATTGCTTCGCCCTCCCCTCCCCACCCCGCTTCTGCCCACCTTCTCCCCTCCAGGGTGGTCCATCTCCATGGATGGCTCTGATGTTCTTCCAGATGCTGAAGTCAGAAGCGCTGGAGGCCAAGTGCACCCTCCTGCCCCTCACTGACCCCCACAACTCACAGGCCATTGCTTGGGCCCGCTTTTGGTCTCCTTCCACTACCCAGATGCCAAGCTAACCCTGTCCGTTCCTGCGCCCTCTGAATGGTCAGCTCACACCTTCCTCCTGGCCGACTCCTACTGATTCATGGGAGTCAATTCAAGGACGGCTCCGTCATTCTCTCCACGAGGCTGGGGCATGCCCCTCCCTGGATCCCACAGCACCCGAGCTTACCTCCGCAGAGAAGGTGGAGCTGTGAGTGCAGAGGCAGCTCAGCTCAGCTGGTGACAGTATGTTTCTTTGCTTTTTAACTTGATCTTACAGGATATGCAGATCCTTGCTCTGGTCTATTTGCTTGGACAGGACAATGACTGATGATCAAGATCCAGCTCTAGTTGTTGACATACTCATCCTAACCTTGCCTGTTTCTTTACATGGCCTGTTAGAATGGTCATGAATTGATGGGTGACAGAGGCAGAAACCGGAACCTTTTAGCTAATTACATAAAAATGCCCCACACCACTGCCATCCTGGTCTCTCAGAAAGAAAATACAAAGGGAAGAGAAAGATGATGTGCTGGCCATTGAAAGTAAATCTCTCGAGGTTCCAGAGCTGGGATCTAGTTACCAAATAAGGAAAGGAATAGGATTTCCTTTGTGGCACAGTGGGTTAGGAGCTGACGTTGTCACCACAACAGCTCGGGTCACTGCAATGGTGAGGATCAAACCTCAGCCCAAGAACGTCTACTTGCCGACAGCATGGCCAACAAACAAACAACAAACACAAATAAGAAAAGAAATAAACTCCCCCACCATCAGACAGACAGGAGTCACTTCTGGCGGTGAGCAAGGGGCAAAGCCACTCATCTTTATCAGATGCCAAATCTTTGTTACAAATGATGATAAGGAAGCAAACTCTCATTTTCCCAGGGGACTGAATTGTCCTCTCCCCTCTGCTGAGCTCAGCATGGTCCCCTCATTCCTAACGGAGGACGATGGCAGTCTTTAAGTGCCACCTGGATGAAGCCTGAACCCTCAACCGGAGGGTAAAACCCCAAACCTGGGGCCTGTGCCTGGAACATGGCAGCATTTGTGACTCATCTGACTCCTGCAAGCTTAGTCATTTCAAAGGGAAGTGGTGCCAGTTCACTACCCCCTACCCACCCTTGAGTAAAATTTTCCACTCAGCAATCATCGATAAACAGGAGATAACAAGTCATCTCTAGATTGTACTCAGAGCACTGCCCTGGAGGCTCAGGCAGCTCAGAGGGATCAGAGTTGGCAAAGCAGGCCCTTCCTGTCCAGTCCAGCCTATCTGCCAGCTTACACACACCCCAGGGCACGTCCACCACTGGTGCAGCTTCTTGGCCTTGAGCTGAAATTGGGGGCTTTTACATAGTCGATGGGTTTCAGATTTTAGAGAATATTATATAACAAATAACATTAAAAAAAAACCCAACAACAACCAGGTGGTTGCTCTACTGGGTGAAGCTAAAACTAGAGGCCAGTGTTCCACAGTGATGTAATCTTCAAAACCACCAGAACATCTTACTTAGACGTTAACAGCGGCTAGGGCTCAGAGGCTGTGTCCAGGGAAGGCAGCAGCCGGGCGGGGCTTGGAAGGTCCTGGCTTAGAAAGAGGCACATCCGCGATGGGGTTGTTCGCGCTGCAAATTCAGGCATCGACATGGGAGCGGAGCAGAAAGGCGGGGTGGGGGTGGGGGTGGGGGCTCTTGCTGCTAATTGGTTTAGTTTCAGCTCGGCAGACACAACTATCAAGAGACTGAAAGTAATCAAAGCTATTTGCGACGATGTGCCAAGCCACAGAGCCGACGCGGTTCTATGCACAGACCTGTGTTGATAGGCGTCTGTGGCAGCGTCCCCCCTCAGCCCGGGAGGGGGTCGTGTAGTAGCAAAATGGGAGTGTTTTGAAGAGAAAGCCTGCGAGTGTACAATGAAGCGCTGGCTCGGATGCGACATGACAGGAGACAGGTGTTGCCCCGCGTGCAGCCTCTCTCCATGGAAACCGCTGGGCGGTGCGCGCTAAGCAATCCGCGGTGCCCCCACGGCTCCTTTCCACCCAAGCAGACGCAGCCTCCTCGGCCTTCCATTAAGCAATGTATTAAAAATTAAAAATAAGAGTGCCTGTCTCTTAGGCTTCCTTTTTGCTGGAAGATGCATTGAAATGACCAGGGGGGTTAGGTGTGCAGGTTGTGGGGGAGGGGAGGTGTCCAGCGAGGCAAGGAGTACTTACTTGGCTTCCTCAGCTACCGTTAAGGGATATGGTTCCTCTGATGACAAGGCATGCACACCTATGCTCTGACTTAGCCTTTTTGGGGTCGGTGTTTACATTCTTATGTGATTCTGACAAATACCCTGGAGGTGGCTCTTCCTAAACCCTCTTTGCCGATGAGGGACAACTGAGGTAAGCTAAGTGAGTTACCCAGCATCACTCATTAGGAAAGATGAAGACAGATCTCGAAGCACAGTCCCAGGCTCCAAACCCAATGCTCTTTCCTCCGAAATACATTATCTTTGGAAAATCACATAGATGGTGGGGACAAGACTTTTCCAAGCCTATTTGGGTCCCCAGTGCCGGCTACCACAGCGCCTTAATGTAGAAGGTTATTTCCCCTACAATCGGAGGTCCCCCCTCTCTGGGAGAAGCTGTGGAGGGGACCTGGGGACTGATCACCAGCCTCCTGGGCCAGGAGGTGGGGGGTGAGGAGAAGACCTGTATGGTAATGCTCACTCAGCTGCGCTCAGTAAGTGTTTGCCGCGGGCCAGACCCATAGACATAAGCCAGGAGGTGCAAACACACAGAGACATGGACCCCGGACTCCAGGAAACCCCACCCTGGTTTGAAAAAGGAGCTGGGGAGCCTGGACTGCTCCTGCCCCCAGCTGCCTCCTCACTAAGAATCTCGAAGCTGGGCCCTGGGGGTGCACATTCTTTAGACGCCAGGGATCATCCTGACGTTCCTGGGGTGGGGGTGGGGTCCTGGGAGCCCACACAGTACATGGCGGGGAGAGCGAAGAGGGGCCAGCTCACCCACCCAGAGCGGAGGAGAGAAGGGTGTGGAGAACCAGGGGGAGTTCATTCAGATGCCCCCAAATGCTACTTTATAAGGAGATGGCAACCAGCTGAAAGAGGGGTGCTGGGAGGCTGGCAAAAACTGCAGGGAGGCTGGCACCAAATGTGACTCTAGGCTTGGTCCTTCAGCTATCTTGCCCTTCCTGACAGAAGTTTCCGGGGGAGACAAGGTTACAAAGGCACCCCTTTCTACCAGCACCCTTTGCCTCAAGACCAGGCCTGTCAAGTAGAGACATTCATCTACCCACGTAGCATAACTCCATGAGGAATTCAAGACCTCTTAGAACCAGCAATCGAGTTTGTAAACTAAGGCAAAGTAAAGTATAACAACAACAAAAAAAACCAAAAAGGGAGTTCCCCTGTGGCACAGTGGAAATGAATCTGACTAGTAACCATGAGGACACAGGTTGGATCCCTAGCCCCGCTCAGTGGGTCAAGGATCTTGCATTGCTGTGAGCTGTGGTATAGGTCATAGACATGGCTTGGATTCAGTGTGGCTGTGGCTGTGGTGCAGGCTGGCAGCGCAGATCTGATTTGACCCCTAGCCTGGGAACTTCTATATGCTTCAGGTGCAGGCCTAAGAAACAAAACCAACAAACAACAACAAAAAAACCCAACAAAAAGTCGTGTACCCATTCATTGGTTACGCAAAGCTGCAGTTAAGAAATTAATAACCAGAACTGGACAAATATAAAAGGAAAGCGACTAAGGTTTATTAAGTGAATTGTTTTCAGGATAAATTTTAAGAAAAAACATGCATATTCCAGGAGATTTTGTATGTATGATATTTTAGACCAAGACTGAAATTCCTGTATTAACAAAAAAATCACCATCCTCAGTTAGCTAAAGGCGTAGAGCAGGGAATAAACTGGTAATTTTCAGCAATTTCTTTCTTTCAATTCTAAACTGGTTATAGGGGAAAAAATATGCTTTCTGAGGGAAATTCAACAACAGCTTGGTTTTCAGAGGGAAACTGAGATATACACATACCTACCCATGGTTACTTCCTTTCCAAGAGCAAGAAAACAAACCCCAAATTCTCAAAGTGGTAACAACAGTTGGTTTTATTTCACAGGTGATAACAGTTTGTCCTTTCATAGTAGACAATGCAAACAAAGGCGTATGACTTCCTTTCAGGTGATGGGCAGGTCCCTGGATTTCTCTTCTCTGACAGATGCTCCTGACACCCGCTCCTGTCACCTGCCGGGTAAGCTCTCTGCACTCATGAGCTGCACTGCAGCTCAGTGTAGCTTCCATGGTCACAACCTGAATCTTGCCATCATCCACGGGGTGTTCTGCAGCCTGCATCTTAAGCTCCCCATCTCCTTCCTCTTCCTCTTCTTTCTCTTCCTCTCTGCATCTTCTGCAAAAGCTCCAGTATCTAGACCCCCCCCCACACCCCACATTGCCTGCATCTGTTGCCCTGTCCTCCATCCATGTCCAAGAGAGCCAGTCTTCATTCATCACTTAAGCATCCCTCATCTCACATTGCGGTTCTGCCTTTTTTTTTTCCCCCTTTGAAACCTGCATCCTTATGGATACTAATCAGGTTCTCAACCCACTGAGGCACAATGGGAACTCCTGTGGTTCTGTTTTTAGAACACCCTTTCCCCACCCCGTACCTCCCCACCAGGCTGAATCCTATTCAAGGAGATCGAGGTCCAGCATCTCCCCAAGAACCGGAGTGGTTTATCTGTTTTGAGTTCCATATATTCCCAGCACCCAGAAGAGTGGCTGGCACATCATAAGCCATGTAAATACGTCTTGAATGAATGAATGACTTAACCCTCTGGTTCTCCCACTGTGGTTTTCGGTGTGGACTCCCGGGACTCCCCCACCCTGAGGGCATGTTAGGATGCCCCCTGGTGCATCCTGAGGGCCCATCCCAGAGATTCTCAGTGAGGAGGGGGCTGCAGCAGCTCAAAGTCCTCAGCTCATCTTCTGATCAGACTGGAGCTTCCTTGAGCCCAGGGTCCGTGTCTATGGATGTCTGAATCCTCCAGCCACAATCCTGGTTTTCTAAGTGCTTCTAAACTGAGTGCTGGAGTGACACCAAGTTTTATACCCTGGAGTGTCTGCTTCTGGGAAACAGGGTGCCGGAAGGCTTCACCCTGCCTTTCCCACATGCTAACGATTCTACATGAGAAGGCCAGGGTATGGAAGTCACATTGGAAACCTGACTGTAACTTGAAGTCATAACATCATTACCCAGGAGTTCCCACTGTGGCTCAACAGGTTAAGGACCAATGTATTGTCTGTGAGGATGCGGGTTCAATCCCTGGCCTCATTCAGTAGGTTAAGGACCTGGCATTGGCACAAACTGCAGGGTAGTTCTCAGATGCATCTCAGATCTGGCGTTGCTGTGGCTGTGGTGTAGGCCGGCAGCTACAGCTCTGATTCGACCCCTAGCCTAAGAACTTTCATATGCTGCAGGCATGGTCATTAAAAAAAAAAAAAAAAATCAGGACCAGGGCAGCGCTTCATCGGTGAGCTACATTCCTCCTCATCTGATTTGCTGGGGAATCTGGATTTGTCAAGGCTCTCAGCCCATTGTCTTCCAGCCGATGCTCCCATTTACCCAGCAGTCCGGGGAGGGTGAACAGGACCCAGGCCTACAGGGGTGGAGAGGCAGCGGTGGTGGGGTGGGCTGCCTAAGAAGACTCACTCCCCTATCCCCAGATGGTTTCCAGGTGGAGTAGAACACTAGAGGTGGGGGCACAGCTTTCCCTGGCCCTCGGGGCTGGGTGAAGCCACCCTTTGTGCCTCAAGAAAGCAGACCAAGCCAGGCTCCAGGGCTAAGAAGGAGAGTCTTGTCATCAGGGGGAACCTTTCAAGGACACCGAAGGACAGGGGTGGGTGAAAAGGGGTGGATTGACAAAGCCTTTAAAACCCCTAAATCTGGAAGGAGCTGGTGAAAGATGTAGGAGGCTGAGAACTAGAAATTGGCTTTTGGCACCTCTGAGGCTCCCCAGTGAGCACAGGCAGCAAAAGCCTTTATGTTTCTCCAAGGTCAGCAATGAGCGATGCAGCCAACGGGAGGGGGCTGCTGATGGAGGAGGCGGGAGGTGGGGGGGGCGAGGAGGGAGGGGGAGGGGCTGGGAGGGAGGAGAGGGGAGGGGGAGAAGGGAGAAGAGGAGCGGGCAAGGAAGGGCGGTGGGGGGGAGGGGGCTGGAAAGGAGAAGGGGGAAGGAGGAGGTGGGGAGGAGTGGGGGGGGCGGGGGAGGGGCTGGAGGGGAGGGAGAGAGGAGGGAGGGCGGTGGGAGGGGCCCGGCGGAGACTAACAAAACCAGGCAAGGCTGCACCCAGGGGCCCGGGGCTCTGGAAAACAAATCTGGAAACATGATCCCACACGTTCTGCCCTGAAGACATTAAGCCCAGAGACCCAGAGGGACCCACTGCGGAGCGGAGGCCTGAGCAGGGCTCGCAGAGGCTCAGCCGTTCCGGTGAAATCAAAACAGCTTGAGCCAAAATAGCTCGTGAAGAGATAAGGGATTAAACCGGGCTCGGAACCACATCAGGATGAGGGCCTAACACTCCTGAGGTCCCCACCGAGGAAGGGTTTTTCAGCTTAGGAATGAGCTGTGAAAAGCTGAATTCCACTCTGGGGGGCGGGGGGCTGTCTCTGTCAAAGCCTAAAAAAATTCTCCCACAGGCCATTTGGGGAAAGGGTATGTGATCTGGTTTCTTCTCCTCCAGGGCTGGCAACACGAAGCGGAACCCCACACCCCCTCGTTCATGAGCGCACCCCCAAAATGCCAGGGAGTTGTCAGGTCAGGGGAGGTCTGAATTCGCTGATATGGTGAGTGCTTCCTGGAATTCAGAAAGTAAACATGAACCAGGGGTATTTTTATGGTGTTTTTCCATCTAGTGGTAAAGTTTTTTTCATCTTGAATTGGATTCCAATTGCTCCCTGGGCGGTTTTGAAAAAAAAAAAATTAAAAATGAAGCAGGGGAGGTTTCAGGCAGCTCTAAGTAATAGAGGTGAAGATACCATCAGGAAGGAAGCTGTGTGTGTGAGGGGGCAGGTCCCTGGGTGCCCAGAGGATGCACGGGTCACGAATCAGGGCAGGGGCACTGGTGTTTTATGCTGAACATTCAAAAAGTTGCTTCCTGGAGCACCATGGGCTCTCACCAAGATTCCCCATCCAAGCGGTCAGAGAAACAATCGGAGCCCCCAGCTGAATTTCTCCAATTTTTCCAAATGTCTTTCAGGTGAGGAAGCAAATTTTAATCCTACACAGAGGGCAAGGCCTTTGGGGGTTGGTCAGAATCCAGAAATGCCGAGAGAGATCCTCTGAGGCTCAGCCTCCATCCCTATAACATGGACTCATGTTCATATTTAAACCTGAGCTGGGATCCTCTGCTTTTGCGTTCCCCAGTATCAGGAATGGTGCTACAGGACACTGCATTATTATTTGGGAGGACTTGGTGGCCTCTGGCTTTTTAAAACCAGGGAGGTAGGCCCTTGAAAAAAAAGAAGAAAAAAAGAAAGAAATGAGTACTAGACTTGGATCCCTGAGCCCTGGGAAATGGGCTGAACACTGGGGAGGCAGATGCTGCTCTCAGCCTCTCATCTTCTTAGGGTTTCCACCAAAGCACGTGGGAGCCGAAACTTTGTCTGCTCCCCCTAAACCGAAATGGGGCAAGGACATCAAAGATCCATTCCTAAAAGTCTGCCTGTGATGGTGTCAGCTTCCACACACGAGGTTGCCTCCGGAACCCACCTTGGAGAGCCACACTCCCAGCTGTGCTGCTTTCTTCCTATGGGGCATGGCGGTTTCTTCTGTCTCTGTCCTAGGTTAGTGTTGTCCTTGTCACCGAGGGGTTGACACAGAGGACTAAGACATGTGACTTCCTACCCTTCCTTCATCCTCTGTCTAAACATCACCCAGGAGATTTGGACTTTGTAAGTACCGTCCTTCTGATAATGCGCAGGGCTCCTCTGTTGGTGTGTGGATAATCGAACAGCAATCCAAATGACCAGTTAGTGTGACTCAGTTGGGAAGACAGAGGAGTAGAAAATCTAGGACAGACTAGAAAAATTGCATGAGAGGGTTGGTAGCCATGCCAGATGAAATTAAATAAAAGATAAACTCTTACAGTTTAACGTCTTTGCACAGCAGAAGTTCGTTGCCAACTCCTGAGCAGTTTGAGGCAGGTATTTGAGCGACGTCACGGTGTGGCAGTCTGGACACTTGGCTCCTCCCATCTTGTGGTCCAGCTGTCCCAGGGCCTTGGGCAAAGAGGGGGTGTGCACAGGCCTTCCATAGTTCCCTCGGATTGGAAGCGACACACATCTTTTCCACTCGCGTTTCTGTTCAGGTCTTCAGTGATGCACAGCACATCGCTCCAAACTTCGCGGCTTACGGCCATGACAACATTCGCTTTGCCCCTGAACTTGCAGTTTGGACAGGGCTTAGTGGGGACAGCTTGTCTCCTGGGATGGCCTGAAGGCTGATGGCTGGAGCTGTTAGCCAACTTGCCCCCTCCATGGAAGGCTGGCGTGTGCCGGTGCATCAGCTGTGGCTGTAGCCAGAACTTCTACTCTTGGACTTCCCAGGGGACTGCCTGGGTTCCAGAGTGGGTGTCCCAGGAAGACTGGGCAGAAGCTGTGTTGCCATTTATGACTTGGCTTGATAAACCTCGCAGGTCCAGTCAGGTGAAAGGGAGCAGCGCAGACCCCACTGCTTGAAGCAGGACGGGAGCATCACGTAAGATGTGTGACCTGGGCCCTCTTGGTGTGGCTGTCTTTAGACACTTCCAGCGGTGATAGCCAGTCTCATGGGGCCATCGAGATGCCAGACGAGCTTGGGAAATATAGTCATAGCTGTGCAGCTGCTTCAAAGTGGCAGTGACAGCAGGAAAGCCCGTTCGGGTTGTAGCGAGCAAGCTTGGCCACAGACAATAGGGAGATTTTTCATGTCACGAATGGGCCCACGGTCATGCTCACGGGTCAGGTCGAATGGGGACGTGTGCAGAGACACTTTTTGGGGCATTGGCAGAAAAAGTCTTGCTGTGAGCATCTGAGGTTCTGCTTTGGGGGTAACTGTGACCATGAGGTGCCCTGACACCCTCCACCTCCAGTGGGACCAGACAGGCCAGGCAGACCCTGGCTCAGCAGAGCAGCTGCAGAAGTCTGGCAAGTGGACACTTGGTCACAGGCTCTGCCCTTGCCTGCGGACACATCCTCTGGCCCTTTATTCATAGAGCTTCTCTGATTTCCAGTGGAAGTAAAGCATCGAAGTGATGAAAGGAAGGCTCTAGAATATTCATTCATCCATATAGTTAACACTTTTAATGAGCACCTACTATGTGCCAGGCTCTGTGCTAAGCCCAGGAGAAAGTGTGAACTAGACCCACAGGCGGCAGGGGGGACCCCAGGGCGGGATTTGTGCCCGGTTTCAGCTGGCGTCTGGTGTGATTGTGCAGTGCTCAGAAAGACAGGTGGGCAGGTCACAGTGGGTCTGGTGACTTCTGGAGCAGGCTGGTAGCGGGTCAATTAACGTAATTTAACTGCCTAGCCAGTAAACGACACGGTCCCCGCGTCAGACATGTAAATCAGCACTGACAGATGACACGATAGGGATAGCCTTGCCGTGCACGTATCTGGGGGCAATTAATTGTAACGGTCTGGAAGGGCATTTCTGCCTTGAAATCTGGAGGCAGCTGAAGACATTCTGTGTGTACTGCTGCCACTAATTTGCATTTAATTGTCATCGGCATTCATTTAGGGTCCTGGCAGCGGAGCTGCCCTGCGTGTCAGCCAGAGTCCTCAGCAAATCACGAAGTTACCCTCAGGAGCATCTCAGGGATGCCGGCAGCGTCTGTAACAAGTGGCGTTTGGCATCCACGAAGCGTCCCGACTCAGAAACGACACAAACCATGAAAGAACTGTCAAAATTGGGAATGAAGAAAATCGCCAGGCGCCTCTGGATAAGGCTTCTCCCCCACTCGCTCTTGCAAAAGAAAAGAAACGCAGCTCCTTTTTTATCCTCCCTTTCAGCTGGGGCGGTCGCGCTTAAGTATGTTTGCTAAATTGGCAGGGAATGAGTGGTATTTAACAAAGAACACATCAAATGTGGGACAACTTCATAGGAAGGGCTTAGCAGGAAAAATAAAGACGACAAGAGCCCAGGCCCTGGCTGGTTTTGATGCCTGTCAGGGGACAAGGCTTCAGTGGCCATTGAGGGAGATGAATTGTTTTTTTTTTTTTTTTCAGGAAGCTGGAAGCCACAGTGCAGGACGTGCCTCATTTGACTATATAAGAAGTGGCCATAAAATCCAAAACTTAAGCAATCATCAAAAGCAGGGCGTCTGCATTTCAATAGCGTGCTGTCCCTTTATCAGTATTTACTGTGGGTGGCTCCAGACTTAAATGGACTGTCGTTACTCAAAGTATTCTTGGAATTCCTCTTCAGAGACTGAAGCACATTCTCCTTGAGAATTTTAGCTCTAAAATCATTTAGAGACAAATCTAGGGAGTAAGATAGATTTGCATGCTGAGTCTGATATAGATTGTGTGTGTGTGTGTGTGTGTGTGTGTGTGGGCATGAAAGAGGTGTGCCATAAAGCAGTGAGAATGGTTTTCTTATGTGGAATTTAAGCCAGCTCTGAGGACCTTTCTTGAGGAGTGCTGCTCCCCTTGTTTGAAAGACGCTGGCACTGCTCACACATGTCTGTGGCCTACTGTCTCCCATGCTTGTTTGGCTGTGGGATCTTTTCTTTATAGGTCTTTGTTAGCAGCCCATGTAACCACTGGTCCTCAAAATGTCCTTTGGGAAATGCTGAACTATAGCAATCACGAAGAAAAAGGACACACAGGAATGCTCAGGAAGATAGAAGGGACTTCTGGGGAGAAATGGTAAATTGACCTCAGGAATCTCTTTTTTCTCTCCCCCTGCGCCAGTGAAGGAATAAAAATGACCTAAACTCTCAAAGGCAGGAGAAGATCATAGTGGGCAAAGGATTCCAGTAGATTCCTGGGAAATGAGAAGCCCACGAATGTGGCAATGACTCAGGAAGGAGGAGGAAGCTAAAACTCAGATTCCCGACAGGAGGGGCCTTGAAAGGTGAGCTGATTTGCACCCAGGGAGGCTTGGGACTGGGAGACCCAAGATACTGCTTTGCAAGACAGTTTGTTGCTGAGATGCTGTTATAGATTGAATGCTTGTGTTCTCCCCAAATTCATATGTTGAAACGCTCTAATGGGATGGTGTCAGGAGGTGGAACCTTTGGGGAGGTCATGGGGGTGGGGCCCTCCCCAGTGGGATTAGTGCCCTTACATGGGTCACCCGGGAGCTGCCAGGTGAGGACACAAGAAATCAGCAGTCTCACCAGGACCTCACCATCCATGCACCTTGATCTTGGACTTGCAGCATCCAGGACTATGAAAAATAAATTTCTGTTGTGTGTAAGCCACTTGGTCTATGGTATCCTGTTTTGGCAGCCTGAGCAGACTGAGACGGGGGCTGTAACAGGAAAGCAGGTGGAATGTCTACATGGTAAAGGTTAAGTCCCCAGGCACATCTCCTCCCAGGCTCCCCATCCATCAAGAACTAGAAGTTCTGAAGTTCCTGTTGTGGCTCAGCAGAAACGAACATGACTAGTATCCATGAGGATGTGGGTTCGATCCCTGGCCTCGCTTAGTGGGTTAAGGATCGGGCATTTCTGTGAGCTGTGGTGTAGGTCACAGACATGGCTTGGATATGGTGTTCCTGTGGTTGTGGTGTAGGCTGGCAGCTGCAGCTCCAATTAGACCCCTAGCCTGGGAACTTGCATATGCTGCAGGTGTGGCTCTAAAAAATAACGACAACAAAACTGGAAAAACTAGAAGTTCATTCTTCTTTGGGGAAATGGAAGCTGAGAGGCTCTGAATTCTAAGACATGAGACCAAGATGTCGAGGGTGGGCAATGGGAAGGACACTCCTGAAAACAAGGACATTCAACCCATTTATACCGTATGATGCCCTCAAATACTCCTCCCCACCCTGCTTCTATAGGACTGCTAGCCAAATGTCCCCAAAGCAGGTCAGTTGATAGACGAATCCTCTCTGGAGGGATTGGAGGGCCGCAGAGAAATGTCTGCATATATTGACTTTGGGAATTCTTCCCTTGTAAGGCTGGTTTGCTGATTTATCATCTTAGACTAAAACCTACTATCTTGCTCTGGCCATTCTCACTCAGGCCTCATGAGGTGTCGTCAGGCTTTTAGGATCTCATTTTTAAATCTGAATAACTGCTACAGCTTAACAAGCATTTAAGGAAAACCTCCATCGTAAAGCAAAATAACCCCCCCCCAAATAGTGACACTGAAAATTAAGATCGTGTAGGGAACTGAAGGAAATGTAAAAATCAAACAAACTTGCCATGAATGCACTTGCAAGACAAGAGGTGCCATTGCATCCTTGAAATTAGAATACATTACTATTAAAAAGGGAATAGGACTCACACCAAAAGCACAGGCGGCAAAAGGGGAAGAAAGAGATAAACTGGACTTCATCAAACATCTTGTGTATCAAAGGACACGATCAGAGAGTGAAAAGACAACCTGCAGAATGGGGGAAATATGTGCAGATCACATATATGATAAGGATTAATAACACGGATATGAAATACTCTGAAAACCCAACAACCAAAAAACCAAATGACCCAGTTTAAAAATGGGCAAAGTACTTCAAAAGGCATTTCACTGACAAATGACCAACGAGCACACGAAAAGTTATCTAACAGTGCTGATCATTAGGGAAATGCAAATCAAAACCGCAGTGTGAAAATATTTCACATTTTAAAATGGTCAAAATGGACGATGTTTATGTTCCAGGTATTTTACCATAATTTAAAAAAGAAAAAAGAAAAAAAGGAATAATAAGAGAACAAGAAAGAGATCATGGAAATGAAAACGAAGATACCTCTTCTTTAACATTTCATTAGAAAAATTAGAAGAGGACATAGGAAATATCCTAGGGGAAAAAAAAGGACAAATGGAGAAAAGGAAATGAATGAGAAAATGATAGCTTGAACCAGTTCTACCTCTAATTCATAGGAGTTCTGGAAACAGAAAATAGAGCAAGTGGAGTATGATAGGATTAGAAAAGGATTAATACCAGAAAAATTCCCGGAACTAAAGGGCATGACATCGTCTAGATGGAGAGGGCCCACGACAAGCTCACGACCGTGAGGGCTGAGGAAAGTCCCAAACTCGATAGGAATGTGCGGGTGATCTTACTGCAGGCTGTGCTGAATTCTTGTAAGATGTTTTGTTCCCCAAGGTGCTGTTCTGCAGGCCGGGCAGACTAAGAGAGAATCTTTGTCATCAAACACTTTTTAAATGTTTTCGATTCCTGTTTTTCTTTTTCTTACATGTCAGTTTTATGGCCGTCCAAGTGGCATATAGAATTAGAAGATATTGGGAGTTCCCTTCCTGGAGCAGTGGAAATGAATCTGACTAGAAACCGTGAGATTGTGGGTTCCATCTCTTGTCTCACTCAGTGGGTTAAGGATCGGGCGTTGCCATGAGCTGTGGTGTAGGTCACAGACTTGGCTTGGCTCCTGAGTTGCTGTGGCTGTGGCGCAGGCCGGCATCTGTAGCTCCGATTGGACCCCTAGCCTGGGAATCTCCATATGCCACGGGTGCGGCCCTAGAAAGAAAAAAAGAAAAAAAAAAAGAATTGGAAGATATTTATTTATTTTTTCTTTATTTTTAATTTTTTTTTGTCTTTTTGCTATTTCTTTGGGCCGCTCCCGCGGCATATGGAGGTTCCCAGGCTAGGGGTCGAATCGGAGCTGTAGCCACTGGCCTATGCCAGAGCCACAGCAACGCGGGTTCCGAGCCGCGTCTGCAACCTACACCACAGCTCACGGTAACGCTGGATTGTTAACCACTGAGCAAGGGCAGGGACCGAACCCGCAACCTACTCTACTGAAGGCATGCCCCTTGGGCTACATAAACAAATAGGAGCAAATAGTCGGATTCGTTAACCACTGCGCCACGACGGGAACTCCTAGAAGATATTTAAAGTGCTCATTGTGGGGATTTGCTGGGTGGGTACCTGGGGCCATCGGCTCCTTAGGACAGCATTAGAGGCTGTCACAGCAAGGGAGGAGCCCCGTGAAGTGACAGGTGACTCAGCTTCCTTTCTTTATGCCCCTGCTGTTGAGTCCCGTGTCCCTGGCCTCTGACTTCCTGTTTCTGGGTTTACTCTCTCCTCCTCGGGCAGGCGGGCAGGCTTACATCCTCCGGTAGCTTCCAAGGGAAAATGGAAAATTTGAGTCCCTACCTATCAGCAAAGTCTTTGTTCTACACTTCAGTTTACTAGACAGTAAATAATCTAAGAAAGAGAGGACCCCCAATGAGGGCAGTCCAAGAAGGACCTCAGTTAGGCAAGCTCCGAGGCCCCCCAGGCCATGTCCTCCCAGAGCTGTAAGTGCATGGCAGGAACACCTGTACCCATGCCACAGAATTACTGGATTATCTGGGGGAGGGCGGGATACATACAAAGAAAACTCAGTGGACGAATCAAATGGAGTAATTATTAGCCCCCGGAAAAGAACTGTGTAGGAAAGGAGTATTGGGGAGGTCCTGTGGTGGCTGAGCAGATTAAGGACCAGACACAGTGTCCATGAGGATGCAGGTGCCATCCCTGGCCTCGCTCACGGGGTTAAGAATTCGGTATTGCCACAAGCTGTGGTGTAGTTTGCAGATTTGGCTCAGATCCCGCGTTGCTGTGGCTGTGGTGTAGGCCTGTAGCTGCAGCTCTGATTCCAGCCCTGACCCTGGTGAACTTCCCTATGCGGCAGATGTGGCTGTAAAAATAAAAGAAGAAAAAAAAGAAAGAGTATTGATCTGTGTGTTAAGGGGCTCAGAAGTGAACAGTAATTGTATAATCATATGCAATTGACTATTGATATAACTAAATACTGTGATAGACCTTCTTTGGGAAGGGGGAAGAAGGCAGTGGTGATGTGGGGCGTGAGAGGTAAGTGCTTATGTGCCAGGGTGGGATGTGGATAGTTAATGTCTAAACTGACAAATCAAGAATTAGAAATAGCAATGCACTATTTAGAAATGGGATGGTAAAGACTTGAGGGAAATCAAAGGCGCTGATTGCAGTTAACTCCGGGGACCATGCCTGGGCTGTTTGATTGGATTTTTTGGAAAGCTATGCCATGTGTGATGCAAACATCTCTGTTTGATAAAAATATGAATTAACCAGAGTATTTTTGATTTATGAAAATTTATGAATTAAAAAAGTTCTTTAAAAGATAAGGTGGTGGTGATTTGAATATTAAAATCAGGGATATGCTTGTATGGGTTGAGCTTCCCAAAGACTTCAACTGCCTGCCCTTGTACAGAGGTGATTCAGAGATGTGGCATGGTGCACAGGTGATTGTCATAGCCCAGGAAAGTCACAGTCCCCACAGCAGTTCATTTTGTAGTTGATAAGCTGTTATTCTCACCCACTTTTTAACCCCTGATGTTGAATGGTCACCCAGGGTAGCTCAGGTACCCACCTGTTGAGGGGACAGAGCTCATTTCAAAGATGACCCCAGGTACCTGGCAATTTTGACTGCAAGCCTC
Source organism: Phacochoerus africanus (assembly GCF_016906955.1). Classification (NCBI taxonomy): domain Eukaryota; kingdom Metazoa; phylum Chordata; class Mammalia; order Artiodactyla; family Suidae; genus Phacochoerus; species Phacochoerus africanus. The sequence continues at coordinate 61,568,624 of NC_062555.1, forward strand.
CTGAGGGCAGAGACTGTGATTTATTCACTTAAATGCATGCTTGTTGAACCCCTACTCTACTGAAGGCATGCCCCTTGGGCTACATAAACAAATAGGAGCAAAGTACCATCCCTGATTTCCAGGGGAAGATGGGCACTGTTACCCATAATGTAACAATGTTAGACAGTTAAAATATTGTAATGGACAAACAGGGGAAAGTTAATTTTCAAAAGGTTCTATAGAGACAATGAACTCATCTCGAGTTCTCTGCAAAGTGGAACCTGAGGCCAAGCTTCTGGGCCAGTACCTCGGGGTGCTGTCCTAGGGAGGCCCTTGCCTGGAACAGTCCATGGGTGTGTGTGTTTGGGGGGAGGGTGCAGGATGGCAAGATATTCCTCTGGTGGCTCTGACCTCTATGTGGCAAGAGTCTGCTCAGTGTGGGATGCCACTGCCCCTACCAGCATTGGAGCAGGTGAAATCCTACACTGTATAGGGTGCAGCCTCAGAGTCTGGAAGGGCCTGGAGAAGCAGGTCTCAGGGGAGTGGTGGGGGGCTGGTCAGGTGGGACCAAGGACCAGGTGCCACTCTTGGCACTGATCCATCAACCGAGGCTCAGGATGTGGAGAGGGGACTGGGGTGCGGCAGGGAGTAACACAAGGTGTATGTCCCTTCCCACTCCCGAGAAATGCCTTCCTCTGACACTAACCGCTGTCAACATCTGAGCCGGTAAATATTAGCAATTCTGATGGTTGGTTATCGAAGCATGAGGTCATGGTTTTTTTTGGTCTAAATAAAGTAAACAAAATCTGTCTTAAATCAGGGCAAACAGTCTTGACAGAGAAGTTTACTGGAAGTCCGTAAGCTCCTTGAGTGTCTTTCTCCCTGCAGGAACCCAGGAAATGCTGGTTGCGTGGACAAATGAATCAATACATCCCGTAAATTTATTAGATGAGTGGACCTTAGGAGAGAGAAACTCCCCCCCCCCCAAAAAAAAAACCCCACCATCTGGGTCAGCTCTTCTTAAGCCTTTGTGTGCCCAAGATGGGAATTTGCATTTTTGAAAACAAGTTCTCAAGGTGATTCAGGTGCAGCTGGTTTGGGACCAAAATAAAACCTTGGGTGATGTGTGGTCGTATGGATGCAACCTACAGAAAAAGATCACGTTTTATGTTTACTTGCAGAGGGGCCACACCTAGATGCACAGCTGCTGACACCACACGTTCCTTCCTATCCGTGAAGGGTTGGAGTGGCCCCTTCTACAGAAAAAGGAACTTGATGATGCTGGTAACAAACAACTTGTCAACATGCAGAGGGTAGAACTGCTTCAATACAGTGAGGCCCCGGCGGTGCCCCAAGTCCCCTCTCTCTTCCCGCAAACCCATCCCCTAGGACTGGCTTTCATAAGCATTTATTAGGCACTGACTCTGCACCAGGCATTGGGCACAAAAGGTGCAAAAGGAGTTTCAGTCCTAAAAGCTTCTCCTGCACCTGCACATCCTTTGGGCAAAGATGTCACCGTGTCCCCAGTAAATCAGGTGTGTGCGAAGTAAGCAGTGGTGACCAGGTGGAGGCTGCAAAGGCCTGAACCTGGAGAAACGGCTTTTTTGTTCATTGGAAGCCATTTCTCGCAGCCTAGATGCTGAGAAACTTTGCTATCTGATTCGCTTCGGTGGCAACGGACGGCCACTCGTGCCTTAAGGCTCCGAGCCTGTGGGTCACTTTGACACAGGGAAGCAGCCTTGGTGTCCAAATCGGGTGATAAGGCCTTTGAAAATGACATTCCACAGTTATCTCAACTCTGCGGTTCTCAAGGAGACAGGACCTTGAGTCCATTTCTTAGCAGTGCTGGTAATCAATCAGACAGGGATGTTCCCAGTACAACCTAAAGAAAACAAGTTTCTGGGGGGACCTTTCCGAGGTCACAGAGGGTGCCGTCTGGAACGATGGGCAACCTCTCTCCTTGGAGCAATGACTGCTTTTCTTTCCTAATGACATTGTTCCCAATGACTCCCTCAGCTGCACTTCATCCTTCCTCCCCCTGAGTAATGATGGCTGCTCTCCTGGTTTCTAAACTGCCTGCAGCATGGCAGCCGCCGATGCAGAGCGGTTCTGTCTTCCCCAGTTCCTCTTAAAAATCATCCAACATCAGCTCCAGCTCCCTCTTGATAAGCTGCCCCCAGCTCCTGTGGAGTTCCATCACCCGTGGCTTTATAAACCTAAATTTGTGGCTTTATAAACCTAAATTTGTTTGGTGGCAAGTGTGTCCCTGATAGTCTTTATCTGATGGGCTTTGTCAAAGAGCAAGATTTGACAAAAATGAGATTCTTTCCTTCCCCAGGATGCGCTGGTAAATGTTTTACAGGACCTTGGAAAGGAAAAGGGAAAAGAGCTGATGTGCAGCGTTTGCCCATTTGTGTGGAGTAAATACTCCACTCTGGTCAATTTCAAGCAACTGCTATGACTTCACTGCCCACAGAGCTGGGAAGCGATGTACATGATCAGTTTTTTCTTTTTTTTTTTTTTGCGGGGGTCGGGGGCGACGTTCTGTTTCAGAGCTTCCAGCACATCTCTGCCCCCTTCTCACCCATCTTCCTGAAGCAACATTTTTGTGCTCATTGAATTTTCCAGAAGTTGCTTCTGCATGGGAATAGCTTAGGACTCCCCCCATCACCCCCCCCCTTTCATTTGTGTGAGGAATCTGGCACCTGGCTTATTTATAAGCAAGTTCTGAGGCAAGTCGTGACTATAATAGAAACTCATTGACAGAGAACTTGCATAGGAAAGTGGGCAAATTGCAAAGAACACCGGGTTTTAGAGACCAGTAAATACACATTCTTGTGTCACAGTCAGTTGCTTTGCTGAAGGTGGCTTCCTGACCCAGGCAGAGGGTAAATGATTTTGTCCTAGAGGAGAGAAACACCGCCTCTTACAGCAACATCAGCTTATCTTACTTTGGCCTGGGCTTAATCTGCCAAAGCTACAGTAAGACCTGCCTTTTTTTTTTTTTTTTAAATCCTACAAAGAAAATGATCATTGTGGAATACCCACGAAGTAATTATAGATAATGGCCCACGATCTGGCAGCTTACAAGTTCAGCCACTTGGCTGAGAAATGAATTCCCTATCTGCCACTACAAGACCTCATTATGTGCTATACTGGTGAATTGATAATGAAAAGACTTAAAAAGTGTCTGATAGCAAAAGAAGCTCCTTTTTTAGCCTGACTGGCCTTTAGAGCAGGGCTCTAGGGAACAGATGACTGAACTCAATGCAAATTTCAAACTAGATTACCAGTAGCTTCTTATCATTCTCTTGGAATGCTGGGAACGTGGGAACTGTGAATAGCCCACCACGATGGAAATACCGTGGTTAAAGGAAAAAAAGAGAGCCTTTCAATTTGACGAAGAGAAAGAAAATGGTGTAGGGGAGGCTGAGAAGATTGATATTATTTTTCTAAGAAGGCATAAGTCCCTTTGACAAGACTACAAAGAAACCAGATCTCACTTTAAGTCAGTACTTGGCTCAACAGATTCATGAAGTATCTTTGTTGTGCTGAGGATGCCGAAATGAAGCTGTCTGCTGTGGGGTAAGGTATCACTTTCTTCTTTGCTTTCAGACCTGATCTTAGCCCTTTTCCTGAAAGCTGCCTTTCCCAGGCTCCAGGTCACATTTAAGGCAGTGGGGGCACCAGCAGGAGAGTGGAGGTCGGTGCTAGGGAGATGCCAAGACAGCCATCCTCATCTCCCTCTGCCTTGGGTGGTGATGCAGCAGAGCCAACTCCCACGGACTGGATCTGGCCAGGCAGCCTAGCCTTCTGGGCTCTGATAACAGCTCCTTTTCCTCTTGTTCCTCCAGCCCCAGCAGGTAGCTAGCAGCTGTCTAGTGTAATTAAAATCTCCCTTGTCTCCTCCTCTCCTCTTGGGCTCATCCACTCTCTCAGCACCTTGGCAGCCAGTTTATTGCATTGAATTCTTCCTATTGAACTTTCTGGAATGAGCTTGACTTTATTGTCCATAGGCTGACCAATACAGAAAGTAGACAAATAGTTTTAAAGTTAGTCTGATGTTGCGGAAACACTCTGTGCAAAATGCAATGGGGACCTAGATGGGGACAAGGGTGGCTTATATTAAGTGAGAAATTTGAGTTGCACCTCTAAAAATAAGTTGGAAGTTCCAAGGCAATCGACACAGGAGGAGGAGGAAGCAGGAAGAGAGAGAGAGTATTCCAGTTGTTTGCAAACAGCATGGCAGGGTGACAGTAGGTGGAATTTAGAGGAATGTCAAATAATCGAAAACCATTAAAGAATGGATCAGGCACCAAATGAGTAGGCTGCTTGGAGGTTGGCTATTCAGATTCTAGTTTCTGTGACTGCAGGTGTCACCACTGCCACAGAAGACTTAAAGTTCCCTGGACTCGGAGGAGTCCACAAATAACAAGTGCTAGAGGGGGTGTGGAGAAAAGGGAACCCTCCTGCACCTTCAGTGGGAATGTAAGCTGGTACAGCCACTATGGAAAACAGTATGGAGATACCTTAAAAATCTATACATAGAACTACCATATGACCGAGCAATGCCACTCTCGGGCATATATCTGGACAAAACTCTCCTTAAAAAAAGACACATTCACTCGCATGTTCATTGTAGCTCTGTTCACAATAGCCAAGACATGGAAACGACCCAAATGTCCATTGACAGACAATTGTATTAGGAAGATATGGTATACATACACAATGGAATACTACTTAGCCATAAAAAGGAATGAAATAATGCCATTTGCAGCAACACGGATGGAACTAGAGACTCTCATACTGAGTGAAGTAAGTCAGAAAGAGAAAGACAAATACTGTATATCACTTCTATCTGGAATCTAATATATACCACAAACGAACCTTTCCACAGAAAAGAAAATCATGGACTTGGAGAATAGACTTGTGGTTGCCAAGGGGGAGGGAGTGGGGTGGATTGGGAGCTTGGGGTTAATAGATAGAAATTATTGCCTTTGGAATGGATTAGCAATGAGATCCTGCTGTGTAGCACTGGAAACTATGTCCAGTCACTTATGATGGAGCCTGATAATGTGAGAAAGTAGAATGTGTACATATGTAACTGGGTCACCATGCTGAACAGTAGAACAAAAATTGTACTGGGGAAATAACTATAAAAAAAAATTGACTCTCCTCTTTCAGATTATGCTTTTTTTTTTTTTTTTTAAGTAGACAGAGACTTTCCAAGTCACTGCCTAGAAACTGCCCAGAGCACATCTGTTAAACCTTTTCCTTTTGACGGCAACACAAACACATCCAAAATTTAAACATCACTCCCTCCCCAACACACACAAGTCCAGGGTAACTGTGGCCTTTCTGCTGAGGGTGGTCGCAACTTCCAGTCTGGGAAAGAAAATGTTGAAGACGGCCACTGCCATCATTCTGATTAAAGCAGAAGGACCCGCTTGCCTTCAAGGATGATATTAGCATTTCTGTGCCACAATGCATCTTTCTTTCCCAGCAGAACACATGTTCAAAGATGCTTCCCATTTGCCTATAGCTTAATCCTTCCACACAACTTGGGGAGGCAGCCGAGACAGTGCCCCAAAGTTTCCAGCAGACCCCCATCAAGGCCAGGGATGGTGTCTGGGTCTCTATTTCTGCCATTTCACAGTCCTTGTGGGATGGGCTGGCTGCTGTCATATCAAGTTTACATGCTGGAAGAGCTTCAGGGCCAATGTTCCAGAAAAAGCACAGAAGCTACCTGGTGGGCCCTGGCTCTCTCTTAGGCTGCATTGAGAAGACAACATTCAAAGGGAGAGGTTCGACCTAAGACAACACCTCCAGGGCTTTCCCTCCTCACCAACCACTTGACCCCAAGAGAAATGCCCTTCTGACCCCTACTGGCTACAGTGGCACCTACACCGAGCCTAGAAAATCATTTCAGAGCTGATGTCAGAATATTCCCCCAAAACACTCGCCCGCTGCGATTGGACAAGAAGGTTAAACACAGGAAAGGTTGACTCAGTCCTGATTAAACAGGCTGGGAAGACAGAAACAAATAATCACCCTGTATGTAGCAGTAATGGAGCAACAAAGTAAATATTAAGGGAGAGGCTGGCTATCAATATTTAACTAGCAGATTAATGTACAGAGGATGCACTTTGGAGAATAGGAGGGTGACCAGGGAGGCAGAAATGGCTCAATTAGGATACGTTGTCACAGTCAGGGACGAGGAAGGGGCTGTCTGCATTGTTTAACCTGAGGTTATGAACGCACAACAGAGGTAATCAAGGGTGATTAAGCAGGGGGATGATGATGGGAGATAATTCCAGGCTCATTAGCATAAAGACTTTGTGGAGAGAAGAAAATAGAGAACTTGATTTAAATTCTGGTCCAGAGCTTTTCCTTAAGGTTCCTGTACACCTCTATCCCCGATCCTCTTAGGTGTTTTCTGTCCTTTTATTTGCTCAACCAGGATCAAGGATTTTTTTTCCTTTTTTTTTTTTTTACACAGCCGCACCTGGGGCATATGGATATTCCCAGACTAGGGATTGAACTGGAGCTGCAGCTGCAGGCCTATGCCACAGCCACAGCAACGCCAGATCTGAATGGCATCTGCAATCTATGCCACAGCCTGCAGCTATGCCAGATCCTTAACCCACTGAGTGAGGCCTGGGGTTGAACCTGCATCCTCACAGACACTATGTTGGGTTCCTGAGCCACAATAGGACCTCCAGGGCAAAGGATCTTAATGACCCCTTCACATCCTAAGGAATCAATTCCAACCATAACTTGGCCTAATAGTCCCAGCTTGTCTTCATGCCACTAAATCTAACTCCTAGTCTGTTACCCTCCCAACCACAGCTCAGAACAGGGCATTGTCAAAGCATTGCTCACAAAATACTTTCTACTGGTCAAGTGTGGGGCATTCCAAATTAAAGATTAAAGTGTGTGTGAGCCCATCAAAGCAGCCGCGAGTCTTAAAGAGGGACGTAGTTGTGTACCTCATTTCCTGCAAACATCAGTCCACAGAACCTGCAGGAACATTACGGAATGTTACAAAATCCATCTGATTTGCAAAAAGATCAAGTGCAATCCTGCCTAAGTCATGATGGATATATGTTAGCAAGGAAGACAGCTGATGGAACAATAAATTATTTTCATCTTCTAAGTTAAACATTTCAATTCTTCTGCTATATTTAATTCTTGACTTTGGGAAGTATTGTAGGGTGATTTAGCTCATTAACCTCAGGAAGAAAAGCCTAGCTTAGAAGTTAACCAGAGATGAGAAATGCATGAAAAGCATTTTGTTTAAGATTTCTCGAACAATGAAACAAAACATTCATCTGTGGCCTTTAGCATTCTTCAGAAAGTATGTCTAGATTAATTCTGATAGATTCCTCCCAAGTCATCATTTTTTCTGGAAACATCCATGAACAGAAATAGAATTTAAGTTCAGGAAAGTGATTTCCCAGCTCTGGCTCTAGCTCTGGCTCTTTTCTCTAAGCAGAGAGACCTATAACTCCACCAAGGAGGGAAAATGTCCTCTTCTTGGTTAAATCTTGGAAGATGCCAGAGAAAAGTAGGAATATTAATTCTCCGAGGAAGGGCTGTGCAGAGCAGCTCACCCTTCCGGAGTCCCTGTGCTTCAGAGTTAAGTTTTCCCACAATCAGAGGAAGAAAAAGAAAGAACTGTTGGTCTGCAGATGGTGGGGCTAAAGAGAGGACAATTGTGTTGTAAAGGGCCTGCTCTCCTTCACCCTAAAAACCATGCTTTGGCTCCACAATTGTCCTGTCTTTGTTTATTACTGTTATTCCTATCGCTACGACTATTATTTTGGTCCCAGAGGGAATCAAAATTTTCCTAAGAATGACCAAGAAACCAGTTGCAATGCCATGCTTAGTTTTGCCCTGTAACGAAATTTACCATAAGTGCCTATGAAAAACACTGTCGGATTTATTACCTACTCTCTATGAGAACAAAACTTACCAACAGCTATTTGGGAAATCCATGAAAAAAAAAAAAAACTTTACTAAATGGAATATAGAAACATGTGACACAAGATTTGAAGTTGAAAAATTTCCATTTATAAGGCCAAATACTTTATGCCTTATCTTGACAAGTGTCCAGTTTGGGGTGACAGTCTACGTTCAGGTTTCTGCTTTGTCTTCTGATCTCTCATTAGGTTATTATTTTTAAAAGAGAACTTAAAAAAATCTTTAAAGTTATCTGATACTAGAATAATACCAACTTCTTTAACAAATAACAAAGCTAGTATAATAAGAGCCATCAGGTTTGGGATATTTTATGAAAATGTTTAATTCAACTGTTTCTTTGGAATGTAGTAGTCATAGTTTGGAATTTAAGTTACAGTTCAGTTCTATGCTTTTTTTTTTTTTTTATGCAACTCAGTGTCTGAGAATACAAATGTCATTTAAAGTTAAGGCTTCGCTGTTCATTTTGAAACAATTTACAAGTGTCATATTGTCATAGAAAATAAAAATTTCTGTAAAAAAAATTTGCACAAAATTTTATGATGGTACAAAACATGAAGCAATAATATATCAGTAAAATGAAAACATTTTACTACAGAAAGTTTTATAGATCTCAATAAAGGAAAAAAATATGTTATTTCACACCTTTTAAAATTACGAAACAATCTAAAACAATATAAACTGAACATTTTGTAACACTGCCTTTACAAATTAATAACTTTATAAACATATAATTTTTAAATATATTTATCAGTGCAAGATACTTTAAAATTTAAAGTTGCAGTATCATTTTTCCTTGGCTGAGGACAACTTTAAGTCTGTTGCCTTAAAAAAAAAAAAAAAATCAAGTCTTCCTTAGTGCTTTTGTCCTGGTAGGATTACAAGGGCTGAAGAGATGCCTCTGGGGGTAAGAATCTATTCCTCTTTCCTAGGGATCAATACTTTCCTGGAAACAAAAGGCATTCTCAATTCAATTAAACCAGGATGAATGGACTTTCCCCTCCATGATGCAAAACAAATGTGACTCCCACAAACATATCTGAGAGACCTATAGCAGTGCCAGAACAGAGGAAGTTCTCACCTACAACATGGCATGACAGAAACACACCGAAAGCCACCAAAGGTTCTTTGGGCTAATTCATGTGCGGCCTGATGAAGGTATTTACTTCTCTGTGCTGTTAGAGGCTAAGGTCTTGCCAGCCCCAAGGGGGGCTTTTTCTTGGTGAGCCACTGGACGTTTCTAGAGCATTCCTTCAACTCTGTTTTTTCAAGGTTTTTGCTAAATGGATTTAAAAAAAAAAAAAATTTGTTTTGGAGTTCCCACCATGGCACAGCAGAAATGAAGCTGACTAGGAACCATGAGGTTGCAGGTTCGATCCCTGGCCTCACTCAGTGGGTTAAGGATCCGGCGTTGCCGTGAGCTGTGGTGTAGGTTGCAGATGTGGCTCAGATCTGACGTTGCTGTGATTTGACCCCTAGCCTGGGAACTTCCATATGTCGTGGGTGCGGCTCTAAAAACAAAACAGAACAAAAACCAAAAAAACCCCATTTGTTTTGACTTTATTCGTTCTCTTCCCCTTTCTTATCTTAAAATACTTCATCCCCAGGCATCAGGATTTATAGGGCTTTCTTAAATTAACTGTCCTTTCTTGCACTTCCCTTGTCTGACTCAATATCAAAACAAGAAGGTCCTCATGGGTCATTTTTGTGTCTGTGGATGTAAAAATCTCATGCTTTGGAATTTTGGGGAGAACTGTATTCCTTTGGGTTCCCACTTGGAAGCCAATTAGTATTATGTCTTCCCTCCACTTACCACGGTTTCTATTCAATGCCAACATTTCCATCAAAGATGATTTTGGTTGGAATGGACAGATAAATGGCTGAAGGAAAAAAGATACTGTCACTTTAACCAGTTAACAAGGAAACCAAAGTTAGACTTTGGAGGGCAAAGTTAGGAATTTCCCTTATTTCTTTATTTTCCAACATAAAGTCTAGTAAAATTGTTTGCCATTACCAGCACGTTAAAGCTGCAAGTTTCTTTTCTGGACAATGGCAAATGCTTAAATCCTAAGAGAGAAAAAAGACGGAGAGCTAGGAGAGAGAGAGTTTACATTTGAAAATACATTCCATGTGAAAGAACAGTAAGAGAGGATATTGCAGCTTTATACAAAAGGGTCAAGAGACATGAAATTGAACTACAGAAAAAAGCGGAACAAGTAAGCCACGTTGCCAAATCTTCGGAGCCCTTGCCTTCCCGGAGGCTGACATCTCACACTAAAATATACTTTCTTCTTAGTCAGTGGGCCACCAGGGTTGATTAGAGAAGGGGGGCTTTCACCGGCAAGAAAGCGGGGCGGGTTAATGTAACACAATAAGAACCAGTACAAACAAAAAGGCACTTGAGAGGACGTAGACTAGCCAGTGCCAAGGATTTTTCGTTGCGGTTGTCGGCTGCACACCCAGTTGCCAGCAGTGTTCGGTGATGGCACAGTTTTCTGTATGGAGTTCACAGCACGAGGTTTAGTACAACACTGGAAAACATCGAGGAAATCGGACGGTATTGCTTCGTAAACAGAGCTGTCACACTAGACTGGTACTGAGGCTACGGTACTTGAAAAGAAAACATCCTAGTCCTTCCTTGCCTATGCACGACGCGGGCAATTATACACGAGGCTGGCTTCAGGAGTCCATGGAAATGCAGTTATTCGAAGATATTCTGGGCACTGGGCTGCAGGTAGCATGTCCGTTGAAGGGGCCCCACGGAATACACTTGGCGCCAGCATCTTGGATTTTGCACAGTTTCCGAAAAGAATCCAGAAGAAGAAGCAGAGAGAGAAGGGGAAGGGGAGTCAGACGGAATTAGGTCGATCATCCTTGGTCTCCACACCAGCGTCTGATTATTCAAATGAAACCAACAGAAAGAAGCTGACTGTACATGACTCCGATTGTTAACACGGCTAAGTCGTTCAAGTCTGTCGGCCAAACTCATCGAAGCTCCTGAGAAAACCTGGCTTGGCGTCATCAACGCGCTTCCCAGCCTGAACAGTGAAAGACCAGCCGTTTCCCAGCCGCTCAAGCTCTGTCCTCCGCTCCGCTCTCCCACTCGCCTGCCACCTCCGCTGCCTTCAGGCCTCCGAGTAAGTACTCTGTGGATTCAGTTTGTCTTTTTTCAACTTCACACCATCCACCAGCTCGAAGTTATAGTTCTCCAGGGCAGATAAGTTTCTTTCGGACATCCCGTTGTGCCAACAGGCACAGTACAGCACCACCCCGCAGACAGCCCCCAGGAGGACCCCCAGGGCGCTCATGGCGATGATGGTGATGAGGATGGGGTCCAGGGTCTTCAGCACGCTGCCCGGCTTCCTGGAGATGTTCTCATCGCCCTCTCCCCTGCCCTCATATCCCGGGGTGCTCCCTGGGGGAGAAATGAAATTGGCTGTGTGAGCACAGCGAACACACCCGACCACAGCGGACAGAGAAACGGAGGAGGAGGAAGGAGAAAGGAGCGAAGCACCTGCCCGGTTTGGGCTGTCCTCCCTCAAGATCCTGGGGGTTTTTTTCTGCAGTGGGGTGTGGCTCCCCCAACACCAAGAAACACCAATGCTGACTCACTGCTGGGAATTCAGGTGTTGGGGGGAAGTGAGGCGCTGATGCTGTGAGTCTGATAGAAAGCTTAACAGTGGAAACCACTGATTCTGGGTACACAGTGAGGGGTGGGTTCTAATTCTTTTTTTTTTTTTTTTTTTGCTGTTTCTTGGGCCGCTTCCTCGGCATGTGGAGATTCCCAGGCTAGGGGTCTAATCGGAGCCATAGCCACCAGCCTATGCCAGAGCCACAGCAACGCAAGGATCCGAGCCGCGTCTGCGACCTACACCACAGCTCACGGCAACGCCGGATCGTTAACCCACTGAGCAAGGGCAGGGACCGAACCCGCAACCTCATATTTCCTAGTCGCATTCGTTAACCACTGCGCCACAACGGGAACTCCTGGGTTCTAATTCTGATTCAGATTTCATGCAGCCCGGCTCCTATGAGATTGTAATCTGTGCTGATGGACCCCGGCCAGATACGCGGTCTGTGAGCCTTGCAAAATGCTTCGTCACACTTTTGCTTAGCAGCGGACTTACCCGTGCCTGCTGCATTTGCCTGATCCCCCCGCCAGGCACCAAGAGCCCACCCAGGCTGTCCCACTGTCATTTGACCACACGTCAAATCTTCAAGTCAAACACGTTTCCCCTGAAGCCGGCGGCGCCCAAGAAGGAGAGAGCTTTCAGAACAAGGGATTGCTTGCTGCTGACATTTAAAATAGCTTACGGCTCCAAGCTAGAAGCCGTGTTGGTGCTGTGCCAAATGGAACACATTTAATAATCAGCATCTTTGCGGCCCTGGTGGTTTCACCAGAGACAGTCACACAGCTCTGAACTCAGGCACTGGGGAAATGTTTTCTTTAGAGCGGGACATGAGAAATGATTAACATGGGAGCTTTGAGCCTAATTACCTGGTACTAGAAATGATACTAAAATGTTAATATGCAACAGGCCTGGTGTTTACTTAATGGTGTTCTGATCAACAAGGATTCCAATCAAAGAAAACTAAAAATACGAGATGCAGGTCCCCAAGCAGGGGAAACCGAGCCACAGGGACATATTAATATGCTCTCTCTTGATGCAACACTGTATTGAAGCCACCTCTAATAAAGTTTACATCTGTGCGGACTACGTAACTCAACTAAGCTAAACAAGCCTCGTGGTAATAGTACTGACGGCATGGCATGGTGCCATATTTATTGGTCCCTATCAGTGAGGACCACATCTCTCATGGCAACGGGTGCTGATGCTACTGGACAGGATACAGAGCTGTGGCAGCACTGAGAGTGACGCTGGGGCAAGTGGCCACCGCCCATCACTGCTGGCAGGAGGCAAGGAGACCTCCGGGAATAAAATTACGTCTGGCAGGCCTACCTCCATCCCTCCAAAGGTCTTGGATCACAAAGCAGGGTTCAAGGAAAACATACACTTTCCAGTTAAACCGTCTAAAGTCTGAGGCTACCACCTAATTAGCTGGGAGACTTAAGGTCAAGCCACTGCTCTGAGTTTCAGCCTCCTCATCTGGAAAATGGGGATAAGTAACCTCAGAGAGCAGCTGTGAGGATTAGATAAGATAATGTAGGTAAGGCGACTGGAACATAGTAGCTCCTCAATAAACCGTTATTGTTATCACCATTGTCATCGTCACCAACGCTGTGATCATTATCGAAAAACCAGGGTTTCCGTAGAGGAGGATGGAAACAGATGGATCGAACAAAACAGATTATCACAGAAACTGGGCTCCTGTCCTTTTGAGATAAGAGCCGGCTATTGACCAGACACAAGAATTTGGCTTCAAATTATTGCCTAAAAATTATTATAGGTGTTTGCGTAAGACACGCTCTTCACTCATTTCCTGTCTCGAATTATAGAAAGAGAAGGTGTCACATCATTGTCCTCTAAGTCGCTCTTCCAGCTGAGGCAGAGAGGGACCAGGGTGGCATGTGTCCCCAGGGCTCAAGTGCTTACCGAGGCCTTGGATGGTGGCTCCTGAGTCTGCACAGCAGGTCAGGAGAGGGTACTCTGGTCACGTCCAAGCACAGGGCCAGGGACGTGGATGTTTATTCCATGCCAACTGCTTTGCTAAACCAGTGCACCAGAGGACCCGAAAGTTTCTTCCGAAACATGATGAAAGCTGCAGTAACATGTCTTAAAAAACTGGTCAGCAAGACACACTTACCTGTTTCATCCATTTTACTTTCTGGGTTCTTTTTATCCAGGTCTCCCGGTTCTGACAAATCAAACACAATTGGAAGAGATATTTGAACTGCCAACCAAACACAATACACATAAACTCCATAAACCCTTACACACACACACACACACACACACACACACACACACAAACGTGCGCGCATGCGACTCTGCTGGGCTTCCTTTGGAGTGTTTAGTACAAGCCGAGCCCACCAAGTACCTGGAGAGCAGTGGCGAGGAGGCAGTGTTAAATGACTTTGGAACTGGTGTCAGATCTAAATCCAGGAAGCCCTGCTGGAGCAGAGTGTGTTGTCTGAGGAGAAGAGCAGGGTGGAGAGAAACGGTTCTGGCATTTGGAGTGTGGGGAAAGCCGGTAGAGACAGAAGACAGAAGTGGGGTTGTATGTATGGCTACCATCCTGTGCTTCTGTAGATAAGTGCTTCCTAAGTGTTGGTTTTCTACAGAGTATGAGAGCTCATTAAGGCCAGAGACTGTGTCTTGTGTTTTGCATTTAAAAGTCTCTGGAGGAACTGGGCTCCTGTTCACGGCTATGTCCTCAGCATTTAGAAGAGTGTCCAGAAAACACCCGGTGCTCAATAAATACTGTTTATTAATAGCATGAATAATTAATAGCTAATAATCTCCAAGCATCCATGGATAAATATTCAAGGAAACATATTTGGTGAATACTTGTCCAGTTATCTTAGACACTTTTTTACTGTGACAGCAACACAAAGTTTGAAGGGTGCTTTAGCTATGACTTCCCGAGTACCCTGCCCAGCAGTAAACCACGGCTAAGTAGACCCGTCACAGGAAAAGAAAAGGGCTCATGGACTTGTCTTAGGCTCTGTGTGTTCACTGCAGCGCTGGATGCTGCTTTGCACATAGTAGGTGGTCAGTGAAGACCTGCTGGACTGAATTGAATTGATTTCTTTGTTTCAGTTGATGGAGTCTGCTCTCACATTCCAAAAACATCATCATCACCCCTCAAATCTTGGAATAGGAAAGCCATGGTAGCGTATGTCTTGCGTAACTCTATGAATTATATATTTTAACAACAGTACAGACGTTGATGTGGGTAATGTGTGAAGTAGCTGCAACTCAGATATTAAGCCTTATCATTTTCTGTGAACGTCTGCTAAATAGTGTGATATGAAATACATCTCCTTATCTAATATGAAGAAGCAGACTTGTATTCACTGCTCTCCCCTCCATTTCTTCAATTGACCCTATCAAATTATTGCCACTTTAGCAATTACATATATCCAATATATTGTATAATAAAAGCTGAAATGACCAAAAAACCCATTATAGTCAACAGGCCTCCTTTGTCTTAAATTTGCCCAATAGGCTTATTCCATTTTGTTATAATTAACATCCTATTATATAATGATATATAACAATAGTTTAAGTGTGGCAAATAGAGCCTAAGACTTATTACTGTGCTATTACATTGCCATTAGTGATGCTATTTATAATTATGTATCAAGAACTGGGAGTATGAATTGGTTTTCTGTGTCAGACTTTTATCCATATACTAACCAGACTGATAAAATCCATAAACCCTGAAATACTGGGCAAAGCCTCTAAATTTCCTTTATTCAATACTTTTGAGTCATTTCAACAGTTTTTAGATTCAGAAACAACTACTTATTTGTAATAAAGCGAAGGCCGGATGGTGTCTGTGATTCATTCACAACGTAATCTTCATTAAATTCTCTGTGATCAACAGTTTCAAAGGCCTGCTGTTTGTTTACACACTCCGATATTTAGAATTATCCTGATGTCTGAGTTTTTCGCTTTTCATCGTGATGTTTTGGCACCGATGCACACAGCCTGGAAACAGTGAGCTTCTGCTTTGATTCCACATTACTTTTGTGGAAGTTTTGTGGGTACCAAGCAGACATTGTAAGTGAATTTGGTTAGGAAATGGGGCAGATAAAAGTGGACAGACCTGGCTTGATGCCCTGTTGCAGCAGCACACGCACTCCAGAGTCTGTGCTTAGAGCCCGCACTGAAATTCTAGGCCTAAATGAGCACGACAAAGACGCTTCTGCGGACGGGCTTGTGCCCCTGGGTAAGCGCACCCGGTTTCCGCAGCCAGCCCATACTCACTGGCGCAGTCCTCCTGAGGAATGTGGTTACTGATGCTGATGTCGTCCACGGCAATCCCGCCAAGGCTGCCTTTTCCGATCTCCCCCTCAAAAATCACCTGACAAAATGAGATTATTTTCAAGTCTTTAAATGTGTGCTCCCAAATAACAGTGTTTACAAATGCTTGTTCAGCTCAAGCCACGGTGTGTGAATTAAATTCACTGAGTTCTCGTGTGAGCACGTGACTCGCTCTCCCCCCCACCAATCACTGCGAGGGGCTGCCATAAACCTTTTCTCCTCACACTCCCTTTCTGTCTTTTTCCAGGGCCGCACCTGCGGCATATGGAGGTTCCCAGGCTAGGGTTCTGATCGGAGCTGTAGCCGCTGGCCTACGCCACAGCTACAGCCACAGGAACGTGGGATCAGAGCCGCATCTGTGACCTACACCACAGTCACGGCAACACCGGATCCTTAACCCACTGAGTGAGGCCAGGGATCAAACCCGCAACCTCAAGGTTCCTAGTCGGATTCCTTAACCACTGAGCCACGACGGGAACTCCACACTGTTTGTATAATACAGAATTTCAGAGTGGAAAAAGCAGCAAGTCAGAGGGCTGTTCACTGGGACAGCCCAGGAATAATGGCAGAGGAGCACCCTCCCTTCTTCCTCAGCAAACTGGTTCTATGCGTGTAACCTAGGAGACCGCGCAACTCGCTACCGAGATGAGCATCACTGCAGCCATATCCCAGGCTCGGGAAACACTTGAAGTCATTTTTGGGATGTTTCCATGTGACTTCCAATGTCACCCTGACGTCCCTGGAGTCGCCGCCCTCCCCGACCTAGGGAAGGGCGCACCTGGTAAAGTTTCAGAGACTTGTGGAGCAGGACCCGCCCCTCTTTCCAGTGGTCCCCTTGGTGTCCGATGGCCATCCAGACCAGCTGGTCATACTCCTCGGGCTTCTGGTAGCGCAGCTTGACCCGCAGCGTGCCCACGTGGGAACCAGACATGTGGTACCAGAAAGTCATGCAGTGGGCGGAGTTCTGGGAGTAAACCACAGGGCTCACCAGGCGGGCCACTTTGCCCTTCTGGTTCTCATCGGCTTGGGAGTAGATGAAGTTGCCATCTCCTGCTGCGACAAAAAGCTGTGTTAGGGAGTGTGGCCAAGTGGATGACCCTCTGACTCCCTTCTATCAGGTTCTGCTATGCAAACCGCAAACCTTCCCTCTCGGGCTGAGCACCAGAACCCAATCATGACGCGTTAGGGAAAGGATGAAACTGCTGGGGATCTTCTTGGTTCTGCTCTGCTTTCAGGTTCTGTGAGAGGCTGTCTGTGCTGGAGGCTGTAAAGCAGCGTATCGGTACCTCTTATCTGCAATGCACTGTGGAAAGCAGCTCTTTTGCCTCTTTCCTGTGTGCCTACTTCTGTCCCCCTCTAAGCTCGAAAGACCCTAATCATAGAAATGAGATCTCTAGGCAATTCACCCTGACTCACGCTCTCCTGAATGTCCACCATACCTTGCTAACCTGTTAATTCTTTTCCTAGAGAAAAAGAACAAAGAATGGGAGTTCCCGGGCGGCTCAGGGGTTGAGCATATGGCATTGAGGCTGCTGTGGCTTTGGTTACAGCTGTGGTGAAGGTTCGATCCCTGGAACGGGAATTTCCACATGCTGCAGGTGCAGCCAAAAAAGGAAAAAAAAAAGAAGAAGAACAGAGAATGAAGTGGTTAACGACTGACTAGCTCCTGACCCCTAACATCCCCCTTATCAATCCTGCAGGCAGATCACGGAGGCAAGATGACATCTGAGAGAGAGTCATCCAGCCTGCATGCAATGGAGGACAATGCAGAATCCAACCTCCCATCATGCAATGAGTCTTTCTCCTTTTTTCCCTTTAAAAGCTGTCATGGCTGGGCAGCATCTTCAGAGTTGGTCTCAGAACATGAGTCTACCTTCTCCCCAGACTGCCGGCTTTTCTACTAAAGCATCTTTCCTTTCTACTGACACTTGCCTCTCGATTATTGGCTTTTGAGCAGCAAGCAGCTCAATCTGAGTTCAGCAACACTGTCACACGGACACAGACTATGACTCGAGTTGGTTTCTGCACCACTGCAAGCGGATCAAATGAAGGTCTATTTTCCTGCAACCTAAGACTACTTCAGCAGCACACAGATAAACATGGACAATAAATGGAAACATTTACACTAGTCTTAGTTATTTACCCTTGGAGGAGCAGGATTTCTGCTTAATGATGCTTTGGTCACTATAACTGCTAGGTAATAATGAAATTGCAATTTGTCCAAATAATCTGATAATCTTTTTTTTTCTTCTAAATTCTGATTATCTTTGCCTAGCTCATCTTAACTGTTTATAAATTCCTTAAATATACCTGAGAGCTTGAAACTCAACTGTGAAGCCCTATCTGATGTGGGCTTCTGGTTCCAGGAGAGGCAAGGATGCATTTTTGAGGCTTATTAGAATGTGCTATTTTGGCACCAGAGATGCTTGCCAAGCTTGGAGGACTCACTCCTGGCTCTGCTGTTAATGACCCCCGGTGGGAGCACTGCCTCCTGCCACCACCTGGTCTAAACACACAACTCAGGTTTCCCTGTTTGCTCTGCAAACGGGAATGCTACTCTAACACTGCCCCTGATGAAAGTGTGAATCTGATGCTGGGGCCTCGTGCACAGAGGAGGTTCTCTGCGCTGCCCGAGAAGCTGGGTGTTCGGAGGTGTTTGGGAGGTATTCTTTCACTCTACGCACGAGGGCGAGTCCTGCGTCAGCAGTGGCCAGGTGGAGGGGCTGTGTCCTTGGCTACGTTCCTCCCTCACCTGGCTGTTGATCTGATATGGCTTCTAAGCACTCTCTCTCTCTCTCTCTTTTTTTTTTCCTGGCTTTTAGGGCTGCGCCCGCGGCAGACAGAAGTTCCCAGGCTAGGGGTTCAGTCGGAGCTGTGGCTGCTGGCCTATGCCACAGCCACAGCCAACCCCAGATCCTTAAACCACTGAGTGAAGCCAGGGATGGAACCTACGTCCTCATGGATACCAGGCAGATTCATTTCCTCTGAGCCACGACGGGAACTCCCTCCCTCCCTCCACGGGAACTTAATAAAAGCAGCGGGCGGGATGATGAAAGGAGGGTGGAAATCAAAACCAGGGCCGGGCAGTCTGTGCTGATGCTCTCTGCCTCTGAGAAGTGTCCCCTGTGACCATGCACTCAGTCACCCCGTGGTTCGTTTCCTCCCACTGACTTAGCAAGGGGTGGTCACCTGTCTGTGTAGCAGTACCACTCCACTCAGCCTTGCCTCTGCCCGCCTCCCCTCCCCTGCCTCCCCCACGCCCAGAGCAATGGAGAAGAGGGAGGCTGAGGATGGTCCCTGAGCCAGGCCTGCTTCTCTGCCCCCTCCTGCGCTATCTTCACCCCCTGCCGCTCCTACTGCCGTGGGGCACCCTCACCTGCACTGTAACCCATCCCTACCCGCAAATGGGCGCCTCCAGGGTTGGCCTCCCTCCTTTGCACCTGCATCTCCAGTGCCCCTCGCAGCATCTGCCATGGAAGCTGGCGGCTCCAAAGCATTTGTGCAATGGACCAGGGGAAGATGAGGGTTTCGGAAATCCTCAGTAAGGAGGGCACGGCTTCACTGTCAGAGGTCAAGTGCAGAAAACCAAGTGGGATCCCTTTGACAAATTCAAAATCGGGCCACAGGCTCTTTTACCTAGATGGCATGAATTTTCACAAATCTCCACTGATTTTGCAAAGTGCTACCCACAATATGGGTGGGGCTGTGTGCCTATGTGCTGTGTGCGTGTGCTGCATGCCTGTGTGCTGTCTGTGGGGCTGTGTGTGTGTGTGTGTGTGTGTGTGTGCTGTGGGGGCTGTGTGCATGAGTGCCTGTGCGCTGTGTGTGTGTGCTTGTGTGCTATGTGTGAGGCTGTGTGTATGTGTGTGTGTGTGTTCTGTGTCGGGCTGTGTGTGTGTGTGCCTGTGTGCTGTGTTGGGACTGCGTGTGTGTGTGTGTGTGTATGCTGTGTGTGGGGCCGTGTGCCTGTGTGCTATGTATGGGGCCGTGTGCATGTGTACTGTGTGTGTGCATGTGTGCTGTGGGGGGCTCTTTTCATCCAGACTTTTCCATGTTAACAAGTTCCTGCCTTTCAGACTTCATCCTCACCCACCTCTCTCAAGCTTGTGTGTCCAGGGCCGCGGGGGCTCTTTCTAGTGGGGGGGGGCACCTGGCAGCTGGCACCACTGCCGAGTAAACCGGGGTGTCTGGGAGACAAAGGAGACAAATCCCCCTGAAGGAATCGCACTCCTCAGCTGTTAGTCTAAGACAAGCCCGCCTTTCCCGACACGCCAACACCTAAAGCGCTGATATTGTTCCTTTCGGGGGTTTTCTTGCACTTCTAAGTCGGGAACTTTCTCTCCGTTTTCTCAATTAGCACTGTACTTCGGCAAGCCTTTTAGCTTTTGTCTCTGGCTAACGTAGCTTTTAACCTTCTTTGAATGTCAGATCTGACTGAGCCACTTTGCTTCACTTTGCATCAATTTTTCTACCATTACTGCCTTCATTGTAGCTAATTGCATTTGGTTAATTTGATGCCATTTATATGTACAGTGCCATTTACAGTCAAAGTATTTTAAGTTTTCTGAAACTGCCTGTCTTAGGCCTCAATGGAAAGTGTCTCAGAATTGAAGGAGTCCAATTTTATCCAATTTCCTTGTCATTCTCATTAGGAAAGGAGGGAGCTGTGGTGGAAGGAGGCCTATTCAACCTCCTTAATGGCCAGGAAAACACGAGCAGCAAAGTGGGCAAGGCGTCAAGCACCCTCTGCCTGCCCACCAGCCCCCTGGCCTGCTCAACCCCAACGGCAGCATGGCGCACCATGCCTAACTGACATTTCTCAGCCTCAGCACCTGCCCCTCTGGGGTCCCATGTGGGAAGCCACGACCGGAGTAAGCAGCCCTGTTGGTGTCACTGATGAGGGCAGAAGTCTGAAGGCTGGGTATTTTTGTGAGTGTGTGTGTGTGTGCACATGTGTGTTCTCTATAGAACACTCCGGGCTCCTTATACCACACCCCCAGTTGGGTGTTAAAATGACCGGGAAGAAATAGGACGGCAGTGGATAAAAGAGGTATCCTGGAGTGGCTAACCACTCCCCTCTATCCCCCAACCCTAATTCATCTCAGAAGCAAATTAAGACAGGAGGTAGACTGGGCTGTGAGCTGGGGTGTGGTGAGACTTCTACCTGCTCGGAGGGAATGGGCTAGTTTTAGAATCTTCCTCAAAGGGACAAGAGCTCCACCCCACTCCAATCCACTACAACTTAAAGGTCAAAAAGGTCAGCCTTAGGCTCACTTATTGTTTCTTTCGCCATAAAATAAATGATACCGTATATGTCCCAACTTGCTTCCAAACAATCCAGCGTCAGGATGCTAGAGATAAAATAAGAGTCCTATGATTTAATCATTGTGGAAGCTAGGCTATGTACGTGGAGGGTCCTTTCACTGTTTTTCTACCTTTGAGTACATCTGAAAACGTTTAGAAAAGGTAGAAAACAGGTACTAATTCATACACACGGATGTGCCCAGTCTGCTGTTTACCAGAGATGTCAATCAGTTGCCAGATTTAATCAGCACTCTCTATTCGGTGGCCTACGTGAATCTCTACTAGAGAAGGGCATCTTGTTAATTACAGAAAAATAAAAATGTAAGCAAATGTGCTATAGCATTTTCTTTCTTTTTTTAGAGCCGCGCTTGCCAGCATATGGAGGTTCCCAGGCTAGGGGGGGAATCAGACCTGTGGCTGCCGGCCTACACCACAGCTACAGCAACGCCAGATCCTCAGGCCGCTGAGCGAGGCCAGGGATCAAACCCACGTCCTCACAGAGACATCATTGGGGCCTTCACCTGCTAAACTGCAACAGGAACTCCTGTAGTAGTTTCTAAACTCCTGAAACTGCAGACCCCGGCAACTGCCCAAAGTAACACTTTCTCTAATTCAAAGAAATGAGCCACAGTGAACCCTCCGTTACCTGTGTGATCCTGAATTGGCCCCGTCTTGCTGGTCAACACGCTCCATTTGAGCTGCACGTGACTGTCATGCTCCCAGTGACAGAAGGTCTTGTGAGAACCCCAGCCAAACTCACAGTTAAAACCATACGTTGGAAACTCTGTAGGTAGAAAGGAAAAATGGAGACAAGCAGAGGAAGACAGATATAATGACTTAGGTCAGAAAGGCCCTTAATTTGTTTATGGAAAGCATGATTTATGTAACTTAATATCTGTTTAAATTCTGGGAAATCCAAAAATCCAACGTTACCAGGAAACTCAAAAGATGCATGGAGATGTCAAAAGGTTTGCAAAATCACATTTAGTAATTTTTTTTTTTAAACCCAGCTCCCAAAAGATTATGGACTGCCTGTCAACTTGGGTTTTACATAAAACTTCCAGGAAGGTTCCCTTGCAAAGCTTGTCTGTGACATCTGTAGCATTCGCCCCGTTTCCACAATATTTAATATGAAAGATGGTCTGTTCTTGAGGATGAGTCATATAAACGGATATCCACCAACGAAAAGAATCTTAATTAGAGACTGACCCGTGAACCTCAAAAATCTAGAAACGTGACTTGGCTGAATATCTCACCCTGGAAGTTATCTGTATTCTCGCCACACCAGCATAGGCTCCAGGATTTTACTGTCAGATCGCTGAAGCATTTCATGAGATTATTTTTTACTTCTGTGCTTTATATCAGGTCAATTAATTTCAAGTGCAAGTCTCTGCTTTTCAAGTGAATTTTCAGATTTGCATAGAAATTGTTCACTCCACTTAAAACCTCAATGCAAGGTCCAGTAAAGCCAGAGCATATTTGAATAGGTACCCATTTGTATTTTTTTTTTTAACCTTCTAAACGCTTCCTTTGGAATCTAAAAAGAAACTATGAACGGCTTCTCAGGAATGATTTGCCTTTTGTGTTCTACCGACAAGGTGCTATTTGACTGTGAGATTTTTATGCAACCTCTATAGCCTTATTTTTTACTGAACCCCTTTTTTGGGAAAGTAGCTTAATTTTTTAAGGATGGGGAAAATGAAGTCTTTGATGCTGGGAATTTTGGGGGGGTAAACTTGAGCTAACAATGAAAATAATTCTAAAGGTAAAATTCTCCGGCTCCTGTCGGTCCCACTCTTCCATCCATAAAATAAACACATGACAGTGGCTGTTTTCTCTAATGAGGGAGGGTCATCGATTTTCACTAAGTTCAGGCGTCCACGAGATGGCAGCATTGAAACGGGGACAAAGGTGCCCAGGGCAGCTTGCCAACTGATCTAAAGAATAAGTCTCCAAACAGTCTCCCTGTACAGTAATGGAAGTATGGTATTATAACCTGTATTAGCATCAGGTTGAGAAGCCTAACTCGTTTTGATCTTTTCTTTAACTTCGTCTAAGTGTTTAACACAGAGATCTTGCTTTCTTCTAGGAGCCTGGGTTCCACTGCCCCTCCCCAACCCCGACAATGGCGGGGGAGGGAGGGTTTCAATGGAAAGATGTATTGAACTGATAAGGATGATTTACTTTGCCTTCTTGGTTTCCGAGGAACTCTTTTCAAATGCTAATGTGAAACTTGGAAGGAAGGCGCACAATACGCGTGATCAAAATCTAGCAGGATGGATTCTCCCTCCCAATGACAGTGTGACCCACCAAAGGGTCCACAAGGCCAGCTGGGGAAGGGAAACCCAGCAAAGCCACCTGATGTGCATAATGTGAGCATTTTCAGTTAGTGCAAAGGGCTGTATTTCACAGCAATAGTGTCACTGGAGAGATATATTCCATGTCTACTCCATCATAACCATAAAATAGGACTTTTGAAAGCGTGAGAAACCCTCTCCAAAATCTGCTCCCCTTCTGTGCAGCAAGACTGAATCCAGGAGATGAAGTGTGGTCAGCTGGACACTGAAGAATGGTTGAACTCTGGATGTCAACCCTCATGGTCCCGGAATGTGGTGTTGCGTAATCTCATATTAGAGAATGTTAATATTGGAAAATGCGACTACGTGTGTGGTTTGGGGTTTGCTCCTTAAATGTCATTTATAGGACATGTACAAAGAGGAGGGGAGTGGGCCATTACGGCATACACATTTCTGGTTATATTGGCCTTGTTAATACATTAAATTTATTATATAATTTATAGAAAACCACACCATCCATAAGTTGGCTATTACTCTTCTGGTGATATCATAAAGTATGTGAACTTGGGTATTTTTGTAATGGCCAGGACAGAGGACAGCTTTGCCTGAAGGAGGAATTCAGGCATTTCTCCTGCTTCAGTGAATGGAAATCAGGCTTTACCTTCTACTGCTTCTTTCCAATCTATAAATTTAACATGATGATCTGCTCTAACTTTTTGTATTTCACCACTTGTTTATTTTCTTGTTCCAATCATATAATTTATGGCAATCTTGTTAAATTAAAATAATTTTTTAAAAAAATCAGTGTCTTTTGTGGAGATAGGAGTGGAGTCAGAGTAGCTCACAGCTGAAGATTCAAGCCTGGCTAAAAAGACTACTGAAAACTGAAAATACACACCAACATTTCTAGAAAGGGGGGGAAAAAGATAGGCAGAGAAGAAAAGAGAAAAGAGCAATGAAATGAATATACAGGACTATGTGTGTGTGACCTTTCAATCTTCAAAATAGTACCCAGGCCCTGTGGCTGCACGGTTCTCATTAAATTCATTGGGAATAATCTGGCTAAATCCCCTCTTGACTCTTAAAAATAGCAGGAAACAATATTTTGAACTTAAAACAAATTGATAGCTGCTGTGAGCCAGCACTGGCTGTGCCTGGTGGATCTAGCTTGCCTGCAATTAGATCATTAGCACTGTATATGCACAAGGATTTGATTTTCAAATCTGGTCTTCAGAACTTCTACGGAGTATGCGTGCTCGCTTACTCATAGGCTGGTCTTTCAGTGGGAATACGTGGAGGTGCCCAGGTCCATGTCACCAGAGGTCACACACGGACTCTGAACTATTCCATGGAATGTTTGAGGATCCTTGGAAGGCATGAGGCTTCACCCACCAAGCAGAGCTTGATTTAAAATGCAGGCTTCTCATCAGTTCCTGGCAGAGCATCAACAGACTTTTATGCATCTAAGTACAACCCAGACAGTATATGAATATTATATGCCCCCTATAATGTTATATATATGCTACATGCCCCGTATATATAATATATTGAGAAGAATCCTCAATGTGAAATCTTCAGATTCTGATTGAGTCTCCAGTGGCTTCAGCAAGTCAGATGATGAGGACAATTTAGGGTCTGATTTGCTGCTGCTTGTCAAGGTGCCTGCAGGATAGGGGGGATCCAGGTATCAGCAGGTGGGTACTCTTCTCCACGGGGTGAACACCTCAGTCAGACCTGGCCTCTGACTCCACACACACTCAAGTCCTAAGCATTGGCTTAGCCAGGAGGTGACAGTGAACAGAACTCCTCGAAGAAGTCAGACAGTTCACCACCCACAAATGAAGACCTTGGGAACCAGATTCATGACTCGGGCAATGGAAAAGAGGAAACCAAGCTGAGCTGGAAAGGGCTCTGGGGTGACTGTGAGCCAGACCACCCCTACTGGTAAGCCCTGTGGTTCTGTATCAGAGAATAACAAACCTGACTCCATTTTGGATCTATCCCTTTAGCTCCAGCCCTTGTGCTATGCTGCCTGTGCTTGGGCATGCTGGCTCTGCACCTTTTATAAAAGAATGCTGCCTATAGCCTGAAATTCACAGAACAGCCCATTCTCAAGGCTGACCTTGAAAGGTGTAACACATATAGAGAAAAAAAGGTGCAGATCAGAAAATAACAATGGTCTTGTTGGAGGTTTATAGGAATATTATGATCAGACTTATGTGGACGCTGCAGGAACAAAGGATTCCTGTACCAAGACGTTTGCAACCACCAGCTACGTCCCTTTCCCTTTTGGTGTAAAAGAAGTCTGAGTTCTAACTGGGAGAAACATGGTTCTTTGGACACTAGTCCACCGTCTCTGTCTGCTGGCTTTCTGAATAGAGTCACGATTCCTTGTCCCAACACTTGGCCTCTTGGTTTATTAGCCTGCCAAGGGATGAGCAGTATGAGCTTGGGCTCAGGATAGTTTGACACAAATTTGTTCAGATGGTAGTACCTCTGCCCTTGGACCACAGCTCCTCTGTGAAGCCCTTATGCCAGTGGCCTTGAACTCTTGCACAAGTCAAAAGTTCACAATGCTGTTCCTACTCTTCCTGATCGGATATTTCAGACCTCTGACACTGAGGGAGAGTTAGCCTGTTTGGGGATCTGATATACCTTTCCATTTTTGTCAAGGCTGTTGTATAAGCTAGCTGGCAACTTCCTAGTGGTTGTAATGAACTATCTGACAAGAAGAAAAACTACAGCAAGAGTGAAAATATTTGTTACATTATTAGAACTTTGCTTGTTCACTTCACCCTTCTTCCCTGTGACAGAGGGTCAGAGAGAGGCTGCAGGCAGTTCCCCCCAGAAAACCAATCTGATGGGGCTGAGGGTGAAGAGGAAACCGGGAATTTCCAGTGGGAAAGACAGGAAGCAAGCAAGAGGCAGGTCCACCCAGGAGGCCTGGATGGTCAGCCAATCCCTGAAGGCCACGTTTTATAACCTGCAGAGATGTGGGCGGGGCCTCTGCATTGTCAGAATTGAGGCGCGCACACTATTTTCCTCTCTCATCTTCAGTATTTGGGCTTGTTTGAGCTGAGTGGTAGCAGGGATTCCGGCCACTCTGAGCACACCCCAGGGCAACCTGGGGTTAAGTTCCACCATAGGGAGGTTTATTTTGCAGTTTAATCAGGTCGAGAGTGACAGCACCCTTTAAGGAAGGATGCTAATTAGAGTGGTCCTTTCTGCCTTCTGCTGGCCGGGGGGGGGGGGGGGGGGGGGGGGTGGGGTGGTCTGCTGTTGAGGAAACACTGATGTACACCACATGCCCCATTAATAAGTGACCATGGAGGCCAAGGTTGAGTGCACGTCGAGAGAGGAAGTGGGAGAAGCTGGTGAGCTGACCTGTTCACCTCAGTGCAACGATTAACTTTAAAGTATGTAAAACCTCTGTTTGCTTATACAGACTGTTTCCCCTCGTGTGTCGGTGGGGAAGACTTTCAAAACATACTAACAAAATACAAGAGAGTGAGGAGGAGGCCCCCGTTCCCCTGTGGCCGGGCCCTGATCAACATCAACCCGGGGGCTCTAAAAGGCATAACGAGGCTCTATGAATAAAAGGCTTCGGAGGTGCCCTTCCCGAAGATGCGCCTTTCCTGGTGCAGTGCCAGCTCTGGTTTCCTGCACCCCTTCCCATGGCCCGCCCACTGGAAACGCAGCTGTAAAACTGCCAACTCCGTGGCAGGCAAAACTGACAAACTTCGCCTGTCTCGGATTTGCAGAGTGGCGATGAGAATAAATAGGCAGGCTGCTGCCTGGGAGATTTCCTTCTCCTGAGTTTGCAAACACAGTCCGGGTCCTAGATGTGCAGCGTTTAAACAAAGTATGTTCCTCAGTTCCTTCCGAGGAGAGCGGGGATTGTCACCATTTGGCAGTGACTGATGGAGAAGGAAATCGCGCTTCCTGTTGCACATACATGTGGATGGAAGGAAGGGGGTGTCGAAGACTCCTGCTTGGGGACCAGATGCTGGTGGCACCTCTGCTAGGACTTTGAGGGGAATGGGAACTGACAGGAGTGGGGATGCGCTATTTCAGGGGGAGAAGACAGGTACAAGGGAAATGGACCACTTTTTCCCTTGTATTTGGTACCTGATTGTATAGTGCTGTCTATGATGGTTGGCTTCTCTGTGGTCAGCACGGTGGTCCCTCCTGAAACACAAAGACAGTAACATATGGAGATGAGAAGAAAGGCAGCATTGCAGGTAATATGCAGCAGAGATGCTGTATGCATAGGTACATCTGTCAGAGGCACATGGTTCCTTTAGATCATCCTGGATTCCAGCTATAGGAACTGTCTTATTTAAATTTTGCTCACCACAGTATCAAATTCAAATAAGCCATTATTTTTGACCCTACGTACTTATTCATCAAGCATCCAGGCGGTATTCCAAGGGCATTCCCTGACTCCCAGACTGAGTGACGCTCACAAACTCAACAGTGAAAAGCAAAGGCCTCCCAGGGTCCTTAGCGACTCGGGTATTAAACTTGACCTGGACCTCTAAGCTTCAAATAGTTTCCCAAGGCTTCAGATGTGTGCCTTTGGAGGGGTGTAGGGAGGGGAGTTGCAAAGGCTGGTCCCCACAATCTACTTTCAAAACTGAAGGTTTCAAGTGGCTGGCAGTAATTCGCCCTTCCTTTGGCTGCTGTGGTTGTTTATTTTTCCCAAGGACAAATATTCTACCCAGGATGTGGTTCAGAGAAATGGCAGGAAGAGGGGAAAGGGGAGACACATTTCTTGACAGTCCCAAGGCAAGGACTGCACAAAATACCCCCTTGGACACTGCGAACTTCAATCAATCCGTGTTGACTTGTTGACTTGAATTTCTGGGAAATTTAGCTTCATCCTCTTTGCTCGGGTATCTTAGCTCGGCCATTTCCAGCTCTTCATCACGACACTTTTATTTTTTTTAATGTTTTAATTTTTTTTTTTCCTTTTTAGGGCTGCACCTGCAGCACATGGAAGTTCTCAGGCTACGGGTTGAGTCAGAGCTGCAGCTGAGGCCTACACCACAGCTACAGCAATGCGGGATCCAGCCTGCATCTGCGACCTATGCCGCAGCTCACAGCAACGCCAGATCCTTAGCCCGCAGAGCAAGGCTGTGGATCAAACCTGCATTCTCGAGGATACTAGTTGGATTCCTAACCCCCTGAACCACAATGGGAACCCACCACCCTGCCTTTTTTAGAGTTTGGTTTTAAAGTACTGTTTTTTGTTCTTCAACCTGCCCGACCACAGACCACAAGCATCACCTGAGTGCTAATTGTAACAATGGTGTGCTGTGTGACTCAGAGGCTCCCTCCAATTCTGCCACTTACTGCATTCCTGAGAGAGAAAATCCTGGGAGACTCAGGGTGATGGCATGAGTGGGTCTGTGTGGGCTGTGGAAAGTTGGGAAGCTGTAATAAGGTGCCACTGTCCACCTTCCAAGAGTATCATTCAATCAAGATTTAGAGCATCTGTCTTCTGGCCGAGCCCTCGTTCCATCCTGCAGCTGCAACGGGTCAGAAATCACCCAGATCATGAATCACAGCCGGGAGACTGTGCTCTTGGAATGGCCTGAAGATTTCTGAGCTGGTCAACGGCAGCACCTGGTCGTTACCCTCGCTCGCCCAGTAAATGTGCTGGCTGAGCGGTCACCCGTGTGCGCGGCCTCGGGGAGGCGGGTGCGAGGAGAAGGAATTATATATATTATGGGTTAAGCAGGTGAATCTGTAATGGCAGAATTGGAGGGAGGCCAGAACACATTAGCATTCCATTCCCAGTGGCCTCACAGGAGAGAGACTCAAGGTGAAAACTCACTTTTTAAAACCGATATGCACCGTTGGTTTTGTTAGAGGTTGGGAGTCAAATTCTGCTGTTGGGTACACACAGATCCAATGTGAAATTTGGCCTCCTGTGCCTTTGAAGCCAGTTGTATTATCTAATGACTTCAAAGGCATTTGCAAATGAGTAACTTCAAGGGTGAATTTTCATCTCGGCAGGTAAAGGAAAGGGGAGCAAAGTCTTTCCTTATTTCCCTGCGTTTGGTACCGTTCTCCTGGAGTTCAGTGTGGTTTGCAGATAATGAGCATTCTGCGACAATCCTTATCTCCAACTATATCCCTCCTAGGTCACCCCAGGAGGGGCCACTGAGGTGAGACCATCAGTGTTAAGGACCCAAAACCCTGCTTAAGAGAGCACGGATTCCAATCTCCATGTTCCGGCCATCAGGGTTACAGGGAGAGGGCTTTTACTTGGGTTTCAGGACACTGAACACTCAAAGTTTGCAGCTGTGACAGAAAGAATGAGGAGGAGACAGATGTGTGTGTGGGCTCAGAGGTGAGATACTCACCTGTGAAAAGGTACCTGGTTAGGGGAGGGCTGGGCTGCTCGAGCACCATTCTTCAGAAAAGACTAACAGAGCTTCGCAGAGCAAAAGAAATTTTTCAAAAGGGACAAGTTGGCCATAATGCAGTGTGTACGAAGCACAAAAATGCCTCTGAATTGTTTTTAAATTTAACAAATTTGTTTTCATTAAGAAATTTTTTTTTTGTCTTTTTAGAGCCGCACCCATGGCACATGGAAGTTCCCAGGCTAGGGGTCGAATCGGAGCTATAGCTGCCTGCCTAGGCCATAGCCACAGCCATGCAGGTTCCAAGCCGCATCTGTGACCTACACCACAGCTCATGGCAACGCTGGATCCTTAACCCCCTGAGCAAGGCCAGGGATTGAACCTCATGATACTAGTTGGATTCTTAACCTGCTGAGCCACAATGGAAACTCCTTAAAAAACTTTTTAATTGAAGTACAGCTGGATTTACGATGAGGAGCTTCTGGAATCACCTCTTCTTGATGGGGGAATGGAATGAACCTTATCAGCATCCCTGGAAGTTCTTAACATAGGCACATATTGATCACATTATGGAAACAAATCTGCTGGCTTGAGAAAATGACTTTTTCTTTCAGCCAGGGTAATATGTAAAAATAAAGAAATCAGAATGCATTCCCCCCCCATCTACCCCACACATGATTTTTAAACACTGGCGAGAAAGTACAACCTTGGACTTTTAAAGAACTGCCCGTGTTTCCATTCTAAATGACCCACTTTCTGCGGTTTGGAACTCACTGCCATCCACCGTGTGCTCCAGGCTAACCTCCTTGGCCTATTTCATTCACAGGCTTCAGTTTCAATTGATTCAGTCGTGAACGGATGCAAAAATGAGATGGTTGGTTGTTTTGATATGAGGAGTAAATCTGAGGCTGTCTCTGATCAATATTAAGTGACCACTTTAGGGTTTATAAAGGAAAGAACCTCTCCTCAAGAGGGTAATTGAACAGGGTATATTCTCTGATGACGGCAGTCATTCCTTTTTATGAGGAATTTCACTACGGATGTGTGATCGGGGTTTGCAAAAGGCCTGAGGTTTGTGCAGAGTGTTTACAGGCGACTCTGGGAAGTTTCCTTAGGACCTGCTTCAAAGACTGGTGCTCTGTTTTTGACATCAGCTGTACGGGTTTCAGCTGGAGCTTGACATCTTACAAAGACAAGACCTCTGCATTAATTAGAATAATTTTTGTGGCTTGCGGCTACTTATATACAAGATTTGTTTTCAAAAGCCCATAGCCATGTAACATTTATTGGCCATAGGACTGTAAGTGATTATCCTGGAAATTTGGAGGGAGAGAGTTTAGGAGGTGGGATTTAAACGTAAACCCAGTTCATGGCGCCACATCTGAGCTAGATTTTAGCCCTTATTCCATCAGAGGGCAGAGCTCTCTTGCTCCCTCAGAGGAGAGCTTTTGAAGTAATTGGAAATGGACTGTGGGACGTTTTCTTCCAGATTTTACATGACTGTGTTAGCCAATGACATGGCACGGTTATGAAGTGACGCGGTAACACCTTCACTTTCCCCATGGAAATGAACTGCGTGAGCCCTGCATTGAAGGGCTCATGTTTAAAGTCAAATGCTATAAGAAACTGTGTTTGGACCTGGGTAGCAGTAAAGGGCCCACGGCACCTCTGGCAACAATAGGGTGAAAATCCCAGTGCCTTGGCGAATTTCCAAATGGTGCATCACATTTTTCCAATTGCCTCATGCTTCCTCCACTGGTCCAAATGGAAGGGAGGGTCACTTTCTAGCTTTTAGTTTTTTTAAGATATTACAGAGAAATCCTTTAGAAGAGTCAGAGAGGCATGTGACACACTCCACTCCTGATATATTGGCTGCGGGGTGGTGAGATAACAACTCATTCTGCCTTTGCAAACTGTCATGTGAGATGAATCTACTAAAGCCTAACTTAAAAGCTGCCTTCCAAATATAAGCTTCATTTCGCCAATGAGCTGGATCAAGGATCCACTCAAAACATTTGATCCCCGGTAGAAAATGAAAATAAACCTTTTCACGTGTGTGGTTACGTACGGGTGTTATATGGGTTACTGGGGCGGTGGGTTGAAGATGAGAGTCAATGTAGGTGACATTCAGCCATGGAGAAATGCTTAGTCAATGAAGACAATCCCAGCCTTTGGCTCTGAAAATGGCTACAATGATTGTTTCGAATGGCTGTGGCTGTGAAGGACAATTTGTTTCCACGATGACATGAGGAAAGGCCGCCTCCACCCCGCCGCCCGCCGCCGGGCGGATTTACGCAAACACCGACAGACATTAATCAGCTGGTCTCAAGCACAACATGAACTGAAACGGCACAGCAGTGGGATGGAGATGGTTTCTGCACCTGTGAGCTGGAAGTCATCACCTGTTCCGCTGTGGCAGCTGGCCTGGTCGTCATCACATTCATCCACCAGGTTCCCATTGGGAGTGGTCGGTCCAGCTGTAGGTGCTGAAACGAGATCCAAGGATTATTTTCTCACACCTCTGAAATGTATCCTCCAGCCCCAGTTGCGGAATCTGCTGACACGGGTGCAGAAAACTCTAATCTGTGGTTAGGAGGCCAGAAGTGTGGTTTGCCTCTCTTTCAGGAGCGAAAGGTATACTTGGGTTTTACAGAATGCATTGGGGATAGCTAGCTATGTTTTGGTATTTGATCCTTATCTCCTTAGGCGGATTGGCTGCCTTAGCATCTTTCTACATCGTTATCTACATAAACACCCTTTTTCTGAAAACTTCTTGATTTCTCACTGGTTATTTATTCATGACCGTGGAGCTGAGAACTTTGATGATAGCGATTTTGCTTGAAGTGGTTCGCCTTTTATTTTCAAGGCGCTAGACGATTCACTTGTCTGAGTTTTTTTATATTCTTGATATTCATGAAGTTTGTTAAGTTTATATTGTAATTTTCTTCCCCAAAAGGGAGTCTCAGCATTCGCTTTTAGTACAATATTGTTCTTTACTTATTTTTTTTTAAAGAGTGACTCCATTTCTTTGTGTGTGTGTGTGGGGGGGGGTTTACTACTTTTTTGAAAAATTTCTTTAATTAAAAAAATTTTTGCTTTTTCTCAGGGCTGCACCCACAGCATATGGAAGTTCCCGGATTAGGGTTTGAACTAGAGCTGCAGCTGCAGGCCTATACCACAGCCACGGCAATGTCAGATCTGAGCTGTGTCTGCAACCTACACTGTAGCTTGTGGCAATGTCAGATCCTTAATGCACCGAGCAAGGCCAGGCATCGAACCCACATCCTCACGGATACTAGCTGGGTTCTTAACTGGCTAAGCCATGATGGAACTCCCACTGTTTCTTACTTTTATTTTTTTAATCAAATTTATCTTTTAGGGTATAGTCGATTTACAGTGTTGAGTCAATTTCTGCTGTACAGCATAGTGACCCAGTCATACCTACATAGACATTCCTTTTCTCATAGTATCTTGACTCCATCTCCCTCTAAGTCAGCTTCTTGGCCTGGGGCCTGGGAGCCCTCCCTGCAGAGCAGGTGTCTGGGAGTCCCCTGGGGTCATTTTACCCGAACTCCCAGAGGACCGCATGCCACCACTGGCAGGTACTCCTCTAGCTTTGAGTTTGTAGTTGAAAAGTAGCCGACATTAATCAAAGACTGCTTTTGAAGTTCTTTACATTGAGTTCTGTCTATTTTTTTTTTTTTTAGCCTGTTACTCATTTTTGCAATCTGTTTAATATTTTACAGTTTTCGGCATTACATTCCACTCGACAAGACTTGAGATAACGGACAGTTCTCTTGATGTCTGAGAACCAGACAAGATGCTGGGAATGGGGGCCTGTTCTCGATTGGCTCCTGGCCAGTAGGAATGTGCTGGTAACTGCTGCTTTCTCAATAAAATTTTGACACTGTTTGTTGTTATGCTAAAGGACTGAGCAGAGTTATAACAAATGCAGACACACTGCTAATTTCAACTTCCTCAACTACTCCCTGACACACACCAGCAATAACTAGGCAATCACCACTTATAGATAATGTACACACCATGCACGCATATAATCTAGACTTTGTAAAATGCATACACACATATTTTGGGCTCTACTTCTTGCTACTACTGATCAGCAGAATCCTCTGCCAATCCAGATGCTTGCCTTTAAAAAAAAATTATTTTTATCGTATTGAAGTATAGTTGATTTACAGTGCTGTGTTGGTTTCTGCTGTACTGCAAAGGGATTCAGTTATGTATACATATATACACACATTCTTTCCCATTATGCTTTATAACAGGATACTGAATCTAGTTCTCTATGCTCTACAGTAGGGCTTGCTGTTTATCCATCCCACATATAATAGCTTGCATCTTTGCTAAACTTTACTTGCTCTTGTAAGTAATGTGCCACTTTTAAACTTGTTATTCATCTTGCTGGTTTTTCCACATTCCTTACGGTACTTATAAAGGATGAGTCTGGCATCGCGAGTGGCCCAGGGTAGTACCTGGGTTAAACGGAAAAGGAGAAACGGAGTCCTTTTTATGCCCCACATTTTCCTACTTGAAAATATGTTTCTTTTGTGGTTCTCTAATGATTTCTTCCATATAAGTGCTGGCGCCAGATAGGATGGGCCTTCACAGATGGTGGTGTTGGACCTACCCCCCTTCTCTCTAACTCCTGTAGAACAAAGTAAAAAGTTGATGTTTAATAAGGGCCTGTTCATTGTTTTAAGGATGAAGAAAAACACTCCCTTTCACCAACTGTGTTAAGAAGCTCTGACAGTGCTTTCCCAGGCTGTTGGTTCCTCGAGCGGCTCGGGACGACTTCCCCACTTCTGCGAGTGCCTGCAAACATCTGCGGCAAATCCCTTCACCACCATTTCTACCTCACCACAGAGCTGACACTGGCAACCTGCCACCAGGCTCAGTCTTTTCAACCATCCGTCATTCCACCTCCTAAATCAGCGCTGCCTTCCAGAATGCACGCTCAAGCCCTGCATCCAAGCAGCAGGCTCCCTCTTCCAGATGATCCCCTTGCTCAGCAAACTGAACGAGCACGTCTGCAGTTGATTTGCTCTGCCCATCCCTTCTCTTTCTTGGCATCTTTGCCAAAGATCTGGCACATGGTCATTCCCGGTCTGTGTTGAGAGGGACTAGGTAGATATTCTGAGGTCTGGGACATGATGACAGCTCTGGAAACAACTAAACTACCCAATAAAGGATGGCAGATAATGGCCTGCTTTTAAATAAACACATAGAAAAGCAGCTATGAATTATGCGCTAGCACGGTGATTTACAGCTTAAGATTCTTTAGTGCCTAAGCAATGTTTTCTGATATTTAATAGGCCCAGGAATGCAATTATATTTGGGTAGCTCAAAACACAAATAATTTTGAAATCTCAAGAAGGTGATATTTAAAAAGCATCCTTCTAAACAACGCTGAGCATATGCTCAATTGGTTAACATCTGGGTACCAACAAGAGCCATTCTCTGAGCTAACCTAGAGAGAGACCTTTATGGGGATGAAAAGGTTGGTATAAGGTTACTCGTTTATGCCCAAATCTAAGGCAGATGGGACTTTCAGTGCACAAAAGCACAAAATCGTCCACAGAGCAACCATCCTATTATCTTTTTCAAACACTCATCTCATTCACAATGTGATGAACGATGCAGAGGAGAGGGCAATTCTAAGGTCAGTGTCAGATCTGAATTTGTCCTTGATGTGACCTTCCTATGATAACCTAAGTTTATGCGGAGCATCTTTAAACCGACCTCACTATCCATTCACACTCATAGATTATCTCCTGGAAGTTTTGTTTCTCTGCAGCAGCCTAAGAAATTCATCCTAGAGAATGTCCTGATGTTTCTGTCAAACGCTGCTTCCTGCTAGTATGTGATGGCAGTCCACACTGCAGATGGAAACGCGGACCAGTCACAGACCTCTGAGCAACACTGAGAAAGTCCAGAAGTCTGTGGCTGCCACGGGGATGAGGGAGCAGGAGGGAGGGGGGCCTGCTTAACGGGTAGGGGGTTTACTTTGGTGTGATGGAACTGCTTTAGAACTGGGTAGAGGGTGTTGGCGGCATACGTGGTTGTCAGTGTACTAAATGCCACTGAACTGTTTACTTTAAAAGAGTGATTTTTATGTTATGTGAATTTCACAATACATCATTAAAAAAAAAAAAAACTCAAAGAAGACAACCCTCAGAATCTGAGGAGTGTTGAGCAAACGACCAAGACAAAAGTGGGAGGGGAAGGCACTGTTTCCCGCAGGGAGCTGAGGGTGGAGCCTCAGGGACCAGCAGAAACAAGAGATGCAGGATCAACCCAGGGGGAGAGGCGTCACTTTGCAGCAGCACCATCAGGGACATGAACACGGGAAAAAGGAACCCAAAGAGCTAGGGAATGAGAGGGGGCTCTGGGAACCAGGATTACCTTCCACCTCACAGCCCAGCAGCTCCATTCTTAGCCCCAGGCCGCCGTGGGTGGCTCTCTCCGGGTAGATCCTGATGAATCGCGTGGAAAGGGGTGGAAACGTCCGCAGCTCAGGTGTGTCGTAGTTGTTGTTGCCTTCGAAAGACTGCGAAGCGGGAGAAAACCACCAGGTATTAACAAGACCTCCTCCAGGACTCTGCACAGGACAGAGAAATGGGCCTCACTCTACCACTTCCTTAACGGCTGCCGTTCCTTCCTCAGCGAGAAGGACACCTCTAAGAAGTGACAGATGCGGTTTCTCAGGAACTCTGGAGGACACACTGAGGCTATCCCAAATGAGACACATTTTTTTTCTTTTAGGGCCGCACATAAAAGTGCATTTGAAAGTTCCCAGGTTGGGGGTCAAATTAGAGCTGCAGCTGCCGGCCTACCCCACAGCCACAGCAACGTGGGATCCAAGCTGTGTCTGCAACCTATAGCACAGCTCACGGCAAGGCTGGATCCTTAACCCACTGAGCGAGGCCAGGGATCGAACCCACATCCTCATGGATCCTAGTTGGGTTTTTAACCCGCTGAGCCACAATGGGAATTCCCTAATGAGACACACTGTTAAATGCTATGCTGATGTGCCTGGGAGAAGCCACACTTTTACCACTTCTTGGAAGTGGAGGAAGATGACTCGGGAAGAGAGCCACCATTTCTCAGAGCTTATACAGACACCACATTTCCAAGAAGTACCCCTCTTACATTCCCTTAAGAGAGTGGGTCCTGCTTTTGCTACAACTCCATCCTCTAGAAGAGCGAGGAAGCACATTCCTGGGGGAGGAGAGAGTAAATTCCACGTAGTACAAGTGCTGTGTGGTCAAGAACTTGGGTTAGTGCAACTGCTGGAACGGCTGTTGACGTAAGCAGCAGCATTAGCTGGAAGCGTTCACAGGTAAAAGACCTCATCTCAGGAAGGCGACAGGGTCCTGACCGCTAACAAAGTGATGCTCTGATGTCTGGCTGCCCGACAGTGAGTTAGCACCTCCTGGTGACAGACATTCCTAATGTGATGTCCCTGTGACGTGTTCAGAAGCCAGGCCGTTACTGTCCTGCTGTTGCTGGATTATTCCATTTCCCTTTTTACATTGTTAGGAAGGTTAAAATCCTCGAGCGGAGTTGTAAGAAAATAGAGCAGTGACTAGACCTGTTTTCTTCTTCAAGAAATAGA
The DNA here is from genome assembly GCF_016906955.1 of Phacochoerus africanus. Classification (NCBI taxonomy): domain Eukaryota; kingdom Metazoa; phylum Chordata; class Mammalia; order Artiodactyla; family Suidae; genus Phacochoerus; species Phacochoerus africanus. The sequence continues at coordinate 61,606,143 of NC_062555.1, forward strand.
TAAGCCTGCCTGCGTCCTCTTCTCCCAACAGCATTCCTGACTCTGTCCAGAATGGGAAGAAGGAAGGGAATTAGAAAAGTCAAAATGCCTTATCGCTGGGAGTGTCTCTTTATATATCAAGCACATGTGATCTTTACGGGTGCAAGGCATTGTTCTAGGGCTTAAAATGTCTTTGCTCACTTAATTCTCAAGGCAGCTCCAAGAGGTAGGTCCTATTATTACCCTCCTTTTACTGAGGAGGCACAGGGAGGTCAAGGAGCTTGCCCATGGCCTTGGGATTCAGAACTAGCCATTTTACCTGTTGCCCTTTACCACGCTGCCATTAGAAACAACCTAGTTTGATCTCCTTATTTTAATGGAAGACAAGACTGAAGTCTAGGACACTGAGGTCTCTTCCCACCACGGCACATTCAGCTCCCTTGCTTTTTCTTTAAACGGAGCACAGTTTGGGTTTCCCAATTTGGGAGACCTGATTGAGCGGGTGGCCATGTCCGTCCCCATCAGGAGTGGGATTGAGATATCAGAAACCAGCCAAAGCTGCCACCATCCTGTGGTGGAAATATCCTGGCCAATCAGGGGACACAAGAAAGAGAAGGCAGACAGGGTGGGAAGCAGTGACATAACTGGAGGTTCCCTGACTTCTAGAAGTAAATAGATCAGCCTTTTCCAACTCAGACAATCTAGGAATCTAGAAGTCGGGGGCTGAGATAGACCTGCTTCTCTCAAAGTTTCCTCCTATCATTTTCACAAGCAAATTCACTCCTGAGGCCCGACACTCCTGATAGAACTGCAGTTGCTGCCGCTAACTGAGAATCTGATATATATCATCATCAGGCCCAATGAACTGTCCCAAGACACTCATATGAAAACAGTGTTCCTATACGGGCATCTTCCATCTATGTTAACATAGCTCCAACAATCCTAGCAGAGAAGTACTTGCAGCTACGAATCCCAGGCTCTTCCCCTTCTTTGAACTTGAGCAAAGAATCAGCACAACATAAATAGATTATAAAGGCTGGCTGTAATGAGCAGGGAAGAATAATAGCAAGGGAGGGCCGGATGGAAGTGGGCTAAGTTTGCTAACTTAAGATTGTTTACTAAATATCTTTGTGTCCTTTTGCTAACCATGCTTTAGAGGAAGAGGGCTTGCAGTGTTTAGAATCTATCTGCCCCTGGAAAGTCTAGCTGACTCAAAGACTCTAATACACCCCGTCTGTCATGCACTATTTAAGGGAAGGAACTAAGGAGAGGGCACAGAGGATGTGAAATCCATCCAAGTGCTATGCTCCATCACCAAACACAGTGCTCCCTTTACCATTAGGTAAAAGGTACTCGGCATCCTAGACAGGCAGCTTTCATTTGCAAGTTTTACTATAGTAAGTTTTAAATATCTCTGTGCCATTTAGAAATACATACTGGTCCTAAAAGGAGGGTTTAACTAGTTTCCTTTTTCATCTTGAAGATTTTATTCCAGGGGGATGGACATGTTAGGAATCACAGATTAGGTGCCATGTAAACGACTGAGAAGTTTTATGGTTTAAATGCATAGGAAGATAATGATGGATAAGTCATATTTTAGCAATAAAATCTAACATATTCAATCAATCTTGAATGGAGTGTGTTTTTTTGGTTTTGGTTTTTGTGGGTTTTTTTTGTTGTTGTTGTTAAAGCCGAAAGCTCTGGGCTGGCTTATGGTGAATTCTACACCTGACGGACTACAACAGCTTGCCAGCTTTAGACCTGATTGCAGGAGAGCAGATTAGATAACGAGGGCCAGGAAGCACAGGATGCAGCCTATCCAAAGCATATGGTAATTTGTTTTCCTTCCACCTTAGAACCCTAGGGTTGAAGGACTCAACAGCACACACCGCCAGGCTTGGGAAGTTGTTGGTTTGGAGCCTATTCACACTTGGTGATAAAGCCACAGGGCTCACCGCTCCTCAGAAAAACTCTTCGGGGAACTCCAGCTTCTGAGGTTTATTTTACTTTTTCTTCCACCAAAACAAGAGGCGCAGACATAAAAGGGGAAAATGAAACGGACTCAAGAAAGAAAGTAGCTGCACACAGCTTTTTAGAAACCACTGGACGTGGTTCAGAAACCACAAGTTCACCCGGGGCGACATGGGAGAGGAACGCTTACGTTTCCTACAGCGTCAGCCCTCACGGTGGCCTGCACACCACTGCAGAGCACAACCCGTGGGCACAGGCGTCTCTGCAGAGCCCCCACACCCGGGCAGAGTGGGAGCTGGCTGTGTAGACCCATCAGGAGATAGATGGGTCCCAGGCTGAGCAACCGTGATTTGTTCCCTATGGACAGATGACTTCCAGATAAAAGCTGCATCCTGCTTGGATAAAACAGAGACCACCTATTTCTTATTCTTGAGGTCAAGGAGATCTCTGGAACCACACACTCCCAGAAAGGTTTCTCAGGGGTCAGAGAAAGGAGAGCACCAGACTACAGCACATCCTGTCACCTTCACAGAGACCCTTGCGCTAGAATCCATCCTGGCTGAAGGATGCACGTGCTCACAGGGCAGGGCCCAGAGTCAGGCCACAGCCCGAGGAAGCAAGATGAGTGGCCAGAGGAGGCCGGCACGGGCTGCCCCCATACAAGTGATTTAAATGATCTGCGAAGCAGGGGTGGCTCTCTTCCTCTCTGTCTGTCTGTCTGTCTCTCTCTCCACACCCCCGGCCCCCAAACTGCCTGTGCCTATGCTTCCCTACACCCTGTCTTCTCTCTCCTCTCTCTTTAAATAAACACTTAATTGCCTCACTACCCTCAGTCTCTTTGCCGAATTCTTTCTCCAAAGGGACAAAGTTCCGGGGACCTACATCAAGTGGTTAGGGTTCAGCATTCTCACCTGACAGCCACCCAAGAACAGTTGCACAGCCTGGCTTTTTCTCCTGCCTGCAAAGCTTTGGCCTGAGTTACTGTATTAAGCCATATTCTCACCCTCTTAGAGTGGGAGGGAGGATGACAATCTGTTCAATGGGCTAAAATCCTTTCACAAAAGGAGTAAGTCCTCTGCGAAGCAAGGCTGGAAAGGCAGGGACCAACAGGCCAGTTGTCCTGGGGGGCTGGAGTGGGGGGGGGTGTTAACATAAGTTGAAAACAATTCCCACATATAGTTCTGCGTACAGAATGGAATTTCTGTGGGCTGTTCCTTATTTGAATCTGAAACCAGCTTCCAGACCACCCAGTATACTTGGGGGCATCCTTTCCTAGTTGGTGTTCTGCGCTCAGGAAATGCAAATAATATTTAACTAGCAGCTTAAGTAAAACAAAATCACTAAAGAATATCTGTTTTGCTAAAACAAACAAACACAAAAACAAAAACCACGTTTTCTGGTGAAGGTTGGAATATTTCCTTTTTCGCTAGATCAAGGGCCAGCTGCATTTTAAAAGGTTCAATGCGTTAAAAAATAGACTTAAGCATTATTCACGATAGCACAAAGTTAGAAGCAAGGGAAGTGCCCATCAATGGATGAATAGATAAATAACACGTGGTCTGTACATACAATAGGATATTATTCAGCCTTAAAAAGGAATGAAATTCTGACACAGGCTACAAACATGGATGAACCTCCAGGCCGCTGTGCCACGTAAAATAAGCCCGTCAGGAAAGGATGTGTATTGTCTGACTCCACTTCCATGAGGCCCCGGAGCAGTCAAATTCATAGAAACAGAAAGTGGACGGGTGGCTGTTCGGGGCTGGGGGAGAGGCAGGTGGAAAGTTATCGCTGGGCGGGGACGGAGTTTCAGTTTCGAAAGATGAGAAAGTTCTAGAGATTGATTGCACAGCAATGTGAATACACTTAACGCTACTAACTGTACACTTCCAAAGGTTAACGTGGCCAATTTTCCGTTATATGTATTTCAGCAGTTACGAAATTTTTGAAAATTGTAAAGCACTACAGAATCTAAAGACTCTTTCATTAAAAAAATTAAAATTTGTAAAAAAAAAAAAAATACACTTAAGGGATGAGTGAGAGAAGGGGACTGGGGCAGCAGGGTGCTCACTCAGCTCAAAACCTGCAGATTCTGAGTTCCTACCTGGTGACCCTGAGCCCCTGGCTACGCCCTCCCCACCGCCCTGTCCCCTGGATCTGAGCCACCTGCTTGCTGGTCCCTAATGGAAGGAAAGGTGACCGGCCACGCTTTCCTCCCGTGTTTGTCTGGGATGTGGTTTCCGCATCCCCTTCGCATCTTCCTTGGAATCAGAGGCCACCACTCGCCCCCGCAGATCCCACGGCTTGCAGGAAATGAGAGGCCCCGCTTCCGCAGGAAGAGGCCAGGGTCCTGGATTCGCCTCAAGGCCTCGGGGGAAGGCCTCCTCCTGGCGCTGCTCCCGCCGCGGGTCTCACCTTGGCCTTGCGCTTGCCGTCGTCCATGATCATCTTCCAGTCGGAGCCGTTGTTGCTGTAGCCGATCTTGAACTTCCTCATGTACACCTTGTTCTCCCGGTGCTTGCCCCCCTGAATGATGATACCCCGCACGATCTTCTCCTCGCCCAGGTCCACCTGGAGCCACTCATTCACGTACGGGTGAGGGGCGGGGGGCAGCGCCCAGCCAGAGCGGCTGGTCACCAGGCGGATATTTTCAGGCATCCAATTCCTGTCCCCTTGGTTGGACGCTGTGATCTGGGAGTCGGAAATAAGTCCGGACACCATACCCAACATTCCAGAGCAAGGATAATCTAGAGAGGGAATAGATTATGCAATGTAAATTGACTTTCTAGAGGTCTTTCTAACATGCTTAGAAAGAGAATCCAGCATAGCGAATAAAAACATCGTCTGACCCATTCGTATATGTCTGGAAATGTCTGGATCATCTGACATTAAACCAGAGCTTCCTCTGCCTCCTCGCACACGCCCTGCCCTGTACACTCACAGCCCAATAAAGAAAATCTTCAGTAAGAACATTCATTTCTCCCTTTTTGAGTTTTTCCAAGATTAATGTCAAAATATTGATGTTGAGTCCCTTTGGTATCTGGAAGATACCCCTAGAGCAAGTATAGGCCCTGCCTGGTGGAAGTTCAGTTTATGGAGGGCTGGCGATGTGGCCATCAATACACTCCACAGCAGGAAAGTTTGCAATAGAAAAGTAAAAAGAAAGTGATGAGGAAGTGACTGGAAGGAAAGAGCTTGAGGCAGGCTGAAGAGACAGGTGGGGCCTTTGAGAGGGGGGCACTTCTGGAGTGAGGTTGAAGGAGGGGCCCATTCTCCTCCCAGGTGTCCCCCCAACCCATTTCTTATTGCACAAGCATTTTGCACACAAGATCCCACTGTCACTGCAAACATCCCAAGTCCAAACAGAACCGATCCTCTCCCCTTGACACTGGATCCCTTTAACTAACTCTGTACTTAATGGGTGGAATCCTAACTAGTCATCTTGTCTTTCCCTATTTTCCATTTTCCATTTCTGTTCTGCTACCAAATGCTGGCACATTGGTCCCTATATTAGGCAGCGTACTACACCTGCCTTACCATCTCCATTTCTTTTGGTATCATCTTGATATGAGCTCTCCTGCCCTACATGCTAAATGGTCTCCTGGCTGGCCTTTCAAACCCCAGTTTTGAAACAACCACAGCCATGTCACCTGTTTTTTTCTTTTTCTTTTTCTTTTTAGGGCCACACCTGTAGCATATGGAAGTTCCAGGGCTAAGGGTCAGATCAGAGCTGCAGCTGCCTGCCTATGCCACAGCCACAGCAATGCCAGATCTAAGCTTCATCTGTGACCTATGCTGAAGCTTACAGCAGTACAGGATCCTTAACCCACTGAGCAAGGCCAGGGATCAAACCCACATCCTCATGGATACTAGCTGGGTCCTTAACCTGCTGAGCCACAATGGGAACTCCCCATTTCACTTTTCATAATTTTTTTTTGTCTTTTTTAGGGCCGCTCCCTCGGCATATGGAGGTTCCCAGGCTAGGGGTCGAATCGGAGCTATAGCCCCCCCCCAACCCCCCGCCTACACCAGAGCCACAGCAATGCGGGATCCCAGCCACGTCTGTGACCTCCACCACAGCTCACAGCAACGCTGGATCCTTCACCCACTGAGCAAGGCCAGGGATCAAATCCGCAACCTCATGGTTCCTAGTTGGATTCGATAACCACTGCGCCATGACGGGAACTCCCCATAATTATTATTATTTTTTATTTTTATTTTTTTTTGGTCTTTTTTTGTTGTTGTTGTTGTTGTTGTTGTTGTTGCTATTTCTTGGGCCGCTCCCACGGCATATGGAGGTTCCCAGGCCAGGGGTTGAATTGGAGCTGTAGCCACCGGCCTACGCCAGAGCCACAGCAATGCGGGATCCGAGCCGTGTCTGCAACCTACACCACAGCTCACGGCAACGCCGGATCATTAACCCACTGAGCAAGGGCAGGGACCGAACCCGCAACCTCATGGTTCCTAGTCGGATTCGTTAACCACTGCGCCACGACGGGAACTCCCCCATAATTATTTTTTAAATGTCATTCTCATGCTTAAAAATCTTTCATTGCTAAAGAAAATAAGCCAGACGCAAAGGGACAAATAATTGCATTATTCCATTAATACGAGTTACCTAGAATAGTCAAATTCATACAGACAGAAGCTAGAATGAGGGGAGAGTTAAGGTTTAATGGGTAAAAGTTATAGTTTGGGATAATGAAAAGTTCTGAAAATGGATAGTGATGGTTGCAAAATAATGTGACTAATAGATGTATACTTAACAATGGTTAGAGTAGCTACTATGGAGAACAGTATGGAGGTTTCTTAAAAAACTAAAAACAGAGCAATTCTACTCCTGGGCATATATCCGGGAGACGATAATTTGAAAAGACACATTGACCCTAATGTTGATAGCAGCACTATTTACAACAGCCAAGACATGGAAGCAACATATGTATCCAACAATAAATGAATGCATAAAGAAGATGTGGTACAAATATACAATGGAATATTACTCAGCCATAAAAAAGAACGAAACATTGCCATTTGCAGCAACATGGGTGGACCTACAGATTGTCATATTAAGTGAAGTCAGCCAGACAAATATACAATATTGCTGATATGTGGAATCTTAAAAAAATGATACAAATGAACTGATTTACAAAATAGAAACAGACTCAGAGACTACAAACTTGTGGTTACCAAAGGAAAAAGGTGTGGGGGGGGATAAATTAGGCAGCTGGGATTAACAGATGCACACTACCATGTGTAACATAGATCAACAAGGTATATAGCACAGGGAACCATATTCAGCATCTTATAATAACCTATACTGGAAAAGAATATGAAAAGAATATGTACAATTGAATCAATTGTATTGTACACCAGAAACTAACACAATGCTGTAATTCGACTATACTTCAATTAAAAGAGAAAAGAAAAAAAAATGGTGGGAATGGTGAACTATGTCATGTTTATTTTACCACAATAATCAGAGAGATCTCTAAAAATGTTCCATAGCGCTCCATTATTTATGGGACACTATACAAGGTCTTTCTCTGGCTCACAACACCCTCATTTTGGCTTTACCCTATTTATCTAATTTTATTTCCTACTGTGACAGCATATTCCAATTAATCTATTTTCTTCCCATATACTGTAGAGAGAATTCTCATCATTGCTTTTGTTCAAAATGTTCCTGCTACCTTCTTATCCTCCTGTTGATAGAGGTAAGTTCTGCCTCAACTTTAGAACCCAGCTTAAGGCTCTTCCTGAAAACTTATCAAACTACTGTAGCCTTTAATCTGAACTCTCCCTTCTCAGAAATATGACTGCAGGTACAGGAAGCAGCAGAGTTTAGCATTAAGCTCTTCTCTCCATGTTTTAAGATGGAGAATCTTTTTTTTTTTTTTTTTTGGTCTTTTTGTTATTTCTTTGGGCCGCTTCTGAGGCATATGGAGGTTCCCAGGCTAGGGGTCTAATCGGAGCTGTAGCCACCGGCCTACGCCAGAGCCACAGCAACGCAGGATCCGAGCCGTGTCTGCAACCTACACCACAGCTCAGGGCAACGCCGGATCGTTAACCCACTGAGCAAGGGCAGGGACCGAACCCGCAACCTCATGGTTCCTAGTCGGATTCGTTAACCACTGCGCCACGACGGGAACTCCTTAAGATGGAGAATCTTATATCCATAACTGGATTATAAATTCCTTGAAGGCAATGAACAGCATCATAGATCTTTTAAAATCTTCTATGCAGCTTAAGGAGTTTCTCAGCATAGGGAGAGTATCAATCACTGATTAATCGATTGGTGGCTTAATAACAAAATATTCAATGCATCCATTATTCTCCTTTCAAAATTGTACAGCTCCATTAAGAACATGCCAGGAATGAGAAGATACTTTTCTTTTAAACATCTCTATTCTGCATCAACCAAAATTTAGCCTAAACGTGTAACCATCCTAAGAGAGAGGCATGCATCTAATTCAGTTGAGCTCTGCCCATGTTATCCATGACCCTTGAGAAGGAATTACTCAGATACTTTCCACCTGAGTTGTACAGTTCAGGTCATGCCATTTCCTTTTATTTTATTTTATTTTATTGAAGTAGAGTTGATTTACCATGTGGTGTTAATTTCTACTGTACAGCAGAGCAATTCAGTTGTACATAGAAAGACATTCCTTTTGATCTTGACTCAAAAATTCAGTGCCTGCTCGCCTAGGAATTAAGCACGTACATTCCACCCAGTGTGTCAGACTTCCCAAAGCACATGGAGGCTCCTCCTCAGACTTCTTCACCTTGGTGGTGGTGGTTGAAGGCTTTCTCCCATTCTGTTCCCTCCATCAAACAATTCCCCAACATTTTGGCCTTCCCACAATCTTGTTTTTTTTTTGGCTTTTTAGGGCCACACCCAAGGCATATGGAGGTTCCCAGGCTAGGGGTCCAATTGGAGCTGCAGCCAGCAGACTGCACCACAGCCACAGCAGCACAGGATCCAAGCCACATCTTCAACGTACACCACAGCTCACGGCAATGCCGGATCTTTAACCCACAGAGTGAGGCCGGGGATCGAACCTTCGTCCTCATGGATGCTAGTCAGATTCATTTCCACTGAGCCATGACAGAAACTCCGACCTTCCCACAATCTTAAAATCTTGACTTGTTTGCAGATTTCATGCTCTACATCCAATTCTCCTAATCTCTCTAACTAGACATGGTTTTCTCTGTTCTGGAACTCTTCCTGGAGCTCCATCTGGATGTCTCCTGTATACTGACTGACCATAGTCAGTTCCTTGCATGGCTACTTGCCTCCTCAGATTTTAAGTTCTTGGAGGGTGAGAACCAAGTCATATTAAAAACTTTTCTATGACTCCTTGTGCCCTGCTTTATACATGGTATTTGCTCCACAAATATTTGTCGAATGAATCAGCTTATTAACACCGTGAAGGGCAGCTGCCATTTCCCTCAAGCACCTTTCCTGTAATTCAGCCACAGTATTTGCTCTAGGCTGGGATCTGGAAACCAAGAATAAATTCAATGGGGGATTATAAAAAGATTTACCAAAACTATTCTACTGCAGATCTAGGAAATTAGAGTGTTAAAAATAGAACTCACATTTTTGGTCACTGTGGTCACACCTGTCTGATTCAAAACCAGCTTTTGTAAAGAAAATGTTTAGCTGGTAATATGGACCAGATGTTACCACTTGGAGTAAAACACAATTAACTTGAATATTATAAGGAGAGCAGAACTTTTCCCGGATTAATGTCCCTTCTCGAACGCAGAGCTTGCTAGGGCACAAGCCTAGGGCTGCCAGCCCCCGACCAGCCCATGGAGCCATACCTGGTACAGTCAGATTGGCATTCCTTCTGCACATCTGCCTCGTCCAAGAACAATGAAGAGGCACCTTGATTTGCCTTTGAATAGAAACCAGGTGACCTGCTTTCGGCCATGATATGGAGAAAAATTACACTCACAATTCAAAGTTTGAGTGAGATGCTGGGATCTCACTGTGACCTTCCACAGTAGGCTGGCTCCGATGTGCCTTAGCCTGGCTCCGTCTTAATCCTCTGGAAATAGTGTTGCCAGATTTAGCGAACAAACAATAAAACAACAACAAGAGGGAGTTCCTGTTGTGGCTCAGCAGGTTAAGAACCTGACCAGCATCTATGAAGATGCAGGTTAGGATACCTGGCCTCACTCAGTGGGTTGAGGATCCTATGGCATAGGTTGAAGATGCAGCTTGGATCTGGTGCTGCTGTGGCTGTGGTGTAGGCTAGCAGCTGCGGCTCTGATTTGATCCCTGGCCCAGGGACTTACATATTTCTGCAGGTGTGGCCATAAAAATAAAAAGAACAACAAAAAACAAGAAACAAGCTACTAAATTAGAATTGCAAATAAACAACAAATTATTTTTAGTATAAGTTTGTCCCAAACATTGCATGGGACATACTTATACGAAGAAATCATTTGTCATTTGTCCGCATCAAATTGAACAAGACATTCTGTATCTCACTTGGCAACCCTCTTTAGAAAGCTTCAAACCAATCCTAGATGGGAAGGAGAAATGAAATCTGTGATGGGGAATTAGGTGGTTCTTTCTCTTTTTTTAAATTGAAATACAGTTGACGTACAATATTACATTAGTTTCAGGTGTGCTATATAACAATTTGACATTTGCGTATTATAATGAAATGATCACTATGGTAAGTTTAGTAACCATCTCACCCCATACAGAGTTTTTGCAAAATTACTGACCATATTCCCTATGCTGTGCATTACATCCCAGTGGCTAACTGACTTGATAACTGGAGGTTTGTACTTCTTTATTGCCTTCAATTATTTCACCCCCCCAACCCCTTTCTCCTCTGGCAGCGGTTATTTCCACTGACATTATTTTACAGTGAAATCTCCCAATCAAGCCTTTATGGGAAAAGAGATATACTGGTAAGTCAAATACTCAGTTAAACAATTTTCAGAGAATGAGAAAGTAATAACCGCATTTGATGGGTGAACTTGAATGAGCACAATTTAATCTTCCCTGGATGATTCTGAAGGTACCTCTGGATGTTGCAGGGCCAGAGATCATCTTTGAAAATTCTTTTTTTTTTTTTTTTTTTTTCAGGGCTGCACCTGAGGCACAGGATCCGAGTTGCATCTTTGACCTATACCCCAGCTCACGGCAACTCCGGATCCTTAACCCACTGAGCGATGCCAGGAATTGAACCTCATGGATACTAGTCAGGTTCGCAACTGCTGAGCCACAGTGGGAACTCTGCAAGTTCTGATTCATACAGGAACACACTGACCTGTGCCAGAGCCCCAGTGAATTAACTTTCTGTTAACGAGTAAGTTAGCAGAGTTTGCAGTGTGTTTTCAAACGGCAAGGATTTTTTCACCAACGTCCAGCTTTGCCAAAATGGTGAAGTCTGCCTTGTTGAAACAATGAAGACATTCCTTCGTCAATCACCAATAAAGCAGAGTGGTTTGCTCCAATCTGGTTTTCCTTACTGCTCTCTATCGGGACCCACTATTGTATACTCTGATTATTCCAAGACTGTTGTCTTTCGAAAAAATCATTTCTGAATAGAAAATTGTATTAAAACTTGGAGGCTCTGGAGACTGGATTCAAGTGATGGACCTCCATGGTAACTTTGAATTCAATAGTTTTTTTAAAAAATCCAGATGGAGTTAGGACTTAGCAAAGTTAAGTTGACTGAATTAGCAAACTCAAGAAGAGAAAGTGAAATTTGGTAATCCAGTCACCTACTTGACAGAGATATGGATAAAACTGCAATTCATTCACTCACTTGTTCATTCATTAAAAAACATACACGTATTGAGCATGTATTATGTTCCAGGCACACAGGATGCAATGGAAAACAAGACATGCAGTCTCGTGCTTCTTTCATCCGTCTCCACTGAGGGGACCAGGGCCTCTAAAAGATGCAAAGTATCTGCTCTGGTAACCAAGAAGAAAACTCTGACGTCACTGTCTCATTGTCATGTAATTGGCTCTGTTTGCTGCGGCAGATTCTAGGTTCAATTTATTGAGCACCACGAACTGTTTAATTTACTGGGTACCATTTAGTGAGCACTTACTCCAACCCAAGTGTTATATACATCCTTTCACTTAATCTTCATCACAGGTGAATTAAGGTTCATCTGACCGACTAGGAAACAGAGATTAGAGGCACTACGAGCCTTGACTGTGGTCACTCACGCACGAAGTGGACAGCCCAGAGCGAAGCCTGGATATCCTGCACACCTTTGCAGGTTGTAGCTATCTTACCAGACAGAAAGTATTAAGAATATATTACGGGTCATGCTTGAGAGAGTAGCAGTATGTAATTTGGAAAAAGTAGCTACTTAAAATAATTATAAAATAAGTGTGTGTGAAAAATGTCAAAACATGCCATTTTAGAAACTGCTGTTTAAATGACTAGGTCATTTGTTTTTAAAAATCTAATAAATTATCTGCCTTGTTTACAGGTGAAGACTCCTATTCCTTGAATTACCTCTCAGGAAAAATCCTTGTGAAAATGAGAAAGAGTAGTTCAGGCTTAAACAAGTATTGTATTTAATGAAAAGGAGAGCCAGAAATTGAGAATTCACAGTAACACGTTTGGAGTCTTCATGAAGTTTACAGTGACATAAGATTAGGCTGGAGGAAGAGACCAGAAATGTCCACCTGCACCTCAAATGGCCTTGTGTCTATGAATTTATGGGCAGCCTCTCACAATCGTAATGCTCTGAAAATAACCAAGAACTTTCTCTTACGCTGATCAAGAATGAATCCAAGGTTGTTATAGCTAACTTCTCAGGGTCCCTTCTCCCTCCTAAGCCCTCTCTGCCAAATCCCTGCCTCCAAGACCTTGAACTTTCCAAGTGTTTAGATCTGAAAATAATAAACAAGTCTGTATCTAGGATGGAAACAAGTAACATTTTAGGAAGAAATCAGATGTCAGTTTTTACTTTCCAAAATGGACTCAACTATAGACAAGTCTGCTTTTTTTTTTCCTCCCTCTCCTTAGTTACTAGTTTTTTTTCCAAATTGCTTGTGATTTCACGGAAGATCGCCCAGGTGATTTTTTTTTCTCTCAAAAGTCAATGCTTTCCTTCTCTAAAAATAATTATACTAAAGAAGACAAAATAAAAACAACAGCATTGGCACTCATGGAATGAGCAATTAAATATGCACACTAACATCATACGAAAGACACTTCCCAGACTCTCAAAGGTTGTTCACTTTTAATTACTTTTTGACGAATTGGTTATTGATTCTGTTTTTGAAGTTTTAAGCTTACCATGGAATTTACACTGTACTGGCTTTTTTTTTTTTTGAAATGAAAAAGGTGCAGCATATTTACTTAAAGAGAAAGTAATAATAACGTGACTGCTATTTACTTCACACCACAGAATGGCTGTACAGGAAGATCAGTGGACACCGAAGGGCAGTCCTGGTTGTCATAGAAACACCGTGAGAATAACAGAACCCTTCTTTTTACTCCCTGCTCTGTCCTGACCTGCCTATCCTTTTAGCCACTTAATCTCACCTTTTTAATCTCTCAATTGGTATAATCCACCTATTTGTTCCAAATTTAACAGGAGACTTGTAAAGTCCTCTTAGTGTCAGAAGAAACCAACTCAAAACTAGAAATATTGACAAATTCATTTCTCCTATCAGTATATTCACCAACAAAAGATAAATATTGAGACAAAATCTAATTGAGTGTCATCAGGTTAGTGAGTGAGTAAAAGGGGAAATCTGTGTAAATTAAACTCCTCCAGAACTGTAGCCAATGAGGCCACCTCTGGACTTCAAAATTAAAAAGAGAAAGTGGGTGGAGAACATTCATGTAATAGTTCTTTATTGTAAATCTACCAGGTACCCAGGAGTGCGAATGGCAGGGGAGGTGTTACACAGCCATCTAGTGGAAAAGCACCACTTAGGAAAAACCTACCATGTGCCAGGTTGTGCTTGGTGCTTCATATCCACGAGCTAATCATTACCACAACAACACTGTGTGGTACAAGCTATTACAACTGTTTTCCAGGTGAGATAACTAAGGTTTTGAAAGGTTGCATACTGCCCAAAGAAATAAGTCAGTGAGTAGTATAAGCAGGATTTGAACTTCATATTTGTCTAAACCCAAAGCATATGCTCTTAACTATCAAACAAAAATGACCAAGGAGTTCCCTGGTGGCTCAGTGGGTTAAGGATCAGGCATTGTCACTGCTGTGGTATAGGTTCAATCCCTGGCCTGGGAACTTCTGTATGCCACAGGGCATGGGCAAAAAAACAAAGAAAATGAAAAAGAAAACGATCAACCCCATTTATACCAAGTTACTTTCCCTGTATTTAAAAGAGAAATTAGGCAAGCCTTCGAGGTGGCACTTACCTGTTATCTTGCAGCCGTAGACTTCAAATCTCATAGATATCCCAGTTTCCCAGGTCACAGGTTTGATTCGGACAAAGCGAGTTATCAGTGGTTTGGGGAGAACTCCAAACACCACATCGGTGGGGTTGGTGTTTCCCTGAAAGATCTAGATGGAAAAAGAAAGGGGCCCTTGAATAACAGACATGTTGGATTTAAACAAGCCCAAAACCATGTTTTCGCAAATACTTGTCAAATTATTTACAATTTCATCATTGTTGACCATGGTCAAGGGGGCATTAATCACTTGCCATGTGGTTTTTCCAAATGACAGCCACCAGAAAGCATTGCGTCTAACAGAGAATGCTGTCCTAATCATAGATTCAATTTTCTGAGAGGATAGAGCCTCCAAATTTGCTGTTACAAGGATAGCATGTGTTAAAGAATATGTGCTATTATCTTAAAAAGAGGGGACATTATTAACATTATCAGAAGAGCTTACAGAATGCTGTAGACACTTCATGGGAACGCTCAGCGTTTTACTTTTCCAGGACACCCCTCCAAGGAGTGCTTGTCAAATTCAGTGCAGGGTTTGGCTTTTTGAAAATTCTAGGTTATGTTCAGCACGAGGTCAGGGAGCTTCCTCCCTTCTAACTCCATTTCTTGATGGAAGATCTTATCCCTAGCATTAACAAATGACTTTAATCTTTTTCAGTTATGGGTGAAAGTATGAGTTAGTGGTCAAAACTGAGTTAGAAAGGATAGGCAACAGAGTATCAACTTTCCAAGGGCTTTTGCTTCTAGTTTTAAAAATGAGTCATTTTATGCTAAAAAAGATGAGGCACATAACTGCACATGTAATGAGTGTCGGTCAGGAACCGGTTTCCCACAAGTATCTGTTGGGGCCCCTTGGCCTGGGCACAGCACCGCAGCAGTGTCCTCCAGCAAGAACGCCGAGGAATGGGGGTGGTCTGCTGCCTGGAATTCTCTGGCGCTAGACCTACTTCAGGTGGGACAGAACGCCTCCGTGTCCCTGGATTTTAGTCCAGCTCTGGGTGGGCACTGTCGTGTAAAAGTGCCTCAGTCACATAGCTTGTGTGGCTGGAGCATCACTGGTCCAGCAGAGCCAGGGAAAGCCCTCCTCGCCTTTCCAAGGGAGTCCGTGGGGGAGGACCACGGTTTCCCAAGGATGCTCTTCCCCTGGGAGATGGGGCTTGTGAGAGTCGGACTGGAGCTCTTGCTCCACTTGGCTTAAGTGGCCTGCACGACTGGAGGTGGTCCAAGGCTTTACCAAGTCGCCTGTGAGCCTGATCCCCCTCTGGAGGCAATTTAACATCAGAACTTATCCTAACCTGTGATGGCCTTCAGATTTCTGTCCTATTTCAGCAAAGCCCTCTGGGAAACAATCTGTGGGGGAGCACTTTTGTGTGATGACGAATAATGGGGAGCCGGGCTTCAGGGCCAGCAGGTCCATCTCAGGGACCATCTGCTCTGAGCCCCTCCGGCTCCCACACAGCCGAGGGGTGTGCACTTGGCTCACCCTGGGGGTGTTTTATGTTTGCTGAAAACGCATAGGCCACCAACAGAAAGAAGGCTGCAGGACCATGGTGGTTGCAGCCACCGTTGCTGAGGAGACCAGGGGAGACGGCAGGGGCTGGAAGGCCCCAGAGGTCAGGGAAGGGCAGGTGGGCATCCAGAGCTGGGCTCCAGGTGGAGGTGGGGACTCTGTCCAGGTTCAGCGGAAGTGCTCAGACACTGGCTGGGTCTTTGCTGACCCTTTATTCTTCCTGCTTCTTACCGTGGAAGGCCCCCCCCGTGTGCCAAGGTAACCCTGCTGGTGGCCGTGGAGGGAGCTGTGTGCACTTCTGACACCCCCACATCCACATCCAGGCCACGAGCACAACCATGGCTGAGGAGGGCCTCTGGGGAAACCGCTCATTGACTGAAGAGATGGCCTGAAAGCCGGGGTCAGTTTTCTCATCCTCTCTGGGTTCCTCTGTGTGTTAGTGTGTTCTTGGCTTTAGGGGGGTTTTTTTGTTTGTTTTTTTCCTTATTTATTTGAAACTAAAGTATGTCTTCGAAAAACTGCTCCAAGGAGTTCCCACTATAGTGCAGTGGGTTAAAAATCCGCCTGCAGCGGCTCTGGTTACTGAGGAGAGGCAGGTTTTATCCCTGGCTTGGTGCAGTGGGTTATGGATCCAGCATTGCTACAGCTGTTGCAGCTGCAGCTTGGATTCAGTCTGTGGCCTGGGGACTTCCACATGTCATGGGTGCGGCCATAGAAAAACAAACCAAAAAACAAACCAAAAAACCCTATTGCAAAACAAGAATAACTCATGAAACTCAAGGTCAAAATTTATTCACTAGCTCTCCTGTCCACAGAACTCTCCTCCCACGAGCAGCTGTGCCCTAAATGACAGTGGGAGCTTTGCAGCTATTGAAACAGAGAATGACTCCCTTCACACCCAGGAGGCTCTTCTCTGTTCCAGCTCTAGGAGGAGAAAACCAAAGCCATGGCTGCTCCAAGGGGGACCAGGACACATTACCTGGCCTCTTCCCAAACCCACGATTCCAAGTTACCGGGACTTTTGCTACCATCCTCACCAGTTCTGTGCATCTCACTTGGCCTCCAGGGCAAGTTTTTTACTGGTGGTGGTGGGGAACAGTGAGCATGTGTTCTCAGCAATCTTTTGATCAGGGAATCAGAGCCAGCATAACTCGGAATAAACAACAGGCTGAGAAAAACATCTCAGGACCAAATCATGCAGGGCAGAGAGCCCAGGGTGGGAGGTGGAGGTGGGAGCAGGGCATGGGGGTGGTGCTCTGGGGCTGGAAGCAGTGAGGCTGTGGCCTGGCGCTCATGGGATCTGAGGGAACACCTGTCGTTCTGTTCATTCTTACAGAAGCAGCCAAACACGCTTGTAAATTAGCTCGTGAGCCACAGAGGGTAGATGCAAAGGGATCTTCTAAAACCAGCCCATGATGGAGAGGAAGAAAGAATCAATCTAGGAAAGAGAATGAGGAAACACAGGGAAAAAGACAAAACAAAACAGGTCCAAAGGTTCTAAGAGGATGCTGTTTATCCTATGCACCGTCTGTGTCCCTGTGGGAGGTTTAAAGTGATTCTTGAGTCTGACTTAATTTGCCAGTATTGACTTTTCTTGGAAACATCCGTATGATTTCCTTTTGGCTTCTGGATCTGGGAACACGAGACCTCTTGGTCAGATTTAAACCTCTAATTGCACTTTTCATTTGAAATCAATTGAAAAATAAACCAGGCCAGACAGCAAGCTCCCCAACAAACAAGTAAAAATTGATCATCCATTTCAAAGACTGAATTGATGGAGGCAGGTGGCACGCAAACTTACAACGGGTTTATTTCCTTCTTTTATGGTGATCCAGTCTTCCCCATTGGAGCTAATGTCTATTCTGTAAGTCTTGACGTAGTATTTCTTCTTGGTTTCCTTGGAAATGGCTCCCTGTGTCCCAACAGCGGTGACAAAGCGCAGAAGGCCCAAGTCTACCTACAAGACAATACAAGCCTTGTCAGTTGCCCATCCTTGTACTGCTGTGACTTGGAGCATCTTCTCCCCTGGGTACCACAGTGCAGTTTTCATCCATCTGCAATCAACAGACCCGAATTCCATTGGCATCAACAGCCCCAATAAAGTCTCCAATATTATAAGACAGCAGCTGCCCTACATTGGCAATTTCGAGAAGTGACCTTTCTCATTGTTGCAACCAAGATTGCTTGATCCTAGCACAAAAGAGAAAACTACTTTCAATATCATGTTACTGTATTTGCTAAGAGATTAATAACACTGTCTAAACATGAATATTTGTCACTTCACAAATAGAAAATGAAGTAAGATAAGCTCCCATACTGGAGATGGAGAGGCTTGGACTAGAGCCTGGCTCTAACACCACCCCACTTCCCACCCCCCCCGCAGCATCCTACCTCTTTCCAATTAGGATGTGGACGGGAACCATCCCAACTCTGAAAACACTGTGTGTGCTGTGGTTTGGGAAACGGGCCATACGTTTACAATCTGGAATGCAGTCGAGAGGAGGAGGGCGAAGTTGGGATTTTTGTTTCATCTACATTTTTTCCCTCTCTGAATCTTCCCACGGCCTCCCTCCTGGTAGTTCAGCCGGAGAGGCAGGTGGATTCCATGCCATCACCTGGGGTGGGGGTGGGAATGACGCCTCCATGGGACCGGAGCTATAGGACGTACAACCTCCTACCAGTGAGTTTCCAGGGGAGACAGTTCTCAGCACAACAGTCTTGCCTCCATCTCTCGCTAGCCTTTCTTAGAGCCCTGATGGCTGGGCCACCTGGAGGACACCACAGCAGAGATGGCCAGAGGCTGACTGAAGCCCAAGGTCTGTGACTACATCCCAGAGGTCTGTCCCTGTGGCCCTGGGGTCTGAGTGGGAAGGACAAAGCTCAGGCCCTCGAGGTTCCAGTACTGGCTCTGCCTTGAGCTCCCCGTGGGACCTTGGACAAGTCACTTCCTCTTTGGGTTCTAGTTCTTCATTTGTAATATCTATGATATCCACGTTTTCAAAAAGCAAAATAGGTATTTTTTTTAACTTTTTTTTTCCTTTTTAGGGCCACACCCGTGGCAATGTAAATTCTCGAGCCAGGCGTTGTATCGCTACAACACCGATCTGAATCACATCTTTAACCTATGCTGCAGCTTGCGGTAATGCTGGATGCTTAACCCACTGAGCCAGGCCAGGGATCAAACCCACATCCTCAGAGATAATGTTGGGTCCTTAATCTGAGCCACAATGCCAACTCCTCTTTAACTTTATCTCCATTGTTAATGACTAACAATCATCTTAAAACAAAAATCATTACTAGTTTCTATATATGAGAAATATTTTGTTTCATTTTATGGATATATTTGATTATTCCTATAAAATTGTCTTCCTTGATTTATTATACCCTCCGTCTATTGTATTTCTGTATAATACAAACATTTTAAAGAAATGAAGCACAAATATTTGGCAAGTATTTTTTAAATGATGCAGAAAGTAACTGCACATTACAATTGATTAACAGTAACAAGGTTTTTCAACAGTATATTCACTATCAAGAATCTGTTTTCCTTGAAAACAGCGACAAAAAACAAAAAAACAAAACCACCCAAACCCGTAAACATCCCCCTGCAACTTAACTTCTGATTCCTGCTTTCCCGTTACTACATGACAACCCCACTTTCAAAAAACAATATTTCACTTAACCCTCCACTGCCTATCGGGCCATGAAACACCTCAAGAATTTCCATTTTATGTACAGCCTGCCTTGTAAAGAATGGCTATTGTCTTCCATGAATTGCTTTTTCCTGAAGGCCCTTGAAGTGGTTAAATCAACATGTCAGTTCCTTCAAATCTGAACCAAGACTTACATCCAGGGAAAAGAGCAATGTCCCTGCCACGCAAAAGCCAACCTGAGCTCACACAATTCAACAATAGGAGATTTCATCTAGAAAGGAAGGGGGTACCATTCAATGTAAAACAATCTTTATCTCATTTTCCTGATTTTAAAGATGTAAAGTCCAAGCTCTAAATGCTTCCCCCAGATTTAAAAGAAAAAGAAGCAAGCTTTTAACAGCAATAAATATTTGAAGATAATAATGGTGGATGATCTAAATTTTAATTTAACAAATAAATATTTATCCAACATATTTTTATCAAGTGCCTAACTGAAATTCACATTTTTGTCAAAAGTGAACTATAGTACTTTGTATGAATTTGCATACAGATTTCAAAAAAGGGAGGCAGTCCACACTGAGCAGATTCAGCAAATAAAAATATAGGATATTCAAATCTGAATTTCAGACAGCAAATGTTCTAAGTATAAATATGTCCCATGCAATATTTGGAACATACTAATAACAAGGGGTTCGCTGCTGGCTTGAAGTTCAAATTTAACTGGGTGTCCTGTTCTGTTTTCTGGCAACCCCAAACCTAAATTTATTCTGGACAAATTATCAGCTGATTCCAGGTTGCTGCAAAACCTCTGATTTCCTTATGCTGCAACTTGAAGTTAAAGGGTCCTCTAACCACGTCTGCACTGAACAATTTCAACTGTTTCCAAATGCTCTCAGAACACTTCGTGCTTTACTGACCGTCCACTGAGTCATGTTCAATACCATATCACTTTCAGCCTGAAGGGCCCTTAAAATCTTGATGTCCAAGGGAGCATGAAGCAGAGCTAGTCAAATGCCTGTCCAACCTACAAATGCCTCTTCAGTTCAGAAATAATTCAATTCCCAAGAGTGTGTATGCATCTCAGGCTGATTTGACATAACTCTAGAACTTCATTCCCTGGCTGTCCTTTTCCTACTTTTAATCGTTTATTCTTAGGGTAAGATTTAGTTACCAGGTAAGAAAGAACTAGTGTCAACTAGAAGAATCCTAGGCACTAGAAACAACTGCTTTCAAGGAAGGAGCCACTGACTGGAATTAACTAGGTGTCCAACATGAGAAACAATCTCCAAAGTTCCAGAGAGAAAGACCCTAAAGCAGATCCATGAATCACTTGTAAAGATGTTTTCTTTTCTCAACAGCAATGAATTGTAATTGCATGAGATTTCCTACTGTGCTTTAAAACTGCAGATTCTCTTACTCACTCTGCCAGCATACTTGAAATTTCCTTTCATTTTTCTTTGAATATAACTACCACTGGCTTTAGAAAGGATGAATGACCACCTCACCAAATGATTAGGGCTGGGACCCGAACCACTGCAAATAAACTTGAATGGCCAAATGGTACCCAGAACAACGCCCAGCGCTGTGGGAACTTTCACTGGCAACACCACGGAGGTTCTTTGAGGTCCTTTGTACATTTGTGGGCTGCTGCAATAGTGCTTGAGAGAGTTTAGGAGATGGACTCGGTAGACCTTGGGTATCTCTCAGGAGACTCAGAAGGACCAAACGCCTGGCCGTTTCTCCTTCCTCAAGAATGAAGTCATTGGCCTCCATCTGTCTTTTTAGTCTCTCAGCTGCTACATTTCCCTCCACCCCAACCCTATCTTCCAGCCACATAAAAGTATTGTTATCTCTAACACAAGATATACCTTTTTGGCCTGTATGCCTTCACACATAAAGTTTTCTCGACTTCAAATAAACTTTTCCTCTTTTTTGACTACAGATGACTTTTTCCTTTTTTTATTTTTATTTTTTGTCTGGTGGACAGAATGAGCTTCTAACCCCAGGATGTTTAGTGCAGAGCTCATGTCTCCATCACTGAATTCATTGTGTTGTGTTTTTCCTCTTCCTTTACCCAGACTTTTATGACTTTTTTTTTTTAAGGAATATCTATTTTTCTATTTAGAAAAGTGATAGATGCTTACTGAAGATTCATAAGATGCGGAAGAGATTAAAGAAGAAATTAAAATCTTCATAAGATCACCATTAGAAAATAACCATTGCCAACAGCCTTCCAGAGATTTTTTTCCTTACACAAAATACATGGGAATATTATATGTTTTGCTGTGATAAAAAATGAGGTCATATTACCTCTATGTTTGATAATCTGCTTTCTGTTTAGTTTTATGGTTATATTTCCATGTTGAAAATATTTTCTATATCATCTTTTTCAATGGCATCATAGTATTCTATGGCCTGGCTGTAGCATCATCTATTTAATCAGCTGGCCCTCTGTGAACATTTTGACTTCCTTTGATTGATATTCACCCAGTGGACACTTAATACTGTGACTCTGCTAAGTTCCGTATTAAGTGGTAAGGATACAAAGAGCAGCAAGAGCGTGGAACACAAACACGAGACTACAGGATGGGACAATGCGCAGCGCAAGGAGCAAATGCTTTTCCAGAGAATGGGATGGAGCACTGCAGACAGCTCACAGCTGACTTTGATCCCCAAGACACCTACCGAAGGATGCACAGCGGGAGCTCGCAAGTGGACACAAAGGGAAAGGATGTTCTAGGAAGTACGGAGGCAAAGGGGAGGGAATGAATGAAGGACTCACTAAACAAACTACCCTGGGTCAAGAAATGGATTGATGACTCAAGAGGCCTGTGCTCTGGTCATTTGAAAGCTGAAATAATCAGTTGTCATGAATACCATTAAAAATCTGGCCATCCTTTTGGTGGGTTCGCTGTTTGAATTCTGATGAGCTCTCCCAACCTCACATTCTGATAGACAAGATTGGTGACCCAAGACAGGCAAAGACCCAACCCGAGCAGTTCTACATAATGGCAGCCCTCTGTGTTGTAGACGGTGCATCATCCCAAACAATATTGCCTTTCTGTACAAATTCAGACACACAATCACCAGAATTAAGTAACCTGCTTTCCTCTAAATCCGATCAGCTCTGCTCCCATCACTGTTTTCTTATTTTGAAAGAATGTGATTATTTCACAGCTGCTTTATTTTTAACTGGAAGGTGGGTGTGATTTTGCATTGGAGTTTGATGTCCTCCTGTTTAACACGAAGGGCGACGGTGAGGGTGGGTGAGGATGGAGGGGGAGGCACGGAGCAGCACATCAAATGCATCCACTAAGACCAGTGACTGATTCACTCTGCGTGCGTGTGACAAACACAAACACCTGGTACTTATCCGATGGTAGGACGAAGGTCTGACACAGTTACTAATAAACTCCTTTTGAGTTCCAGTGGCCACTCTCTGAGTTAGCTTATCATCGTCAGCAGACGTGACCCGATGTGACATGCTGTTTCCAATGTAAAATATAAAAGTCTGGAGTTCCCCTGTGGCTCAGAGCATTAAGGACCTGACGCTGGATCCCTGGCCTCACTCAGTGGGTCAAGGATCCGGCGGGCGTTGTGCTGTAGTGTAGGTCGCAGATGCGGCTCAGATCCTGTGTTGCTGTGGCCAGGGTATAGGTTGGCAGCTGTAGCTCCAATTGGACTCCCAGTCTGGGAACGTCCATATGCCATTGGTGTGGCCCTAAAAAAGAAAAAAAAAAGTCTAACACTGCTTGTGGAGGGTCTGCCATCTTACTGTCACTGTGCTCCACACAAGAAGTCATAGCTAGGCAGCAACACAGAAGAAAGCTCAACCTTCATTGTGCAGACCCTCTAGTAGAAGAAAACAACCATCCTCATGGGCTTCTGGGGGCAGGGGACAAATGTCCTACAGTTCCTGTGGGGGGAACCTCCCACCCTCGCTCGCTCTTTGTTGTAAGACGCCTCCAGGTACTAACCCACATGCACTTTATGGCCGTGGCATTGTCTTAGTAATGACAGGAAACACAGTGTCCAGATAAAGAGAAGCCGGCCACATATACATTGTACTGAGACCCACTGGAAGACAAAAGGCACGTTTTAGCATGGTGTACTAAATCATGAAGCAAACCTCTGCAAACTGCTGGTTGAACACCAGCAAGCTGCCTGCCCCCCACCCCCAGGAAATAAATATCATCGCTTCCTATCATAAGCCCCAAGCAGCCACTCGTTATGGAAAGTCTCCTTTCTAACATGAAAATCTGCCTTGCTTAATAAATACTGCCCACTGAGCTAGCGCTGGCAAGCAAATGTTTCCCAGCTTTTAACAGTCCCAAGACAGGTCAGTACAAGGGCCTGAAAAAATAAAGGACAAAGAGCTGGAGTCTGGTTAAAAACAGGAAAAATACTTTTTTTGGTGGGGGGGTGGGGTGTGTTGGATTTTTTTTTAGAGCATCTCTGATGACTCAAAGAGCTGTTTAATTCATCACTAGACACTACAAACTAAAGAAAATATTTTTAAGCAGTTGTCTCATTTCCTTAGATAACACACATGTTTTCTGATAATGCCTGAGCATTTGAACATCCATGCTATTCTAGAATCTGGGGGCTTAATTCACAGCCCCTGATCATCGTGTTCCTTGACTTAGAGTCTTGGACTTTTTACAGAAACCAACAGAGGTAGAACTATTCTATAGTTAGTGACATGATTCTCTTTTTATGTATTTTTCACTATTACCGTATTACATAGAAAAAACACTGATGGCTGCAATTATTATTATTATTACTCACAGCGCAACCCTGATGTCTCAGGCATTTTATTTTGCTTTATTTTTTGTCTTTATTGTCTTTCCAGGGCTGCACCCACAGCATATGAAAGTTCCCAGGCTAGGGGTCAAATTGAAGCTGTAGCCGCTGGCCTACACCACAGCCACAGCATCTTGGGATGTGAGCCGCATCTGTGACCTACACCACAGATCTCGGCAACGCCAGATCCTTAACCCACTGAGTGAGACCAGGGATTCAACCTGCATCCTCATGGATACCAGTCGGATTTGTTCTGCTGAGCCACTACAAGAACTCCCTCAGGCATTTTATTAAGGGCCAAATTTACATACAGTGTGTCTTTCAATTTTCACAACAAGATCATACAAGGAAGAATTTGTGAACGAAGCAATTAAGGAACTAAAGGGTGTGAGAATCTTGCCCAGAGTCACACAGGGTCAGTGACTGAGCCAAGGCTCACCCCAGATCAGATGGGTGGCTATGGACATACCACCACACCCAAGCTCCTCCTCAATTAATACCATAAAGACCACAATTATCAAAAGGTAATTTAGAATTTCTTAGCAAAGAAAAATTAAATCTTACAGTTACTTTCCAGAAATTAAGCATTTTTGCACCATACGTAATATTCTAGCGACCAGGAAACGATTTTATGATGACTTTGACTATCAGTTTACGCCGCCAGGTACTGCAAACGACTCACACTGCTGAAAAGCAAGATGGTGATGATGGATCGTTTTGGCAAAAGATAATGAGGGGACATTTAAAAATTCTGGTAAAGAAATAAAAACAGGCAAGAGCAGGGAAAGTGCAATGCAGGAAGATGCTCATCCATTTTCTTTTCTAGTCTTAATTGCTCGAATTAAATTTTTTCCCATAGTTCAAGGAAAACATTTTCCTGGGTGGAAGCAAACTACTGGTTGCAGCAAAGCCTGTGCTGCTAGTAAAACAATCCCAAGTGAATGAACAGATGACTCTTCCTCGCAGAAGATGTGAGTAGCGAGAATGGCATTGGATGACGCTGTGCAGCAAGAAGGCATTCCCAAGGCTGGCTTCCCTGATGCCCCTGTGCTGACAGTAAAAAGACAAGAGAAAAAGGAAGTCCCCAACCAGGGCTGACCTCCATCTCCTTTGGGCTGATAAAGGAGCTAAAGCTCCTTGTTGCTGGGGGAGGGGTGGGGATGGGGGAGTCTCCTGCCTCTGGATTGAGGCTGGCTTGTCCTTTCCTTCTCACATTCATTCTTGTTTTTGTTTTTGTATAAATCAGAAGCAACTAATTAAAAAGGAAAGATTTCACTCTGATATGTTCTTTGCACTGGAGTTCCATCTGGTTGTCTGAAGAGTAAGATCTGCTGTAGTCGTTAGACCTGGCAGGTGGCACGAACAGGAGGAAATTAAAGGGACTGCAGACAGCAGGTGAGTACACCAGCATCTCAACCAGAGACATTTCTAGAACCGCAATACTCCAATCCCTCCAACAGGGAAACCACAGAGATGGGGCATGAAGAGGAGAATGCCGCTCTGGGAGGAGACGGCCCCTAGGACAGCACCTCAGGGTGTCGGACAGCATTTCAAAGACCTGTGAGGGTGATGCACAGGACTGTGACACCCACCAGAAAAGGCTCAGCTTCACCGATGACACGTATTTAAGACAAACATGGGAGGATTCCATGCAAAATCTGAGGGTTTTTTTTCCTTCTGTATTTTCTAGAACAGATATAATTGTGTTCAGAAAAGTCAGACAGGAGTTCCCGTCGTGGCGCAGTGGTTAACGAATCCGACTAGGAACCATGAGGTTGCGGGTTCGGTCCCTGCCCTTGCTCAGTGGGTTAACGATCCGGCGTTGCCGTGAGCTGTGGTGTAGGTTGCAGACACGGCTCGGATCCCGCGTTGCTGTGGCTCTGGCATAGGCCGGTGGCTATAGCTCCGATTGGACCCCTAGCCTGGGAACCTCCATATGCTGCGGGAGCGGCCCAAGAAATAGCAACAACAACAACAACAAAAAAAAGACAAAAAAAAAAGAAAAGAAAAGTCAGACAAATATTCCATTTGAATTCCTCTCTTACTCGGTAAGCGTGTAAGATTTGAACATCAGGAAATAATATATCCTGATAGCAGAGGAGGAGAAAACGAGATTGTACCAAGGTTTTGATTCAAGGACTCTGGGATACAAGTAATCAGCATCTAAGACAATCTGAAACTCCTACATAGAGTTACAGAGAATGGCTGGTTAACTATCTATGCTTCGGAAAAGACTGTTTTACATTTTTAAGACATAACCCAACCTGAGAACTCTATTTTTCCTTAAAGTGAAGAAACTTCCACACTTCACCACTGTGTTAACTTGAAGAGGGGAACCTCAGAAGCTTTTAATAGCTCACTCAATAAAAAAGTCAAGGACTCAATACTTTTAATTAACATTTTTCGAAAGCTTATTTGTAAGTTGCATTAAATTGAAAACCTGAACCTAATCCTGTGATCTGGAAAGAGAACAAGTATTAAGAACGGAATAAATATAATCCCTAGAAACTTGGTTAAGAATTTAACCCACAAACTGTAGCAAAAATTGTTTGCAATGTCTTAAGAAAGAAAAGTAAGTGTGCTACAGTTTAAACAAAAATTGTGACCAGCCTCAAACATGCATAACCACGATGCAGATCTAGTCAAATGCCTTATAGGACCGTTGAACCATGGACTCTTGCTAGATGGTTCACTCAGCAAAGATTTATTAAGCATCTCTTACATGGAGGACACAAGCTGAGCAAGGCTCTCTTGCTACAATTCTTGATTCCATCCATCATTGTTTCTGTGGTAATACCCACAAAAACAAAGAAAGCATCCTTCTACTAGAATGCCTGATGGGTAGAAACGGCTTGGGGTGGGGAGGAAGAGCAAACAGACAGGGTCAAGTGGAATGGGCCCAGTTGACCATCAGGAGCCACATCCTGTGAGATCAAGTGGACTGTGTGAACACATCTCTGGCTTCCGGTGCCTGTCTCTTGTCAAAGCAGTATGGGAAGAATGGACAGAGAGTGGTCTGGGTTACAACCACTTAAAACTTAAGAGCAGACTTTATTATCTCTGCACCTAATTTCAGTAAGACTGTACTATGGAGAGACGGCACTTATTATGGTAGTTTTTGTTATTAAGAACATTTTGGGCAAACTATCAACGGCTACATGGAGCCAGAGTACGTGCCCAAACAGATGTATCTTCAAGCCCAGTAATGGTGCTTCACACTCTGTAGACACCTGAACTGAAAGTGTGAAATTAAAGTAAACAGAAGGGCGCCCAGGTCCAGATAAAACCATTTAATCCATTAAATTCAACAGATATCGATGGCGTGCCAGTTTCAAGGAAGCCGGGCCTATGTAGAAAATATGATAATCTAAGACAAGGTAAAAGGTGCCACTGTGCCCACAGACGAGGCATTATGGGGTTCAGAAGACGATTAGTGGTCAAAGGGAAAGTTTGGGCTTTATGGAAAAGAGGTCATTTGAATCATTCGAACTGGACCTCATAGGAGAGGATGAGATTTTGACTGTTGAACGGGCCAGGGTTGATGAGCTAAAGGCAGAAGAATCAGGAAAAAAAATCCCACCCAACTGCCTACACTTCAAAATATCTGATATGATGAACATTTTTCTTTTATCTAGTATCTCTTGGGCAAAATCCTTTAGCCGGTAGATATAAACGTCCTCCCCACCCACCGCCCCCAACACACGTGCTCCTTTGTGGACGTCTTCCTGTGGTCCACAGGTCCAGGCCAGGAAGTCCAGGGCTGGTGACAGAGACGATGCAACCTGATTTGTAATTAGACTTTCAGCTCATGACCAAGCACTGCACTGTTGAGGTAATTCTGCTAAAATGTGGGCTTTCCCTGCCTCTGGGAATCCAAGCATTCCTGGGAAGAAGACCTAAAACCTCAGTCTGCATGAGTCAGACACTCCCTCCCCGCCTCCCGGAGCCCTGTGGTGCACTGGCCAGCCCTACCCTCTGTTTATATCTATGTCTGAAAGAAAACGTCTCAATGAAATGGCATCAAAACCACATGATGAGAGTTCCCTGGTGGCCTAGCGGTTAAGGATCTGGCATGGTCGCTACTGTGGCTCTGGTTTGATCCCTGGCCTGGGAACTTCTGCATGCCAAGGGGATGGCCAAAAAAGAAAAAAAAAAAAAAACCCTTCATGATATTTTCTTCAGGGACACACACTGCTGTTAGAATCACACCTCGGTTAAAGAACACAATGAGTTGAGACCATGAACTTATAGTGGTGGGTGTTTCTGCATCTAATATCCATTGCTCTGTGGAGGGAAGCCAGTGGCTGGTGAGTCTCCCTTGATGACACAGATAAGTGCTAGATATTTGGGTAAAAAGAGAGTGAAGGTTACCAGACTCCTGTCCTCTAGTCAATGAGGGAAAAAGTCGAGTAAACAACAGAGCTGAATACAGAGGGAGTCGGATGCATTAAATATACTCACTGAACTAACTCGAGGACTACAGGGAAAATATTTGGGTGATGCAGGCAGCATGTGGTGGCAAAAAAGCACAGGCCCCAGGAATACGTCTGTGGCTTTGACATTCAAGAGTGACCTGGACAATGTTAAGCAAGTTAATTAGCCATTCCAACAAAAATACCGATTCGGAGCCTGCTTGGTTCCCGCTCCTGGCTATTATGAGAGTCATAACGAGGGGTACACACATTAACCATAAGAATGTGACCATCGTATTTTTCCCCCCTTATCCATTTGGGTAATTGGAGAGAGGGAGGGGGAGAGAGAGAGAGAGAGAGAGAGTAGTTTTGCCTGTAGTAGCTAGATTGTAACTTTTTTGAGAGAGCCCCTCTTTAACCCTTTATTTATTTATTTCTTAATTTTAAATTCACCTGGCCTGACGAGCAGGGTTTCATCCTTAGCAAACACTCAATTTAAATTCAAGTTTGCTGAATTTAAACACCATGCTGGGTCAGTGAGCATTGCTGGTAAGATCTGAAACCCTCTTCCAAACAAAAGCCGTCATCAGCTCAATGTTTTTTTTTTTTGGCAGCACCCACAGCATATGGGGCCAGGGACTGAATCCCAGCCGCAGCTATGACCTACACAGCAGCTGCATCAATGCTGGATCCTTTAACACACTGCCCCAGGCCAGGGATTGAATCCACCTCTCCGCAGCAAACTGAGCTGCTGCAGTTGGATTCTTAACCCACTGCACCACAGCGAGAACTCCCCAACTTATATTCTTAATTGAGGAATATGACTACTCTGATCTTGATGTTTAAACTGCAGATATTCAAATAACTCATGAAATTTCCAGTCCTTTGAAAAGATCCCCCCCCCCCTTGCGGGGAGGGTCTCATTTGCTGAATGATGAGTTTCTTTGGCCAGGCCCATGCTATATGAAGGATTCCATTTTATTTATTTCTCAAATGACCTCTCATTAATTTAGTAAGTGTCCCTCCTCCCAGAAGTTACCCCAAAGGGCAGCAGGGCTCAAATCACCTTTTCACCATATCTATCATGCTCTCAAATGTCCCGCTCCAACCTCTTCTCAACATTTTCATTTCAGAACCAAGTTCTTTGTAATCACGACGTCTATAGGATGCTCATGGGTTGGATGTATCCAGTATCTAAGCCTTTTCTCATAGTCTTTCTGTATTCTTAAACAGTAACAACATCAGCATTTCACTAACTATAGTCTCCAAGCTTCCCCCTAATTAACAGGAGATTTTACGTTTTTAACGTGATCTTTATAGGATATTGGAATTGTTGCTCTGTGTGGCCGGGAAAGACATGCAGGTCTCAGGCCTTCTGTGATCTTTGTGGGTTTTTTGTCTCTGAAAAGCAGCTGTGTGGAAGAAGCAAGATGCTGGCCATATAACCCCTTCCCCAGGTTCAGTGACCTCATTAACAGACATATATATTTTAAGAGTCTATCAGTCATTTAAAGAGATTTTTAAACCTAAAAGATCAAAACAGTATTAAATAGGTACTGGTAAGGTATCTTTCTGTTTCAAAAGCTGCTGTTCTATGCTACCCATAAAGTTTGATCTGCACTATTGGGGAGTTTTCTAAATGATTCAAGATCCACACACATCTGTGCTCAGACAGCATCTGTCTATTTCAGCACAAACAAAATGACTTGTTTATTATTAGTGTTTGCAGTAAGTCACGCCTTTCATTTTTTCCTCCCTCCTTCTACAAGCTTTGTTTCAAAAACAAACACAAGGATGGATTTCAGGCAACTAAAGACTTGCAGATGGGAGCAATGGTCTAAATCAGCCTCTTGGCCTATAAACTCTGACAGCATCCTTTACATGGACTTTCCAGGTCTTTCTCAGGCATCTAGGTGGGCCTCTCAGGTTCATGCTGATGGGGAAACTGGAGGTGCAGGTGTCCAAGAAAACTCCTCTACGTGGCGTTACAAATCCTGCAAGGAGCTGTCAGGATTACTGATGTTAAAGTCGGTTACACGCCTAAGGTTATAAAGAGCACGGTCTTGCGGGACAAGAGAGAAGACGAAGACCAGGCTGCTGAGGTCCAGCTGGTTGTCAGAGACTCTGTGTAAACAGTGAGTCTCTGAAGGGATGCCACTCATTCCTGAGTACAGATGAAATGAACTTCACGATTTAATACTCAGTTCACTGCGTTTGTTTTCCCTAGTGGAAGCTTACCATTCAGTCGGGAAGTGTACCCTGATTTCTTTCTCTCTTTTTTTTTTTTTTTGAAGACAACTTATCAAGGATGTGGGAAAGCCTTGAACTGATGCATGGGCAAAGAATTCCTCTCCAAGAGAATCATCTGTGATTACGATTTGCAATGGATGTTCTAGAGAGTTGGGCTGAGTCGAGGCCAGCCCGTGGCAGGGAAGGAGCTGGAAAGTGGGAAACTGCATGGATGGAGGTGGGTAACCAAGGCAGGGTGGGTGGGGGGTGTGGATGTCATGCCTCCGCATCCGTCTGTGCTCTGAATCACACTGCTTGTCATCCAAATGCAGTCAGGGCACAGAACTGCACATTCTTTGAATGTTCTGAAAAGAAAATCTATCTATAGTCATTTCATGAACTTCAGCCCGGGTCATGCGATGGGGAAAACGCCTCTCAAACCACAGGAGAACAAGCCCAGATGTCCCACTAAAGGTATCATGTTCTTCCTCCCCTCGCACTGCCTGGAGTCCTTGACATAACAGAAGCTGGAAACACTCTTAACACCAATGGATGTGTCTATTTCCCCACATCTTTGGGGGTGACGATAGGTGAAATGTTTTCTTGGTGAACATGGCCCCACTGTGGTGTGTGTGGTGTTGGGAGATGGAGGTGGGGGAGGGGGAGTTCCTCATCATAAAAAGTAGAATTAAGGCCCATATTTGGAAATGCAGAAAAAAGCATTTCTTTCATATAACCTTGCGGGTTTCCAGAACACTAAGAATCCTATCATGTTGTCTCTATACTTTTATTATTAATTTCTTTATTTTTGGCTATACCCGCAGCGTGTGTAAGTTCCCGGTCAGGGATTGAGCCCAAACCTCTGTGGTGACGACACTGGGTCCTTAACCTGCTGTGCCACAAGGGAACTCTGTCACTGTACTTTTAGATGCAAAATCGGGTCTGAAAACACTTCACTCTGCGTGGTTTTAATAAAACCGCCAGTATTTAAAAAGAAATGGGATAAACTGGTTCTTAATTAGTTTGAATTACTTTTGATAAAAAATTTTAATTGAGATGAATTTTACATGAGGCACATGAATATTCTAAATTTAGACACTTAAAAAAAAGTAGGTAAACTGATATTCCCAAGAACTCTTCTGGAAAATAGCCAAGTTCTTAGACTAAAGGAAATAAATTATTATATTACAGATGTTGATAGAGTTCAAGCTCAGCATATATAGACTGAACCCCAAGTTAACTATTCCTGCATCCTTTCCTTTTGTCCTACTCCCCAGAAGACATGGATGACCCAGGCGGGAGGTCATGTAAGAATATGCTTTCGGCATTTGTCTTCAAAAATGAGGTTTATTTACTAGTGGTTGGTTTAGAGGAAATATCACATTAAATGAACAAACTGATTTTTTTTTTTCTTTACATGGTAAATGACTGTTAAATAAATAAATTCTGACCATCTTGGTATTGGAGCTTTCTAAATAAATAACAGCATCCTTATAAATGAATGCAACATTTGGAAACATAAGTTAAAACTACAGAAATAGTATCATGTATGTGCTGTGGAATGACTGACAATAGCAGTGACTAGTCTGGATTTTTAAAATAAAGCTTAAAAAACTAGGCCAGGAAAATCTGCATCCTGTATCTTAGCTATAGGATGGCGACCTTAAAGAAACTTCTTTTCTCTTTTCCCCATGAACTCTGTGTACCTCCTGAAAAAAATAAAAAACATTTTCTTCGGTATTTCACATTCCATAGGATCTCCTAACTTCTTTTTTATTACCATGAGCATTTCCCACTGGAAATTTTATATTTAATTTCCAGACCTTCAAACTTAAGACTCCATCAAATTTCTTGCACCTGCAGCCACTAGCTTGTGCATTTACCTGGATCTTATTTTTGGTTTTGGTTTTTTTTGGCGGCACCCACGGCATGTGGAGTTCTCTGCTGAAGCCGTCAAAGTGACAACACCCAGTCCTTAACCCACTGCACCACAAGAGGACTCCTGGATCTCAACTTTCGTCTCTTATCTAAGATGGGGGCAGCTTTAGTCTTAAGTAAACACATCGAGTCTTAGAAGCATGAGGCCACCGTGATGGCCTGTTCATACAGCCCAATCCCTGTGGCTGCTCTTTTCCTCCACTTTCCTGGGTCAGCCTGAGGGCCTCTGACATGCTCCAAATTGCATGTGGTATTTGTCTTCTTAGGGAAAGAGAAAAGACCGAGCATTGGCAAGACTTTGAGGTGTGGATAGTCTGGAATGGTGGGTAAACCTATGCCTTCTAGACACTTCCATCAAAGATTGGAGAGACATGAAAGATGAACTGTCCAGGCTTCATCTTATCTTTCTCCTAGTGGGCTGCACTTCCCCCCGAACCAGCACAAAAAAACCCAAAGCCAAACAGGCCCCACCAGTGAAGTTTCTGTTCGAAATCCTCAGATAAGCTTCAGGGTGAAGCCAACCTAAACAATTACTTGATCTAAGGAAAGAAAATCTTCTCAATTAAAAAAAAAAAATTTTTTTTTTTGGTTATGTGTTGCCCGACATGATTATCAGTAGTATTTAAAATGAACTCCAGCTACGCTACATACATTTATATTTTCATTTAGGCAAGCCCAGGGCACCAGCTGATAGAGTAAATTTGTTTTTAATAGAATCACAGAGTCTTAAATGCTTGAAAGGATTTCAGAAGCTCTCTGGTCCAATCACCCATCTCCTGAAAAATTCTATCTATTAGCTTCTCGGGCTTGCAAAAAGAATAAAGGAGCTTATTTATTTTTCTGCTAAATCCAGAAAATGTAGTTAGAAGTTTAAAGCACTGGAAGAAAAAGAAAACTTTGGTAAAATTAAGACTTCATTCTTCGGAAAAAAAAAAAAAGCGATTAGAGGAATGCCATAAATGTGTTTTTAGCCCCTGGAGACAAAGAGAGATGAAAAAAAAAAAAAAGTACAAGTCACTTGTACAAGTACATATGTGATTATTCTAAGTCATAACATGTGCGATTAGTCTCAAATGCTTACTCTGTTCAATAGTTGGAAATATAAAAGCATAATGTCTTTTATTACTATTGGGATTTATAGAGCATTTTTAATTTAATCTCCTTTCCTCTATTTGAATGTAGAATTAAATGAAATTGGAATGTGAGGGGCTTGCACTGGAGAAAGGAAATAAGTGCCTGGGTTTACGTATATCTCCGTTTCAGGTCAGCATCCCAAATTGCCACTCTGATGTGGATCAAAATGGTCATTTCGACCTGGAGCTCTCCAATGGGGCGTTAAACGAGGAATAAACGAAGGCACAGAACAGCCATTCACAGCCCAGCCTTGGAATTTCCAGGATGGACCTTTTGAGAAAGCTGCTGTGCATGTGCTAGAAAAGTTTCAAACTATGGGTTCTGCCATTTCTGAAAAGCACCCATTTTTTGTTCTGGGGCTTTCAAATTCCAATATGGAAGTTATTGAAGGCTTAGGAGTTTGTGTGTTACACGACAGGCTGCATAAACGTAGCCATTTCTGCTCTATGTGAACATTAACCCACTCTGTAAAAAGTACAATTATTACCACTGGGACAGAAATCGACAAACCCCACCAAAGGAATTTCTTAAAACTGCTATCATAAAATCTGTACATGTTATGGATTTCATTAACATTTTACTCCCCAAGGATTCCCAATTGTATAATAACAGAAGTTCTTTAAATTTTAAATACCGCAGACAGGAACAGCCTTTCACCTAAAACAGATGTGAGACCATCAACCTTGCCTTCCTATTGGCCCACAGATATGAAACTGGTTGGTAACTGATAGCTTCTAATGTGTTGTTGTTTAGGTTACAGAACTGGAAACTTAATAGTATGTTTCCCAGGAAAAGATAAGTTAATAAGCCATAGACAGGTTTTTCAAACATAGTTCCTTACTCTTGATTATGTCTGAAGTTTTTTTTTTAAAAAAAAAAAAAAAAGAAAGAGAAGAAACTTTGATTTATATTCTGCAAAAAACCTAAAACAGGTAGGTCAAGGCTAGGGACATCCAACGGCCAGGTGTGGAAGAGCTCATTTTAGTCTTATTTCTCCTAAATCTTATTAACAATGATGTTATCCTTGTGTTTCCTTTTCTTAACCCCATCCTTATCAATGCATTTGGAGGCTCAAATGAGCAGACCTCTAAAATAACATCTGTATTTATTTAGCTAAAAATGGTTCACTTTTAAAAGCTAAAAATAGTGAAGCTTGAAGATAAATAAGCAAGAAGGTTTATGATGCTATTTTCCTGCATCAGGTAAACAGATGCATCTGTATTTTTGGAAAACAAAGGACCTGTGGTTCTGTTCAGATAATACCTATGATAAGCAGTTGAAAAGTGACAAAAACCAGCCAAGCAACCAGCCACTTTTTCCTTCAAAATGCTGATCAGTCTGAGTATTTCACCAATGACTTGATTAGGACTTCGGTCACCTTCCACACCAGTGGTTTTCAACTGGGCATGATTTTGCCCCCAGATAGGACAGTTGGCAATGCCTGGAGGCATTTTTGGTTGTCATGATTGAGTGTGTGTGTGTGTGTGTGTGTGTGTGTGTTTGTGTGTGTGTATGTTACCGGCTTCTAGTGGGTGGAGGCCAAGGGCACTGTTAAACATCCTACGACGCTCAGGACAGACCCCATTCAAAGAGCTATCCAATTCCAATGTCAGGATTGCCCAGACACAGAAAGCCTGCTCTAGACAATATCCAATCATTTGTTTACATTAAAGCTTCTGCAGTGACTATTCAATTTTCTAGACATCATTCACCAATCAGCAGCTAAGTAGGGACAGGCTGGCATTTCAGTGAGCTTGCTTTGACCTCAGACACCATCTCCAAAGAGGATCCAAACCCACTTCCTCATAGTGCTACAGGTAAGTGGGAGCAAAGAAGTGGGGGTGAGGTCACTGAGACTGGACCCCAGGTTTTGTCATGAACTCATTCTGTGGTCTTGCACATCACTTAACCCCTACATGCAAAATAAGGAATTTAGACACGAGCACATGGAATTTTGTTTTGCTGCTTCATCTCTCTCTCTTTTCTCTTTTTTTAGGGCCACACCCGAGGCATATGGAGGTTCTCAGGCTAGGGGTCAAATCAGAGCTGCAGCTGCTGGCCTACATCACAGCCACTGCAACGTGGGATCCAAGCTGGGTCTGCAACCTACACCACAGCTCATGGCAACGCCAGATCCTTAACCCACTGATCGAGGCCAGGGATCGAAGCCAAAACCTCAAGGATACTATCAGGCTTGTTACTTCTGAGCCATGACGGGAACTTCCATGGGTAACTTTTTAGAAAAAGCGGGTTGTCTCCTTTCTAGATCAATGTTTCCACTAAAAAAGCAAGTTAACATTAGTTGCAACACACACACACACACACACACACACACACAGAGCACACCTGGGGAATAAACATTCAATTGAACAGCTGTATTTTCTCTAAATTTGCCAACATTATTTTACATGCATCATTCCACATTTGGGTAACCCAGTGAGCTATTTCCACCAGTTCTCTAGTTACACATTTATAAAGTCTTTTATTGCAATTTCAGCAATTTGCTAATGATCTGAATGACAGACCCCACCCCCTGAAGTGTCTGGTTTATAAGCACAGAGTGTTTACAATCAGGATAATTTGCCTCGATATATGTTCCGGATTAGTCCAATTCAGCAGATGGAACCTATTTTGAACACAAATTATAAACCTGCTAGAAACTAGCAATTGTATGAAAAGTCACAAACTACTTCACAGGCGATCTCTGTTCCACACTCAACACACTCCTATGAGAGAAGTAAAGATTCATCCAAGAATGTTCAGAAGAAAAGGAGATTTGAAGCTTGTTCAAATAAATGACATTTGAAAGCTTTAAGACAACTTACTTCAGTGTCTATCTTAAATTTTGGAGAAACCCTCACTTTAAAGATAAAAACAAGGGTTTCAGATAACAGATTCTTCTGATCGGATAAACAACACACCTCCTTCTCGCCTAAAAGGTGATAAAAACCTGCCATGATGCTGTGTCACAAGGAATATTTTCAAGCATCCATGAGTTATTTCATACCATTTGGCACGTAAAAGATGTCCAGGTAGCCCCTTCTTAGTTTTTGAAATCAGGTCCATGCCTTTACATGATCTTTTGTCTCCATTCTTAGCAAGTTGTAACTCAGAATTCATTTTCAGAACGTGATAGAGCCACCATGGAGGTTGCTAGTAGCAACAGCTCCCAGCTCTGGGGGGCGGTGGGGGAGTCTGTGTGCGGTAAACTCTGAAGGACCCCCTGGCTATTGGCGGGACAGTTTCCTCTGGGATTCCTGAGGTCTTAAGATATCATCAGGACTTTCGTTTTGCTCTGAATACTTGGAATGAGACGATCTGCAGAGCTTACTGCATGTGACACAGCAGGAGGTGAAAAACTCACAATTCAGATGGCCAAAGAGCTTTGCCAATGACAGCCGCACCCTGGGCCAAGGTCACGTCTGACCACCAGCCAAGACTTGACGGCTCCCCTCGTGTCCAGTGACTGGCTTCCCAAGTCCCAGGAAGGAAGACCCCCGCAGTCCTGGGAGACTGACCCCCCGACAAGGTGCAGCTTTCCCCTGAATCGGGATTTGAGGAACTAGTTAACCTCTCGGGGCTTCAGCTTTCTTGAAGGAAGATGGGGATAACCAACTGCTGGTCCACTGAACTTACATTCTAAGGCCAAAATGGGATGTGTATGAAAAAGGGCTTTTAAGTAGGAAAAATGCTATAGAAACATAAGCTTCTGTGATTAGAACATGCCTTAAAAAGAATTTTAAAATCCTCAAAGCAATCTCAAGTCTGCTTGGATTTAACCAGCTCTGTGTTGACTCGCATGAGGACACCGATTTTCCTTCACCCTGTGTGTGTGTGTGTGTGTTTTGATTCCCTTTTGTGCTTCTTCTTATACCATGGTGTCTGCTTTCAAACTCCCCTTGGTTAGGACATGTGGAATATTATCCAAGAGATCTAAGGCAAAAGGAAAACATGGAAAGAAGCTTCCTTAGAAGGTAAGCATGAGCTCTTCTGGAACTTTCCTTCTCTCCTCATACCTCAGAATGACACCTTTATGAGAAAATGCAGTGGACAGAGAAGGGGCTTACTCATGTATTCTTACAGCTTCGGCCCATCTTCTCAAAGATCCCCTCTTTCTGTGGGCTTAATTCACAATGGACCAAACATAACAGGATGTGGTTGAGAAGCCAACTGCTTTCTGCTCGTCTGGAATAAGTGAAGGCACGAAAAATCTAGCATCATTTTTTTTTTCTCCAGAAAAAAACATTGCTACCAAATATGGAGATGAGCAGAGTTTCAGCCTGAGTTGGTCTGTCAAGTAATTCTATTTCTAAAGTCACTGGGGGGAGTGGTCATTGGTTAGTCCCTGATGCCATTTTTATTTATTTGAATCAACAAAGTTCATATCCCATCCAGTCATTATGTCTCTTTTTTTTTCTTGTCTCCTGGCATTTTAATCAGGGAAAAGTCACAGTTGTTTTGAGGAAAGTGCTCCCGAGAGCTTTAATTAAAGCCAGAAGGATAAATCTGTTTACAGTGTGGTGAACATGATCATTAATAAAACATTGAAATAATTAACGAATTAAATTCTGCTTTGTGTGTGAAGGGCTACATTAGGATTTAGGAGAACGTGTCTTCTGATCAGACACATAGTCCACACACTGAAGTTGCAGATCTGAAAAGAAAAATCCAAGGCTGCCTTTCTCTGAGACTTGGCTAGAGCTTGAATGGGGATGGCCACGTCACCCTCATTTTATAGGGAAAGACGCTCAGTTTCAATGAGGTGAATGGCTCGGGTTCTCATGATGTACTTGAAAATTAAGAATTTTTATAGTGCTCCTGACACACTGCATCTTTACTTGGAATCCTTGATTGTTTAACCAGAAACAAAAAGAAGATAAAGAGTAAATGAATCGTAAGACCAGCAGTTCTAGGACACAGACCAGAATGGAATAAGCTGAAAAAAACATGGGCAGATCTCACAGGGTGGTTAACTTGGCAATGGACAAGTCGGAGGTTTTCACTGCTCAGGATGGGAAGTGGCCTTAGGTGCAGGATGTGACCACGTGCAAAGGTCCAAGTTGGGACTTCCCTTCATCTTCCTTCTCCCTCACCCGCCTCTTGCCTGGGTCTTAAGCTTTCTGCCAGACCACAGATCCCACAGGAAGGACCAAGGTGGATGTCCGCATCGGCGGTTAATGATGCATTGTTTTTTCATGTCACTCGGTAATTTCCCAGAGAAAACAATTGAACCAAAGACTGTTCCTGTCTTGAAGGAGCGTAGCTTCCAGGGCTGCCTTATTAATTTAACACATGCAAGTGTTTGTCCTTGTTGCTACAGCAACATGTTTTGTGGGGTACATTTCATACAAAATGTGACAAAGCCGAAAAAGAAAACACACGCCATCCGCATTCTGGATGTGCATATAAATAGGACTGTCTGGGTGCGAGAACGTTCCTGGGATTGGAGGTTTGCGCTTCTTGCCCTCAGCCTCCCTTACGCTGTGCTAGTGGGTTAATTTATAAAACATCTATCCAATGAAAATAATAAGCCAGCCACTTCTAAGGAGTTTTAGAAAGGCTGGAAACACCTGAAATTATTCACAATCAGGTGATGCGGTGACGCTAAGAGCGCCTGCCGTGTACACAGACGCAACAAGCATGGAAACGAGCCCACTGAGCTCTCACAGGAGAAAAGGTCATTTTCCCTCCAGGTGAACTAATGCTGAGCTCCTGACATTCACCTCCCAGAGAGGCAGAGGACCCAGGGCTCCACGTTCTTGGTGGTTTAGAAACTGGAAGCCCCGACTCATCCCCACCTGAACCTTCTCAGCACAAGAAGAGTATAAAGGGAGGTGACTGATGTGTCACCATATATACCTGAACTTACAGACATGGTGATTCAGGATAGAGGCAAAGCCCACTGAAGTGTAAAGAAGCAGGTTTTGGAGGTCGACAGACCCTACTTCCAAGCCTGATCACAGTGACCTTGGGCATTTGCTCATCCCTCTGAACCACAGGATCCTCATTTTATTTTTTTCTTTTTAGGGCCGCATCTGTGGCATATGGAGGTTCACAGGTTAGGGGTGGAATCAGAGCTACAGCTGCCAGCCTACACCACAGCCACAGCAACTTCAGATCTGAACCTCATCCTTGACCTATACCACAGCTCACGGCAATGCAGATCCTTAACCCACTGAGCAGGGCCAGGGATCGAACCTGCGTCCTCATGAATACTAATCGGGTTTGTAACCCACTGAGCCACAAAACTCTGTGGGTCCTCATTTTAAAAAGAAGGATAACTGTGTCTCCACAGGAATGCTGCGAGGATTAAATACAAACATGTCAAGTACTCCGCAGAAGTCAGGGAGCATAGTAAACACGCAGTGAGTGGCAACTATCCCAAGAGTGACACAATTGTCACTCGTGTTGTCCACCAAATATTACTAGCTGTCCTCCTTCCCGCATGGGTGCCATTGCTGCCCCTCAGAGGGTAAGTGTGGCTGTGGGATGCGCTTTGGAAATGTATTTTGTTAGGTGCTCTCTGATGGGGCCTCAAGAACCAGCTTGCTGGCTATGGTCCCTTCCCTCCCTGTTGTGGTGACAGGCGACGTTTCAGATGGTGGCGGCTACTCTCTCCAAATGGGTCCTGGTATATGAAGATGTGGGGCAGATCCCCTGCCAGCCAGAGATGGGAGGTGGAATGAGGTAATCCTTCTCGTTTGGGGGGTTTTGGTTACTTAGCTTCTCCTGACTCTTCTTTGATAGAAAGAGTTGGAGCATTTGAGATTTTTCTTCTGGGGCCATCTCAGATGGCTCCCGACTCCTGAGAGTGACGGACACCCATTCCTGTTGACAAATGCTCTGGGAAAGCCTGTTTTGTCTCCATGCTTCTACTGACACAGAATTTCTTGCACAAAAGAATTGCTACCATTGCATTTTCAGAACACTTGCGAGACCACTGTCCTTAAGTTATTGAGTGTTCTTCATATCACCAAGAACACGCCCGCATTACCATGCAAACATGCTTAGCACTGCAAAATGCAAGCTCCCCTCCAGAGGCGCGTCTGTCAATCATAACAAACAGCTTGTGGCGATGGGGATGGGGACAGGGAAGTCCCCAAGAGCTATTTGGAAGAAGCAAGTCCATTTCATTTCTGACTTATATTCTAGAGCGCGACTCAGCAATCCCAGGGTAAAAGCTTCTCCTTTTCTTACCCTCTACGCGTTTCTCAGTGTTATCATTTCGAGGTTAGTGTGAGTTCAGGCTCCTGAAATAGGCCATTTCACTTTAAGTGTATGTTAAACTAATATTGACCTTTCCAAAGTAAAACAAAATCTGGTATTTGTGCTCCAAAGACTGAAACAGCCATAGATGTAGAAAGTAGGGGATTAATCATCTTGGGTTTTTTCCTTGCTCAGAAATTCTCCCTGGGAATTAGTCATTTTTATATATCCAGCAATGAATGCAAGACAGGCTCTGCCTACTCTCTTGAAAAGGAAGTCTGGATCCTTCAGCAAATAATGCTGGATAATTTGCCCATGGTTTAACCCACACAGCCAGATATGATGTTTCATTTGAAAATGGTGAAAAAGTCAAGAACGTGAACATCAGGTCTTGGGTGGGAGGAGCCAGACATCAAGCTCGGGCAAGTTTAGGCTTTGGGAGTTTGTGCCAGGGATGAGCTGGGAGGTGAGTCCGGTGGGGGTGCAAAGCAGGGGAGTGGAAGGGGGATGATAGGAAAGGAGTATCAGGGCAAAGCGGGGAAAGCAGGACCAACAGGACTGTTCAAGATAGAGGTGCGAACATTTCATGTGTGTGTGCCTGTATGTGAGCCACCGAGACCAGTGCCCTCAAATAAACCACTTTGAGGGCACGTGCTTAGGGACCCGTGTGGGAAAGTTAACTTCTGTCTTGAACAAACAAACAAGCAAAACGCCTTAAAAAAAAACCCAGTGATTTCATGCACACCTGCAAGTAGAGTTAACATATTTCATCAAAGAAATAAACATCTGTTGAAGTAGGAAGCACATCCAGAGAAAATATGTAGCCGTTGGGGAAGTTCACATCTTTCAGTTGTGACCCACGTAAGACATCCGTGCTCAGATTCTGGAAGAGTCAGATGTGAGTCTCTGAGATGTGGGTTTTCAGGGACATCATTTGGGTCTGCTTTTCTCTGATCCCATGAATTCTGCAGCGTGATCACACTTGGTGCCCTCCTGCCTTTTTCATGTGAAGGCCTTTGTCAAGGCAGGCTTCTTTTCAATGACCTTTTCAGATGACCCAAACCT
This sequence comes from Phacochoerus africanus, assembly GCF_016906955.1. NCBI lineage: Eukaryota > Metazoa > Chordata > Mammalia > Artiodactyla > Suidae > Phacochoerus > Phacochoerus africanus. Next base: position 61,648,462 of record NC_062555.1, read on the forward strand.
TTGCCCCACCGCAATGTGCTAATTCTTACCTGGATCCACTCTCTGTAGGAATCCTCTCCAGGAGTCCACCCGTTCTCGGGGTAGTGCAGACGAGAGCGCTCTGCGGACCAGTTGGTGCTATACTGGGAGGAGGCTGTGATCTGATCAGAGTGAATCTCTCCTGACTCCATGCCCAGAGCTTCCATACACTTGAAGTCTGAAGAGAAAAAAAAATGTGACCTGAAGTCATCAAAACATAGGGACCTAGGATGCATATTTCCTTTTTTGATCTGGAACACTAGAAAGTTCATTTTGATGTTCACACAAAGTCTTGCAAAAAATGACAGCATGTGTGGTATACATACAGAATGGCATATTACTCAGCCATAAAAGAGAATGAAAGGGAGTTCCCGTCGTGGCGCAGTGGTTAACGAATCCGACTAGGAACCATGAGGTTGAGGGTTCGATCCCTGCCCTTGCTCATTGGGTTAACAATCCGGCGTTGCCGTGAGCTGTGGTGTAGGTCACAGACTTGGCTTGGCTCCTGAGTTGCTGTGGCTGTGGCGCAGGCCGGCATCTGTAGCTCCGATTGGACCCCTAGCCTGGGAATCTCCATATGCCATGGGAGCGGCCCAAGAAATAGCAAAAAAAGACCAAAAAAAAAGAGAATGAAAGAATGCCATTTGCAGCAACATGGATGGACCTAGAGATGATCATACCAAGTCAGACAAAGACAAATATCATATGACATCACTTACTTGTGGAATCTGAAAAAAATATGATGCAAATGAACTTATTTACAACACAGAAACAGATTCAAACACATAGAAAACAAACTTAAGGTTACCAAAGGGGATATCGGGGGTGGGAGGGAGGGGAGGAGAGATAAGTCAGGAGTTTGAGATTAACATATACACTGAAATAGGTAAACAATAAGGACCTATTGTATAATATCTTGTAATAACTTATAATGTAAAAGAATCTGAAAAAGAATATATATAAATATATATAAAAACTGAATCACTTTTCTGTACACTTGAAACTAACATAACATTCTAAATTACACTTCAACTAAAACGACTTAAATTTTAAAAAGATGGGAGTTCCCGTCGTGGCGCAGTGGTTAACAAATCCGACTAGGAACCATGAGGTTGCCGGTTCGGTCCCTGCCCTTGCTCAGTGGGGTAACGATCCGGCGTTGCCGTGAGCTGTGGTGTAGGTTGCAGACGCGGCTCAGATCCCGCGTTGCTGTGGCTCTGGCCTGGGCCAGTGACTACAGCTCTGATCGGACCCCTAGCCTGGGAACCTCCATATGCCGCAGGAGCGGCCCAAGAAATAGCAAAAAGACAAAACAAACAAACAAAAAAAATTTTTAAAAAGATGACTGCAAAGGACTTATTGGATTGTAGCATCGATTAAGTACAGTTTTATGGTAAGAACTCTTAAAAGTAAGGCTATGAAGATCTCCTAATTGATAAGTTATTTTTCCAACTTGACTGAGGTTGACATAAATGCTATGAAAAAATTTTTAGGAAATGATGGAAATTCTGATTTTTATTTTAATTAAACAATTTTTTTATTTTTTATTTTTGTCTTTTGTCTTTTTAGGGCTGCAGGGAGGTATACGGAGGCTCCCAGGCCAGGGGTCTAATGAGAGCTGTAACTGACAGCCTACACTACAGCCATAGCCACAGCCACGGCAGATCTGAGCCGCATCTGTGACCTACACCACAGCTCACAGCAACGCCAGATCCTTAACCCACTGAGCAGGTCAGAGATCGAACCCGCAACTTCATGGTTCCTAGTCGGATTCATTTCCTCTGTGCCATGAGGGGAACTCAGGAAATTCTGGTTTATTTTCAAAGTGGAATGTATGCAGATACATGGTAATTTATTATTATTTTTTTAAATTTTATTTTGCTTTTTAGGGCCACACCCATGGCATACGGAAGTTCCCCGGCTAGGGGCTGAATCAGAGCCGCAGCCACAGCAACACAGGACCCTTAACGCACTGAGCGAGGCCGGGGATTGAACCTGCATCCTCATGGATCCTAGTTGGGTTTGTTAACCGCTGAGCCACAAAGGGGACTCCCAAAAGTTAATTTACACAAAATTTTACTATTCCCTCTAACATCTAATACAAGTAAAAAAGACTCTGTCCATTTACAGCCTGAGGTAGACCTTAACCCCCTGTCTGATTCCTTGCAGTCAACACCCAGGCCACCCCTCTAGGACTCCCTTTGCTCTCTCACCCCCTCCTGGCCATGGTTACTAACACCGTTAGTTTATTTTATTAAAAACACAAGTGTATCCGTCAGGGGCAAACTGCAGTCTCAGAGGGCTCCAAAGAGCACCACGGTTTTACCCCTAAACAGTCATGTTTGCAGTGATGATCCTGAATCATAAAAACATATCCCACCAGCCTTATATACTCAGCAAACAATGAAATACAATCTATGATACTGGGAAGGGAATAACCAATTTTGGGAAAATGTGAATTCAAAGATTCAAAGCACTGAAGTGCAAAAAAAAACCTTTAGAGATTAAATAGAAGAGTCTCAACCATCCAGAAAAATCTCAACTAATCAAACTTTCACATTTTCTGAATTTTCTATCATCACTAATAACATTAATGACATAAAAGGTTTTCTTCCACCGGTTTCATACTTTTAAGCTTAGGTTTGTTATTTGTAATATAAAATAGGCATGAAAAGATATGAACTTATCAATTGACTAAATTAAGTACCAATGAGGTTTTGAAGTTTTTTTGGTTTTTGATATTTTTGTGTTGCTGCTTCTTTTTTTTTTTTTTTTTTTCAGGGCCACAGAGACATATAGAAGTTCCCAGGCTAGGGGCTGAATCAGAGCTGCAGTCACCAGGCTACACCACAGCCACAGCAACACAGGATCCTCAACCCACTGAGCAAGGCCAGGGATCGAATCCGCATCCTCATGGATACTAGCTGGGTTCATTACCACTGACCCACAATGGGAACTCCCAGGTTTTGAAGTTTAATTGGACTTTTTGTTTTCTAGTAAGATTTGGTAGTTAAGATACCAGCCTAGCTGCGGAACAGGTCTGCAAATTCCCCTTGCCTTCTCCCTAAGCCACTCTTACAACCTGGTTGCTAAAATTGATGAAACACAATGTATTCGTTGTTTTTTTCAGGATTTCACCGCCGCCGCCCCCCTCCTGCCTTAGGACCTTAAAAGAGCTGGAGACCACAGAAACTCTGAGGAAGTGCTGAGTTAGTTGAATAGTTTAATAAGATACAAAAATATATTACTTTTTTTAACGGAAAGTTTTAACAGAAATTAATAATGCTTCTTTGACATGAATATCCACTTTTATTCATGTAAGGGGAAAAAAAACCCATCTCCCGCCAGGGTCTCCCCAGACCAAACCTCTGAGCACCATGCATGTTACCTGCCCGCCCATCACTGAACTTAACTATGCTGATCAGCAGCAGTTTTGTCATCCAGGATGGATGCCTGTTCTTTCCAGCCTCTCAGCCCAATACACCCTGGAGGGTGCCAGGCAAGTGGTCCGGCCATATTTCATTGTTCCAAGGCACAATTTTGCCACTTACCACTTTTTCTCCCAAAATTTTCAGAGGCTTACAAGCCACTTTCCAGGATATAATTTTCTCAAGGAAGCACCCCTCCCAATAGTTCTTCCTATTGAAATGCATAAAAACCATTTAAAAGAGAAAAAGAAACACTTGACTGTCGGATTCACAAAATGTGTCTTTAGTGTTTCCTGTGGCCGCAGATATCTGAGGAGAAATAATGAGTATTTACCGCAGGGCTTTGCAAGATGAACACACACTGACCTTCTGAAACACTGCTTTGCAAGACACTGTAGTTTGCCGAGAAGCCTTCTTTGGCTATGGCGCTGTCCGTGTAGAAAACCATGGACAGGATGCCGGATGAGGAGCGGACTCGACCTGGTGTCTTCTGCCCACAGTAGCGCCCAATATGGGGACCAACTGGAGAGGGAGAAATGCAGAGACCGTGAAAACACCTTCCCTTCTGCAGCAGATGCAAGCATAACCATTTGCAAACATGGGGCCCAGTGGAACCCAGAAGTGTTTTCTTACCCAAAGCAAGTCTTCCCTGGTTAATTGGTTGGCTGTGAACATATTGGATGGGGTTTGCGGAGAGGATTTCCAAGTGAGCTCAGAAGGTCAATGACAGGCCTAACCGTGTTCCCCAGTGAGCAGGACTGTTTTCGGGAACAAAATTGAAATACTTGCTTCAATGGCAAAGGAGATTTGGGCCGTGAAGTGCACTCCAGCATTCACTTCCAGGACCACACGGTACACACCGCCCAGCACCCAGAAACTCCAGCTAGGCTGTCGTCACCCACTGGGGGCTCTTGCAGTCACCTGTCCTCACTGCCCCCCACCCTTTCCCCCACCTGGGGAAGGTCTATGGCTCGGAACCTGGTCCCATAGCACCGGCGCAGTGCCCAGGTCTGCCTCAGCCCTGGGTAATGCCCACTTCCTTCCTCTTTCCATCTTGTAGTCCTGGAGCCTGGTTGTGATAAACATCACAGACTGAGACAAAGGACAGTGGCTCATTTCCCACTCAGGGCTGGATCTGAAGACTGATTAATAATTGTAACAATTAAAATACCTAGAAACTATAGATACTGATCATTTACATATAATGGCAAACCGTAATCAAAACAAAAGAAAGTGTGTCTGACTTCTGTCTCAGTTTTTTTTAATCTCTGAAACCTAAGAGAGGTTATCTGCACGGCTCTTGGGTCCAGTGGCCAAGAGTGGGACCCAAAGCAGCCACCTGACTGCTCACCGGGAAACAAACAGTAGTCGTGGCCGAGAGAGACTGGAGACACTGATGAATCTGTCAGCAAGTCAAAGAGCTCTTTGGCTTAAAGCGGCCATCCCTTTGCTAAAGAGATTTCAGACCAACCTTGGCAATGACCCACTGTAAGCTGCCTTATAGACAGGGCAGAAGCCCTCTGGGCTTAGAGAACCTTTCCATTTCTGTCCAGATTAGTAGCAAGACAAAATATATATATATATATATATATATATATATATATATACACACACACATATACATATACATATATGTATATATCCCGTTTCTCTGTGTTTCTTTCATTGCACATATGGTAGAAAGATACCAGATGGTTTGGGCTTAGAAGGACAATCCGGTGTGGACTGTTTGCCCTCCAAGAAATCCATGGTTCTGTGCATTTCCACTAAGAGTTACTGCTTTGTTCAAGGGGGCCCAGGAGGGGGACCTTTCTCTGGAGGGGTAGGCCTTCAGCAGGAAGGTGGTGGCCCAAGGCCTGCGTGTACCCCCTGGCTGCAGAAGGCAGAGGGCTGGGAGAAGTTTCCAGCGTGGTTGAGAAAGTGAGGCTCATGAGAACGGGCCTCCCCGGAGCCCCATGTGTCAGCTGAGTTCCTGGCGGGTAGCCGGCTAAGCACCCTGATTTTAAGAGTGCTTATATCCTGGGCTAACCGTTTTGAGTTCTTGGCTAACTTGCTTTAAAAAAAAAAAAAAAAGGAAAGAAACTGAACCAAAGTGATTTACTATTTGGCTTAATGCAAAATGGTAACTCTGAATATCTGATAGCTTCGCTGTGCCCGCAAAGTAATGGAAGTGAAGGAATTCAAGGAGGCCTCTCTCTACTGCCACCCCCCATGCTCCAGGCCAGCCCCCAAACACGTGTGTGTCCTCGGAGAAGAGGACAAGGAGGCTGCCCACGTAGGGGATGGATACACGTGAGTCACAGGGCGCCACATGGTTGTGGACAGTGGTTCTGCAGCCTGGTGGGGGCAAGTGAGATTCGGTTTCCTAGTTGGCAAAAGACAGCACATCAGAAGAGGGAACTCACTGCTTTCTGTCTCTCTCAAGCTTTAATCCTGGCCTTAGGTTCTCCTACAAACGCTAGCTCTTTGCTTCTAAGTTGTCGTCATTCTGAACAGGGCCCTGTCACCAGTTTACCCCTTTTCTCCCTCTGGCTGGAGCACATGCGTGAAAATATCTCACTGGAGCCCTAAACTCAGCTTCTTTCTTCAAAAAGACTCTCGCCTCTGGTCTGCAGTCTTAATGGGAGGCTTAGCATCTATTCCCCTCATTTAAATTCCAATATTGTGGTTTCATAACTCTCTTTTTCTTTGGTTTGTGGGCAAACTTTTACAGCCTTCATCCTCGAGGTCATTCTCTGATGGCCACAGCCACTGACCTTACCAAGAATACAAGCGGATGAGGGCAGCTGCTGTCACCCCCACACCAGCTCTGGCTGCCCCCCACCCCTCCACTGCCACCCAATTCCTTTGGGGAGGGCGGGAGGGGGAGTCTCTTTGAAAGAGCAGACAGAAGAGAACTTGTCTGGGGCAGACTCATAATTTAGAGAGTCTCCATGACTCATTGGTTTATAATGTCGAAGACAGGCCGGGTAAATCTGCCTTCTGTCCTTTCGAACACTGCCCCCGGACAGCCTCCTGCAACTCAACTGCAGGAGCCCTCAAGATATGAGAGTGAAAGGCTTTCTCGACTCTAATACAAAGAAGTATTGAATTTTCCTGAACAACAGCGAGACCTCGGCCCAGCAAGCTAATGCAATATTGATCCGAGCCAGAGTGGCTGAAGGACCCTGAGCTGTCTTGTGTGCGGGCCCATTTGTGTATTTACACCATCAGTGGCTATGGGGTTCCCCACTTCCGTTGTGGGAGAGCCAAAGGCCAGGGAGATGAATGCAAATGGTCACAAAAACAGAAGGAGAATTCAAAAATGGAATGATTGGAGAATTTAAGCAGTGTGAGCTAAAGCTCCCTCTTGGGGGAGAGCAGGCCTGCAGTGAACATAGCTTCCTGGGTGTGAAGGCCACACAGCATTTGTGCTGCTTGAAAGCTATACCTGCGACAGGAAATGGCAGAACCCTATTCTTTGAATTTTCCCACTAATCCCTCCATTAATTATAACCCTAGCTCCGAGTCATAATTTGGCTTTCTGCCATCTTTTTATGGGAAAAAGGGGCAATGATCTACTATAACGAGGTATTTCTAAAATGAGGTATTTTGAATAAATAAACAAGAAAGGAGATCATTTCAGTAAGATACACAATAGGCCATTATACTTTCTTAGAGTAAATTTTGGTGGAGAATATCTGGACTTTGCATTTTTTTCCCAGAAAAATGAAGTTGCACATTTCTGTCATTTATAGTTTAGAATGTTTATATCCTTTATATTTGATATTTATATCACTTATGCTTTGTATTTCTATTTTAGGAGGTTAATTTTAATGTAAAAGGGAATAAAGACCAAAGAGAACTCAATCCAGGTTATAGGAAGCTTATTCCTAAAATTTTTGGTAACTTTGGGAGTGAGCTCTTTCTCCAGCCTGGCTGGAGGGCTGGCTTCATCTGCATCCACGTGGGGTGACCTAGGCATTCATGTTTGGCTCCGTAACTCAACATAAGCCTTTGCAAGCATGCTTAGCTCGTGGCTCTCAAACCATATGTAAACTTCCACCAATGACTCCAGAATGGCTACTTGTGAATCCATGGCGCTTCAAGGATAGCTGGAGATGCGGGGTTCGCCACGTGTGTGCCTTGGATTGTGAGTTTGGGGAGCACGCTGCTTCTCTTCAAAGTCAGTCTGAATCAATGGGTGGCTTTCAATTACTTAGTCATATAACTCAATGTTTATGATAAAATCATAAAATCACTTGATAGTTAAAAGCCTTCAGCACCTCTGGTTGTTGTTTTTGGAAACCATATCAAAGACTAAAAGCGAGGAATTTGCTGGCGAGGAATTGAATGTGTTGAACTACCATAACAAAAATGTTTCTAGTGCCATGGGAAAAAAAAAAAAAAATCCAGGAGGACCCAGTCTCTCATTTTGCCTCAAATCTCTTTTTCTCATTTTTTTTGCCTAAAATTGAGAGAGCTGGGATGTCCACCGACGAATGTATGATCACGTTTTTCATATTCCAAAGCCAGTTTTCTCTGGGAGTGAGTCAAATGCACCATAGTTTAAAACATGGGTGAATTGCAAGCCTGACAACGCTTCTTGTTAATCGTTCTTTGCTTCAACTCAGTAATTTTCTAGAGCCAGAAAATTACTACTTTGGAAAACCCTTGACACTAATGACAATGTGCTCCTTTCTACATAAGTTGGTTGATTGGACCTTCTTTTCAGATGTCAATTTAAATGTAAGTTCTAGAAAGGAAGGCTGCAAATTTGGGCTATGAACAAATAAACCCATTATTAAATGTTCCAACTATTATTACAATACTATTATAATATGGTTTTCCTAATTAGTGGATTGAACACTTGGAAATCAATCAGTGTTCTGTTTGGGCAAATCTCATTACTTAATGAAGGAGTTTCGATAAGATCATCATAACTCTATTTATATGGCAAAAAAGCAGGGAAGAGGCCATACTAATGATAAATCACCCATTTGCTCCAATGACAACATAAGCTTTCTCTAAACCCAGATTTTCTCCAGTGCTGTTTACTGATGAGGAACATACCTAAATTGAATTACACCGATCATTTTAATGTCATTTCAAAGACAGAGCCAATCTCTTTTTCCATTATACTAGCTCTTCTTTTACGATTTACTTAAATATCCTTTCCTCCATCTTGATAATAATATCTGATTATTTTATCGATGGCTCTAAATCTCTAACTGCCTGATTCATAAGAACTTCCAAGCTTCACTTTCTGATCTGTGTGGAGTATGTTCTCCAGAGAAATCTTACTCTTACACCAGACTAAACACAAAACAAGCAATGCAGCTGCAACAAATTATTTGATATTATCTCCCTCTGTTCAGAATTCAAGTGTGTGTTTTTGCCATTCACCTTCTAATTCACAAGGACTGAAATGGAAAATGTTCATTTAGCTCACTGGCCACATGGCTATCTCACTGGCTTCCTTCAAATCTTTGCTCAAACATCTCTTCCTTAATAAGACCTGATCTGACCACCCTACTTAAAATCCACACAGGAGTTCCCACTGTGGCTCAGTGGTAATGAACCCCACCACTATCCATGAGGATGTGGCTTCGATCCCTGCCTTGCTCAGTGGGTTAAGGATCCAGTGTTGCCATGAGCTGTGTTGCCATGTGCCATGAGTTCAGATCCAGTACTGCTGTTGCTGTGGCTGTGGCATAGGCCGGCAGCTACAGCTCCAATTCGACCCTTGGCCTGAGGACTTCCATATGCTGAATCAGAGCTGCAGCTGCCAGCCTAGGTCGCAGCCACAGAAATGCAGATCTGAGCCATGTCTGCAACCTACACCACAGCTCAAGGCAACACCAGATCCTTAACTCACTGAGCAAGGCCAGGGATCGAACCCTCATCCTCATAGGTTACTAGTTGGGTTCGTTAACCACTGAGCCACATCGGGAACTCCCTGGACAGTGAATTTAGATGACATGAACAATGTATACGAAGGACGTACTGAGGCCATTTGAATTGCCGAAGAGAAAAATTCCCTAGAGAGCAAAGAATCCATCTAAATGAGGAACGTCACATGCTCACCTTCCTTTCCAAAATTTCTAATTGTTTTGGTAGCATAATGGATGCATATTTCACCAGTAAAATTTTAGCAGGTACTTAACCTCTCTGGTCCTTAGTCTTTGCATTTGCAAAATGAATGGTTTGATTTAACTGATGTCAGCTCATCCTCTGATGAGCTTATGAATTAATGACCACTAGGCGAGGCCATAAAATGAGCAAAATACTTTAGCCAGGAAAACCATGGGTCGGCCCCAATTATGTCACAAAAATAGCTATGAGGCCTTGTGTAGTCTTCTATTGCCTCCGTTTCCTTACCTATAACATGAAGGAATTACACTAGAAAATTGCAAAGTCTTGAGAGGAGGGATAAATTAGGAGTTGAGGGTTAACATATACACACTCCTAGGTGTGAAACAGGTAACCAAGAAGAATCGACTATACAACACAGGGAACGGTACTCAATACTCTCTAATAACCTATAAGGGCAAAGAACCTGAACAAGAAAAAATATGTATCTACATACGTATACGGGTAAGTGTGGGAAGCCTGACAGAGATTCTCATGTTGATAGGAGTGAGAATTTACTGTTCTTGAGAAGTTTATAATCAGACAATGAGATAAACCTAAAGGTTTGAGGGCACTGTGCTATCTACCCACTGCCACAATAAAGTGGTGTTAACAACCCCTCTCTTCCCCCAAAAAAGAAAATCACTACTTTTTTTTGGATTCAAATATTTTATGGCTTTCCTGTTTTGCCTCCTCCTTTTGAACTATTTTTTAAAAAGTGATGCAGGTGGCATAGTGCTTTTAAGAGGGTCCCAGGACCCCACCCCCACCCCAGATCCTTCCCTTTTGGGGATGTTTCCCTGTCTTTCTTACCATCGGGGAATCCATCCCAGATTTCTAGCCTGTCATAGCGACAGAACATCCCCCCTGGGGGATTCGAGTCTGGCTCCAGGTCAAAGCTTTCGAATTCCAGGATAATCTCCGACATCTTTGGTGCAAAGATAATATAAGTGCATTCTAGGCTGTTGGGGTATTTTTCAGGGAATCCGGGGGACTTGATCACGCCACTTGGTGTCGTGTAGTTCTGGGAACATTCAGGACCTGCGAGTTAAAGCAAAAAGGAGCAAAGTGAGAACTCCACTTAAAGGACCTTACCTAGAAATAACCTGAGCAAAGACAGTTTCTCTGCCAAATAAAGGCCCATCATTAGAATCACTGTCCTCATCACTCATTACTCAGACCTTTTCACAGCGGTGATAGGGAGGAAAAGTCATGTTCAGATTCACTGTGTTCACCTTAGTTTTCCATTTGTGTGGAGCAATTTAAAAACTTCTGCTGTTGCAGAGGAAAAAAAAAATGACACATACAAAATCATGTGGGAACAATGAATGAGTAAGCTACAGAAATCTCGACAGAGCCCTAGAGAAATAATTATAGCCCCTTCAAGCTTAAATCTTTAAATCTTGAGGCTGACAGCCCTTTATTGGTGAAATATAACATTTACAAAGGCGAGGGGAGAGAACTCAGTGGAGGGAGCTGGGGTTTCAGATTCCGACACCAGCGACTCAGTAACTCGGCCAGATGTGACCTCTGCCTCTTTGACAAACTAAACGTGAAAGGTGATTCGTACATGTATGCAGGGCGACTGACTCATTCCGAATGGTGTTGACACAGGTGTGCCAGTAAAGTGTGGCTGGTAGAGGGGGCATGATAAACTGCGAAACGGGTCCTGGGGCTAAAAGTCACTTGATACCAATGTTGACATCCTAACCTTCGCCGAAGTATCAGACACAGGACAGGAGGCCATCCTGACACTATCTGTGCACACACAGATGGGTGTGTGTGACGTATATATTTATGACGCGTGATGCAAATGACGGTTCCGCGTTCTCAAGACGACACATCAGAGTGATCTGTGATGGAAGTGGGTCCAGTGCGTGCACACATACACTGCAAGTCGGCCTCGTGACTGGATGAGTGACCACAATTTCAGCGCGTGGAGCTGGCACTGAATTGCATGGTCTTCACCCCACGACTGAAACTGCTCACCCACACCAACGGGGACACCAGCTTCTCAGCTCTGCCCCTGCCTGCTACTTCGGCTGCTGTGATTGCAAAGAGCTTTTAGGGTTCTTCCGGAACCAGAGGTGACTGAACCCTTTTGAATTTCTGGAGCAGATCTGGTAACTTTTGGTTCAACAATTCTTTTTCCGGGCTGTTGTCCCACGGATGGGCACCCTCTGAGGGCACATCAGGATTCAACGCTAATTACAGAGGTTTGCTGGGCTTGTTCTTTTGTTTGTTGTTGTTTTCTTTTTAGGGCCACACCTGCGGCCTATGGAAGTTCCCAGGCTAGGGTTTGAATTAAGAGCTGCAGCTGCTGGCCTACGCCACAGCCAGAGCAACACCAGATGTGAGCTGTGTCTGAGCCTACACAACAGCTCATGGCAACGCCAGATCCATAACCCACAGAGCAGGGCGAGGGATTGAACCCGCAGCGTCATGAGTACTAGTCAGGTTCTCTCATGCTGAGCCACAACGGGAGCTGCTTGTTGAGCTTGTTCTTAACTAAATATTCTTCTGAAGCGCCAACTACGAAAGGCAACATATTAGGCATCAATACACATTAAATTTAAGTAGCAGATCTGTGTTTTTAGAGGCAAGAGCCAGTAAGCTGCATCTCCCCCTCAGTGCATCTGGCAGCCTATTGAGAAAACCAAACAATGGCTTTCTCCCCATGCACATATTAGACAGCCGTGGCCCTGGAGACACAGACGAAGACGATTTAGTGGACAGTACAATAAGCCTGGCCTGTAGAGGTCTGACTTGATTAAAATACCTCCCAAAGCCTTCCACCATGTGGCTCACCCTTTTACCTCGAAGGCCTCGAATGCTTATCTACTCCATTCTTTTTGGTTGTTTTTATTTTTGCTTTATTCAATTCTGTTTAAAATGTTTTTGTTTTGACTTTTAAAAATTATTATTAAAGTACAGTTGATTTACAGTGTGGTGCCAGTTTCTGCTGTACACCAAAGTGACATATATTTATTAACATGGGGCATCCTGCCATGTCAATTTCAGGTAAAGAGATTATGAAGTGTGCTGTCTCATTTATGTTTCTAAGCTCTTCAGTGGACTCTGAGATGACCGTGGCTATGCTGACTGAAGTCATTGACTCACAAAGTCATTAATACACCTATGCAGTTGGGGACCCTTTAGAATTTTATTTCCAAGATGGAGGAACAGTGACTCTGGAGCCCTCCAGCTTCCTCCGCGGGGCTTTGGCTGGCAAAGCCAACAGCAGGATTTGAAGCAGTTTCTAATATTTTCTCCTTCTTAAACAGATAAAATTACCTAGGTGAGGTTAAGATTTAATAAGAGAGAAAAAGTAAAGGACAGGAATTAAGGGCATGCTTTCAAAACCAGATAAATTCTAGTGCCTTTACTGTACCCTCCCGGTCCTACCAGATCCCTCTGGAAGCTAGCCCAGGTCTGCTAAGCTATTTTGACAAAGGCTGGGGGCATTCCATGGGGAAGTGGGAGAGAGCTGGACAGAGCGCCATCTGAATTCTGATCTGAGTTTCTGTCCTGCCTTTACCACGACCTGCAGTGTCGCCCTGGTGCCCTCTTAACCTTCCTGGTTTTCAGATTCTATGCACCACAAATGAGAGGTGGGCTTTAGGATTTGGGGAAAAAAAAAAGAGTCCTTTCAGTCACTGGCCAACGGGGACCTGCTGTAGAGCACAGAGAACTCTACCCAATGTTCTGTGATCACCTATGTGGGAAAAGAATCTGAAAGAGAACGGATGTGTGTACATAACTGAATCACTTTGTTGTATGGCAGAAATTAACACCACCTTGTAAATCAACTATACTGCAATAAAACTTCAAAAAATGAAAAAAAAGATGGAAGCCCCTCACCAAAAAGACGTCCTTTCAAGCTCAAACCTTCTGCAAGGTCCTACTGCCTCAGTGATACCCGAGAACTATTTTACCCGGTTCCTCATTCACTGTGGTATAAACGTGCCGCCGGGGGGGCGAGTGTTCTCCCAGAAGGGACGATGTGGGAGTGGGCTGGAGCATCCTGTGGCGAACACCCAGGCCAGCAACAGGCGTGAGGGCCAGCCGCCCTGTGTGCCCGGGAGTGAGCGGGCTCCTGGTGTGAGGGGTGAACAAGCAGTGTCTCGAGCCAGCGACACCACCATCTGACATTATCTGTGAGACGGGGAGCGACCTGTGTAGTCACAGGCAGCCCTCGTTTCGTTGTCAAGGACCATACGGGTGGGCAGGGATAAGGATGAAGACATCCTCTGTGGAATTATTATTAAATATTCAGACTCCCAGTCAAACGATGTATGAAGGGACCAAGCCTGTTCTCAGTAAGTGCTGCCCCTGCCTCGCTGAGACCCACCGGAAGCGGCCACAGCATCTCCCAGCATTTGGGCCTGAACAACCCAGGCGCAGAGAAGGACCATGGAAGAGCGGGAGGTGGGCCAGCTGGTGCTTCCCAGAGAAACTCCTTGAGGTGAATGGGAATCATTTCCGGGCTGACGGCCCTCAGTTTCAGCATTTGGGAAGAGCTATGTAGAAGGGGAATGCAGGCACCTTGGAAGAGAATCAGGGGTTCCAGGGGGCTCCAGGAGGCATGGGGAGAGGCAGGGACTGGCCACCACCGGCAGGCAAAGGTGGTCCTCTAGAAATGCAGCCCTGGGGATGCAGAAATGGCCCTGTGATCTGCTGCCAGAAAGACTCAAGGTCAACAAGTGAAAGATTAATGTATTGGTTCAACCATGATTCGTCTAATTTATGTGCTTTGGGGAAACTTGAAATTGCCGCAGTCTGGAAGAAGTATCATGTTTTCAAAACAACAGAGATTCTACAATATCATTCCATGGCTTTGGATGAAAAAATGTCCATGAACCTGTCTGTGTGCCTAAATGGATTCCACTAGCTCATGGCTCTGTATGGAGTGTCTATAAGGACGACAGGATGTGGAATGAGGGAGAAAGAAAAATGTTTCCTTCGAATTTTTTAGGTGGTACTGATTTAGTTGGGAAATGCAGTATACACACATGAATAAATATGAAAATATTTAGGAAAAACATATTCGTGAAATGTAGTTGTGTGTGTATATATACACAGGCAGTATGTATGTGTGAATATTTGTGTGTGTGTGCGCGTGCATAGGGGACAAAGTGGGTACAAATTTAGGAAAATAAAAGTACATTAATTAAGAAGAATAAGCTTAGAGCCAAGTTTCCATGGAGGTTAAGAGGCTTAAACCAGAAGAAAGGGAGGGCTGTGAAATCTGGAGGCACCAGCTTTATTCATAATCGTAACGGCCAGTGTGGACTGACCCATCTTCAGGGACAGGCACTGGCTATTTCAACTGATTTTCACAGCCAGCCTGCGCTACATACCATTACCATTTTTCAAATGAGGAACATTCACACTGGTGGTCAGTGGCCGAATTAAAATTCACATCAAGGTCTGCTGGACCTCACCCAGAGCACCATCCTGGGGCAGGGAGCCAGAGAGTGGGTTTGTGAGAGTGAAGCCGGGAAGGTCAGGAGCAGCTGATGGCAATGTTTGAGCTTGACCTCAGAGGACACTGAGGCTTGACTTGACAGGTAACAGACACCGGACAAAGGTGGTCTGGGTCAGTGGTTTGAGAAGCCATGTGTAGAATAAGAGAACAGGTGAAGAAGGGCAGACTGGGTCTATGTGGTCAATGGCAGTGGATGTGGAAAGGAAGCTGGGATTCTCCTTAGTAGTTGATTGACAAGACTCTATCAGGTTCAGATGTCCAAAACCATGATTTGAAATTTCCAGAGCCGTGAGACTTTGAAAACTTTGGATGAAAATCCAAAAGAACCGGAAGCCATATTGGATGAAGGGAGGCAAGAAGAAAAAGATGAAGAGAGGCTTGATGTTTCACGGCTGGCACTGGAGAGCAGGACAGGGAAATCCCGGTGCACCCAAGACTGAGAAGTGAGGGGCCAAGGTCACGGGAAGGAGGCTGAAGAATTCCTAATGACTTGGGGCAGGAGCTCACTCTCTTTCTCTGTCAACCACCTTCAGATCTTTGAGAAACACTGGAAACAAAAGCTATTCTTGCCTCCTTTTCTGACAGCTTCTTTCTTTGATGCTGCCTCATGTAGGCAAGCAAGCAAATACAGGTGTGTGTGTTTGTGTACATACATATACATGTACAATATGATCCATATAAGTCAAACAGCTTTCAACACAAGGAAGTATGTACATATATGATCATGTGAACATACTGATGTCATAAATCTGCTGTTATTTCTTCTAAATTAGGGTTTCTAAGCACGGGCTCTGTTGAATTTCTGAAGAAAGCTCTGTCTATCCATAAGTATACAGGGCAGTACCAGATTTCTTTGAAATTTAAAGAAGTTGTGCCAATGTTTCCAGAAATGCTTACAATTCTTTTTGTTATTCTTAGTTGTCACTGGCTCAAAAGACTAGGCTTTTGTATTTGGTGTAGCTAGATTTTTTTTTTTCTATTAAACAAAGCTCTTTCTCCTATATTCCAGGACAAGACATTCAGATCTTGAGCCTCTGTCCTTGGAAGGCCCCCACACATTAATGTCAACATAAAAGGGAAAGCTGAACTTAACACATAGCAGGAATCTACAGCCTGTTGTGAAAAACAGTGAGATCCAGATAAAGATATGTTGTTTATCAATTGACTGATACCGGTGTTTAATGCCTCAAAAACTTCTACATTCTTAGAAGTGTGTATATACTATATACCCACCATATACTATTGTAACAGAAGATTAGTAAGTGAGTATTTTGGAGGGGACAACTGATATTTAATTCCTGCGGGGAATGCCATTTAAAGCACTGATTGCTATTTTGTTTCCTCCAAGTTCTTTCTCCAATTATCCCTTCAATAGTAAAAAGCCTCTTCTTCAATTGCTTTAGAAACTCACAGGCTAGAGGACTGCTTTGCTTTTCCTGGGACCTATCAGTGTCAAACTTTACCAAAAATAAAGGGAACAGGATGTACCTGGTTTTCAGGTAAGAGGGGACGCATGCACTGTTAACAAAAGAAATCAAACTTGAAGAGTAGATGAAAGTTACTTTTGAAGATGATAATAAAAGCTCTTCAAAGAGTTTTATGGCGTATATGCACTATATCACAGGTCAGCATATTAGAACAATGAAATTTTGGGACTGGAAATACATTTTCAAAGTTTTAAAAACATACTTGCTCCATACATTTGGGTTAATTTTCCTTTGTTTAGCGTATTTTCCAACATTTTCGTAATGGGGATGTGTGACTTTTTACCCAAAAGAAAAACATTACTTCTCGTCTTTCTTTTCACTTTATCTTTCATGAGATCATGGGACAGCACTTAGTCACGCCTGTCCTACTGCAAGTTACTCACCCCTCTTGAAAATCTCGTAACGTATGGAAAATCCTGCGCCGTGTGTCTCATAGTCAGAGACAAACTTGATAAAGAGAAACGGCCCTGAAGACACGACAGGAGAAGGGGCGATCTTTCCACAGAACTTCCCCCATAAACGTCCATTTTCATTTTCTCCATCGATGACTTCCACGTAGTCATACCTGAGACACAGAGATGGAAGGAACCACCACATCAGTGAGACACGCCCTCTTCATTTCAATAATTAAATCAGCATCGCCCACCACAGGCGGCCGGCAGAAAAAGCACTGTCTTCACTCACTGCTGCAGCTCAGAGAGGGGGAAAGAAATCAGGCAACACGAAAGAATTAAAATGGACTGCATCACGTCCGTATGCATCATCTGGCAACACAGAACTATTAAGAATAATGGTGTCCATTATATTTGGAGACAATGTCAGTTAAAGTAACCAATTAACAAGAAAAAGGAAAATCTCTTGAGCACAATTCTCTATTATTAAATTGTGTTCCTTTGTCTGTGGTGGTGGGGTGTCAATACATAATGCTACGCGTTCTTTTCAAACTGTGAAGTTCTTTGCTGAATTCAAAATGTCTCCTTGGCTGGAGCTCTCCATGAATAATACTTTGATTTCTGTGAGTGACCCTCTAAACATATGGCTACGGAATAATAAACAGATTCTTCACCATTTAACTCAGTTCCACCAAACTCCAGGCTTCTTAGGGAAAAGCTCTCTCAGCATCCACTGTGCTGAAAACACAGATCGTCTTCCCCACAAACTACACACTTGAATGGCAGAACGTAATCGCTGCAAAGAAAAAAGTTGATTTAAAAATGCAAAGTAACTCTGTTTATACCTACCGGCCTGAATCTTTAAAGGAATATTGTTGTTTGAAAAGGAAATATGATACCCTTGAAGCCATCACAGTGAGATGATTTTTTTTTTAAACTCAGGCTTAATAATAATACACTGAATAGACAAATGATAGAGACGATGGCAGTAAAATGTCACTCTCAAGACGGTACCGAGGTAATACATATGCTTGGAACTTCTTTATCTCTAAAAGGTGGAAAATTCTATCTCCAATAAATTAACATCCCCCAGGAAAACAGGAAGAACTTTGTTTGTCTGGCATTCTATATTTCTTAGTGTCTTGCTCTGTCTTTTCTTATTATTTGCCAAGTCACCTAGGAGCCAGATAATCTGATTTGTCTTTGTACTTCTTCTAGAACTGACATGGAAATATTACAGTCCATTCATTTCACATCTTTATTCCTGTGTTTAACTTGGTCCGAAAGTCCTGGGATATATTAATTTCAGTAATGGCTAAAATATGGCACTAACATAAACTGTCCCTGGCAATTTAAAAGACATCAAAGTGAGGGAAATCTTCATGATGACCAGTGTCCTCCTTAGCAATCCTTTTCAAACTGTCCGGGACGTATGACTGATGTTTATGTAAAGTCTCACGAGACAACTGCAGAGATGCTATGCTTGTTAAAGTGGACAGCTAAAGGCTCTCTAAATTAAAGATGACATTACCTCACCAGTTAAAATTGTGTGCCAGCTTTGTGTATATCACGAAGAAAATAAAGCTGACATTGATGGAATGTGGCATTAACATATGTGAATTATTGTATTAACTGCATTTCCTCTGCTGCATCTGGTGCTTCAAGAGTAACCACTGGCCACTGGCTGGCATCGCGGTCCCTTTGCAACATGATGGAGATACACAGAAGAACTGTTTGTTTCTCTATTCATGGGGAGCTTCTTGGCATGTTAAGAAAAGACAAAGGAGGAGGAGGAGCAAAAGTGGAGGACCAGGAGGAGGAGGAAGGCAGCCTTAGTTCAAAATCCTCACTGGCTTTTCATAGTCCACTGAGGGCAGCTGGAAAGAAACCCATCTCTCTGCTCATGAAAGCCTCTCAAGCTGGCGTTTATGCAGTAATTCTTTTTATCTCTGCTGCTTTGGTGACTAGACAGGTCTGCATGGTTCTCCCCACGTTCACTTATAATTTAACTGTGATCTGAACTGTTGACTGAATTTGGTCTGGCGACTGTGCATAAGCTCTACTATATAGGCTTTTTACTTGCATCTTGACATGGTCTGAATACTAAGTGGCCAGATCCTAGTGTATTTTGCCTTCCAGACACAAATAAGAGAGGTAGGTCGGGCATTCTGAAGAACTAAGGGCATTTCTGCCAGGAGACTTTTCTCTCAGGTATGCGAGAACTCAGCGCATAGAGTGCAAGGGAATTTCAACGGGGGAGGAAGCTAGGATTTTAATTCACATTATCTTCTACTAGTAAATACCGGGCTTTCCTCTTGGCAACAATAAAAGCTATTCTTAAAAGGGGCAGAGGGACTAGACTCACTACCCAGTAAGAGATAAGTCATTGCATCTTAAGGGCCAATTTTAGAAAATGGAATTATTCAGGGAGACAATAGATACATTTATAAACTGGGATGCTGCTAGCATTTCAGCACTTCCCTTCACAGTACCCTCCCAACAGGGCCCCAAATCCATCACAGAAAGCAGTTCATGCAAATATCCAAGAGGGTGTATGCGTACAAATTGCAAAGGGCCATGCTGCCAAGGAAGTTAAGAAAGCAGCTCGCCTCTCCCTCTGGAGTTGAGACCGGTTCCATTCCATAAGTTTCTTGCTGGCAAACGTGGTGCCAGGAATGCAGCTGGTATGCCAGCATCCCTCCCCAGAGACTAAATGTGTCACCACAGCAACGCACCCAGCCTGCCTTGGCCTCAGGCCCAGGATCCTGAGTTTGCAAATTTCGATCCCCCAGCCGGCTGCACTGCTCCGTTGCTGCTGCCACTGCGTTCCTGGGGATGCTAAGATCCCCAGTCTGGGTAGCGGAGACCTGCACAGTTAAGCCCAGAGGCACCCATCTCGCTCGATAAGCTCCAGCAGTGGGAGGAGAGCTGCGGAGGGAGTCCTGGGAATCTAATTCATAAAAGCCAGAGGAGGGGTCACAGAGTGAACCTGTCTTATCTCTTTGGAGCTCTGTTGGAGAAAAATAATGTTCCAGGTGATGAGGAGGATGCCTCTGGGTCCAAAGGGCGCCACCCACCTGTGCGGGGGCAGCAGGGGGCGGGGGGGGGGCCCCTTCCTGAGACCTCCCCTCCCCAAAAATCATCATGGGAGGGTTAACATCATATGGGTTTAGCCACCTTCCCATCTCTCTTTTTAAATCTTCTACCTTAAAGCTGTCCCTTTCCGCACTAATAATGGTGAATGAAGCAGCCTACCTTCACTGGGAATGATGCAACCATTTCTCTACCTAAACTTCTTATAAGTAAAGACACGTTCCCAAGGATTCAGTTTTTGGGTGTGAGACCCTGGGTGGCTCTTCTCAGGAGTACCCATGGCTTGAAAGCACAGGCTTCGCTTCTTAAGCTGCCCTTCTTGCTTCCACAGTACAGCCCACCCCACCCCCAAGCCCCTACCCCCAATCCCCCACCCCCAATCCCCCGCCCTACCTGGGTAAACGTGGGTGGTGAAAACATTTTGAATCCTAGTAGCAATCACGAGTTAGGTTTCCCATAAGAGTGATAAAAGAATAAAGACTTCCTTCTAAGAACCTGTGAAAGGATTACTCAGAGATTATGTTTTTCTTCTGGAAAGTCTGAGTTATGGTTTTAGGAAAATGGCCAAGGTAGGGAGAAAGTGATGGGAGAATGAGAAATGTCTTCAGTCTCTAAAGAGCCCGCTGAGAGGCTTTCTAGGTATGTAGGGTAAACAGACGAACAGCACACTTTCCTTAAGTCAGGTTTTCTCCTGTGAGTACAAATGACCCCTGACTCTATGGTGAAGCCCGTTAATGGGAAAAAACGAATCCTCTGCAGGGTGTTGTCTGGATAGGAGCTAGTGGGCCAACCCCCTCACAGCTTCTGGACATTCTCAAGTTATTAGGAAGGCGGATTTTAGGTAATGGTGTCTTTTTAATCTCCTTCCAAGAGGATCTCCCTCCCGCATGCAAAGGTACATTAATAATGGGGAAATCCGATCCCTGACATCATAAACCAGAGTGAGAGATGATGTTGGCTAGCATAATTTTCATCTGCAAAAATGTGTTTCTTTGGATCCTTGGTTTATTTTACACAAGGCATTAATAGCTATCCCAACTGAATAAGCTCTAGGAATGAGGGAGGGTGAAAGGGAATCTGAGTGAGGGAGAGAAAAAAGAAAAAAAAGAAAAAAGAAAAAGGAGCTCCCACTGTGGCACAGTGTGTTAAGGACCTGACTGCAGTGGCTTGGGTGGCTGCACAGGTGCAGGTTTGACCCTAGGCTGGCACAGTGGGTTAAGTGCTGCATCGCCGCAGCTGTGGCACAGGTTGCAGCTGCTGCTCAGATTCAACTCCTAGCCAAGTAAATTCCATATGTCATGGGTGTGGCCAATAAAAAAAAAACAACAAAAACAACCTAATTTAACAAGCTGTAAAGGATGACTGTACTGCTGTCTAAGAATTACCTTCCCTTTTCCCCAGAAAAGAATGGATTTTTTTTTTCCTCAGAGTATTAGAAAGAGGATTTGGATATATAAATATACAGTGATGGAACCAGTAGGCACCAATTACTTTGCACCTGCATTTCCGTGAGATTTCACATGACCCACTCCCTAAGCGCTCTGGTGGGCTTGCAATGTTCTAATCAAGATAAATATATGAAAAGCCTTATAAGGTTCATAGCCTCTTATGTAGTAAAAACATTAATAAAATCTATTCAAAGGAAATAATCTATAATAATGTTAAATATATATGCAAAAGGTATTGTCTGAAGCTTCACAATAATAAGGAAAAATGGAAAGGAAGAAAATAAGAAAGAATTTATGTATATTCATATGGAGGCATATTACTCAACCATTAAAAAGCATGTTCAACAAAAGATATTTTTATAACAAAGGAAAAATGCTTATGATAAATAAGTGAAAAATCAGAACATAAAACTCTACACACAGTATATCATCCATTTTGATTCATATTGCAGGAAAAGAACAGGAAGGAAATATGCAAGCTGTTAACAAGTGTTTATCTTGAGTTAACCAGTGAGGTTATTTCTTAATTATTCTTATTTCTGTATTTTTCAAAATTTTTACAATGGACAGGTGTTCCTCTGTAATCAGCTAAGTTATTTTGAAAGGCTTTAACTACCTACACATAAAGTCACAAATCAATACCTTATTGCCTACTCAACAATTTGAAATTTCTTGATCAGAAAAGTCTTTTTGGAGTTCCCAAGGTGGCGCAGTGGTTAACGAATCCGACTAGGAACCATGAGGTTGCGGGTTCGGTCCTTGCCCTTGCTCAGCGGGTTAACGATCTGGTGTTGCCGTGAGCTGTGGTGTAGGTTGCAGACGCGGCTTGGATCCCGCGTTGCTGTGGCTCTGGCGTAGGCCAGTGGCTACAGCTCCGATTCGACCTCTAGCCTGGGAACCTCCATATGTCGCAGGAGTGGCCCAAAGAAATAGCAAAAAGACAAAAAAAGTAAATAAATGAATAAAGCAAAGGAAAAAAAAAGTATTTTTTATGATGCTTTACTTGGAAATAACTCAAAGGCTTTGCTTTAAAAAAAAAAAAGACAGAATCAATGGGACTCTCTACGTGATATACTTTTCTGGTGAGTACTAGAAAGTCAAAATGAATCAGATTTGCTCTCATACTTTCTGAAATATGGGCATTAACACCTGCCATTGTAATTTCCCTGTTACAATGTCCTCTCGGATTATTATTATCTACTGAAGTCTTTTTACAATGATGCCAGGAGCGCAGTTATCCATCTCTGAAGGGCAAGAGCTGGGTGAGAGACACATGCAGGAAATAATCAGCACCCTTTCTATACCTTCTACTTGGCGGCACTATCTGATTCCAACATCTACTCTTGTTACTCTCTTTTCATACATATAGGGGCGGGGGTGGGTGGGAAATGGATGTGTCTTATTATTTAAGAATTAGACATGAACAACCAGTAATTCACTTTTTCAACTGGCATTGCTGTTAGGAAAATGCCGCATCAACTAATATGTCACTGATATTTTTCTCGGCAGTGTGCTTAGAGCTATCCAAACATCTTGGTGTGTGCAAAGGTAGGTGTGCATGTGTGTGTGAGAGAGACCAGAGAGAGAGATGAGAGGGAGGGAGCTCTTGGCCTTCCGGGAGTTGCATGAGTTGCAAGTTTCAGTGGAGGTGATGGTGGCATTGAATGGGCTTCCTCCCAGAGGTGTCCTGGTCCTCCAGGGCAGGCTGATGTCCAGGGAACCTGTGGCTAGAACCCAGACGCAGCTTGGACACTAGAACTAGGCCTGGGGATGACAGGTAGCTGTGATTTTGTTCTCTCCCTGGTGCCAGGACTCCAAGCCTGAACACAGATGGCTCCAGTAAAGAGCCTGCCTCCCCAGGATGAGTAGGTGGGAGGGACAGGACACTCTGCAGCCCCCAGGCTGGCACCAGATGGTTTGGGCCCCAGGATGGAGCTGGCAAAGCCTAGTTGCAGACCAGAGGGGCAAGCGCCTGAGTGGGACACAGTGCAGAGAGCCCCTGGGCATTTATAGAGGAACAGAGAGGCTGGGCCATGATCTGGCTCCTGTCCCTATAGCTCCGGGCCTAGGGTCAAATACCAATTCCTATGAAAGTCATCTAAATTTGTGCGGAATTTTAACATTTGTGCCATCAACTGAATGCTGCTTTGTTTGTTATGTTGTCATATTCCCCTTTAAAGTTTGTTTCAAGGTTTACAAAGTAATGTTTCCTTCATTAAAATAATGTCATATATTTTCCCTAAAGATACATATATATGCTATAAGTTAATTCATTTTAAAGTGATTAATTTTTTTTTTTCAAGCCACACCTGTGGCATGTGGAAGTTCCCAGGCCAGGGATCAAATAAAAGCTGCAGCTGCAATCTCCACCACAGCTGCAGCAACACCAGATCCTTAACCCACTCCACCACAGTGGGAACTCTGATATATTTTTTCAAATAGACATTTTTTTCTCTTTTTTCTTCTTGTACACATTCTGTGGATTATGAGCAGAAATGTAGGGCACTAGTCTTTTGATCACTGTCTGCAGTTTTTGCAGGTGGGGGGTGATGGCTAGCTGTGAGATCTGGGCAATTGCATTTACTGGGGTAACAGGTTAACATTTGAGTGGCCTTTCCTCTGCCTCAACCTCAAGTTCCTTGACTGATCTTATCACCCAAACTCTGGTTCCAGCTGAAGGTCTACTGTCTACCCAACTTCAAGGTGAGCACAGGAAGTCCCAGGTGTGGCTGCTGGCTGGCTGGGCCTCCACCACAGAACTGGGAAGAGCCTCGTGCCAGAGGACCAGGGAGCTTTGCACAGTGGCTGCTGCATGTTCTTTAGCCCAAGCATCTTTCCAGCATCCGACTCTGCTGATTATAAATGGGACATCAAACATCTCACCTCGCTTGGAACAACAACAACAAAATTGTCTTTTGTTTTATGTCATTGTCCTCAAAGGCCTGGGTGGAGTTACCCATGCTACTGGTCCACAGGCTTCCAGATAATTCTCCTTCAGGAAATTCCAACACTGAATAGTCCACCTGACTCCTTCCCATGTGGATCCTCTGATTAAAGCTGAATAAAGATTTCTCTATGTGTCACAGTCAGATCACCCTTGCTCAAATAACCAGAGTACAATCAAACTCATAAAGCTAATCTTTTCATTTTTAAACTTTTGTAACACCTCAGGGCCATAATAGTGAATATCAATAATTTTACTGCAGCCATAGAAAATGGATGATTAATAGGTTAGATAATAACATAATATGTACAAGAGCGAACAGTCCCAGGAAATGAGGTATTACAAAAGTGAAGAAAAAATCGAGGGAAAATTTTTGCTGGAGTAAAAGGCAATAGTAAATGGTTTTCACTACATAAATATAAAGGGATACCCAGTGATTGTGCGAGGGAGTATGAAAGTGGCAGAGGGGCATGGCCGGTCAAGACCAATTGGAAAGAAACTGAGATGATAATCATCCAACCAGTAACAGACGGTTTCCTGCTGCTGGGTAACAAGGCATCCCAAACAGAGGCCTTCAAACAGCACACACTCACTAGCTCTGAGTCCGCAGGTCAGGTCTGACCTGGCTGGGGTCTCTGCTCAGTGTCTCACAAGATGGACAGCCAATGTCAGCAGGGTCATAGTCTCACCTGAGCTCTGCATCCTTGTCACAGCTCACATCGCTGCGGCAGAATTCGGTTTCCTTGCATGTGCAGGACCGCAGCCCCCACTTCCTTGCTGCCTGCCAGCTGGGGGCTGATCTCAGATCCCCAGGGTCACCTGCGTTCCTTGCTACGTGGCTCTCTCCAGCTTCAAAAAAGCCACAGAGACTTTCCTTCACAGTGGATTCCTCTCATGCTTCAAAACTCCTCTGAAAAAGCTGAGTTCCTTCCAAGGGTTCACCTGATTAGGTCAGGCTGACCCAGGATTGCCTCACTTTTCTTGAGATCAACTGATTTGGCAACTTCATTAAATCTGCAAAATCCCTGTACAGCAGCCCCTAGATTGATGGGTGATTGGATAATTGGAAGAGGGCGTGTGTAACCAGGGGCTGAGGATCTTGGGATTCTGCCTAACTACCCAGACCAAGCTATGAGTGGACACATGAGTTTGGAAGCTGCAATACAAAGCCGATAGGTCCACTGACATCACCTGATTGGACAAAGGCTAGAGGATCCAGGGTAAGATGAAGGGCAGGGATGGGAAATTGGAGCAAGGCAGGCGGCTATTTCAATACTCCCAGCTCCGACTGGCTGTTGGTTTGGAAGCCCTGAGCCCATGGTCCTCACTTGAAGAAAAGAAAGCAGGGCTCTGATGGAAGGCTCATGCTCTCCTGATCGAAGCAAAAACAGACACTCCAAGATTGTCCAACACATATGTGTAGAGACAGAAAAGTGATAATCGCTTAATTCAAAAATAAATATATGAAAGAATTCAAGACATGTGGTGTAAAATAATGGTCAAAATATATATAATTTTAATGGAAAATGTTTGGAGTTTGAACTTCTCATTTCTGAGGAATCTCACTTTATAATTAAGATTTATTGGCACAGAAGATAAAAAATCCTTCACACGGGAAAATAGCTCTGATTATGAAATCCAAAGATGCATTTTAAATGGAAGACGAGGAACGCCTCCCTTAAAACAACTATGCTCTACGCTTGGAGGTAATGAGTCTTCCAATGTCAAACTTGCAAAGTTCAGTATTTATAGAAAAATTCACATGCCTTTAATTACAATAAATTCAGTTCCCAAGTAAAACCGTGCCATCTGGAAGATATTAACATCATTTACAACTTGTTCGCCTCCCTATTTCATAGAAAATTTTTACTTCTTGCCAACTTTCCACTGTTCTCAGGGAAGAAAAAAAAAAGAATTACTTTCAATGGATTGTCTCAAGATAGGTTTACATAGCTAATCCAGCCATCAAAAAGTGACAGAGGGGGCGTCTTGGCCACATTTACTTCCTTCTTATTTACTTTATATCCTTGTATCTTTAAGTTTGGGGTTTTGTTTGTTTGTTTTAAAGAAAGGCGGCTCTTCTTGCTCTGCTCCACTTTTCTCAGCCTTCTAAGGGGGATAATTTGTTTTTAAGTTAACTGACTCTTTCACATGGTCCAGGGGAGACTGAGCTGGAGGTGGTAAGAACTGGGTTCTTGGGTCGGCTCTGAACATCAGGGCTCACTTCGGCACCTCTGACCTATCAAGACGTGCCGCCATCTCTGACCTCTCACCAACTCTCAAAGGGAACAGTGGGGCAGGAGGTGTCACCTGCCTGGCCATCAGTCAAATTAGCCAAAGTGGGACGACCCACCTTTAGAGTCCTCATACTCTCACTGACCGGCTGAGTGTCACACACTAACGTCTGGGAGCCTCGGCTGCTCACCTGCCAAAGGGACAAAATGAGAATGACCTTGCAGGGTGAGCGGGAGGACTCAGCGAAATTACACATGTTGACATTCCTTTTCTAGGGAGGCTGGAATGCGGGCGAAGTCAAGAGACGAAATGTACAGAAAACCAAATGGAGCACGGCTTTGTTTTCCAAAAGGTATACCATCTATCCAGGTCAAGAAGACTCTAGTTTGGTAGTGCAGAAAGCTGAGCTACTGTTATCCTCCCAAGGGTCTATCACTCAGAAGATGGTGAGTCCTCTCGGGATGATGTAAACTGATTTTCTGAAAGGTGCTATTTGGAAGGACAGTAGGTCTTTCCCCAGTACTTCCACCAAATATCAATCAATTAAAGCTAGTCAGTAATGGAGTTAAATAAATCAATTTATATAGATAGTACAATATTTTTTTTTTTTAAAAAAAGAACTCACTAAATCCTTTTAAGTGTTTCCACGGATGCACCAAGTTGATTTAATGATCTGTAGTTGGATCAGTGCTATCAGGATGCAGTACTGAATTTGTTCAAAAAGCCCCCTTAATTGGTATAGACGATGCACAAGGGTGCAACTTCCGGCTCTGGAAAGGCAGCAATTCTGCCTTCCGGCAGAGCAAGATCATAGTCCGAAAGTTCCTTTTTAATCCTCTGGAAAAAGAAATAAAAAGCCGTAATTCCCTTTTAGATTATAGGACCTCGTGTACTCATTTTAAGAGTTAAGGAAAAAAAAAAATCCTTCTGATGAATTAGTAATTATTCAGTGGGGATCTAGGTAGTTTGCTAATCAGTGCTGCAGGAACTGAAGTCAGCAAATACTCGTTTTTTGGGTTTTTTTTAAGGCTTTTTTCCCCTTTCCTTCTTTGCAGTAATTACAGTGGAACTTTTTCAGCATCAGATAAGTGAGAGTATTCGTTCTGGAGTGGGGAAGTCCCTTCCTCTGTAACAGTCACCCACCTTTTCAGAAAAAGTGGAAAGCAAAAAAGATGCTGAAGAAAAACGGGTCTAGGGACAGATTCGATGTCTCTTCCTTTTAGTGACACCAGTGGAGAAAGAAGGTTGAGCTGAATTTTAGGACGGGCAGTTGGCCCTGACTCAAATCAAAACCATGTTATGCTGTTCAGCAGACCCTCAAAGCTTGCTTGAGGTACAAACCACTAAGCCAACCACAGCCAAGAAACGTGAAGCTTTTTGATATGGGCCTGATGCATTTATGACACTGGAATGAAATGCACAGGAGAAAAACAGGTCACGTCACAGAGAGACTTTCCCTTTCCTTTATCTCCCATGTTTATTGAAAACACTCTCTTTGCTGTAAGTCACCTTTAGCGTCTGAAGTGTTCATGCTTTAGGATATTCGTCCTTTTTCCTTATTTAATTTTCTATGAAGTCCAAAAGAAGGTGTATCAACTACAGACGACTGGATTACTACTAGCCTTACTAATTTAGGATATAGTCTGTAACTTCCAGTCAATCTGTGACACAGGGAATAATTTACATAATGAGAAACACATCGTGGCTGTAAAACATTTCCAATGTCAACGAGGGTTTTTTGTCTATGCTACAACATGTGTATGAGTTAAAAAAACAAAAAGATGCAGAGAACTACTGGTAATTGGCCTAAACATTAGTTTATGTGTTTTTTCTTATCACTGACTTGCCTTACAGACTGAATAATTAATTGGTTTAAAGCAAGCCTTTATCTATCTCTGTGTTAGGAATAAGCTCATAGAGACAAGAAAGGATTTTAATGACCTAGGTGGCCTCATGATATATACAGACCTTGAGGAGTAATGGTGTGTTTAGAAGAAAGGAAAGCAGGGGCCATAAACTTTACCGGTAGTCTAAGAGCAGAAGTGCCATCTTGCTGAGTTTAACCATATGACCCCATAAAGAGTCGGCTTGCAGAAATGGCTCTGTGGTTCAAGCATGGATTTAACCCAACCAGGAGATCACACAGCCCTCATCCCACCATCTAAAGTACTCCCCAACCCCAAGATATCTTTATGGTAAGCTTAACAGAAAGGAAACAGGAATACGGTCAAGGTAGCTAAAATAAAACGTCGCATAAAAGGAGCATTTCCAAACACACTCTTCTCCTAAGCACAGCCCAAGCTAGAGAAAGGTATAAAAAGTTCCCCTTGATAATACTAAAGACACAGCTGTAAAAACAAGACAGGTGAGCAAGAGAGAAAAAAGGCTGTACCCCATCTTCCTTACTTTAGCTAATTACTTCCTAAGGAAAGGAGACTTTTTTGTCACTAAAAACCAAAATACATAAAACAATGTAACGTTTCATTCTTTAAACAGCCGAATTTCTTTGAACATTCTTAATACAGAGGGCTAAAGTTCATGGCATTTTACCTATGAATAAAAGTTTACTAAGAGAATTGATAAAGTCACAGGGAGCGATAAGAATAAGGGGCGTTCCAGTATGTTAATTCTTGATTTAGGGGCAAATAAAAGCGCACTTACAAATACACAATAAAACAGCCTTTGAGAAGCTTTTTAGGGGGAACATTTAAAACACTGCAGTTCTTCAAATTGTTGTATTACTTTAAAAATATCCCATTATTTCACATACCTCATTAATTCTGGTTGCTTTTTCCTCTTGTAGTGGCAAATTACCTAGATGATATTTTTGTTGTTTTCAACACTTCCCAATCTGTTGTTTGCTCCTTTTTTTTTTTTTAAAGTAGGAAGCAGAAATCATAGGAAATGGCTCCTAAAAATGTGTCTTATGAAATGCTTCATGGAAAAGAAATGTTTTTTTAAAGAAAACATTTGGGGAAGCTGCACGTCATAATATTCCTTTTGTGACTCTCTACAATTTATGTCAATACACAGGCTCTGAGAAGTGGGTATGAGACCTTGATTTAACTTGGTGTAACCTAACATATGCCAATCTCATTGATCACATACCCATCTATTACACCATAGAGGTGGAACTTGTGCTGGTCAGAAAGAATTTTCTATGCGCTCTTTTGAAAAGTCACTTACTCTGCACTAGCCACAGGTCAGAAACAATAAATGAAAAGTCAGAGAGGGAATCCACTTCGTAAATGATGACATAAATTTGAGAAGATGGAGATACACTTGGCAACCTAATTCCTCCCCCTATTCTGCCTTACATGTTAGAAATTTAAGTTGAATCGGTGCTTTGAAAAACTGTTTTAGTAACTGCTTCTGGCTAAGCAAGTATGGTGCCAATCCATAAGACTGTGCCTCTGCTTGGTAAAGAGGGCTGAACCCAGGCTGACAAATGAAGTCGGCATGGCTGAGCCCAGCGTCTCTCTCCAAGGACAGGGATCAGGAGTGCACTGGCTTTATTACCTAGTTGATGTCAAGGTGACACCATGGACGGGACTAGCAAAAGATGACAGTGGGAAGAGAGCAAAGGGATAATGAACTAGGATCACATAACACTGCATTTGACAGATGAGAACACCGACGTCCAAAACATTCAGGGAACTGGATGTCTCAAATCCAGTCAGAAGAACCAGAACTTTCTACTGTCTTAAGATGAAAGACGAATGCATTTTTAGGAGGTGACTGTTCATTAGGGTCTACTTCCAATTTGAGATTTCCACCAAGGGGTGGCGCAGCCTTGTTCAAAAACCTAAAGGGAGAGAAAATGCACTGAGCCCAGACAGGGAGTTCAGCTCTTCTTTAGTACCTGGTGATGATCCCGTATCTTCCTAACTTTGTCTCAGATCTCTTCCCTCCACAAATGTTTCCTCAGTATTGAATGCGGTTTCCACTCATTGAACCTAAACCGCATTCAGTTCCTTCTCCCCAGGAGTGCCTCGTAGCCTCTCTGAGCATAACCATCACACTGCTGGCCTCTATCTTGGTTGGTAGTGTAAGAGGAGAAAGATTTAAAGAATTCATTTATTAGCCTGACACACAAATACAAACAGGCAAAACACAGATAAGTATAGAAACCACTTCTCTGATTGCTCTAAAGCTGCTGAGGCATCATTATTTTAGCAATCCAGGGATAGAGAGTGCTTTGAAAGCAAGTATCTATTTCAAAGGCTCTGTAACTGTGTTTGGGAGACCTGGCGTGGCATCTCTATCTGTGTTACGAAGGGCAGGGGGGAGGGCTAGACTTCTATTCTCCTCTCTTTACAGAACTTTCCCTGCCTTCCCTCTCCCTCCAGCCACTGCCCTTCTTACTGATTTGGAACAGGTGACCTAGAGATGGCGTCTTGTCCCGGGGAATGAAGCATCAGCTTTGGGGAGCAAGGATTCAGAAAGGTGCAGAGCCGAAGAAGGGCTCGTCCGGGACCTACCGTGGATGGAACTAGAGGTCAAAGGAATGCCTGGGTGACAATTTATCACAAGCATTTTCCACATTGACTTTGAGGGTTGGCTTTCTGATGCTAAAGAAAAAATTTAATGTATTCTGCTCCTGTTTCTTTTACAAACTAGGCAGGCGAGCCAAGAACTCCAAATTCTGGACAGGGAACATTCCTATTTTTGTAACTGTTAACTTTCTATGTTGAATTTTCTCTTACACTCTCCCTCTCCACACTACTATGTAATTTCATGCCAACCTATAGTCCCTTTAACATCTTTTTGTGAGTGTAATATAGTGAGATTATTGCTACACTGTAAAAATGTCACTGATTCAGGGTACTTCCTTTATAATGACACACATTGTAATTATTCTCCTCTCCAGACAGAGACAAAATACCCATTTTCTCTAATTAAACGCACACATACCCTTTATAATTTTTTTAACCTTAAAATAGGCTTTCATAAATTTGGAACTCAAATGGCCTATCAATGACTTACTACTGAATTCCTCCCTAATTATTCACTGACAAATGTACACTCAGAAACAGGTTAACAACAGTTCAAATACTCCCAAAGCAGAAGTCGTGTTGGGTTTGG
Organism: Phacochoerus africanus; assembly: GCF_016906955.1. Classification (NCBI taxonomy): domain Eukaryota; kingdom Metazoa; phylum Chordata; class Mammalia; order Artiodactyla; family Suidae; genus Phacochoerus; species Phacochoerus africanus. The sequence continues at coordinate 61,680,191 of NC_062555.1, forward strand.
CAGTCATTAAATACAGTAACTTCAACTTGGAAGTTTCAATAATTTTTCTTCTTTAAAATCCAGTGTCTTCAAACATACTTTCCCTTTAATGTGTGACAGGCATGTCAAACACAGTCTGGGTAAATGTTTGAACAGTAATAATATTGATCTTTTCAATGGAGCTTTTCTATACAAATGGTAGGAGGCCATTAGCAAAAGCTTTTATTTTTACTCCCATTATGCTTTGCAATTAAGGAGGAAAGTATTCTTAGCATGTGCAAAATACACACACACACACACACACACACATATATTTTGGTTAAAAAAGTAGTAATAGCTTACGTTTATATGTAAGCTTATAATAGCTTATAATTTTATATATATATGTATAAATTTGGTGAAAAAAGTAGTAATAGAATAAAAATATGTACCACTCTTTTCTGAGCTTATAATTACATATACATAATTTCTGGTGAAAAAAAGTAGTAATAGAATAAAAATATGGAGTGCTTTTTTCTGAAAGGCCAAGAGGGCTTTTATGCCTGTCATCGTGGCACACGCTTGAAAGAGTGAGTGGGGGAGTTCCTGGAGGTCTAGTAGTTAGGATTCAGAGCTGTCACTGCTATGGCCTGGGTTCAATCCAATCCCTGGTCTGGGAACTGAGATTCCACATCAAGCTGCTGCATAGGGAGGCAGAAAAAAGAAAAAGAAGAAAGAGAGTGAACAGGTAGCATCCTGTGACAGGTGACCGTGTCTTTACCACAGTTGTGTCCACAACACTCCTAGAACAGCCAATTTTGTCAAACCACTGGTTTCACAAGCAATTCATTACTGACTTAACTCCTGAATGGCTGGCCCAGAGTCACACAAGAGTGCCTGGAATAGAATCCAAGAGCTGAGTGGGGGTCCAGACAGAGCTGACCCCTCGCCCCTGGGTCTGAACCTCGCTGTTGGGGACTAGAGGTGAACCAATAGCACGGGTGCTCGAAGGAGGTAAAAGAACCAGAGGCAGTGCCAGTGGAAGATAATATGAGGACATTTCTGTAGCAGCCCATCCTCCATGGCTTCCAGAATATGCTCTCCTATTTTACAGCTTCAGAGCCACCTCAAGGGAGGGTTAAGCCCAAGGTTTGCTGGGGCTGCAAACATGGGGCATTTCCTTCTTGCTGTAAACTGAACTTTTAAAACCAGTGTTTAAATCTGGTTAAAATGACTTTTGATAATGGTCTTCAGAAAGGGGACAGATAAAATACGATGAATCCTAGTAGATAAACTGCAGGGTGAAAAAAGAAATTAGAAAGGGTGATTTGGAGGTCAAATGCATATCCAGGGCTGCAGGGTTCTTGTTTTAAAGTACAAATGGAAGGCGCATCTCTTGGCTAGTCCCAGGGTCTCTGCAGTGTCTCTGACCAGTAAGCACCCTGGGGTAGTGTTAGCTCTTCTGAAGGTCAAGGACAACGGTTTCAATGTTCACAATGTTCCTCGTCTGAGGATAAGTGCACAGAACTATTCTGGCATTTCTTCCCTAGGAGGATTTTGTTTTTGCTTTTGTTTTTTTAAATCTGCTGATCCAAATCCTATTCTTTCAAAGCCCAACTCAAGGTTTACTTGTTCTATGAAGCTTTTCTTAGACTCAATTACCTGTACATGTTTCCTCGACTTGAATTTATGGAGCCCTGAGCCCATACAGACCAAATAATTACAGGTTTGCCCAAAGTTGAGCTGGAATTATTTTTTAGGTATTGCCGTGCCTTATTTATTTCCCTAATAAGATTATCCTTCTTGTAGGTTGAAAATATGTCTATTTATTTATCTTGGATTTTTCTGAGAATCAGAAACAAAAACGGTTTCCTTGGAAATAAGTTCATGCTTGTTGAGAAAATAAACAAGAAAATCTAAACAAATATCGCATAACCACTATTTTGTATTCATAGCTTAACAACATGTAAACAGAATCCTCTAAACCGTTTAGTAAATAGTTCTGGAAGAAAACATCTTACACTTTCGAAAATTTTTTCTACAAGTCACATAAGTCACTTTTGGGAAAACTCACGCCACAGTGTGTCTTGCTTTTGTTCCAACTGCATTAAACCTTATTGAGATAGCCATTGTGACAACAACATCTCTTTGGAAGGGAGCGCTTAAATACTTAGGGGCATAGCCTCATCCTGACGTTCTGGGATTTAGGTACCTAACTCCTATTAGCAGTAATAGGTATTACGTCTATGAATCCCTAGATGCTTCTGTCAATCCTGTTTCAGTTTCCACAGGTGGAATGATGGTTCTAATGAGGTCCATGTCCTCCAGATTTCTACTGAGAAAAATAAACGTTTAGACTTCACCTTTTCTGCCATCCTTGGTCTTGTAACCGATAAGGGTGACATTTAGGCTCTGAGAACTGTATGTTAAGAAGCTGTAATTCATGACCTTTCAAGGAACTTTGCTCCACATCAAGTCTCAATGCAACGGATATTCGTGTGTGTTAGAAACGCATGTGCATGGTGAGTTTTGCCTAATGAAGCCGTTAATTATTTTCTCCCCATTCTGCTCCCTCCCCGCCTTATCACTGTCCTTTATCCTTCCATCAGGGGACAGGCACCACAAGGTTTCATAGGCTCTATTTTTCTACTGATCTTCTGAGCGCACTGCACACAATTCATTCCCCTTTAGTGCCTGAACATAAAAATCCACCGTCATTTGTATTTAAGGTCAGTATCTGTGGAAGCAGACATTTTAGCCTATTTTTTTTTTTCATCATTTGAATTTCAAATGCTCCTCCTCAAATGCTTTTCACCCCACTTGAAATCCAGGGCCTAAGGAGAATTGCTCACCCTGCTCTAGTCATCTCTGTCTGCTATAAGGCTCAGAGATGTAAATTACAGGTTTTGTTCTTTTATGTCTCATTTTTTAGTATCGAACTTGCACTGCACTTGATAAGGATGTAGGTATGGAATGCCTATATGGAATGTCTGTACATAGTATGTATATCGGTGTGTGCAAAGTGAGCACAAACACAGAAGATTACAACTGTATCTAAGAAAGATTCATTTACAAATAAAAAGAATCCACATCTGTGCTAGTTTATATAAAATAGTGCCACTTGGTTGACTGCGTGTGCCTCCCTTACCAAGAGGTTTTCTTATCCTGCGGAGCCACTGAGGCAGGAGGAGATGATGGATGGGTTTAGGGTTAATTCTATTCGTCAGGCAATTAGTCCCCATCACAGCCTGTCAGTAACTTGCACCCAAACTCCTTCAAGAAAGGTAAGGAAACTTGAACATGCTGTTTTTAAAGCCCAACTAGGTGCTGTTGCAACAGACTCGGTATTCTGTGCATGCCTTCTCGGCGGAGTCCGATTTCCAGTTTTGGTTAAATTAGTTTCATATCAGTCAATACTTGTTTAAAAACATGTCATAAGTCTCTGTGGCTTGTGCATGCTTCAATTACCTCCGATTATTACATCAAAATTCACAAACGAGATACCCCAGTCACTCCTATTTACTGCCAAATGCTATTGAAACAACCTGAAATGCAATTTCCAGACAAATTGCAATAACCCATCAAATCGGAGCAAGTGGGGAGGTGGGGCCCCGAGGTGTGCTCGGCCATTGTTAGACCAAGACTGCGTCTCACCTAATCATTTAAATATGGTCCTGTGTCCTGCCATGTTTAATGCTTTCTTGATCTCTTTCTTCTGGCTCTGTATGTGCTTGGCCACTGTGGGGTGCAGCACAGCACAGAGTGGGTTATGGATTAAATACCAAGCTCTCTTCTGCCAATAGCACTTTTAGGAGGGGACAAATGATTGGATACTTTTAGAAACAGTCACGCTGTAGGTGTCTCCAGAAAGCAACCTTTACTCGGGGCTCTAAGAGCCGCCTGCTTTTTAGATACACACCGATCCATAAAACTGCCAAGTTCAAATTTTCAGCTATTGTCTGAGCAGTCTCGGGCACCTTGGAAGGCTGATGGGACGTTTTTTGTCGGCACAAATTAAGATCCCAGGCTTATCTAATGCATTCTGGTTCTAAAAATTAATTTCACTTACATAATCCCCTTGATATGCATCTCATGGTTTGCCTTTAGTTCGTGATTCATTGCATTTGGATTAAACTAGAGAGTTAAGAATTTTACGCTCAAGCCAGCTCTAACTCTGGAGAACAGAAACATACACATATTTCTCCCATCATCTGTTGCTTCAGGGCAAGGAAAAAAAAAAAAAAAGAAAGCCACTGTAATTTGGAGACAAGACTTTTCCAGACAACTGTGAACAACAGCAACCACAGCGCGTCGTCACTGAACAGAAGCGTGTTGTGGAGACCAGGGGTGTAGTGAGCAATCAGGGAGATGCAGAAAGTGGACCAGATATGCAATTTTCAAAAGAGATCATGCTGGCAAGAATTCTAGAAAGAACTCAGAGCCTGCAGATTCGGTTACCATAAACATTCCAAACACGGGTTACAAAGCGTTTCCTGGAAGCAGAGAATTAATGACATGGAGATACAATTTAGAAGAGTTATATATTATAATTATATATACCATAGAGAGAGAGAGTTACGTACATCAAGGCTCAAGCGGAAAGGAAATGAACTGGCTCAATCCGTGTTAAATATGGAAACAGAAACACAGAGAGATTGAAGGGCCCAAGGTCCCAGAGTTAGTTTTAGCGTCAAAAGACCCAGGTCTCCTGACTCCCAATCTAGTATTTTTCCATAGACGTTCCAAACATCTTTTCTCACTTGTGTTGGTTAAGACAAATCTTCTCTACAGATTTACTTCTTTCCTAGTTTTTCCTGAATAACAAACTTCTATCAACTTTTGACCCTCGTATTTTTCTGGCATATTTTTAGTATCTTCAAAGTGATTTTAAACATCTTCATTCAAAAAAAAGAAATACCTTTTCAAGGGTTCTGACAGACTTGATTAATGCTGAACTACAGCTAAGGTCTAGGGGAAGTAAGTTTTCTCCGTCTGTGACACTACACTGACACGTGCACTGCACCTCTAGAGGAAGGTATCTGAATATTCTGGTGGGAACCATAACATCGAAGGGTTTAAAAGGCCTTGGGTTAATTTGTATAACCTAACCCAGTTCAGGCAGGTAAGCAGATTTGGGTCTGTCTGAAGGAAGAAAGCTCACTGCTTCACTGCTGACTTTTTCCTGAATTCCGACTTTATTTATTTATTTTTTTTAGGGCCACACCGGAAGCATATGGAGGTTCCCCAGCCATGGGTGGAATCAGAGCTGCAGCTGCCAGCTTACACCACAGCCACAGCAACTTCAGATCTGAACCTCGTCTTCGACCTACACCACAGCTCACAGCAATGCCGGATCCTTAACCCACTGAGCGAGGCCAGGGATCGAACCTGTGGGATGCTAGTCAGATTCGTTTCTGCTGAGCCACATCAGGAACTCCTGTATTCTGACTTAGAAGAAAATTTTATGAGACAGTTCGAATCTGTCTTATTTTATTTCCAGGCCGTATCTTCTCCATTTTCCCCAACTTATTTAAAAGCACATATGCACATATACTTAAATAACAAACTATCTTTTAATCCTAGAAGATTTAAATTCTCTATTTCTTTTCAGATGAGATAAGAAAATTTTATAAAATATTAACTTTAAGAAAGTAATCTGGACAGGGACTTTCTCCAGGTTTTTCCTTCCCCACAATGTTTTCAACCCAGTAAACTTTAAATCTAACATCTTTAGTAGATATCTTTGCATTCAGTGCAGAGGAAAACAGAAATAAAGTGCTTCTTTAAAATTTTACAACCTGTTTGCACTCTTACGTCTTCACAATGATGGTGGTGTCTTCAGTCACATACAATTCACTGCCTTGTGCCAGAAACAAGGAAAACTATCATGCACCAGAATTACAGAAGGGAATCTGGAGGGCATCTTCTCTGACCCCTAACTTACAGCTAAGGAAGCAGAGGCCCTAGGAAGTGCTGTGGACCACAGGTCATGTGACCCAACAGTCTCCAGCAGCGCTCGTGCTGAATTCTGGATTCCCTCCTCCAAATCCAGTGCCTCTTCTATGAAAACACACTCACTGACCACTCAGCAAAGGGGAGCAAACAGAAAACATATTCATTATCTTTGAAGAAGCATGCTGAACTACCTGACATTTGCTAACAGCACACACATACCCCCCCCCCCACTCAAAACCCACAAAAATCCCTTAAAACATAGCTAATTTGCACAGCAGGGATGTGGGACTATTGCCGTACTGCAGGCTTATCGGTTTTGGCAAGCTCATGTGAATTTCACTCCTCCATACTCAACGTGTATTCTCCCATCCATCACAGTTGTAGTGAGGGGAATGTTCGTCCATCAGGAAAGGTGAAGTCCCTGACTGAATAAATATATTCTTTATTTCATGTTACCATTGAACAATGCCAGGAGTGGGCAAATTCAGCTAAGCAGGACTTGTTTATATCAAATCAGAGTAGGGATTGCAACTTCAAGTTAAAAGGAGTGCATTTCTATCAATATAAGCTATTGATCGCAAATGGATTTTCATGTATATGTGAGGTTTTACTCAGTGGCAGGATTGCTGCATATCTCCGATGCTTCAGTGAGTGTTGGATTTGGGAAGAAGCCCTTAGAATGTGAGAGCTTTCTACATGGCAGGTCTTACTAATAGGTATAACTCTTTTGGGGGTTTAGTCTTTTTACAGAAAAATGCTTCAGCAGAACCCATTTCTAGGAACTAGGCTGAGAGATACAAGGGGCCAAAAAAGTACATATTTGAAAGCTAATGAGAAAGAAAGAAGTAATATGCTCTTCTGGTAGAATCCTAAAGGGTTCACCCAATATAAGTGATCCTGGGAGAGACCGAACATCTGTATTGTATCTGGGCGATAATAACATTAAACAAGGACAGTGAGAGCAGGCAGCTGTCATGGGGATGGCTTTGGGCAAGAAACCGGGAGGCAGAGTTCTAACCCAGACAGCTGGGGGATGCTGGGGAGCCATCTTACCTTAGCTGCACCTCAGGGGATTCCCCTAGAAGATCACCAATGCCCTTCCCATTACCAACCTGCCCGGATTCAAAACCAGTCATGCTGTGCTCTGGCTCCATCACAGCCTCTGACCACAGCCCGGAGCCTCTGATTTGCCCCGAGACTGTCTCTAATAGGTCAGTCAGACGTGGGGGGTGGGACCCAGCCCAATCATTCTTCAAATGTCAGACAGTTCTAAGAGAATCTACAAATGGTAGATTTTCATTTTGATGACGATCTTTAAAAAAAAAGTACAACCCAAACACAGTCTAGGTCACCACCGTATAAGGAATACCACACTGTGTTTCTGCAGACACACGAGTGTTGTGTTTACGATTAAATGTGGGCCAAGGGCAGGTCACAAGAAGGCATAGCTCCCCGTGTGGACAAAGACACAGTGGCTCGGGACTGAATCCTTCGGGAACCCGGGAATAACACAGAATTGAACTCTACAAAGACCAGCATCCTGGCTGCTGGCACCATGGTCCACTCATCGGGAAACCAATAAGCCTGTCATTTGTTCGTAACGACTCTAACCTTAAGTAGGCAGTAGAGAACTTTTCATTCAAAGGGCTTTTTTTCCACAGGATATTTTGGTGGAACCCCATTAAATTAATACACCATTAACAGACCATTCATTTAAGCCATCAGTGGCTAAAACAGATTAAACAATAAAAAAAAATTTAAAAACCAGCGAAGATCATGAAAATGGCTAAAAGGGTTGTCCATCATGCTAAAATTCAAGGAAATTAAACTAATAACAAATAAAACATAAAATTGCCAACAGATCCTACCATTATTATGTTACCCAATAAAAGGGATTTTGTCAAATGCCACCATTCATTACATCAAATTGAGGTTGTTATCTTAGTGTTTGGGTTTCATACTTTTGCTGGGATGAATGCGTAAACTTGCACTGCTTCATTTTACCCTCTGGGGATGTTAAGCATAAATAAGGAATGAATAAACTTTGAGGATATGTATAATAAGCAAGATTTGGATAAAAATTAATTTGCCATGCAAAAGGTCCAAAGACGTGCTTTTCTGTAAACGGGGGCAGTAGAGTCCTAAGTTGGAGAAACACTTTTCTTTGCTTTCAGCCATATCCTCAGGCAGGAACCCACAGGCAGACAGGAAGGTCTGTTTGAAGCCGGGCTGCCTCCTGGCTCACTGACCTCTTTAGTAAGTTTGATTGTTCGGGAATTCTCGGTCTCCATTTCCTTTTAGTGACTCTAAGTGGATGCATGAAAAAAAGGCTCTTTTGATCTTAACTCCACTCCTTACACCCAAGCCAGCCCAGAGCCCTCTGGAACTCTCAGAACCGGCCTGTCCTCTGAAAAGGATGAGATGTCTCTGAAGACCCAGGGAAGGGGCCTGGATGTGGGCGGGAAAGCTGGGGAGGGTTGATCTCCAGGAGTAACGGCCCCCTGACTCAAGGGAGGCACCAGGACCATTCTTACTCTAACACTTGAGGGCTCGGATGGGAGCAGACCCCAGGCTGCACACCCAGGCTGGTCCAGGCCAGGCAGTGAGCTCCCTGGAAGGGATGGGCCACCAGAGCCCAGAGGAGATGAGCATCTTTGTCCTAATAATCCAATTTAAACAACGAAAAATACTTCATTCAGCTCAACTTCAAATATGCCACAAACGGACTAGAAATCACCAACTGGATATGGACACAAACCATATCACAAGACAAACTTTAGGAGCTCCCACTGTGGCACAGCAGGTTAAGGATTGGGCCTGGCCGCAATGGGGGTAGCACAGCTGGCAGGGCATAGGTCACGGTTGTGGCTGTGGCTCAGGTTCAATCCCTGGCCTGAATCCATATGCCGAGAAAATGTGGCCGACAAAAATAAATAAAGAAAATAAAGAAAAACAAACTCTAAACATGCTGTCCATAGTGATGCCGCATACTTTATGGCAAATTTAGTTAAGGCTGCGAGCTGTGTGTCTTATTCTAAGAAGCGGCACACTCTTAAGGGGTGACTATTTCATTTATAATCTGAGTTAACAGGTTTTTTCCCAAGAATGTTTTTAGAAGCCGTTTGCTATAAATTTCTCAGTTTCTTTAGATTTAGAATATAAATAAGGATTCTGGAATACTGCTGAGGCCTCCGCAAATTTTGCTTCCTACCTTCCAGCTCATTGAGTCAAAGTACATCTTGTTCTAACAAAATTACTTTTCCTTCAAACACTTTGGGGCTTAAAAGAAGGATTAATTGTCCTAAATTACACAGGCCCTGACAGTACAGAGAGGGGAGGGGAAAAGAGATCCACCCTCTTGCCGATTAACCAGGATCCTACAGTCAGATGAGGTCTGGCCTGGCCTCATGGCCCCAGAAAATCAGACTCTTGGATGCTGTTCTAAGAAAAAATTCCTCCACATTACATTATCCTTGAAAACAAGTACCATCTTTTCCTGTTAATACTGTACTTATCAACTTCAGTTCACAGTCAAAACTTATTTTCCTATTCGTCTCACTCATTTTGGCAGGCAGAAAATATACATGTTTTTATAGAGCCAAGTGAGGTTTTCAAGATCTTGGGATCGCCTGGAACTATTTTTTCAGTTGGTAGAAGGGAACTCACAAGAGGAACCGTTTCCGGCCCTGGTCTCAGGAGTGGCATGCGGAAGTCACGGTCAACTTCTCTCTACCCAGGGTGGCCAGGACTCAGGTGCTGGGCACTCAGAGAGGCAGGGGGGCCTCCTGTGGTCCTGCCTTCCGGTGGGGGTGGGGGTGGGGGTGGGGCTGACTGCCCAACTCAAGAGTCTCATGGATCTGAAAGAGTGTGTACACAGTCAGCTTCCACCCTTCCGTGTGGCTTCCCTGTGTTCATAGCCACTCTTGACCCCGAGAAAGGCCTTGTGACTTTTCAGCCTCACAGGAGAAGGGCCCACTTCACGGTCTAACTGGAATTCCAAAGATCCTAAGTGCTTTTCACTTACTGCTCAGGACATAACCACACGCGTACCAGTCACGCTCATGGGGACTCTGCGGTCAGGGAACACCAGGTCCCCAAGCCGAGCATCTGGCCAGGCATCATACAGGCTGTGTGGTGGTTTTGGCATCAGAAGGATCCAGCTTCAAACCCTGGGCTGCCACCTCAAGTTCTGTACCCTTAGGCAGATCTTATAGCCTTTTTATACTTAGCTTCCTCTTTGGTAAAATGAGGACGCTAATGTCCCGTGGGGGGCTTGTGAGGGCTAAAGAGCCTATCTACCCACCACCAGCCATGCGGTGACACCATATGAATTGTAGCTGTTACCACTACAGGCCCAGGCTGGCACGTTGCCATAATGTAAATTCCATATTCTTCCCACGAATCAAAATACTACTCCAACTTTTACTACCTACTCTTCATCCACACGGACTTGTGCCAGGAACTTAACTAGGTACTCTTCCTGCATAATCTCATTTTACAGCCAATAACCCCACAAGGTACTATTTGTAGGTCCACGTCCTAGCTGAGAGCAAGGAGGCTTAATGAGGTTCCACTGAGTAAGCCCAAGGTCACAAAATAAGTGGCTGACCCTGGGTGAGGGCTGTGGAAGCCGGCCACACTCCTTCCACAGCATAAACCAACCCTGCCCTTCCCCCCTCAGATCCGCCCTTCCTTCCCATCCACTTGCTCTCCTCGCAGGGGTCCACCAGGCCCACAGCCTCGCCCAGCACACCAGCCTTTGGGTCAGAGGCATGGGTGCTGAGACGGGAGCCTCAGTCTGTTCTGCTCAGAAAACTGCCTCTGGTCTTTGCCCGAGCGCCATCCCTGGAAGCTTAGTTCAGGATATTTGAGACAGAAACTTGTTCCACATTTTTTAAAAAAAAATGGCCACAGGCCCTTTGCTTCGGAGGGATATGCTTGGTTGAGACTCACAAAGCGGTCCCGGGGGGCCTTGAGAGCGGCTGTAGCTCCTGACCGTTTCCCTACGCCAAGACCTGGTTGCTAAATGCTCTATTTACATACAGAAAATCCATGAAAAGGGAAAAGATAAACTCTGTGACCTGGAAAAATCACTTGAAAAAGTTCACGCTCTGAGCTTGCGACCCTCTCCTACCCAGTCGGGAGGAAACACGCTGACCCTAACCGACACCTGTTCTTGCCAGAGCCCTCCATGCGCCTGCGCCCTCCTCTCCGTCGCCGAGACCATGGGACTCGGCCGGACTTCCCTTCCCCCCTGAGTTATGAAACGTTTCCAAAGACGCAACAATGGCACTCCTTGAGCTCAGCTTTGAAAAGGACAAGAGAAGCCTTCCTCCTATTTTTCAATGGCCTCTGACTGATAAAATCTCTACACATTTTTCAAGTCTACCTGGCTGGCGGATTGGAGAGGCGGGCCTGGAAATTTCCAGAACAGCATCTGTGTCGGGAAGAACTCCCTTCAGGGACCGCTTGGTCACTGCCTCAGCTGCGCATGCGTCCTGACGCCCCACTTTGGACGGTGGCCGGCGAGGATTTCAGAAGCGCGGCTACCTGCCACCGGGCCTCCTGGAGTCCCATACTGACTACCTGCCTTCCCTCAGGGTTGCTGCCATGTCCCTCCGCCACGTGAGCTGAGCCAAGTCCAAGGCAGGCCAACATTTCCATGCAAAGAAGCAGGACTAGTACGGCTGGACTAGGAAGAGCCATTGCCTGCTTCCCACGTGGGCTCCGCCCTTGGGGGTCCGTATGTCAGGGACGCATGCGCGGCAGCCCTACCTAGGGAGGGTTGGAAAACCTGTTGAGCTCCCCTGTCTTAAGACTACGTTCAGGATCTCTCCTTCAGCCTGAAGTTAGGCAGTTAGGCAGAAGAGGGCTGACCTTTGGAGGAGCGGGTTTCATAAAATAAATAAACTGGATGACGGCATATAAAAGTTACAAACTTCCTTAGGATGCCATATGCGGGCAACTTGTAAACAGCCCATAAATATCACCTGCTGGGCGCGAAGCAAGGTGGCTGATGCAGAATTCTGCACGAACACATTTTCTGCAACAGGGAGCATCTGGTAAGGACAATTTAGTCTCTGGTTGGCACACGAGGACAGTGATAAAACCTGTTACGACTGACTTGTGTCTGCAGTTGTGGATTGTGAGTCGCTCTCCCTGGGTGTGGATATAGAGCCGGCTAGTGTGATCCAGGGGTCGCTTGTGGGCTGAGTGGTGCCAGCAGTAGGGATTGGAAAAGGTGCGCAGCATTTGGCGGGGACTCCCACACCACAAGTGGGATTTCACCAGCCACCACCACCACCCAGTTTTTGCAGCAGGAAAAACTGAACCTTTCATAGTAGTGTCAGATTTTTGAGCCATTTTCTTTTCTTCTCGTTTTTTTTTTTTTTTTAATTTTCTTTTTACAGCTGAAAATGGAAGTTCCCCGGCTAGGGCTCTAATCAGGCTGCAGCTGCAGACCTATGCCACAGCCACACCAATGCCAGATCTTTAACCACTGAGCAAGGCCAGAGATCAAACCACATCATTATGAACACTATGTCCAGTTCTTAACCCACTGAGCCACACTGGAAACTCCTTTAAAAAAATTTTAGTCATTTTTTTAAAGGTTCACATCTATGTCACGCTTAGAGAACAGCATGTAGAAAAAAAGCATTGTGAATAGCGACTGTGACCTCTACCCACGCTTGTCTTCGGTCTCCTAAATATAAATTCCAGAATACTTTATTCTACAAAAGATTAAGTTTCTTCCATAGAAAATAATAATGAAAAGGATAATGAAGTTTGGTGGTCTTTTCTCCCGAACACACTTAGCACAGAATATTCACGTAGAAAAAATACTTCCAATTTCTCCAAAGTGGAGAATAATTATGACAAGAGAAACAGAACTGAAGAAAAGGTGGGCTAATGGGTTTTTTTTCCTACGAACATGTACACAAGGTAGACATATTTTAGTGCCATTCTCTCCCCTCCTCCCAGCACAAACCTTTCCAATTATACTTTTAATCAAGAATTCCTTCTTATGTTGTGACTTCCTGTCCCTCTTGGTTCCTATGATATACAGTTTCCATCCTGGTCTCATCCTGTTTGGCCCCTTTGCGTAAAAGCTAAGGAGCCTGGCCCAGGGCCTGCCAGGGCTTTTCAAAGCCCCAACAGTCTGTAAACAGGAAAGATTTCCTCTCAGGCGGAGGGCCCCTCCTTGATCAAAAGATGGCTCTGGGATAAGGACTTCCCCCCAATTTTCAGCCATTAGCACTTTGAGATCAGATGCCCTCGTGGAGGGCACATCGCTAGCCATCCATGGCAGAGGGGCCGGGCATCCTGCCAGAAGTCCGAGGGCCACACAGAAAATGCAGGAAGAAACATTTGCAGCTGCTCCGTCTGTTCAGGAGGAGGGAGGGGCTGGAGAAACATAAATATCTCCTCTGCGCAATGGCCCCGGCTGCTTGACAGCCAGGGAGGGCAAGCTGATCAGACTTCAGCGCAAGGAAGGGGGACAGGGGAGCTCCCCAAATTTGGAAATCATCACTCCACACAAAAAGGCTGCTTTTATCCCCATGGGTTAGTAAGTGGCTGGAGGCCACTTTAAAACGGTTTTTGAGAGAAGGGAGCATAGCCAATGACATTAGCTGGAGATATGTGTAAAACTTCTGGTTATGCCTGTCTTAGAGTCAACTTTCTTGCTTTAGAGCCACAGTTCCCCTTAGCAAAGCTGACGAGATCTTTCTCCAAGGCAGTTCAGCTTCCCTCTATCATTTCAGCAGCATCTATCAAATTCGGGCAAAATCTGCCCCTCAGCAGTCAGCATATTTTGCATTCCTTTCTAGTTAATCACACCATCAGTGAACCTCAGTGTCTAAGGGTGAAATGCCACGGAAGCCCAATCAAGCCATCCTGTATCTTTTTTCTAAGTTAGGCCAACAGATCAAAGTCTGTGCCAAAACAAACAAATAAACAAACATTTTTAAAAGACCTGCTTTCCAGCACTGGTCTTATCTAGAAAGCTCCTTCTTTTTAATTACCTGACAAGGGAAAGGAGGGCTTTGAGTTCTTATCCACCCTTCTCTGTGACTCTTGGCGGGCACTGCCAGAGTGCCTGGTTTCATTTGCTTTCTCCTTATTTGGATAATCTCCATTTTCTGAAAGATTCCAAACTTGCAAATCCCAGAGGAGGATGAGACCATTGTTGGCCTCTCCCTTCCATGCTCAACTCCACGTTTAAACTCTACCTTACTTCTTTCCAACTGACAATGATCATTGTTCTATAGAGAAGGGATGAGGCCAAACTTTGGCAAGGTGAAAGGGTTTCGCTACGTGTACGTCGGGTTTCAGTTTCAGATCTTCTAAGTCAGAGGCTGGTGGTTAATAAGGAAGAAGTCAATGTGAAATGTGATGGAGGTGATGAGAGGAAAATGAAAGCCTGCCCACACACAACAGAAGTGAGCAACGACTTAGAAAACACCGCCCTCAACCGTTGGCCATAGCCTTCACCATCGTAAACAGTAAATCATCTGTTTATAAGTCCTGCCTCCCCCATTCGCTGTAACCCCGTCCAAGGACAAAAAACAAGGCATTCTTGATCATTCTGTGTCTGATCCTCACTAGTGATACCGGCATATGATATACGTGCCTCCCCCCAGTTTTGTTTTTTTTTTGTTTTTTTTTAAAACTAAATACTGGCCTGGGGAAGAAATACTGGCCTGGGGATGAAAAAGAAGAAATGATTTTTTTTTTCCCCCAAATTTTGAGAATCTGTTTCTCCATCAAGATATAAATGGGGGATTTAACCAAATCACATGAGGGAACAAACATTTCCTGTGTGATATTCAGCCGTTCTTGGGAAATAACTAAATGAAATTGGGTTAACACATAAACCAAGGTCGAAGAGAAAATAACTGAAACATATTATAATCATTAGTTTAGGAATAGACCCGAGACATTTTCATTAAATACTTTCCATTTTTGGCCTCCATTCCTTTTTCTTTCACTGATTTGCTTTTCTTTATTTGAATAGAATTCCTACCCCCAGAAATACTGTATCATCACTACCAAAAAAAAAAAAAAAAAAAGAGAGAGAGAGAAAGCTAAGAGAGTGGAAAAGAAAACAAACACCACATAAGAGACCTCGGTAACATTTTCTTCTCCTCTGATGTTCTCGGTCAGCCACTTACATCCTGCTTCAATTATTATTATTTAAAATTTAAAAAAATTTTAGTACAGTGAATTTACAATGTCATGTTAGTTTCAGGTGCACAGCAACGTATTTCAGTTACACATACGCACACACACACAGATTCTTTTTCAGATTCTTTTCCATTGTAGGTTATTACAGGATATTGAGTCGTGTTCTCTATGCTGTACAGTAGATCCTTGTTGTTCACCTCTTCTATTCCAGCGGTGTATATATGCTAATCCCAAACTCCTAATTTATCCCCCCCCCCCCCGCAAGCCTCCAATTTTGCCTCACTGGTCCCTTTACTCTTCAGCACCTACTCTACCATGACTGTTCCCTACCAGCCATCCCAAGTGCCGTTATCCAATGCAAACTTAGTTTCAAGATAAGCTGTGTCTTTCATTGCTCTGGGGAATGGAATGAAACAACTCCATCTAAACCAACAGCCATATGGTTGGCATTCAATCTGCTCATCTCCTTTTATTTGGGGACCTATTCGGTCTAGGCCTGAATCTTTTCAGAAATGCACAGCACCGCCCACAGATGGCATCGGGCCACTTCTTGAAAGCTGCTGGAGGAGAGAAGCTGACCGCTCTACAAGATGGTCCCCCATCAGCGTAGAAAGCGAGTAGAAAACCATATGCCTCGAGTGTAAGCAATGTAACCCCAAAAGGCGGAAGCATCCATACAACCAGACTGACTTTAATGTAAACAGTCGAATCAGTTCTTTGTAACTGAAGCGTGATCTGCTACAGAACCACAGGCACCATAATGGTGTGTCCGCCAGGCCACAGTTGAGCACCACATGACATTACAGTGGCCCAAAATACAGCACACGGGGACAGGAGAGGGAGTCAATAGTTGGGGTCAACTTTCTAGTAACTGTTCTAAGAGCTGCTGTCACACACTTAGGTGAAAAACAACCATTACTGCATTTGTACAAACATATGCCATGTACTAAAACCATTTTTTAAAATATGTCCGCAACTCTCCAATTAGAGTAGCTCAAGATGGGCCATGGACGTCCCTGGGAAATCCTATTTTATGTGTTAGATTTGTTATGTTGTATCAGGATGATAATTTCTACCCCTTGGTCCCTGTTCTCCCCTTCAAGGTGACACAGAGTAAGTTCTAACCCCCCTGGAGCCCTCACTGCTGTGCCTCAAAGCACCAGATCATGAATATGCACAACCTGAAACAAACCACCAAGAGGAAAAACCACCCAAGCTCTCACGAGGAAGTGAGAACAGGTGAGGGGAGCACCGTTCCGGGTGTCAGGAGAACAGACTTGGCACCACGGACCTCCTCACCGGGCAAGTCACCCACTGTGAAAACGCCAGTTTCTTCATCTCTCAAATGGAAGGATCAGAACGTAAATTTGGGGTTATCTTCTTGGCTAGCTGCCAAGCAGTGTATGTGTGTTTATAACTTTCCTCACGTTTACCAAGATGGGCATTATGACTAGAAACTTACTCTAAGAACACAATTTGAGGTCTTTTAATATAAGAAGTATTTTGAACAAAAATTTTAACTATAGCTGTTATACACATACTTGTGTGTGTGTGTGTGCGCGCACGCGCGCACGTGTGCATGCATATGCAGGGAAGTTATTGCTTATATTAATCTGCTACAATCAAATCCATTTTTCCCGCATCTCAGGCGTGCTGGGCAAACTGACTTCAATTATTGGCAGAGGGCTGTCTACATGGAGCTCACATTGTTTCTCTAGCGTAAATAAAAGCGACAGAAACAATGAGCATATAACCACTGCTGGACTCGGATGTGGTGTTTGTGAAGGCAGCTGCTTTTGCATTTTTGGGGTCAGAAGGGTGCGTGCGTGTGTGTGTGTGCATCTGCGGAAGATCCAAGAGCCCCTGAAGGCAACTCTCTTCATCCTCATTATGCCAGAAGGATTCTGACAACCACTGAATTAACATGATAAAATGTATTTTATCCCCATGGTCAATTTACAAGTTTCCCTGACGGATAATTGGTAATTATCTATGTCATAGCAGACATGTCATTACTCAGGGGGTTACACTTGGCTTGTTTCCTTTGTGTTTTACACCTTTCTCATTTTTTTTATTTTTGGTTCGTTTGTCTTTGTTTTGTGATTTTTTTTTGGCCATGCCCACGGCATGTGGAAGCTCCTGGTCCAGGGGACCACCCTGGACCCATGCCACAGCCGCAACCCAAGCTGCTCCAGTGACAACGCTGGATCTGCAACCTGCGGCGCCTTTCTGAAAGGTAGTCAGTGATGTCTTTTAGCTGCTCTACAAAGGGTCACCTAAGGAAAAGCAATTGTAGGCTCAACATCTGGGAAAAATATTGACTGTTGGGTAAGTTCCATGAGAACAAAGTTATTTCTCAGAAGATTCTCCCCTTCCGGCTTCAGCTTTGTTTTCCTAGGAATCGTCCAGTAATGCTGGAAGTAATGAGTGACGGAGCCCTTGATTAAATCAATATTGAGTGAAATTAGTCTGTATACAGAGGTGTGACTACTTTCGTGGAAGTCTGAGTGAATTTGTCAAGAAGGCACACTAGGAGAAGACGCAGGGCACAGCCACCGCTGCCTGACAGAGGCAAACAGAAGCCTAACTTTATAGATGCTCCATCCTCCACATATGTTGAGACAATAGGCTGATTCATCGCTTCCTTGCTTAGGTTCCAAATTGCCTTGCTTAACAAAAGCAGATTTACTCCCTTCCCCAGACTGTGACCAGGATTCACAGTCCTACAAGCTCAAATTCTTCAGAAAGAGAACATTACAAAGCATGGCTCCCAAATTTGGATAGCCACAAATTCTGATGTTTTCACAGAACAGCCACGCTTTCAATGAAAACAGTTGGCTACTATGGCTACCCTGCAGACCAAATCTGTCTAGCCCTGCTTGTTTTTGTAAATAAAGTTTTATTGGAACACAGCTATGCCCCCTTCATTTTAATATTGTCTTTGGCTACTTTCTCATATAATAGAGGAGATAAATCCTTGAGAAGGCAATTGTTTTGCCAGAAGAGCCCAAAATATTTACTCTTTGGTCCTTTGCAGAAAGTGTGCCAATTCCTGATCTAAAATATCAGTTTATGTCATAAAAATGCTTATTTCCTTAAAAATGTAGCCATAATTTTAAAGTAAACATCACCAACCTCCTGTATCCCCAGGAATAGCCCTCTAAAGTGAGTGGATAATTCGTATCAAGAGTCTTATTGCCCTTATTGTTCAGTTTAGGAACCATACTTGTAGAAATCTCTTCTAAAGAAATTCTCAAAGATAAATAAAAAAAACAGGAAAGATGGGGAATTTGGGGTTGGTAGATGCAAAGTATTTAGAATGGATAAGCAATGAGGTCCTCTTGTACAGCACAGGGAACTATACCCAGTCTCTTGGGATGGACCATGATGAAAGATAACATGAGAAAAAGAATGAAAATACAGGTATAACTGGGTCACTATGCTGTACAGCAGAAATTGACACAACACTGTAAATCGACTATAGTCTAATGAAAGCAAAATCTCTCTAAAAAAAATGCATACAGACGCACATTTCAGCATTGTTCACATTTGCTGATTATTCTGAGTAACCAAAAACAAACTAAATATCCTAAGCAGTTTAGACAAAAATTTTTATTTTGAAAAGATCGTGTGATTTGTAGAAGACATGTTTAAAAATATTTAAGGGCCTAACACAAAATGCTTAAAATGTAATTTTAAGAGAAAACGGTAGGCTAAAAGGTGTCTATAAAGAATCATCTCAACTTTTTTTAACATATGCCTACTTCTAAATGCAAAGAAAAAAGGCTGAAAAAAGATATATGAAGATATAGACAGTCTTTGAGTGCTAGGAATATGGATGACTTATTTTCCTGTGTTTTTCAAATATTTACTTAAGGGGAAAATATGCAGCATGGCTCCCTCATACATATGCAAACTCAGTGTGTGTACACATCTCCATAAAAGGCCTATTGTGCAAAACAGAATATAAAGTCTGCCACGCCACACCAAAAAGTTTTATTTAGAACTATAAAAATGATCACCACAAAGCTGAGCTTTAAGAGATGAGTCTATGGAACACAAACATTAGACTTTACTGAAATCAGAGAAATTAATCCAAAAGTTGTCAATGGGCTTACCCAACAACTAGATATTGAATTTTATTTCTGATAACTCTGTGCTCAAGAAAAATAAACAGGCATGCCTATTCATTTAATTAACAAAAGTACATGTTCCAAATGAAACTCCCCTTTACCCTTCTGTGGTTAGCCTCTGTCCCGAAGAGGCTGTTGCAACATATGGATTAAAGATGGCAACTGGCCACACTTGTGCTCCACTTTTTCCTCCAGCCCACAGTGGGCACTGCCATCTATTCTGCCACATTTTTTTCTGAGTTTTCTTGAAGGCATTGCAGGTGGCAACTAGTCATCAATCAGAGATATCATGTGATGGCAAACATATCTGCCATCCTCCAAGTGGCAACATAACAAGTTTGGCAAATTAATTTGTGGCCTTCTCCTTCCCTTAAGACTAAGTGGTCAAACCCATTTTTGTTAGCATTGAACCTGATCATCTTCAGAAGCAATAGAATGTTGTGTGTACGTGCACCCGCATGTTCATTGCAGCACTATTCACAATAGCCAGGACATGGAAACAACCCAAATGTCCATCGACAGAGGATTGGATTCGGAAGATGTGGTATATATACACAATGGAATACTACTCAGCCATGAAAAAGAATGACATAATGCCATTTGCAGCAACATGGATGGAACTAGAGAATCTCATCCTGAGTGAAATGAGCCAGAAAGACAAAGACAAATACCATATGATATCACTTATAACTGGAATCTAATATCCAGCACAAATGAACATCTCCTCAGAAAAGAAAATCATGGACTTGGAGAAGAGACTTGTGGCTGCCTGATGGGAGGGGGAGGGAGTGGGAAGGATCGGAAGCTTGGGCTTATCAGACACAACTTAGAATAGATTTACAAGGAGATCCTGCTGAATAGCATTGAGAACTTTGTCTAGATACTCATGTTGCAACAGAACAAAGGCTGGGGGAAAAAATGTAATTGTAATGTATACATGTAAGGATAACCTGACCCCCTTGCTGTACAGTGGGAAAATTAAAAAAATTATAAAAAAAAAATCCAATGGAATAGAAATTAAAAAAAAAAAAAAAGAATGTTGTGTGTACATTTCAGAAGCATCTCAAAATGTCTGAGGTGGGACCTACAGTCTGGGTTTTTTACTATTGACGTTCCTGGTACTACTGTTTTTCCAGACCCGAAGATGGAGACATTTACTCTTTAACATCCCTGTCTCCAGCTCCCCTTGAATCCTATCCCTGGGCAAGTTCTGTCAAAGTCTCCTTGAGGGATTCTTTCTATTTCCCCTGCCACTTCCATTCAAGGAGGAGTGGTGGGGACTTTTCTTGGGAAGAGATGAAGATGGAATAATGAGAAGAAGCATCTACCCATTCACTTAGTCATTAATATTTTTGGTGAGGAATTACGCTTATACCCTGGCTAGGGTATGAGGTAGGAAAGGTCCCCAGTTTCTTTCTACCCTTTCTGTTGAATTTATTCCATGTGCAGAGCCAGTAAAATGGCTGCTGGGGCTATAAACCAACTCCAAAAAGCCCCAGCTGACAGTGTTTAGTTCTCACCGAGATTCCTACATATGAATCACTCAGAGGCCATATCCCAAGCTGCTCTGCCAACCTGGCTTCTGGCAAACATATATTCGGAAGCAACCCCAGACCATCCTGGGAAGCTTTAGAAACCCTGTGCTCACTCCTTCGAAGCCTAATGCTTCCTGAGGCCTGTCACTCAAGGCCTGCTGGAGGGTGAAACGGAGTTGACTGGGACCAGTAATTACATGCAAAGAGGGCATGATCTGAGGTTAGAATAGCCAGGGCCGGGCATGGAGAGTAGGCAACCGCAAGTCAAGTATGCAGGGCGGGAGCTTGAGTGAACCTGGGAAACAAGAGCAGCCCAGCCGGGGGCTGAATCACAGAGGGTCTGGGAGCCCCAGCTGAGGGTTCCAAGCCTAGAGCATCAGCGCCAAGAACAAACTTGATGCTCAGCCAAGAGTTGCCTCAGCCAGACGTTTTCTATATGCATCTTGTTTGGAGCAAGAGCCAGGTCCCAAGGGGGCCTGTCTTGGACCTGCAGGGGAAGATAATGAAGGATCTGCAAGCTGGGAAGGCACAGAGGGCACAGAGGACCCTCCTGACGTGGCAGCTCCAGTGTCAGCACTGTCTTCCTGGAATGTAGGTCACTGGCACATCCTAGGTGATGCGTACACAGCGAATGAGTGAACGAATGAATGAGGTAGCAGGCAACAGTTGAAGTCTCAGAGGAAGCGTTCTGGCGTCCAAGTAAACCGTGTCTCAGAAAGTGCCTGACTTTATCCCACCTTTCAAGTTGGTGAGTTTCTGAACTGATGACCCTGTGTGTTTTTTTCCCAAGTCTACTCATGATGAATGTTGAACAGTGAACCCGTGTTCACCATCGATCTCCGGGCCTGTGTAATCAATACCTAAACCAAACCCTCAAACAACATTGATAAGAAACATGAATAGTTTAAATCTCAAGGTCAGGGCCAGGAAGGCTGGAATGACAAAAATAATGGGGGTGGACAGTTCAAGTTCTTTTTTTAGGACGGTGTTTAGAAATACTAGACATTTTCCAATGAACCCTGGGAATTAGCTAAATAACTTCAGACGTTAGTCCGCCATTGATCATTTGCTTTAACACAAATATGGCTCAGAAGGACCAAACAGAGGAGAAAAGGACAATGCATATGTTCATTCATTTTGGGTCCTGTTTATACACGTTTACATTTGCATCTTGAATGACTTGAATGACATTCCTTCCTCATGGGTAGCACATCTGTGTTTAAGGTGTTCAGACGTGCCTGGTCAGATGTGCTAAGGAAAGGAAGCACATCGGAGTTTTAGCCACATCGCTGTCCCTGTTCCGCTTTTGGCAAGTGGCTTTGATTTTATACATTCCGGTGATTTCACTCTAAAATGGGTCTGGTACAAATAAACAATCTCCCAAGGATGTGTGAATTAACCAGTGCTTAAAAGAGCTTGGAAATGATGATGTGCTATCAATGCAAAGTCAAATTATGAAATTGCACCTTTGCAAAAATGCTATTGTGGGAATAAATGAATCTGAACATTGTATTTACAGTGTGATTTGCTGCTGAAATAGAATATTCATAATGGGCCTCAGCAGGCGATAGCAAAGTGCCATCTTATCTCCTGTTGATAGACCACAATTTCAGAAAATTATTTTTACAATGGCATTTGAATAAGCGCCTTAATTCAAGACTGTTTTACAAACAGATACATGGCTTATTACATAGCTTACACTGCCGTTGAGAGATAGAGTGAGGTGGGATTCATGAACAAAATTGCTGTTGTCATTCCTTTGTACTTTTGCCAATGCAATTTCTGTTCTTTACCACCTAATTTTAACAAGCTACGTTGAACAAAACGATAAGGTAAAAGCTCCTTCTGTGTCAGTGATCAAACCTGAGTTTAGGTTAATGCTCAGGGTATCGACGGCAGTTAAATTACATTTCCAACTTGGCCTGTGGCTCATCTAGTTTCAAGAACAAACAACTCATTCCTACACAGAATTTCCACTGCCTGTGAGTATTACTGTCAGCAACAGTAGAGCAAGAAAAAAGTGTTTCAAAGGGTCACATTCCTGGTTCCTTCCAATCACTGATTAGGTAAAACAGGCCTGTTCATGGGTAAGATTACAGTCTAGGTGAAGAAGCGAACAAGTCCTTGGAAGAAATGTTGCCAGAATACAGTTTTAAAATGTCTGATAAAATTTACGGGCAGAAAACAGACATAAACTTGTCTTGGTGGAAAAAAGAGCAGGCAGAAGCTGTGTTGCGAAAGGCAGGGAGGGTCCGGAGCTGGGGTAGCTGAGATCTAAGAAAGAAGGAAAGAGTCAGGGCGTTGAAGAGGTCTTGTCGAAACCAAAGAAAGGCTCGGGGTTCAGGGCCGAAAGGACGTCTGGATTTTGCTTTTGTGGCACCAGGAATCTCCTGCACAAGCTGAGTCCTGTTAGATGAGAGGCAAAGGGGTTCGGAGTTCAGAGCCCACACCTCCCATCTCACAGACGAGGAAATTCAGATGCAAAAAGTATAAGCACTTGGGAGTTCGCATCGTGGCGCAGTGGTTAACGAATCCAACTAGGAACCATGAGGTTGCGGGTTCGATCCCTGCCCTTGCTCAGTGGGTTAACGATCCGGCGTTGCCGTGAGCTGTGGTGTAGGTCGCAGACGCAGCTCAGATGCCGTGTTGCTGTGGCTCTGGTGTAGGCCGGTGGCTACAGCTCTGATTGAACCCCTAGCCTGGGAACCTCCATATGCCACGGGAGTGTCCCAAGAAATGGCAAAAAAAGACAAAAAAAAAAGATGAAAGGAATGAACTTTTATGCCGCGGGAGCGGCCCAAGAAATAGCAACAACAACAAACAAACAAACAAAAAAAAGACAAAAGACAAAAAAAAAAGTTTAAGCACTTGATCCCAGAGCTACTTAGAGGCCAAGTCCCTCCAAGAACTCAGGATGCAATGGGTTCCTAGAGGCATCATCCATGAAGGCCACACCATTAACAAAGCCAGGCCCCTCCAAGGGGACTGTGAGCATGAGGACACAGGACGGGTCCAAAGGAAACAAGCTGAGGGCATGATAGCTCGGCCCCTGCTCATGGCTCCTCCCCCAAGGAAACACAAGCGCTTATCACCTGAGTCATTCTGTTCTTTGGCTGCAGAAAAACTCGAGATGTGACAGGGAGGGGGTGCCCTGGGTTTCCACCCTAGAGATAAAACAGAAACATCCAGAAATCCCCCAGAGAACTTGGGTAAGGTGGTGGCATCAAGAAGCTGGAAGAAATGTGGACACGAGCTACGGTGGCTGGGGTGCTTGCTGTGATGGGGGTGGCGGGGCACCCGTGACCGCTTTGTCCCTTCCTCTTGGGTTGACGCTTGCCCATGGTGACACGTGGTGTTGAGAAACCCTTAGGAAAGAGTGTCATGGTGAGAGAGGTGTGAGCCAGGGGAACAGCTGAGACCCTCCCGGTCCACTTCGGGAAACACCCTGGGCTGCCTCAGCTGGACCCCCTTCCAGGACAGCCTCTTTCTGGGGTTGCTCCAAGACACAGGACTGGGTTTTCACCTGGTGACCTGGACAAACATGTCTACACCCCTCTGCATGGGAAGCATCCCGTGTTGCCCTCTCTAAGAGAGAAGTTCATGGTCAACATCTTCCCCAGCAAGCCTGCTGTGACCTTAACATGAGCGGTTACTGGGGCTGCCAGCTGGAATGGAAAGAGGCTCTAAATTATTTCTGTGAAATTTATGTAAAGGTAGTTTGGATACGAGCCCAGATATGAACCTTCAATAGACAACGTTTACAGAGTTGTGACACAAAGTCCCAAGAGTTGTGGGGAATGTCAGAACATACTCAGCAATCCGGACATAGGCCTACAATATTAATATGTTTTATGCCTCTGACTCCAAAACAGATTATGGAAGGGACGGGGAAGCAGAAAGAAGAGCTTTCCGGCAACTGCACCTCTGCATTTAAAAAAAAATTTTTTTTTTGAGATTTGGCTAAAGCTACTCACATGGAGAAGTTCTAGGCTTCTTGAAAGAGTTTTTAGGAGCAAAAATATAAGTTTGACTCTGCTACCCAAGAAGAGGAAGGGTTTACCACCTGGATGAGAAGCCTAAGTGTGCATGTTCAGAGTCCAATTAAGTTAAATCTTTGCCCGGGTTTGGTTCTTCTGGGGTAGATAAACACCTGCGCTGGATGTCAGTTGGCCAGTTCAGTTCAGTTCAGCAAATATTAAATGAGCAGCTGTTACAGGGAACGCACTGGGTGAGGCCAGTCAAGATCACCTAGAAAGAAGTTGGACATTTAAGTCCAACGCTTAGGCCACATTGGAATGGGCTGAAATTTGGGTATCGTCTGAGTTGAGTGGCTCCAAAAGGCAATTCAGGGAGAAGATATCTGGGGCAAAGGCAAGACCTTGGCAAAGGCCTGTATTCGAATGTTGGAGGAAAAGAGAAACCAGTCAAAAAGGGAAGTGGTCAGAGATGTGGAGATGAAACCAAGATGGTGCAGCGGCATGAGCTGCAGGAGAGAAGAAAGCTTCTGGGTTGTGATGGTGTGGTGCCAAGGCTGAAGAAATTCGGGGCAAGCGAAAGCCAGGGGTGTGGGGTGCGTGAAGAGGAAGTGCCATCTAACATTTGAGCAAACGAGTCAGTCTAGCGGAGGGGACAGAAACTAGGCTGAGAAGGGTCAAGGAAATAAGTCCTGGGCTGCAGGCGCCACATACGAAGCCCTTGGCAGTTACAGGAAAGGGAGAGAGAGGTGAACGATTCGTGTGGAGGGTAACAGGTCCAAGGACATTTTTTTTGCACTCATGACTGCCCAGTCCGAAAGAATCTGTTTGACCCAGAACGCCCACATCGTTGCACAAGAAGGAACGCTGAGCTCCCGGCCACACACACAGCAGTGGTCATATCAAAAGAGAACAGTGCTGGGGGGACTTGAGAGGCTGCAGATATAATTTTATCACATCAGGCCATTCTGGAGGGTGAGGTGGGGAGAAGGGGCCAAAATAATAACTTCTTCTCAGCTATCATGCTAAAGGCCTTCCTGGGAGGTGGTTTTTTGTTTTTGTCTTTTAACTGAGGCTACTGAGAACCACCCCCACCGCTTTTGGCAAACTGGTCCCAACCAGAAGTGGGGGAGGGGGATGGTAGAGGGAAGGGGCCGAGGGTGCCGGAAACGGAGGGAAGAGGGAAGGCGAGGAGGGCCCGTCAGTTTAAAAACATTTATTTTGCCAGCTGCTTTTCCCTGCACTTTTTTTTTATTTTTGTCTTTTGAGGGCCACACCCGAGGGATACGGAGGTTCCCAGGGTTGAATCGGAGCTGTAGCCACGGGCCTACGCCACAGCCACAGCAATGCCAGATTCAAGCCGCACCTGCAACCTACATCACAGCTCACGGCAACGCCGGATCCCTAACCCACTGGGCAAGGCCAGGGATCAAACCTGCGTCCTCATGGATACTAGTCAGATTCTTTTCTGCTGAGCCACGATGGGAACTCCCACAATTTTTTAAAATTAAAGTACAGTTGATTTACATTGTTGTGCCAATTCCTGCTGTATAGCAAAGTGACTCTGTCATACACACACACACACACACACACACACACACACACACACACTCTTTTTATATATTATCTTCCATCGTGGCCTATCCCAGGAGATTGGATATAGTTCCCTGTGCCATAGAGTAGGACCTTGTTGTTATCCATTCTAAATGTGACAGTTTGCACCTACTAACTCTGGACTCCCTCCATCCATCCTACGCCCTCTGCCTCCCCTTTGGCAACCACAAGTTCGTTCTCTATGTATGAGTCCGTTCCTGTTCTGGAGCCATATTTCAGATCCCACATATAAGTGATATCGTATGGAATTTGTCTCTCCCTCTCACTTCACTTAGTATGAGAATCTCTAGTTGTACCTATGTTGATGGAAATGGCATTATTTTGTTCTTGTTATGGCTGAGTAATATGGCATTGTGTATACGTATCACATCTTCTTAATCCATTTATCTGTCGACGGACGTTTATGCTGTTTTCACGTCTCTGCTATTGTGAATAGTGCTGCCAGAATAGTGTTGCTAAGAACATAGGGATGCATGTATCTTTTTGAATTAGAGTTTTTCCAGATCTGCCCAGGAGTGGGATTTCTGGATCCTAGGGGAGTTATATTTTTAGTTTTCTGAGGAACCTCCATACCATTTTCCATAGTAGTTGCACCAATTTACATTCCCACTAACTGCAGGAGAGTTCCCTTTTCTTCACGCCCTCTCCAGCTTTTGTTATTTGCTCTTTATGAATTTATAATACAAAAATCCATGTAGTTTCCTCTTTCTGGACACATATATGATGGCACTATTTGGTTTCACTGATTGGGAAGAACTGTCACCGCTGTTGTAACAAGCATCCTGACCTTGGCTCCCACCTAAGAGCATGGGCTGGCTTTCCATTTGGTTGCACTGAATATACTAAGTCCTCAGGCAACCCCTGCGCAAATGATGACTTTTTAAAGGCCATTAATGCTACTATCAAGTTTGTGACACTGACACAGCATCATCCATGAATTTTCCAGAAACTCCACTCACCTAGATATTTAGAGGCTGCAATGATAACACACATACCCTCAGCCAACTTATTATAAGAACATGCAGGAATTCTCATTGGCCGAGTACGAGCTGAGCATGAGATACCATCTCTGCTGTGGATTTGTGCGGTGCTCTTGATATATTTATAAGCGTCTCCTTCCCAAGGATGCAGACGTTATTGTTTACAGTCTGATTTATTTTAAGGAGCAAAACCTGCGGATGCACTTCCTGTTAGAGTAATACCTAGGCTTTATTTAAAGTATTTCTCTTGTATTCCTAAGACAGGTCCACCTACGTTATCTCCTCCACACTGTGTTCTTGAGATGGGTGGAGGAAGGAAAGCGTTTTGTTTTCTTCAGAAAGAGGAGGAAAAAGGTTAATTGAAACTGTGTTGAGGTTGACGCAGCCCCTGATGTGGTTACGTCTTCCCGAGCTGTCCTGGTTACCACTGTCAAAACCAGGGTATTGATGGTGCCGTAACCAAGCCATTCATCGATTGCAACCCCGCCCGGAGGACCTGTGCCTTGTCTCACAGCTGGGAGTGAATGACAGAGGTGCAATTATAACTCCCATTCCTCCTTCTCACCAGAACACTTTTTTCACAGGCAGCTGCTAACATGGTCCCCTGACAATCAGAAATTCCCAGCTCATGTTAATGAACTAGCCCACACATCAGGTAGGATGCTAGCCTGGCGACAGAGGGAAATGAGGAGGCGTCTTGAAGGACCAAACCAATATATCCTCTTACTCTGTAGTGTCCCCAGCCAGGGACAAAGAACTTGGCACTGGAATAAAGGGTTAGGAAGAGGCAAAGCTCTTTCTTTGGGGCGGAGGAAGGAAAATTCCAATCAGTATCAAAACAAAACACTCTTCTCTCAGCTTAGCATCAACAACCTTTGCTGAAAAAATAAAATTACGTGCTGCCCCTTGTGGAAATGGAGAGGCTGCCACACCAGTTTTGGTGATGTTTTGGTTCCAACGAAGCCGAGGCTGAACCACGTTCCAGACATGCCCTGAGGTGTGTGCCCAAGAGCCTGGTCCTGCTGCCCTGTCCCGCTCCAGACAATCTGCACCCTCGCTTGTGCTGCTGGGAATCAGAAGCTCCAGAATGCACGCTGTGATGCCTCTGACCAGATGGGTGGGGGAG
Organism: Phacochoerus africanus; assembly: GCF_016906955.1. Classification (NCBI taxonomy): domain Eukaryota; kingdom Metazoa; phylum Chordata; class Mammalia; order Artiodactyla; family Suidae; genus Phacochoerus; species Phacochoerus africanus. The sequence continues at coordinate 61,708,652 of NC_062555.1, forward strand.
GGGAGGGAGGACCAGGTCAGAATCCCTGACATGCAGCCACCACCCCCCTGTCCGGGGAGTGGCTGCCCTAAGTCCTGTCTGAAAGGTTGTCACTTAGACTGCCTGCTCCCTCGAGAAGTTGTCCAAAATGTCCTTCACTCTCCCTTCACCGACTTCTGCTGGCGTCTCTCCAGATTGCCTACAGTGGACTGTGAGCTCCCATCAAGGAAATTCTGGGTTTCCCTCCCTAGTCTTCATATACCAGATTTCAATCTCCATACAACGGTCCGTCAGCTGGTTTGGTTCAAGGACACTAGTGCTTGTTAGGGGCAAAGGCTTCTGCTGGACGGTGGAGGGTAGGAATGCGAGTGAGACATGTTCACCACTCCATTGGGAGACAAATTTTCACCTAAACCATCCCCAAGCAGTTGCAAAAAGCATGACTTTAACAGACGGATATGAGAACAGAGGTGCAGATAGAGTCAGCGTGTCAAGTGAAGGGAGATTTACCATGTCATTTTTAAAAAAGAGTTGATCTAGAAATGTAAACATATATATATATATATATATATATATATGTTTGTGTGTGTTTTGCTTTTCTTTTTACAGGCACATATGCAGCATATGGAGGTTCCCAGACTAGGGGTCACCTTGGAGCTGCAGCTGCCAACCTACACCACCTACTCCACAGCCACGGCAACACTAGATCTGAGCCGCACCTGCGACCTATGCCGCAGGGAGCGGCAATGCCAGATCGTTAGCTCATTGAGCGAGGCCAGAGAGCAAACCTGCATCCTCATGGATACTATGTCCAGGTCTTAACCCCCTGAGCCACATCAAGAACTCCGTATATTTCAACTACCTTTCCTGGGACCCATTTGTTAACAAAGAGATGCCCACTTTCTCAAGTTATTCAAGAATGGACAGAGCGGTATGAACCCAGATTTAAAAAAAAAAAGGTAAACCCGTCGTTTTTTTCAGCCAGGTGTCAGCACAGCTAAAAAACAACATAATCCTGAATCAGACCACATCAACCCCGGTGCCACCAAGTCTGTGGGGCTCCGTGTCCTTCATTTTCTTTGAGTCAAGGCTGCGGTCTTTTTTCTTTAAATTTCGAAATTTGGTGCTTCTGATTTTTTTTTAAAGCTGGCTAGCCAGGACTAAGATTTTGACCACATCTTGACGTCCTCCATGCCATTTCACTGACGGAGGGGGTCTTACACAATAGCTGACCCGCTCATAGCATCACTGGGTGGAGAGTCAGAAGGGCAGTTGAAATCGTGACACCACTGACTGGCCTCTCCGCCTCCGGTGGGTCTAAGGAAATTTAAGAACTTGAACTGGGAGCCATTTAGCGTCCTCTTTCAGCTGAGGCTGGTGGCGCTGTCTGTGTGACACGCCCATCTATCACAGAAGTAACAAGCCATCACCTCCAACCTGGCCGGCTGCTTGTACACGTATCTGACCAGATAAAAACAAACTACTCCGGAGCATCTGTTTCTTCTCAAAAAACACTCTTCTGGTTCTCATAGGAGCTCAGCGCCTTGAGCAAACATTCTCTCTTTAACCCTTGCAGAGTCACCGTAGCCAACACAAGTATCAAAATCTTACAAACAGGGGAGCTATTTGCCCGAGATTAAGCAAATGACTGCTGTTTGGACGAGAACCCAGCTTTGACTCCTGGGCTTGTGAGTAGCTGGGACACAGCTGGTATCTCATATGTCGCTTGAACCAACTGTATAAATGGAACCTTTGTGCTGCCTGGTTACTAGGCTTCACATAAATATTGCATTTATGTGTGCATGGTGCTTCCAAACTCCAGCAACCAAAGGAACCAGAATTTAGATATCTGTCCACTGACCCCTGCCCCACTGCAAATGTCATTGCTAAGTTAAGGCAAGTTTCTGTTTTTGTTTTTTTTCCCATCAGATGAGGTGGTGACTGAACACCCTCATTTTTATTTCTCGGGTGAATACTACATTTAAAAATCATCCTTGCCACGGCACACTTTGACTCAGTGGGAAAATCATCAACTGGTTGGAAGTTTCTGCTCACAGAGGTTTTTTTTTTTTTTTTCCCCAATCTTTTATCTTTTATCAGTGCTTCACTTAATCTGAACTAAGAGTTTAAAGATTAAGTCCTTCCTCAGAATTAGCTGGTTTGTATTTAAACTTTGGTGTGTTTCATAGAGGAAAATGGCTGCTGAATAATAAAAAAAAACCTGGTTATATTTAATTAGAATTTTCTCATTCTTCTAGAGAAATTTATTTTATATATATATATATAAAATGTGTGTATATATATATATAATGTGTGTGTATATATATATTATGTGTGTGTATATATATATATTATGTGTGTGTGTGTGTATATATATATATATATATATATATATTTTTTTTTTTTTTTTTTAGGGCCACCCCTGCAGCATATGGAACTTCCCAGGCTAGGGGTCAGATGGGCGCTTCAGCTGCCAACCTACACCAGAGCCACAGCAATGCAGGCTCCGAGCCACGTCTGTGACCTACACCATGGCTCACAGCAACACCGGATCCCCAACCCACTGAGTGTGGCCAGGGATGGAACCCACATCCTCATGGATGCTAGTTGGATTCATTTCTGCTGTACCACAACGGGAGCTTGTCATTCTTCTAATGAAATATTGACAGATTGTTTTTCTCACTCAAAAGGCATATCCCAAGCCCCTTCGAACGCAAAGATGGACAGGGATATGGTGCCCCAGCTGAGCATTCGGACTCAGTTAATTTCACTTTCCTAAGCCTCAGTGCTATCATCTGCGAAATGGGGATGAGAAGAAGAGGAAGTGAGATGAAGCAAGACAAGGACAGAGCATTCAGTGAGCCTGTGGTCACACCATGGGGTGCGGGGGGGAGGGATGACCCAGCACTGGGAACCAGCCATAATGACCGCTTTCTAAACTCTACTGATTATTTACATTCAAGGAGAAAAAAACATGTTCACCATAAATAAGATCTAAGATGCGTGCCATACAGATCTACACCTGATGGGTATAAAAATCATGTTATGAGGCCACTGAATGGACAGAAGCCAAAAGATGGGTCTTTTCTGCAGAATTTAGTAGAATTCTGATGAAAGCAGTTCACTTTCTAAGCGATGTGTAGAGACTAGACAATTTCAACCACAAACCAGCAGAATGGCGTAATCCACAGCCAATCTGAGAGTCATCTCAGCCTCTTGTCATCTTTAGTGACCCGGACACTGGACATAGTTCAACCAGCCAGAGAAGAGCAGGAAAAATCTTTGGTGGTGCCATGCTTTGCCAAGTCACCGACTCCTACGATCAGGGTTGATTACAAACACCCAATTAAGAGGCATTTGGAACCTGATCTGAACGCTAATCTTGTCTCGTTTTTCTTGAGGCTTAATGATCAGCCTTGATGAAAACTACATCGACAATTAGTGAAGTTTATTTTATAGCCTCCCTCACAGGCACACACATGCACATATGTGTTTGTGTGTGTGCTTCTGCCGAAGTGTGTCAGCATGCATGCAAGTATCAAGTTTTATGCTGGATGGAAGGGAGCTGAGAACACGCATGCCGGCTGAAGGCATATGTCTCCCTTGGATCAGTTTTTAAGTGCTTCCTCCCCTAAGTGAAATCTGGTTGGAAATGCCATGCACATGTTGATTCAGTGTGATACGATTTCAGCTAATCTTTTCCTTTAGCTTCTCATAAAGGTTGCTTCTTACAAATTACAGAAATGCCTTGTAATATTCAAAATTCATCATGATCCAATGTGACTGCTTATAGGAAGAAATAATAAAGGAAATTAATTTTATTAAACACATGGGGGTCTGTTCAAATGAAATCAGTGCTAATGGGGAAGAAAAAAATCAAAAGGAAGAAAGGAGATAATTATCTGCCTGAGCAGCAACCAAGGATGCTGCAGGTGGTGCAACAACATTGACCTCCGCTGTTCTGAGAAGGGTTCATTTCTACCCACTCAATAGTTTTTTAATTGAATTGAGCTGGGTGGTGGCGCCTCTTACATTGTCCATATTGGGAATTTACTTGAGCTGAAAAGCAGCAATGACTTTATGGAGCAAAATAAAGGCAAGAAAGATGTTCTCTGAATTTTCCTTGCCTAAAAAGCAGACTCACTCCAGAGCAAAAACTCTGTGTTTTATTTTAACATAACCGTAGTATACGCAGTACATGTATTTCTACAGCAGTCATCTGAAAAAAATTAGAAAACACTTCAGTAGAACTCTTTTATTACTATTATTATTATTATTAGAAAGGGAACAGTATACCTTTTTCTAGCTCCATGCCAGCGTCTGGCGATCTTTAAAGGTTAGTATACACAGACCTCTAGGACTATAGTTGAACTTTGTCTGATTTTGAAATTCGTAAGAAATGGAATCACACACATCAAGATGGCAATTGCCCTTGAGGCCAAAGGTGAGAGACTGAAAGTAGATGGGAAGGAGCCTCTTCCCAGGTAGCTGGAAACGTCTGCTCTGATTGGTGACATGGATGGATTCGCCTTGTAAAACTGTATCAGATGTGACAGTTAGGTCATGTTCTTTCCTAGATATTGATTACAATTTAATAGATGTCTATATTTCACCTAGAAAAAAGGGAAGCATTCTGGCATAAAATACCCACTGTTTTCCATAAAACAGAGTCACTGTTTGCTTTGGTCTGAGGGATGCTCTAAAACCCAACACTAGGACCAAAGGGATGCCTTTGTCTCAGATACAAAAAAACCCACACTAACCAAGATAAATAATACTTTAATGCAATCTAAAAAAAAATAAATAAAAGTTAATGCAAAAATCCATGCCAAACAAAGTAAAGATCATAACAAAAATATTACTTAGGGAAACCAAAGATGGAACCTATATTCCCCCAATTCCCTCCAAAGGACAACAACGCGATCATTGCATAATGATATTTTCAGGAATAATCAGATTTGAGGCATTAAGGGCAGATTAATCGTCATTCAGTGAGTTTATATTCCATGAAAATAAATGAAGTGAGTAGTGTTTCAAAGTCTGTAACAACTTAGGTGATGTCAAAAGTGGCATTAAAGACACACGGTGGGGTTTATTCCAACAAGATCCACAAACTTGAGTATCATCTCTGTTTCATTACAATTTTCCTGTGATTAAACTTCATGTGAAGCGACAAGGGTGAAATCTTCCTCTGATTGCATCAAATTAGGAAAAAGACACCTATTTACGGGTTACGCAAAGAAGAGACTACAAATCGAAATTTAGGCAGAAAAGCATCCACGTGACATTAGCCTTGTGTCTTGGTGAAAGCCTACAAACCAGGCAGTGAAGTCAGGAACTTGTCGCACAGAAGACCTCACTTCCCACCCCTTCCCCCATCACTGCCACCTTTTCAGACTCTATTTCTGGAGCTTCACATTCATTTTCTTAATGTTTTTAACCCAATGTCTGTGAAATTTTTATTGCTCCCCAGATGATGACATCTGATCTGAATGTAACCACACACCTCTTTGCTCAGCAGTATTTGTCACAAACCATTATAAATTATCATGCTGAGAGTTTGCATTGCTGGGAAACCGGAAAAGCTCTATAAATTCTAACTACTGTATCAATGACATTCTTGTTTATTATGCAGATATAAAGTTTTATGAGAGTCAAGATGTCTGCCTTACCACCAAAGGAAACTCCACGGAGGAAGACCCAACCAGCTCAACGTGAATACTGACAACCACATTCGATGCAGCATAAAAGCTACTTTTTGGACAAAAACTCAGCAGGTGGCTTTTTCTTTCTTTTCTGCTTTTAGCTCTGCTTTGACACTTCACAAGCATGGAGGAGTTTGCGGGTGCAAAAAAAAAAAAGAAACCAGGTTTCTCCTTCCCCTCAACATCTTCTTCTCACTCAGAACATTCTGTGACCACCTCCTGTATCAACATCACAATCAAACCAGACAGTCTCTCTCACTAGAAATCCTGGCACAAAATTAGCCTGGAGATAGATGCTCTATGGCTCCCTTGCTTGACTGACACCACACTGTGTTCAATGAAAGAAATCAGGGAGTTATAGTATCATGGTTGTGATGCTTATTTATAATAAAATCTGATTGAGGGGTGGCATACACAGAGATGGGTGAATTTTAAAGCCGCCAGACACAACTCGAACATTCATTTTCCTTAAGGAAATATTCCCCCTTGATAGCCATTGTAAAAACCTCTGTGTATGGTTAGCCGAGGTTAATTATGTACTGGGCCAGTCTGGGTGTTATTCACATGAAAAGTTGTGAGTATGCACGTTTTACTTTATGTTTAACTTACGACAGAATATCTTAATTTCGTCCTAAATAAAACAATAAAATAGAAATAAAAAATACTTTTCCTACCAGAACTTGTCTGCTTAATGACTTATTTATCCCTACAGTCTGCGAAAAAATTGTCTACTTGGGCCTGCGGGATGTTTTGCAATAAGCAAATGTGTGAAGGAATTGATTTTTTGAGCTTTCACAAGTTGTGAAAGTTGATGATTCAGATGTTGACAGTTTCAAGAGGAGATACAGGGTGTGTTATAATCAGATCATCCTGTTACTGGATCGATATATTTAGTTTGCTTACTTTCCTACCTCCAAATGTTCTAACAATCACCAAATTGTTAAAGATGTAATAATGATCATTTCTTTTGAGAGGAGCTTTTAACTATACAAAATGGCTTTCATGATCCACTGCCCTATTTTACCTTGCTTATGACACTGGTTCGTTAGTTCTTTCTTTCTTTCTTTTGGCCACCCCCATGGCATAAGGAAGTTCCCAGGCCAGGGATCAAACCCACGCCACAGCAGTGACAATGCTAGATCCTTAACCACTAGGCCACCAGGGAACTCTGCAAGCACTTTTTTTCTGCTATAAGACATAAAATATAGCTGAAACAGGGGAAACTGTTAAATATCTCAAACAAAAAAAAAAACAGCTTGTACTTAACAGAAAAGCTTACCAATTCTCTGAACGTGATGTGTTATTTCAAATACATTTTTGGAAGTGGTTTAATATAAACAAACAAACAAACAAAAATCAACCCACAACCCCCCCCCCCAAATCTGTATGTACATCCAACATAAACTTTTGAAGCCTATGAATTTATTCCTACAGAAGTTTCCGGTGTTTTCCATTTTTCTAGGGAATTCCAACCCCCTGTAAATTTTAAAGCTGTGGACTCTTCTCACGACCTTTAAAGAAGGAGACAAGAATTATGCCACATGTGTAAACTGCAACCTTCAACAGTGATCAGAAGTCACGTGGACCAGTCAGGGAAGACAGGGCAAGGTCTTAAGTTGGTCTTCCTATGTATCACTTTTGGAATTTTCATTGATAAAATAATCAGGTAGCAACACTTGAAAACATGGCACAAAGATATTTTCCAGGGTCTTAATTTCCATTGACTGCAACAGGCTAAGTATATTCGGCTTCCCAGCTGGCCAGGAGGTGGCACCTTCAGTGAGAACAAACCCTTGCTTGCTACGATTAAGAAACCACCTTGCTCTGTCGCATTAAAAACACAAAACCAAAACCCCACAGTCACAAATACAGAAACAATCTTCTTGGCCATGTCAGTGTCTTGCTGATATCACTAAAATGGCCCCTTATTCCGAGCTGTAATTATCCTTTTTCTTCTATCTAACAAAAAAAGTTGCTCTCCCCATTCCACCAGACTCTATCCCACATCATGATATGGCAGATCATTGTTTAAGCTTTGCTGGGCACCAGACACTTGTAAACATGTCACACACTTTAACTCAGGCAACTGGCTTCCCCTTCCTACACTCCTGTGCAGTTGGGTGCTGGAGTTGGCTCGCACCAGCTCACAAGAACCAAGCGTGCACGTCTCTTTGCAAGTCTGTGCACAGGGTCATCACATGGGTAGTTTGAAAAGGCCACAGTGGGAATATTTATAGTATAGAATTTGGCAAATATCATAGCCCGGGACTTGACCTACCCTCTCCCAAGATTCAGTGGTTAACATTGACCAGTATAGTGCTGCTAGTAACTACAGACTATTCTGAATTCTTTAGCTATGAAATTTCACACATACATGGTCAAGATGCTCAGATCAGGAATTAGTAAGCAGGAGTTTCCTGAAATCCAAAGCACCTTCTTTTGAGGAATGATGTTATTACTTGAAGATGTTTTACCAGAGTCCTTTAAAAATATCTCCTATGGCAGTTTTTCAGTATTGTCAAAATGCAAAAAATAAAACAGAAGAAAGCGTAGAGGAAGACAAGTCTCCAGCCTGTCTAGATGGTTGACACTGTAAAAACCGCCATACAGAAGACTAACCAAAAAATGAATGAATTCCCTGTTTCCAAGAAGTTGCTGGAATACTCTATTAACGGCAACTTTCACACAAGATTAAAAAGTCAATATAATGCCCTGAAGCACTTCTGAATCACAGAACAAAGATTAAATTGAAATCAGCATAATTTTACTGTGCTGTAGCGTCTGCTGATTCTTTGGAAATCGATCAACAGTATATGAATGTATGCTAATTCTCCAGGCACCAGATGTTGAGTTAACCAGATGACCTCATTTCCCCCATCATGAAACACTAGTTTATCCCACCAACCCAACAGGTTCTTGAGGACTCCTTACAGGTGGGAACATTTCCATACTATCCTGTTCTTCTCTAAAAGGGATCTGTGTTTGTAGAGAAAATATTTTAAATAATGAAACCACCTGCATAAGAGTGTTCATTTCCAAGGGAAATAGTAGCCTCCATACACTGCATACAATTATACCAAACGGACTCATTTTCCAACTTGGGAAATGTATCAGTCCTTAGAGAAACACTTTAGTAGTGAGACTTCAATGGATTATATTCCTTTTCTAAAACTATTTCTATATCTAAAGGTCACGAAAGGTTGGTATTCAGGTTCGAGTCTCTGAAGAATATACCACACGTGGTATGTCCGGATGGGATGATGTGGATGAAACAGAGACAGGGGGTCTGCTGGATGACCAGACAACAGCAGATTTAAATCTGAATGGACTGCTGCCTGCAACGTTAAAACATCCTTCCCAGCTGTGGAAAGCAAAACCTACACACCGTTCTTTCATACAAAGTGAGGAAATACAACTTAGACTGTCTCTCTTATGAGAACATTTTCATAATAAAGAAACCTAGCATAATTTGATGCTTGGTTGCTTAACCACAGAAGGAGCGGGGAAGGGTAAGGCACACGAATAAAACACAGATCCACAGTAGAGTCCCACTGCATTCACTGTGCATTAACAACTATTAATTTTTTTTAGCATTTTCCGAAAGAGACCTGTCATCATTAATCTATAAAAACCCCTCATCAGACTCACCCTACATTCCTTGTTTTCTTCTTAATGACAATTTGCTTTGGTCACATCAAACTCCATAAGATAAACACAGTTCTTAAGTCACAAAATGTGCCCCAGATTTGTTTAAAAAAAAAAATACCCAACCCCTCACCATTTGCTGATGCACCATGCACTAATATTTTAGTGACCCACCACGTTTAATAAAAACTTGAGTGAGACTTTGGGTTTCTAATTCTTTTCCTTTCCAGGAAAATAAAGAGAAACATGGGTACATATTTCTTAACAAAAGAGTTCCAAAACCAAAAGTGTTAACAGGAAAATGAATATGAGAGGTTACACATTTAAATACAATCTCCCTGGCTTGGGGAACTTAGAAATCACTTAACATAATTTAATTTCCATACCATTGACACATGATCCGGCCTAGATGGGAATCCCTGCTGGAGCCATTTATATTCTAGATGGTTCACAGACTTTGCCCAGGGACACCTGCGCCCACTAGATGGTGCTGTGGCGCCCTGTTCCAACATTCCCACTTACTTGCAGTCTCTGTCCTCCAGATCGAAGTGAGGGTTGAAGTTGATCATAATTCTCTGGTATGGTTCTGGAGCCTGAATCAGCCATTCACATTTTTCACTTGAGTGATAAGAGTGAGGATAACCAGGAGATGTAAGGTACCCGGGGCTTTCAATTTTTATAGTATCGCCACATTTATCTGCAATAAAGACAATATTTTAGTAGATCTTTCCCAGACTACCAGTTAGGTATGCTAGCTTTACATATAAATGACCGGTGATTAAATATTTCACAGCTCTTTCAGGGGAGCTCCAAGTGGTACCTTCAGGTGGCGCCGAGAGCAACACGGCCACCAAAGAACGCTCTTTGATCTCAGGAAGTTGGTTCAGGAAGAGAGTGGACTGAGATCTGATAGGGCTCCACCCCCAACCCCTACAAAGTTGCCTCCCAAGAAAAAGGTCTTCTGGCATTAAAAACACTAAGTCCCCTCAATGGATGTTAACATGGTCCCCAGGGAGCTTCTGCTAGACTTAATTATCCCCCAAGAAGTGTAATCGCATTAAGTAGCAAGTTCTAAGTGAAGGCGACTAAAAGATGCTATTCGACCCCTTGTGTGGCTTTTTGATGATAAGCCTGGTCTGTGTCATTGATCAGTGGGGACGGTCATCTAGGGCTTCAGCTGGCTTAAAGCCAAACCTTTTTGGTTGTTGTTTTATCTGCCCATAAATCTAAGTGATTTGGGGTTATCTCTGCTCTTGAGATCCAGATCATCAGAGAACCAAGTATATGAGGTGCAGCAGAAATAATTCTGCTCTGTTGCTCCAAGTGAAGTTGCTTGGTCTTGGAGACCAGATCAAAGTAACCAGGCAGAAAGAAAAATAAATAGCTAGACAGCATTCATTCTAATTACCTACATGTTGGAAAAAAGTCCACCACACTGACGTCTGGCTATCACATATGGTAAGCTGCATTCTCGAATTCTAGGTGAGCTAACTAGTTTTGAGCTTTCCTTTCAAAAAACCCTAATGCCGAAGTGATTCACTGAGGCCCAAAGAAACCAGTCTCTGGGCTGCTTTATTGTTCAGCGTGGACTCTCACTGTCACTTTTTATGATGGATGTCATACTGGAGAGCCTCAGCCTGAAATGCTGCCACATTTATTGATGCTTAATTTTGAGCAATAAAAATTCGGTGCATAAACTATGTAAGAGGAACAGGTATGAAAGCAGTGAAATATATAAGCCTATCAATCACAAATTTTCAGTAATGGTATATATAGATTTTAATATTGCATCTAATAGATTCCCTGTGGAAAGAGAATGGCATTCTTTGCTCTCAGCATGAATTTATAAATCTACAGAATTTTATTACAGGAAAACCAGGTCAAATGGAAATGAAAGATGAAGTGCACATCAAAAATGCATAAAGCTACATGCATTACAGAAATCATTTCCCATAAATTAAAAAGGAGACAATGTAAACTATATTGTTTTTCTCTATTGCTAGATGTTTTTGACTTTTTTTAGATTTTTTTACACTGGGAGTAGCTTTATACTGGGTTTCCTCTGCCTTGGCTTTTAGAAGCTTAAGGTTTGCCAAGAAGAAGTGCTGTTGTAATTGGAGTTCAGAATCTCAGCTAATGATCATACTGGCCTCTGTTATGTGATTCTGCCAAGGCTCTTGCATTATTTTAAATGTGCCGAAAACTTGGAAAGTGACCTCCATCTCATTAAGTCTCCTCCAGCTCTGGACAAACATCATGGCAGTGTCTGGCATCTGTTAGAGGAGTGAAATAAAACAGCGCTGCTTGTAGCCACTCGACAGAGTCACTTCAGAAGACGTGGAGGTGGACTCCATACCACCCCAGAGCTCTTTAATCTGTGACTTCTGAGAAAGTGACAGTGTAATAAGATAATGCGGACTCCTAGACTCCCTGGCTCTGTTAAATCTCTCTAACAGTTGATTAAGAAAGAGCAGTTTCTAATGATTCTGGACCATTAGTCCTAAATAAGGTTAATGAATTAATTTAGCAGACACTGGCCCTCGGAGGAGGTGGACATGGCTTGAAGAGGTCTGCTGAGTTACAGAGGCATTAGCTGGCTCTGCTCACGGCAGGCACAGCAACATGGTTTTAACCAGTCAAGGCACTGATTGAAGCGCAGGCTCTTAACATTCCCCAGACTGCTGCTAAGAAAATTAAGAAATACATATATTTCTTATATGTGTGTACACACACACACACACACACACACACACGGAGTTCGCAACCTAAAGTCTGAAAGCTATTTGCATTAGGTTTCAAATCCATCCTATGAACACCTCCACCAATTTCATCTCCGGAGCTGTGGAGGGCAGAGGTTGGGTGACTGTGATTTCTAAAGTCTTACCACTTGAGCTCTTTCAATTGGAGGCGACTGTTATTTCATCCTCTGCCAGATTATGGAAAGATGCCATCAACTCAGGTTCATTAATAAATTGAACTCCACATTCACAATTGTGTACGTATGTGTATTTTCCAAGCATATCTTCTGGAACACTGCTTGGTAGCTGTTGGGGAAATCTATTGCTTCAATCGGAAATCCCCAAAAAGCATATTAGAGATTAACTTCCACCCTAAAGATGTGATTTGGCCTGAACCCCTCCACTCATGGTCTCTTATTAAAACAATACACTACCGTAAGTGGCTAAGTGGCGGATGGTCTTTCCTTCTAATTACTCTGATTGAAATCTAAGCCAGACAAAAGTAAATATTTGATAATTAGCTAATAATAATTGCAGAAGACTCCCTGTAAAGATAATGCCATCCCCTTCCTCCACCAACGTTACAGAGGAAGTCAAACATGCCTACAACCAGATTCCATTTTTAAACACATTATTTAGATTATGGGATACTGTTTATAACCCAGCACGGTCTTCCATTTACTTAACAATGAGTGGTTTTAAAAGCTAAGTGGAAGCTGCAACTAGGTTAGGGATTTTCAAATATCCTGGTGCCCTGCACTGTATATATCGGATTCCTTTATTGACACGCTGTAACTTTCATTCATACTCCAGATGGATCGCGGCCGATTTGCAAAAGCGGAGGAGGGAGTTTCATCCACCAGCAAACCGCTCTCTCCTGCAGGCACCCACTAGAGGAAACAGTTCGGAGGAGCTGCCAGAGAACCAGGAAGTTCTCCCGGTAAAGTGTTCGTTCATTAACTTTCAACAGCCATCAGATTTTTGAAAGGGAGTCTCATCTAATTGCCTTTGGGAGGAAACATTATTAAGATAATTGGTGTGCTGATATGGGAAGGTAGGCAGTTCTGTCGTGTAGCAGAGGTAGGAAAAGCCCCGCAGCCAAACAACCAACTTCAGGAGGGAGCCCGAGCACTTGCAATCTCCCTGCCCTCCACCGACAGACCTTATTTCTTTATTCTTTCCGCCTGGATAAAAGTTTCCTTCGCGCGGGAAGCCGCTCTTCCCGGTGGATCCAGGCAGCTCGGCGCGGGTCCGGCGGCCGGACGCAGGCAGCCGGAGCCGGGCTCACCCCCGCGGCCGCGCGCCTCCGCCTGTCACTTACCGTTGCGAAGAGCGCCGGCCGCGCCGAGGGCCAGGGCGAGCGCGGCGCACAGGAGCGGCAGCCCCCTCTCCATCCTCCCTTCGCCGGGTCCTCGGGCAGGCGCGGGAGAACCGAACGTGCGGGGAAAACAGAGCGCCGGGGCGATCTCCACAATCCGGAGCGTTTCCACTCCGCCCAGAGCTGTAAAATCCTCAGTCCGTCTTGGAGAAAGGAAAGCGGCGAGGCACTGCCTTGATCCGAGAGAAACGCTCCTCTTTTTGTGTCTCAAGTCGCCTGCATCCTGTCATTTAGCTCCGGTTTCCTCTCTCTTTTCCCACACTTGTTCCTCTTCCAGGAGTCACTGCCCGGGCCATGTCTCAAAAAAAAGGGGGGAGTGGGAGGGGGGAAGAGGGAGGTAGGGAAACACACACCAACGCCAATTTCCAGAAAGAAGAGAGAAAAAAAATCCGGCTTGTTTCTGGACCCGTTGGGGCCGAGGAGCTGGCGCCCGGGGGAGGTCCGGGGTGTCTGCACGGAGGAGAGGAGCAAGCAATGAAAAGATGAGCGGGAGACGGAGGAGTTTCACCAACTGCACCCCCGCCTCCCCCACCTCCTCCGCCCCCTCCCCTTCTGGAGCCCTTCCCTCCCTTCCTCCCGCCCCTCTCCCCGCACGGGCTCGCCAGCAATTGCCTGACAGGAGACCCGGAGGAACAAGTTTCCCTCCGTGTGCGTTCCCCATCCGTCTGTCCGTCTCTCCGCAGGCCCTGTAGGGCTCTCCCCGGTGAAGGGAGACGCCGGGGGATCTGCGCCCAGGGCGGGTGTGTTTGGGAGGGGGGCTTCGAGGTCTTGGCAGCGCCAGGGTCGGGCTAGCCCACCTCGGCGTGATCGCTCGGGCTCCAGGGGAGAGCTGAGCAGCTCGCCCAGGATCTCGGGCTCTGCCGCCGAGGCAGGCGGCGCGCCCGGGAGGTGGCGGCGGCTTCTCCCAACTCCGAACCCCCGGGAGGCGCTCGCGGCGGGGGTCGTGACCTGGGGCAGGAGCAGCAGGGCGCCCCGGGCTCTGTCGGCTAGTCCCTAAGGGGCTGGGGAAACATCGGCTGGGGTGGGGGACGCACCCCGTGTTGCTGCCACGTAGAGCCGAGTCAGAAGACTCGCGCGGCAGAGGCTGGGCTGCAGCCCCACCCGGCCTCCCTACTGGGTATCAGGGCGCGCGGCTGGGCGCCTGGCGTGCCCGGGTACCCGTCGCGCGCAGCGGGCTCCATTGTTACCCGAGATACAGTGCCCTCTCCTCCGGGGCAGAGGGGACGCCACAGGGTAGGAGGCAATGCGCCTTCCAGCTAGGGGGCAGTCGTCGCCTGACCCCGCCCAGCCTTCTGACTGAGAACCCAGGTGCTCCGGGTTTGGAAATTAGGGGTCCGGCGGCCGCGGTTTGTGTGCATCCCGGACCAGCGAGAACGGGGGCGGGGTGTTGCTCTTGGCAGGACTCTCCCGGCGCCCGCTCGGGCCACAGGCCATTGTCACGCCGGCCCTCCAGCTCCTGCCCACCCCCGCCTCCTAAGGCGGCGCGTCCTCACTGTGGGTTGGATGCCCCCCAGTTCCATCCCCGAGGACTTTCCGGGAACTGCTGCAGAAAGCCTCTGCGGATATGAATAGCAAGGACATCTCAGGGAACAAACAGGTTTTGGCCGCAGATCAGGCCCTTGAGAGGGGTAGATGCCCGCGGAGGAGTTCGCAGGGAAGGTGAAAAGGTCAGACACCTTCTGGAAACCGCGCTTCTGTGCACACCCCAAAGCAGAGCCCTATTCCTACCTGGCGCAAAGAGCTGGCAAAAAAAGATTTAGGAATGTTGGCAAGGAGACCCTGGTCAAAGGTTTTGGCGGAAGAACTGGGGGCGGGAAGGGAGAGAGGCAGCCCAGGGCGCGCGGGCCCCAAGCTAGGGCTCGGCGGTGGCGGTCGCGGCTGGACGCCCGTGACGCGCGGTTGTTGGGGCGCAGGCGGGCCCTTGGCCGCGCGGAGCTGCACCCCGGGTTCGCCGCCTGCGCCCGGGGAAGTCCCCGCCTCCAAGTTGGAGACCAGCCCCCTGGGTGCTGCGAGTCGCCCTCCCTCTCGAGCTCCTTTTCACCCTCACCGGTTTCCTCCTGCTCTGCGACCCCCCACGCGGGGTGGGAAGGTGGCTGAACTAGGCCGGGAGTCCAACGCCGGGGTGGAGCGGAAGGGGCAGTGGCGGGGCGAGAGGGGGCGCCAGTCGCGCCTTGCGCAGACCCGGGGGAGCCGGCGCCGCGGAGGGAAGCCCAGGCGCTTGGCGACCGCGGGCGCGCGACGCCTCCTCCCAGCCTTCCTCTCAGTTCCCGAAGCACCCCCGCCAGTCCCAGGGCCCGGCTGCTCGGGACGAGCGGCGTCATCAGATTTGGCGCGACCCCGGGCGACCTCAGCCCAAGGCTCGGAGGGAGAGGCGCCTCTCCGAACCTGGCGGGTCGACAGAGAAGAGGAAAGCCGGCGGCGCAGCTCGGGGGACGCCCGCCCCCTTCCTAGTGGGAACTACGCGGCCACGCGCGCTCCGGGGACCGGTTTTGACCCGTCGGTGCCTCCGCGGGGTGAGCGAGGGGGCATAGGCGAAGACTTGAGCTGTGTTGTTTTTAGAAAACTGCCGCCAATCTCTCTTCCCCTTTCCCTGCTGAGTGTGCATTTCCCAGCCTGTACCCACCAGGCTGACAAAGTCACCAGACCTTGCACTCAGGGAGGCACTACCCCCGCTCGGCAACCTCGCCCTCGCCGCCTTCCCGCGCCCTCCCGCCTTTCCCAGGGATAGGCTCCTCCCTCGGGCCCAGGCGCAGAAAACCCTTGTCTCTTTTCTTGCTCACTCGTTGAGCATTTTGCCAGCCTTTCTCCAACCAACTAACAAGACACGCAGTATGTACTCTGGGAGAAATATCGTATTTAAGTTATGCCTCTGATTTTTCTGGTCTTAGCTGATCTGAGGCTTTTCTCGACTCCGGAGTTTACACACGTAGTGCTGGGTAATGGGAGCCCTACCGCACTGATTGATAATTGCCTGCTAGTGGGTTGGTACGGAGCAAATTGTCCTTGCTAACAACCTCTTTCCTCTGCTGCTGGATCCCACTAAGTGCCGAAAAGGGTCAGTTTTAGATTTCTGCAGTTTCCCGGCAAGGGAGACAGACCGACCTTTATGTGAGGGTAAGTTATAGACAGAGGAAGAATTTGGCAGTCTTCCTAGGTTGATTTGACTTTGGTCTCCTGAGCACATCACTCTTCCCACCATCACAAATCCCAGACCAGGTGGGACCCTGTTCCACTAAAGGGCAGATGGATCACCATACTTCCCAGATGCCAGGCAGAGGCCTCGGATGGGCGATGCCCTGCTCCGTGGACTCCCAGGAAGGGGTTATTACATGAAGAAAGCCTGAGCTGGGATGGGACCTAGGCCCATCATTAAGAACAGACTGGGTGGTAAATGTATGGTTTCTTTCATCAAGCCCTCATCAATTTGTCAGAAATAAGGTGAGATCCACTGCTCCCAGAAGGCTGTTTGAGCCACTAACTTCCTCAAAGTATTTCAGGTTGGTGCATATGGAGATGCAGGTTGGTATTTCAGAACTATATCAAATCTTAGTCAAGTTTTTTTTAAAGCATCAAATCCACATATTTCAGCATATTTTTAGTAGGAGCTAACCTACATCTGAAATGTAAAAAATGAAAGAAGTGAAACAGAAAAGATTAAAAATTGGAATTTAGGTTAATTTCCCATTATTCAAAAGATTTTGGTTAAAAATGGCACTTCTGTTAAATGACTCTATTGTTCAAGGGGTGTCTTGGACCTCATGTAGAGCTGTCTCCTTTATTTGGACTGGCAGAGGAAAGAAGAAAATGAACAAATAAACTTTTACTTTCTGATCCTTCATTTTGGGCCTTTTAAAAAGTACCTTGAAAATTCTTCAAATGTTGGAGAAAAGACAGTCATCTAAAAATCTAAAACAAAGTTACAATGTAAACTTTCTGGAGTGCAGAACATTTGTTTGATAACAAGATGTAGGAAGACAATGCTAAATTTTGGCATATGTGAATAGAGTCAAAAGATTTGTTGGTATTAGACATTAGGGCCAGAACTTGAAAAATATTATTTGTCTGAAAGAATAATCATAGATTATTCTGCCGTTGTTGAATTATTTTTTCATTATAAAAATTAAAATAATAATAACCAGTAGAAACACTTATCAAAGCAATAACAACATCATTAGAACATATTCAACCTTTCGAAAGGACTATTTTTAAGTAGGACAGTCAATAAAGTATAATTTGAGCAATCAAATATGGAAAGACTATCTCAAAGTTTAGTCATAGGGAACTAAAATGCTAAAGAATTTTTTAAATCAGTAAAAAATTATTTTAAAACTACCAAAAAAAAAAATCCTACAGTTAAAAATTGTTGATGGAGAGTTCCCGTTTATGGCTCAGTGGGTTAAGAACCCAATGTAGTGTCTGTGAGAATGGAGGTTCGATCCCTGGCCTTGCTCAGTGGGTTAACGATGTGGTGTTGCTGCAAGCTGCAGCATTCGTGGAAGATGTTGCTGTGGTGTGGCATAGGCCTGCAGCTGCAGCTCCTATTCAGCCCCCAGCCTGGGTGCTTCCTTATACCACAGGTGTGGCCTTAAAATGAAAAGAAAAAAAAAAAAAAAGGAATTGTTGAATTTATCGTAACAGAACTTCATTTCACATTGTATTCTTATTTAATTATTCTGCCTCTTATATGGGAATGGGTTATGAGTGGAGCAAGGGAAGGAGTGAAGAGACTAGTTAGGAAGTAACTAAAGCATGGACGAGGATCAGGCAGCGGAGATTGGAAAGGTTGTATTCCTGATTTATTTAAAGATATAATCGATAGGACAGATGATGAGACGGATAGTCCAGTGAGGGAAAGGATCTTGTCAAGGATGACTCTTAAGATCCTAGCTTCCATTATTAAATGGGCATGCGGGACAGCCTTCTTGTGGGCATCAACACTAGACTGAGTGGAAGAAATATCATGAGTTCATTTTGGTCCAGGTTCAATTTTTAGTTTCTTTGAGATCATCGAATGAGTCGGGAATTCAGAGGGGTTATTTAGATTGGATGTATTTGCATATATATCTGTGTGCCACTGATATAATAGCAATAATAGTAATGGAGGTGGAAGGAATGGATGCTCTTGCTGAGGGAGTTGGAAAAGGGGCCAACAGAATGCTGAGGAGCATTTAAAGGCTGGGATGTCAGGATGAGCCAACAGAAGATTTTGAGAAAGGGCCGCTGGAGAGGTAGGAGGAAAATCAAGAGAACATACTGGCGTCAACATCAAGTAGAAAGGGGATTTCTAAAAGGAAGTGGCAAAGAAGGGTTAAATACTGTCGAGGGTTCTGGTTGGATGGGGACTAAATACAGTTGGATACAGTGGTGTGATGGTTGAGGAGGGTTGACTTGAACAATAGATTTCAGAGGAGGGAGGGAGAGAGGTCAGGTTGGAGTGGGGGGGGGTGAGTGGAAGGTAAGGAATTTGGGACAAGAGTAAAGATAATTCTCTCTGATGGGAAAGAGAGAGATAGGAGTTCTGGAAGAAAATGGTGTGGAGGGAAGTTGATTTTTTTTTTGCTGGGTACTTTTCAACATGTTTTTTCCCTCAATTTTTTAAAACTAGGCACCCCCCTCCAAAAACAAACAAACAAACAAACAAACAACAAACCTAGCTCACTCATCTGTCCTACCCCTCCCTTTTTGCCTCTGGCAACCCTCAGTCTGTTCTCTGTATCTATGAACTTGGTTGGCTGTTAGGGTTTTTTTGTTTGCTTGTTTGTTTGTTTCAGATGGCATGTATAAGAGAGATCAGACAGTATTTGTCTTTCTCTGACTTATTTCGCTTAGCATAATGCCCCCCATTTTCATTGTCTCAAAGGGCAAGATTCAGTTCTTTTTTATGGCTGAATATTATGCCATTCCATATATACCACAATTTCTTCATCCATTTATCCATCAATAGACACTTAGGTTGTTTCCATCTATTAGATATTATAATTAGTGTTGCAATAAATATGAAAGTGTATGTATCTTTTCAAGTTAATGTTTTTGTTCTCTTCAGATAAATACCCAGTAGTGGAACTGCTGGATCATATGGTAGTTGGTACTATTTTCAATTTTTTGAGGAACCTCCACAGCTTCACAGTGACCATACCTGTTTACATTCCTCTCAGCAGGGTGCGAGAGCTCCCTTTTCTCTACACCCCCATCAACACCGATTATTATTAGTCTTTTTGATTCTAAGAGATGTGAGGTGATATCTCATTGTGATTTTTATTTGCATTTTCCTGATGATTAATGATGTAAAGAGTCTTTTCATGTAGTGGTTGGCTATTCCTATGACTTCTTTGAAAAAATGTCTATTTAGATCTTCTGCCAAGTCTTAATTTGGATTGTTTGTTTGTTTATTGCTATTGAGTGTACACGTTCTTTTTATACTTTGGATATTAACCCCTTGTCAGATTTATGATTTACAAATATTTTCTCCCATTCAGTAGGTTGCCTTCTTATTTTGTTAATGGTTTCCTTTGCTGTGTAGAAGCTATTGAATTGGAATAGTCCCACTTGTTTATTTTTGCTTTTGGTGTCAGGTTCAAAAGAATCGTCACCAAGATCAATGCCAAGGAGCTAACTTACCTATGTTTCCTTCTAGGAATTTTATGGTTTCAGGTCTTACAGTCAAGTCTTAAACCATTTTGAATTAATTTTCACATATGGCATAAGACAGCAGTCTATTTCATTCTTTTGCTTGTGGCTGTCCAGTATTCCCAATATCATTTATTGAGAAACTTATCCTTTCCCATTGTATATTTATCCTTGGTTCCTTTGTCATAGACTAATTGACCATGTAAGTGTGGGTTTATTTCTGGACTGTCTATTCTATTCCATTAATCTGTGTTTGTTTTTAATGCCAGGGCCATACTGTTTTGATTTGTAGTATAGTTTGAAGTCAGAGAATGTGATGCCTCTAGTTTGTTCTTCTTTCTAAAGGTTGTATTGGCTATTTGGCATCTTTTGTGGTTCTGTAAAATATTTAAGATTGTTTGTCTTTTTGTTTTCCTTCTTTCCTTTCTGTTTTTTTTTTCCCCCCCTTTGGCCACACCTGTGTCATGAGAAGATCCCATGGACCAGGGATCAAAGCCAAGCCAGAGCAGTGACAATGCTGGATCCTTAGCCACTAGGTGACCAGGGAACTCCAATGTCCTATTGTTTTCAATATACAGGTCTTTCAGGAGTTCCCTGGCAACATAGTGGTTAAGGATCTGATGTTGTCCGCGCTGTGGCATGTGTTTGATCCATGGCCTGGGGGACTTCCACATGCTGTGGGCATGGCCAATTTTACACACACACACACACACACACACACACACACACACACACACACACACACGTCTTTCACCTCCCTGGTTAAATTTATTCCTAGATGTTTAATTTATTTTTTGATACAATTGTAAATGGGATTTTTTTCTCAACTCCTTTTTCTGATAGCTCATTATTAATGTGCAGAAACATAAAAAATTTTTGTGTATTGATTTTATAGTTTGCAACTTCACTAAATTCTTTTATTAGTTCTAACAGGTTTTTTTTTGATCCAGTCTTTAGGGTTTTCTATCATGTCATCTGCAAATAGTGAAAGTTTTACTTCTCCTTCTCTATTTGGATGTCTTCTATGAATTTATTTTTCCTTTCCTAGTTGCTCTGACTAGGCCTTCTGATATGATGTTGAATAAAAGTAGAAAGAGTGCGCATCCTTGTCTTGTTCCTGATCTTAGGAGAAAATCTTTCAGGTTTACACTGTTGATATAATGTTAGCTCTGGATTTATGATATTTGGCCTTTATTATGTTGAGATACATGCCCTCTATACCCAGTTCGTTGAGAGTTTAACTATAATTGGATATTGAATTTTGTCAAATGCTTTTTCTGCATCTATTGAGATGATCATGATTTTTTTCCTTCGTTTTGTTAATACAATGTATCACATTGATTTGCAAGTGTTGAACCATCCTTGCATCCCCAGGATAAATCCCAGTCAATCATGGTGAATCATTATTTCAATATCATGGTGTTGGTTTTAATAATATTTTGTTGAGGATTTTTTTATATCTGTGTCTATCAAGGACATTGGCTTGTAATCTTCTTTTCCTGTGGTATCCTTGTCTGGTTTTGGCCTTGAACATTCTTAAACCCTGATGGGTAGAATCTAGTATTGAAGAAAATGTTGAAAATAAGGCACAGGAAAGATAATCAGGGTGTGAATTGCCTGAGAAGGCAGGAGGGGATATAATCTAAATTCTGGAAGGACAGGTTAACCATAGACTGAAAGGACAGCTCCTCTGTTATAACTGTAAGAGGAGTGGATGGGTATAATTGCAGGTAGGTTTGTTATTCTTCAGAATGAGTGGACAGTAGTTTCTCTCTTCCGTTATCACCTGAATCCTATAACAAGAGATATAGAGGTACTGAAAGTCCACAGAGGACAGTGAAATTGGAATGAAGATCACATTGACCAGAGGAGCTGTTATTATTATTTTTTTTTAATTTTCCCACTGTACAGCAAGGGGGTCAGGTTATCCTTACATGTATACATTACAATTACATTTTTCCCCCAGCCTTTCTTCTGTTGCAACATGAGTATCTAGACAAAGTTCTCAATGCTATTCAGCAGGATCTCCTTGTAAATCTATTCTAAGTTGTGTCTGATAAGCCCAAGCTCCCGATCCCTCCCACTCCCTCCCCCTCCCATCAGGCAGCCACAAGTCTCTTCTCCAAGTCAGAGGAGCTGTTATTATTGTCCCAATGGTTCTAATAATTTTGTAGGTTGAGAATTTGAGCTAAGAACACATTTTCCTAAAAAAAAAATCTGGCCAGTCTTTCATGAAAATCACAAAAATCTGCTTAACTCCTACTGAAATAGTGATAGAATACAAATGGTATTATTTCAACTTCAGTGATTCAGAGTAGGTGCTCAGTAAATGCTTTAAGAAAAGGGAATTTTTTAAACCATGTTTACAATAGATTTGTGACAGTATCTATTGTTGTACAGAAAAGTGTTACTCCAAATATCTCTTTGCAATAATATCTGCCCCATTTGTTCTCTTCTTTGTTTTTTAATATCCTGAGATGGCCAAAGAAGAATTTAGCATTTGTGTTTACACCCTATGCAGACATTCACAGACTGGCTTATTTGGATAAGTCATGTGAACTACAACCAAAACATGACTTTAGTTTTGTAACTTCCACAATCAACATCAATAGTGCACACATTTTTCATTTTTCACAGATATTTATGTGATTTTTTTTTTTTTGGCTTGCTTTGAATTGTTACATAATTTCCAGCCTTGGTAGTATAAACAAATGTATCGGGTAGACTATTTGTCAGTGGGCATCTTTCTTCAATGTATTAAGTTAAAACACCAGATTGTTAAAACGTTTTGCCTCCTATGTGGAAGGTGATCTGTGACTACTTCTTGATTTTCAGCTACAAAATTCACCGCCTGGATGGACTTGCCCTCACGCCACACAAAAGCTTGCAGGAGGTGAGGAAGTTATGCAGAACAAGGTAGGTTTTCTTGGAAGTTTTATATTTTAAAAAGTTTTCAGCTTATTAGTACAGCAGGTTGCCTTTTGCAGGCACATTTTCCTCCTGCTCGAATGCTGTAAGCACACCAGCAGGGACAATAAATAGCAGTGTAGACAGGAAGGAAAAATATTTCTTGAGACATCCCTGCACTTTCTCTTCTTGGTTTTTTCAGTGTAAGTTTTAGTTGCAAAAACTGGAAATAATGAAACTGTAAAAGTTTAGACAGCAAAATTGTAGAGTGACAGGGGATAAGAAAATATATGTCTGGGTTTGCATGCTGACGTGTAACGCAAAAAAGCAAGTGCACACATCAGATCTAATTATAATTTGCTTTCACCGAGGGTAGAATGAACTTTGAAATAAAATAAACTAACACAATTGGTTTCTTTTTTAAAAGTCACAGTAATATCCAGTAGCTTGTATTTTATGAGATCAAATGGCTTCTCAAATTCATACTGTGCTGGTGTCTCTAGCCTGGCATGCAAGGGCACACTTCTTCACTGTAATTTTTTTTTTTTAACCTCATTGTAATTTTACAGACTTTGGGATTATATTGAGATGGATCAGATGTTGTCAAACATACTCAAATTTAATTCATACTCAAATTCACTCAAACATACCCAAATTTAATATGGTCTGCCAAACCAAACTCCCATCTCATTGATTTTTAAGATTCTTTGCGTCTTGGTTTGAAGATGGCTGCCTTAGGTTTTTAAATAATTATCTCTCCTAGACAGACCAATTCTGCTCTCTCTGTAGTTGATGTGAGCCTTGATCATGTCAAGGGAACATCTTTTCTTATGTAGATAGACAATAGCAACTTTCCTGTCACATGTGAGAGGAAGTATCTCTTCAATTCCAGGATCCTGTGTGGTAAGGCAGGGTTGTCCGTTGCCTATCAAGAAACAAATCTGGGAGTTCCCATCGTGGTGCAGTGGTTAACGAATCCGACTAGGAACCTGGTTAACGAATCCGACTAGGAACCATGAGGTTGCGGGTTCGGTCCCTGCCCTTGCTCAGTGGGTTAACGATCCAGCGTTGCCGTGAGCTGTGGTGTAGGTTGCAGACTCGGCTTGGATCCCGCGTTGCTGTGGCTCTGGTGTAGGCCGGTGGCTGCAGCTCCGATTCAACCCCTAGCCTGGGAACCTCCATATGCCGTAGGAGCGGCCCAAGAAATAGCAAAAAAAAAAAAAAAAGAAAAGAAAAAAAAGAAACAAATCTGGATTCATCTAACAAAAGACTAATTGAATGGTCATATCTGGAAAGTCAAGGAGCGGACCTGGCTTCAGGCAGGGCTGGAGCCACAGGTTCAATTGGTGCCAATCAGTAGGACATCTTCCGTTTTTCATCTGAGCTGACTTCCTTCTTGAGCCAGCGCTCTCCAGGCAGAGTCAGGTGGTCGTGGCTCTTCTGTGCTTGAATGACTCTCTTTCTAGGTTTTGATCACAGAGGAAGGATTCAGGAACAGGGTGCTTTCTCCCCCAGGGGATGTAATTATCTTTAAAAAAAAAAAAAACACCAAAAAAAGTCTGATTGGCCCCACCTGGATGATGTGCCCCCCGCCCAAGGGAGATGAGTTACTCTTGTTAGCCAGCCTGAGTCACTTGCCCATCTGCCTGTGGCCAGGAGGACATTTGACAGACAAAATGCAGAGAGGGAATCTCCCAGAGGAAAAGAGGGTCTCTAGATTCTGTGAATAAAGGGGAAGGGATGCGAGACTACAGAAGCCACAGTTGTCCACTCTTCAGAAGGCCCCTCTATTTGTTACTGTTAGTTGTTTCCAAGTGAGAGTGTATGAAGTTCAGTTCCTCATTTTGATTAAGGTTGATTTTGTGTTGTGTTTGTTTTGTTTTGCTTTGTTTTTCATTTTTCACCTAAAGATCCACTTGTAGCAGGTGGCATGAATCCATTTTTTTTTTTAATTTCTTTTTTCTTTCTTTCTTTTTTTTAAGGGCCACACCCACAGCATATGGAAGTTCTCAGGCAAGGGGTCAAATGGGAGCCACAGCTGCCATCCTGCACCACAGCCACAGCAATGTGGGATCCCCAACCCAATGGGCGAGGCCAGGGGTGGAACCCCCATTCTCACGGATGCTAGTCGGTTTCATTTCTGCTGCTCCACCGTGGGAACTCCCATTGTTTTTAAT
This sequence comes from Phacochoerus africanus, assembly GCF_016906955.1. NCBI lineage: Eukaryota > Metazoa > Chordata > Mammalia > Artiodactyla > Suidae > Phacochoerus > Phacochoerus africanus. Next base: position 61,733,808 of record NC_062555.1, read on the forward strand.
TTAAAAAATCTGAGGGAGTGCTTCACTCAGGGTTGACTGTCAGAATTATAAAGCAGGTGAAGGAGTTCATTTTTAAATCCTTTTCTTTTTGGTGGATGTCCTGTTTTTTATTCTCTCCTCGCTGCTCCCTCTCAAAGACCTTTACAGAAATGGATCACTTTAAGAACAAAATACTTAACCCACAGAATGGTGAGATTTTGATACTTAACCCACAGAGTGGTGAGATTTCGGGAAAGCTATTATAGGCAAGGGATCTTCCAGAATTCCTCATGAGGATACTGAAAGAGGCACTTATGAATACTGGTGTCAGGGTATACCACTGTGGTTCAGAAATTCTAAGCTGCCTTTAAGGGGAAATGGGGACATATTTACTCTGGAGAGACTGCCATGAAGACGTGGCCCAAGACTTACTGATAAAATAATCCTTTTCTTCACCAAAGAAAATTTTTTAGGCGAACATGATTGGTGGGCTCAAGATATGAAGTTTGCAATAAACTGCCATCACATTGTAAAAGGAAAGACTTAGAACTATGTTCTTCAAATCATGTGCGGTATGTTTTCTTGAGGTGTGTTAAGCTCCACGGAACATGTAGTAGAAAGCATGAATGGACCAATTACCAGTAACGAAATTGAATCAATAGTAATAATAATTTAAAAAATCTTCCACTATAAATAAACTGTACTTTAAGAAAACAAAGCAAAACAAAAACCCCCAAATCTCCCAACAAACAGGACCAGATGGCTTCACAGGTGAATTCTACCAAAACATTCAGAAAAGAGTTAACATCAGTCCCTCTCAAACTATTCCAAAATATTGCAGAGGAAGGAACACTTCCCAATTCATTCTATGAGGCCACCATCGCCGTGTCACCAAAACTAGACGAAGATACACACCAAAAAAATACAAAAAATACAGGCCAATTATCACTGATGACCATAGATGCAAAAATCCTCAACAAAATATTAGCAAACTGAATCCAACAATATATCAAAAGAATCATATACCGTAGTCAGGTGGGTTTTATCCCAGGGAGGCAAAGAGTTTTCCATATCTGCGAATTTATCATTGTGATACACTGCAGTCACAAAACAAAGACTCAAAACCAGGTAACTACATTGAGATGTATTGGAAACAAGCCCCACACACCTGTAGGGCCAGTTTGTTTATTTTCTTTACAAAATGTTACCATTTAAGCCTGTTAAAATAAATGCATGCTTAGATAAGGATGGGAACAATGGCTGGGAAAGCCTCAGCTCTAAAAGCGCTTAGCAGAAAGCATCGCTTCGTTTCAGAGCCCTGGGCTGGAAGTCCGATTCTGAACACATTGTTTCATCCTGCTGGTTTGCCCAGGTTTACATCTGGAAAAGACAGATATTGCATCCAGTCATCCTTCCAGACCTTGTCAGTTGCAAACCCGACAGATGCTACTGTCCTGTGAGCAGCTTTTTAAAAACGTGAGTGGGCGTGTCGTCTTGCAACGTTGCGGGTGATGGTGGGTGGGGGGAGGGCTGTACCAGGACCTCCCGGGAGTAAACCCTCACTGAAACGGCTCCTTTGCACATCTGATATTTGAAACCCTCTCAGTATATTTGCTTTCTGGATTGTTTGTGTTCCTAACATGGATGATAGGCTCTGAAGTGACGTGGAGAGCGTGTCCTGCGTCTATCTGTATATACCGTTGGCGCGCGTTAAAGAAATATGATAATAAAATAACGGACTATCAGAGGAATGGCAGGGAGGGTGATCAAAACCATGAGAAAGTCAAACAAAGAAACCACAAAACGCACAGACACGGACACCCCTCATCAGAACTCTTCTCTGCCTGACCTCTCTTAAGTATAGGGCCAACCAGTATTCCCATTCAGCGGGGATCGGGAGTGCTTAGTTTCGGGAAGGCTGTTTGTGAGTTTCCTAAGTTAAAACATTAAGGGAAAGATTTTTCTGAAAAGTATGAGTTAAAGCATGGCTATCCTTTATGTTTAAATCTGATCGTGTGCTAGGTTGCTACTGGAAACTTCCTGCCTTTCTAGACACCCTTGTCAATGGAAACAGATTGTGCGCCCACCCGGGTTTCTTGCTCTTCATTTCCAGCTCCATCCGGGAGCAGAAATGGAGCATCGCGGGTGCCCGGTCAAGGTGAGGATCAGTGTCATCACATTTTGGTTGTAGGTCTCCTTTAATGTTGCCTCTACCTCCTATACCAGGGGGATATTATTTTTCGAGTATTTTTCAGATCAATCTTGAGCTTAACTGCAGATTTGCTTATCAGGTTAGAACTCTGCCTACCAGTACTGTGCTTTTGACCCAAAAGTGTTCTGGAGGCAATTTGGGGTTCTTCATGGCGATATTGGGTGGGCTTATACTGCTGAAGCTGTGGCTAGCTACAGCACATATTCTCAACATTATGAAATCCAGGATGTAGGGTTTGCTGCTCCCACAAACATATTCCTCAGTGATGGGCTGGCCCAAAGCATGAGGGGGTCAGAGAGGAACCTCTCCATCTAACAAAGCATACCTTGGCAGTGATTTTAACAACCGCATTCCTTAATAAAAGCTGTCCTTGGAAAACGATATAAATAAAGTTTTAGAAAGTCCCCAGAAGAGTCTACCTTTTCTACCTCTGAGACTGTAATGATGGTCCTGATTTTAAAATCTCTCATCTGGTTCCTTCCGAGTTTTCCCATTTCGTGCTCCCTGGGAGTTGCTCTGTATACTAAGCCAGTGGGTAATGAAGAAATCATTGCTTTAATTGAAGGTCACATCTGCAAAGATCCAGGTAGGTGTACTCTGGTGGATGGAAAAGTCCCCCAGAGGGGTATCCCGCTGCCCTGCAAAAGAGACCTGGGTTGCAATTTGTCAGAACCATGGTGGCCCCTGGTTGGAATCAAGTACATTGTCTTCTTAATCTCACGATCGGGTAATTTCCATTCTTGAGGACCCCTAGGTTTGAAGGGGAAAAAGACGAGCCCCCGAGGGCGTCCATAATTAAATACAAACACTCTTACAGTGTCAAGTCAAAGCTTAAATCCTCTTTGTGTTGTGTTCATGCCTTCATCACAAGCATGACCTTTCAGTTCTGCCTGGATGAGTGCCCTGGCCGTGTTATTTTTCTGTTCTTCTAGTGCTTTTCTTTTAGAAGAACCAAGAGAGTGATATTTTGCTGTTTGCTTTCCTTTCTCTTTGGTTATTGTTAACATCTAGCATTGACTCGCTTTTTAGCCTAAAGCGGAGAGGGCATTCTAAACACAAAAGCCACTGGACTTTCAACAACTTAATTTCCTAAACCACTGGAGGATTCTGGGATCTGTTAGACTGCAGTGTAAGCATTTTATGGAGGTTCCCATGACTGCATTATTAGCTAGCTGTTTCACCTAGAAAAACCTTCTTAATTCTCTTTTTTTTTTTTTTGCCAATTTCCTTTCTCTTTCTATAGCTACCACTATTAAATATATGTTCTCAATATCTCAGTTCCTCTTCTTTCCCTGGTGGAATATTTTCAATTCTGTAATTTCAGCTCCTGCTGCTTATCTTGGGTAATTATTATTATGTGTGGTCCCCCGACTAGATACGGGTTATGCTCGAGATATCTGTTTCCAAATTAGTTGGTTAGTATTTGACATGGCTTCCTGCAGAAACAATGTCATAAAGATTAACGGTGGGCCAGACCACCAAGACATTGTAAACAAATAGCTGAACTTCCATTATTGGTAGCTCTGAGCTGAGGAGCACTGGATGACCTTAGTGGGGGTTTTTTGTTGTTGTTGTTGTTGTTTTTGTCTTTTTGCTGTTTCTTGGGCCGCTCCTGCGGCATATGGAGGTTCCCAGGCTAGGGGTCCAATCAGAGCTGTAGCCTCCAGCCTACGCCAGAGCCACAGCAACGTGGGATCCGAGCCGCGTCTGCAACCTACACCACAGCTCAGGGCAACGCCGGATCGTTAACCCGCTGAGCAAGGGCAGGGACCGAACCCGCAACCTCATGGTTCCTAGTCGGATTCGTTAACCACTGCGCCATGACGGGAACTCCAGCGGGGTTGTTTTTAAGAGAGGCAAGGGCACTAAGTCAGTAGGAAGTTCATAAGAATAGGCCAGCGAGAGTCAGCAGGCTCTTCTTTTGAGATCATAAGGGAAATTTCCTAGGTGGGGAGCCCTACCACTTTGGCTTGCTGGAGGCCCTGACGGTATTCATGGGTCCAGGAAGGAGGGCCTCGGGACATCAACAATACCTGAGCACACCAATTGGATGAAGAGAGTCAGAGGGAACAGGCGTCTTCAGTGGGGCCAGGGATGGCTTTGTCACCTAAGTTGGAGCAGCACCTTCTGTTGGTAAATGGCTTATTTGGAAGGTAGGGGGCTTACCTCCGTCAATGTGATTGTAATGACAATTTTAAAATCAGCCGTAGTTCGCTGCTATAGGCACCCTTGATGCCTTCAAAGACCTCAGGGATCCTCATCACTTTTCTGTTAAATCAAGCTCATCTAGTTCTCTTTCTTCAAATCATGTCTTTATATTTTTGCTTCTAGATGAAAATGGTTATGTACCATGTGCTACTTTTAAATTTTCCAGAGGAGATTTGGAGGGTTATGATCTTTATCCCTTCTCTTCCCTTCATGACTCAATCATAATTTTTGCACTTTCATTTAGCCTTTAAAAAAGATAGGAATAATGTATCCCAGGATAAAGTCCATTGCAAAGTGACCCTGGTAGCTTTGGTTTCAAAGTTGCTATGTTGTGCTATTTTACATAGCAAATTGCCATTGTTTGGAGGCAAAAAGAGCATCTCAAAGGGATGTCAACAATCCACAGCAGCATTTGAAAAATATTATCCCCCATCCTGCTATAAATTTTCACATGTATTCTTACGACTGATGACTGCTTTGTAAAATCTTTATGACTGCTCTTCTTCTCTTTAATGTTGTAGTCTGGAAATATTTAGACAGCTTGCTATTCTGTCTGACATATCCTTGAGGCCACTGGAAAGGCTAGCTCCTTTTCCCAGCACCAATGTGATATTTCTTATATATCCAGGGTGGAGTTTAGAAGACCAGGGTGACATGATCAATAAGCCATTTTGAGAATTGCTCAGAACTCCATTTTATCCTTTAAAAAAAAAAAAAAAACAACCTTTAAAATCAGAAACTCTGGCATAGCTCTCTCCCACTGTGCCACATAAGGCCATAAGGATGTTGGTGCTTTTTCCTGTCTATTTTTGTCCCCTACCATATCATAGCCTGGAAGGGAGCTTTAGAAGTCATCAATCTGTGCTGTTGCCTTCTGCTAAACATCACAGAGAAGACATAATCGACCCTGTTCCAAAAGGCTAGGCAGTGGAAAATTTCAAAATTAACTGACAAGTATTTGTGCTTACTATGTAGATAGAACAGTATGGAAAGAAACACACGGGAAAGTAGAAGACCTAATCCATACCCTCAAGAATCTTGCATCTCATTTCAAGCGGATAGATGCAATTATGTGCATACAACTGCCATCACAGGCTCCTGAATTTGGTGTAGATCTTGAAGATCTAACATATTTTCCACTGCAGACATGTCCTCATGACCTCCCTGGCATTTGATCCTCTTAGTTCATCACCGGGAAATTCCAGTTGCTAATAAAATTTAGCCACTTCTACATTCTAGAGCCTTTCATGCGTGAGGTGGAACGATTATTTTAGAACTAGTCAGTCAGGAGACACACTTTGGCTTCACCAACTATGAACCATGTGGCCTTGGCAATATTATGTAATGTTTTTGCCTTTTGATTTCATGTCTGTAAAATGGGGGGAAAGAGACCGACTCATAGGATTGGGAGAGTTCCATGTTTGATTTTCAGAAAGTGTCGTATACAGGATAAGTGCCCATCGGATCAACTTGTATCTGTTCAACAATCATTCAAACATCTCCTTTCATGTCTTATTTCCTCTTCCCTCCAACTTCTTTTTCCCAGGTGAAACCTCTCCATCTGAATGATTAATGATGTAACAGTTCAAGGGTTGATCACAGAATACAATTTTATAACTGACTCTGTCTTCCTTGTTGATTATTAATGTCATCCTTACTCCAAATAAGTATGAAGAGAAAAGAGAGGGTCAATTACTATGTTCTAAATACTATCCTTGTAATATCTCATCCCAAGTTTGCAAAACTATTGTGGGAAAAAAAAGGAGGAACAAAGCAGAAGGCTTTCTCTCAAAGATTTTACTGTCCAGTGAGAAAGGCAGACACATAAACAACTTACTTATCCTCTCATTCTTAAGTCTGAAGGGCCAACCAAGCAGTTGAGAGAAGCCTGCAGCACAGAAGTGAAACACCAGAAAAGAAAACCGACCCTAAAGGAAAGAGAACTGATTCAGGGAGGAAAAAAGAACTTAAAAAAGATACTCAGAAACTATGACTATGATACTCAGAGGGGCTTGAGAAGGTGGGGAGTAATCGTGAGAGGGGAGCATGAGATGGGTCTCAAGGGGTCTTCCACGTCGGGTACCAGGAGCCTTAACTCCACTTTGTTGATAGTGTTTTTCAAGAACTTAAGTTTGTTCTGGACTTAGCTTCCAGTTGTGTAAAGTGCTTGACATGGTCCATGACTGTGTCACCACCATTCCATTCTCTATGTATGCCCTTTCCCAAAGCCACGTTCATTGGCAAAGTCCTAGTGTTAGCACATTTATTTCTTCAGAAGATATCCAGTTTCATTCCCTGCCAGAATATTGTATATGCATGCATACTCTGGTGTTCCAATCATCCTATTGTACCCCTATCTAAAATACCAAATCTGCTCGAACACCTTGTATGGTTTCTCTTGTGTACAGGATAGAATTCACCCTCCTAGTAGGATAAATATGTTCCTTAATAGCCTGGTCCCATCTTCTTTCTGCAGTCATGTACTGCTCTGTCCTGTTCTTATTTCAAGCGGCTAGATACAATTATGTGCATAAAACTGCCATCAGAGACTCCTGAATTTGGTCTAATTTGAAGATCTAATATATTTTCCGCTGCAGACATGTCCTCATGACCTCCCTGGCATTTGATCCTCTTAGTTCATCACTGGGAACTAAGGGACTTCCACTTTGCTGCCTCTGCTTTGCTTATTTGTCTACCTCTTTGTTCTTCAAAGCCACGCCCTAAAGTATCAGCTCTCTTGTGACGTCTTCCCAGAACCACTGGCTACAGAGTTCCTACCCCCTATGCTCCCTCTATGCTCCCCAGTATTTTGTCAATTCTTTTTTTTTTTCCCCCCGAGGTGGGTTCTGGTTCCTGATGTGGTCTCCACCTTCCTTTACAGACTACAAAATCCTGTAGGGGAGGGATTCTATTTTATTCATCTTTTTCCCAAAGCCTAGCAATGTGCCATATAAAAGTCTGTGAAATTGAGTAGGGAAATCATAAAAAGGTTGACATGGGGAGTCTTTTATTTCTAATTATGAGGAGACATGGGAGGCCTGGGAGGAGAACTGACTGTAATGAGCATCTACTTTGTGCTGCACAGTATGATTTACATTGGCTCCTCATAAGCCATTGGCTCATTGGCTCCTCGCAGGCCATTGGCTCATTGGCTTCTCATGGGGACTTGAGACAATTAGTATTCTTATCCCCGCTTACACATATAAGTAGAAGGAAGTTCGGAGAGTTTGAGTCACTGGCGGTAATTTAGAGATTCCAGGTCTTGGAAGTCAGTTAAAAACTAGGACAAGGACTCAAATTAACTGGAGTTCCCCTAAAGCCATAGACATATTAAATGACTCAGAAGAACGCAAAGTGGTTTGAGTTCTAGGGAAAAGGCTATATAAATATGATAATGACATTTTCTTGCTCCAAACCCTTTCAACTGCTTGTTTTAGCAGATAAACAGACTAAACTCCCATTCTTCAGCCTAGCGCTTAAGAGGGGAAAAACTGGGGGGTGGCATTCATTTCCAAGTCCTCACTGTCGTTAATTCTACCTACATGCTCTGTCCTGCTGGAATGAACTCCGTAGACACATGCATCTTCCTGTCTTTCTGCTTTGTCTCACTCTTCCTCCCACCTGGAATGGACTTTATGAGAAAGATACTCCCAATGCTAATGAGCTTTCTTAGCCTTATCCTAGGTAAATACATGGTCTTCTTAAGCTTTTGGAAAAGTCAAATTCTTAATGGGCCACCACTGCAAACTCTGTGGCAGTTCAGAGATGTCCAGCTTGGAAAAATACTCTAAAGGAAAACAGTCACCTCAGTACACTACAAAAGAGGAAAAGACTGCTGTAACGTCTATCAACATCATGAAACATCTCCAGAAACATTGCTTGAAACATGGAAAGATTATTGAAACTTATGAATATGGAAAGTTTTTTTTTTTTTTTTTAAATTCTAAGATACCATTCTAAACAAACTTACTTACATCTGTCATCCTCCCAATCTAAACTCCCTCAGCTAATTCTCTTACTTACCCCATGCCCAGCTCAGTTATCTATGGCGCTGGCCTTGGCAAAAGATCAGGGTGGCCCCATTCATCTGCTTGCTGGATCTGGTCCAGGATCAGCCCCAACTTTGCTCGATTCTCCAGTTTTCCGTCAGTCTCTGGTCCAGCGTGTATAGTACAGTAATCACACAATTACACAATGGAGCATCATGTATATTTTCCAGCACTCCAACTCTGTGTATTTTGATGACAATTCACTGACTTAGGGTAGAGGGTGGGAGGCGGTGTCTCTAAAGATGATTGAAGCACAGCTGCTACGTGGATTCTCCCCATTCGGGTGGACCAGAGGGTGGGGGCTGGTCTCAGAGCTCACACACTCAGGATAACTTCCCCCACCTCAACCCCCAGGAGCGAGTCTCCTTTCGCGCACGTGTTTTTATAGGAGGTTAAGTTTTCCACGGGGTTGTGTGTAGATAGATGCTCCTCTGGAGGAGCCACAGGGGAACATGTGGCAAAGAAGCAGTGATGACGTGATTCCTGTTGCTCGAGCATTCTGTCTTCCTCAAGGAGTGAGTGACGTCTCTTAGAGAAAAAGAGAAAGAAGAAGAAGTCAAAGGACTTGGGGTGCAGGGGATTGTTACATTTACAATTTCTTAACAGACATCCCAAAGCAAACCATACAGCTCTGATGCTTTTGCTTGTTTACTTATTTATTTACTTTTGACTATTCTTCCAGAGGCCAAAACTGACCAGATCAGACAACTCACTGGGCAAGAAGAAGACCTGATCAGACTTGTTAGACTGTTAATCGTCTTTATCCCTCTTAGTGCGAAAATTCACAACTTTGCTGTAGAAGTATTACCGCTTGATTCCAGGCTGCCACCTGTACATATTCCACTGGGATGTGACACCTGTGCCATATTTGTTTTGTGAAATTGGAAAAACTCTGAACAGTGAATCCGTTTGGCCAAAGGGGACTTGGAATAACTGATTAAGATTGGTAACGCAGGAGAAATGATCTTGATTTTAAAGCTCTCTCTCGAGACTCACACCAGCCATTTTTCAATGTTATCAGCATCTCAGATCCACTAACCTTCCTTCTTTGTGTGGCTCATTTCCATCCTTGTTTCAACTGACCATCATTGACCAAAGCAGCTAGACATTGCTGGAAAAAGTCACATACTTGTGCTGAGCATTTTCCCTGAAACCAGTCGCTAGTCTCTACTGTACACTGTCCTGCAGCACTGCTTCTCTTCCCTGGTGGCTTCTCTTTTCCTCTTGCTCATATGACTCTGTCACACCTTTTTATCTCCTTTTAAAATATCTATATTCAGGAGTTCCCATCGTGGCTCAGTGGTTGGCGAATCCAACTAGGAACCATGAGGTTTTGGGTTCGATCCCTGGCCTTGCTCAGTGGGTTGAGGATCTGGCGTTGCTGTGAGCTGCGGTGTAGGTTGCAGACACGGCTCGGATCCCGCGTTGCTGTGGCTCTGGCGTAGGCTGGTGGCTACAGCTCCGATTCAACCCCTAGCCTGGGAACGTCCATATGCCCTGGAAACGGCCCAAGAAATGGCAAAAAGACAAAACAAACAAACAAACAAAACTATATTCGATTACCCATCCTGCTCAGCTGATGACCTCAGCTCATACTCTTTGAAAAGAGACAAGCAGACAATGAAAAATAAAATTAATTCAACTTCCCGTCACCACATCTACCAACCTGACTGTTCTCTGTACCTGTCAACCCTGTCTGTGTAACCATCCTCATGTAGTATTACTTCCCTGCTATTGGAACAGGTGAACTGGCCCTGTTGCTATCTAAAGCCATCTTCTCTGCTTCTGTCACCTCCTCTGACCTTCTTCTCAAGGACTTCAGTTCTGCAGTTACAGCATCTCTCTCTCTCTCTCTTTTTCCTTCCCACCTCCACCCCTGTGTCATCAGTTTATTCACTGATCCTTTTACACCTGCACCTGAATACACCATCATAGTTCCCATCTCCCCTTTGGCTCTCATGGCTCTCCTTCAGTTTTGATCACAGTACAGTTTGGGACAGAAGTTCTCGGCATCCTCCCCCAGGTTTCTCTTCTCACCCTAATTGCTGCTACCACACCCCAGACATCACTCTTGTCCAGGCCCCATGACTTGCAGGTGGCCCTAGGCAGTGGTTACTCCCTTAGCTGCATCCTAACCTTTCAGTTGTCCCACACTCGACCCTCCTCTCCTGGAACCACTTTCTGATTATCACAAGCTTCTGTGATAATCCGGTCTCATGATTTTTTTCCGTAGCCATCCCAGTTATTTCTTTTTACACCCTTTGCTGCCTGCCAACATCTACCAGTTGGAGTGTCCCTGAGCTCAGTATTGTGCCCCTTTCTCTTCCCTGTTTCACTCAATGATCTATCCAATCCGATGGCTTTAAATAAGACTCCAAATTTACACCCCTAGGAGCCCTGGCTGGAACCTTGGATCCACAGACCTCACTGTCAGTGTAACTCTCCCCTGGAAAATCTGGTGGGCACGTAAAACAGCACATCAGACACAGAGTCCTGGGTAATTCCCCATCTGTGAGGCTCCTCCCCAGACCTCCCCATCTTAGTAAATAGCAAACACCACCATTTAGCACTTATTCAAGCCAAAACCTAACTCCTCATTCTCTTAACTGCCAGATACAATCCAACTGCAAACCCCTCACTTTCACCTCTAAAACATATCCCAATTCTGTTCTTTTTTTCTCCATTTCTGTCGTTTAAACCATCAGTACCTCTCACTGTCCTATTCTAGTAGCTTCTTACAAGTCTTCCCTATGCACTCTTGCTTTTCTATAATCAGCTCCCTACACAGCAGCTAAAACAGTGTTTACACATGTCCATGCATGTCTCTGTCCTTTCTAGAATTCCCCTGTGGCTCCCATTGCACTTAGAATAATTCTGAACTCTGTCTTGGCTCCTAAGGCTGTGATGATCACGGTAAGCCCTGGCTCCCAGTCTCCTTTTCTGCCGCCTCCACACTCGCCCCCCCCCGCCCCCCCCCCGCCCCCAGCAGCACCGCCTTCCTCCTTTTCACTGCACACAGAAAGCGCATTCCCATGTCCAGGCTGTGGAACTCACTCTTAACTCTGCCTGCACTTCCCCTCCTAGATCTTGACATTTCTGTTCTTCTTTATCACCTAGGTTTCAGTTTAAAAGTCACCCTCCAGTCACTCTCTGCGTGAGAGAAATTGGAGTCCTTTTTGGCACGTTCCCCTCAGCCCTCATATCCAGTTCATCAATAAGGTTTATTTTCTCTCTGCCTTCTTACTCAAGTCCATTCGTTTCTCCCTCTTCCCACTGCCATCACCCTAATATAAGCCACCTTCCTCTCTTGCCTGGACTATAGCAGTAGCCTACCAGCCATCACCCACATTTGTACTTGTTCCTTTCCAATCTGTGTACCTCCCCTCCAGTCACACAACTGCCTTATGCACACAGACAACTTCAGTGATTTCCCGTTGCTCTTAGGGTAAGTTTCAGAATCCTTAACAAGGTCTCTAAGTCTCTGAATGATCTGGTTCTGGTGTTTCTCTTCAGCTATATCTTTTCATACATAAGCATTATTTGGGCTCCTTAACCATTTCACACCCCTTTCCAACTAAATACATGTCTTTCCAACGTGTGATGCTGTTTCACCCTCTCCCTTTTGCCCTCTTACTCCTGCTCATCCTTCAGGTCTTAGCTTAGAAGTCATTTTCTCAAGATCGTGTTTCCTGACCACCCCCAAAGACTGGATTTATTCCTCCCATCATTAGTGTCACAGCATCTTGTACTTTCCATGTGTAATACATATTAGGATTATACTTAGTTCATTCATCTTTATTGTCCACCAACCTTGCTAGTATGTTTCATTAGCCAAAGTATTGTGAGCTCTGATGCTATGTTGCCTGGGCTCTAAATCCTGGCTCCTTTTCTTCTTAACTGTCTGACTTCAAGCAGATTAACTTAGACTTTCTTAACGTTAATATACCTACCTACCACATAAACTTGTTTTGAGGTTTAAATGAGTTAATAAATAGAAACCACTAAGGGTGGTGTCTGGCAGATAATAAGCTCTCAATAAATCATCATGATTGTCGTTACTAGGATCAGGGCTGGGACTAGGCCTGTCTCATTCATCACGGCTCATCCAATAAGTATTTGTTGAATAAGGAAATAATATTTTTCATGAGTCAATTAAAATTAGAATTAGCCTTATTAAATGCCTAAATGTGCACAAGGCTCGTTAGGGGATATAGAGATTAATGAGATACTTTTCACAATCAAGGAGTCTTCAGCTCAGCGATTGAGAGCAAGATACATGAATGACGTGTCTTCAGAGAGAAGACCTATAGCTTGTACATCGTGGCGTCCTGGGCATCTTCCCCAAGCCTAGTTCCTGGGTTGTGCTCCATGCTGGTAAGTGGAGCCACCAAGCTGTCTCACAGCGGAGAACATGGAAGCTTGGGGACAACTGGGGGAGGCTGGCCAGAGGAAACGGCAGTGAATTCTGCCTTGATGAACAAGCAGGGTTTTAAGAGGAAGAGCTCAGAGGAGGGGCTGGGAGTGCCGGGAAGTGGGAGAGGCATTCCAGGAAGGAAAATGAAAGGCATAGATCTGGGAGAGCGAATGGAAACCATCGTTTGGAATGATGGAGTAGTGGTCCTTACATGGGATCCCGGGACCAGCAGCATCAGTATCATGTGAGAACTTGTTAGAGATGCCAGCGTCGGGCCTCCAGGATTTCCTGAACCTGAAAAACCTGGGGGCAGAGGAGGCCCAGAAATCTGCGTTTTCACATTTCCTCCAGCTGATTGTGATGCTTACTAAGGTTGGAGAATTTTAAAGTTTGAAACCCGTGGGTCTAGAGCAATGGCGATCTGTGAATACCAGAGATTGAAAGGATGTTCTCAAGAGATTCATGTGGTAGCAATGAGAGCACAATTCAGGAGTCCCACACACAACAAACAGGCAAGTGTGCCCGTTAGTGGGGATTCAAAGGTGCACGAAAACCACTGGTGCCACTGAATGCCATCATATAGTTGTGGGGTTTTTTTTTTTTTTTTTGCTTTTTGGGGCTGCACCCTCGGCACATGGAAGTTCCCAGGCCAGAGGTCGAATCAGAGCTACAACTGCCAGCCACAGCCACAGCCACAGCCACAGCCACGGGGATCCGAGCCGAGTCTGTGACCTAGACCAGAGCTCACTGCAGCAGTGGATCCCCAACCCACTGAGGGAGGCCAGGGTGGATACTAGTCAGATTTTTTTCTGCTGCACTACAATGGGAACTCCCACCATAAAGTTTCTAATTGATTTTTCTCAAACGCATATTGGGCTTAAGGCATAAAGTAAAAAAAAAAAAATCGATGTTAGAATACAAGTTATTGAGAAACACAGGGTAATAACATTTTTGCAAATTTGCCCCAAGATGGTCTTCCAGATCCACAAGTCAAATATCAAAATTCTTCTAAGGGCTCACCAAGAAGTCTCAAATGCTTAAAAAACAAAGAAGAAAATAGAAAAAATATAGTGGTTATCATATCTAGTTTGGCTTTTTATCTAATAAAAATGTGTAATTTGGCAAGTACTTAAAAATAACAGCCTGAAAACCCCTTTTATACCATCATTAGAACTTCACAATTATAAAAATGAGCCCGTTGATTTTTAAACTGCAAAATTTAGGAATTCTAAACATCAGCTACTAAAGCAGTCAAATCCTGATGATGTAACATATAATTACATTTTAATCTACATTTTAATATACATCCGTCCCCAAATTACATACAGTATCATTTTGAGACTTGTTACTACATCATCCTTTTTTCTTATATAATTAAAGTAAATCAAATACTGTGTGTCATGTAATAAATCAGAAAAGGCTAAATTATTTTATGCATAGAATTAATATTATAGAAGGCTATATTAAATGAATTTTGTAATATGCTTTCTAATAATACACTGATCTAAAATTAAAAAGAAAACTTTTTAACTTAAAATTACTTCTTTTTATACCATGAACAACTTTTGAGGGAAATGATGTGCAAGACTGTTCTCTACAAAAGGTTGGAAAATTCAGGACTAGGTCCAAGGTATGTGGGTCCAGGTGCTGGTGGAGAGAGAGATGCAGGGCCAGGAAGGTAATGAGCAGAAGCTCTAGGGGATGTTCATTGTGGAAAGTTTGGAGAGCCTAAGCAAAAAGGAAGATTTGTATTTGAAAGAGAGGCCATTTCTTTTTCTGAGATAAAAGGGAAAGGGTACAACCTTGAAACATTAAAATAAACAGTTCTGTACATACCAAAAGTCAGAACCATCAGCTCATTATGTTCTCTAAGTTCTGTCTAAAAATTCTGGAACAGTTGGTCTACTGAACGAAAGTCACCTGTGACCTGTGATCTATGATCTATGTTCTGGAGTCTGTCACCTCTAGTCTCCCTGGGACCTGTTCAATCAAGAGTTACTCCTTGCCCAGATCTTCCATCTTTTCCTCTCCATCCACCCATCATGAGCTTAGGAATAGATACACATTTTAACCTTATGTTAGTCTGTCTGGGTTACTGTAACACTATCACAGGCTGGGTGATTTAAGCAAGAGATTTATTTCCTCACAGTTGTGGAGGCTGGAAGTCTAAGATCAAGCTGTTGTCAGGGTTGGTTTCTGGTGAGACTTCTCTTCTGGGCTTGCAGGTGGCCGGCCACCTTCTCACTGTGTCCTCAGGTGGCCAGCCTTTCCTCTGTGCACTGGTAGAAAGAAAGAGCTCTCTGGTGTCCCTTCCTTTTCTTGTAAGGACATCATCACAATCAAGTAGGGCACCAACCTCATGACCTCTTTTAACCTTACCTGCCTCGCTGAAGGTCCTACCCCCAAATATAGTTCAGGCTTCACCACATTACTTTAGGATGGGGGTGGGGAGGGCACAGTTCATTCTGTAACAAAATCCCATCTTTTGCGTACATTTTTCACTTGCTGTTTTTCCTCCACATTCCTGGCCACACAATTTTAAAGAACAGTTAATGCACACTACACTCGCTGATGTTTTAATTTCTATTTCTTTGGTAGAAAACTACTTTTATTACACATGTGACACTGGTCACCTCCCTCTTCTCATACTGCATGAAGACCAGAGATCGAGTTAAGACTCTAATATTGCATAGAAAAAACTCTCCAACTATTATTGAGAGCAAATTTTATTTTAAATACACCCAGCTTTTAGAAATTAAAGAATGTTGAGTTTCATTTGTAGGCGGATGCCGTTGTTTCCTGCTTTTAGGACTTTTCTCAGCTTCTTTATGTTGGAGGGTCAGATGGACCACATTGTCTTCTTGACTTTATGCATCCTTTCCTTGAAGTATGGATGGATAGAGAGGGGGCTACAAACTTGACTGTCAGTCTCCAATCCTCATCTCTGTCTTGAGGATTCAGGTGCCGAGTAATATAACTTTACATGCTAGGCAAATGCAAATGTACTGGGCAGAATTTCTTTTTCTGTATATATTTTGATGATTGAAACGCCTGGGTACCACTCCTCAGTACACAGCAAGGAAATAATAAATTGTACTCTGTGGAAAGGAGCATCTTTCAGGGCTTTCAAAGATTCCCCATAAGGGAGACTTTCCATCAAAATGCTATATACTTCATTGGAAATTAATATTTGTGCAAAAGAAACATATATATATATATATTCATATTATAGTTATGTATTACATGCTATATTTTAGATTATGTATTAATATTATGTGTAATGTTTAAATCCTTTCATGTTATTTTTCATATTGAATACTCAGTATACTGTTTTAAAATATTGTTTTTGTTTTTCTAAACTAGCCCGCTGGAATTAAAGTGGAACTTTTGTTTTTAACTTTATAGATCTTTTTTATTTGAACTATTTTAATAATAAGATGCATGGCTTTCATAAAGAAAAGCAGAGAGAGAGAGAAGAAAAGACAGGCAATTGCACAATGTATCTGCATATTCCCGATCTTAGCTTGATTATAACTTCTTAAAAGGTCATTTGGTAAAGGAAATAAATGACTTGGAAAGAACACTCCCAAGGGAAAATTGTTTCGACCAATTAAATCATCCTCATCATAATAATTTAAACCACTTTTTTTTAAAAAACCACTTTGGAATTAGTTTTTTCATGAATACCTACAATTCCAAAATGAGTTTTACAAAAATGAGTCTTGGCAACCAATTAATGGTTGGTCTAGTCCAATTTATTTGATTTTCTCTAGGACAGAGAAAGCTGAAGAAGATTCCTAGAAACGATAGCCATTTCAGGTATCCCCACACCATCATATTTTTTGAAAAGCCTCTTATATGGATTTTTGTTATAGTTTAAAATATTATACCTTCTTTTTTTCTCATCAAATACACTGCAGTAACTTTGAAGCAGTCTGCTTTCCTACGCTTTCTATAAACCTGCATGGTGCAGACACATCCCCCACACACTAAAGCCTCATTATTTTCTTTGGTTAAAAAATGAGCCTAATAAACCATCTTCAGTTATTATTGCTAACTTTATTTAGAAACAAAGTGCCGTCATCTGCATGCTAATGATCATCTTTATAACAAACTCATTGTTACATTAAAGGCAAAAGCATCCTCTTACTTACTTAAATATATATTTAAATTTATTTTTACAAGTAGAGCAATAAGGATGAAGTTGTAACATTACTGGTTATTTGCTAAGCAAATCTTTCTCTCTAAAGTGACGATAAAACTAAGAAACAGCTTTCACATGTAGCTTATTGCATGGAAATAACAGGCTCTGTGAGCTTATACAAACGTGATGTTTCAGGTTTTAGGTTCACTCTGTATGAAATATCTTAACACATAAAATACCTTTTATATTCTTTTATAGCATCCTTTTATGATTCTTCAAAAGCAAGGCCACACATCAACAACAAAACATACATACATCCCTGTTATTTATTTCATATAACACATTTGAGTAAGAGGACTGGATGTTAAGAAAGGAGAGAAAAGGAGTTCCTTGGTGGCCTAGTGATTAAGGATTCAGTGTTGTCACTGCTATGGCTCAGGTGTGATCCTTGGCCCAGGAACTTCAACATGCACAGGCATGGCAAAAAAAAAAGAGAGAGAGAGAGAGAGAAACATAAATTAATTGGTAGCACTATGATATAATTAAAAAAACCCTCAACAATTGTCATATATTTCACAAATGGTCCCTGTGCTCAAGAGCTTAATAATCGAATTTATGGGCATGACTGTGTCCTACTGGGAGGCAGGATACCAAATACTCAGAATTGCATTGTCCTGTCTTTCAAGGGCTTGTGATCAGAAACAAAAACAAAAACACAAAACAAAAAATCCTATGGCAACCATGGCCAGTTATAGAGAGAAAATGAACATTTTGTTGACGTTTACACTTTCTCTCTGTCATCTGACTCTTAGTCTCATTTCTTTTGTTGGGAGGCTGGGGGGCCAAAACAGTGGGAGAATCAAAAAGAGAAGGAAGAAGTAAGAAGAGCTGAAGGGGAAATTGGAGGAGCTGCGCGAAGCAAAGCGAGACACAGCAGGTGTTTTAGCGGCTGCTCCAGGGGCTCTTTGGAAAAGACGCCGCCCTCCTTACTTTCCTCAGGGCCTTTCTCTTCCTGCCCACTCTGCCCTCCTGTCCTGCCACGGCCCCAGCATCTGCCCATAGGCGCCTGTGCCCAGAGAAAGTGTGGTGGAGGCCCTTCCGGTGGTTTCCATGAAGCACAAGTAAAGTTCCTTCAGATGCTTGTGATCTTGGGGAAGCATGTTCACTTCTCTGGGCCTGTTTCCTCACTTCTAAAATGGGAAAACTGCTGATATTACAAAGTGTTTTGGAGGAACAACAAAAATAACACGCATGTCCGCACATGCACACACTCCCATCCTGCTCCTCCCCTAAGCCTAAACAGGCATGGCCTTATAGAGTCTAAAAAATAAACACATAAATAATTAAAACCCCCAAATCATATATATATATATATATATATATATATATATATATATATATAAAATTTGATTACCAAAGTGAAGACCAGACAGTCGGTAGAAAGGAATTTTAAATAATATATAACTCTCAAGATAGTCATTTACTGTCTTATTCTGGTATATTCGTTTAGAGGTTTTCTTCAATGAATATGCATACATATATTTTTATTCCAAAACGCAGTTGTATGTATCATTCTCCAACTTGCTTCTTGACGGTGCCAGTACAATTCAGACACCCTTTCACGTCCACATGTATACTGGATCCGTCCCGTCATTTTGAATGGTCGTCACTGGCTATGTTATAATTTATTACGGTGCATCTTCTTGATGTACGTTTAGGTAGCTTTTCCCTTTTTTGACTAATGCTAGTAATGCTGCAGTGAATGTCTTTGCATATATATATGTATTCATGCTATATATATGATTATATATGTATAATCAATTTTTCTGTAGGAGAGGTTCCTAGAGTAGAATTTTTGTGCGGCAAGTATGGTCCATTTGAAATTTTGATAGCACCAACCTCTAAAAAGATTGTCAGTTTTTCCTTTATATTTAGCTTTATTGGGGTATAATTGAAATATCAAAAAATGCACACATTTACTGTTTACCTTTTGGTGGGTCTGGACATACGCTTACACCCGTGATACCATGACTAGCAAGGTACTAAACATTTCCGAATTTTCCTTGTGTTCTTTTTTGTATATGTACATGTGTATTTGGTAAGAACATTTAACCTGCAACCTATCCTCTTAACATTTAAAAATAAGGCAATTCCATATTGTTAACTATAGGTGCTATGTAATCCAGACATAGTTGCCACCAGAAGTTGGAGAGCAGATCTCAATAACTGCATCTAGCATTAACAGAAACCTTATACTCATTGAAAAAGAATAACTTCCTCCTTTACCCAGACCCTGGCAACTACCATTCTGTTCACTAAGACTGCCAACTTTTTTAATTGCTAATATTTTTATTGCCAATATTTTTAATTTTGCTTTTCCAAGCTAGAAACATCAAGGTCATCATCCAACTTCTCCCTTTAATTTCCTAGCCTCCTTCCAAACCGGCACCACACTCTGTGATGATTCCTCCAAAATGTCTCTTGATTCCATCCTCCCATCTTTATCCTCTTTGTTCCTTTCACAGCTCTCATAGCAGAAACTTCAAAATTCATTCTCTTCATCTTCTTGGGCACTTTAAGGAGCACAGGGTTTTCCCACACACCATGCGTGGCCACGACAATGGACGGAGAAGAGAAATAGCACATGGTCCTTTTACGCTCAGTCACAAGAACTTCTGCACTCTTCATCGTTCCCTGGCTGAATGCTGCCTGTGGCAAGGCCTATGGGCAGAGCCTGGGTCTCTGAATGACTGTATGGAGCCGACCCACTGCCGGGAGCATGTTTCTCATGTTGAGCTGAGAGGTCGCTGTGTTACAGCCCTCCACCGGCATTGTGGAGGGAAGTTCTCATCCTTCACTCACGCTGTAGTAACCGACCTCTTCCAGGCCTTCTGCCACCTGCTTCTTCCTCTTCCAGGAGCGCTAGCCCCAGAGTGATCCTCGGAACCACAGTGATGGGAACTCCCTGTTTTGAAATCTTTGGGAACTCAACATCCTCTCCTACATGGCTGCTTCTCCCAGGGGGCTGGTTTTCCCAGCTCCCACCAGGCCCCATACCTGCACAGACTCTGACACACGGCAGTGTTCAGTGCATAATGTAGATACATCAATTCAGGATATTTGCTTCAGGAGCAACATAACACAACCTCTACTAGGAAGCAGTCTCATAACATTGATTTGCTTCATAGGACTATTAATTTGTGCTTAACTGTAGAAAGAGTGATTTCATGGTTCACCTCTTCAGGTAGAACAGCACACTCCTGGTATGACTGATTTGGAACCACAGCAGTCTAAGCTTCAAAATGTCCTGAGAGCTCATCTTGAACAATATTCTCATCTTGCAGGTAAGAGAACTGCTGCCCAGACAGCGGAATGAACTTGCTCCAGACTGTGTAGCCTGTGGGACAGGCTCAGAGGAACTCGCAAGCAAGCCAAGCCCCACTGCCCACATCTGTCTTCCCTGACATCAGGCTGCCCCTATGGAGAGCAGTCACAGAAAACCAGCAACATCACTGTCCACTGTCTACTCTGATTCAGCTCACTTGCAAGCTCAATTTAACACCTGTTTAAAGCTGTGGTGCCTGTTCCTCCAGTTGGTGGCTGGTCCACTGAGCCTCTTAATCTGCATCCCTATCCTCAATAGACAGACTGAGCTCTCACGTGGACATGGAGGAATGCCAGGTTTATGATGATAATTACACCCCATAGAAAATAGCTGTTACTTAAAAGGCATACTTTTCTTCGTACTTGGGTCTAGAAGCTCAGCAACTGCTCTATTTGGAAATCAGTAATACAGTGAGCCAAGCATTCAGCTCCAGGGGATTCTGATCTTGCAGAAAGACAGGATGGGAAGACAGTGGTGCTTTTGGTCATGGGCCCTGACTATGAAAGAACTGGAATGTTGTAAGATATTTCTGATTGCCTTGCGCTCATCTTGGCCGGGCTCACCTTCTCTGATGCCCTTCCTGTGCTGACTGGTGCTTCTCCATCACAGCCTTCTCTGTCTTCAAGCCCCGCCATGTACGTGGAGTGAACATCCCAATGGGAAGATCACAGGTGGAGAAACAACATGCCGCTGGAGCTGTATTTATTATATTTTATATAAAAAGCATCCCAAACTGGCTTAAAACCACAATGGTTTATTATTTCCCACAATTCTGTGGATGAGCTGTGGGTTCTGCTGGGCTCACTTATGGGACTGCTTCGAACTGGAGGGTCTGCTGGGGCTGGATTCAGTTGGCAGAGCTGAGCTGGCTGGGCCCCTCTATCCAAGTGGTCTTAGGGTGCCATGGGAACAAACACCAAAGAGCAAGCACTTGTCCTGGGCATCGCATATGCTCATGTCCCATGGGCTCGGAGCCAAGGTGAGCAGGAGCTGCATCTGGGATAGACATCAGGAGCCATGATGCCTGTGGACCATCACGGAAACAATCTAACACATTGGTGATAGAGGTACTAGGAAAATTAAGGCATGAGGTGGGAGACCCATAGAGAGTGACAGGGCAAGTATTTCAGATACGGAGGTCAGATACAGAAGGGCTGACAATAGGACCTGTGCAGGAGGGCAGAGTCCAGGTGAGTGTGTGGGGAGAGCATTCCAGCTCTGGGGCAGCATGTGCAAAGGCCCCGTGTGGAAACAACAAGGGGGCCAGTGCACTGGAGGGAATCAGCAAAGGGAGAGAGCTGGTGAGACAGCCGAGACCCAACCTCAAACCCTGAGGCCTTTGCAGACCATGGTAAGGATTTCACAAGGCATTTATTCTAAGATGGAAGGGAGACCTGAGGATGGGTTGTTCAGGGAAGGGACTGGATTTGATTTCATTTTAAAGGGATCCCACTGGCTGCTGTGTAGAGAATAAACTTCATAGAAGCCAAAGTGGGAACAGGAAAATAAATCAGGAGAGAAGAAAAAGGGGGATTGTTCGGAATGTAAGTACCATAGTGAGAAGAGGATAGCTCAGGATACGTCTGGGGTCAGCGCTCGGGGCACTTGCTGGGGTGGGGGTTGGTGTGGACCTGCCGGGTTACGATGCAGCCACCTGGGTGAGTGGTGTTTCCATTTGGGGGAGAGATAATGCTGATTGGGTTGGGGTAGGAGGCAAGGGCATCGAGAAGGCATTTAGGAAATGAAACCAGCTACGTTCAGTCTCCCCAAATCCTAAAGTTGAATATAGAGGCAGCTGACATAACCCCATCATTTTATGGATGAGGAAGTTGGGACCTGGAAAAACGAAGGAATTTATTTTTTAAAGACCGTGTAAGAAATTCCAACAGATTTGGTGCCAGAAACCCTAGATTGTTTAATCCCCTACCCACCGCCCCCACCCCCCAAGGTCTCAGGGCAAAGATTTTCCCAGTGTTTCATGCTTCGATCTCAGGTTCCGCGAGGTCACTTCTGAGCAGCAGAGGAGTTCCTTGTTGAGTCGGTTTCCCTCACTACCCTCCCGCTTGAGAATCCAGGGTGTTGTGAGTCTCTTCTGTTTGGAGAAGAGGGGTCTGAAAGAGAGAAGACCAGAGATTTGCTCTGGAGTTTTAAATAGGAAATCAGGTGTTTTAAAGATGATAGATGCCCAGGAAACACTTAGGTTTTATCCTGTGGGTGAATTAGCCGTGGAAGTTCTCAGTAAGTTAATTTGAATAGCATTCCTGTAATTCCCTTTCCTTAGTCATGTGTGGAGAATCACATTTGGTGGACACTCCAGAGAATTTGAAAATGCCTACTAGTTCTGTATAAAGATAAAGCTGGAACACATTCTTTTTTATATTTGACGAAAATTCAGCTACATTCTGTGCCGTCTGCTAGAGGAATATTTGTCGCCATGTCTCTTATTATTGAGGGTTCAGCTGCTGTTTTTGATGTTTATGGATAGTCAAAGTTTAGTGATCAGAGAAGTAGAGGAAGCCAAAGATAGGGCCACAAATGGTGTTTAAGCAAGGAGCCAGAATGAAAGGATGCTATGTCAAGGGGCAGGAGGCAGGTGTATCATGGATTGATCAAGATCCCCTTCGATGAAATGAGAAGCCCTCCTTTACTCAGCAATCCCTTCCCCCATCTTATTTTATTTTCTCTGGAGATCTTTGAGGACGGACATATGATGATGATTTTTATTAAGTATTTACAATATAAGCATTACCTCATGAGCATTCTGTCCCCAGAGTCAAGATCTGACTACAATCTTCCTACAAGTTGGGTTCCTGGTTTTTGATTTGTTCCCTATATGACTTCAAGCGAGTCCCTAAATTCCTTATGCTTCCTATGTATAATTTATAAAATGTAGGAGTTTTTTGCATGTTCCCTCCATATTTTATTTCTTTTTTTAAAAAAAAAACATGACTTTTTTTGGGTATTTCCACATTTAGCTTTATATGAGAATAGGACATTAAGGAAAAAGGTAAAAGCTGGGAACAGAGAATGTGGGGTTTGTGATTGAAAGAATGAAACAAGATCATGCCAGAACTTCAAGTTTTTGAGAAAAGTGAGAGAGAATGGAGGCTTCCTTCTCCATCATTCCTTTTTCTGCTTTGAATGGCTAGATTTCCTTATGAGTTCCTAGTTCAAATTCATTTTTTTTTTTTCTTGGTTAAAATGACCTTGTCCTGTCTCTTGGAGGCAAGCGGAGAATCCCATTTGCAAATTAGTTTAAGCCTCTTACATAGGCAGACACTGTCAAAGATGATGTTGGGGGAATATTGAGGCATTCCCAAATCACGAATTCTCAGGAGAACCCCATAACCAATTATGGGTATTACATCTTAAGGCATTACCCATACCTTGAGTTTCTGTGGTTCTGTGAGATTCTTTTCTATGTGACTCATGGGTTTTCAGGAGAGTATTTTGTCATAGATTTTATTGCAAATCTGCCCATTCATGAAAAAGTTCCTGATTCAGATTTTTAAAAGGTTTACTTTTAAATGTAAAAGTATGTGTCCTATTTTTGCATTTTCAATAGGTAGACTATTGATAATTGTCCTATTTTTGCATTATCAATAGGTAGACTAGTCTCTAATGCTAAGGCTTAAAGGTTACACAAGGTACAGTCTTAAAGCCCAATTTTATAACTTCAATTTCTCACTTACCTCATCTCTGATGTGCTTATTTTTCCATCACTATTCTGCAGAGGGAAAAAGTGCAGGATGACAGTCATTAAGGGTCTAAATTGGTTGCAGTGGTTCTTGTCGATGATGGCATAGTCCTTTCAGTGATCTAGCTCTGCCTCCAGATGCAGAGGGGGACACAAGGATGCTGGGCTCTGCTGGAGATGGAAACAGCAGGAGTGGGGAGGCAGAATGGTGGGTATCCTCCAGTTCTTGCTTCTGAGAGTCAATCTTCCATCTCAGAACCTCTTTTGGGAGTCATAACCCACTCTAGCCAGATAGGAGGACCAGTTTCTTACTGGTAAGAACACATAGGCAGAGTATAGATAAATATCTAGTTTTGTGCAGATAAGGGGGTTATTCTTATAGACTCCCCTTGGCGTGGATCATCTGTCTAAACCACCGTTAATCCTAGAGGCACTAGACTTGGCTCTCTGAAGCCTGTTTTTCTTCTGTGTTGAGCTTGTCTCTCAAAAGTCAATGGTCAATTTGTTTTCAACATCATCTTCTTTCTAGAAAATCCAGCTCAGATATTGCCTGGTTCTTTTGTCCCCTGATTCCTCTACTCAGAGAGCTATCTATTCTTCCTTTGGAAAGAAGACAGAAAGGGCTCCCTCTTTTCTGTAAAACCACCTATTTATCAAAATAGGTGGCTGTCAACTCCTTGAGTGCTGGGATTACAGATTACTCTTTGTTATATATTCACTAAAGCTGGACAAATATTTGTTTTGTAAATAAAGTATATGCAGCCAACGTGGAAGAGGGGAAATTCAACATATGTCATGTTTACAACAACAGGATTTCCAGACATTTCCAGCATAATAGATGTAATTTCTGATCTTCTCCTTTTCAAATAACTCCAAAAAAACTTCTAGATTGTGTACCAATTAATGCCAGAGATTATTTTATACACACACAATGTATGTATATCCATGTCTCCTGTGGTGCTGAGGACAATGCTTGGCACATCCTAGGAACCCAGTATAAATTCCTTAAGTGAATGAATGTGATTTGATTTTTTAAAGCCATGTTAGGGTTTATTTTTTTTGGAAGACTTGAGTTTTAGTGAATTAAACTTTTATGATCTTAGCAAATCCTTCATACAGACCAGTTGGGAAAACACCTATAATTTATGCTTCACAGACCTTCTGTCTACATTCTAAAATTTTATTTGCAGTGCCTACACTAATTTGAATGAGATGAAAACCAAGTTTAAAAAAAAACAAGTAGTGTTGAACATTTTTAGAGATTTAGAACTGTAATCATTTAATTTTTCCATTCCCTGTTTCTCTCACTTCATGGAAATAGAAGATTGAAAATTTGGTGAATTATAAATATATTTTGTACTAATTTTAGACTAAGTCAGAGCATTTAATAGAAATTCTAAGTGGAAGTCACCTAATGCTATTAGGTTCCAATTTTGTTGAACTCAAGTTCAGCTATTTGTTTTTTTATCAATAACTTACAATTTGTAACTCACTTTTGTGAATTGTATTGAAAAAACATCTATTTTTGAAGTACTGAGGTCAAGAATGAACCCTTAGGTGGAGACCCAGATAATGGAAATAATGGGGCAGAGGTTGTAATGGGAGGCTTTGGACTCTCTGTCCTGGGTTTGAATTCTTATGCCAGGGCTTCCTAAGCAGTAAAGTTACTGAACTATGGAGAACCCTAAAGGATGCCTATATTGAAGGCCTACCCCAAAGCATGGCCCACTCCGGGGTTCTCTCCTCTGATTAGAAGTCTTTGGAATCCTAGAGGGGGCTATAGAAGGAGATGAGGTTAGGAAAAAAAACAGAAAGCCTCATTCATTGGGGTTGATTAATTATTTAAACAAGAACTTACAAAAGAAAAGAAACTGAAAGGTCAAAAAATTGAGTAGATATCAGTACCTGCTCCCTTTCACACTCATGTAGAGGTTTCTTAAGACCAGACAAGTCACCATGCTGCCTTCTCATCACTGTCCTTATAGATCGGGAGGACATGAAACACAGCATTTGTAGTGTCTAATTATGTAACAATCAAAAGGCACATAGTCCTTACATCACTAATGGGATCAGAAGGCAATAAAGTAATGTATAGGCTGATTTTTGAGGCTTTGTCCAAAATCTATGCTGTGGAGAGCATTGGGGGTCTGGACAGTGAATTTGTTACTGTCTGCATGATCTTGGGCAAGTCACTTCATCTCATAATCTAGGCAACATCCTTGTCCTACCTGTCATGATTGATGAGTCCTGAGCTGACAGAATCAAAAACGAGCACACCAGTCTGAGACCAGAAAGCAGAGCGTGTGTGAATGCATGTGGGTCTAATCCATACTTTGAGAGGTGTTAGTCTGAGCTCTTCAGAAAGCAAAAGATTGAGTTAACTAGCATATGCTTGGTACCTAAAAACCAGACATAGAAATGTGTCAACTCATCACCAAGAGTGGGAGATGACAAAACGGAATGAGAGAAACAGCCCAGGAATCTGCTGATGCCAGAAGCGGTAGTCTTTGGCTTTTGATAAATTCCACCCATTCATCTTTGCTCCCTTCTGACATCTTTTATTGCAGCCCAAGGTCATGGAAGGCACTGGTCATGGAAGCCCAGGGTACATTAGGATCCAACAGGATGTACCCTCACCTCTTCAAGATGTTAGCCAGGATTGTCATTATGGAGGACACAGTAAGTTGTGTTATTTTTAAACACATTTTTCTAGGGTCATCTTTCCTTTTAAGAAGGCTTTCTTAATTCAGCTTGAGGCAGCACAGCATGAAAATATCATGAATTTGGTATAAGAAAAGCCTTCAGTTGGAATCACTATTATGATTTGCCTGATTTGAGGTCCTTATTTAACTTCCCTGAGCCCCTATTTCCTCTTATTTAAGTAAACTAACATAACCATCTCTAAACAGTTTTGTGAAGTAGTAATAAAAATAGTAAAAACAGCAATTTCTACCTAAACATAGATAATGTCATAGGAATGTCACTACATCTTTATGCTAAGATTTAGCATTAGCAAACACTTTGACCTGTGTTATTTCATTTGATCTGCATAGGACCTTGGGAAGGCAATGAGTTTCCCACCACTTCCCACTGAGTGATTTGCACTGTCTGAAAGCCGGTCTAATGGAAAGTGGCTGGAAAAGAGCAGGAGGGTCTGGTTTCGGCATCCACGGAATCAGCCCCTGGTAGGTGTCTGAGAGCCTTTGGGATAGTTTCATCCTGAGGTTTTCAAACTCATCTTCAAAGAGACTGGGCTGGGAGTGGAATACGGATAAGAAGATGGGCATCTGAGCATCTCCTCAACCTCAGTTATGGCAGCTGTCTATCTTCAGTGTGTTACCGATTGGGTGTTTATGTAAAATTTCAACTGAACAAAGTTCTGATCAAACACTTTCATTTTATAAATGGCCAAACTAAGGCCCATTGGTGTTGTGACTTGTCCCAAGAGAGCATTGCCGTATACCTCTGCACTTTAGAAAAAAGAAAGGGAAACTCGAAATTCAAAAGACCACTTTTGCCCATTGATAGTTATTTTCTCTGCCAACCCTCTCCTGGGTGATTGACTAAGTTGGGATTTTAGTCTTCAATGAACCCATGCAAACATGACATTGTTTTAAACCACTGAAATGGCTTCTTCATTAAAAGATATTTTTTGAGGGTTTACTATATACTAGGCACAATCAAAGATACCATAAAAATAAATGTCTATATACTCAAAATAGGTATAATTCAGAATGAGTAGATGACAAACTTGGAAGATGGCAGGAGATAGTGTCAAATAAGTGTGACCATCCTGAAAGAAGAAATTACTCAAACATTGAGGTGATCTAGGGACTTTTTTTTTTTTTTTTTTTACAGAAGTTAGGGTTTCATCTTGTCACTAAAGAATGGATAAGGGACAGAAAACAAGACGTTCCAAGTGTGGAATATCTTCAGTAGATTCATAGAACCAGGAAACCTCCTGGCTCCTGCAGTGAGGACAGTAACAAAATCAGTTTACCAAGAGCAGAAAGTTTATGAAAGGAAGTTGATAGAATGGCCTTGAGTTCCTGGAAGCAGAGTCATGGGTTATTAGGTGACAGGTGAGTCCACTCCTCATCTTACAGAAGAGGGATGGGCATGCCAGTGGCCACTCCATGGATGCAGGCAATCCTTCTCTGTCCTCTCACGTCATCTCTGCCAGACACCTCATCCCCCACTGTATTAATCTCATGGATAATAAGACAAGATATCGCTAATATCTCAGCCTTCCCGCCATCATCCACCCAATCCTAATCAATTGGGAAATAGGGAATATAGGAAGCAGGAAATAAGAGAGAGGTTCTTTTACTTTTCTTTTCTTTTTGCTTTTTAGGGCCACTCCTGCAGCACATGGACATTTGCCGGCTAGGGGTCACATCAGAGCTGCAGCTGCTGGCCTCTACCATAGCCACGGCAATGCCAAATCTGAGCGCTATCTGCAACCTATACTGCAATGCTGGATCCTTAACCCATTGAGCGAGGCCAGGGATTGAACCTGCATCCTCGTGGATACTAGTCAGGTTCACTTCCACTGAGCCACAACAGGAACTCCAAGAGAGAGGTATGGAGCAGGGGCTAGATGTGTTTGAAAGATAGATTTGGTACCGGGTAGATTTGAACTGGAAAAATCCATAAGCAAATGCAGGCAGGGAGACTTCGTGTCCATTTATATGAACATTTCTTGAGTTACTCTGTGTCAGGTGTTCTACATGCATCTTAGTATACATCTACATACATCTTCATACCTTATGAAGTTAATAATATCCTGATTTTATAAATTGAGAAACTGAGGTTCAGGGAGATTTAAATAACGTTTCCATAACAATTCACAAACAAACGAGAGCTGGGGTTTGAACTTAAGCCTTTATAATGTTAAAGATGACCCCGTTTTTTATTCTTTATTTTGAAGTCCAAGCAGTTGGTTGACTTAACCATCAAGGCACATTGTCATCTTCCAGTTGAGCAAGATCTCATTCTTATTTTATTTTTCTCCCTTTTAAAAATGCCTACACCCTGTTTCCATTATTCTGTTTCCATAACCAAAAATTTCAGTTTGATGTGTATTTTTGTTTTTGAAAAATGAGCAATATTATTTTGTGCACATACATTTTTAACCTATGTAAATAATATTCATATATCGTCCCTTCCTTTTTTTTCACTGAGGACTGTATTTTTTAAGATTCACACATATTTCTATGGATGCTTCTAATTCATTGCTTCTAACTGCAACTTCTGCCCTTTCAATTATATACAATTAATTCCCTAAAGCAAGGGGCAGACTTGGGAGACCACCTTCATAAATATTAATTAATTAATTAGCATATTAAAAGCAATTCAGTCAACAAAACATTTGTTGAGCATTTAGTACCAGACACCGAGTTTGACACTGGGAATAGTGAGATGAATAAAATTCTAAACCTTGAGAGATGCCTGATCCAGTAGGGGACCCAATCATGCAAATAGATAATTACGGTTTAGTGAATTATGTGCAGAAAGAGATATGAGCTCAAGAAAAAGTAGGGTGTGATTGTTCCTGCTCTGAGCTCGGCACAGAATGAGTGAAATGTGGAACAAAAGAGTGACCCTTTCTGGCTTTCGCAGAACGAGGAGGAGGAGTGCTCTGAGTGGGTGGGTGGAGAAAGCGTATTCTGGGAAACAGCACTTTTGACAAGAGCTGTTTCATTGTTTGTCCTCCCATGGCCCCTTCCAAAGACCGTACTGCACCCTCAGGTTCTCAGACAGCAGCCGGGTAAACACTTCGCCTGCTTTCTGGGCAGGGCTGCTTGTCTAAGGGGTGGGTGCCTGGTACTTGACACATAGGAAACCTCCCAGTGGTCCAGCAACCAGACACACATGTGGCCCTGGCTAAACAGCTAATTTGGTCCAATCTATTCTTGCCCTTGCCCTTGGACCTAAGAGATCCAGGCATGTTGCCAGGTGGTGATAGAAGGGGAAGCTGGTAGGTCTTGCTGCCTTGTGGTCGTTTGCATGTTGGTGAATAAGCAAGGAGAGTGGGTTTCAGCAAATGAGGGAATTGAGCCCCTTTTGGGTGGAGAGAAATGCCTCCTGAGCTCCTAGTACTCTCCCACCTGGGCTCCTGGTCTGCGAGTTGGATTTTGCTTCCTCCCTCAAGTTGCATGAGGTTCCTCCTGAATCCTCTCAAGATTCCTTTCTTGGGAACTACTCTGAGTTTTTATTACCACTGCCTAATGATGTTTGCTCAAAGCATGTGCTCCTGAGAGACGAAGCTGACCTGAGAGACGAAGGTCTGCTTACAGAACTAGACCTCATCTGATATTCCAAGTGTGAAATAGGGGGGCAGGGCTGAATGAAAATCTGAAAGAACCACCTACAGGACTTGGCGACTCCTTAGATACGGGACACAAAGATCACCAATTCTGAAGTTCTAGAAGAATGATGGCAACACTGATAGAAAATGAGGGAAATAAAGGAAAAAAGAGAAGAGTTTAATTTTAGATACGTAGGGTGATTTGGGGAAACACAGAAACATCAAATGGTAGATTCGAGGAAGGGGATCTCAGGTCCTCACTGACATGAGAGAGGCAGAGAAGGGGACCCAGAGAGGCCACTGTGGGTGGGACCAAGGTGGCCAAAGATGGGGTCATAGACACCAAAGGAGAAAGTTTTAGAAAGCAGATAGAAAAATGTAATAATTACTACTAATAGTGGTAATAGTACTTGACAGTATAATGGCAATAGCCTGTAACACACAGCCAAGTCACCACGGAAATGAACATTATAGAAAGGCAAAACAGTTCGATAAATCATCCTATTTTAGAAAAGTTTTCCAGTGCCCTTTAATATCCCTCCACAGATCTGCCTACGACAATGTGGGTTATTTCGCGTAGTAAAATCTGAGTCCATGAGAATCTGCTCTGCTGAAGGTTGCTTATCTCTTGCTCAATACAATGCCATATGTACTTTCCAAATATATTTTGATTAAGAAGATGAAGTGGGCTCCTGTGCTAAAGTTATCATAATGGACGTAAAATTAGAAAGTGGTACTCTTGGCATCTATGGCTGTGGGAAGGGGTGTTTGAAGACTCCATGTTTAGAAATGACATATGATGAAGCCTGTTCTATGAGCATCCTTCAAGTAGTCATGGCTAATTTGGATCTGGAGGTTTGAGGGAATTTAAATTTGGGGATTTCCCATGTGCGGCATCGCTCTGCACTCACGTGCTTCGCTAAAAATGCTCCTTTGCTGGGAATGCTCGTACTGGTGACGCATTGTGAGTTTGGAAGGAAAATAAAGGACAAATGTTGCCATTCTTCCTGTGCTGCAGATTTAACCAACTAATTAAATCCATTTTGCTTTCTGGGCTTATGGTGACTTTGTGTAATTCAGACTGGAATCTTGTCACATCCAGAAGATCTGTCGTTGTCCAGGTTACCATGGCAGCTATGTTTTTTTCCTTTTTGTAAAATTATCCCCAGCCCTTGGCTTCAGTTAACCACATAAGCCAGTGTATTATTAGCTTAATGAAGGGACCCTTTCCTCAGGCTCCTTCCAATGCTGTCAGGTAGCTGTCCAACCAGCATGGTGTTACTGTGTTTGGTATCTTAACGCTCAGCATCCATCTGGAGCTCTCTTACAAAGCTGGTAGGTTGCATGCCAGAGGACCTCCTGCTGTTTCCAAGGAAAATTCCTCTCCTTCTTCCTTAAATGCGACCGGCTGACATCATGTAGTCCTCCCCAGCCCATCCTGGGCGCCACACCAAGAGGGGTGGCTTGGTCATCATCTAAGCATTCATGGCTATTGTCTATGCAGAGATTCATTTTTCACGTCTGTAGCTCTAATGCAACATACTCTGGGATCAGTTTCAAACTCTAATGATTAACACGTGTTTATTCTTTCCAAATGGAGCTGCAGCTACAGTCCCTGCTGCACACATGTTATGGGGTTTGTTTTGTTGTTGTTATTATTTTTCCTCCCTAGGTTGATTCCTCCTGTGGCTCCGAAGAAGCAACCAGCAATTAACCCTGGAAATCTTTGCCCTCTTTCTCTCTTAGAGGCACCTTTCTGCACCTGCCAGGTACTCATAAGGTTGCCCCCAGATCACTTCCTGGGTGCCATGCAGTAGTCCCTGAAGTTCAACTGAGTGCATTAAGCTTCACTCTGGATGTGTGTCCCTACAAGGTAATGACAGCCAACTAGCGGCAAATTTACTCTCACAGTCTCTAGGCAATAATACACAGCAGAGAAGTACAGATGGGACAAAAGCAGTCTTTGATAGAGACTAAAGTATGGTAGGTGAACATTTAATGACACAGAGGCAGCCATTCACGAAGAGGTTAGGAAAATTAGGGATATCATTTTTGTTGGCTGAAGCATGGCAAACACAAGATCGCCGTTATCAGCTACTGCAGCTGGTCCTCACTTCCGTGGT
Organism: Phacochoerus africanus; assembly: GCF_016906955.1. Lineage (NCBI taxonomy): Eukaryota > Metazoa > Chordata > Mammalia > Artiodactyla > Suidae > Phacochoerus > Phacochoerus africanus. The sequence goes on from NC_062555.1 coordinate 61,766,329, forward strand.
CAGGTTAGGGGATAGAGGTGGGAGGCTCCTTATCCTTCACCTCCAGAATGAAAGCACTGAGGTTCTACTCAGCACCCCAGGGAGAGCTGCATTACCCAATATGCGAAAACACTGGTAATTTTGAGCAAATCGTGATTTATTGCGGGGTTACTTAGAGTTAAATGATTTGTCTTCCTTTCTAAACCCCACCCCAAGCTGAATCTCTGAGCGAAACTGAAGTTTCTGCAAATGTACCCTAGCAGCAGAGGTTAAAGAGCCACTATGAAATTTATTTCATCCCTGAATTTACAGCTTTGTTAAGCAAAACTGTATAAAAACCATAAAATGAAAGAGACTGAACCTAAAAAAGGAAAAAGCAATAACAAGCAAGCATTCTCAGCCAGCTCCCTCCCCCTGCTCAAGATGAAATGAAGGAAGTAAGCAAGGCACATAGTAACTATTTGTATTTTTTCCAGCTGAATGGTCTATAAATGAGCACAGATAAAGGACACATAGATACCCTTTTTTTTTTTTTTTTTTAGTTTTGGTGGGATTTTTTTTTTTTTTTTTGTGACCTCAACATTGATCTCCTGTCATTCACCTCTTCTGAACCTGAGGTCCCTCTGATAGAGCAATCAGCTTTAAGTCTTGAAAGAGTGTTAAGTGGTGGTTGTAATTTTAAAAATACTACCTAAGGCACTAAGAATGCAGAGTAAGTGCCAAGATATAATCAAGATATAATCAAATGTCTTCTCTTATTTATTCCATTTCTCATGTTCTGTGTTTGACTGGGGACTCGTGGAACCTCTCTTTTGCACAGGATACCTGGAGTCACCTGATGCTAGGTGGTCCCAGCCTGAGGCTCAAGCTCAGCCAGTACTAGGGTACCTGCCAGGGTGGATTCATACTTTATATCCTCTTCCGATTGTCTATAAATAGCATCACTTGTGAGGACTGTTGAAATAATTTGTTGCTATAATTATAGTGACATTTCTAGCATGCTATAATCATATAAAACTGCAAATATAGAAGGATGCTATTTTGGAGTTATTTTTTCCCCCCCAGCTCAGTTTGGGTTTTATGGGATGGAAGAAGAGATGAGGAATGTTGCTTGTTTAGAGATGGAACCAGCTGCATTATAATGGGTCAGAACAATGACACACGAAAATCAAGAGGACTTCCTTAAGAAGGAAGGCAGCTAGCTACTTTGAAATTGAGTTGCTTTAGTTAAAAAGAAAAAAAGGAAAGGAAAGGAAAAAAAAAATCCCCCAAGTACAATTTCATACGTACAAGAGAAGTGAAGACATGTGATGGTGTTATTCCCACTGAGGGCCGTCACCAGGCCAAAGTCATGTCCATTTTTCATAGGCTTTACATTTTTGATGACAACATCTTAGTGGAGGAGTCACAAATGTCTGAAAAAGAAGGATTTAGGATGGTTGTACTGCAAGAATCTTTGAAAAAGACACTATATGTGTGTGTGTGTGTGTGTATATATATATATATATATATACTTTTTTTTTTTTTGGTGTTTTGTCTTTTGTCTTTTCAGGGCCGCACCTGCAACATGTGGAGGTTCCCAGGCTAGGGGTCCAATCGGAGCTACAACTGCCGGCCTACACCACAGCCACAGCAACACCAGATCTGAGCCGTGTCTGCGACCTACACCGCAGCTCACGGCCATGCCAGATCCTTAACCCACTGGGTGAGGCCAGGGATCGAACCCAAAACCTCGTGGTTCCTAGTCAGATTCGTTTCCACTGCGCCTCGACGGGAACTCCAAGACACTATATTTTGAGCTGACGAAATATTCCCATTGTTTTCAAATATTCAGCCAATAACAATAAACAAAATAAGGATCTTTGGAGAAAATGCTCTTTGCTGGACGATCACACCAAGGACCACGCCATGGTTATGGGTGCTTTTAAACCACTTTTCTAGATTCTAAAATGGCCCATGGCGTCTGTATAAGCAATGTGGGTTAACAAAATTGTAAAGTGGCCAGGTTTATTTTATTTATTTATTCAGCTTTTTTGAGGTATAATTGATAAGTAAAATTGGAAGATATTTAAAGTGTAAAATGTGATGATTTGATACATATATCCATTGTAAAAGGATTCCAGTGACTCAGTTAATTAACACATCCATCACCTCACCTGTTTACCTTTGTGTGTGTGGGAGAGAACCCTTAAGTTCTTCTCTCATAGCAAATTTCAGTTATACAGTATGATAGTATCAGCCATAAGCCCCATGTTCTACCTTAGATCCTCAGATCTCATTCATCTTATAACCACAGTTTTTTTTTTTTTTTTCCATCTTTTTTTCGGTCTTTTTGCCTTTTCTAGGGCTGCTTCCTGCGGCATATGGAGGTTCCCAGGCTAGGGGTTGAATCGGAGCTGTAGCCACCGGCCTACGCCAGAGCCACAGCAACGCAGGATCCGAGCCTCATCTGCAACCAACACCACAGCTCATGGCAACGCTGGATCCTTAACCCACTGAACAAGGCCAGGGACCGAGCCCGCCACCTCATGGTTCCTAGTCGGATTTGTTAACCACTGTGCCACGACAGGAACTCCTAACCACAGTTTCATAGACTGTAACCAACCTCTCCCCATTTCCCCCGCCCCAAGTACCTGGCAACCACTATTCTACTCTCTGTTTCTATTAGAAAGAGTGTTTTTGTTTGTGTTTTTGTTTTTTTTTAGGTTCCACATATAAGAGATACCATGCAGTAAATTATCTGATTTATTTCACTTAGCAGAATGTTCTCCAGGTTTATCTATATTCTTACAAATGATAGGATTTCTTTTTTTAAGGCTGAATAATATTCCATCATATATATATATATATATATATATATATATATATATATATATGCACATATTATGGAATATATATATAAATATATGTGTGTGTATATATATATGTATGTAAATATATAACATTTTCTTTACCTATTCATCCATTGACAGACACTTAGGTTGTTTCTATACTGTGGCTACTGTGAATAATGCTGCAATAAACGTAGTGCAGGTATCTTTTCAAGTTAGTGGTTTTGTATCCTTTGGATATATACCCAGAAGTGGGATTGCTGGATCACATGGTAGTTCTATTTTTAATATCTTGAGGAACCTCCATACCGTTTTCCACAGTGGCTACAACATTTGACATTTCCGCCAACAATGCATGAGGAGTCTTTTTCTCTGTATTCTCACTAGCATTTGTTATCTCTTGTCTTTTTATGTTAGGCCAGGAATCGAACCTTAACCCGCTGCACCACAAGAAAACTCCTGCACACAGTCTTATTAACAGTCCCAAGCCAAGAAGTTCTGGACATGTAGTAAGTTGACATGAGTCGAATGAATGAATTATGGGATCAGGTTAAGGCTGGCTCTGCAATCTATAAATTATAAATGTGGGCCAGCATTTCGCTTCTCGGAGCCCCAGATTCTTTATTTATAAAGTGGTTGGTTTGGCCGGGAAGTTCTCCTAGGGGTTCAGGTTTCTATTTGGTAAATGGATCCATGGTAGATGCCTCAGGACCCTGCCACTGCCTCTTTCTCTGAGAACCATCTGCTCAGCCCCCAGCTGCATCTCACTCTGCACCACCTTCCCTGAGCGTAGCCAGCGGGCCAGGGATGGATCTGGAACCCAGTAGTAATGAGACCATCCCCTTCGCCAGGAATTTGGCACTAAGCCTGGACACCTGCCAACTAGAGTCTGCTTTTGGCTGTGCTGTAGCCTGCAGATTTGGGGACTTAGGGGCTGCCACCTCCTGCCAGGCAGAGAGTCAGAATGCTGAGCAAGGGAAGAAGCCATCTACAGAGCAGAACAGGCTGGCAGGTGCAGAGTCCTGGCCATTCCCAGCTCCTTGCTGAAGCCTGCAGCTTTCTTGACCACAGGGGCCTGTAGGATGGCTTGTGTACTGATAGTAAATTTCCTTTTTTCCCCCCTTTTAGGATGAAAAGTAGCTCTAATTAGTTCTGTTACATGTATTCAAAGGCCCTGCTAAATGTACACATATTCTTCTCAATAATCGAAGTTAGTTTAAATGGGTATTCAAGTGAAGTCAGCCAGATTCGTCAATTCCTCATTCAGAGAAGCCCTGCCCAGCATGTGCTGTGAACAGCATTTGTCAGGACCTGGGAAGCATGGGACCATCTTTGGAACAATCTGTTGTGTTGCCACCTGTCTAGGGCCCCAGAACATGGGGGACGAAGAGCCTTTGACTTGAGAGGAGGAAGGAATTTCTCAGCACTCCTCCTGCACAGGTTGGCCTCGCCTGCCGCCATTGACCTCTGTGGCCATGGCCGTGCCCGCATACTTACCTGTAACTTCCGGATGCCTCTGCAGACATCCCAGACCCTGATGGGGGATGGCCCCCTGATGTTATCAACGCAGGTCCCTGTCTGCCCACGCTCTCCTCTGGGCTGCCCTGTCTCGTCAAATGCATGCTGACTTGGTATTTCCCTTCCTGATCTCTCTGTAGGCCGAGAAATTGGGTTATGAGTTAACTAATTCCATTAGCCTCGTTATGCTTCGGAAATTTGAGTCCTGGGGAGGTAATGGAGGAAGTCAGAAGACTCGGGTTCTACTGGTGACCATGATCTTGAACAGCTCACGATTCTTCTTTATTTTAAGATTAGAGCCAATTGCATGATGTCTGGGATATTCCCTCTTCACCCCAGGGTCTCTTCAACCCCTCTCCCCCAATAGTAGAAGTTCCTACTGCTCCTTCCTGGGCATCCTCCAGGACCTGAAGGGTTGGGGGTCTTTCTTTTCGGTGGGTCTTTCTCATTATGGGTCTCTCAGTTGCTTTATCGATGTTTTACTCTTTAGACTAAATGAGCTTTTTTAAGAAAGAGGCTCCCAACAGACAGTGGGAAGATGGGAAGTGGGGAGCATGTCTCTTTAACCTGGAAGGTCAGGGGCTCCCAAGTGCCATGGTGCTGTTGGGTTTGCCCACATTTTTTCCTCTGTCTCCTTCCTCCACCAGCAACATCACTGGCTCTGGTTGCTTTTTGCCTTAACTTGGTGTTAAGCTTGCCATGTTTCTTCTCAATCAGGAAGGCTTTGTTTGGCAGACATAAAGCTTTCTCCTTTTGCTTGCTTCATATTCTAATCTTGCAAGGAATCAGAGCTCTTTAAATGTTTTTTTTGTTGTTGTTGTTGTTGTTGTTGTTGTTGTTGCTATTTCTTGGGCTGCTCCCGCGGCATATGGAGGTTCCCAGGCTAGGGGTTGAATCGGAGCTGTAGCCACTGGCCTACTCCAGAGCCACAGCAACACTGGATCCGAGCCGCATCTGCGACCTACACCACAGCTCACGGCAACACCGGATCGTTAACCCACTGAGCAAGGGCTGGGACCGAACCCGCAACCTCATGGTTCCTAGTCGGATTCGTTAACTACTGCGCCACGACGGGAACTCCTTTAAATGTTTTTAATAACCATTTTTTTTTCTCTTTTAGGTGCCGTCATGATCCTTCACCCTGTTCTGCACATGACATCCTTGAGCAGTAAGATAAGACTCTGGAGTGGCTGGCTTTGGGGCTCCAAGGTAACACTTAGGACACTGGAGGTCTCAGAATCTGTGTTGCTGTCTTAATGAGGAGAAATTTAGGCATTGCCCAAATCTTTCTCTGCATATGACAGACCTGCCATCGCACATCAGTCGGATACGATAGGGCAGCTTCCAAAGCATGGCTGCCCTGCAGTGCTGGGTGACCAGAGGAAGGGGAATGTCCACTCAATTGTCCAATGTTTGGGAATTCTTTCATTACTAGCATTATATTGGGGCCAGTTTTGCATGACAGTGGTGCTTCACTTAACCAAAAATATTTATAGATTCACCAAGGCTTTGTCTCTATCTGCCAACTGCAGTCTTTTGCCCTTATTGATCTTCTCCACTTCTTTTCCCTACAAGCTGAGATCACACCGAAGGAGAGATAGAAAAAAAAGGAACTCACAGAGTAGGAAAGAGGAGATTTTCTTGTGACTGCTGGTGTGCAAAAGCAAAATTAAAGACAACATAGGTTCATGCAATGTCCCAGAGAATGACAACAGTCTAGTGACAGCCAAGAAAAGGCAACTTTATTGTCTTCTTGCAAACATGTCAAAAACAGTAGTTCATTAGGTTTCCACACCATCCATAATGGAGCATTTTATGATCTTCTAAAGAGAAGTTTGATGAAATACAAGATATATGCTTTGGATAAAAATGCCAATTTCTGGTTAAAATCCTTAAATTATGTGTCGCACTTTCTTTCTAAATTCCAAGCTAATTTCTTTGGGGCAAAGATCTTGACTAATTTGTTTGTTTCTTTTGTGACAGAAAGGCCATGAAATTTACACTTACAGTGACCACTGTTTTGCACTGGGTGTTCTCGGCTTATTATTTCCTACACAATTTTTGCTATGGCTGTTGGGGACTGATCCATTTAGTCTTGGCACTTACTGAATTTTCTTGTCCTTTGCAGCTATAGAGATGCCTCAAGTTGGCAGGAAGGGAAGGGAAGTCTTTGTGCTGTTGAATACCAAAGCTGGCCTCTATTACAGCCCTGGAGGAGTGCTTTTTGGAATGACATTGGAGACAGCGAGCAGCATCCTGAAGATGGTCAGATGTTGACAGAGAGAACTTCCCATGGTGTCACTGGTGGCCTGGCACAAGGGTAAGGCAGCTACTTTCAAATGGGTAGAAATAATTGTAGTAGTAGTGTTTGGCTTTGGTAGTCTGTTTTAGGTAGTATATTTTGGTCGTGTTCCAAAACATAAAAAGGAAAGCCTGATATGATCAAGGTCTGAGGGTTTCCCAGGCAGCCTTTGATGAAAGAATTTGTCTTAAGATTATCTTGTTGATTTAGCTCATTGATGTGTTAGAGTTCAGACAGGAAGGGGCATCCATGAGGCCAGATAACTGAGATAAAAGGCATCACAACTAGATGGTCTTCACAAATGCCCATTCATAGACCAACTAGCCTTCCTGAGTTGATGATACACTTGACCAGAAGAATCTTCTCAGGGTCACAGGTCTGGTTACCGACAGTTTAGGAGAGGATGCTGAATAGGGATAAATCTGAAAGGAAGACTTCAATAGTGTGTTCTGGGCTTTCTTCTTGGAAGGAAGTGAAGGGATTCCTGGGGCAGTAGGTGGGGGCAGAAGGCCAGTAAAGGAAAGTTGGGTAAGAGAGGTTAAAGAAAATCAGAAGTTTGGCCCTAGCAGGCTGTATGTGGGAACCTGGCTGGAAACTAGAGAAAGGGGGAGAGCAGTGTCAGGCATAGAGTCTTTCTGGAAACAAGACTTGTGTTCCCTGCACCTGCTGTCCCCCACTGGTCTGAGCCCATCCCCCACTGTCTGTGGTCCTTCTCTGTCTTGATGGCTTGGGTTTGGCAGTGACCTGGATGAGGCGGGGAAGGTACAGAGCCTAAGGGCAGCACTGGCATGTGCCTTCTTTGTGGGAGCACGAAGCCAAAGCCAAAGTCTTAACTTCCAGACTTTCATTGCCTGAAGGAGCTGACTTGCTACAGAGTCAGATATGCTCAGTTTCCCAGCACAAACAACTGGGGCAGCTTCCCAAGAACCAGGGAGCAGTCATAGCTGTATGTGTGTAGAGGGCATGGAGGGCACCCACGATGTCACAAGCTTTCCTCTCAAAAAACTGACCAGCATGTTTATTATCTTGCCAACTAGACCTGAGTAAGTGTGTGGGCAAGAAAAGCCACAGCTCGTTGCATCCTCTGTTGTTGTTCACGTGCTGAAGGAGAAAGTGTAACAGAGAAGCACAAACTCTATTCTATAATGGATCTGTTCTTCAGCTCTAACCCTTGTGCTCAGTTACCTGTGCTTAGTCTTCCTGGTTCTGCACCTTTTGTAAAAGAATGTTGCCTATAGCTTGAAATATGCACAATAGCCCATTCTCAAGGCTTTGACTTTTAAAGGTATAACACTTCTCCTTACACACAGATAAAAAGTTGCTAGCAGAAAATGACAATTATCTTGTTGGAGGTTTATAGGAATATTGTAACCAGACTTATGTGCACAGCTGCAAGAGCAAAGGATTCTGGCACCAGGAAGTTTGCAGCAACAGACGAAACCCCCTCGTAGTATAAAAGAAGCCTGAATTCTAACTCAGGGAAGATGGTTCTTTGGGACACTAGTTCACCATCTTCTCAGTCTGTTGACTTTCCAAATACTGTTGCTATTCCTTTCCCCAGCACCTTGTCTCTTGATTTATTGGTCTGTCATGCAACAAGCAGTATAAGCTTGGACTCCATAACAAAAGGAGGCGAAAAGTCATGGAAAGGGATGATACCTGTCTGTAATACCCACAGGTCAACCAGAAGGGTTTGATGTGATCATAATCCCAGCAATTTTGGAAATTAGGCAAGGAAAAGAAACACCAAACTCCTTTTCTGGCATGCTAAATCATGATAATATATGCTTTAAAAACTCCTTACAGCCATTAACATGAACAACTAGTGACTTAGAATTTGAGTAAAAGAGTTAGGCTGCTACGATTGTGCTCTTTGGGTGTTTAAATATAATTATTTGAGGAGTAAACCAAGCGACATCAATCAGTACCAGAAATAAATGGCAGGCTTGCTTGCAAAGCCAAGATTGAAATGGAGAAATGAGAATTCTCAGGGAAAATGTCTGTTGTAGGAATGAGTGAATAAATGTAAGATATTCCACACCTAATTACAGAAAGATTTTAGGAAAGAAATTGATTGAAGATTTTAAGAGGATCAGAAAGCAACATATGACTTTAAGAAACAGTTTTGGAGTTCCCGTCGTGGCGCAGTGGTTAACGAATCCGACTAGGAACCATGGGGTTGCGGGTTCGGTCCCTGCCCTTGCTCAGTGGGTTAACGATCCGGCGCTGCCGTGAGCTGTGGTGTAGGTTGCAGACGCGGCTCGGATCCCGTGTTGCTGTGGCTCTGGCGTAGGCCGGTGGCTACAGCTCCGATTGGACCCCTAGCCTGGGAACCTCCATATGCTGCGGGAGCGGCCCAAGAAATAACAACAACAACAACAACAAAAAAGAAACAGTTTTGCATTTGTTTCAGTCTATAGGATTGAAGAAGGAATTAATTAAAGAGATGAAACGGTATTTTTATTATTTAGTAACCTTCTTCATTTAGACAAAAACTGATGATAGGCTGCCTTTCTTGGGATAAAAGGGATATTTATTTAAACGTTATCTCAAATGGCAATTATAATTTAAATGGAGACAAAAGCCCCTGCATAATCCTTGTTTCCTAATCGACAAATCCTTAGTTTATATTGTACCTAGAAAAAATGGAATTTATCATCAAAGCTAAGCAAATCAGTAGATTTTTTTTATTATTATTATAAAGATAACCTTGGAGTTGATACTGTTGCATATACCCAGGATCAGATGACTACCTATATTTTTGGAAAAAAGAAAATCCTTTCAATTGTTATGATCTTTTACAGTATAAATGTGTTTCTAGTAATTTCAGTGGGACCCTGAAGGCTGATTTTTAATGTCCTTGCATTAAGGATTTCATTGAGGTGTGAGCTCAGGTCCTTCTGGCTGAAGTCCTATCTGTTGAGACATTGGTGAAATAGAAAGCAAGGTGAACAAAACAGCCGGCTCGAAAACAGCCAGTATTCTGAAGGTCTCACAAAAATAAAATCATCTCAAAGAAACTTTGAAATGCAATGCCGAAGAGGATGCGGGAGGCATTTTTCAAAAGCTTTCCTGCTTTTGGACTCACAGACCACCAAAGGATCAGCAAGATTCTGATGTACGGTGGGGCAGTGGGGGGAGACCGCTAGGAAGTTCGGAGCTCACTCATTCCTCGCAGACTAAAAAGCCAACAGAAATTCAAACCGTCAAACCATTTTATCGTATAAAAAAGAATCCAACCCATGCATGTTTGTAATTTCCATAAATTAGCCTTGCAGGCCAGCATGGTGTTTCGTAACATTGTCGAGCCATGCATCATACAAATTAGACCGGCACTCTGGCCAAGAACCGTTTTAAGGAAAATTACAGCTCCTCTGCCCTTTCTTGCACACTGAGCTCAGACCTTCTCTGTCTGACTGGAATCACCAAAAGGAAACTGAAATACCCCAAATATTGTTGTAAAGCAGAGGCATGAAGGTTCTTTCCTGCGGCACTCTTGGGTGAGGTGGAGGCAGAGCCTCTGAATCTGTGACAGGCAGCGGCAGGACTTGGGCTCTGAAGCCCTAGGCTGGATTTGCAAATCACATTTCAAATGAGCAGTGAGATACAATTAAGGAGATCAATGTATGAAAGCAGCACCTGGGGCTCCTGCAGTGGGAATGCAAAATTGTGCTGAGGATTCCAGAACCCTTCTGACGGGGCTGTTAGAGATGGTGAAATGTGACTTTTTGGGTAATGTTGCCACTTCTCCACCAGAAGCCCCAGCTCTAGGCAGGAAGTCACCTCCTGAAGCTTCCCCACCCTTCCCAGCTCCCTGCCTTTGCAGATCCTGTTGCTCTCTGCAGCTTTGCCGTTCCCCACACCTCTGTGTGCCTTCTCTCCCTGTCTGCTGGCTGTGTGGTAGTGCTCTGCTCTGCTCCAAATGTATGGAATTCAAAGATTTTTAAGACCCAGGCACTTCCCTCAAGGGGTTTAAAATCTCTTTCGGATGAAAAGAAACAAACGTGGAACAGATAACTAGAAACATAAGGCGATAAAATAACCCCATGCGTGGGAATGATGGAGGAATTCAGAGGGCTCTTCCGCTGGGAAGTCACATGACATCATGGAGGGCATTTAACCAGGCTCCAGAGGACAAGTGGGATTCAGGCAGGTAGACTCAGATAGGCTGGGACGTGGGCTGGCATGTCCCATGGGGGCTCAGTGGGAGCAAAGGCAGGCAGGCAGGTTGAAGGAGGGAGCCAGGGAGGGGTGGTGGTGTCCAGAGCAGGGGGCTACTTATGTGCAAGGCCAAAGCTTTGGCAGATTTGTGTTTTACCAGGATACCCAGTAAGTGAGCTGGAGACACCATAGATTGAAGGGGTGTTTGAGGGACCATGTGCAGGAACTAGTGCAAAATGAAAGTGAAGGGTCCCTTGTTTAAAAAGTAGGGAAAATTTCCATTAAATTCCTAGAATAGAAAGCTAATTCTGGAGAGGGAGGGGGGAAGGATGGACTGGGAGTTTGGGATGGAAATGTTCTAAAATTAGGTTGTGATGATGGTTGTACAATGATAAATAGAGTAAGATTAATTGAATTAAAAAATTTTTTTGAAAGAAAGCAAATTCTTCCCTCCTGTGGTCTCTCTCTCTACCATTCATGGATTTGGGATTTTGCTATTTATATCTTGCTTCCCTAGGCGTAGGACACACTCAGGGAAAAGTTGAGGATTCCCTGGGAGCCTGGGTACCCCACCCCACAGCTGCAAGAGCAGGAGCATCTTTTAGGGGCCAGGTGTTCCCTCCCACCAGCCACTGGACCACGTTGCTTTGCCCTGGCTGGTGATGAGAAGTGCAGCCAGGCATCTTCCCGACCCATGGCCCATTGCCCAGCCCACAGTAGGTTGGTAACCACAAGGCATGGCCCCTGGAGGTGCTGGGTTCCTGGATACAATGGGTGAAAGGATCAGCTCTACCAAGGTGCCCTAGAGCTCTGTGACACAGCCAGCTCGAGTCAGGAAGGGTCATAGCCATCAGTCCATGCTGCGATCCTGCCCCAAGCCCAAGCCCCAGGTGGGCCCAGGGAGCCAGGGTGCAGGCTTCTGGGAACAGTGGGGACAGAAAGCTGCAGAGAGATGGGCCCTAAGTCCCGGGGTGCACTGCTGGCATACTCTGAGACAGGACCTAGGGGCTGCAGAGAGCCGTGTGAGAGGCCAGTTCCCTGACCCAGGAGTCCAGGGTCTGACATGGGGTACCAACCAACAGAGGGAGAAAAAGGGACTAAAGAGAAAAATAAGTCAGAGGCTACCATTTGGTTCAGAGCATAGATAATATAGAAGATAATGACACTGATGTAAAAAGGAAAATAAACTGGAGTTGGTTTATTGAAGTTTTAATTTTAGTTTTGGGGTGGGAGTGGAGGAGGTGCAAAGGTTAGATGTTTCCTTTGGGGATGACAGCTTTAGGCCAAGAGCACCATTACCAGAAGGAAGTATCCACAGTCAGGTGGCCACACACCAGTTGACCTGGGGAAAAAGGTGAGGCTGAGAGAAAGACTCCTGAGAAATGAGCAGGGCTTCCAGGAATGCTCTCCACCGAGTCTTGGGGGGAGAGAGGTGGCCAGCAGGGGCCAGCAGACATCAGAGAGTGCCTGTGGGATCCCAGCTTTGAAAGGACAGCAAGAGACACTCCCAAGGAGGGTGTAGGGTCAGCAGAGAGGGGACTCCAGCATGATGCTGAGAGAGGAGGGAATTTTCAGAAGAAAGTCAATGGTTCAACCCAGAAAATCTTGGCGAACAAGGACCAAAAAAAAAAAAAAGTGATATTTATAGTCCCAAAGGTATAGTTTCAGTGGCATGATTAAACAGCTTCCGGAGTGAATGGGAGGGGTGAATGCAAATCATGAATTTCTGGGATGGCTGGTGTAAAAGAGGCTTTGAAGGCAAACAGTGTAGGTTCAAGATTTCCATTTGGACACTTTCTAGTCGCATGATTTCAGGCAAGTCACCTAATTCTCTAAGCATCACTTTCCTGACCTCTGAGATGTCTATCCATTCAGTACTCTTCTCCTGAGGAATGCGGGAGCAATGAAGGGTCTGGCGCACTACCTGGCACCCTTATCACGAGGAGTAAATGAAGACGTAGGAGCAAAAAGGACTAACATAGGTCCTGTGATCTCAGGACTCCTGAAGTCTTGTGTTTGAGACGAAGTTGTTACATAAACAACTGTAACAAAGGCAGCAGAAATGCTCTTGTAGAAGGTAGGGGAGCAAGAAAGGATGATAGAGCTGCAGCACAGCAGACCAAGGCTTTAAGGGCAGGCCAGCATTTAGTACAATCTCGGTTTCATCTCCCTCTAGCTCTGTGAGCTGCATGTGACGCAGTTGGCAAGTTGTCTTCTATACCTATTCTCTCATTCTCACACATTTTTTTTTTTAACTAGCAACATGGCTGCTCTGCTAAAGATTATTATTCCCAGCCTTTTATTTTTCCCCCCCTTGATGGCTGGAATACAGATGTGATGGCTGGAACTGATACATCTACTGTGAGCCATATAGCAAAAACTGTGGGTTGAAGATAATGTGACAAAAAGACAGACAGATGTCTCTCATGTGCTAGCAGAATCATCAAGCTTGTTCTCATGCTAGAAGCAGGATTATAAGAGAAAGTGGAAGTGTGAAAGGTTTCAAGACCTAGGCACAGAACTGGTATAGCGTTTCTCTCACCATATTCTCTTGGTCAAAGCAAATAGCAAATTCAACCCAATCCAATATAATTGTCTGCCGTCCTATCTCAATAATTCATGTCCTCCTACATGCAACAAATAGTCACACTCTTTCAAGACCAACACAATCTCATCCAATCATGGTACCAAACTCAATATCAGTTGTACATGTGGCTCTTTAAATATGATTCCTCTTGATAAGAAGGCCTATGAAATATAGAGACAAGTTACTTGCTCCCAGAGACCCAGTGTATAATGATGGTGCAGCAGCAGGGCAATGGCAGTAAATACTCCTTTTGAAAAGGAGGAAGAATGGGAGACACTAGCAGTAACTGGTCCATAGCAATTCTGAAATCTCACCAGGTAAATATTGCAGGAACCCCAACTCTGGGGGTGGGGAGGGTTACCTGATTAGACTTTGGTTCTGATTCTTGTGACTAATCCCTTGGTTCACTATTTCCTAAAAAGTTCTTACTTTATCTTCTGCTTCTGCCCTCTGAGATGGTTTCCTTTTTCCATCTGTCTTCTTGGCTACATCTGAAGAAATAGCCCATGTTGGCAGATGACCAGCTTTCTTAATCTGCTTCTGCCTTTAGAAAATAGGAGGCTCAGAGTGCTTTGCATATATTGAACAATCCCAGTCCTCTTTAATCCAAGATGGCAGCACTTTTGACTATACAACCTCCTTAAAAATGCAGTGGGCATCTGGCTAATCTGATTACTTTACTTACTTCATTGGACAAAGTCAACACCCACAATTGTTTTACAGATGTGCCAGATTTACTTATGGCTTCTTTGGAACCAGGTTTTTGTGAGATTGTCCTATCAATATTTTAGAAGTCCTTTGGTCCAGGCAAGATAGTCTGCTTTAATTATCTCAAAAGTTTTAACAAGAGGTCCTACAAACACAACCTTGATTTGATCTATGCTCTCAGACTGTATTTTACATTGAGAATGTTTTGGTATCTGAAGAGACTGAAAAAGGATAATTGTTCTATTTTTCCATCTTACAAGTCACTCTGCTTATAAATTAGCCAGTTCCTTCTTTACCTCATCTTTTTCTTATATACCTTGCCATATGCAGCTAGAAGCAATCAGCTAACACTTTCAACAGTCTGCCTGTAAGTGGAATACATTTAGCCACATCCAAGCATTTGTTAGGTATACAGACAGTTCCCAACTTACAATGGTTGAACTTAACGATTTTTCAACTTTATGATGGTGTGAAAGTGATACGCTTTCAGTAGCAACCGTGAATTTTGGCCTTTTCCTGAGCTAGCAATATGGAGTATGATAATCTCTCATCATGCTGGACAGTGGCAGTAAGCCTCAGCTTGCAGCCACCCACATGATCACAAGGGTGAAGGACCCATACACTTCCGACCATTCTGTACCCATATAACCATCCTGTTTTCACTTTCAGTACAGTATTCAAAAAGCTATGTGACATAGTCAATACTTTTTAAAAATAAAATGGCTTTATATTAGATGATAATTGCCCAACTGTAGGCTAAAGTAAATATTCTGAGCATGTTTATAGTGGGCTAGGCTAAGCTATCATGTTCAGTAGGTTAGGTGTATTAAATGCATTTTTGACTTAGGATGTTTTCAACTTATAATGGCTTTATTGGGAATTAACTTCATCATAAGTCAAGGAAGATCTGTTTTTTTATAGATCTTATCATTCACAAATATCTATCTACCTATCCATACACATACAGTCATCCCTCAGTATCCGTGGGTTTGGCTCCATTACCTGCCACAGATGCCAAAATCTATGGATGCTCAAGTTGGTGCCCCACACCCCTTGTTCTGCATCTATGGATTCAGCCAAACATGAATCATGTAGTACTGCAGTGTGTAATGAAAAAAACCTGGGTGTAAGTAGATCCATGCTATTCAAACCTGTGTTTTCAAGGGTCAAATATGTGTGTGTGTGTGTGTGTGTGTGTGTGTGTGTACACACATATATAGTTCAAGAGACAAATATATAAATGTATATATAGTTATAGCTTTATGACTGCTATAAAATAACTTTATTGATCAATTGATCAATAAGGAAGCCTTTGTTTTGCTGCAGGTGACAGTTTTTTCAATAACAGCATTATTGAAAAATAATTCACATCCTCTAAACTTCACTCTTTTGAATTGTACAACTGTACGATATCAGTTTAGAACTTTTTTGTCATTCTAAGAAGAAGCCCTGTATTTACTATCAGTCACTCCCCGTTACTCTCCTCCCCCAGCCCTTGCACATTATTCTATTTCTAATATTCTAATTTTCTAATTTCAAGCAATCTAATTTCTATTTCTATTTATTAGCCTCTTCTGGCCATTTCACATTAATAGGGTTATACAATACGGGCTTTTTGAGACTGTTTCTTTTACTGAGCATAATATGCAGGGGCACTACTTTTGCAACCAGTTTTGCTACTATGAAACACAGGTTACCATTTGT
Source organism: Phacochoerus africanus (assembly GCF_016906955.1). Taxonomy (NCBI): domain Eukaryota; kingdom Metazoa; phylum Chordata; class Mammalia; order Artiodactyla; family Suidae; genus Phacochoerus; species Phacochoerus africanus. Next base: position 61,782,119 of record NC_062555.1, read on the forward strand.
TTACTGCTTTTCTATCCTCTACTCACTCATTGATTCCAAAAATCTATGCTACACATTTTAGATTTTGCTTGCATTCGCATTCCACTTCTAGTACCAATTTCCACATCATGCAATGAACATGTGGGTGCATGTGTCTCTTTTAAGTAGAGTTTTGTCCGGATAAATGCCCAAGAGTGGGATTGCGGGGTCATATGGAAGTTCTATGTATAGATTTCTAAGGTATCTCCAAACTGTTCTGTTCTCCATAGTGGCTGTACCAGTTTACATTCCCACCAACAGTGCAGGAGGGTTCCCTTTTCTCCACAGCCCCTCCAGCACTTGTTATTTGTGGATTTATTAATGATAGACATTCTAACTGGTGTGAGGTGGTATCTCATGGCAGTTTTGATTTGCATTTCTCTTATAACCAGCGATGTTGAGCATTTTTTCATGTGTTTGTTGGCCATCTGTATATCTTCTTTGGAGAAATGTCTATTCAGGTCTTTTGCCCATTTTTCCATTGATTGATTGGCTTTTTTGCTGTTGGGTTGTATAAGTTGCTTATATATTCTAGAGATTAAGCCCTTGTCAGTTGCATCATTTGAAACTATTTTCTCCCATTCTGAAAGTTGTCTTTTTGTTTTCTTTTGGGTTTCCTTTGCTGTGCAAAAGCTTTTCAGTTTGATGAGGTCCCATGGGTTTATTTTTGCTCTACTTTCTATTGCTTTGGGAGACTGACCTGAGAAAATATTCATGATGTTGATGTCAGAGAGTGTTTCGCCTATGTTTTCTTCTAGGAGTTTGATGGTGTCCTGTTGTATATTTAAGTCTTTCAGCCATTTTGAGTGTATTTTTGTGCATGGTGTGAGGGTGTGTTCTAGTTTCATTGCTTTGCATGCAGCTGTCCAGGTTTCCCAGCAATGCTTGCTGAATAGACTGTCTTTTTCCCATTTGATGTTCTTGCCTCCCTTGTCAAAGATTAATTGACCATAGGTGTCAGGGTTTATTTCCGGGTTCTCTATTCTGTTCCATTGGTCTGTCTGTCTGTTTTGATACCAGTACCACACTGTTTTGATGACTGTGGCTTTGTAGTATTTCTTGAAGTCTGGGAGAGTTATGCCTCCTGCTTGGTTTTTGTTTCTCAGGATTGCTTTGGCGATTCTGGGTCTTTTGTGGTTCCATATAAATGTTTGGATTGTTTGTTCTACTTCTATGAAAAATGTCATGGGTAATTTGATAGGGATTGCATTGAATCTGTAGATTGCTTTGGGTAGTATGGCCATTTTTACAATATTGATTTTCCCAATCCAGGAACATGGAATATCTTTCCATTTCCTTCCATCTTCTTTGATTTCTTTGATTAAAGTTTTATAGTTCTCAGCATATAGGTCCTTTACCTCCTTGGTCAGGTGTATTCCGAGGTATTTGATTTTGTGAGGTGCAATTTTAAAAGGTATCGTATTTTTGTATTCCTTTTCTAATATTTCATTGCTGGTATACAGAAATGCAACTGACTTCTGAATGTTAATCTTATATCCTGCTACTTTGCTGAATTTATGAATCAGTTCAAGTAGTTTTGGGGTTGAGTCCTTAGGGTTTTCTATGTATAGTATCATGTCATCTGCATACAGTGACAGTTTGATCTCTTCTCTTCCTATATGGATGCCTTTTATTTCTTTGGTTTGTCTAATTGCTGTGGCTAGGACTTCCAAAACTATGTTGAAGAGCAGTGGTGAGAGTGGGCATCCCTGTCTTGTTCCAGATTTGAGTGAGAAGGCTTTCAGTTTTTCCCCATTGAGTATTATATTTGCTGTGGGTTTATCATAAATGGCTTTGATTATATTCAGGAATGTTCCCTGTATACCCACTTTGGTGAGGGTCTTGATCATGAATGGATGTTGGACTTTGTCAAATGCTTTTTCTGCGTCTATTGAGATGATCCTTCTGTCATGTTCTATTTTAAAAAATACATCACAAGCCCAGCAGAATCAAGGGGTGGAGAAATAGACTCCCCTTCTTGATGGGAGGAGCTGTAAAGTCACATTGTAAAGAGAGGCCAGTAACTCGGCCATCATTGCAGTCAATCACAGCTGTTATTCTCATTATGGATACCAAATAGTCACAGCCAGTTCAGTCAGACTGCCAGAGTCCCATAGTTTTTCCCCCATCAACTCAGCAAATATTTATTAAGTGCCTATTGTTAGATAAACACTGTGTGTGGTCCTAAGGAGATAAAGATGAAAGGACTTGGAATCTGTCCTTAAGGGGTTCATGGTCTAAGAAGGGAGCTAGACATTTGAACCAACAAATACAAGGCAATGTTATAAATTCAGCCATACAGTCAAGAAAATGAAGTGATACATTCCACAGGGAGTTTCATAGAGAAGATGATAACGAAGTTGGATCTTTGCAGGAGAATAGGGGTTTTCCTGGAAGACAAGGGAGTGACATGAATTATTCAAAGGAGAGGAAAGAGGATGGACAAAGGTATGGAAGCAAGCATAAGTGCTTGTGGTGAGAATAGGAATCCCAAGGAATTCAGCATCTGTGAAGTATCAGGTGCTGGGAGGGAGGAAGCAGGAGATAAGCCATGGGGGTAGATAAAAAGGTAATGGTGTGACATTGCGGGGACTTCTCTCTAATGCTCGCGATGGATTTATCATCCTGGATGTAACTGGGAGCCAGTGCAGCAAGATGAATAGCAACAGTGCTTTTAAGAAAGGTGACGAGCTTATGGCACTTTCGATGATGGACTGTAAGAGAGAGCAGAGGCTAGTCAAGAGGCTTCGGGAAGAGTCCATCTAAGGAGTGACGATGGACTAAGGCAGTGGTGGTGCAAACAAAGGAGGAGATAGGATTTAAGGGATGCACAAGAAGCAGAGTGATGTAGGGTGGAAGAGGATGAAGAAAAGGAAAAAGTGGGAATGATAGCCAGTTCTATTTATCCATTGCCTTGGTACCTGGAGTTCATATTTGAACTTCTTACTCATCTGCCCATCATCTTTCAGAAGAGCAAATTCATCAGCCTACAACCTCAATCCTATCTATCAATAGCCTATGAGTATTCTTCTAACATTAACGATTTTAAAGCTTTTTATTTTGAGATAATAGTACATTCACAGGAAGTGGTAGGAAATAGCACAGAGATGTTGTATATTGTTCATCCAGTGTCCCCCTCAAGGTAACTAGACTACGATATCAAAACCAAGAAACTGACATTGACATTCTCCACCAACTGTACTCAGATTTTGCCAGTTTTACATGCACTTATTTATCTGTGCATGTATATAATTCTATACAGCTTTATCCTGTTTGTAGATTCATGTGTCACCACAGTCAAGATGCAGAACAGTTCACAAGTTTGACCTGGCCACCCTTTAAAGCCCAGACACTTCCCTCTCTTTTCTGCTGCTGGTCTTCTAATATGTTCTTGCTTTCTAGAATTTTATTTCAAGAATGTTATGAAAATGGAATCCTATGGTATATAACTGTTTGATATTGACTTTAAAATGTGCATGATTTCCTTGAGATCTGTGTATCAAGAGTTGAAAGTTCCTTTTTATTGCTGAGTGGTATTCCATGGCACAGATGCATCACAGTCTATCTATCTATTCACCTGCAAAAAAGACATTTAGGTTGTTTTCAGGTTTCGGCTGTTAGGATTAAAGCTGCCACAAACTTTTGTGTGCAGATTTTTATGTGAACATAAGTTTTGATTTCTCTGACATGAACTTCTAGTGGTACAGTTTCTGGGTCTATAGTAAACATGTGTTTAGCTTTATAAGAAATAGCCCCACTCTTTTTCAGAGTCGCTATACCATTTTATCTTCCCACCACTAATGCGTGAGGAATCCAGTGTCTCAGCATCCTTGTAAGCATTCAGTATTTTTAATTTTAGCCATTTTAATAGGTGTGTAGTGATGTCTCACTGTGGTTTTAATTTGCATTTCCCTGATGGCGACTGATGTCGAATATCTTTTCATGTGCTTATTTGCCATCTGTATATCCTCTTCAGTAAAGTATCTGTTTGTGTCTTTTGCCCATTTTCTAAGTTGATCATTATATTCTAGCTTTTATTTATTTAACTCCTAGCGTCTTGTGCATTTGCCTAACCAGAATAGTCTACATTTTATCTTGTGCTTTTACTGAAGCGGTTTGCCATGGGAAGGAATCAAAAGTCCTGTGAAACCTCCAAACCTTCTATTTAGATGGCTTACGTGTTCTTAGCATAAGTCATTTTATGGTTGAAATGAATGGGACTGGTCCTGTGTACTCATTTTTGCTCAAAGCCACTGTATGTTTCCTTCTCTCTTGTGTTGCATAGAGCTGCTGAAGGAGAGTTCATTACTTAGGCTGGTACTCTTGGACTGGTGCTTGAGCAAAAAGTCTGTGTTTAGGCTCAGCTAAAGTTTGCTATGTGGGCATCCCTAAAGGAAGCTTTTGGTCAAGTACTCAGGTGACATGTTAGGTAAGGAGCAGAAGATTGTCATACAGTTGTGTGTGTTTAGAAGCACAGCTAGAAACTGGAAACAGGCAAAATGTCCTTACTTAGAAAGGACCATCTGACACTCGTCACCTCCTCCGGTGTCTCCTGTGAAATGTGTTGTAGATTTACTATGTGTGTTTACACAATGAGTTCAAGAAGACGGGCATTCATTTTCTCTCTCTAAAATAAGTCATCACTGCTGGATCAGCATTATACAAATTGCTAAACAACAAAAAAAGCAAGCCTCAGTCAGGAGTTACTTTAGGGGAATAAGAATTATCAAAGACCTTTCCAGAAGTGTAAGTGAAAAGTTTCTCTACCTTCTCCACAAAAACTTACAATGATATCCATTTGCACAGATTTTCTTTCCAGTTTAGAATATAACCAAAAGAATCTGCAAGGCCTTGCAATTTCATTTTTTGAAACAAAAACAACGCCAAAAATGTGCCTTGAAAAATTAGTAACAGTTCTTGTGGAAGAATAAACACATAGTTCTAATGCTGTTGGGGAAAAAAAAATACCTCACAGAACAATACATTAAGTAGGCTGCAATAAATATCAAATTCAGAAATCAGCTTGTGTCAAGAAGAAATGATTGAAGAGAGGTGACATGCACTGAAATATGGACTAGTCTAGAAAGTGCTTGAAGAAGGGACTCAAAGCAATAAATAAATAATCATTTGTATTATTTTGCCTTTTTTTTGCAAATGATTAATTGATTAAAGGGGAGACAGGGTTAAGTAATTCAAGCCTCCAACATCAATCAGAGATCAGACTCAAGCTTGAGAGGTGCCAGCTGGTATAGAGAGCCCAAAGGATTATTCCACATTGTTTTTCCTAGGTAAGTCATTTCTATTTTGTAAGTCCTGGGCTTGTTGGAGCTACCTAGCATTTGCTCCTTGGAGAAGCCATCCTGGAATGGATCTAAGCATCTGGAGCAAGGGGGCGTCCTAACATGCAGTGTAGGGTAAATGTGCAGCAAGCTCTGTCGGTGGCATAATGACAGACACCAGACGGAGAGAGGTTAGGTAAAGGTGCACACATAGTAACAGAGCACTCAGGAGCATTTATCTTTGCATCCAGCATGTATTCGTCTAGTTCCTTCCAGCATGTATTCGTCTAGTTCTGTGCTAAGTACCTGCAATACCCAGATTTAAAAAAAAAAAAAAAATCTCTGCTCTCAAAAAGTTCAGCAATTCACATGGGAGAGAGAGAGAGATGAGCATCCAATACCATAGGGTGTGACAAGTCTTATGATGGCAGCAAGCACATGGCATTTTACTCACAGACAGAGGAGCTCTGATTCATCCCTGTGGTAGTGATGGGGCAAAACAGGTAAAGGGAGAGGTCTTAGAGGAGGCAAGCACTGAGATGGGTGTTGAGGTGAAATAGGAATTGGTTCAGCAGACATAGGTTGGGGAGAAGATTGTGCCAGGCAGGTGTAGGGGAGTACAGGTGACACCCTCCCTAGCTGGTGGTAGTTTCCTGTCTCGGGGTGTGTGGAAGGGGGCAAGGGTGGGGGGAGAGGGCTGCAGAGGAAGAACAAGAAAAGACAATCATTGAAGAGTTTGAGGTAGGCCAAAGACACAACGAGAAGGAATGTTTTGCTGCATGCTGAGAGCATTTGCTTGCTGCCCTGAAAAGGCAAAATCAGGGAGCCAATGCATTGTGGTTCAGAGATTTTTAATACATACATTTTACCACCAACTTGCTCCTCTGGAGCCCAGCTTATTATCTGGATACTGGGCTACAAAGAGACTGCCCTTTAAATGTTTTGTTATGATGGATGAAGTCACACAGGAGATGTTGCTGTTTTTATTTAATTAATTAATTAATTAATTAATTTTGTCTTTTTGCCTTTTCTAGGGCCACTTCCTGCAGCATATGGAGGTTCCCAGGCTAGGCGTCTAATCAGAGCTACAGCTGCCGGCCTAAGCCATAGCCACAGCAACACAGGATCCAAGCCACATCTGCGACCTACACCACAGCTCACGGCAACACCGGATCCTTAACCCACTGAGCAAGGCCAGGGATCGAACCCACAACCTCATGGCTCGTTAACCACTTCACCACGAAGAGAACTCCTTGCTGTTTTTAAATACTAAAAGGGTTTCCTATGTAAGAGGAGGGGTTAGACTTTTGCCTATAGCTGTAAAGTGTAGATTGTCCAATTGGGTGAAGCTAAGAGAAAAGTTGATTTGGTGCATGTAAAAATTATGGGGTCTACCATTTAGTAAGTGACTAATACATGCCAGGTATTATGTTAGAATCTTCCATCCTTTCAACAATTTTGTGAGGTACATGTTTTTATCTTCTTGTGCAGCTGAGGGGCCTTAGGTGAACTCCAGATTGCAAACCTATCTCTTTTTCTGTTACTTTAAAGTTCTCACATGCCAGGTAGATGGTTTCCTCTCCATCCAGTGATCCCGCCATGGACGGGATGGAGATTCAAACATCACTTGGACTGTTGGACTCCTGGCCTTGAAAGCTGCATTTGAAAGAAAGCTTCTAGGATTTGGTGCCATTTTGTAAGTGAGCTGGTTGCTTATACTTTATAGCATGGGTATGAGTTTCCTGTTGCTGCTGTAACAAACTGCTGTAGACTCAATGGCTTAAAGCAACACAATTTTTTTCTCTTACAATTCTGGAAGTCAGAGTCCACTTTAGGGTAAAGTCAAGGTGTCAGCAGGGCCAGCTCCTTCTGGCAGCTCTAAGGGGAGAGGGTCTCCTTGTCTTTTTCCACTTGTAGCGGCCAGTGGCATTCCTTGGGTTGTGGTTTCTCCTTCCATCTTCAACGTGCATCACTCCAGTCTGTGTTTCTATCATCACACCACCTCTTCCTCTTCCATGGTCAAACCTCCCTCTGACTCCTTATAAGGACTCTTAGAATGACACTGGGCCCACATGGTTAATTCAGAATAATCTCCCCATCTCAAGATCCTTAACTTGATCCCTTCGGCAAATACCCCTTTGTCACATAAGGTAACAGTCACAGGTTGTGAGAATGAGGACATAAACATCCCTGGGGGTCTGTTATTCAGTTTATCAAAGGATGCACAGCCTAGCATGAGGACACAGCGAGGATGGTGAAATCTTCTCTGAAGAAGTGAATTCCAATCTGACTATGTCCTTCAGGCACTCAGGACAGATCCCATTAAAGTTGTTCTCTAGCACGTGCATTACTGATAAAACAAAGAACAGCTCCATGGGGGCACCAAAAAAAAAAAAAAAAAAGCCCTCTTACTTATCTTTTCTCACAAAGGAAGATAGCATTTTAAAATTCAGATAAATAAAATATGTGCCCAGCATCAAAGTCTCAGGAGGCAGATGGAATGCTAACGTAGGAAAACAGCTAAGGAAAACTAATCACAAATCAAGCAAGGACCGCGCACTACCATTGTTTTGCATTATCTGAAACTGTCAAGCCATCAGACCTAGGGGACCAGGGGAGGGAGGCCCATAGAGATAGAGAACTTAATATTAACGCTGGAAAGGGGTTTGCCACACAGCCATCCAGCTGGCAAAATGAGCACATCTCGGAGTCCAACACCTGATAATAAAGTATCACCTTATGTGGATGCCAGTTTCCCCAATCCCATTTTATTCTGACTTCTCCAGGGGGCTATTTGAGCCTCAAATACAGCATATAGAAGGCTGTGATTTGGCATTCACGCAATAGGAATTCATTGAGTATCTGGGTAAATATGCATTACCATACCAGACACTAAGGGAGATATAAAAATAAGTAGAAGACAGAACCCTGTCCCTAAAGGGCTTTCCGATACACCAAAAGCTCCCTGAAACAATCTACATCATAGTGGCTCATCATATCATCTTGGTCTCTGTGTCCTAAGAGTCTAATCCTGCTTTTAGTTTATACATCGAATTGAACAAGACCGTTTGCTAATGACAGGAGTTTATTGCCCAATTGTTGAACATTATCTGCTATAGATAAGATTGAAGAAAATAAAAATGAACTGATTGAGCACCGGAGCAAAACAAACAAAGCATTTATTGAGCTTTTGCTGTAAACCAAACCTTGTGATAACCCTGGTTTGCATAGATAAACCCAGCCAAGTCTCTGTCTTCAAGGCTCTGCAGGACATTCTCTGCCACCAAGGAGTTTTTAATCCAGCTGGAAAGGCTGAAAATATGAGGGAAACTATTATGTAAAAGTAGAAGCTAAGCCACGGTTGTGGAATGAAACATTTTATGAGTAGATTCTTAACCTGAATGAAAGATGTCTCTAGATTTTGTTAAGTCCTCCAGATTTGGAAATACTCTTTCTAAAACTGTTTCCTCTACTTTCTAAAATTTGATAAAATTTAACTGAAGAGTATTGTGGTCTCAATCAAAACTTAAAACTCTGTAAGTGCAGAACTAAAAACTATATGACATTATTGAAATGAATCCTACAACTAAAACGAACTTTTTACCATATTATATGCATGAGTGCATGATCAAAATACTTATGAACTATCTAAATCTGAAAGAGAGGGAGTTTTGGATCACTTTTTGGTAGCAAATGACTAAATGATAAATAAAAATACAAGAAAGTCAGCATTATTAGGGGTCATTTGGTTTTACTAAGTTGTTTAGTTATGTGTCACCAGTTACTGTAACGCATGGATCTTCTAAATAGTTCATAGAATGACTAAGCTATGAATGTTTTATTTCCATTTGCCTAGGATCTACAGTGCTTCGTAAATTCAAAGGAGGATTGAAGGTGTGAGGGTTAGAGTGCCTGACAAAGCCTTCATCAGGCAGGAGGGAGATGGGTTAGGCTTAAAGGACTTAACACAGGTGAAAAGAGGGCATTCCAATGAGAGATACAGCACAGGCAAAGGCGTTGGGCTTCCTTCCTTCCAAGGTCTTATTTTGGTGAATACTTGGAAATAAAAAGTCAAGTTGGACTTCGGTCAAGTACTACAGGGAGGTGAGGCTTTGACATACCTCCCATCTGTTTCAAACACTAAGAAATGAGAGATTAAATATTAAAAGAGAAAACTCACAAGAGCTAAGCTGAAGCACTATTAAACACTTCCATGGACCAAAAATGAAACAAAAATACAAAATAGTAGGGTCAAAGCCACATCACAAGGCAAGCAGTGGCAGCAGGACATTAGTTCCTACAGGGAAAAGGAAGCAAAGATATGCCAAGAAGGGAAAACCAGAGCCAGGGCTGGGGCAGGGGCACTCCATACTCTTAAAACAATATTGGAAAACTTATTATCAACTGCTACCTGGGGGCTATAGATTATGGCAATCAGAAATCCAGGGAGGTAGGAAAAGTCAGAGACAGTCTTAGAAGTAGCAAATGAACCTTCTGCTCACCAGCTTTGTTGCCCCGTCTGTGATCTCACTCCTTTCTTCAAACTATCAGGGCCCCAAATAACCATTATAGGACCTGGTTCTGCACCTGGAACCCAGGAGCCAAGTGGAAACAGTGACAAAACTGGTGGACCAGGAATGGTGAGAATGTGAGGGCAGGCAAGAGAGAAAAAGAGAAAGAAGGAGTTCCTGTTGTGGTGCAGTGAAAATAAATCTGACTGGTATCCATAAGGATGCGGGTTCAATCCCTGGCCTTGCTCAGTGGGTTAAGGATCTGGTGTTGCCTTGAGCTGCTATGTGGGTCACAGATGCAGCTCGGATCCCAAGTTGCTGTGGCTCTTATGGCTGTGGCTGGCAGTTGCAGCTCTGATTCGACCCCTAGCTTGGGAACTTCCACATGCTGTGGGTGCAGCCCTAAAAAAAAGAGAGAGAGAAAGGAAGCAGCAAAACAAAATTCCAAATAGAGGAAACTAATGCTAAGAAAGTAGACCAACCAACCAACTAACAAACCAACCAACAAACAAGAACAAAACACCACCAGGACAAGAAATCAGCATAGATAAAGTCTGGGCAAAGACCTATATTTAGGGTGATTAAAAAGACAAATGAAGAGGAATGGTTATAAAATATAATTAAGAAACAAACATAAGAAGGCATAAATACAGCCAAAATGAATAGATATGGGAAAGAACCAAATCTAAAATTTGGAACTAAGGAATATAATAATTGGAATAAAAAGAAAACTCAAATACAGGATAAACTTAATACTGTGAAAAAGCACATAACAGATTGTAAAGATATTGCTAAGAAAGTATATTCAGCATGTAGCAAACAGTGGGGTTAGGAGGAAGAGATTTAAAAACATGCATGAAAGAGCAGTTAAGAGACATGGAGGAGAGTTTACAGTTCCATAATCTAATGAGAATTCTGGGAGAAGAGAATGGAGGAAATGAGTGGGCAAAAAGACAAGCATGAGTCCTTGTAATGAAAGCGCATACTGTGAGTCTAGAAAGAGAAACAAAACCAATCTATACTGGAGATCCTGTTGTGGCTCAGTGGTAATGAACTTGACTAGTATCCATGAGGACGCAGGTTCAATCCCTGGCTTCGCTCAGTGGGTTAAGGATCTGGCATTGCCATGAGCTGTGGTGTAGCTTGCAGATACAGCTCAGATCCTGCATTGCTGTGGCTGTGGCTTAGGCTGGCAGCTGTAGCTCTGGTTTTACCCCTGGCCTGGGAACTTCCATATCCTATGGGTGTGGCCCAAAAGCAAAAAACAAAACAAAATGAAAAAAAAAACCCAAACAACCAAATCTGTATACCTTGTCACATCATAGTAAACTCAGAAAGCACAGAAGACAGAAGAAATAGCTTATCTAGAACAGATGGCAGATAAACAAACAGCTAAAAGGAACTACTTAGCAACATAATTTTTAAAACCAGCTAAACTACCATCAACAGTGAGATTGAAATAAAAACATTTCAATACATGTTAAAAGCTAAGAACTGTAATAATAAAAGGGGTAATATCCATGAGATCAGTGTTCATCCACCATGGAACACTGGGCCCTGTGTTGCTAAAGGGACTGAGAAACCAGGCTTGCTGTTCCTTTGCTGACATCGTCTCATGTCTGTGGAGTGACCCTGATGCTCTGCAGAGACAGAAATTCTTATCCACCTTCACTTGAAGAATGAGTGGGGCAAAGATGGGCTAGGAGAGAGAGGAGTGTGGGGACAGAAATGCCAACAGCCCATGGCTTTTTCTTGAGAAGTTTCTAGCATCTGGGAGGATGAAGAGAGGAAGCTGAGCAAAGCACCTGTGGGCCATGTTCCTGAAGAAAGACGGTTGATGGCTTCAGTTCACTGCTACTCTGCCTCCCACTGTGATTTAAAATGTGATTACTTTTGTCATCCAGATTTACTAATTTTTAGTTTCTTTGTCCATTCTGGAAGTGATAGTTTGGGATGGATGAGAAATATTCCCCCCCCCGCCCCGCCCCCGAAGTCCAGTCATACAACTGAGGTTTTATACTTCTGTGCAAGTTCCTGAACACTTGAGAAATGCTGGGCTTAAGAAGTTGGCACCTCTGGCATGGGAAGAATCATTCAGTTAATTCCTCTAAGTTTCAGAGGGAGAGAACCAGCTGGCCTCTGCAGGGTCAGTGAGGAGGAAGAGGGCAAATCACAAGATGGCCAAAAGCTGATTCATCATCAGGACGAGGGTGGAAGGAGAAGTCAGTGAGTGCCCACACTGGGCATCCTTGCTGGAACTTTCATTATTCAAACTCTGGCTGTGACTCACCCCCACTTCTCTTGTGATTCAGACTCCAGAGTTGAGAGCCGATAGAGTATAAAATAAGCGTGAACCATGGAATTCTGACTTGGTCTGGAGGATAAGATCAGTATTGACCTGGCAGCAGCACTGGTAAGGAGACCAAGGATAAAGCTGTGATTAGGTCACCTTTACTGGAAGGGGCAAAGCTGGATGGACAGAAGATGTGGGGCGGAATTTGGGGAGTGCAGCTAAGGGGATGAGGGAAGGATGCTTTGTTGGGAAACCACTCTCTGGAAGGTGTGTCTTCAGAGACCATTTATCCGTCAGACTCACACAGTCCCAGGGTGAGCTTGGGCCTGGTGGTACCCCTGGGGAAGTGGGGCTTCGTGACCTCATGTAGCAGGGAAAGCTCCATTTACTTCTGTGGACCGTCAATAAAGGGCAGGCCTGTGAGGAAGGAACCAGAAGGAACCAGAGACAGAAGGAAGAACTAAAAATGACCTTTCTGAGATTTCCCTTTGCTTCCTCAGGATGGCCAAGTTCTAAACAGGGTACATCCACCAAAGATTATGAAAATCTGTGACCTCACACTAACCTGAAAAGATACCTGCACCCCCATGTTCATAGCAGCACTATTTACAATGGCCAAGATATGGAAACAACCTAAATGTCCATCAACAGATGAATGGATAAAGAAGATGTGGTACAGATACACAAGGGGATGTTAGCCATAAAAAAGAATGATATTCTACCATTTGCAACAAGGATGGACCTGGGGGATATTATACTTGGTGAAATAAGTCAGAGAAAGACAAATTCTGTTATCACTTACATGTGGAATCTAAAACATAAAACAAATAAAGGAATATAACAAAATAGACACAAAGTAGTGGTTACCAGTGGGGAGGGGAAGGGGGTGAGGGGAGAGATAGGAGTAGGCATTAAGAGGTACAAACTATTACGTACAGAGTAAACCAAGTAGAAATGATTGCAACCTTCAATAAAACTTCTAAAATGAAATAAAAAAGAGGAGTTCCCGTCGTGGTGCAGTGGTTAAGGAATCCGACTAGGAACCATGAGGTTGCGGGTTCGATCCCTGCCCTTGCTCAGTGGGTTAACGATCCAGCGTTGCCGTGAGCTGTGGTGTAGGTCGCAGACGTGGCTCGGATCCTGCATTGCTGTGGCTCTGGCGTAGGCTGGCAGCTATAGCTCTGATTGGACCCCTAGCCTGGGAACCTCCATATGCCACGAGAGCAGCCCACAAAATAGCAAAAAGACCAAAAAAAAAAAAAAAGGAAAAAAAAGAAAGTACTAGCGTGTATTCATTAAAAATTCTCTTTGTAGAATGTATGATTCAATATCATAAGAATGTAATGTTTCCCAAGTTAGTTTATAAATTCACTTCCATCTCAAAAAAAAAAAAAAAAGTTATGACTAGAGTTCCTGCAGTGGGTTAAGGACCTGGCTTTGCTGTAGCTACAGCTCAGATTGGATGATCCCTGGCCCTGGAACCTCCAAATGCCATGAGCATGGCAGGAAAAAAAAAAAAAAAGAAAAAAAGTAAAACCAAGTATGTATAATTAAAACTACAACTGAGGATCAGTTATAGTTGAATCATGCTCTGATAAATACTAAAAATGCATTTTTCGTTACTCAGGAAATGACAGTACAGCAGTCCTATTTCCCAGGGGGTCATAAAATCCACCCCTGCTTTGACCATCCACCCCTGCTTTCAGAAAAATTGTGCAAATCTAAGGGCTCTGTGTATCTCGGGCGCTAACTCTGATTCCAGTAGCAGGAGTGACTTGGATCTGAGGGATCTGGGAGGAGCTGCGTCGCAAACCCGGGAAAACCCTTCCAATCACCCAGCAGAGGAAAGTGGGGAGAAAATGGCCCTCACACTCACAGGTCATTCTTGAAGCCTGAAGGATCGGTCATAGAGCAGCTGAGGGTAAGGCTGGAGATTATGTATAGAGAATGCAATATCAGTGAACCATACAGCAACAAGGATCTGGGCTGGGAATAAAATTTTAAAAATGAATAATATTTAATACAGGAAAGTGTGAATTTTTTGTACAGCTGGAGTCCTCCTTGTTGAGATTCCAATGGCCAAATGCCTAAGTCTTTGAAAAGAGAAAGAATTACACCTCTTTTCTTTTTCCTCAGCCACGCCTGCAGCATGTGGAAGGTCCCAGGCCTAGGACTGAACCCACATCACAGCAGTGACAATGCTGGATCCTTAACCCATTGCACCACAAGGGAACTCCAAGAATTACACTTCTAATTTGTGGCAAGTGAACCCAGCTTATATTGGAACCTTCTTCTCATTAGAGAGGGTTTTGAAGTTCAGGGAATGCTAGAAGAATCTCTGGATCAGGAATGACTCAAAAACCTGGTCCCAGGTTTTCTTTCAAGGATCTTTGATTCACTTGTGCCCATTAGTTGACAAATGATGGACACAAAACTTGGACTGTCTAAAATGAAGATACACGAGAAGGGATTTAAAAAAAAAAAAAGCGTATTTAAATGCCCTAGATTGAAAAGTGAGGGTGGATTTTAGGGATAGATGAGGTTCCATATATTATTTGGTAACTGATCTAAGAAGAGGCATGTGATTGATTCCTACTTATAATAAAGTGATATGATGGAGACGCCCTTAAAAGAGGGGGAAGCAAATTTCATGGAAAAACTAGAAGAAAATACCAGTGTAAATGTCAGCCAAGCGGCCAGTGCATTGAAGGCAATATTGGGGGCATAAGGATGTGCCTTTTCTGTGGAAGTCTGTTTATTTTGTACTTTATGGGTAATAGAATTTCTTGGGCATTTTTGTTTAGAATCACAAACCTCGAAAACCTGTCCCTACCACACCCTCCCCCCAGAAAAAAAAAAGCAGTGATATTACAGGATAAAATAAAAGTAACTCTCTTTATTAGACCTTTCTGTGCTAAAGCTTTCATTTCATTTTGAATAATCATAAAGAGTGACCCATAGAACTGGACTAATTCTGTTTAAGCTCAAAGGTGGGTGAAGGATGAGAACAATGTAAGATTCTAAAATAAGACAAAGGCAATAAAGAATATGAGCAGCGGAAAGCAATTTAGTGGGTAGCAGTGGTGGCTTTCAGAATGACACATGGGAGGCCCCAAAGAGTACAAGAAAAGAAAGCAGGCTAGCAGATGGCTTAGTCAGCTCAGCACTAACAGTGGGGGAGAGCCAAGGCCCTGAGCAAGTACTTCTGAGAACTATCAGGTATCCTTTGTCCACATGGATGCTCCTGAGCTTAGGATGTCCATTTCGAAATGGGCACAGTGCTGGGTAATAAGAAACAGTCCAGTGAGGGGAGAGGTGACACCTAAGTTAAATGCATGCAGATCCAGGTCATGAGTGGAGAGCCAGAAAGGGCTTACCTGCTGCGTCTGAATCAAAAGAAGCATATGATAGGAAAAGCCATCCCCCTTCCAATTTCCCAGGCCATATAATACATAGATTGTTATCAAAGCTTGTATAGATGAGAAAAAGAGAGATAGGTGATAGAGAGGTGATGGTAAATAAATAGAATGTAGATGATAGATAGAGCTATAGATGCATGAATGGATGGATGGACATATACATACATACATATGGTATATAATGAATTTTGTATTTAGTAAATAGCCATTAGCATTCTAATATCAACTGAGTGAATGGGAAATTTGTGGAAGAATATGGCTCCTTTGGATTCATCAGCTGGCCACCTGTTGGAGATTCCTTAGAGAAAAATCAGGAGCCCACATAGGTCAGTCTGGGATAGAGTGGTTAAAGGGAGTGTGGGAGATACGTCAACCCTGATTTTGCACTTGCGGATAACTGAATAAGGGGGCTGTCAGAGAAGAAGATGGAAGGTTCTCAAAAGTAGACGCCGTCTATGTTTAACTATGGGGGTGGAAAAATCATTTAAAGGAAATCCAGGAGGCGCAAGGTTGAGCACGAAGAAAATGAGAATGAAAAGGAAATATTACCAAAGAGAGGTCTGTTGGAATGCTAGGCTGTTAGGCTAAAATTGGCAAAGGATATTCATTACCCAAAGCACAGGGCTCCTAGCAGCAGACTCAGCATTTGCATAGCGTTGGGTCCATATCGCATCTAAGAAAGAGATTCTCACGCTCCCAGACTTATGGGGTGAAAATAACCCCCACTCTGTGTGCAGCGCTTTGCAGACCCCGATTCTATATCTGGGCTTTAGTGCTGTAGAGGGTATCCCAGCCCGCAATCCACCTTGGTATATTCCATTTACACCACACGGAGAAATAAAATGTATTTCTAATTGGCTTTCTAATAAGTACTAATTAGTTCAGGCCTTTGTGATCCATAAAGAGATAAAGAGTGTGCTTGCATCCTTCCATCAAAGTGCTAAAGCTGCAGCTGGCAAAGTATCATGCTGCTTTCTCTGCCCATCTTTGGGCAGAAATTGAAATTACCTCCATGAAAAATCTCATTTCGTTTTTGCTAATATGTATTAAAATCGAAGGGGGGAAACAGCACAAGCAACTGTGACAGGGTTCCCAGGAGTGGTCTGAGGGGACCGGTTTGGGGCAACATCAGGACAAGAACTGCCTCTTCCTGGAAGTACTAGTTAACCTGAGTATTGACTTGTGACGTTATACAGCCTCAGCCATTTCAGTACCTCTTTGTATTGAAGGACTCTGAAGGTGGTACCTAAGAGTTCCAAGTCAAAGTGAGAAAGTGAAGGCATCATGCTGGTGGTTACAGACGAAGGGGTTAAGCTGGACTGGAGGAAATATGGTTCTTCATAGCTATAAGATTCAAAAGGACCTTCCAGCTGAAGAGCGAATGTCAAACATCACAGAGGAGGTGTCTGCGACCAACAGAAAGACTTCAAAAAGCTGGGTCCAGTGCCCTTGTGCCTATTTTAAGCACTGGTCCAACTCCACTGAAGTTAGACAGATTGGTCCCCATGTCCCAAGTCCCTTCCCCATTCAGTGAGCCAGGGAGACACGGTTTTCAGTGCAGGAACAATCCCTGGGAAGCAGCTGAGACCGTCTTTCTCTCGCTTCTGCTTTTACCTGGGTCTTAGGAAATGTACCATGTTATCCCCGCAGAAGTTTCCATAACACAAACATTTCCTCAAGGCTATTCTAGGGCTGTCCACTTCCCATTTCCTGGACAAGGTCATGTTCTTAAAGAAACAGCAACATTGGCGCCTGTGGCAGTGTTTGTTGTGATTCAGAACAAGAAGTGTTGCCAGATCATTTGCCATGTAGTAACAAAATCTGATGCAACCTTGCAATTTTTAACCAAGCTCTTCTGGAAGGAATACAATACATAGGATAGGGCTCAAGCTTATGTTTTCTCCAAGTTTAACAGGTAATACATTTGCAGAAAAGAAGGCGCACGCACATTTATATCTGATTTCTCTGGGGGGCAATAATGAAAATACTAAGATTAATTACTAGATTTAAAGTATTGTTGAGGCCAAGTCCAACCTTTCTCAGTTTGAGCCATGAAAGGAATTTATTCTGCATCCTTACATGGAAAAAGCTATGTAATATAAAAGACTAAAACCTCAATATTGTGCCTCCAAGATATACAGTTGCAAGATTCATGTGGCTGTTTTTGTTTAACATCCCTCAGTACTAACCTTTTTAAAAAAAGTTTTACTGAAATACGGTTGATTTACAAGGTTGTGATAATTGCTGCTGTACAACAAAGTGACCCAGCCACACACATACACATATCCATTCTCTCTCAGATTCTTTTTCCCCATAGATAATCACAGAATTCTGGGTAGATTGCTCTGTGCTGGAGTTCCCCTCGTGGCGCAGGGGAAATAAATCTGATTAGGAACCATGAGGTTGCGGGTTCGATCCCTGGCCTCGCTCAGTGGGTTAAGGATCTGGCATTGCTGTGAGCTGTGGTGTAGGTTGCAGATGGGTCTCAGATCCTGTGTCGCTGTGGCTGTGGTGTAGGCTGGCAGCTGTAGTTCCAATTTGACCCCTAACCTGGGAACCTTCATATGCCGAGGGTGCGGCTCTAAAAAGAAAAAAAGAATTCTGGGTGCTATACAGCAGGTCGCCGTTGGCCCATTGTTCCATGTACTTCAGTGCACATGGGTCGGTCCCAAACCCCCAGCCCATCCCTCCCACCCACCCACCTGTCCCCTTCAGTAGCCATAAATTTTTCAGAGTCTGTGAGTTGTTTTTGTTCCACATATAAGTTCATTTGTATGCTTTTTTTTTTTTTAAGACTCAACATATAGGTGATATCATAGGATATTTGTCTTTCGCTGTCTGAGTAACTTCACTTAATATGATAGTTTCTAGGTAGTGCTCAAGCTTCAAGTCCAATGCATCAAAATGAAATAAACCTGGGAGTTGAAGGATGCTGTAGTGAGTGGCAGAAGACAAGATAAAAAGGAGGGTCATGCAAATATCGTAAGATTCTGACTTTTGTATTGAAAAATGAAAAGTCAATCTAAGAGAAAAAACCCTGCACGAACAGAGTACATCTGTGAGAGAGGGCTGTGGCGGAGGGGACCGAGGCGATAAAATATTTCCTCCATAAAATTTTAGATTCTGAGGAACAAGAAGAGATAAGCAGAGGGAGGTGGTAGGAAGTCGGGGTTGTGTACAGGTGGAGCAGGAAATTATTTCAGCCTAAACTAAAGTCAGAGTGGAAGTGAGAAAGAAAGCACTCGATTGGTAAGATTCCTGTTCAGGAAGTGGAGCGAGGGTCCCATGGGAATGAGTGTGGCCGAGGAGGAAATGGAGAAATAATAGATGATTCCAGGCCCCTGAATTTGGGAAGCCGGGAGGTGTTGCTGACAGTTAAGAAGGGGATGAAGGCGTCTCAAAAAGGAAACAAACAGGGTTCATTTTTAGGTTGGTTATTTGATGTATGAGGAGAAACATTTAAAAGTCAGGACTTGAGGGAGGAGGTGTCTAGGAAAGAGGGCAGAGGGGATCACGACACCCAGGGGACAACTCCGCTTACTCCACATGCGGGAAGAAACGTCTCAAGGGCTGAAGTGGGCAGGAGGTGAAAACATACAGAACATGAGCACCGCTGCCTGGGGGTTTATGAGATGGATTCATTGTCCAGACTTTATCGTTTTCTGTGCATCTACACCTGTGCATCTTTCCGTGCATTTGTCTGAATCAAGAAGCTTGTAGAATCTTCTTTTTTATAGCGTCAAAGAATGAACTTTGGGTGATGATGGTAAAGGCAGGATTCCGGAGCGGGGACGGGAAGAGCTCTTGAATCAAGCGAAGGATTAAAGTCAAAATTCTCATGGATCGAAGGGAATGAAATTTTATAACTAACCAGAAGGGAGGCAGCCCGGAGGGCAGAGAAGCATGTGCAAGATGAACATAAGACTGATTTTTGAAAGGACAGGGGAAGTAGCAAAAACACCGATGGAGGACATCGGTGGAGCCATGAGAGTGGAGAATGAGGGACAGAGGAAAAGACAAGTGTTCTGGAAGGGAAATGTCTGGGGAATCAGAGGCAAATGTTTGGCCTAAATGACACCCAGATGGCCAGGGCCACCTGTCCTCTTCCTAGAGAAACAAAGGCACCCCCCTCCACCCTATTCTTCTCAGGAGTTAAAGGCAGAATCAGTGCCTGGAGACTCCACAGGAAGGGAAGTTTCTGATACTGATGTGTGCACTGGGGTTAGAGGTTAAGATGGGCAGGGAATTGATAAATGAAATAATCAATAACCTACAAGTGAACAGAATACATGGCTTGAAGAGTCAGAGGTGCACCAAGCTATGGCTGAAGCTGCAGCTGAAAATTTTAAGATTGAAGAAAAGAACCATGTAGGACTCATGGCAAGGGCTCGGAAAACCTGGAATCCAGGTTTTAATCAAGAGACAGAGAAACAAGTCTTAAGGAACACCAACACACACACATACACACACACACACACACACACACACACACACAGAAAGAGTAGAAGGTGGTTGCTTGTAGGTAGTGACTTCTTGAATAGTATTCATTTTCTATTTCCATGCTTCTACATTATCTTAAATTTGAATTCCTTTGTAATCAGAAAAAAAATTGTTTTATCATTAAGAAAGCCAGCTAACTTTGAAAATCAAGCCAAATGAAGGATTAAGCCATCTTAATGCCCCAAAAGGTAAGCAGTTAATCCTTGAAAAAATCTTTTTTCATGTTGTTCCATAAGCAGTGGGGCATTTTTGCTAGCACATAAGAACTTTATGGCAATGTAATTTCAAAATGCTAAGAACAGTTACCATTTATTTTAAAAGTACTCGGTAGATACCTGTTGGATAAAGTGGACTTGCGAACAGAGTTGAATTTTGCAGGTATGTACTTTACAGAGAGATAAGGTCTGATCTCAGCTACTAGACAATCTCATGGGAACTCTGTTTGGGGAGAAGTTAAGGGTTCTTTGAGGCCAGTCTCCATGACAAAACCCTCTTCAGGAAGGTCTCTGCAGGTGACCTCTGAGCAAATATACCTTCTGGTTTTCTAGGCCAGACTCAATTTCAAGCCTATCATCAAGTCATCCTGGAAACCATAGGAATGTCCCAGCAATTTCAGGATTTCTAACTTCTGAACTGTGCCTGACTTGGGCAGCTCTGAGAATTTGGAAGCAACCCCAAGGCCTCTGTGGGTCCTGTGCTTCATGAAGTTCTGGTTGGAGAATGTGGCAGTTGGAGCTTTGCTTCCAAAGTCAACGTCCCACCTGGGGGTCCCAGCTCCCTCACCTGCTTTCCTAGACTCAGAAGCCGGGGAGACAGAACCCTTCGGTTTACTCTGGTGCTTTATGCAGAAGTGATAAAAAACCCCCACTTTTGTTAGTGGGAGGTAGCCTGCTCCATATGGCTGGCGACCTTTATGACTGAGCCAATGGCCTCTGAGTGGGTGGAGAACTCCGTGGAGTTGGATCAAAAAGACGGAAGTAGGGGGATCCTCTTCCTGTGTGATCCGAATTCGAAACGTCCCAGGTCCTCTTCTTCGCGGCTCCCTTTTTGTTGGTGGTGGTGGTGCTACCTGGGACTGAATGGGTTTCCCTCCTGCTTCAGGGGCCGGAAGATGCTCCTGAGGATTGGGGGGGGGGGGGGGATGTCTCCACAAGGCACGTGGCCCGCATGAGCCAGAGGGAGGTGGGGCAGCTCTAGTCTCGCCGCCATGGTGACGTTGTTCCCTTACCTGTGTGTCTCCTGTCCCCGTGCCTGTGGGTCTTCCTGCCCATTTCCATAAATAAAATGTTCTTTCTCAGCTGTAGAGCTGCTTCCCCAGATTAATTCCTACCATGATAGCTCTGCATTGGTGTTTCTTTCTCGCTGGAAACAGCAGGCTTCTGCTTTCTGAGTTAACGGGGGTCTCCACGGGCTCTCCGAGAACCCCCCCAACTCCCTAAAAATGGCTTACTTTTACAGCTGACTTCTTCTGATTTGTTTATGCCTCACCAAGGTGGAATATTTTCTATGCCAGTCAGAATTGCATGAAACAGCCGCCACGGGGTTGGATTTTAAGTAATACCTTGCAGGGAATCCACGAGCTTCCGGTTATCACTCTGGCCATCAGAGCCCGGCTGGTCCTTTGCCATCCTCAGAAGAACAAAGCCCTACATCTGCTTGCCTTGCGTTGCAAGGCGGCTTTTCCCATCTCGCTTCGAGCTTTTATTATCTGCTGGTCCCCTTCTAATGCTTCTCACACAATAGATCGCATCTGTTTAAGTATCCAGATCCCTTTGGAAACAAAGCCTTCCTCTGACACACACAGAAAGGATTTTCAGGCAGCAAATCTGCAGGTAGTAATTTTAATAGCCACTAATGTGAATTAATAATTCTAATAACCTCATTTCAGATGTGTTATCAGGACACTGGAGAGGGTTGCCATGGCTGCTGTATTTTATTGCTCACAGCTGTGCAAACTCATTTTGGCCAGCAAAATTTTCCTGTCTAACCTCTCCTTTCATTGCTTTTGGTTTGTACAATCTCAGGCATTGTGGATTAAAAACAAAACAAAAACAAAAACAAAAAAGCATAAGGAAAATTGCATTCTCAACACTCTAAAGTCAATAAACAAATAGTATTGATACATGACCATGAGGGATCCCGGTGCTTTTGAAAAGAATTATGCAGTTTATACGCATGATATTAAATCATTGCTCTGGCACATTTATCAATATCAATACCCAAATGATAATTTGTCGATAATTCCAAAGCACTTTCTTTAAGTGCTTCGGGCATAAACAATATCCTCTAGTAAACTACCTTTAGATAGTTTAAGTATCGTTGCCTCCTCTAAGATTCCAAAAAGTGCCTTAATTAATTTATAATCTTGGGCCTGAAACCAATAGCAGACTGTGAATGTTTAGCTAAGTGTGTGTAGAACATTCCAGGACGCTGTGTGAACACAAGGTAACCCCATGGAAGTCCCACCTGACCTTGTCTTGTGGGAGCTCACAGCTGGGCAGCTACAATTGGTATCTTAATAAACATAATAAGATACAGAACTCCATTTATTAAGCACCAGCTAATTTCCTGACATATACTGTCTTGCTGCATTCTCCCAGCATTCCTATAGGGCTGTCGTGTTGGTGATTTTCAAACATGGCCACAAACATGACACTCCCTTTGAGAGGTGGGCCTATATCCTCTCCCTTGGAATTGTCCCAGGCTTGTGACTGCACTGACCAGTAGAACACAGCCTAAGTGACACTATGTGACTTCCAAGGTGTCTTAAAAAGCCATGCACCTTCTGCCTTGGTTGCTGGAAACGATTTCCCTATGAGCCCAGAACCATCATGTTAGAGGTTAGACCTCCTGGGGCAGCCATGCTGTGAGGAAGCCCAAGACATGCCTAGGTGCTCCCAGTGACAGCTAGCAAATCAGGTGCCAGATCCATGGAAGGTCAGACTTCCAGTGATTCCTGCAGCAGATTCCATCCTCCCAGCTGAGGTCTCAGACCCAGGGAAGCAGAGATAAGCTATTCTCTCCATGATGTGATTGAATTCCTGATCTACAGGTTCCACAAGCATAATAAAAGTATCTGTCTTAATCTATAACTTTTGAGGGGGTTTGTTTTGCTGCGGTAGATAACCAGAACATTAGGGACATTCAGAAGTTAAATGGCTTGGTCAACCTCACATAGTAAGTAGCAGGCCTGGGATTCAAAACCAGGTCTGTTTGGTGCCCCATCTCAAGATCTTTTTTAAGCATCGATTTCTAAGCACCATGTGAAACAAGTATTTTTCTTCTGTCCATCATCATTATTGTGGACTCATGGTGGTCTTTCCAATCCTAAATTCAGAAAAGTTGGGGATGATGTGTGATCTTTAAGTCAAGTCTGAGTTTTTTTGTTTTTTTGTTTGTTTGTTTTTGTTTGACATTTTAGGACTGCACCTTTGTAGGTGCATATGGAAGTTCCCAAGCTAGGGGTTGAATCAGAGCTGCAGCTGCCAGCCTACGTCACAACCATAGCAACGGTAGCACCAGACCTGAGCTGCCTCTGCTACCTATGCCTCAACTTGTGGCAATGCTGCATCCTTAACCCACCATCAGTTTCTAAGCACCATAGGAGAAGTCTACAAACAGTGTTATGAAAACATGCTGAACTCTAGGCAACATGTATGAATCTGCGCTTTGAAAACTCTTATAGGCAGGATTGGAATTTTGCATCAACTTCATTTTCCTGGAACAAATGGACTAACTTTGTGGAGCCTTAATGAACTGTCTTAATGCAAGGTCACAGGTGACAGAACTGCTTATGCAATTAGTCACCAAATGCATCTAGAAGCCTTGGGGATTAAGGGACTTGCCTTGCTGAGGAGCCTTATTTATTAATTGTTAATTATAATTTCTCTTATCAGCTTCTCTGTGGATTCAGTGTCTACAAAGACAGATAGAGGGGAAGAAATTATGAGGGAACAGAAGTCCCACCAGTTACCAGTGCCCTATTGGCAGTCACATTCGGGAGACAGAGGGAGAAACCGAGCAGAAGTGTTTTGTTCACCATGTTTGCCCAGCACCTGCTGGGTGGGACCCTCGGGTGGGACCCCCAGCAGCTCCCCACAGTGCTTTGGGGCTGCTGCCCATGTGTGGTCCTGTGGAGATGATAAAGGAGGGCTCTAGATACCAGAAAGCTTCTCTGGAGCCCCCGGGCTCTGCATCATTACATTTCATTTGAAAGTCTGTCTCTCGTTTTGTTTAAAACAAATGCAATTAATTGAAGTATAGCTGAGGTACAATATTATGTAACTGACAGGTTTATAGTATAGTGATCCACAGTCTTTAAAGTTTATACTCCATGTATAGTTAGTATAAAATATTGGCTACATTCCCTGTGTTGTGCAGTATATCCTTGTGGCTTCTTTTATACCAAATCATTTGTCCCTTTTAACCCCCTACCTCTATGTTGACCCTCTCTGTCCCAAATGGCAACTACTAATTTGTTCTTTATATCTGTGAGCCGGCTTCTTTTTTGTTATAGTCACTAGTTTGTCATATTGTTGAGATTCCACATATAAGTGATATCTTATAGTATTTGTCTTCGTCTGACTTGTTTCACTTAGTATAATGCCCTCCAGGTCCATCCATATTGTTGTAAATAGCACAATGTAATTCTTTTTTATGGCTGACTAGTATTCCTTTGTGTATGTATATATCACATCTTCTTTATCCATTCATCTTATGATGGAGGGGGCGGGAATCCTATCTCTTGAACTTCCCTGGGAAAGCAGATGGATCTTGCTGGCCTCTCTCCAACACAGTGGATTCTGTGACACCAGCAGGTAACGTGACATTGAAATGTAACCTGCTGGGAGGGAGCCCAAGACCACGCAATGTCATCCTTGTGAATGTGACAAGCTGGCTGCCTTTGGGTGGCAAGGGACTAGGCATAAACTTTTCTTAAAGGACCCTTGGTGGTTGTTATGGTGCAGTGGTTTCATATAGAAGGGGAAAAAAATGCCACTGCACTTTAAAATAAACATCGAGCATGATGATAAATATTGCCAGTTAATTTTTTTTTTTTCTCTATGGGGCTGTCTTCCTCATTGGGTTTGTGGTGTAATTCCTTGCAGGTTATAAAAGTACATAATCATTTTTGACAAATATAGATACACGTATTTCCCCACTAGCAATAAGTGGATTAGATGATATTTCAGATCTAGACAACCCTAATTAAATTACTCCTAACTTTACTGGCCCCTGTGGATTGATCCCTCTTGACCTTCACAGCCTATCAGAATAAGTGAAAAGAAAGCATTCTAATATTTTTCCACACTAAAACTTTTACATGGCCTTCATGTCTGTAGACTACATATGTACGTCAAACTGCAACCAGCAAATGTTTGCTTGTTCTTTATGTTGTTTTTTTTTTTTAAACCTGTAGTAGTATAAATTAGCATTATGTCCGGAAATATATCAGGTTACTGCAAAGAAAGGTCATTTAAATTACATTTTTAATGTTTCCACATTCATTTAAGGAAGAAAAAAATATGATTTCAAAAACAAGTAATCTTTCTTAAGGCAGAATTCTGAATGTATGCTGATGCCTTTATCTTTTCAACAGAACAGGATAAAAGTACTGTGGGACATAATGAACAAAAGACATTTTCTTTAAATGGGCAAAGTAGTGGGAATTTTTGCTATGACACCGTGCGCTGCAAATTATCTTTCATGTGAAAGGAACGCTTTTTCCTCCTTATGAGTGTCTTTGTAGTAAACACCATAAGAAAGCTTTTTTTTTTTTTTTTGGCCATTGATGAAAAGATAATGTTGATGTCACATGCTTTTTTAAAAAAGGTTGGTTAGATTATGCTGCTTGTTTAAAAAACAGAATTTCACTGCAAGATAACAGGGGTGTCCTTTTCAAATAAGTATGCAATTCAGAAATGAGCAGTAACATAGATTGTTGGAACTAACAAAATTTTTTCTCCTTTTTCCTTCTTCCTTTTCTCTGCCTTATGTAACACAGTTTAGGATTTTCTTAAATTAGCCAACTTTCCTTGAGCATTTAAAATATAATTCTCTCTGTGACTATTTCCATACAAAGCCTTCAGGGTTATTTATCCCTGTTAATGTAACTCATGGTGCTACCCCCACCTTGGGAATAATTCTGTAAAGTTCTCCTCTGATGGGAATATTCATGTATTTTAACCAACTAGGAGCAAGATTGATGTCTCACTCAGTTTTTTTGCACTCTCCACAGTGGTTAGTATAAAGCCATACAGAGAGGAATTACTCAATAAATATTTGTATTAACTTGGACTATGAGCAGTGCAGGGGGAGACTGGTACTTCTTCATGATAATAATATGTAAACACAATGTAAAAAAAATCATATGATGGCCTAAGGATTTTGTTGTTTTGCTGAGTGAATATTAAATCTGATTAATCACATGGCCTTTTTGATGCAGATGAATGCTCAAACTTCATCATCCACCCCCTGGTACCTGCCATCCACAGGCATTTTGATGCAGTATTGGCATCACCATTAGGGGCTGGGTCTCCTCTAAGGATCATTTCCTAATCCCATTTTTTTTTTCTATTAGAAAAGAGTTTGACTAAACACATACATCCACCACTGAAAATTTCTCAAGCCCACCCATTTTCAATTTTAACTCAATTCAAGGGATTCTGCACAGGATAAAGGTTGATTGAAGAAAGAAAAACATATTTTGCTCTCTGATTTTGTTTTGTTTTGTTTTGTTTTGTTTTTTTAGGGCCAACGCTCGGCACATGGAGGTTGTTCCCAGGCTAGGGGTTGAATGGGAGCTGTGGTCACTGGCCTACACCACAGCCACAGCAATGGCAGATCCAAGCCTCATCTGTGACCTACTCACAGCTCATGGCAATGCCAGATCCTTAACCCACAGAGTGAGGACAGGGATCGAACCTGTGTCCTCATGGATGCTAGTCAGATTTGTTTCCGCTGAGCCATGATGGGAAATCCATGCTCTCTGATTTTTCTTTTTCTTTCTTTTTTTTTTTCCTTTTTGATCTGGCATTCTTACATCATTTTAATCTTGAAGAAGTACCAAATTCTCCAAAAGAAACTGCAGGAAAGAAACCGCCCCTCTCATTGTCACCTTCCCAAGGCTCCTTCTCAGAAGGCCTGCAATTCCCTGTGTTATCAAGGTGGCCTCTGAAAAGAACCTTGTATTTCACAATATATGTCAAAGAAACTGGCAACCAGAGAAGTTAAATAACAGTGGTCCTAATGTGAGCAAAATCAGGATCAACAGACTTACCATTGTTCCTTCAATAGTTTCTGCTCATCCATGAATAAAAAGTATTTCAAGACAATGGATCATTCTTTCTTATCTTAATGAAAGTCTTGACCTACTAGTGATTTTCAACCCCTCCCTCCTTTCCAAAATGTTTTTAGTTACTCTGTGGCCAGAAGAACTAAAATCAACATAAAACCTAAATCACCTAGATGATTGAAATAAACTGGGTCTTTTGAATTAAAAAAAAAAAAATGATGAGTCAAAACTCAACAAATACAGCAATAAACATGAGACTTTTCACTTAAAAAAATCCCCAAATTACTTAACTTTTGTACCATATACTTTACCCCAGTTACTCCCAGGGGTCATTCAAATGCTCATAACAGCACCTTCGAAAAATTTAAATTCCATCACTTCCTTTCCCTAGTGCTTCTGCCTGATTCTACTCGTCGTAGTGAATTCAACCTTCTTTTCTTCCCCTTCCTTCTATCCAAGGGACCTGGCCTGCCTCCTACAACCTCCTGTCCTTCCCTTTCTGAAAAGCGGCGGAAAACCTCTTCGCTTGCTACTCAGAGGGAATTCGTCCATTTAACCGAAAATTACTTAGGAATTCCCTCCGTGGAGAACATACACATCTCCCATGATGTCAAGGGGGTAGTATCTACAGCTGGCAAACTCAAAAAACGGCGGCCAGTTTTTGACCAGTGTCCAAACTCGGGGCAGAGGTGGGCTGGGCGATGGGGGGGGGGGCAGTCACTGAGGGATCTGAGGGCTGCCTAAGCTTTTCATCCAGGTCATGTTTCTCTTGCCAAGATATTCCCACTGTTGACCCCTGTCTCTCCCCTTACTCACTCGAATAATCACTAGCGGCAGCAGAAGCCTCATTACCCACATCATCCTCTCTGTGCTCCACCCGCGGGGGAGGGGGGTGCCGTCCCTTCCTTATGAATCCATAACCTTCTTGATAACTCATGCAGACGTGTCTGATGCATAGAATTTCTGAGCAAAGGCGGGGAGCTTTTCAGTTAGCCGGGGTCTCACCTTCGTGGCCAGTGTCACCTGCCCTTCCTCTCTTCCCTTCAAGCTGCCAACCGGGCCAGGGCTGGCATCCTTAAAAGGGACCTCAGGGGTGTTCCTGCCAGATGGCAGAGCTGAGAATGTCACCCTGTGTTCCTGGGTGTTTCCCCCACAGCTGACGCAAATTGTAAATTATTCTCCATGAAAGAATGGTAAAGAGAGACAAGGGCAGGGAGAGGATTTGCTGTAAAGCCTCCATTAGCAAATGAGATTGGCTCTCCTATTCGTGTGAAAAGTTCAAGGAGGCAGTCTTGTTAAACAGCCATTTTGCATAAAGAAATGAGATGCCATCATGGACCTTTTCAAATAACGTTGATGTTTTCCAGAACAGTTTATTAATACTGTGCTTTGGAGGAATAAGGGGGTTAAGTCTCACCGGAGGGATAAAATCGACAGTGGTTGGGCAGTTTCACAGCTCAGCAAATTTCACCGCTGTCTGGACACACTTCCATCCTGGCTGGACGCGCCTTGCAGCTCAATTTCCCGCCGCCACATCCCCATTTTGTCTGGTCACTGCTTACATCAGGGAAACACAGTTGCCCTGTTTTTCAATTCTCTGTAAATGACAGCCCGAGCAATCGTAGTGGCACTACCATGTGACCTCTCCCCTCTGCCCTCCCTTCTCTCCGTACCCCCTGAGCTTCTTAAGTCCAGAAACACGGAGAAAGCGGGTAGGAGGGGCAGGAAGGTGATGGAGCTATGCCCCCGGTCTGCAGGGAGCAAGTTAATCATTTACCTATTGAAGTAGGTTTCCCAAGCAAGACCCATAATTTGGTTTCTCGGCTGGATTTGTACCTGCCTAAACACACCTGTGTGTGGAACCTTCCAACCCCTGCTCATCAAATTCCTTCCTGGAAATTGCCCAATAGGGCCTGCTTTTAACCGTGCACTCAGCCTTCCGTCCCCCTCTCCTGGATAGCTTTGCATGAAAGAAAATGCCTCTCAAGTGCTTTCAATTTCTCCATGTTTTGGGTACATTCTCAGAAGTGATTCCCTCTCATTATATTGATTAATGATACCATGTTTTCATAAGCGCATTTGGCAGAGCATTAGCTTTGTAGGTTGTTAAAGGGACCCCTTGCCAAACAAATTTGGGAAGCGTGGAAAATAAAGTTAAACAGTTTTCTTTACCATGGAAATTTAACATACTACAGAGCTTTTAATGTATTTATTTGTTTTGTGAAACTTCTTGAGATTTAAGTGTCGTATTTCTCAGACTTCCTCGTTTTTTGTCAAGGAACAGCTCTGTTGGACATGCTTTGTGCACAGTCACAGAGGGAGAAGGATTGATTTTTTTCAGCTTGTGTGGTCTAAGGTGGCGTGAGAACCAATAAATGCATAGCATGGGAGTGGGATGGCAAAAGCTCTATGTTCTAGAAATTCTCTCTCTCACTGGCTTTGATGAAGCAAGATGCCATCCTAGAGAGGCTTGTGTAGCAAGGCACTGAAAAAGCATCTTTCTCTCAATAGCCAGCAAGGGATCTCAAGCCCACATTTAGAGACCGAATCTAGCCAGCGACCACATGGGGGATTCATCCTTCCCCAGCTGATGTTGCAGAAGAAGCTGCAGACCCCAGACAGACACCTCCATTGCGATCAGGGAGAGATAGGAAGCAGAAGGCCAGCTAGGTCAGGCCTCCATTCTTGACCCACAGAAACTGGGAGACAATATGGGTTTTAAGCCATTAAAGGCTGGGGTAATTTATTATGCAGCAAAGGGTAACTAAGGTAGATTTTGGTCTAGAGTCTAGAATAATGTGAACCAATGAGTCAGTGAGATTAGTTTCCAAGATTATAATTGAAACTATAAGTCTTTTTTTTTTAATTTTTTTGTTAGAGTTGATTTACAATGTTCTGTCAATTTCTGCTGTATAGCAGTGACCTAGTTTTATATATATTATATATATATAATATATATATAATACATATACACACACACACACACACACATTCTTTTTTCACATTATCCTTCATCATTTTCCATCACAAGTGATCAGATATAGTTCCTTGGGCTATACAGCAGAATCTCATTGCTTATCCATTGAGACTATAAGTCTTACGCAGAGTTTTGAAAAAGAAAACCAGCCTACTTTTCTTAGGCTGAGACAGCGTATCCCAGTCTTGAAGAACAGAATGTACAAGAACTCATAACATCCATCATTGCAGAGGCTATTTCCTGAGAAATATTACTATTTATCCTATGCACAGTGCCATGGGGAGTAGAAGAATGAATAATTTCTCTTGTCCTCAAGAAACTTGGTCTCTAGAAGAGAAGCAAATAAATAACCGTGCATCTATTTTCAAAAGCAGAAGTGAAATAAAGGTACAAAATGCAATAGAAGCTCTCCTTCCATATGTGCATATGGGAGAGATTAGTTCCAGCAGAATGGAAGAAGAGAACTAAGGAGTTTACTTGGAGGAAATGCCAACTGAATTGGCCTTGAGGAATAGGAAATAAAATAGTAGTATTTTAACAGATGGAAGGTTTGAACAAAAGCATTCCTAGAAGAAAGGAGGGTAGCTTAAGAAAAGTTCAGATATGGGAGTTCCCTTGTGGTGCAGCAAGTTAAGGATGTGGTGTTGTCACTGCTCTGGTGTGGGTTTGATCCCTGGCCCAGGAACTTCCACATGCCGCAGGTGTGGCCAAAAAAAGAATGTGTGGGGTGAATTCAGAGTGTGTTCAGCAAGTACGTGTGGGACATTAAACAGAGTGCCTCTCAGAAAGATCTAAAACTGAAATTGAGTTTTCAAATGATTTTTTTGAACTGGGTAGATTTTTATTTCAACAAATTACATAAGGACATGACAGGTTGGCTATCAGAATGAAAAAACAGAGTCTCAGTTTCTAGTCTTGGGTTCCAGCTCTAAGTCTGACATGGAGAGCATATATTTACCTTCCGATAAGCCTGACCACCCCTTTCTAAATGACCTCAAGGGGTCCATTCATTGAAGCCAATGACTTGAGATAAATAGGAGACTGAAGCCATCCAACCAAAGACCGTCAAACTCACAGGCCCCTCCGGATAAGTGTCCACATTTTCTCTCGGAAACTTCTAATGTTTGACAACTTGAACAGCCGGACTACTCTTCTTGCTTTTGTGTTCCCTGATGGTTAATTACCCATTTTCAAATTGCAAAGACACTTAACTCCTCTCTGAAAAGTTCTGAGTGTCTTTGACCTTTCTTCATAGGTCCTTTTTCTAAGTCATTAACAATTGTCATGTTCTCCTCTGGACCCGGTCCAAATTTTCTGTCTTTTTAGTAGTAAAGACCCCATCTTGGCAGAGCCCATTAATAAAGGGCTTTATATATGACAGAAGGGGTTAAAGAATGACTTGACTCTCACATTTCATACTCCACGTACAGGACATCATGTGATGTTTACTTCCTAACGTCAGGACCATGTCATGGGTCCACATTTGTTCTGCCCATCATGACTTCTGGAACGAAGAGAAGTTTGGCTGTAGGAACAGATCACTAAACTTTTCTTCAGGGTCATAAAACTGAAGAGTTATTACCCTTCACACAGGCTATATTGTAATGAATATCCAGTGTGATTAGCATTTTAATGTTAGAACACTGAAACTGAAGCAGCCTTTGATTGGTAAAGTAACACAAATTCACCTGAGAACCTTCATAAGCATTGTCTTTGAGGGTCTCATGAACATCCTGCTGTGGATGTTGAGTGGTTCCTAAGTCTATCATTGTCTTGCAGCTGTACAAACTAAGGTTTAGAATATGGTCTTTTATTGACAGAAATATAACCCAAGTGGTGAACACTTAAAAATTGAACCTAAATCAAACAACCCCCCACGGGACCTGCCTTTTCAAGCAAACACTTGCCTCCAGGTTCTCCCTTAACTTGCCGGAGTGAATAAGCCCCAGATCACCAATAAGAACATGCAAGAAATTTGTAGTGTAGTAGCTGCTATATTTGAAGGACTAGGGTGTGACTGAGAGGACGGGTGAGTTGTTTCTGTGCCCGTGTAGCCCAGCCAGTGGGTCCCTGGCCACTGTCAGTAGGACCAGGTGTTGCTCAGCCTGCACCATAGAAGAAAGTGCCTGGATGCATTGGTACTGTACCCCCACCCAGACCACACCTCCACCTTCCTCTTAGGTAGTGGAATCCTGTCACCTTAGTACCTGAGGGAGCACATCACACTTGGAATTGAATGAAGAGACCTAGATGTCTAGTCTCCCTTGAAGGAGAAGGCCCTCCTTTCTCCTTAGCCCAGCAAGTGTCTGGCAGGAAAAGGTAGTACTTCCATGTCTATCCACCTACCTGTTCCTGAATCTGTATTCTTGGTCAAAAGGTCCTACTTCACCAGAAGAACGTGTTTTTATCTCCACCTTTAAAAATCAAAAATTTGTTTTTAACCACGCTACAACAACAACAACAACAAACCCCCCCCCCCAATATCGTGCAACTGGTTAATGGCTGAGGAAGGCCTAGAGTATGTGTGTCTTAATACCGGTCTTCTTTCTATGAAACCACACAATTGATAGTGAAAATTAACTGGGAACTCGAGTGCTTGGGAATCCCATTACTATATGATTATACTGTTTTGTAACTGTAAAATTATGGACGTCATTGAGTGGTAGGAATCAGGAATCGCACAAAACGAGTCAGCAAATTACACCCTAAGTATTCCCCTTGGAATCAATTAAAGAACATCTTTAACAAATTAGTTCTTTTGTTTCATCATTAGAAAGGAATACATAAACAGAATATTTAGGCAATGAAATCTTTTCAATCACATTAATTATAGCAAATTAGCTAGAGAATTTGTAATAAATTGGAAAGTTTGACACCTTATGAACTTATTAAAGTGAAGGACTTTTCTCATAGCCTTTAAATTATTCATTTTCATGCCTTAAAATTATAATTTAATAGTTTTATTGGCATGCAATAATTTTTAAATTACAAGAATATAGCCATGTTACAAGTTCTTTATATATATAACTGAAAATTACCTTTGGCGTTTTAGTAGCAATGTAATATAATGCATAAAGCTTAAAGCTGATTGGTTACATAGTTTTTTCAGTTCTCTTGCAACACAGATAAAAACTCTTCATTAAATCGCTATTTATACCTAAAAATTTTAAACCATTTTATTACTTCCATTTGATTTTGTGAAAATTTCATTTTATTGTATTGTATTGATTTTTTTCCTTCTTTTCATCATATGTGTGTGTATATATATGTGTGTGTGTGTGTGTATATATATATATGTACTGTATATATATTTTGGGTTTTTTTTCCAACTTGAGGCAAACTCTTGGTTTCCTCCATGGTAAACAGAGAAAACAAAGCGTGCACTCTGCATTTCTGTCAAATCCTCCATTCCCCTTCTCCTCTCTATTTCTTCTAATGTTCTGTAGAAGATCTGTACTTCTCACTTCAACACTCAACCCTCTCCAATCAGGCTTCCGTTCCAATCATCCTCTGACACTGCTCTTTTAAGAGTCACCAGTGGTCATTTCCTTTGCCTTTTCTTACTTGACCTCTTAGGCGCTTTCAAAAGCAATTGAGTATTTCCTACTTTGGAAAACACTGTTCTTGATTTTCTTGATGTCGTGCTCTTCCCTGCCTTCCATATCGCTGCTGCTTCTCAGTCTCCTCCACCAGCTTCTCTTCCTCAGCTCAATATCCCGGTCATAACCCCAGCCTCCTCTTCTATATCTTTGTTTCTTTTTCAGGTAATCTTATCAAGTCCCATTGCTATAGCTATCATCTACAAGATAATGAATCCCAAATCTATTACTTCTGTCCTGACCTCCTCTGGTTCTTGGACTTCCACATTTAAATGACTCATAGGCTCTTGACTCGGTGTTCAAAACAGAATTCTTGATTTCTTACCATAAATGCATTCCCAGTCTGCCCCTTGCCAGCCAAATATTCCTGCCTCTACCAGTCACTCAAGCCAAGAACCTAGATGTCATCTTTGACTTCTTTTATTCCTCTACTCCCTGTTTTCAATGCATTACAAGATCTATTAACTCTGCTTCCAGAACATATGCCAAACCCATCTACTTCTGTTTACCTCCCAGGGCCACACGGCCTCTAAGCTATCGTCATCTCTTGCCTGAAATGCTGCTGGAGCCCCTGGAGCGGTGTCCCTGATTCGGATCTTGTCCCCCTTCACTCCATTTCCTTCTTATTCTTGACCTATAATTTCTCAAATTTTAAAATTGCAGTTATGTCCCACTTCTACAAAAGTAAATGATGCCAATATTCTAAATATTAGAGTAAGTGAAAAGAAGGAGGGAAGGAGGAGATATATTTCGTGTATATGGTTTTCTAAGAAAATGATATCAATTTTTAGGGCCATGTCTTTCACTTAATAGGTGCTTAATGAAAGGTAGCAGTGGTTATCAAGGCTGAGTTGTTCAGGAAGGGAGGGAAACAAACAGAAAAAAAGCATGTCTTTGTTATATTTTAATTCTTTGGTGAGGAAAGGAACAAAACAACAGAAAGCATAAGCCAGAGTATTTAATTTCTAAACATCACGGTGGTTGAAAATATGCATCTTTAATGTGATCTTTACAGTTCTATTTAAGTCTTCAAAACCAATTATTCAGGTTTAGTTTTTTTAAAACCTGCATAAGTCTACTTGGGCTGCCATAACAAAATACCATTGAAGGGATGGCTTAAACAGCAGCAATGTATCTTCTCAGTTCTGGAGGCTGGAAGTCTGCGATCAGGATGCCAGCATGGTTGGGTCCTGCCGAGGGTCCTTTTCCTGGCCTGCAGATGGCCACCCCCTCTCCTTCTGCTCACATGCCTTTCCTTGGGGTGGGGGGTGAGAGCTCAGGCTTTTCTTCCTCTTCTTAGAAGGACACTATCCTATCAGATTGACGTCCCACCCTTATGTCCCCATTTAATCTTAATTCTGCAAACATCCTCTACAAGTCATTTTTGGGGTTCGGACTTCAACATGTGAATGGGGGGGCAATGATTCAGTTATATCAACCCATCTTTTTGAAAGTTTTGTTTCTTTTGTTTTTAAAATAGTATTTACAGATCCTAACTTAATTTTTAAAACCCTCTATTTCCTGTTGAAAGTAAGAGTTAGACTCTTGAATCTATACTATTGACAAAAACCCTACAACGTTTCTTAGTGAGTTGTTTCTTCCCAATCAATTCCGTGCTATAGAGATAGAGCTCTATTTTAGAGACGTCTGGGATGGTGAGTCTCACCACATGCTTCCTGGGTGGCCAGTGTCAGCATTTAACGCACTAACATGGCCAATCAAATGTGTCTGATTGAATTATGGATATAAATAGAGAAATCATCAATTCATTCTTTTAGTCTCTCACCATATTCAAAACACTTACATCATGTGCATCTTTTGTCTGATAATTTCAACAGTCTCGAGAGGTAGACAGAGATGATCTAGTTCGAATTTTATACAAGAGTATCTGGATAAGTGACTTACCATGGACAAAAAGCAACAAGAAAAGGGATGGATCCAACAATAAAACCTGTTTGTTTGTTTTAAACAACTGGTTAATACTTTTTCCTTTCTTTTCTGATTTTCCTGTGCAATGTTTCAACCGTTAAATGACTGTTTAAAAACTGTTCGCTCTATATGAAGGTATTGAGGAGGGCACTATGAGAGACTAAAAAGATGAATAAGACATGTTTTCTCTCCTCACGTTAGCTTGCACCATATTTCCTGCAACCCAAACCAAAGCTCTGCTGCATGGAGGCAGCCATGCCTTTCTGGCCTCTTTTAAATCAACTTTCTCTCTGAGCATCCCATAAATTTGAATTATGGTTTAATGTTCATTTTTTGTTAGGATTATGATTAAAGTGCAATTAATCTCTGATAAAGCCGTGTCTACACTGATTCACTAAATCAAAAAATTTGAGGGGACATTCAACTTTTATTACCTCTCTAGAAACCAAATTCTGGCTAATCAAACAACTACTGCAATAAATCCATGTGAATCACTGATGATAACCCTGGGTTGACTTTTTCTTTACAATATTTTGAGTCCAGACATGATTTTGATGTTTATGCCTCTATCAATATTTTAATGTTTACAGTGCCACGTTAATTAATGAACCATATTG
This sequence comes from Phacochoerus africanus, assembly GCF_016906955.1. Taxonomy (NCBI): domain Eukaryota; kingdom Metazoa; phylum Chordata; class Mammalia; order Artiodactyla; family Suidae; genus Phacochoerus; species Phacochoerus africanus. The sequence goes on from NC_062555.1 coordinate 61,818,555, forward strand.
AAAAATACTTAAGATGCAACTGATAACACATCAAAAATCAACTTTTCGGGGAGTTCTGGGCGTGGCGCAGTGGTTAACGAATCCAGCTAGGAACCATGAGGTTGCAGGTTTGATCCCTGGCCTTGCTCAGTGGGTTAAGGATCTGGCATTGCCAGTGAGCTGTGCTGTGGGTCACGGACGCGGTTCAGATCTGGTGTGGCTGTGGCTCTGGTGTAGGCCGGTGGCTATAGCTCCGATTGGACCCCTAGCCTGGGAACCTCCATATGCCACGGGTACAGCCCTCAGAAGACAAAGATAAAAAATAAATAAACTTTTCAGCTTAAACAGTGCTTTCTCTTTCTGATTTCTAATGATTAAGAATTTTCTTCTCTCTTCTTTAAATTATTTTCAAAACATTTATGGTAATGTGCCTTAAAGATTTTTTCATTCAGGGAAACTCATAAAAATCCATTTATGTCCACTGATACAAGCTTATTTTCAGTATAAGACCTTCCCTTTTCAGGGACGCACTGCTGAGTGAGTCATTGGTACTTCTGTCCATGAAATCTCCTAAATTGCAGATGATTTAGCCTCAATATATCTTTAATGATAGAAATCACATATAAATTGGGTTTAAAATTTTTAAGAATAGTTTTGAGGATTGCAGTACCTTTGGTCATTAGAGCATCTGAAAATACCACATTGACCAGGTCAGATCTGATGGGTTTGGATCACCGCATTTCATTACAGCCTATATGCAGGAACTTATGCACCTTCAAACGGCTTTGCTCGAATGTGAAGAATGGCTTTAGGCTATTCAAAATCAATAAGGAGGCTTGATATGCTTGAATCAAGTAAAATAATCAACAAGGATGATTCCAAGTAGTTTGGAAACCTTCATTGTGGAGTTTTTATTTTTATTTTATTTTTGTTGTTGTTGTTGTTGCTATTTCTTGGGCCGCTCCCGCGGCATATGGAGGTTCCCAGGCTAGGGGTTGAATCGGAGCTGCAGCCACCGGCCTACGCCAGAGCCACAGCAACACGGGATCCGAGCCGAGTCTGTAACCTACACCACAGCTCACGGCAACGCCGGATCGTTAACCCACTGAGCAAGGGCAGGGACCGAACCCGCAACCTCATGGTTCCTAGTCGGATTCGTTAACCACTGCGCCACGACGGGAACTCCCATTGTGGGGTTTTTAAAAGCAAACCCTAGCATCTAGAGAACTACTTGCTCCACGATGGCTGCTTCTTGAATCAATTCCATCAGCACTTCACGGACGTGTCCCTCCACTGCACTGATACACAGAAAGTTCTGAATGGCTTGCCATGATTTCCCCAACTTGGGCAAGCCCATCTGGCCATACCCAGCCAGTTCCCCTGTCTGCAAATGTTCAGGCTTCCGCATATGGACCGCACAGCACAGGCAAGGCAGTTGAAATCTGTTAGTCGTGGGATGATCCGTCTGGTATTTTCAGCCCTCTTGATAATTAATTGGGAGGCGGCTGAGTCCATAATTCCATGATCCAGTTTAGTCAGTAATGTGGTCAGGCTATCTTGATCATTGGTCTAGTTGTTTTGATGTCTAGGACCTAGTCACAGAAATAGTGAAGCCTTGACTAGGTTCTCAAAAACATTCATCCAATGCAACTTTATGGAAATAATTCGTACGAGCATAACTGTACCAGTGATGAGGCTGAGGAGCATTACCTCAACAATTAAGTGATCTGTTACTCACAGCTATGGCTAATGTGTTCTCTATGCCTTTCCCATTGTAAGGCTTTCTATTATCTATCAACCTATCTATCTGTCTGTCTGTCTGTCTATCTTTCTAGCTAGAGACATATATAAACATCTTGAACACAAGGACAAACATTTTGATAGATTTTAGGGAAAAATTTCTATATCCTTGTTTTATAAGTTAAAAAAAAAGAGTTCTCATGAGAACTATGATATGTGTATTCAGATATAAGTAGATATAAATAATACATTATTCAGATATAAATAAATATTCCCTGATCCCACTCCTCTCCACCACCATTTGCAGTCTAAAGGCCCAAGACCTAGAAGAATTAAATATTAAAATGTATATCAGTGTGTATATTCACATATATAATTAGGTACTTAGATACAATTATTTTGAAGTGCCTCAATAATTAAGAGTTTAAAAGGAATGTAGGATGTAAAAACCTCTAAAACATAGAATCAGCAAGAAAGTAGACTGTAAAATTATCATTATTTAATCAGAAAATACTCTGTGAATGCTCTTTTATTCCATGAGTTTTGTTTTCATCTGACAAAAGGCTCAGCCACTGCTTCGAGCAGGCGATCACTTCGGTACCTGAAGATAAATATCTACCAGTAGCCTTTAAACAATGCTTGTCATGTTTGTCACTTATGAAGCAGACTCATACATAAATTAAGTTTTCCTAAACTGTAGCTATGAATCAGAGTCCCATGAAATGTGCTATTGCTAACACACTCTGGTGGGATGTTGCTATCAGTTCAATTGTTTTAATGATAAATTTCCTTTAGAAAGTGGAAGGATCTGTTGACAGACAAAAACAGGAACTAACAATGGACTATTTAGACTTGCAAATGATGGAACATTTAATTATTCCAAAATAGCATTCCCCAGTTAGGGTATGATCATTAAATCCATCATCCTTCAGTTTATATGCATGGAACATTTATCATGTCTTCCTCAAACAGGAGTCAGTCATCTAAATATAGATTTTTGGACCATCCATTTCAGCATGACATTTCACCGAAAGCCTGGAATTTCATTTATTTTCTGTAACAGAGATAAAGTGTTTGTAAACCGTGTGATAAGACCATAAAGAGAAAGAAAAGTGAAATCCAGCTTCATACAGAGATAAATACAAACTCCACTAAAGACACTACACTAGAGAAAGTGAAAAATGAGAAACACTGTGTCAACAGCAAAATTCCAGGTAAGAGTCAGTGTTCTCCAGATACGGCTTTTTTCAAATGTGCGCTCAGCTTTAGTACCCTGAGTTGGTTTGCAAATTAACTTGCATTTAGGCTCAAGACAGAAGCAGCAAGACTGAGACAAAATACAATGACATGTACTTGAATTCTTTCCATCAATGGCCAAATACTGAAAAAATATGTATCTCCCATTTGAAAGATAAGTGTCTCAGAAAACAAACTTTTATGAAATTCTGGAATTCCCATCATGGCGCAGTGGTTAACAAATCTGACTAGGAACCACGAGGTTGCCGTTCGATCCCTGGCCTTGCTCAGTGGGTTAAGGATCCGGCGTTGCCGTGAGCTGTGGTGTAGGGTGCAGATGGCACCCAGATCCCGAGTTGCTGCGTTGCTGTGGCTGTGGCGTAGGCCGACACGCTACAGTTCCGATTGGACCCCTAGCCTGGGAACCTCCACATGCTGTGGGTGCGGCCCTAGGAAAAAAGACAAAGAGACCAAAAAAAAAAGAAAAGAAAATTTTATGAAATTCAGATGTTGGTTTTTTTCCTGTGGGGCTCATTGTTTAGCAGATGTATGTGGTAGCTAGACATTCATTATTTTAAGTCTGATTAGAGGCAAGTTATGTTTGGGATCTAAGCAGTCATGTCACGGGAAGACAAGTACAAGGGACAAGTAAAAACCAAATAATTCCGCTAGAGGTAGGCCCTCCTCTCATGGCGCGCTAGGGAGTAAGAGACGCTTGGGTGGATTTATAAGCAAGAGTCCCCTAAAAAACCTGGAGGAAGAGCCTCATTTGGTCCAATATTACAAACCACCCCTCCTGGGCCAGGCTTCTCTCTGCCACCATTGTACAGCCCAGCAGACCAAGGCCCAGAGAATTTTGGTGACGGCTCAAGGACACATGCTGATGTCAAAGCCAGGCCTTGTGTTCATGCCTCCTGACACTTATTCAAGTATTATTTTAATGCACTGTTCTGCCAGTGGAAGATGTGTGTCTGTGCACATGAGCATATGTCACCAAAAGGCTCTCTACGAAATTTGAATCACACTATAAAATCATATTCTCATCAATTGGACCAATATTAGAAAAAAAGCAACTAGTTTTCTTAAAGAATTTTGAGCATGCTATGCAAGGTATGGAAAGTCTTCGTCTCAGCTTTAAATACTTGTGAAAGGTATTTGCATAGATAAAATGTTCAAGGGACTCTATTTAGAGTATGTTCAAAACCTGTAATAACTGGGAGTTCCCGCCTACTGTGGCGCAGCAGAAACGAATCCTACCGGTAACCATGAGGTTGCAGGTTCAGTCCCTGGCCTTGCTCAGTGGGTTAAGGACCCGGCGTTGCGGTAAAGCTGTGGTGTAGGTCACAGATGCAGCTCAGACCCGGTGTTGCTGCGGCTATGATGTAGGCCAGTGGCTCGGATTCAGTCCCTAGCCTGGGCACCTCCATATGCCACACAGTGCAGCCCTAAAAAGCAAAAATAAATAAATAAATAAAGCCCAGTAATAGTTTAGTATTGCTAACAGTGCGTACACTCCCCTGTCCTCAGATTTCACCTTTTAACACCCCAAAGACTTCGTTTTCCTTATTTCCCTTCCCGTCCAACCCTCCTGTCTCTGACCCTTCTTGTCTCCTGCATGCTGGAGGTCATTTGGGTCAATGATGCTGGATGACAATAAAGCAGGGAAACATCATCAACTGTATCCACCTCCCCCCCATTGCATCCACCACCAAAACAGGCAGTCACAGGCGTATGAAACTTTCTTTTGCATTTAACTACCTGCCATGTGACCTTGCTAAGAGCCAGGAAACTCTCCCTTTCTGATTTGCCCTCTTTATCCTGAAGGAGGAGGCCTCGCTCATTATTTTTGAGGAAACAAAAACTGGTTAGTAGCTTCATTTTTTGTTCCGGTAGAGATAGAGGAACAGAAGACACATCTCTCCTTACAAAGGAACTTGAGCGTAGACAGATAGTATGAGCTCTTAAATACTTGGTGGTTTCTCTGATTGATTCCTAAGTAAAGGACATAAGTCAATAACAAGGGTACCTTTAAGTGACATCAGCAGTGTTCACCCCTTTTCTTATAAATGGGCTGGCAAAGGAGAGGAGACCGTAGGAAAAGCTCTAAACATAAGAAGTCAGAGAGAATACTATAGGATGCCACAGCTGACTTTATAATGCGTCCTATTTATGAGGCAGCGACGGAGGCAAGTAAGTATCAATTGTGTACCGTATTGCCAGGTCTGCGAAAGCAAAGTCCCATTATTTTGATCAGTGTTTTGCATACATATGGACTGTAAAACTAAGCTTGATAGATGAAGTGTCTTACCATTGTCAGTATATGAATCTGCCTTCTGAAAGATGTTAATCACATTTAGACCCTTGGTTACCTCAAATGTGTGCAATGTCTCTGCTTAACTTCTAGGACCTGCCTCATCTTTCTCCTCTCTGCTCAGTTAAAAGAGCTTATACCAATGGCCTCACATTTACCATTTTCTCACACGGAGAGTTTATTTATTTATTTATTTATTTTTTGTCTTTTTGCCATTTCTTGGGCTGCTCCCACGGCATAGGGAGGTTCCCAGGCTAGGGGTCTAATCAGAGCTGTAGCCGCCGGCCTACACCAGAGCCACAGCAATGCCCGATCGTTAACCCACTGAGCAAGGGCAGGGATCAAACCCGCAACCTCATGGTTCCTAGTCGGATTCGTTAACCACTGTGCCACGACGGGAACTCCTCACACGGAGAGTTTTGAAATGTGGTACCTTGGAAAGTTTGGCAGGGAGAACCCCTTGCACGGTGAAAGCAGTTTATAGCAAACCCACCCATCTACAGAAACATTTGTATGAAAAAAGAAGAAAAGAATACCTCCAGACATCTCACAAAAACTAAGTGGGGAAATATACCTAACCTGAACAAAATCTAGTCCAGCAAAACATGATTCTTTCTGTGAAAAAAATCCCGCCACTTCCAGCGCCCTCTCATTCCTCACCAGTTCCCCTCTCCTCCGCTTCAATGGACTCAACGTTCACTTTTCTACCATTTCTCTGCAAAATGCTTAGAATCTGCTCGTTGCTTCTCCTAATTCCTACTCCCGTCCAATTTCCACAACCTTTTCCCTCTCCTCCGAGCCCTCCCTCATCCCACGTAATGGCAGAAGGTCCCAGTGGAGGCAAAACAGGTGACAGAGCAGCTTCTTCAGGTTTTCTCGTCTCCGAGCCTCCCCACGTCCTCTGCCCTTTGCCCACGTCCCTTCCGCGGTGCATCTCCCAAGGGGAGTGGGATGCGCAGGGGAACAAGGGCATGCCGGCGTGTGCCAGGGCCCTGCAACAGGAATAGGAAGTGGCAAATTGAAACTAAAGTAGGTGAAGGAATCCTGGAAATGGAGGGACAAATTGCCAAGACAGTGATTTTGTCCCTCTTACCGTCCACACGCCCAGGGAGGTTGGAGTAAAAACAAGGCGGCAGCTACCGTCTGTTCTCAGAAGCTGAAACTGGACGCGGACTCAGCCCTGCCAATCACACAGGGGAGGGGTATGGAGGATGCGAAGCTCTGCAGAGCCTGTTCACGGACTTCAGCGGCCAGTCTCTGAGAACGGTCCAGAACTAGCAAGGCAGAGGGAGAGTCCTGAGGTCAGCTAGGATTTCGTGAGTTGAAACATGCAGAGCTAAACTGGGGACTATTCTGTTGAGCTTTGCAGAAAGAAGAGGGTAGAGTCAATGGCTTAGGAAGGCCCTTGTCTCTGGCACCAGTTTCGGCCTCAAAAGGATGGGACGCAGAACGAATTCAGCCTGACAAAGCCGTGTGTTTTCCTTCCTCCTGGGACAGTTATTTGTTCCTCCAAACCTAAGGCTATTATTATTTTGCCTCTTCTTAAACTTTTCTTAAAATCAAAGAAATTAACTCCAGGCCAAAAAAAGAAAAAAAAGTATACGTAAAATACATATATACAAACAGACACATATACATATATGTGTACTTATAGTCTTAAAATCAAATATATATATTTGAGCAACATACAATTCATAAATATACTATATATGTATGCAATACATATATATAAATATTATATATATATATGAGAGACTTAAAGAATTTGGGGAATTAATCAAGGAAAATAAGAAGATTCAAAAGCCAGGACTGACTGTCCAGAAAAAACAAGATAGATGGTCATTAAGCAATTTGCTGCAGAGAACGTTCAGACCTTGCCATTAACACAGAAATCTAGGTCACTGGCATTGTTTATATTGGATGTTCTTGAAAAGTGAAGGTTTTGGGAAAGAATAAAAGGAAAATAGCTGGTCTATGGTAAAGAGCTCATAGAATCAGAGAGAAATACAAACAAGAAAAAAACTACCCTTAAAAAAATCGACATGTGGGAGTTCCTGTCAAGGCTCAGCAGAAACGAATCTGACCAGTGTCCATGAGGGCACGGGTTCCAACCCTGGCCTTGCTCAGTGGTTAAGGATCTGGTGTTGCCGTGAGCTGTGGTGTAGGTCCCAGACGCGGCTTGGATCTGGTGTGGCTGTGGCAGTGGTGTAGGCCAGCGGCTACAGCTCCAATTCGACCCCAAGTCTGGAAACTTCCATGTGCCACAGGTGCAGCCCTAAAAAGACCAAAAAAAAAAAAAAATTTGACATGTGGAAACTGTACAAGTATTTACATGGTTTTCTTCATTTCTTTCTCTCTTTTTTTTTTCCCAGAGTACTAAGAAAATATTTTTAGACTTCATTACATAGAAGACATATATTTTAAGTTAATCGCACATGGGGGTAAATTAGCTTTGTGTATGTCTCTTCCAGGCATTGGGGTAAACATTTAGCCACCAAGATCAATAAATTAGTTTCATTCAGCATAATACTCCTGAAAATATAGACTTATGTTTATAGATTAAGATTAAATCAAGGAGGGAATTGGGTAATTGTTAAGCCATAATGACCTCTCTCTTTCCTGAAAATGAAATAAATCTAACAGGCATTCCTTTTAACTAAGTCCTTGAGAGAGAGGTTACATTAGTGTTGGCAAGAGATTATTAAACTGGAGCAAGCATTAGCTATTTGTTTCTGGGTTACTTTGCTTTAATATTTTAATGAAACTACATTTTGGAGCTAATTAACATAAAAAAGAGTTCCAACCAGTTTTCTTTTCTTTTCATCTTTTGTCTTTTCAGGGCTGCACCCTCAGCATGTGGAGGTTCCCAGGCTAGGGGTCTAATCAGAGCTATAATCGCCAGCCTACGCCAGAGCCACAGCAACGCCAGATCTAAGCCAAATCTGCGACCTACACCACAGCTCACGGCAACGCCGGATCCCTAACCCACTGAGCAAGGCCAGAGATCAAACCCGCAACCTCATGGTTCCTAGTCGGATTCGTTTCCGCTGCGCCACGACGGGAACCCCCCAACCAGTTTTCTTAAATATTCTAGGACAGTCGATGAAGTTTCAGAAAATTTCTTCTGAGTCATGTTTCAAAACATGTCCAATTTGCTTCAGAACAACTTGTGACTTTGCTTCAGAACAACTTGTGACTTTCAGAATAACTTGTAAGGTCAACAACGTTACCTTCCACCCAGAATCCCTTCCAGCTGAGACAGAGTAAAAGGAACCAGATTTACCCTCGTGCCTGAAACAACAGCAACAAAAAACCCAAACCCAAAATAAACAAACGTGTGGAAGGACAGTTAACAAGACATTGGACATTAGACAACAAATGACAGTAATCTCCGAGAGGTGGTAGACAAGTGAGGGAAGCCCTAGGATTGCCCCACCTGTTACTTCAGCTACTTACAAGCCAATGTGTAGGAAAGGGGATCCCAGGCAAAGTCTGGTGGTCTCAGTCGTGGAGAAGTAGCTAAGCGTCTGGGAGAGCAAGCAGCTAGAATTGACAAGATAACATGCTTTTAGGAGATATCTGCAGAGGAAAGCAGGGAGACAGAGAAAGAGAGAGAGAAGGAACTCTGCAGGTGTTCTGAGGGTCTCCTCCAGCTTCTATGTGAATACTCATTGTACATGTGAGGAAACTACCTGAAGCCAGGAGGCAGGGGGAGAAATATCTGAAAAGATTAGAAGATATGCAATGAAATAATAAAAACTATGCAGTTGGTTGAAAACATAGCGTAAAAAGAGGGAAAGGGGACAAAGAATAGGTAGGACAAAGGATAAACAAATAGATAATAAATTTATATGTATCTATGTTGATAATGATATTAAATGTAAATGGTTTAAATCCTGATTAAAAGACAGAGGCCATTAAATTACAAAAAGCAGGGCTCAACTAAACACTGTCTACAGGAAACACATTTTAAATATAAAAGCACAAACAGTTTAGAAGTAAAAGAATCACAAAAATATACTAGGCAGAAACTAGTTTTTGAAAAGTTAGGGTGGCTATATCACTATTAGACAAAGTAGATCTGAAGGCAAAGGATATTAATAGGGATAGAAAAAGGTCATAATGATAAAGGGGCATAATTAATCAAGAGGACATAATAATTTTAAACATTTATGCATGTAATGAAAGGGCTTTAAAATTCATGAAGCAAAAAACTGACAGAGATACAAGGAGAAATAGATAGGTCTACATTTATAATCAGATTTTTATACTCTGCTAATAAATGGTACAAGAAGAAGACAGAAAATTGGCTAGGATATAGAAGACTTGAACAACACTACAATAAAATGATCTAATTAGCACCTATAGAAAACTTCAGCCAACAACTTAGGATAAACCATCTTTTCAAGTACCCATGATATTTTACCAAGATAAACCACCTTCTGTCATTGAAAAGTCTCAATATTCAATTTAAAAGGATTCAAGTAACATAAAGTATGCTCTCTGACCGCCAAAAAAAGAAATTGAAAGCAGTAACAAAAAGATGCTTGAAAAATAGATAGTTAGAAGCTAAATATGTGTTAAATAAATTGAAGTTGTTGTTTCAAGTCGTCCCATAAAGAAAACTCCAAGCTCAGATAGCTTCATTTATGAATTTTACCAAATATTTAAGGAAGAAATAATACTAAGTCTACACAAAGTCCTTCTGGAAAAGAGAATATTTCCTAACCTATTGCATGAGGCCAGAAGTACCGTAACATCAAAAGCAAACAATGACATTATGGGCGGGGGTGGGGGGGGAAGGTAAGTATAGCACCATACCCTTAAAAACATACTTGCAAAATTCTAGGTAGAATTTTAGCAGATTGAACCCCAACATATACAAAACTCATGATATATTATGACCAAATGAAATTTATCACAGGAATACTGATTTAACATTAAAGAAACAATCAATGTGATTCATCATATTAATAAGCTAAAACAGATAAAACAAGTAATTATCTCAATGGACACAGGAAAAGCACTTGACAAAAATCAGCATCCAGGTGTTTCCGTTGTAGTGCAGGGAAACAATTCGACTAGTATCCATGAGGATGTGGGTTCCATCCCTGGCCTCACTCAGTGGATCAGGGATCTGGCGTTGCCATGAACTGTGGTGTAGTTTGTAGACATGGCTTGGATCCTGTGTTGCTGTGGCCGTAGTGTAGGCCTGGAGCTATAGCTCCAATTCGACCCCTAGCCTGGGAACCTCCATAGTGTGCAGCCCCCCCCCCCCAAAAAAAATCCATTGTCAATCTTTGATTAGGGGGAAGAAAAGACTCTCAGCAAACTAGGAGCAGCGGCAAACTTCCTCAACCCAATCAAGGGCATTTTATGAGAAACCTGCAGTTAACATCTTCCTCCCCCAAATGTTTTAAAAATTAATGAGACCCATGTGAGCAGTGGTGCCCAGGAAATGGTCTTTGAGAAAGGGGGCTGAGAGAGTTGCCTGATATGGATTTGTCCCTACTAAATTCTTTGTTTCTAAGACTGTGACTCATGAAATGCTTCTATCAGCTGCAGTTGGCAGTTTCTGCCTCCGGTCTGTATCTACCTCCTTCAGCCTGTGACGCCCTGCACTTTGGCTGCCTGCCTTCTTTTCAGGCTAACCTTGCAGAGATTTGACTCTAGAGACAACACAGACACAAAACTCCTTGGGATTCTTTTAATACATTATTTCCAAAATTATCAGGTGAAATGCAGTCTGATTTCTACCATCATGCTTGATAGACCTGACCCCATGTATCCCTAGAATCTGAAACATTGCAGGAATCGGTTTGACTATTTTCAGACAGAATCTTGCTGGAATCCAGAATATGGGCTCCTGATTCACCCTTCCTAAATTCCTGAGCTTTGTGACGATAATAGTTGTAATTCTGGATTTAATGTCGGCCCTTTCATCTTCAGAGTGCTTGGCAAACATAATCTAATTAGCTCCCCAGTCCTCAAGAAACTACCACTACCCCATTTTTTACATGACGGGTGATGCAAAAAAAAAAAAAAGAAAGAAATGTATACTTTATTAGCTTGAAGCAAAAATGTGCGAATTAATCTAAAACCTGCTCCACTTATGTGGGTTCGCGAACATACCTTCACCAAAGGACTTCAGCAAAATCGTGAACTCCAGTTATTTTCTTTTGCAAGGATATGTGATATAAATGCTGTTACTTTAAAGTGCCATGATTTCTTTTTTATGCACTGATATTCCCTCTACCTAAAGAATTAGCCTACAGACTTGAGTCCCACTTAGGTGGTAACAACCTCCTCTTAAAAGAAATTTTATGTCTGTACTGTTGGTATATAGAAGTTCCCAAGCCAGGGGTTGAATCCAAGCCAAGGACTGACCTAAGTCACAGCTGTAGCAACACTGGATCTTTTAACCCACTGTGCAGGGCTGCGGATCAAACCCGCACCTCCACAGCAACCTGAGCCATTGCAGTCAGATTCTTAACCCACTGCACCACAGCGAGAACTCCAGCCTCATACTTTAAAGAGGCTTCTCCTGGTGCTTTTGCCAAAACAAGAATACAAATGCACAGCCACAGTTCTGTCAGTACAGGAAGCACATAAAAATAAGGGTGTCTACACTTGTCTGGCAGCAGGCCCTCCTTGTCCCTTTGGACTCAAACCATTTGCCCATCAAGAAAGGGAAGCTATCTGAATGCCTCATCAAAAGCTGCTAAAAGCCCCTTTATTTGTTAAGCCTGAATTTAACATTACCCTGCCTTCAAATTAACTCACCCCAATAATCTGGAATGTCTTTTACTTCTGCTGCCTCCTTAACCTAGCAATCACAAGTGAAAAGCTAATATTGCTGTGGTCCCTGTGCAAAATTTCACAAATAATACTGCTTAATTATTAACAAAGAATATTTGCTAAGCAGTTCCATCATGAGTGTGTGCTATAACTAGGAAGGAAATCAAGTGACCTCTTGTACTAATTTGCTAACTTTTCAAAATGTGGCAACAACTGTGCCCCGTGTTATTGAGCAGATAGCGCGTGGAGGGAAGGCATCCACTTGACTGCTGTGAACAGCAGCAAGCACTTGTCTGAATCTGGCTCTGGATGTCCTCTGTGGCTTCCCTCCCCACCAGCCATAAATTTCAATGCTTCCAACAAATCACCTTGAATGACATCATTGCAGCAGAGGCAGCCCACTTTGTGCTGTGCAGTCAGACCCAGTTCTTACTTAAAATAGGCCACCGTTACTAGGAGCACTTATCTGGCTATTTCAATGTGCTTAGTAACTATGAGAGAACTTTCTCAATGGTTCTGGAAGGCATTAGCACAGTGGCGAAGAACTGAGTTGTTAGAGGGGAAATCTAACTCAGGAATTCTCCTACAGAGGTAGACAGCTGGCTCTATTGGTCTGAACTCTGAGAGAGACAGGTGGACAGGTGGGGTGGGGTGTAGGTCTGAGAGTCATTACCACATAGATGGTGGGTGAACTGGGGAACTTGCCCAGGGAGAGTGCCTAGGGGGAGAAGAGAGAGGCTTGGATAAAATCCCTGAATACCACCTAAGGAACAAAGAAGAATCTTGAAGGAAGACCAAGGAGTGGCCAGAGAAGTAAGAAGAAAACCAAGAGAGAAACATATCACAGAAGCCCAGGCAGCTGTGCTTCAAGAAAAAGGAAGAGAAAGTGGGTAAAAAAGGAACTGAATCATATGAATTGGATAAAGGAACAAGGTAGTTGATGTCTTTGGTGAGGACATTCCATTTCTGCAGAATGGTTGTGATGGACACCCTATTTCTGTGAGCTAAAGGGTGAGTAGGGGAGTTCCCATTGTGGCTGAGCAGGTTAAGGACCCAACACAGAGTCTGTGAGGATGCAGGTTTGATCCCTGGCCTCCCACAGTGGGTTAAGGATCTGGTGTTGCTGCAAGCTGGGTGTAGTTTGCAGATACAGCTCGGGTCTGGCATTGCCATGGCTGTGGTATAGGCTGCAGCTGCAGCTCCAATTCAGCCCCTAGCCTGGGAACTTCCGTATGCTGCAGGTGTGGCCCTAAAAAGGAAAAAAAAAAAAGAGTGAATGGGAGTGAGAAAATACAGGCAATGTGTAGAATTGAGAAACTGGGAAGGAGAGTAAAGGGTTAGAGTAAAAGCTGGAGGGTGAGGAGGGACCGATAGATGGTAAGTTTACGATGCGAAAGTGTATTTCACTTCTTAGAGAAAGGAGCCAGGAGAAAAGGGGAAGAAAGACACAGAATAGTGAGAGGACCTGTTGCCTCAGCACTCTTAATATCAGAGATCCTTCCTGACCTCAGATCAAACATATTAAAATGCACCTGCCATGCACGCTAAGTATGTCTTTCACAAAGAAAAAAAAAATTAAAAGGACTTTTATAATTTTGCTTGCAAAATGAGTTGGCGGTGGATAACCCAGTTTGTAATTCAGTCTCATTGATCAACAATCCAAAAGACTGTCAGGGAAAATCCTAGAATTAATAGAACAGTCTTTGACTACATTTAAGTGTTTGAAAAAAAAAACAAAAAAACAATAGTGCATAGTCGGGAGTTTGGAAAATGGAGACCATCCAACTCACAAATTATTTGCAAATGGAGTGAAATGTTTATGAGTATTAGGTCTGCAATGCTGACATAATATTGCATTTTATTTACCTTCTGTTATTTATTACATTTGCTTTGCGTTATTTACATTTTGAATGCAAACTTTTTTTTTTTTTTGCTTTTGGACACACACATGTCTGTAGGCCCTTGTATTGTTCACAAGTTGCAGGCACTCTCTCTCTATTGCTTACTGGCTGAAATAGTCTTGAAACCGAGCAGGGCCCCATGGTGCCCCTGGGCACAAAAGCCTTTCTGTGTCTCCCATTTCTGCTTCTTAGGAAATGGGCTTCATTCAGCCACCAGGACCTTCCCTGAGTTCCTAGAGGCAGTTCAGACAGTTGCTGATCAGGGCAGGGATGGGATGCAGAGACAGGGGAGGAACAGTCAAGCAACAACAGTACAGCCTTGGGGCAGGATCCTGGTCCGCTCTCAAGGGATGCACGCAAGGATGTAGGTATCTTACACACCTAAAGGAAAAGTTATGCTCCTTATGCTTCTTTTAGAAATGAATACTTAAAAACTGAACAGCTTAGAGTCCTTCCTTCTCCTTCTCCCTGACCCTAACCGCAATCACTTCTAAGCTAAAGATTAGGCACCCTGAGCATAACTGCCTGTGGGTTAAAGATTATTAGCCCATGATGGTTTTCAGGAACTTTCCTGGTTTGTTCTAATCTCTGATCAATGTGCCCTTTTTGCTACTGTTATTCTAGGCAGAAACCCAGAAGACCGCCGTCATGATCAGGCTGAGATCTCCTGATCCAGCTCTGATGGATTCAGATTCCCCCAAAGAGAGAATGCGTGTTTGTCCCAATCCCGATTCCTATCTGAAAACCTGTCTTTCTCCTTTTTAGTATAAATCTCCTGGAAATTCTTTCCAATGGGGGCCCACAGTCTTCAGGGCATTAGCCTGCCGTGACCCTCCTTTGCCTGGCAAAGCAGGAAAGCTAATCTTTTCTCCTTTTCTCCAAACTGTCTCTGCATTTCCATTCGGCACTGGCAGACAGAGGCCGAAATCCGACAACGGTCTAAAGACCAAGGTTCCTGAAAAGATAGGAGGTATCGGGGTAAAGAAGAGAGATGAAGGATTCGTCTTGAAAAGGAAACTCATCTTTTTGCACAGGGAAAGGACAAAAGAGCAGGTGAGCAAGCACGTTGATAAAATTCCCATCTCATGGTAGCTGGTTACTCTGGCAAGTAGGCATTAAAAAGCTGTCACTTCTGTGTGTGTGTGTGTGTACATGTCTTCTTGAAAAGACAGAGCGCGATACTCTGTCTGGAAACTCTCTGAGAAGCCACCGTCTTGAAAATGTTGCCTGCCAAGGGTGTTTGGAACCTGTTGGCTCTTTTCCACCCCCCCCGTGGCCCCCCCCCCCCCCGCCGTCGTCCCATTGGAATACCCCGCTCTGAGTTCTGCGTATGAGCAGGTGCGCAGAAGCGCTGCACTTCTTCAGCTAAGAGATGGCTTCCTTGCACCATGTTCCCTCCTCAAAGCAGCACCCCTTCCCTGTTCCTTCGTGTTAGGGTGCAAGGGGCTGACCGGGCTGTTCTTATCCACGTTGGGACAGCTGCATGCCACTCTCCTTAAGGTCTTCTTTACAAGAAAATTTTAATATGAATTGTAGTACATCTTTTTCTCTTTTCCTTTTTTTTGGATAAATACGTCGCCTATAGAATAATTAGAAAATGCTGATCACTGAGACACCAACCACATTCATATGTCTCTATTTCTGAAAAAAAAATTCATAAGAAGAACTGTTTCATAACACACTTCTTAATTTTAATTTTAATTTTTATGTTCACTTTTTTTGGCCTCACCCATGGCATGTGGAACTTCCCAGGCCAGGGATCAAACCTGCACCACATGTAGGTTGCAGACGCGGCTTGGATCCTGCGTTGCTGTGGCTCTGGTGTAGGCCGGTGGCTACAGCTCCGATTCGACCCCTAGCCTGGGAACCTCCATGTGCTGCAGGAGTGGCCCAAAAAATGGTAAAAAAAAAAAAAAACAAAAGACAAAACAAAACAAAACAAAACAAAAACCTGCACCACAGCAGTGACAACACCGGATCCTTAACAACGAGGCCGCCAGGGAATTTCCTAACCTGCTTTTTTAATTTCAAGTAAAATATTGCGAAGGTCAATAAACATGCCTTTACAACAAAATGTTTTATAGCTGTAGTGTGTTCCATTGTTTAACCATTTTGTTGGGTATTTGCTTGCAAAATTTCAGTATTATAGAGAACACTGTGATGGCTACGCTTATGTTGAAATACACGTATGCATATGCATTATCGATTCTACTTGCTGAGGACGAAGTTTTAGTAATGGAGTTGCCAGGTATGAGTTTGTACTTTTTGAGGCCCTTGGTACATATTCACGTTGAGGCCGCTTTAACATCATCCTCTTACTCCTCTGAAATCCCTCAGATCTTAGCATCTCTTTTCATCACCTTCTATATAAAGAAGAAATGGGAGGTGACTCAAGATGTGGGGAGCCAGCTTGGAAAAGAATGAACATGTCCAAAATCCAACCTTCTAAAAAGTCTCTGCCTCTTTAAAAATTTGAATCATTTCTTTTCTCAAAGATATCACCCTAGAATGGTGTCAGACTCCAACACCACGAGCAGTGATGCCAGACAATCCATTTCAGTAATGGGATGCCCAGTGCTGTTTTCAGCATTTTGTATGAATTGAAGGTCATGTTTAGTGAGAGTGAGGTCTTCTCTCTTGAAGCTTTGGTGCCATCTTATTCACCTTGGAAATGCTGGAGTGGCCTGTGGGGAACCTGAGAGCATCAGGGGGGCACTATTATTAAAATCTCCTAATTATTTAAAAAGCCATTTGGGATAATGGAATAGGTTTACTTTTCTTTCACTGAAGTCCCTGGGCAAGCTATAGAGAAGTAAGAAAGTTACAACTTCATTGCTTTTGGCCAAAAGCCATTGCAGTGCTTCCAGATGGAGAGATGAAGCAGGTACTGAATGTTCTTCAGAAAGGCTAGAAGCTTATAGATGGACCAGAGTTAGCATACAAGTCTTAGTACTTGTATGTACTAACACACAGTCCTTTGGCATTGGTTTTCTGAAGAGCATGTCAGATCCATATATACTACGATGTCCAATGAACTGTCATGTCTAAAATAACCTTAGATCTGGTTTTAGAAGGAGTGAGGGGCCAAAAAAGAGAAAAGACAGTATATGAATATCCATGTTGGGCAAGAGGTGACTTAACATCTTATGGAATAGGTCTTGATAATGTACTGCATAAATTACATGGCTAAACTTTTTTTTTTTTTTAAGTGACATTTATTTATTTATTTATTTATTGTCTTTTTGCTATTTCTTTGGGCCGCTTCCTCAGCATATGGAGGTTCCCAGGCTAGGGGTCCAATTGGAGCTGTAGCTGCTGGCCTACGCGGGATCCGAACCGCGTCTGCAACCTGCACCACAGCTCACGGCAACACCGGATCCTTAACCCACTGAGCAAGGGCAGGGACCAAACCCGCAACCTCATGGTTCCTAGTCGGATTCGTTAACCGCTGCACCACGACGGGAACTCCTACATGACTAAACTTTTTGAATTATCCCAAATACAGGCAAGAGAAGTCTGGAGTAACAAGAAACAAGTGCCTGTCATAATTCAGTGCAAGAAGTATCATTTCAGTTCAGCTCGTTACCTTGTACAAATCTGTCTTAACGAGAGTTCATGTTGTGGCTCAGCAGTAATGCACCTGACTAGTATCCATGAGGATGTGGGTTCCACCCCTGGCCCTGCTCAGTGGGTTAAGGCTCCAACATTGCCGTGAGCTGTGGTGTAGACCAGCGGCTGCAGCTCAGATTCAGCCCCTAGCCTGGGAACCTCCATATGCTGAAGGTTCATCCCTAAAAGCCAAAACATAAAATAAAGTAAAATAGAGCAGGATTCAGGGGAGAGTATCCTGAAGGTCACTACAAGGTGAAGAAGCTGGCTGTGGAGAGTGTCTGCTGAATAACCCATGGAGACTGGAGGAATAGGCCTGGATTTCTTCCATGGAGCTGGCCTGGCAAATTCCCATGAAATTAGGTCACTAGGCAAACGTTCCAGGGCTGGCAGCATACTTATGATTCTCAATCTCCCTTCTAAGTTGTTAAAGAAATTTTTTTTTTTTTCCTTGGCACTTAGAAATTCTGCTAAGGCAGTATCTGAAATAATAGAATGGCTTCAGGAGACACCAGATGAATGCTAAATATGAGAAAAATGGAGAGTTTAGAGCAAGTCCTGAGAATTGAGAAAGAAGCTTCGCTACTGAGGCTAAAAGGGTGAAGTCAGAAGCTAATCAATCAACCAATTAGCAAGTATTTATTGAGAATGTACAAGATGCTGGTACCATAGTAACCAGAGATGCTGAGAAGGGCAAGGCCTGCATTGGGTGCTGCCTCCAGTTCATCAGGAGATTCAGGAACAGTTCAAACAGGGCAGCCACTTAGAAAACATCCACCTGGCCCACTCAGCTGCACATTCAGAAGATGACTTAAGGACAGATGAAGTAATCTGTTGGTCAGTGGCCAGTGTATTAAGTCACAGGGCTCATAACCTTCTCACACCTCAAATCTCAAGTTCTCTTCTTAGACACACATTTTCTAGCACATTCACTCCAAAAAGTCTCTAAACAATACCCATTCTAAGCACTTTGAGAAACCCAAGAATGTCTAAGTAAAATGTCCCCAGCCATTTCCTTCTTACTTACTGTCAAAAGTTTGTTTTTATATATTTTTTTGGCCACACCTACGGCATGCAGAATTTCTGGGCCAGAGGTCAAACTCATACCACAGTAGTGACCTGAGCCACAGCAGTGACAATGCTGGATCCTTAGCCCACTGAGCCACCAGGGAACTCCTAAAGGAGATTCTTTAGCTTGTCCTCACCAGTCATGGTACAATTTTCCAGGGAGGAACCGAAGCTTCCCAGAGTAGCTGCATTCCCAGCACGGTTTCTGAGAGCAGCCCCTGGTCCTTCCCTGCTCGCCCTGACCCCATGCTATGGTCATGAGTATCATCAGTTGGAAAGGTGACCTAGGGGCTTCCAACTATATGCATGAACATTGTCTCCCACAATCAAAACAGCAAAAGGTAATAAACATTCACTCCCTGGAGTTCCCGTCGTGGCTCAGTGGTTAACGAAGCCAACTAGCATCCATGAAGACACAGGTTTGATCCCTGGCCTTGCTCAGTGGGTTAAGGATCTGGAGTTGTCATGAGCTGTGGTGTAGGTCAAAGAGGTGGCTCAGATCTGGCATTGCTGTGGCTGTGGTGTAGGCTGCCTGCTACAGCTCTGATTCAACCCCTAGCCTGGGAACCTCCATATGCCCTGGATATGGCCCTAAAAAGATAAATAAAATAAAACCTATTGGTTCTGTTTCATTAAAAAAAAAAAGAAAGGCAAAAGAAAATAAAAGTCCACCCCCTGTTGCCATAAGGCGGCTCAAGTAGCCTTTTTCACTTGCCAGTTCAGTTGAGGGTTTTCTAGATGTTTGTGGTGCATGGAGAAGCCCGCACAAGGGAAGAAACCTATCCTCTGCTCCAGTGGCCTGAGCTCCATGCATTTAGAACACCAACAATAACAACACAACACGATGATTTTTCTCTGAAGATGATCTTGGATTCAGGTCCTGAACTGTCTTTTTTTGCTTTAACCTGGAAAGTAGTGGACATCAGCTACTCTTGGTTAAAAGCTTAAGAACCGTGCGGCTAGGGAACTAGTCTTGCCATGAGTGAAATACTCTAACTTCACTTTCACACTCTTTTAGTTTCATCAGATTGACAGCAGAATTTTACACCTCTTATGAATTTTTGATTATTTCTTTCAATCAGACAGTTTGAGAAATTCTAAATATTACATTGCAAACCTAATTATTTTTAAGAAGAGCTTTATGTCACAAATGACTGACTGCTTATCTATAATATGCAGAAAGCCTAATCTTATTTGGAAATAACCAAAAGGACCTGTTAAATTATGGATAAAGCATGAATCATTTTATGCCTAATCATGAAAATAATGAGTAAAATATCAAAGAAATTTGTTTAGGGAATTCTAGTTGTTTTTTTTTTTTTTTTTTAAGCCACCCATTTTCCTAATAGAACTTTGGAGGTAATTGTTTTCCCCATCTCATGGGAAAATCATTTCATTATTATTAAAGGGTTTAATGCTCAAAAGTAAGGTGGTACATTTTCAGTGTAAGCTTGTTTGGAAAATGCAAAGTGATCTAATTCATGTGTGAATTTTATTATTTCTCCAAGAAATAATAAAAATAAGTAGTAAGACCGATTTCAGATAGTGATAAGGACATCTAGCTTCTTCATGCTCTCCCACTAAGCAATCTTGGCAGATTAATTTTCTGAAACTTGATTTCCACGTCTATAAAATAAAGAGGCTAGAAACGGATGGCTCCTGACAAGAATCCTGTGATATATTCCGAAAAGCAGTGTTCCTCAGGCAAATGAGTTTGGAAATCACTACACACTATTCCCTAAAGGCTATTCACAATCCTGTACTAAAGGAATTGCTTATCTTCATTTTTTTTGCAAAAATTCCCCAAAGTAATTTGAGGATGAAAGACTTCTTCCTCAGTCTTCTTTGCATAACACTGAGCAGACTTAGAAGCACTTGGAGAAATGCTGGGCAGATGCTCTATAGGGTGAGCTCTGGATCCCAGGATGTGTCATCCCAGATAACTCCAGGGATGACAACGAAAAGCTGAGTCGCACTCTTCTTTCCAGAACAAAACTTGGAATCTGTGTGTGCGTTGAACTCCTATTATTCTTCCTCATGATAGCTTCCTTGTTCCACTTTTCTACTTTCCATAAACACCAAAAGTCATACATTGTCTGCATGCCTGGGACCACAATTTCTTAAGCCACTGAGACTTCTGAGACACTAGCAAGTTACCATGAGGAGGTTAAGCCTTACTCAACTACTAAGCAAATTTCAAAAAGCACAAATGGCTCAAGCCACTGGACATCCAAACCAAACCTCCACATTTTCTCAAATTATTGTAGCAAATCATTGCTTGCATTGACTTAATTCACATCCAGTGAAGATGTATGGTATCACATCATGACAGATACTCTCAGGCAATGAGGAAGAAATTCTCCTGTATGTGAGAAGATGAAATATAATAATATATTGGTAATAATAATGTACTGTTATATTGCAAATATAATAATGATAGCAAAAAATCAATTACTGCTGTTTATTAAGTCTCTAAATATGGCAGGCACTATATATACATCATCATTTGTCTTTTTAAAAACCCTGAAGGCATAGATTCTATTATGATTCTCCTTTTACAGTGAGGAAACTAAGAGAGAAATGATTTGTTCAAAGACCCAAAGCTGTCAAAATGACAGAGGATTCAGACCTGGGTTTGACTCCAAGAGTCACCTGACCTCACAGGACCTTCCACATCAGGCTTAAATGTGAATGGAGTTAGAAAAGAATGGATTAATGAACTGGAGAAACATACTGGGAGAAGAGAATTAATTGACAGAACTGGGTTTCGTAGGTAGGATCCAATCAAGTTTGCCCAGAGAGTGAAAGAATTGGCCTTGGGGAAAAAAAATGGATAACTCTTTCTTCGAGACAGGAATGAAAAAGGTATGGATGAAAGAAGAGATAGATCAGAACTGTCAGGAGAGAAAAAAACCTTCTAGACTGATTCCTTCCTCACATGAAGACCTGGGAACAATTTCTAATGCTCACTCCCTCCCAGACCCACGAGTTTGAACTTGACCCGCCTTTGTTACTCAGCATGAGCCTGGGCCCGGATGGCCACAAGGCCTCACCAGGAACTAGCAAGCCTTCCTCATCAGATCAAATATCAGAATCCCTACTTTCTTCTCAGAAATTCAGAGACCCCAGCCATTTCCCCCCCCCCCAATTTTATTTTGTTAAACTGAAATAGCAGGCATGCAATACCTACAGAATCCCAAATAACTGAAACCCATTCTCCCTGGCTCCCTGGGTACCTGTAGGAACACAGTTGCTCTCATCTTATGTTCAGGGAACCTTTCAAATGCAAAAAACCCACTTGCTCTTGGAGAACCTCAATTGGTGTTTGAAGCCCAGAAAAAGAACACCTCCGATCTCAAATCTCAAACTATTTCGAACATAGAGATTTACCTCACCTTGAAAGAAAGTCTTCATTCTTGGTTCCCAATACTGCCTTTTTGGTTTGTCCTGGGCACACAGATTCCTAGCAAAGTGTCAGAGCTGGTGAGTGGCAGCTTGGATCTTTTCCCCATCCCTGTGCATCTTCCCTGTGTAAACTTTACCTACTTAAAAGAATTGAGGGAAAAGTCCCCTCTAACCTTTCCTCCCCTCTTCCACTTGTAACCTTTGAACTTCATGGGGCTTAAGCAAATTAAAGTATTAGATTCCACCATGACTCAAGGTAATGAAAACCTTTCTCCAAGGCCTCAGATGAGCTGCTGAAAATAAAGACCGCATGTGAATTTGTTAGGTCCATGATGTTGGGCTGTTCAGTGGGTGTTTAGAGGGGCCGAAGAGCATCAGAGCTAAGCCTCATCCTAAGATGGGATGGTTTGGGAGCCAAGTGCTCTGAGTTCTAGCCTTGGCCCAGCTGCTCATTCATCATATGGCCTTGGGCCATTCAGAGAAGTTGGGTTGAACTGTCTCATTTAAAGATGCTTCCAGTTCAAATATCCTGGGTTGTAAAAGTGGGCAAAATGAAATACCTGCATTGAGGGAGATCTCAGCTTTAGCGGTGTGTGTTTCAAAGGCCATGCCAATGTAGGACAAAGCCAAGTTTTGCTCTGGACCCTCAGTGATTAAAGAGCGTGTAGACAAAAAATAAACTCATTCATGGAAATGACATTAAGAAATTATATGATTATATAAAAAGGCCAAGCAGTGTGCATGGCAACAGTTTCTCAACCTTGTCCTCTAAGTGACAAAAATCCACGCACATTTTAAACTTTGAGAGTCGGCAATTACCCTTGGCAAGTTGCAAGTCAGAAATTCTATACCTCTGCTGCCTAGGGCACTTGCTCTGGCAATCCCAGAGCCGGTCCCCTCCTGACCATAGGACTCTTTCTCCACAATAGGAAGAGGCAAATACAGCCGCCTAACATGGGGAAGGGTTGGGACTCAGGAAGCCTAATAAGTATATCCCATGCTTACAATGTTATGGAATTAACAATTCACCAAATTAAAGGGAAGGGCTTCTGGAATCTTTGCCGTGGGTCACTTTTAACAATAACTCAGTATTCGGGTAGAACCCTCCCAGCTTCCACATCCCCTGTGTCCTGAGTACACGAATACTTGGGAAACCATTGGCCTGCATTCAGAGATGAAGTATGTAGCTTTGGAAGCAAAGAGAAGCTAACTGATTAACTAAAGCTTGGCTCCATAATTTCGTCCTGTTAAATCCATGCTCCACTGAGATCAGCATCAAATCTAAGAAATCTCATTCTGTGTCTTAGCTGCCATTTTCCACTTGATTTGGAGTTCTCAATGTATTGTTTTCTCTCCTTGAGGGAAAATTCCTATTTTTTTCCCAAACTTTCTGCCACATGATAGGAAAGTGCAAAATAAACTAGATTCTAAACTACAGAGAAAAGGAAAATGTGTTTGTATCCCTTGGGATGCTCTCTGGTACTGGTAGGTGTTTACTAAAAGTTTATTGAGAAAAGTTACTCAATTAAAGAAGTAATGGGAGACTCAAGAATTTAGAGTCTTAACAACATGTGAATACTTTGTGGTACACTTTGCAAAAAGCTGTTAAGTCTGGATTGGTTGGTTCCATTCAGAGTCTGGCTCCCTCACACACTTCTCCTGGATAAATATAAATTCCATCGAAAGTCAAGAACACCGTCTCGCCCAATTCAGATTGACCCGGGCACACCTGAAGTTCAGTGAGTTCTTGGTGTGGTAAGATTCACGTCAAATGCCAGCAAAACTCTGTCTGGAGGAAAAAATGTTCTCTGTTGGGTTCACAGAAAATGAGAACAACATTTTTCCCTTTGAGTCTTCCTAGAATCATTTGCTCTAACTATGGAGCAGCCTTCATCCCTGGGGTCATTTCTAAGGAAGTTCAAGTTTAGATTTTTCTCTCAATGTCTTTCCATAAGCTGTTGTGGAGTGCAAAGAATGATTGTGGCCACATCTACTTTGCAGTAAATAAATATGGAATCAAAGGAAAATGACCTCTTCTCTCCGCAGTTATGTGCATTCATAGCCTTGGTAGTCCTGGGCTCAGTTACTAGGAATTCTGCGAGCATCTTGATATTCTTCTAGAGCCAGACAGAGGAGGGACGAGGTCATCTATTTCTCCTCTACCACTGCCTTTGCCCTTTCTCTCTCATGTTCCTATGTACCTGAGCGGGCATCATCTGTATCTTAGCTCCTCTTTGCTGTGGCAAAAGGTAGTGAGGAATTGCCGGGAGGATGATGAACTCTTTCATTTTCAGGCTTGAGGATCCTCAGCTTCACGGGGGAGAAAAAAAAAGGTAGACATTTCCTGGAAAGTGAATTAACAGGTTTCGTATAAATCAATAACAAAATGACTTAATCCACCAAAAAGAATGTATTCATAAAAATGAGATTAAATTTTATTTTCCCCTCTGGAGAATAATAACATTGGGCTACAAGAAGCTTGTATAGTGTGCGTGTAAGAATTTATTCACTTATCGGACAGATACTTATTAAGTATTGTGTATGTACCCGGCGTGGTTCTAGATTCTCGGGAGACTTTAGCGAATAATACCCCCAAAAGTCCCTGTTCTCAAAAGAGAGACCCTTACAAAACCAACAAATAGTTTAATGTAATGTTAGGTGATTCTATGAAGAAAAGAAAAGCTGGGCAAAGCTGAGTTTGTCTGAGAGGCGACATCCATGTGCAGACCTGAATGGCATCAAGGGAAATAGCAGAATTGAAAGCCCAGTGGAGTCATGAGCTCTGAAGGTGCTGAAAAGCAAGGAAGGAGGTGGGTGTGGAGCTGGAAGCTAAGAACTGGACCCCGGAGAAGTGGGTCTTTAAGCCAAGGTGAAGTTTGACCTTTATTCTAGGAG
The DNA here is from genome assembly GCF_016906955.1 of Phacochoerus africanus. Classification (NCBI taxonomy): domain Eukaryota; kingdom Metazoa; phylum Chordata; class Mammalia; order Artiodactyla; family Suidae; genus Phacochoerus; species Phacochoerus africanus. The sequence goes on from NC_062555.1 coordinate 61,843,497, forward strand.
TAATGGTGTGGCATTGAAGACTTTGGTGGTGAGTAAGGCAATCTGATTTTTACTTTAAAAGATCACTTGGGCTACTTTGGGGGAAAAGAAGGGAAGCTGGGGGCTGGCTTAGAAGGCTTTTTCAGCAGCCCGGGCAAGCAAGAAATGATTGTAAAAATATCAAAGTGACAACAATTATTGTCATTAGAAGTCTCCCTCTGGGTTTGACTGGCCTGGATACTCCCTCATAAGCTCTGTCTCTGTCTCAGAGTCACACCATCTCAGTCTCAGAAAGAAGAATCCTGAACAAAAGCATTTGATACCCACATCTCCTACAGTTGGGTATCAGACTCATTTTCCCTTCTTGCTAAGCCTTTTATGAAAGCTCCTGAAATGAGGAAGATGAGACGAATTATGTGAGACAAACAAAGACATGTGATAACAGAAGGGGATTGTCCTTCAGAAAAAGAAGGATAATTGTGGGCTAGAAAGAAAGGCGGTGATGTGGAGATTTTGAGCCACCAACCAATTCTCAACACTCCCAGTGAAGATATAGCTGGTCGAGCCGAAGAAACATACCCAAAATAAAATATTCCATTGAACTGTATAGCGATTGATTCCATTTTCAACACCAAAAATCTAGAGAGTATGGCCAGAGGGGAAAAAATAAATTGTAGCATTTCTGTACATTTTTGGCCGTGTAGGAAATGTATCTTAAACATTGAAGTGTTGGAATTGCCTGGAAATATTCATGGCTTTATGTAGACAAAGGAACAGTATTGTTTAATTCGAGACCATTGAAGAAATCGGGGATAGACAGACATGTGAACCATAGAATGCTCTTCTTTAAGAGGAGATTTCAGGGAGTTCCCTTTGTGGCTCAGCGGTAATGAACCCAGCTGGTATCCATGAGCACGAGGGTTCTATCCCTGGCCCTGCTCAGTCAGTTAAGGATCCAGCGTTACTGTGAGCTGTGGTATAAATCAAAGACGCAGCTCAGATCCTGCATTGCTGTGGCTGTGGCAGGTAGGCTGGCAGCTGTAGTTCCAATTTGACCTCTAGCCTGGGAACTTCCACATGCTACGGTATGGTCCTATTAAAAAGAAAAAGAAAAGAAAAAAGGAGTTGATTTTAGTCCACCAGATATAGTCTTGGGAAATAAGAGAAGGGATTTTCATCTCCATTCTATAAATAGGGAAATGAAATACAGAGAGGTGAGAAGAATTGCTTTCAAAACCATGAAGACCAGACCAAGGCTAGAACCTCCACATTCATCTCTTCATTCGATAGTCAAGCTACTCCTGTCCTGTCTGGTTGTTTAAGGGTCTGAAAGTCACTGCTGGTTGTTTAGGAAGGGTCTGAAAGTCACTGCATCTTTTCTTTTCTTCCATGTTGTTTTACTTAGCAGTGGAATGAGTTTCCCTGGCAGGGAAAGTGGAACAAAAGGAAAAAAAGCTTACTTGCCAATAGAAGAAGAAATTGTAAAGCAGCATGTATGTGCCATACACACACACACAAACACACACACACATACACATCATTCGTCCCTTAGGAGCAGTATATTTTTATCATTCTCTTTCTCCTTCAAGCCACATGAAGAGCTATTGCTTGTGTAGTTCAGTAAGGAGTCAAATAAGTTAAGATGTAGAAAATGAAACCCAGGGAAAAAAGATCAAAAGGGATTGAAAAGCTTAATTCTGAAGAACAGAGACTGAAAGATTCTCCATAGCAGTTTATAAACATGACAGCTTACACAGAGGTTGGTGACCAATGGCTACCAATCTCCTATCATTGAAAATCTTCTCATCTTTGGTGCGAGGATGCAGATCTAGCTTCACGATGTCGACTTAAAAAATATGCACACCCGAAAAGTTGAGAGTTAAGTTTTATTGTGGGAGAAATGAGGACTCTGAAAAACCACTCCAAAGAGTTGGGGGGGTGGGGTGTCATATGTATGTGATTTTGGTAAAGAGGGAAGGTACATGCAACCAGGCACACTTTTTGCAGAAGTTTGCTGCTAGTCTTGTGAAAGTTACTGCTAGTCACGAGGAGCAGGTGTCACCATGAGGGAGACAAGGAGATGCAAGCATTGGGCTCATCAACTCTTCTCCTGAAAATATCTAATTATCTGAAGACCAGTTCTGCCAGTTTTCCCAGAGCCCAGAGCGTCTCACTCCTGGTCTCCACCCTGAGCTCCTTTCAGGGGGTGCTGAAGGCCAGCAGCTGCAGAGGCTCATGATTCAGTCCGTGTAGAGGCAGAGAGCGAGTGTCAATGCCCAGTTCACAACACTGAACACAACAAGAATGGATTTAAACCTCATGATGAGAATTCCTGGTTCGTTATAACTAAAACTTCCGGGGAATAAGACAGCTGTTGGATACTAGCATGGTTTATACCAAATGAAGGCTTGAAAAGGGAAACTCTCTTTCTCTGAGGTCCATTTCAGCACTCTTCTCGCTCCCAGTCACTGCCTGCTACCCCTGGATATATGCACTCTTTCCCTTTTTCCCATGCACTCTTTCCCTTTTCTTCTGTTTTTAAGCTCTAACTTATTTCAAGGAATAATTCAAATACCACTATGTTGATTTGCACCTTCAATGAACCACTGCAACAGAGCAGAACTTTGGAGTTTATAGACATACCATCAGTACTTTCAACTGTCGTAAGGGATTCCAATTTTTACTACTTCCCTTGGGCATTAGAATCACGATGTACAGGAGGAAATCACCGACTAGTATGGGAATTTAGTCTGCCGTTGTGCATCTACAACTTAATGAGTGTGTGTTGTTTTTTATCTATGTTCGTCATGTAGTAACTTCTGACCGTGAAATGTAGAATCGTCAAGCTTCTCAGCTTATATATCTAGCAAATCCCAATAATCTGCGCTACCTAAAGTCTGTATATAGAATGTAACTAGGGGTCCAGAAAGCGTCTAACTTGAATATATCTCCCCCAGGAAGTCTGCAAGATCACGTCATACGTCCTGTTCCTCAATTTACATATAAAATCATTTCAGCAAGTAGGAAATGAATTTAAACTTCATTTTCACAGTTCCTGGTAAATTATAGGAAATATCTAGGGGGGAAAAATGTTTGGGAGAATTTATGTTCAGTATGCAATGGTTGAGTCCAATAATTTTACACAAGTTACATTGAACTTGCCCTTGTACTTAAGTATCGCAGAAAACAGCCAGTGAGAATGAGTTCCACCTTAAACCATGGAGAAATGGCAGGGAACATGTGGTGTTAGTGCAGGGAAAGTGGGATCATACCATAGAAGTTTCCTTGGTCCAACTCTATGAAAATTTAGCCCAAATCCTTTGGACATGATCTCTAACATATTAAAGTAAAAATATTGTTCAGAGGCCAAGCAAGCTGTACATTTCTACACTGAACCTTGAAAAAGCCCAATATCATTGATAAAAACCATTGCATGAGCAGATAAATGCATGAAAAAGCAAGTATAGGTATTTACCAGACTGTATTAACTGAGCCAAGAAAAAAAAAATTTAAAGCAGCAATAAATTAATAAGTCAATAAGGATTGCTATGGTGATCCTGAGTCATGATATCTTTTTTTTTTCCCTTCTAGAAATGATACTGGTTGCATTGATAACTTGATTGTTTGTAACTTGATAATAATTTTTGTGACCACCTTAAGCTCTATGACTCTCATCTGGTTTTAGGCAAATGATCTATCTTCTTTAAAGAAAAAATACAACTTTGAACGCGTCCTGAGCAGCATGACAAATAAGTATATACAAACAAGCTGGTCCTTGGAATAGGAGCAATTACTTAGAAGCTGGCATTCTGGTTCCTGCTCTGGCATTGATGCTTATACCAGACCCCAGTAAGTCCTTTCTAAAGTGCTCTGACTCTCATGTATGGGAACTCAGATTTGCTAGATCATGCTATAAAACACATGTTTTTTTTTGTTGTTTTTTGGGCTTTTTTTCAGGTCCGCAACTGCGGCATGTGGAGGTTCCCAGGCTAGGGGTCTAATTGGAGCTGTAGTCACTGGCCTACGCCACAGCCACAACAATGCAGGATCTGAGCTGCATCTAGGACCTACACCACAGCTCAAGGCAACACCGGATCCTTAACCCACTGAGCAAGGCCAGGGATCAAACCCACTATGTCATGGTTCCTAGTCAGATTCATTTCTGCTGAGCCACGATGGGAACTCCATAAAACGCATGTTTTAAGGTACAAGGCTAGAGTGGTCCATGTTGTGATGTGGCTGGACCTGACAGGTGTGCAGGATACAATCACTGCTCATCCCAAACAATCTTGCACAGCTATATCCAGGGACTGTTTTGGGGAACAGCATCTTGCAAATCCCAGGTTTTTGTTTTTTGTGGGTTTTTTTTTTTTTTTTTTTGACCCTCTCAAATGAAACTTCAGCAGCCATTGCCCGGACCAGCCCTATGCTTGTGTGGATACAATGCTCTTTGAGGAGGGCTCTGTAGTATCAATTACCCTGATGGCTCATGGACTAGTTGTGTGCTCTTTCTTTAATGAAAACATATGGGCCACTGTTTTCCCAAGACGACGTGTTTTCCTGGGAGTCTAAGTGACACAGCTGCCCCGACACTAGCCAAAGCACGTTGTCACCTCTCTTCCTGCCTGCCAGGAAAAGTCTACTGTCGCTTGAGTCTAACATAGAATAAGGGGTCAGAAATGAAAGGTGTGCTTCCACTGGGTTTCATTCCCACCCCCTCCAAAATCTGCAGCTGGGAGACGTCAGTAAACCTGTCTAGCAAACCATTTTATAACACAGGGTCTTGGGCTCGCAAGTAGCAGCAGCTAATTCCCATTCAAATTAAACAATGCAATGGAGTCTGTTGGCGGCTTTGTTAGAAGTAGAATCACTCAGGCATGACCTGAAGCTTGGGTCCAAAACAAGCTGTCTCCAATGGAGTGGCTCACTGTAGCACAGAAAACAACGACCACCTGCTATTGTCTCGACTGCATCCAGAGGATGGGACACTTTATTATTTTAACTAGCATGCAGCCTCTCCAGGCCAAACCTAGTAGACATCAATCACCAAATTTACAGCTTGTAGCGCTATCTAGGAGGAGCTAAGACTGCAGTGTCTTTGAGTCCCTTTCAGAAAACAGGAAGTCAAATTGAACTTTAATCTTTAGAGCCAAGAAAAGACATCCTTTTCCCTGGGGAATTAAAAAAAAATGTGAGCAAATTGTAAGTGACTTTTAAAGTATACAATAAGACTGCCAGCCCTATTCATGGGGAAAAAATAATTGGCACTTTATGTCAGTATTTTCCATGAATGATTTGAAAAACAGATAAAATGTGTCATTTAGATGGAACCGTGTCCCACTATTCTTCAAAGCTCCTCTCTCCTGAATAAGTAATCACCTTTCACTGGTGATTGGCACAAGTGTATAATGCCAACTTGGGCAAAATATGTCAGCAAAGCCGTGGGTTGGTTCTGTACATAAAGCATGCAGAGTCCTTGGAGGAAAGAAAGGACTTGGAAAGACAAAAGAAGACACACAACTCTGTCACCCTGGGGTGACAAACCAAGGTGTCTATTCTTCCTCTGGGCATGGGATCCTGGGGGCTGGGAGAGGGTTCTGTGCAGATAAAAGCCTCATGCCCGCCGGAGTTGGTCTATGTTTGAAATTTTAACTCTTAGCGAAACATGTCTCTTGACATTTACCCTTAAATTCGATGAACAATCGTCTAAGATGAGCTAAGTTTTTGGAGCATGGTGTGTGTTCCTGGAGCTTCTCATCTTTGTGAGAACGGCTTCCATCCTCTTTAGGGGAGAGGGCATTGCGTGAAGCTTGCCAATGGAATGTGTCGTCGATTGTGTATGGAGGCGAGGTTCGCTATCTCAGAGGCAAATATTTTGTTATTTTCGCCAGAAGCATTGGGAGTGGGCGTTTGAAGTTAAAACCCCGAGTCCTGCATCTAAATGTTTTCCATGTCCTTTCTCTGGCTGCCATGTGACACTGAAATCGCCAGCAAACTAAGTGAATGAGTAAAACATATAACAATGAAATGTAGACAAGCTTAATGTATTAGTCTTCCTATGCGAGAAAAAATACCACGAGTAACATATATGAGCAACTCTGGAAGTTACTTCACCAAATCTTTCTTTGGAAATCTTTATACACACCTGAAGACAATATGGATTAAAAATGTAAGGTTAGGGGAGTTCCCATCGTGGCTCAGTGGAAACGAATCTGACTAGTATCCATGAGGAAGCAGGTTCGATCCCTGGCCTCACTCAGTGGGTTAAGGATCCAGCATTGTGTAGGTCGCAGATGCGGCTCGGATCTGACGTTGCTGTGGCTGTGGTGTAGGCCAGTGGCTACAGCTCCAGTTCGACCCCTGGCCTGGAAACCTCCATGTGCCACAGGTGTGGCCCTAAAAAGACCAAACAAAACAAAACAAAACAAAACATATGTGTATGTTTTTTCAGACAACACATGTTTTCAACACATCTGTCTTTATTTTGGCTCAGGCCTTACGTGTTCACCTGGAGCTGCTAGTTTTCTCCTCTCAGGGATCACTCACCCCGTCAGGATGTCAGGAAGGGTTAAGGGCCCACAGTGAGCAGAGGATACAAGGCTGTGGCCTCCCCACAAATACCATTCGGAGCAAGTGGGAAGTTCTGATGACCTATCTTGTTCTGTCCTAAGAGGCCACATCCTCGGCCCCACCACCTCCTGCAGGCTCCCCGGGGCCCCCACTCAGAAAGCAAGGGTCTCGAGGCCTGGCTCTGAGGCTCAGGGGACTTAGCCCCTCGACAGTCCTGCTCTTCCCGTCCCCTGACCTTGAGCTCCAGGCTAAGGGTGGGGCTTCTGTCTTGTTCTAACCATGTTTCTTTTTATTTTTTTTTAACATTTTAAAAATTAAAGCATATTCACAATTTACAGTGCTGTGCCAATTTCTGCTGTACAGCATAGGGACCCAGTCACACACATATATACATACATTCTTTCTCTCATGCTATCTTCCATCATGTTCTATCAATCCCAAGAGCCTGGATGTAGTTCCCTGTGCTATGCAGTCGGACCTCAATGCTTATCCACTCCAGATGTAATAGTTTGCATCTACCAACCCCAAGCTCCTCATCCATCCCACTCCCTCTCCCTTTGCAACCACAAGTCTGTCCTCCACGTCTGTGAGGCTGTTACTGTTCTGTAGAGAGGTTCCTCAGTGCCATGTTTTAGATTCTGCAGAGAGGTGATATCAACCAATCATGTTTATTTCAAGGCCACTTCCTGGTTCCCACTTTTTCCAAGGACCCTGCACCACAAACCTGGAGCTCAGACTCTGAACCTCAACAGAAGTGAGGGCCCAGGACCGTGGGTGCATAGCTCCCTGTGCGGTCTGCCCGTTGCCCCAAGGTGCCCAGCTTGGGTTTCCATGGCTGCACTTGACTGGAGTCTCATATATCCCCTAGTCCTGTGGACTTCTCAGTGGGTAGAGAGCAGGGCCTTTGCTGCCCCGACCCCAAAGCCCTGGATCACAGCGCTGTGCTCAGATGCTCGGCCTGGTGGCCTGTATTTCCTGTGACTCAGCTGGTCTCCAAGCTCCCATCCCAGTGCGGTGTGTGTGTGTCTTCACATCCAGTGGGTCGTTCCTGTGGTCTTCCAACTGCTGGACCACCTACCAGCTCTTCTTCCCTGGACCCTGAAACTCCACTTCCCTCAGCAGCCAGGTGCCTCCTCCATGACCCTGGCTCTCCTTCTTCCCCCCATCCTCATCCCCATCCCATTGGCTGGGCTCTACCCAAACTGGACTTATCAGAATTTTTGTCTGTAGGGTTTGGAAGGGTGTACGAGTGTTTCTTTCTTTCTTTTTCTTTTTTTAAGGCCTGCACATGGGAGTTCCCAGGCTAGGGGTTAAATCAGAGCTGTAGCTGCAGACCTACACCACAAGCACCTCGGGATCTGAGCCACATCTGCATGCTCCACTGCAGTTTGCTGCAATGCTGGGTCCTTAACCCACTGAGCAAGGCCAGGGATCAAACCTGCATGCTCACGGATACTAGCCAGGTTCTTAACCCACTGAGCCATGACTGGAACACACAGGGTGCATGTGTGTTTAAAGGGAGAGACCAATATGGAGAGATCTGATGGCCCACCATTCCAGCTCTGGGTCCTTCCTGGAACCCAGCTGTCTGACTCTCTGGGCCTCTGAGGTAGTTGTCACCATCATCGTTTCCCTTTGCTTGAACTCATCCTTACTCAGGTGGAGTTCTTCCATTTGCAGCTGGAACAGTCTGAACCCACGCAGGTCCCCAGAGAGCTAAGTGTCTGTTCACCTCCCCCAGGAAAGCTGTGTAGGGCTGGGGAGCAGAGCACAGGGGGCGGGGGCTGTTCTCCACCCCTCAGCCCTCAACACGGCCCCTGTTTTCTATGTTTTCTATGTTGGGATGTCACACGTTCTTTGCCTTAAAATGTGCTCTGTTGACTTTCTGTAGCTAAAAATGAAAACCACTCCCTGAGGACCTGGCAGTGGGAGAGGGCCCCCACTCTCCTACCCATTTCTACACGGGGGGGCAGCTGCCGTCCTCATCCTCAGGCCTTGTGTCCTCTCTGACCGGGAGAGGGAGAACTTGTCTGGGTGAGATAGCACCTGTGGTCACTTGGAACAGAAAGATGCCGCGAGGGAGCCAAAATCCACATTTTCTCATTTCCGGTCTCTCTTTCCTGCTTCAGATCTGCGGTAAACCTCTGGCATTTCAAGAGGCTGAGACCCAGTGTTAGGCATAAGTAGCACCATCTCTTTTTATAATTGCTCAGTCTCCCTAAAGCCAATATTACTGACTACCGTTAACCATTTATCTCATAATTCTGCAGTTTGACAAGCCTAGTGATAAAAGGCAACACACATGATAAATCCTCTTATAATAACCTATAAAGTCTTGTTGGAATTTGTTCTCGTAATGATATTTTGTTTTACCACCTGAGATTTTAAAAAGGAACAATCTACATCCTGTTTTAGAAAGTCATTATATACATACCTGTGTGTGTAAAGGTTTCCATGATGGAAATTGTTGCTAAAAAAATTAATGGCATGTAAGAAATAACCTCCAGTGTTCTGGAAGATGAGAAAGATGGCTGATTTTGTTTACCTGCTATTATCCTTGCTAGAGTCTAGGACTAAATTGACATTCACAGAGTGCTGCCCAAATCCTAGAGTCTCATTTACAGCATTTGAAGCTTTCCCATTAGCCTTGGAATTTGGAAAAGTTCATTATAATTGGGGTTGGAGGGTTAGTTCATGCACTTCATTAACTCCTGTGCCAAAAATCTCCTCACATTAATGATATCTCCACCCAAGTTATTACATTTTTCTCTGAAAATTATTGGGCAATAAATGTTTGAACATAACTCACGTGATACAATGATGGAATTAATGTAAGTAGAGATGAAATGGCTTCTTTGATTAATGGATTCTTGGACAACAGAGCCGACTGAGAATATAATACCGTTTAATTAGAAGTGAGAACAATTTTCTCTTTCAAATATTGGTACTGCTTACATGGTTTATACCTAACCAGAGGTGAGAATTATTTACCATCTAAATGAAAGTACTCATCTGGCAAACTGAAAGCTGATCCATGGCATAATTTGTCTGCTTCTACCCACTCCCTTTGCCCCAAGTCCTTGGCTCTCTGTGCTCAACAGAGCAAACGCCCTCTCTGACTTTTTAGATGCCCCACCCCCACCTTTTAATCCTGTTTTCACATTTTTGTCAGCACTGAAACCACAGCTCTTATCCTGATAGATTAAATTTTTACAGCCACTCTTCATGGAATTTGGCTAATTTTAAACTCACTCAAAGCCTTTTCTCAACAAGAGATATTTGTGAATGCTTTTAGATTTTTATCTTTCTTATTTTCCAGACCATTTCATTGAAGAAAATTGGCATTTTGACCTCAGTTTTGTAGAACTGGAATCAGAGGAACACAGAAGTAATCATCTTATCCAAGGAATGTAGGGCTCAATTGCAGAGAATTAATTAAAACTATCATGTCTTTTCTTTAGTCATTCAGCTGTAAATGTGTTTAATGACCTAGTGTCTGCCGTTGGCCACAGTCCTGGAAACACTTTAAGAGAACAGGAATTTTCTCACCGTCAGCCTATAAAACAAAGTGTTTGGGGAGCCCAGGAGGCGGTGCTGGGTGACAGTGGACTGGGAGTGGCCAGGGTTGGGAACTGTTAAGATTCCTGCCTGAGTCTTGTTTCTGGGCAGGAAGAGTTGGTGAAGGTCAAAGTCAAACTTGTTGGCACAATTGGTTGAACCCTGCAGCAAAAGCAGATGAAAACCTCTGGTTGGGAACTCAATTGCCAATGCCCCTCCATGGATGCTTGAGGACCATTTTGGTTCATTTCTCCAAGACTAACGCTGATTGGACACCATCATTCCCATTGTTCCACACACCTCTCTCCCCTCTCCCGGGGACGAAGGACTGGAAATAGCCTGGTCTTCTGTACCCAAGGGTATCCAGCAAGCTCCCACAAGGAAATGCTAAAGTTTAATGGCCTTTTCCACTGATTACCCTGGAATTAAAATTCCATAGCTCTTAGTAATAATAGTAGTGGCAACAGTCATTGCAGGTTATCTGTCGCTGTAGCCTTGGATAATTTAACTGGTGGTGGTGACTCAGTCTCTTAGGGAAGGAGGCTCTTTGGCATTGAGGCCATTCCAAGGACAGTGGTTTTGAACGATCCTGCCTTTTAGGTAAGTTGGAAAAATTTGGTACTCAAATCAAAGCAAGCTGAAAATTTAAAAAGCTATTTTTCATGCCATCTGAGGTCCTTTCAAGAGCATGTGAAAAAATTAGGAAAGCGGGGGTAGGGAGATAATAAGTATCCAACTTAAGAAAACTGGAATATTAAAGCTCAGTTTCATTCTGCTCTTCATTTTTCTCTGAACCAGGTCACCTCTTTCTAATTATGACTGAAAACTACTCAAGCGTAGAATTATCACAGCATTTAAAGACTGCTGTGTTTAGGGGCTGCCATTGTCCTATAAAAATCTGCATGTAGAATTGAGCTCTAAGCCAAGGATATTTGACCTCTGCTGTACCAAGGGCCCCATTTGCAACCTCCCAGAAGCCCAGTGGCTGTGCCTTATTTGCATATATATTTACATAAATCTACATATGCATGGTTTGCAGGTTTGGACCATGAGTTGATTATGTCTTGTTTGCCCTAAAAGTTTAGAACTGAAAGCAAAGGTGAAGGTTGTAACTATCCAAGAGAAAAACAATAGTTGTCCAGGAAATTTCTTTTAGGGGTATCTTCCTGAATATCTGAATATGTCTTTTAAAAATGAGGACGTAAGTAAAACTCAAGTTCTTTGGGACCTGAAAAAACCTGTAAAAATACTTTGGTAGAACCTCTGCTTTTCATTTCAGTGGGACCATCATGAAGCATCTCATCTATCAATTAAATGTTAAGTATTCTTAAATAAACATTATTAGAGATGAGTTCTCATCTTGAAAGTGATATATGCCACTCATTCAATGATTAGAGAAAAAATATAAGCGGCGTCTTGGTTTACAGGCCATCGCTATAACAGAAATCCAAAACTGGACCATTCTAACAAAGGTCGCCCCTCTGGATTCTTATGTCCTTTTTTTTTTTTTGTCTTTTTGCCTTTTCAGGGCTGCTCCCACAGCATATGGAGGTTCCCAGGCTACGGGTCTAATCGGAGCTGTAGCCACTGGCCTACACCAGAGCCACAGCAATGCAGGATCCGAGCCATGTCTGTGACATACACCACAGCTCACAGCAACACCAGATCCTTAACCCACTGAGCAAGGCCAGGGATTGAACCTGCAACCTCATGGTTCCTAGTTGGATTTGTTAACCACTGCACCACTCTGGGAACTCCTGGATTCTTATGTCTTAATCCCACTAGTCTCCCACCTACCCCACCTCACCCTGCCATCAGATGGCCAGTTTTAAATCTCATTGCATCTTCACATGGCAGAGAGAGGAAGTAAGCTTTCTCAGGACTCTTCTGAGGGCACTAATCCCATTCAAGGGCTCCACCCTGCTGAGTCATGACTAGAACTCCACAACGGTCTTATTTAAAAACAAGTAAAAAAACAAACAAAAACTTCTTAGAATAATTACCCACTGATTTCAAATATAAGTTGACATTCATTTGCACTCTGCTTATTTTATTAATGTAACTATTTGTTGTATTTCAGAGTTCCCACTGTGGCTCAGCAGGTTAAGAACCCAGCTAGTCTCCATGAGGACACAGGTTTGATCCTTGGCTTCACTCGGTGGATTAAGGATTTGGTGTGGCAAGCTGTGGCTTTGGTTGTAGATGTGGCTCAGATCCTGTGTTGCTGTTGCAATGGCTGTGGCTGTGGCCAGCCGCTGCAGCTCTGATTTGAACCGTGGCCAGGGGACTTCCATATGCTGCAAGTAGGGCCCTAAAAAGAAAAGAAAAAAAAAAAAAAGATTTGTTGTATTTCAAAGTTGATGGGAAAAGAGCATCCATGTAGGTTAGAAATCTATACAGTAGTCCATACTCAGGCAGCATTTTCATGACTCCAGTAACATTCAACACTATGTCGAGTTCACATGTTTAGATAACAGTCTTTTGTTGTACTTTTCCTGCTGCGTGATCCCCAGAACTGTGTTCCTCCAACTTGGAATTAAAAAAAAAAAAAAAAAGTCTTTAGATTCTCCATGGTAAATATAAATCTTAGAAAATCAAATTCCAACTAAAGAAATATGGTTTGGATCAAAGTAACTAAATCATTAATCTGGATCTTTCCCCCAAACTGGAGCCAACCCAAGTCCAAGTCCATGATATATAAATAAGAGGCCAGATATTTAAAGGGAGATTAATTCTTCCTTATTGTTGATGTCTTCATGCTGACAGAGAAGACAGGGACCAATGATAGAATACTAAAAAGCCATGTTTGGGTATTTTTAGTCTGATTAAAATAAGGAATGATTCAAAACGTTTTCCAAACTGTCTCTTCCCACAGACTCCTACAAAGCTTCCAGCCTGATTTTCCGGATCTGAGAAGCTCGGCCAAATGCTCTACATGTCGAGGAGCCTCTTCCATTCAGACGGAGCCTTCCAATCAAAGGTGACATCCCACCCGTCTAAACAACATTTTTTGGTGCTAGACACACAGACCACAGATGGAAATTGTCTTTTAGTATCTTAGATGGGAACCCCCAGCAGCTCCCAGGGACTGATGGAAGACATGAAAATTCACACTGCAGTCGGCAAAGCAACACTTTACCTTCTGAACGACACTCTTAGGTAGGAGAAATCACAGGCAAATTCTGACTTATGGGAGGAATGGAACCGAACAGGAAGCACACGTTCCCTCCCACCCCACCCCCGGAAGGAAAAGCCTTCTTCCAGCCCCCTTGAAGTCGCTTCCTTTTCAAAGGGGCTGGCGTTCCGGACTCCCATAGGCAGGGAGGGAGGGAAGCTGGGTTACGACTTGAATCCTGCCATTTCTCCACTGGATTCCTAAGAAAGGCTGGACTGAGAAACACATTTGGCGCTGATAAGACAGAAATGCAATAGCTCTTCTGAGCCCTTGCATCTTGCAGGGTAACTTGGACCACTCACCCACGCCGTTTTGGCACCTCTGCTAGTCTGATTCATTTCCTCTACCCAGAGGAGAAACAGGGACCCCTTGGGCCAAAGCCTTTACCTTCACAGCCAGGGGAGTCGGCATGTCTCCAGATTCTAAGATGCTTTGGGGACAAACCCCCAAGCCCCTCCCCAGATGAAGTTCTTTCCTAATTCTGGGTACAGTCTGAGTTTTATATCAGTGCTTGGGTGAATTCAGTGCCTTCTATATAAAAAGAAATTGAACTAATTTTAGAATTAAAAAAAAACCAACAACAAGCAAACAAATACAACCCTCAGTCAAGAACTCCTGCATCCTCCTCTGCCCCATGACTCTGCAGGTCCACAGAGCCCCGGGCAAGAGGCCGAGGTGTTCCACCCATGACGGAACACAGTCAATTCCATTTTATTCGATGTTTATTAGCAGACTTTGCTTGATAATATTTACTCACTTGGCAAAGCAGATAGAAAAGCCGAGCAGAATTCAGCAGAAAGAAACTGGACCTACCCAATCCCATCCCTCAGTGGGGAGCTGTTCATCGTCTGAGTCACCCAGCTTCCCAGTTACCCCATGGTTGCAGCTGTCACCTCCTGGCCCACATGGGGCTCTGAACCAGGAACCCTTCCCCAGCTATGAATTCATATATCGGGCTTAACGGTGACACAAAATTGATCCCACGTGCCTCTTTTAATGGCCTTTTCTCCTTTCCCAATGGACACTCTACCCTGTGAACGTTCACACCAGACACATTTCATGCTCTCTCTTCCTTTATGAACTGGAGAGAAGTCATTCTGACTTGAGCTGGAACAGATGACATCCCTTGGGGATGGGAAAATCCAACCAGAGATTTGCAGCCTTGGTGGCCAAACTGTCGCTTGATGGACACACTTGTAATCATAGGGCTTTCTATCCGCCATGCTTTGGGGAGAATTAAGCCTTGAAGATTCACGTCAGACTTCAGCGTTCAAATCCCAGCACCACTATGTTATGTCCAGGGGGCAAGCTACTTAACTTCTGAAAACCTTAGTTACTTCATTTTAAAAATAATTATAAAATCATCCCTGCTGTGAGGATTAGATGAGATCAAGTCTGTTGAGTTCTTGTCATCCTGTGTGTGGCCAGCGGTATGTACAGTTCCACAAATAGGCGCTGGGCTTATCATTTTATTATCACTATATTTCTTTAATTGTGACAGGATGCTGCAGAACTCAGTAGCATTTCCCAGATTCAACCAGATTTTACAAAGGAAACTTCTCAGTAATTCTCATTGTGATGTTTAAGGTGGTTTCTCTAAGTTTTTGGGAAGATCTCTCAGTTTTCCTAACACAAAGGAGATCCTTTTTACAGGCTGGGTCACACACAGAATCCGCCGGGGTCTGAGCAGAAATGAGGGGGTGGCGTGGGCTCTCCACACCCTCCACCTCTGGTGTTTTCTGAGTTCTTCTGACCTGCCAAGGGCTTCCCCAGCTCCCGTGCTGCAAAGTCCTGCTGGATGATGACATCATCATCAGCTACACTAACTTCGCCCATCGCAAGTTTGCCCAATAGGTCAGAACTCTGGATTTCACCGCTGATGGATATTGCCAAGTAGGTGGAGTGCGTGAGCTGAATTGATTTTGCCCAAGTTATGGGAAGGGCAAGGGGCAAGAATGGATTCTGGAGGAGTAAGCTTCAGGCTATCAAAAAGAGATGAGTAAACCGTGGTATATAGAAGGGAGAAGCAACAAGGCTCTACTGTAGAGCACAGGGACCTATATTCAATATCCTGTGATAAACCATCATGGAAAAGAACATGAAACAGAACGTCCCTCTGTATAACTGAATCACTTTGCTCTACGGTAGAAATGAACACAACAGTATAAATCAACTATAGTTCAATAAAATGAATTTAAGGGAGTTCCCGTTGTTGCTCAGTGGTAATGAACCCAACTAGTATCCCATTGGTCCCACTGGTCCCACTCAGCGGGTTAAGGGTCTAGCATTGCCATGAGCTGTGGTGTAGGTCGCAAATACCGTGACTGTGGCATAGGCCAACAACCACAGCTTTGATTTAACCCCTAGCCTGGAAATTGCCATATGCCTCTGGTGCAGCCCTAAAAAGCAAAAAAAAAAAAAAAAAAGATGAGCAATCTATAGATCTTTATTGTTCACTAAAGAAGACCTCAGCTAGGACCCCCTCTAAGAAAACAACCAAACAAGATTAGAGGAAGGCCAGGGGATGGCTCTTACCCAAGACAAATGAGCTGAGATGTATTGGCTTTGAAACGTTTGGGTCTTTCTTGGCAAGGGACATGCTCCCATCTTCCTATTGTCTCCTTCCCCTTTCAGCTCTCATTTATCAAAAACAGAGACCATCCCTAGACCTGATTTGAATCTGATTTACCAGGATGCTCCCCTAAAACATTTTGCCCCTTTCCAATTTTTTCCCCTTCTCTTTAATTTTTTTAAACCACAGGTATGTAATAGAATTTTTATTCCTGAAAGTGATGGATTTATTTGTGCTAACATCAACAAAATGTCCCAACATGAATTTGACTTTGTGTTTGGAGTGATTAAAAAGTACATATTTCTTATCCTCAAAAACAGGAAATCATGTTTCTCCTTGAGAAATGGAAATCACCCCTAAAAGAGTTGGGCTCTGTTTGAAATTCCCAGAATATGATTTTGAGGATCATCTGCAAGAGTCTGTTCTTTTTGTCTTTCTTTCTTTCTTTCTTTCTTTTTTTTACCAGAACATTCCCACAGTAAACACATTAAAAGCAGAAATACCCAATAAATAGGACCAAAAAACCTGCCAATTTGACTCACATTCAAAATGTTTCACTGTATCCATAAAACATCTGGACCAAAGGTTTTTTTTTTTTCCCCCACTTAAAAAAAAACAAAAACAAAAACAAAAAAACTCATTCGTTTATGTCTTTACGTCTTAAACAAAATGAATTAATAGCTTTTAAACCCTTTGCACTAAAAAAGGAAAGTGCTTCCAGCTTGACAACTTAAATGATAAGTTGCAGCCCAATGTGTTTTGAAATAGCCCAAACATAAATCCATCTTCAGTGGGGAGTTTTAATGGGAAGCCACAGTGACCCCTCACTCCAGTGGTGCTGCCACACAGCTTGCGATAATGATGATGGACAAATTGTCATGGCTAGAGGTGGCCCTTCTGTGTCTCCCCTTGTGGTCGAGCCACACGGAGCATCAGGAAACAGACACATGTTCCCAGGGGCAGGAAGATGACAAAAGTCCAGGGGATCTGCTGCAGGCGGGCCCCCTCAGCAACTTCCCAGCAATGGGAAAAGGAAAGGGCAAAACTCATCTGAACAGCAGGAAGCCCCAAACACCCCAGAACTGCAACCAAAGAAGGAAGAAGGAAAGAAAAGGAAGGCTTTCCTCCTGGAGAATTCCCTCCTTTTGCAGCCTGCTTGGGAATTAAGTTATAGACCCTTCTTGAGATTCTAAGATTGGTGTACAGGGGGTTGCAAATCTCATCCAGAGCTCTGATGATTTTTTTTTTTTTTCGGAAGAAAAGCAAACCAGAAAACGAGTTTTGAGTTTAAAGTGTGCTGTCGAGCAGAGATTGCAAGATTGAGACCATTCCAGGAAAGGAAGTTTTAAGGCCAAAATTAAAATAGCACATTTGTTCCTTGCAATTTGACTTCAGAATCCCCCAAGGCTCCTTCTTGGGAAGCTTTATTTTTCATTTGAGGGATGTTGTGCACCATATGGATTTTTTTTTTTTTTGGTTTACATAGTGCATTTGCCAAGAATGTCTTATGAGACATAGCACCTCGTTTTCCATGGGGGTCCTAAGAGAGAACAGGTATCGTCTAAGCTCTCTCTATTTGCTTGGTAAACGTAAACATGCAGACTAAAACAATACTATTTAGCAAATAAAATGATACACATAACTTTGAAGCCATGTGAACTGTAATTACAGCAATCTCAATAATTATTATCACTTAATATTCAAAGAGCACCAACCTTGATTTAGAAGCAAAACTAAAATTGGAATTCAGCCTTAGTATTAGCCTATTAAGACTCAGAGCCTCAACAGAAGGCGTCAAGGTGTTTGAACCATTTGACTTAATTTTCAGGGGCATTGAATCAACGTGTCCGTTCTTGTTGAATTTACAAATTGACGGACTTAATTGATTGGGCAAGTTGACTTGCCGCATTGTCACTTTGTAAACGTAGCCACTGGACAGATATGGAAGTGGGGAGAGAGCTGGGGGAAGATGGACATGAAAAAGGAGAATGTCTATAAAAGTGTTGAGTGTTCAAAAGTACCTACAGCAACAATGAAGAAATCCAGCAAACACCAGGCGTATGTTCTATAACCATATGCTACTCCTTTTAGAAGTGTTTCCAGAATAAAGATGTAAATGAATATCTCAGCCTACTCCAGGATAATCTTCATGGTCATATCTATATCTATATATATCTTTATTTATCTGTATCTATAGATCTTATACAGATATTTATATATATGTATGTCATTTATATGTATATATATGGATTCGAAACCCTGTGAAAGTAATATTCAAATATCAATTTATGTCCAACTTAAAGCTTATGATACATGACAAAAACAGGAAACAACATTCTGATGGAGAAAAAGAAATAAATGTCTTGCCATTCTAGAGTTCCCTGGTGGCTCAGAGGGTTAAGGATCCAGTGTTTTTACTGCTGTGGTCCTGGTCACTGTTATGGTACATATTCGATCCCTGGCCTGGGAGCTCCTACATGCTGTGGGCACAGTCCAAAAAAATTATCTTACCATTTTGTATATCGATGATACCGCAATAGTATGGAAATTTTAAAAAAAGTAGTCAAGTGTCATGTTGTCCTCTGTAATTCTTTGTATTTGTTGCTGGTGTGCTGGGGAGTATTGGTAGGTCTCAGCAGAATGAAATTCACTAAAGTGGAGTTAAAATGGAGTTGTAGAAGTGTTGGGTTTAAGAGGATCACAGTCAAGCCTCCCAGCAAGCTCCTCCAGACTTCTTTACCGCTGGCAGTCTTGGAATAACAGACGGTCTCATGATCTTTCAGCATCTCCTCCTTGGCACTCAGACTGAGGATTGCGATTTGAATCTGGAAGCCTCTTAGTTGTGTGGATCTTGGTTAAAGAAGAAACTGTCTCCCCTTCACTTACTAAATAGTCTTAAAGTTGAGAACAATTACTCTCGCTGTCTGATTTCATCGGAATCACTGAAATCTCCTCCAGTGCAAAATGTTCCCAGAGTGACAGAACTCGGAGGGAGCCCCAGCCCTCCGAAAATCTGAAAATCTCGTGTTTTGTTTATCTGTTTTTGTAACTG
This sequence comes from Phacochoerus africanus, assembly GCF_016906955.1. Lineage (NCBI taxonomy): Eukaryota > Metazoa > Chordata > Mammalia > Artiodactyla > Suidae > Phacochoerus > Phacochoerus africanus. The sequence goes on from NC_062555.1 coordinate 61,862,403, forward strand.
GTAATTAGCATCATCTAATCTACATATTTCCTGAGGAATATTCCAGGAAATATCAAATATATATAGATTGCACATACATACACATATAGATACACATGCACACACGACAACCTTTTAAAAATTACCTATAAATAAAAAGTGCAGATTGTCTTATGAAATGATGATATTCACAGCATGTTATTAAAATACACAGAAACCTACTGTGTTTGGCACAAGAATTTAAAGAAGTAACGGGAACTGCTGGGCGCCAGGCATGGGGTGGAGAGTGACAAAACTGAACAGAACATACTGGCTTGAAAAGTCTTGCAGCAAACTGTCCCCCTAATCGTCTATAGGAAGTGTCTTTGGGCTTTCTGTTCCTATGTCTAATTTGTTGGCTTCTATAACTACTAGTTTGATTGAAGCTCGGGGAAGGTAGCAAAGAGAACAGATATCTAGCAGAAAGAGTGGCACCAACTCGAGAAGTTGTGCCAGGCCCTAGGGCAAGATGTTTTACAACCTTATGATTCTGCACAGAACATGGATTTGGGGTCAGATAGCAGTTGCATCTATATCTCAGCTGTGCCATCTCACCAGCAGTGCGAACGTGGAAATGTGACTTCAGTCTCTCCAAATCTCTGTTTGTTCATCTGCTATGGGGTATAGGACATGGGTTGTTTCTGAAGAGGTGTTTTTTTTTTTTTTTTTCCCCGGTCCTTTTGCCATTTCTTGGGCCGCTCCCGTGGCATATGGAGGTTCCTGGCTAGGGGTCTAGTTGGAGCTGTAGCCACTGGCCTACACCAGAGCCACAGCAACGGGGGATATGAGCCGCGTCTTTGACCTACACCACAGCTCACAGCAACGCCGGACCCTTAACCCACTGAGCGAGGTCAGGGATCGAACCCGCAACCTCATGGTTCCTAGTCGGATTCGTTAACCACTGAGCCACGATGGGAACTCCCAAAGAGGTCTTTCTAAATGAGCATTTGTGTGTGTTCAATTTCTCTGGACCCCACTCTCCTTTGTGTGAGTCCTACTTCTACCAGGGCTTGTCTTAGATGTCACTAGCGTCTTTCTTTCCCCTAAAGACTCCAGTTTCTTTGGTCTTCTCATGGAGCTCATTTCAGAGGCATCGAATGATCTTCACTGTTCTCTTGGCATCAAGTCCAAATTCCCCATAATTCAACTGATTTCAGCTACAAAGGACAAACAGCTCCCTAACACAGGCCTCTCTGAAGCTGAGTTAGAGAAGGATGTGCATGGATTTCTTGCATGCAGCACACCTACCCTGTAATTCCTAACACACCCCTGCGGAAGAGTTGCCCTCTATCTTGAGTGGGAAAGCTGAGGTCCAGAGAAGATGCACGCCTTGCCCGACATCTCATGGACCCAGCAGCAATTTAGCGTTTCCTCCTCCAACCGAGTGTTCATCAAACACCAGTGCTCCGTCTCTGCTTGCTCTCTTGAGGGGAAGACAGCAACCTGCTTTCTGTAAGATTAGACTAAGATATTGGCTTTTTGTTTTGTAAGTGCGTCGGTTGTGTTTGAATTTTGTGTAGCTGAGGGTAGATCCGCCTGGGGCCGCATGCTGTTAAGTGTCATGATTACAACCACATGGAACTAGAAGCGAAGGACACATGGTATTTTGCGTGCATGTTTTTGGTGAAGACTGTTTTCTGGATCAGTGGAGACGTGTAAACCAGTATCAGCAAAACAACTTAGTATAAAAGACAATGAATTCCTCAGTCGGGTTATACTGGGGACCATTTAGGTGGAGTCAAGAAGGCAAAAGGCTCTGGAAGCAGCTGAATGCCATCCCTAATGACCTCTCGCGTCTGTCTTACACGTTGTGGTTTTGTCCACACTGGCGGACAACCTCTTCTTATGTGGTAATTTACCTCATACAGCCTTGTGCTCATATTAGAGTTCATTTTTGAATGAGGAGGATGAAAATAAAAGGTATCTCATTGTATCCAGAGCTAAGACCTCAGCAGAGGTCTTGGCTTTTTCCTCCTCTTACAAAATATTGGCCCTATGGAGAAGACGCCCCAATCAATGATGGTTTCATTGAGACATCAGAGAAAAAAGCTCCGCATCATGACGAGAGCTCTTCTGTGTCTCTGGCAACAGGTCTTGGTAAATATTGGTTAGCATCACCCAAGTGGCTGCTCCACTTTGGAAATCTGGCTATTGCCCCTTTTGGTGGCATTCCTCCCTGGGAGCCTGTGCCCACCCCGTGATCTCCCCATGAGAGGGAAAACAAGCAGCTTCCTATTCTGCAAGAAGCATTGCTCAGGTTTCATCCAATCTGCCAAAGAGAAACCCCTAGAGGGGAAAGCCTTCCTCCTGCACATACAAGCTAACACTGGCCGGTCCCGGGGACCTCTTCTCCCTCAGAAGATCATCAAATGTGGTTCCTTGAGAAGCAGGCTTGTCCTCAGAGGAGCCTGGAGTGCTTCAGGGGTCGGTCAAGAGGCTGAACGTTCAGCCTCCAGCTCCTCTGAGCCCTCTGCCCTCATGTCAAGCCTCTCAGCTAAGGTGACAGTTAACAGCTCGATTCTTGGTGACATGGAAACTTGATCGCCACATCACACACGGGCCATCAAAAATGTGACCCTGAGGTGACGCCTCCACGTGGTGGAGCCAGGCCACGCCCCCCGCCAGGCACTGCTTTCCCTTTATATTGATGGTCCCCTTCCCTCCTTTCAGTTCCTTCACACGGAAATGGTAATAAATGTGCTCGTCCTCAAGGATGGGCTGTGACAGGCTCAATAAGGAGGGGACTGATTTGTTGCTTTGGGGTTGAAAGCTCAGACTTTCATGAAACAAAAATATTATATTCAGGGTAATGATTTATGGCCTTGACTCTTGGTTGATGGCAGGTCATAAATACTAGCCAACAGTACTTACAGCATCTCTAGAGGACATTAGGAACATACTCAAGTTTATTTTATACAGCAATTACTGATGCAGTATAAGCACAGACATTATTTGAAAGACATGATTTTTCCCCCAGTACATCTTTGGAGATGATAAGGTTCAACAACGATTTTCACACACTCCAACCTCATCCGTGTGTCTCTAAAGGGCTCACTGAAATCCAGTGACAGATCAATTGGTAAGGCAAAAATCGATGCCCATCCGTACTATGGCAAGGACGTCAGCTTTTTTTTTTTTTAAATCCTGTAATCAACAAGCTTCCCAGCCTCAAATGCACACCCAGGACTAGCATCATTCCATCAAAATTTAGAGCTATGCAGTCACTTCAGCATAAACTTGCTGACCGGGCTCCCAATGTGAACCTTGATGAAATCACCTTGACTTCCTTGTGCCCGATTTCTTCAGTGTAAAGCAGGAACCGTCTGCTTCACTGGATAGTTTGGAACTGGATCACAACATTTCTATCTCCTGGCCTGTTGGGGGTGTCGTCTTATCTTTCGCTTCCCAGGGTAGGTCCCGATTTCTCTTGTCCACAAGACCAACCCAAGTGTTGGAGCCACGTGAATGGGATGCCATTAACCATTTATAACTGAAGCCTGAACCAGCCAGAATGGAGAGAGTGCCTCTAGCAATGCTTCATTTGTATTACAAAAACATTTCCTTCCCAGGAGGAACTTATTTATACTCTCTGTACCCAGAGCCCAGTGAATTAATTTATTTAAAGCAGTGGATTATATTTTTTATGATACAGATTTGAGCCCTACTTGGACAGAAAAAAGACCTTTCTAAAAGCTTCTGTTGAGCTGTAGAAGTTGAATCCCAAAGATGCTACTTGAAGTACTATTGAAGGAAAAATCTCCAGCGGATGAGGGTATGGCTTAGAAGTGACTTTACATCCACTATTACAGTACATAGCCCACTTTCCCTTCCCTATCTTGTTTGAGAGACTTCCCAGAAGATAGAAACCAATTAACTCTTAATTTTGGCAGAGATCATCCTAGGTGTTCTTTTAATGGGTATTACTCTTGCTAAATTATGAATGAGCTGGATGGTAAGACAAACGCCATTATCTGAGTTATTTATTCATGGGACTTCGTCTGTAACATACCCACACTAGTTTTTCTCAAACTTTGGTATTGATCGATTGCTTTAATCAGTTGTACCAAGGGATGCTAAAAGACTCAGCCATCACAGCTTGAGTACCAGCATCTCTCTCTGGATCTCTGTCAGGCTAAGAGTGAAAACTGTGGCTATTTTCAAACTCTTGGTAAGGAGAAACCGAAGGAAAAGTGGATGGATGGTTCCTTACACTCAGATGGCTGAATGTACATCCTTACTCCAACTTCACACACAGGAAGACATGCCCTTGACCATGGCGTCGTATTCTGTTCACACATTTTGTTCAACTGTGCTGCTAGTTGGGAGGACTACAGGCATCCAGCTCTGCCCTCTCTTAATGATACCCACCAGGTTTTCCTGACTTTGCTCTTAAAACAAGGCACCCACTCTGCTGGCTCCCCAGAAACACATGGTCGAGACCTCTGAAGATAATCAGTATTCTGTCTAGAGGCAATTAAAGATGATATAGTTGGAGCTCTATTTTTATTTATACTGTGTAATGAGGCTCCAAATTTAAAAAGTTATATCCTAATCTCCATTAATGTAAGGAGTTGCAGTCTTGTGAATGCAGTGGTCCATATTAGGTGACAAATTTATCATTTTTACACTTTGTTTCAGAGCCAAGACTCAGCATATCCCAAGGACAAGTGCTGATGCAAATCATAGGAATCTACCCCCTCCCTCCTCATCCTGCTGTGGAAGTGGGTTGCACTCGAGCAATAAGACCTGACAGACTGTGCATTTGTGGGTAATTTTACCACCTTAGGTGGTATTAGAAAGCATAAGGTCAAAGATGGGGGCTTTGACTTCCTAAGAAAGGCCATAATGACCCTGAAATGCACAGCTTGGGCCCCTTTTTACAGTTGTGAGAATGGAATACATTAAAATAAAGAAAACAAGGAACAAAGACATAGGTGGAAATGGGTAGATGGGGGTATGAAATCAGTGTCAAACCATCCTAAGTCTTTGTATTCGGATTTCTAAAGGCGTTTCCAAACGGCTAACCCTTCCCAGAGCTTTGCCACCTTGTCATGCACAGAGACTGATGGGCTACCAAGAGCGTCTGATCAGTTTCTCTACCTTTTTAACTGAAGTTGGAAAGACCTGGAAAGGCTTGGTTTGCGAAGAAGAGTTTGCTCAGTGGGGTTGGCATGAGCTTTTAGATTTAGGCCAGAGATCTGAATGGGACAGAGTCACCTGGGGAGGGACAGAACGCTTTTGGGTCCGTAAAGCACAATTGAGGAACTGCTGGGAAATTCAAGACAGTCTGTATAAAGGTGAGCCCCACGGTAGGCTGAAAATGGCCCCACAAAGATATCCAGGTCTTAATCTCTGGAAGCTATAAATGTTACCATATATGGCAAAAAAAAAAAAAAAGTCTTGCAGTTGTTAAATTAGGGATCTTGTGATGGAGAGATTAGCCTACACTGTCCACTGGGCTCTAAATGCAATCACGTTTCCTTATAAGAGAGAGGCAGAGAAGGGGTCTACACACACACACACACGCAGAAGAGGATGTGACCATGCAGCAGAGATGGCTGTGATGCAGCCACAAGCCCAGGAGAACCTGCAGCTTCCAGACCTGGAGGAAAGAGGCACTGATTTACTCCCAAAGCTTCAGGGTAAAGCAGAATTTTGACCCAGAGATACTGATTTTGGACTTTTGGCCTGAAGGACTGTGAGAGAATACATTTTTCTTTGATGTTTTTTTTTTTTTTTTCGGACCGCACATGCAGCATATGGAAGTTTCCTGGCTAGGCCTTGACTCGGAGCTGCAGGTGCAGCCTACACCCCTGCCACAGCAACGGCAGATCCAAGCTGAATCTGCAACCTATGCTGCAGCTTGCGGTAGCACTGGATCCTTAACCCACTGAGTGATGTTGGGGATTGAACCCACATCCTCATGGATACTAGTCGGGTTCTTGACCCACTGAGCCATGACAGGAACTCCTTAGGTCTCCCATCTTGGGTTCACTTGTTTCAGCAGCCTCAGGAGATGAATCCAGGTCCCAGTAAGTTTGGGGCTTCTGGTCTTTGAGGCCCCGCCCCCGCCCCCCCATGTTCCAGGACTGTTCTTCAAGGTTACTTCCTGGAGTTATGGAGTTATTTCTAAATAATACTCTTTTCAGTAAACCCAAAGGAATAAAACATCTTGCCTCCCACTCAGCTGCTGTCTCCCCAGTGTAGTTTTCTGAGGGAGCGTCAGATCCATGTTCAAAGCCTCCCAGACCATCCTTTAATAAGCCCAAGCCTCTGTGCGCCTGTTGCCACAATTCTTCCTTGAGGCCCCTCCCCAGGAATCTCCTTCGACGTCAAATAACCTGCATCTATTTTAACTCTTCTGTGTCGCTGGCCACAGGGACTCGTAGTTTTGTGACCATCTCCCTGTGAGGGCATAACCCCACCCCCGTCCCGAGGAAAAACCTTCGTATCCTCTGAGGCGCCTGAACCAGCTTCGCTCTTTGAGGGGCATTATTTTTCTGAATACATTGTCCCCGGCTGAGGAGCACGAGAACTGTGCAGAGACAGGAGGGCTGTGTCCTCCCCAAGCCTGGAATCTGGAGCATCTTATACGAGGGGAAGTGGGAATTAAGCAGCTCAGTAAGTCAAAACACAAGAGCTCAGCTCAGCCCTAGGACTTTCAACAGGTGCCGAGTAGGAGATGCGAAGGGTCAAGACCCATGAAGAAGGTCAAGGGTCGGAGGACGCGGGGCAGCACAAAGCGGGCTCTCCCGAGTGAGCAGAGTTGGGGAGCCCACAGTTTGTGCCTCTGGAATGGATCCCCCAAAGACATGAGGTCCAAAGGCCAGGAATGAATATACATCAGTGAACACACGCGCCGTTGCATGGTTAGGGGTGGCACCCTCTTGCCCATCTCCGTCTACATCTGTGCAGGAAAGTCATAGCCACCAGCACAGAGCCCATTAGCCTTCCACAAACTTACAGTTTGGGAACCAGAGCTGGATCGTGACGTAACGGGGGAGGGGCTGTCAGCAGGGCCCTTGGACAATCCTTTAGAGAAATCACTTGATTATTTCACTCACAACCATCACCTGTGGTGACAAAAAAAATTCACCTCTACAGGCTCATTTCATAAACAGTCTGCTGCTCCGTGTAAGTCCGGGATGCCAGTCCATAGATGCCTGCCCTGCCTGCGCACTGAATTCCCATGGAAATAATCTAGATCATCTCAGAGAACTCTGGGAAATGTCATTTATAAGAAAGAATTCTCCTTTCCCTCCCCGATCTGGCATGTGTTCCAAGACCCTAAAGGGCCCATTGGATCCTTCGGTGTCAGAAGTCCGGCCAGTTCCCACTGGCTGGGAGAACAGAGGGTTCCTACCTTTAGAGGTGGCTTTCCTACTGGCAGCCAGGACTCTCTGCCCAAGTCAGGACTGAAGAAACTACTTAAGAGCTAGGAAAAATCTTTCTCCCAGGAACACTTGCCCGGAAGGTATTGGTTTCACATACAACGTAGGAGTCTCCTGGGGGCCAAAAGGAAATGAGAGACTTCTTTGTCTTTCTTTTTTAAGCCTATGATAAGAGAAAATCCACACATAACTGGGGCATCAATTGAAACATTTTTTAAGGTATTAAATCGCTCCTTCACATTGAGGTGACAACTGGGATAGTGCTAGCAGAAAACTAAATAACAACATTAATGACGAGGATAATAGCCGGTGATTATTGAGACTTTGTGTCAAAGACTCAGACCTCTCGCTTGGTTCTTGTGATAGGCATGTGAAATTGGTACTCCTAGTCATCCTAGGTTTCCAGGTGGAGGAACTGAGGTCGGTGAGGTTAAGAGACTTGCCAGGGTTACACACAACTAGTGAGTGGTGGAGCTGGGGCCAGAACCCAGCAATCTGTCTCAGTGCCTCACTGGCATCCAAAGGATAAAAAGATGGATACTTTTGTAGCAGGTATAAATCTTAGTCTATAAAGTCCGGTGGTTTCCGGTGCATCAAGCCTCTTACTATCACCTCTAAGTCCGTTTCCCCCTGGGCTGGAGGAAAGAAAGGCTCAGCCACTGTTGGGGTTTCCCCAGGGTCACCTCAGTGGATCTGGACAGACAGGGTCTGGGGATCTGACCCCACGCCCTGAGACCTCGGGTGGCCAAGGTGGTTCCTCTGGCTGCCTGGTGGCTGCCCGGAGGATCATGGCCCCAGGCCACGTGGTGATCTCTGCTCTGCAGCTTCTGTGCGAAGCTTGGGGCTGAGAGTCTTTCCAAGCACCCTGTCTGCCTCCCCCGAGGCCCCGAATCGGTCTCAATATGAGGCAGAGTGGGAAGCAGGTCCCTGCTTGCCTGAACTGGGAACATCCGAGTTCCTCGGAGGGAGGTCAGCTCCTCCCTCTCTCCAATCTCCCTCCCCCTCTTCCTCCCCAAGAGATGCATATAGATGCTCCTTCTTGAGTCACCACTCTTTTCAATGGTCTTAGAATTTTGATAATTTTTGCTTTCTTCTCTGCTGCGAAGCCCCAGAGGGCACAGATCTTGATATCTGCTTGAACAGGGAAAGAAGGTAAGGGCAGAATACAGAGTGAAAACTTCAGCAAATATTGAAAGATAAGCCCCCTCCCCATCTCTCTGCACGTATTTTCAGTCCCTGGACGCTTGGCTCACTGCTGGCCCTGCTCTGACACGTGTGCACCGTCATTCCTCGCGTGCAACATTTCCCAGCCTCCTGATTTTTAATAATGCTTTCTCCTCCTCCCAGGTCAAGCTTTTGTTACCTAGGCTTGGTTTCTGACAATACAGATGCTGTCATGGAAATACCTTAAACATTCCTTTATTAAAATTCCTGAAAATTTTACGTTATAGCTCATGCCCGTGAGCTAGTGGGGGGTACATGGATGACCAGCTTTTTCTGTATGTCAATTCATGCCCATGGTGCTTGATATGCCTTATAATTTATACTTTATAATTATCTTGGAAGATCTGATTGCTTGGAATTTGTGCTGATCTATTCCAGGTATCTGAATCTTTGGAAAGATTATTAAAGGAACATTGAAGTGGCCCATTTCATGGAAATTAGGAACACTGTGTTACCATTAAATATATTTATTTAGAAGATTGGAAGGAAAAACCTCTAAGGAAGACATAGTATTTACTATCCACGTTGGTCTCAACATTGCCACGTGTGGGTTTTTAAAATATACATTGTTTCTATTTTTTAAATTTTTATAGTTAGTTTTTTGAGCCTTAGGTCAGGAAATCCATTGCTTGAATGTCTTCTCTAAAGTGGCCTAGAATTTGAGAAATATGTGCTCAGTGTTTCAAATGTTACAATCGACAAGAAGAAATGGATACAGAATTAGAAGTAAAGGGAAAAAAATAATAAACTTGTCTTATGAGACCCTTGATTAAAAATGTTTCTCCATAATGTAAAAAAAACCACCTTGCTTTGTGACTTTCTCCCTCTTTCCTAAATGTCTGAAATCTCACACTAATGTCTGGAGTTCCCTGGTGGCTCAGCAGGCTAAGGATCTGGGGATCTGGTGTTGTTACAGCCTGTTGGCTCAGGTCGCTGCCACGGTTCAGCCCTGGAATTCCTGCAGGCTGTGGGCATGGACAAAAAAAAGAAAAAGAAGAAGAAGAAGAAATATTGTTGCTATTTTATCTTGTGTTTATCTCTCCCCGGGCTCTCAGTGCATACTGGACACGTGTGGGGATGCTTTCTGAGGAGACCTCATTTTCGGGGATCATTTTATTTCCACAGTTTAGTGCCTTCTTACTAGAGTGGAGCACTCCGTAATTGTTTCTAAAGATTCTATCAGTCGTGATCCAATGTGCCAGGTGATAAATGATAGAAGCTTGGCCACAGAGGGGGAGGAAGGAGTGAAGCATGCTGTCTCCTAGTAACCAGTCAGTCAAGAGCTGCCAGCAAGTGTGGGGCATCCCAAAGCACCCTTACCTTCCCTATCATCCTCATCTATGTCTGTGCTCTCATCCTTCTTTCAAAACTTCCAAGAAGACAGGAAAAAAAAAAAAGTGGGACCAAGTTTGCTTATGCCTATGACCTCCTTCAAAACCCAAATGACACATACTCAGCCTAGGACTCTTTCCCAGCTCACCTTTGCTTTTGATCTGCTGTTCTGTACATCCCTTGTTCTGTCACGTTACGAAGCAGTGTTTACTATACCTTCTCTTTCGTTTACTGGGATGTGTCTCTACGTGACTGTCACATCAGTGGTTTGTAATTGATGTTACAATCACACATCGTTCTATGATTTAAAACAAAGGGGGCAAAATTTCAGGATAGAAAGCTGCAGCAAAGAGTCTTTCTCATGCATCCCATCAACCAAAGATTAAATTGTAAATTTATTAAGCTTCTGGCATCGACTCTCTCTAGCGGGCAGATAAGAAGGAGAAGATTTCAGCTTATTAACTGCATTTGCCTGTTAGACCATTTCCTCCAAACATTAGGGCTGAGTGTCCTTAGGGAAGTGGAGGGAAACAGAGAAATAGTGATGGAGCTGGGAGCCTGGAGGAGGTGCCATGTAAGCTGATGTAGAGGATGCTGGAGATAGTAACAGAGGGACATCCAGGGGAAGTTGCTGAACAAATAACTTTAGGCAGAAAAAAAAGGTGCTCCTTAAGAAAAAAGGGCGCATAAGAATGTTTGGTAGGGTTATTAGAGGCAGCTCCAGAATTTTTCCGAGAAAGCTTTTGGATGTTGGAAAAGTTGTCCCCCAAATTAGGCTCTCTTGTAAATAAATATACAGGAAACATAACCATTCTTTTATAATAACGATAAATGGAACATAACCTTTAAAAATTGCAAAGCATTATGTTGTACACCTGAAACTAAATATAAATATTGTACATATGCAGTATAAATATTGTTCACCAATGGTATCTCAAACAGTAATAAAATAAATGAATTTAAAAAGGCTCTCTTGGATAAACCAAACCTCAGTCCTTCTTAGAGACATCTCTTTACATTGAAAATGTATGTTTCATTTTGTTATCGGGGAGTAGCCCTAATGCGGCCAAGAACTTTGATCCTAGAGCAGGCTGATCAGGGGGCACTAAGGATCTGATATCAATGCTAGATGTATCCATCTAAGTCTCAGCAGGTAATGATAAGGTTGTTGGTTTCTAATTCTTATTCCCAGTGATAAATTATCTCCATGTGGAAGAAATTATTTTGTTCAGTCTAATTTAGTCTTTTTTTAACTGCATTAAAAAAAATTAGAGTGTAGTTGATTTCAATGTTGTGCCAATTTCTGCTGTACAGTGAAGTGACTCAGATATACATGTATATATACACACACACATGCACACACACATTCTTTTTTTTTTATATACAATTTTCCATCACGGTCTATCCCAAGAGATTGGATATAGTCCCTGGGCTATACAGTAGGATCATACTGTTTATCCATTCTAAATGTAATAGTTGGTGTCCACTAGCCCCAGACTTCCAGTCCCTCCCACTCCTTCCCCCTCCCTCTTGGCAACCGCAAGTCTGGCTTTTTATTAATAAAGCAGCCACCTCGTTGAGTCCTTATTCACATTTCACATATAACATGAGCTCTTCATAAATGATCTTTTTCGTCTCCCCCAAATTCTACAAGGTGGGTATAAGTTCTGCATTTACCACCTGGGCATCTTGGAGAGGTGAGGCAATTCCCTCAGTGTCACAAAACTGATAAGATACAGAGCTGAGATCTGAACCCAAGCTTTTCTGGTCCTGAAGCTGGTTTTTTGTAAACTGCTTGGCTGCTGACTTTCTCTTCTGTAAGCCTGATGTCTAAAACAGGTTGAAAAATAAATTTTAGTGTTTATTAATCCAGTTAGAGTGTAGTAGTAGAATTATATGACAATCATGAAATTGTAGCTCCGCTAGGAATATTAGAAAACATTTCATCTTCTGGTTTTCAAACTAGTTTCCAGATTTGCTCAGAGGCTGCCCAAGAGGAGGCAGAGGAGGAGGAGGTGGAGAGGCCCGGGACCAGAGCTCAGAACTTCAATCCCCTTTTCCAAAGTGGAAAGTCTCCCTCTCCTTTTTTCATATTGGAGTTGCCCGAGATTTCATTTAGGGGAAGAAAAAAATTACCATACTGAATTTAAAAAAGAGTGATAATCACTAAGCTAGTGATTGTGTCAATCTTCATTTTGTAGATGAAAAAACAGACCTACACAGTCATTTCGCCAAAGCTACTGTGTTAAAATCACAGCATCTCTGCGATGGAGGTACACTTGAGCTTCATGTAGTCCACCCTTCTGCCAGCGTTGGCCTCCCCCTGACCTACGTTCACCTACAGTGGGCCCTAAATCCCCTGTTCCTGGGAGTTCAAGGTGTATTGACTCCCCCCATCCTTCTGGTCCTTTGAAAATATTCCCTCGAAAGAAGCTACGCTCTGCCCTTCCACATTCCTAGGAACCAAGAAGAAGAATTAAAGTCATCCTTCCACATGACAATGCTTCAGCTATTTGAAGACACATAACATGTCCCTTTGGGTCTGTCATCTCCAGGTACAACTTCTCTATTTCCATAACTATCCCTCAGAAAATAGGAATTCTTTCAAGTCTGGTCGCCCCACTTTAAAAAATGTCAATTTGTTTATAGCCCCTTTAAAGAGTCTAGTCCAGAATGGCACTTTGTACTTCAAGAATATTTTAATTCATTCATTGTCTTCTTTTAAACTACAACTCTTTACACAACATCATTTTAACTCCCTCCAGGTGGGCAAGGATTGAGAGGCAAGAGAAACCATGTGGACATACTATAATCTATGGGCTGGGTTCACCTACAGGGACAAAAATTCAGGCCCCTTCTTTCCCCCTCTATTTCTTAAAAGGAATTTCCAACACCAGAGTCACCCCAGTGGATGGGTAATGAGATTTCCTTCCTAAAGCAAGCCTTCCTAAAGCACTATGCCATTAGCCACCTGCAGAAGGATTGATAAATGTGAAACAAATAATCATCTGACTATGGGGCTATGTTGAGCCAGATTTAGATTGCCTGACTCAAGCCACATCCATGATGGCAGCTACCCTATCTACATAATAGACACCAAAAGCAAGCCATGGTAAGCTCATTTAAGAGCATGAACTGGTTTTAAGTATCTCAACTGATAATACTCACAAATGAGATGATAAAAGAGAAAATAATTATAATACATTAAAAACATGTTCTAAATTCTATAAAACATCCTATAATTGGCCCTCCCTTAGCCCAGCTAATGGAGGAAACATATATAAGCAATCCAAAATGGTGAGCAAAATGACATTAAAACATAGTTCTAGAGTGCATTGAAATTTATACATTCAAAGCAAGAGCAAATTACCTTTCTAATAACAGATGGTTTTAGTAAATATTAAAAATGGCGGGTGTTTCCTTGAGTTCATCCTGACTAGTCCTCATGCATGCTGAGTGGCAGGGCCATCCACCTGAAAGAGAATATTTGCTAGAAATAATCCACCAACAAATACTAATCCATACATGCTTCATCTAGAGATGATTCTATTTTTTACAGTTCCTGCTGCTCTTGAGCTGCTCTAAGTGGTTTACTGTTCATCGGAATTAAAGGTGCTTTCTGCGTATCATCTGATTTCCTACTACCACTGCCACAGTAAATTTCATTAGCTCTCTTTTGTATTGGGGGGGGGGAATTGAAGGGTTAGGAGCAATATTTCAGAAGAGGAAAAAGGGCAAACCTCAAAGAGAATATTGGGCTAGATTTCAACTTCTTAAGTTTTTTTCCGTTGGAAAAGACTCAAGGATCAACTACCTAACCCCCTCATTTTAAAGATGAGGACGCGGTGGTTGAACCACAACGTTTATGTCGTGAACTTCAATTCTTTTCAATTCCATTTCATTTCCTGAGCTTGAAATGAGAACACTTACACCAGCTTTTCCCTAATAATAGAATTCTCATAACCATGAATGGGAGCGTGCCAAGATGAATGGAAATGTCTGTCTGTCTATCTGTCTGACATCTCGCTGATGGGCACAGGGACAGTGTCTCAGCCACCCAGAGTGCCTGGCCTGGGTCCCACCTCCTAATCTTGCTCTCAGTAGACGGCTCCCAGACATGCATTTGGACTTCAGTCACTTCATTTCTAAAATAAGGCATCGGACTAAATCTTTTAAATATTCTTAGAGTTCTAATGCACCACGATTCTGTTTCTTTATATAATTTTTCGAATGCATAATATATACATATGTCAAAGCGATGCAAATTCCTTGACACCCTAAAGAGAGGAGGGAAGCAGAAATTAAAAATGGAAGATCACATCATATTTGACTATCTTTCAAAGCTAAGTGATCTCTAAAGAGAAAGCTGTCGATTGGATATTTTTTAATGTTGCACTTTCCCAGAGACAATACATTTGGAAGTGACTGGTTCCTCTTAGGGTCTGTTTAGTATCTGTTTTCTTCCTAAGGTTTCAGAAGATGTGTTTTCCAATAAGCATCAAGTTCTCTTGGTTTAATATGTGGTGGTTACCCTTGCTCATGAGTGTGTTCCAACACATCGCCCCTCACAATTAAGGGACGAAAAGGCCAAAGTCTATTTCTCCAGATGAGTCTCTTTCGCTCTGCTCGGAGGCTGCAGCTGCAATTCTTGGCTGGCACTACCACCTCGTTCCTCTTGTAAGGGGTTATGTCATCACAAACAGAGATTGATGAGCCTGATTCTAAAGAAACAGAAAGCAGGATGAATTATGAGAAGTTCCAGGTCTGCAAACACTTTCTTCAATAATTAGCCTAAGGTGGGGAGGAGGGAGAAATTAAACTCACTAAACTCCCATTTTATACAACCCAAAGAATACATGGCTAACATCTGATTGAGCACAGACATTCATCTTGAGGTGATCCAGTTTAAAAGCCATTTGTAAATTCAGTCTGAAGGGCTTAAGTGAAAAGGACGAATGGCCAGAAAATGCACAGTGGGGAGCGGGCAGCCCCTCCACAGGACAGCCTGGATGGCTTAACAAGGCTGCTTCAGTCCTGATGGATGGGGCTCTGCCGTGGCCCATAGGTAAATGTGAAATGGCCTTGTGTTCCAAGAGGGAAAGAGTGAGTACATTGCCTCGGACCTCAGCTTCTGCACTTCCCTCATGCAAACAGCAAAGCCAAGGTGCGGAGGCAGTGGGGTCCTCATGAGCCCTCTGTGCCAGTGTGAGTTTGCAGCCCACGAGAGGCCGGGGGGCTGAGGAGTCCAGGCCAGTCCCAGTTTTGGAACGAGCTACCTGGGAGGTCTCTGCCCCCATCAACCATAAAGGTGCGTCCAGAAATGAGTTGGGTCACCTTCTCCGGATCATCTGAAGAGGAAAAACCTTTTCCTGCCTGGGGCTACTGCCAACCTCCACCTCGAAGTCTCCCAGAATGCATCGGACTGAATGGCCTTCTGAACATACATGGTCGGAAGTCACCAGGGCCTTGTTTCAAGCATACGTCACTCCCCAGGGGATGACTGCAATGAGTGGGCAATTCTAATGAGGACAGGAAGATGTGAGATGGAAAAAGCGTGAATCTTGAATGTATAAGGAAAAGAGGGGTATCGAAAAGAAAGCCTCTTAGGAATGCCAATGTGTAAAACAACACCAAAAAAAAAAAAAGGGATACATCTATAAACTTTTATAAATGTGTCAAAACTTACCAATTTGTTCACTGTAAAAATGAGGAGAGTCAGAAGTGACCGGCAGAAGTAAATCAGGGTGATGCTAATGCAAAGTGACGGAATGGTCCCCTGTAAACGGAGAAATCCTTATGTTTCTCAGACAGGGCTGAAGATGAGTTGTGGATCTGCATAGACTTTGAATATGTGTCCTCAGGGATTTCTGGCCATCCGAGCAACGAGAACCAGAGAATTTCCTCTGCAGCCCTGGGCCATTCTCCATTCCACTCATCACATGTCCGATATCTTCTTTTCTTTTTGAAATTTCTTTCTTCTTTTCTAGGGAGAACTGGAAAAATCCAGGAACGCAAGCTACTCACAGCTCTGGCTGTCATGGTGCTGAGACTGAGCACGCAAGTCTTTGAAAACCGTGCATTGAAATATTGAGACTAA
The DNA here is from genome assembly GCF_016906955.1 of Phacochoerus africanus. Lineage (NCBI taxonomy): Eukaryota > Metazoa > Chordata > Mammalia > Artiodactyla > Suidae > Phacochoerus > Phacochoerus africanus. The sequence continues at coordinate 61,878,465 of NC_062555.1, forward strand.
TAAACCACAAGGAAGGATGAATCCAAGATTTATCCTCTAAATATCTTAAATAGCTATAGCAAATGAAACTGGAGATAACACTTCTCCACCTGGCACTAGCTCAGGGCTATATTTGTCTCCTCATCTCCCTCCAGTAACTTTGGAAGTTGGGTACTAATGGCTGCGTTTGCACAGAGATGGAATCTTTCACCTGGACCCTCATGAATGCAATGAATTCTTTGAGGATCTGGCCTCAATTCATCAGTGTGAATATATCTTGGAAACGCCCTGTTGCAAATTCCCTTCTTTTTTCCCTTCCCTTAATGGATATTGCTTTGTCAGATTTGCAGTTTCAGTGGAGTTATAAATATAGAAATGAAATATTGATGACTTGTCTCAACTCATCTGCAGCTTGTGCGAGATCACACACCGCAGAGCTGCAGAGACCGCTGGGGTGGGGGAGGCCAGCATTTTCAGTAACTGAACGCTCTTGAATGTCTCATTGGCTGAAATTCATGTTCAGAAAGCATTTCCTCACTAGCCTATTTCAAGAGCCAGAAGTAAGGTTAGGGTAAACTTTTTCCCATGAAAACGAGGGCCCTGTTGTCTTCTGAGTCTCTTCCTTCCCACCCACAGAGCTGGTCAACCTCCATTCATTTAGGCACCACAGGCATGCAGAATAAAGCTGGGTGCCCAGACCGTGGCTAGGAAAGGCCCACTGCCACCCAGGCATCCACACAGCTCTCAGCCGGGAATAGCAAGCAAGCAGCAAAAGAATAACTCAGGCTTGTTTTGATTCCAGGCAGAATGCAAATAATGCATTCCCTAGACGTTAGGTCAAAATAACCACCAACCTAAACAAAGCAAGAGAAAGAAAATTCACAAGAGCGAGCAGCTACTGATGCCCCTACCCTCGTTCTTGGGCAAAACTCTCTTAGTTTTGACTGGGTAAGCCTGGTGGATGCCACCTTCACGAAGCTATAAAAACCAGCACTTGGACAAACTGACTTCAAGAGATGCCTGATATGCTTCACTGAGAAGGACACAACCTTACTTTTGTGGTATTCCTGCCAAAAAGCCATAAACGGAACCCAGGCATGAGGAAACATCAGCAAACCCACATCGAAGGATGTTCTACTAAATAATGAACCTGCATTCTTCAAAGGTCAAGGTCAAGGAAGACAGAGAAAGGGCTAAGAATCTGTTACCGATTAAAGACACTAAAGAGACATTAAAAACTAAATGAAAGGCATAATGTTGAATAGATCATTTGAATATGGAATGTGGATCAGACAATGGCATTATGTCAATATTAAATTACTCGACTTTGATAACTGTGCTGTGGTTATGTTGAATGTTCTCCATCCTTGGGAAACACAGTGAAGTAGTTACAGAACAAACATGATGTCGCCTGCTTAGTTTTTGATGATTCAGGGAAAAAAAATCTAGAGAGAGATAGAGAGGAAAAAAGAAAGGGAATAATCGAGCAGATGGGAAAAACGTGAAAAAACAGTAAGTTTGGGTCAGGACTATAAGGGAGTTTCTCTTACTACATTTTTGCCAAGTTTTCTGGAAGTTGGAAAATAGAGCAAAACATTAAAATTTCCACAAAAGTGCCCCCACTAAGGAATCTATCAGATTCAGGACTGTAATTCTCAGCTTTTCCTTCAAGAATAAGACTTAAAAATCCACCATCAAGTTTCCACTTCCTTTAAGATGGAGGAAGTAACCTCCACTCTACTTGGCAGAATGTACCAAACACAGAGGAAATAAAAATAGGAAAGTAGCCAGAGAAAAGCACAACATTGCTTATAAAGGGACACCAATGCTGATGACTGCAGTCATCAGAAACCTTGGTGGCCAGATCAGAAAGGAAGAAATAAAACTGTTTTTAACTCACAGATAGGATTTTCTTTGTAGACAATTCCAGGGGATTCATAAAACAGCTCCTAGAACTAATAAATATGTTTGACAAGATTTCAGGATACAAGGTCAATACCCATAAATTAATCGTATTTCTACATAAAAGCAACAAACATTGGAGACTGAAATAAACAAAAGATACCACAATAGCTCTGAACAGGAGAAGTCATGGGTATTAAAATCTGACAAATGGCACTAGGAGGGAGCTGGGGAACCACTCTGTTTCCTGATAGTGGGTGAGGCTTACATGATTCTTACATGTGCTCAAATTCATGGAACTGTACACAGAAGAATCAATTTTACTGTATGTGTTTTCAAATGAAATTAAAGTTAGAAAATCAACTTTAGTTTCCTTAAGAATAAATTTAGCTTCTAAATGGCCAGAGAACAATCAAAAGAACCACTTACTAAGGATTGGTGGCTATGGCTATGACATAGGTGCGATTCATTTTATTGCCTATTGCTTTGGGCAGTTTGGAGAAAAAATCCACTAGCACGGATTCAGGCATTTTGGAATGCAGTCACCACCACTACTACCCATTCTCCTGCGGGAAACAATCATCCTTGCCCCTTGTGAAGGAAGAAGCTCTCCTGATTTGCTCTCAGAGTATTCTGTTAGCTTGAGATGTGTATTCCTACAGAAGAGGGAGCTTCCTCAGTTAGAGAGGCTGGAGCTGTTGCAAATGGAGGTAGGTGATGAAAGTGGGGAGTTATGCAGCACGACCAGCTGCCAAGTTTCCAAATGTCCAACAAGACGGTATCATATTAATGAGTATCCTGCTTTACGGTACGAGTATGGACCCTCCCACTTCTGAGGTCGGAGATTTGATCTTGTCATTGCCTCTCAGGTGATTGGGTGCAGAGAGAGTAGTGAAGATCCTTTGTAGCCTCTGTGTACATTTACAGTTGTGAGCTGACACACATTCTTAGAATCATCCAGCTCCCTTTGCTGGATTCATGCTCGACCAGCAGCTTCTGGTGGTTCACTCATTTATTCATGTATTCACTCTACCTTTCTCGAGCACCTTCAAGGGGACCAACGCCACACTTGGTGCAGGGCACACAGAGATAAATAATGCACACCCACTGCTCCCAGCAGCCCACAGATTTTGCTGCAGGGTAGAGAGCATGACGGACAGCTGACAGGTATTCCAGACCCTGTGGCAATGATTTTCCACAGTGTGATTTAACAAGATAAGGTTAGGTACAGTCGCCAGTGATTCTCTTGTGAATTTGCTTCACAAAAAATCATTTTCCTTGCATTTTACTCCACTGAGAAAAAAATGATAAAAACCCCAGGATGGGACCCCAAACTGATTATTCCAATAAGGAATTGCCCAGGTGTGAGATTCCAGCCAGTGTCACACCACTAATGACCCACCTTAGAATCTATAGGGCGGGGACTTTTATACTCAACCCACACTCGGCAATTTTACTCCAACTCCTATTTCTCCTCGTTTGCTACTGTCGTTCACCGTCTGTCATACACACGCCATTCTCACCAGGCTGCAAACGGAGATTAAGAACGACGTCTGAGTTGTGCTCGTATTCTACTGCTCCACCCCACCCTCAGCAGCAAGTTGAGTACCTTGAAAATGAGATCGCAAATGAATTGCAATTTATGTTTATGGGAAAGAGGGGGGTGAGGGAGGAGGAGAGAGAGGAAAGAAAGAGAGGCTTAAGCCACTTGGAATTTTAAGTTTAAGGGCTTCTTAAATAAAGCATATTTTTAATAGACTGGTACCAAAAAACATACTTTTCAAGGGAAAAAAAAAAAGGCCTCTAATTTTGGCTGCCACTCATTGCTATGTTATCTTTATAAGGTAATTATCTTCTCCAGCCTCGATCTTTTCAACCATAAAATGAAGCGATTGGGCTAGAGCATTTCTACATCATTCTAGTACTCGTCGATTTCAGTATTTATCAAGACAAAATCCTCTCTTTAGATCCTTCTGTTTTTGTTTCATAATTCGTTTTTTCATTTCCTCTTGACACTTTAAAAGGCCTTTGTGAAAATGAGTAGTTTTCCTAGTAGATTTCCTATAAACATCATATCATATATGTTTCCTATTAGACCTTCTGACATTCCACATGTTTTCAAAGGTAATTGGAAATACTGGAGACAATTTAAGGGTCATTATTGGGTTAGCCAAGAAAATAGCTAATGATGACTTTAGCTACCGGACTATTCAGCCGATCATAGAACCCATTAGCTCAATTAAGTAAATCAAATAGAAAAAAAACATTTAGACTTAAAAAGCCACCCACCACTACCTACTATTTGCCTTCAAGCTACTATTTCATGGTGAACTCAAATTGTTTGTTCCTCTATGAAGAAGAAAATGACCAGATCATCTGATTTAGCAGATATGGTGACTGAAGATCACTCAGCATGCATAGAATCATAAGCCAAAAATTACATCACATAGCAATGTTAAGAAAGCAGGTAAGACTAGACACCTTCTGTGTAAACAGGGCCTAAGTCTCTCTGGAAAGTTTTATTTCCCGGTACAGGGGCAGGTGCTTTGCCGGAAGCAGTTTGCGGTCTTTTTTCCCCTTCAGGAACAATTTCCATCCTGGTTCAGATTTGTGGGAAGGCAAGGGACTAGCCCTGATATGAACATTTATGACCCTAAACACCCTCATTCTAGCTGTTTACAACATTCAGATACTGAGTAAGCACGTATGCTTTCCAAGACCAAGCTCTCCAGATAATGCTGACTTGAACTTGCAGGTTTTTTTATTATGCAAGTGGGCAGGTCGCAGGATGTTTGAAGTGATGCCTGGGGAGAAAGGAGTGCCACATCTCATATTATTTCATCTTTATTGTGTGGTTTTTATGTTCAGACGATTATGCCATTGCCAGAGAGAGCTGGCCCATCAAGTGAATGTTCTCAATTGATTCAGTGCCTATTTCATCCAATTATAAATTCAGCTACTGATGTAATCTGTGATGTGCTGGCAAATATTAGACAACTGGCTTCTCGGCACGGACTTCATGGAATAAACTGTGGTGTAGACCCTCCCTGCAGCGCGGCTGATCTCCAGCTACTGATGTGACGTCATCTGACTTGCACAACTGCTGGCAAGTCAGTCATCGCCTCGAGTGAGTGGAAACAAACAGCTCTAGCTCACTTCTGGAGGTGACCTATGCTAACAAAGAAGGGAAAGAATGGCTTACATGTCATTGGAATCCCAAGACGATTATTTCTTAGCCAACACGCCCAAATGTTACATCTTAGCCAGCCTTCATCCCACCTTGGCAGAGATGTTGTGTCTCTTTGCAGAAAACGCTTGCAAAGAAGCCCTTTGAAAAAAGGCTGGCTTTCAGGAAATCTGCATTCTAACTATCAGACCTTCCTCGTCTGCTGTGTGACCATGGGCAGGGCATCCATTTGTTTGGGCATGTGAACTGAAGTTTGGCCCTTGCCATCAGCCGCTCCATGGATAAAGTTAAGAGTCACTGCAGCTGCCGACCCGCAGCACCCCCTGAGCAGAGCTCAGGGAGAAGGTCAGGAGTGAGTCCCTCTGTGCGCTGGGAAAACTGAAAGAACACGTCTTTAGATAGACAGAGATTTTTAGGAGAACATGTTTGAGCCCAACTCTTGCATCTCCTCATATCTAGAAAAACACTAAAACCCTTCACGGTGATGTCTGCGCCTTGTGCCCTTCGGGAGATGAGCAACAAACTTTTGTAAAATGTGTGTGTGCTGCACGCACCTCCCCTCCCCTTTATCATTTCCTGATAGTCCCCCTTCCCTCTTTGGGGTGGCATTTCAGAGCTATAATTTACGATAGTTAAGGATAAAACGAAGAATATCATGGTCATCTGGGAATGCAGTCACCTCCAAGGGTGAGATCTGGTGAGTGAGTCCTGCAGGCTGTGAAAACTCAGGATACTGGCCCTGATAGCAGAGGTGCTTATCAAAGAAATGGTTTCAGTGAGCCCAGGCTTCTTTTATTCCCTTTTTTTTTTTTTTTTTGGTTCCCTTCATTTGCAAAAACTCCTATATATCTTAGCTCCTCCTTCACCACCAATCAGAGCTGTAGCCGCCGGCCTACGCCAGAGCCACAGCAACGCGGGATCCGAGCTGTGTCTGCAACCTACACCACAGCTCATGGCAACGCTGGATCCTTAACCCACTGAGCAAGGCCAGGGATCAAACCCGCAACCTCATGGTTCCTAGTCAGATTCGTTAACCACTGAGCCATGACAAGAACTCCAGGTTGTGCTTTTTTTTAAGTCAACAGGTGTCATATGTTAAAATAAACAGACTGCCTATCAGAAAGGTGTGGATTCTCTTCCATTTCTGCTGCTCCGTAAGCAAGTCGGCTCAAACTCAGCTCAATTCGGATCATCAAACTGGGTGTCGGTAGCCAAGTGGGTCCTCACCAGGAGTGGCCACTACCCAGGTGAGGTGGGAAGTCTCTAAGCACCCCCGGGGGACTGGCTAGACCTTGACCTCTTCCCAAGAGAAGGTACTTTCCTCACCTGGCACACAGGTAGGGGCAGATCTGCTTTCTCCAAGGCTGTGTCCTTTCTGCCATTGATGTCTCCTCATCTCAGCCCACCCAGTGCTGTGCTTCATCCTACTTGGGGGCTATTATGGAAATGTGATTTTTTCCTATCCCCACGTCTCCTTTTGCCCTTATGCCATGAAGTTGTCGCATGTAATATTCTGTCGTATTCATGCTGAAATGCTTGTCACTGGGAGCAACAGGAGAACATCAAATTTGTAAAGATGAGACGTGGGATTTAGCCCCTTAAGCATAATAATGGAATGTTATGAAACTTGTCATTTATTGTTGCCTATTCAACTGTACCTTATCATTCATTATTTTTATGGATTCCTACCTATTTAAACATCGGCTCTGCACAGCTGAGTCAGTAAATATCTGTTGAATGAATGCATGAATGTCTCATATGCTGTCTGAACGGACAAAGTGGCCACTGGTTCATCTTTAGGCTTCCAGTGCTATGGCACATTTTTCCTATTTTTATATTTTTCTTTATGTTTTCTGTTTATTTCTAAAGAATGGCAAATGGCTTCGTACACAGTGGGGCTGGGGGAGGGGAGGGGGATTGGGGCAGGAAAATCATCTTCTTGACTGTCAGCTACTTTCCAGAAATGCATGGACTGAGAGACTGGGAGAGGAGAAACCCGCCCCATGATTGCCGACAGTCTGTGGAGCAGCAAGTGCACTGGAGTGAGTGGTACTCTCTCTGATTGCACTCTCTGACCTGAAGCTGGTGCAACAGACGTACTGGGGACTGGAGAACTGTGGTGCTCACTCGTGGAGGTGAAAGAGCTGGGGAAACACGTGACCACGGTGGCACCGGAATGCACGCTGGTGACCCTGTTGGTCCTGCGGGGTGGTTTTCCTTCTGAAACATTTCCAACCCTTTGCAAGGCTAGAAGGGCCAGCAAACGTTGCAAATTTAACATTTCTTTCTCAGGCTAGAGCGCCGGAACTAGATTGCATGGACCTTCTTGAAAGTATGGTCATTGTATGTTTCTTTCTGAGAGAATTTGACTTCCAACTTGACCAAATTAGCATCCCAGAGATCTTTTATGTTGTTGCTGATAATCACAAAAACAGCAGGAGTGTATTGGAATTCCAGCGTAAGAAATTAAGTAGTTTTTCTTCATAGTAAACTGGGTGTCTTTTTTGCGTGTATAGTATGGAATATTTTTTCTTATTCCTGCTTTTGCTTTTATCTCTCTTTTCTTTTTCCTTTTGTTTCAGTACTCCTTTCTTTCACATAAGCCCACACCTTATATTCTAGTTTTCACATTTCTTCAAGTAAAAAAAAATTTTTTTTTAGCAAATTGGAGAAATAACCATCTATTAACTAAACACATTCTTCCCAGGATCTGATGGTATATTTCCACAATAAAGATGGCTTTAAAAAAAAAAATCCCTGACAAAGGAGCAGTTGACTAACAATGATCAAATCGGAGTTAATCTTTAAAGTCCTATTTTAATCAATGTCTATATTTAGTTTAAACTAAATGGATTTTCTGGTCTTCATTTGACCAATAAAAAGTTGAAATTATATAGATTTTTTTCCTCCCTCATGTTAAAAAATAATGGGAAGCTCTAGAAGATGCAACATTCTGACTTTTGAGAATGTTGGTAGAGAGAGAGCCCATATCTGTTTCTAATTATACAAACTAGTTAAGAAAAAGAATTTTAAGTCAGCTGATCTTTTTCCTTTCATAACTTATGATTTAAACCAGCTCATCTTTTTCCTTTCATTATTCTTATGACATCTAATAACAGGTCTGATTAAAATGAAATATTTGGAATGAGTTTGTGTATGTAGATCCAGTTAAAAAAGTTAACATGTTTTCAGAGTTCCTGTTATGACTCCGTAGGTTAAGAACCTGCTGAGGATATGGGTTCAATCCCTGGCCTCACTCAGTGGGTTAAGGATCTAGTGTTGCTACAAACTGTGGTGTAGTTTGCATACGTGGCTCAGATCCAGTGTTGCTGTGGCTCTGGCATATTCTTGCAGCTGCAGCTTCAATTCGACCCCTAGCCTGGGAGCTTCTTTATGCTGCAGGTGTGGCCCTAAAAAGAAAAAGAAAATAAAGTCATTTTTCACCAACAGGAGTTTTATACTTTTTGTGAAATTCAGAACTGAAAAAGGCAACTTCTCTGTTTCCTCCTGTTTAGATTCTCTGCTTACTCCCACAAAATAAGGCAAATTAGGTCATGAGTTATTGACAACACTGTCCATGAAGAGAGTAAATTCACTAATAAATGATACATGCCTGACCTCCAGTTATGTCTCTCATTTTAGAGGAAAGTTTCATCAGTGACAAACCCAATATTTCTGCTCATCACCTGGATTTTAAGTCTACTGAAAGGATCGTGGTACAGCATCTTCAGTTGAACAAAACTTTTACAAAATCGCCATCCTTGTACCTAATATCTGGTGCTGCTGAAATGGTCTCAGAGGCCCTAGCACTGCAATGAGTGGAGACCAGATCGTGGAAGACGCTGCCCTTGTACCTACAAGGCAATCCTTGCCGCCTGCACATGGCAAGTTCCCATGGAAGAGAGTCATGAGATAGAGTCCTTAGAAAATGCTTCATGATTGTGAAACTGAGAAGGGATTAGGCTGGTAACAATCAGGAACAAGCTTTCATGGATTTGGCCTTAGAACCTGGCCTTCCTTTCTCATCTACACACAAATTTATTAACTACAGGGATAGGGGGCTTGGGTCATCTTTACCTTACATTCCCATGTAGCCATGAATTAATTCCCAAATGCCAGTGTGAGTCTGTTATGCTTTTCATGCATTGTATGTGTGGAGACACCTGGGAGTACCACTCCGTGTGCCCCTTGCTTCCATTCAGCACAAGCTCTTATTCATGCAGTGGAGTAAAGGGGTAAAAATCTATTCAGCCCTCCTTTACCTACCTTGGTGTTTGCATAGTAAATAGTACCAGTTGAAATTGGTACAGCTTACTGCACTAATGAAAACATCCAAAAAATGGACCAAAAAAAATAAAGTCTCTGTCCTTAAAAACAAAAACAAAAAAGAAAACGAACTAACTTTTACAGTCAGTAATCATAGAATTTTCAAGCAAAGAGTTGTAGAGAGCTTGAAAAGAAGTACAGGAGTGAAGATGAATTCCTTTGGTATGCAGTCAAAACACTGAATTTGGCATCAGAAGACCTGGGCAGGTCAAATGTTTTATGAGCAAGGAAAATTTCACTGTCGCTTTTATATGACTTTTATATGTCATTTTCCTGAATGTCAAGATGACACCTTATAATGAGTATTCAATACGAATCAAAGTTTGAGAGTACAGGGCAGAGATCTCCAAGTTCTTGGGAGTTATAAGTTTCATTGTTATTGAATTTTTAGAGGTCTATCACCTTTTTTTTTTTGTCTTTTGTCTTTTGTCTTTTTAGGGCCATACCTGGCATATGGAGATTCCCATGCTAGGGGTCCAATTGGAGCTACAGCTGCCAGCCTACACCAGAGCCACAGCAACACCAGATCCCAGCCGCGTCTGCGACTTACACTGCAGCTCACGGCAACACCAGATCCTTAACCCCTGAGCGAGGCCAGGGATTGAACCCACAACCTCAGCGTTCCTAGGTGGATTGGTTTCCACTACACCATGACAGGAACTCCTCTATCACCTTCTTAGAGGTGTTTTCAACACATTTTAAACATTTAAATTGGAATCCCTTTGTATGCACAAAGGGGGTATTATCCAGCCACGAGAAAGAAGGAAATTCTGCTATTTGTGACAATATGTATAAAACTTAAGGGTACTATTGCAAGTGAAATACATCAGACAGATAAAGACAAACACTCTATGATCTCATTTGTATGTGTAGTGGGGATTTCAAATAAAGCATGATGAGTATAGTTAACAATACTGTATTATATACTTGAAAGTTGCTTAAGAGAACGGATTTTAATGTTCTCATCACACACAAAAAAAATTGTAATTATGTAAGGAGATGGATGTGTTAACTAACCTTTTGTGATAATCATTTTGCAATACCTACACACATCAAATCATCACATTTCCACCTTAAATATACATGATGTCATAGGTCAGTTTCACCTGAATAAAGCTGGGAGAGGGGCGACTAGTAGCAGGAATGTAATGCTTACCTCCCAGCTTAAAATATATTTGACTCAGTATCTACTGTTCTTTGCAACATACTCAGCTTCAACAACAACAAAAAAATTATAAGGCTAAGAAAAGTCAGGAAGATACAAAACCTGAAGAGATAAAACAATGGATAATTAAGATTAGTCATCAATCGATGTTTGATTGAAAATCTTAATGTTTGATTAAGATATGGAACAGATGTGGAATTAAAAATAACTGTTAATAACATGTTAAAGACTTCAACAGAAAAGATAGGCAACATGAAAGATCAGATAGGTAATGTCAGCAGAGAGAAGGAAACTGTAAGAACAAATCAAATGGAAATGCTAGAAAACAAAACACAATAATAAGAGTGAAGATTATCTTCCTGGGCTCATCAGTAGATTTGATACAGACTAGGAAGGAATCAGCAAACTTGAATATAGGTCCACAGAGGGGAGTGGTTTCAGAAAATAGCATCCAAGAGTTTCAGATAATGTTAATGAGTCTAAAATAGGCATCACTGAAATTTCAGAAGAAGAGATAGAGAATTGGGCTGAAATATATAAAGAAATAATAGCAGAGTATTTTCCAAGATTAATAGCAACACCAAACCACAGATTCACAAAACTTAGAAAATAAAAACCAGGATACTTACAAAAATAACCACTATGCATATCATAATCAAACTGCTGAAAACCAGAAATAACAAGAAAATCTTGAAAGCTGCCAGAGGAAAAAAAAAGACACATTACCTACAGAGGGACAAGAATAAGAATTACATCTTACTTCTCATCAAAAGACATGCAAGTAAGAAGACGATGGTCGAGCAGGTTTAGAGGGCTGAAGGAAACTTTCAACCCAGAATTTTGTATCCAGAGCAAACAGATTTTGAAAAACAGACTTTTTCAAACAAGCACAAACAGAGGGAATGGATGCCTTGCGTCAGAACTTCTTCATAAGAAATGTTAGAGCTTCTCCAGGCAAAAGGAGTATGACAGAGAAACTTGGGTCTATCCAAAGAAATGAAAAACATTGGAAATGGAATTAATGTAAGTGATACATATTTTTTCCTATTAATTGCTCTAAAAAACTACTATTTAAAACAAAAGTAGTCACGATGGATTGAATGTTTACAGACTATGTAAAGGCAAAATTTCTAATGTTACCACAAAGGATTAGAGTGGGGAATTGTAAATATACTGTTATAAGATGTTTACTCAACAAGAAGCAGTATAATGTATTTGAAATTGGACACAAATTACTTAAAAATTATATTATAAATCCTTAGACAATCACTAGCAATTATCTTAAGTTAAAGAACTCAATAGAGGAGATGAAATTGAATTATAATTGCTTAATTAAATCCGCAGAAGTCAGAAAAAGAAAAAAAAGAAACAAAGAACAAAGAGAAATCAGATATCAAGATGGGTGATTTTAACCCAATCATTTTTAAAAAATCACTCTATCTGAAGGGAGAAGCTGGACCCAGAGTGGAGTCCAAGGTTTGAGGATTCTGGCTCATCCCAGATGTCATGGGGCAATGTTCAGTGCTGCAGTGTAAATTATACCAGAGGTCTCTATATTCAGGAGGAGAGAGCTGCCTGGAGAACAGAGGTGTCCAACAGGGCTTTGCTCAGGAAGAACTTGTATCCAGAAGCTGCTCAGTGTCAAGCAAGTTGGACTCAGGGGAAGATTGTCAGATACTGGAATGGGGACCAGGGGTATTTGATTTTGCCTAACATTTCAATTCTACTCGATACCGAAATGGCTGCTGACCCTACACCAACGGGTTGCAATGTGTTTGTCATCATTGCAGGGTCTTCCCTATTTGCTGCTCAAGGGGTAGAGTCTGAACACAGTTATTAAAAAGAAAATCTTCTGTGGCTATTTGATCCTTTGTCTGATGCCTTTGAAATGATTTTCCATCAACTTCATTCATGGTGATTTTGGAGGGAGGTAGGGCCTTTGAGTTACTCTCATTCTTACCTGAAGGTACAGCCTATCTCCCTTTGTTAAATGCATTTTACGGTATTTATGGAACAATTTATGCTGTCTAATCAAACAAATTAGAGCACTTATTTTTGCTTTCCTTAATTCAGTCAATTGTTAATAATCATGTTGTCATTTTTTTCCAGACTTGGCACCAAAACTTTATTCATTTTCCTTAGAAATTGTCACCAACCTACTATAAAAACTGTCATTATCTCTCAAAGTCACAGTCCTGACATCTGTTAAGTAAAGGTTTATTTTACACTTCAAAAGTCAATCTGCACAGCTGACTAAACTTCTTCAGAATTTTACAGCTTGCTCTTGTCAAATATTTGGAAAATAAAATTTGCTTTTAGAAAAATATTTGGTTTTTCATAGCAAAGAAAATACTCTTTATTTATCAAAAAGATTATTTTGTTTCTTTCCCCAATAAAGGGGAAAAAAAACTTTTCCTATCAGTTTTTAGGAAAAAAAATATGAAAGAATTGGATTAATATCTGTGTATTTTATTTCAAGCGACACACCGATTTCTTTCACCTAACATCCCTGAAGGTTGAATAGGTCACCTAAGTTCCAGAGAACTTATTAGAAAGAAAAGCCCAGCAGCATGGATGGCCTTGAGAAGGAGGGGATCTGGAAGGTACCATGTCTGTCTGGGTGCTTCCCCATCTGCCCCAACATCTACTCTGTAGCTCCCACCTGATGGATTTTTCTTAATGATTTTTATTTTTTTCTTTATAGTTCACTTACAGTGTTCTGTCAATTCCTACTGCACAGAAAAGTGACCCAGTCATACACACATATATATGTGTATATATACATTTTTTTCCTCACATTATCCTCTATCATATTCTATCACAAGTGACAGAATATAGTTCTCTGTGCTATACAGCAGGATCTCATTGCTTATCCATTCCAAATACAATAGTTTGCATCTACTAATCCCAGATTCCCAGTCCATCCCACTCCGCCTCTCCTCCTTGGCAACCACAAGTCTATTCTCCAAGTCCATGAGTTTCTTTTCTGTGGAAAAGTTCATTTGTGCCATATATTAGATTCCAGATATAAGGGATATCATACGGTGTTTGTCTTTCTCTTTCTGAATTATTTCACGTAGTACGAGAGTCTCTAGTTGCATTCATGTTGCTGCAAATGGCATTATTTTGTTCTTTTTTATAGCTGAGTAATATTCCATATGTTCTTAATCCATTTATCTATCAGTGGACCTTTAGGTTGTTTCCAATCTTGGCTATTGTGAATAGTAATAGCAGTGCTGCAATGAACATATGGGTGCACATATCTTTTTCAATGAAAGATTTGTCCAGGTATACATCCAAGAGTAGGATAGCTGGGTCGTGTGGTAGTTCTATGTTTAGTTTTCTGAGGTACCTCCATACCTACCTGATAGATTTGGATTTGAACCATGGTCCTGTTTGACCCACCGTACCATTCTAGGGCTCTAGCAGACAAATCCCCTCTTGCTCTCTAATGCCTCTGGAAGCAAGGAAGGCAATGAACACTGAAGAGAGTATCTCCTCCATATTGGCCTTTGAGCAAAGTACATTCCATGGGCTACTTTATTTAATGCTTATCATAGTCCTCCAGGATGAGTATTGTCTCCACGTCTCAAGGCAAATCTTACGATTTGACTCTCCATCTCTGCCACTTCCCAGCAGGCTACCTAATGCCTTGCTCGATTCTTTTACTAATATATGCTCTTTGTTGTTGTGTGGCGGCTTATGACTAAGCTTCAAACTTATTTCTAGTAAGAGTGCCTGTCTCTGTAGCTATAGAAAATTGTGACTCTGTAATTTCCTAACTGCCCCTTTGTGCTTTAGAAGTGTTTCCACACTCTGTTCTGGGGGTGCTACCTTCTTTGCCATGTTGATCTACTATCGAATATAAATGGGGGCGAGATCCTGTTGTGGCTCAGTGGGTTAAGGACCTGATGACTCTGTGAGGAGTTCAATCCTCCCTGGCCTGCAGTTCCAATTCAACCTCTACACTGGAAACTTCCATTGCTATAGGTGTGGCCATAAAAAAAAAAATGTGGTGGGTATAAGCACAGTGTTTATGAGAATTTCTATGGCTTAGCTATAAAGCTTAAACAATTTGTTACTGCTTCTTTTTTCTTTTTTTTTTTTTGTTATTGTTGTTGTTGTTGCTATTTCTTGGGCCGCTCCCGCGGCATATGGAAGTTCCCAGGCCAGGGGTTGAATCGGAGCTGTAGCCACCGGCCTACGCCAGAGCCACAGCAACGCGGGATCCGAGCCGCGTCTGCAACCTACACCACAGCTCACGGCAACGCCGGATCGTTAACCCACTGAGCAAGGGCAGGGACCGAACCCGCAACCTCATGGTTCCCAGTCGGATTTGTTAACCACTGCGCCACGACGGGAACTCCTGCTACTGCTTCCGACATGGAAGCCATGGAATGTACTCTCTGGCTTCCCATGGCCTCCTGGCTCTGCCCTCTCTCCGTGGGGTAACAGAAGATGCAGTGTACAAGCAGTTGGAAGACCTGGTCTCTGACCCCAGTTCTGCCCTTAATTAATCAGCTGTTACACAAGGGATTCTTCCAGCGGCATTCTCTTTTTGGAATAAAATGGAGAGATGGTAATTCCTACCTCTCTGCTTTCTATAAAAACCAGAGGAGTTACGTAGAAGTAGTTTGAAAACCTAATGGACTTCCAGTGATGTTCACATTCAGCTGCATTCTTGACGTACCTCTGATGGAACCCTTCAAAGCTTCTGCTTCCTTGAGTCAAAGACCAACCTCCTAATCTGTTCACTGGTCCAGGCTCTGGGTTGCTGGCCACTGAAAGGAGTTCTGATGAATTTAGACAGATGGTAGGAAGTTTCTGGAAGATGAGAGCAGACTCTCAGAATCCCTGGATGGCTTGGGAAATGAGAAGAATAGAGGGGGCTCTGGAGGCCAGGTGGAAGGCCAGGGCACCAGAGAGAACTTCTACCACTGCTGGATGCCACATGATGCCACAGCCATGAGCACATGCTACACTTTCCCTTTGACCTTGCATTTCCTGCTCCAGATCCAGGGACCAGGCTGGGCCAGGGTGAGTGTGCAAATGTAAGTCCTGTGACTATGCCTTAGATGCCAGGGATGGGAGAAGGCAGATCTCCCTCCGCCATACTCTGGAACAGAGACCAGAGCTATGGCTGCACTGACGTCATGCACGGTGGGAGATGCCTCCAAACGGAAGAGAGGTTGGATGCTAGATGGTGAAACCAAGACAAAGACTACTCAAACCTCCCACACGATCTGGCCCTCCTTCATTAACCTCATCTGGTGCCACCAACCCCTCACCCCCCGTGCTCTACTGATGTTATTTCATTTCCTCTTTTGTGTCAAGCTCTTTTTCACCTCCAAGCCACTTCACTGGAATTCTCCTCCATTTTCTATCTTCTCCTTCAGCAAAACTCTTCTAAGCCTTAAAGTGTCGGCTTCAATGAAACTTCCATGGAAAATACTTTTCCAGCCACCACCACCACTTTTGGCCCAATTTAGGTTAGATCCCGGCCCCCACTCCCACTGTGTACTTCCACAGAAACTTATGCTTCTTTTTTCATTGAACTTATAATTAACTAATCATTGGCATTATTTTGTAGATGTCTATCTCACTCACTAGATTACAAGCTTCATGAGTATAACGTCTTTGTCTATCTTATTCACACATACATCCCAATTTCCAGTAAACGCTCCAAAAATATTTATTGGATGAACCACTGAATTAAATGGCAAGTGTGTGAGGACACGGTTGTCGGCAACCTGAGACCCTCAGGGATTTCTCCTTTTCCCGAATGTTAGCAGCTGTGGCCCTCTCTTCCTGCCTATGATGTTATGATGTCCTAAAGGACATGTCCACACGCTTAAGCTTCTTTGTACCCCTCTCGCTGGCATAATTCTAGGAACATTGAATAAATGGATCAACGCATGAATGGAAGGATGCATGAGTAACGTATCTGGAGTTGCAGTGAAAAAGCTCTTTCTACTCCCCTCTGAGCCTCTCTGGGATGTCTTAGATTAAATTCCTTTTGTTATTTCAGGCTCAGAGAAAAAAAGAACCCAAGCATCCTCTTTTATTGGCCAATAGATATGGACTAGGTTCTCTGTTAGATACTTCAGGAGTTAAAAGGAATTTTAAAACTTCAAAGAGCTTATCCTAGAGTTCGAAAGATAAGTCAATAATACATGAGAAAGTAAACAGTAAAGGCCAAAGACAATAATACAAGACAGTAGTAAAGAGGACATTACAGGATGGTGTATCATTAATTGCCAATAGAGTACAGACAAGACTATTCATTCTGAGAAGAGGGAGTTACGTAGAAGTAGTTTTTAGCTTTTAGCTTTTACACCGACTCTTCTTTTTATACCCACTACCATTCATCCACACAGACATGCAAACTCTTCCCAAAGGAACTGCTCCTTTTAAGAAACACTTTTCTCCACCCTCCTCTTTGCACACCTTTTCTGCCCTTTCCACCTTCCCAAGTACCCTTGGTTGTGCATCCTGGAAACCATTACCTCCCTGTGCTCTGGGCTGCCCAGAAGATGCAACTCTGGGTCTCTCCTAGAAATTCCAAATGTGAACCATTGTCAGCACAGAGGCCCCATGGCGGTTGCTCCCTGTAAGATGATTACAAAGGGAGGTGCAGTCAAAAATAGTAACTGGTTGGGAGTGCCCAGCATAGACAACTCAGTTATTACAAATGATAGGAGTTGCCATTTTTTCCTCTAGTCTTGTTGATTGGAAATGGGTCTATGCTTGAGAATCTTCGATTTTCTCTTTGCACACTGGATATTCAGCTAGGTCAGGAGTTTGGGTCAAGTCTGAATTCAGTTTGAATTCTCCCTGCCACTTCTATGTGTCTTTAACTTTTGTAAGCCTCAGCTTTCTCTGCTATAAAAGCGGACCTCATAAAAGGACTTGAGTGTGAACAGTAAAAAAGCATCCTTGTGAAGGCTTAGCACAGTCCCTGGTACAGAGGCGCCAAACCTTAACTCTCCTGACATAGCCAAACCTATTCCTCTACCTTCGCTGCTGTGCGTGGGCATATTTGCCCCCAGCCTTATGTCTGTCCACTCTCTCCCACCTCATATTTCATAGAGAAAGTTTCTGATTGGACAGAAGAGTGCCCTGGAACTGCCTCTTTGCATTGAACCCTCCATGGGAACAAGAAGACCCTCGCAGTCTACAGCCGCTTGGTACCTGCCGATTTAAGCTCAGCTTGGAGAGCCTAACTTGCTCCTGGAGTGTGTGTGCCCTGTGGAGTAACCCTGGGGACAAGAAACCCATCAGGAGAGTTAAGAGGTGGAAATATCGCGGGAAGAGCATCCTGCAGCAGAGTACATTTTCGAGATGGCTGCTGGGGACCTTACAGCCAGTGACAGAAAGCCGGCCTCGCTTAACCCTCCGCTGGTTCGCCTCTTGCTCCCCAGGAGGAAGGGGGCTTTTCCGTCCCTTCCGTACTCCTCCCAATCCACGGTCTGAGCAATTGCCTGGAACGATTACTTTGGCGTGTCAGTAATCAGCAGCCTGAATTGTGCTCATCTCCAGAAGATTATGGGGGGAATCAAAACCAAACCAAACCAAACCAAACCAAAAAACAACTTCCCAACTGCACGGTGGACCTCACCGAGTCTGTGGAAGCAAACCAATCAGGAAAACAATTTCCGCCTGGGCAAAGCGGTGTCCAGGACAACAAACACGATGTCATTTTCGGGCAATTAGAGATGGTTGCTTTCTCCTCGCCATGCGCATCAAATTGTGTGCATAGAGCGACATCGGGCAGAAATATCGCGCGGAGAGAAGAAAAAGAGACCCGCATCCCGCTTAAATGAGCTTCTCCTCTGACATTAGCCGGGTGAGTCCCCGCAATCATTTCTTACCACAGGCGATGACATTTGTCCCTGGGTTCCAACAGGCACCTGTCTGCTCAAGGACACAGACCAAGCCCCTCCCCTCCCTCCCTATGGAGATGTTTAAGCTTCGAATTTCAATTCGGCCCCTGGGTCTAAGGCCCAATTTTGAACAAGTTGGCATGGGGTGAGTTCTGGTGGTGTACTTTTTAATTGCATTATCCTGGGTGATGAAAATCTTTTCATTCTTCATGCATAAAAGCTCCTGCTGCACCGGGGCGCAGGCTCCCCCACCGTGACTTTGAGCCAGGGCCCAGTTCCCTCCCAGGGCCACTTTGTCAGCTGTTCTAAGATCTTTTGTCATCTCAATGCTATTAATTGCCCTTGAGCAGCACCAGGCTTTTTAATTCAGATTTTCCTAGAACAGCAGGAGGGAAAATGGAATGATTGTAAAAGGGAGTTAATGTTAATTGCTAATGTAGGTAGAGGTTTTGTTGTTGTTTAAGATGGTCCTTTAAATTTTGTAATCTTGAAATACAGAAGCCGAGATTGGATCAAGAATGGGCATGCAGGGACCTTTCTGGTAAAGCCAGAGGAGAGAGAATGCATGTGCCTTCTTTTCTTGTTTTATGGAATGGAATGGCCCCACAATCAGGAGATCCAAAAGATCTGACTTGAGTCAGAAATACAGAAGATGCCTGTGAGGGCAACACAGAGCCTGTCCTGATTTCAGAGACTCAGGGGGGAAAGAAACAAAAAATTCATCTGGAGAAATATAAAGGAAAATGTATATAGACACCTTGGGAGATTTTAAATGCCATCTATATTGCTGATGGCAAGTGAAATAATACAGTATTAAAGAAAAGCACCTATCCTTTGGGGAATTTGGAATAAAGAGTGGAAGAATCAAGCCCTTAAAAGAATCAGGAGAGGAGTTCCCGTTGTGGCTCAGTAGGTTACAAACCTGACTAGTATCCATGAGGATGAGGGTTCAATCCCTGGCCTCAGTCAATGGGTTAAGGATCGGGCGTTGCTGTGAGCGGTGGTGTAGGTCAAAGATGCGGCTCAGATCTGGTGTGGCTGTGGCTGTGGCATAGGCTGGCAGCTGTAACTCTGATTTGACCCCAAGCCTGGGAATTTCCTTATGCTGCAGATTTGCTCTAAAAAATAAAAGAATTTTAAAAAGAATCAGGAATTGGGAGAGACTTTTAGCATTGACAGGTAGGTTAATCCCCCGTCTTGATACCAAGAAAAGTAAGTGGTTTTCCATTTTTTAGACAGAATGATTATTTTAACCATTTCAACCCTGAAAATGGGATTTTAATTATGTCCATCAATGGATTCTTACCCAACTTCTTGGTATAAAACTTTAGCTATTGTATTGTGGTACATAAACATTCCTCTTTCCTTAAATAGTCATCATCAACATGTTGTCTGGGACTTGTCTGAAAATACTCCCAGGTATGTGGGGGTGAGGAGGCTGTGGAGTCCGGATGGTTTCAGCAGGATTGGCCATGACTTGTTCATTGCTGAAGGTGGTAGATGGGTACATGGGAGTTCATTCTCCTGTTCTCTTGACTGTTGTCTAAGTTTATAAATGGCCAAAATAAAGAGCTGTAAAAAATACAGTAGTCATCAAAAATCCAAAGGAGGGCCCCTCAAGACCCAGGGATTTCTTGCTGTCATTTTGGAGGCCATAGTTGTCTTGTCTGAGAAACTGTTTAGGGGACCACTGACCAAAGCTGCTCACCTTGGCTAGGCACTGTAATAGCCACCTGCCTGAGCTGTCTCATAGCAGGAGGCCCCGATAAGGAACAGGGGTGACACCCCAACAACTAACCAGGAGGATTTGGGAGGGGCCAGTAGGAGGCAGGAGATGACCAACCTCCAAGAGTCTTTGTCACTGGAGTCCATCTTGGCTGAGAGATGCGCACACCAGCAAGAAGGACCCTGAGCCAGACCAGGTACAGGCCAAGCAAGACAGCTGGCCAGAGACAACCCCCAAACTAACCCCATTCCCATAAAACCAAAGACTGCGAGCCACATGGCAGAGCGGTTCTCCTGGGTTCCCTCACCCTGCTGCTCTCCGCCCCTTCGCAATAAAGTCTCTTGCTTTATTGGCATGAATGCCTCCTGGGACAATTCATTCCCAAGTGTTAGATGAGAGCCCATTCTCAGGCCCTGGAAGGGGTCCCCCTTCCTGCAATAAAACCGCTCACAACCTTGGCCCTGAATTGGCTCCACGTTCTGTGCCAGATCAGAGACCTGGGAAATGATAAATGGTCTTCCTGCTGCTGGGCTGTGAAATCTTTCAGAATGGTGTCAGATGGTGAGAGAGATGTGTTGCTAGCATGTCCACTCTGGGTTTGCCGCGTTGATTGCTCTCCTCTCTGAGCAAAGAGAGGAGTGATTTAAATTCCAATAGAAGAACATCCAGCCCCAAAGTGACATGGATCTGTTGGAGGCAGGTGTGGACTCAGGCTCACAAACCCGGGTTGAAAAGAGCCTACACCTCACAGAGTAGTCAGAGGGCCCCTAATACAAAATCCTCTAATCAGGGGTCTTCCTGATGCAAATGAAAGTACCCTCACACCCACCACTGTGGCAACAAATGTCCTCACCAAGGTCAAATTCAATGGCCAACACCTAATCCAAAATAGTCCGGCACCAAGGCCTGATATTCGCTGATGTGACTGAATCACAGTTGCTTAGAACTGGCAAGACATGGGCACTCCAAGGAGTTATTAGTATGATTTTAATTTCCTTTCTTTCTTTTTCCTATTATTTCAAAATTCTCTGGGACTGTTAAAAGCTCACTCATCGTCACACACACTGGGTACCTCTTCTGCAAAGACACGGGTCTGTGGCATTGTGGGAAATACGAGTATGTAAGTGCAGGAGTCACTTCATACCTTTACTGCTCAGAGTTAGAGGGTTTGCATCTTGGTGCCCAGCCCGGCATTGCACTCATTGAAGACAACGAATTTCCCATCACTGTATCCCTCTCCAAACTAGTTGGGAAGATAGACCTTAAGCATCATCATGTACACAAACCTGGGTAAACGTTGCTTCTGGGAGAGTCGGCCAACAAGCTGAGAATGAGAGTGGACCCCTGATTCTGTTTGCACCAGCGAACCCCATGAAAAGCCATAACAGGCCACCACTGCAATCACCCATTCAAGGTGGAGCTGGGTCATTCTCACATTGCCCCTTTCCTACTGGGTTGCTCTAGGCCTGTGACACACACACACACACTCTAAGCTTGGGTCTTCAGTGGTGTCATGGGGAGAAGGATCCCAGCATGGTAGGGCTGATGGAAAGATTAAAGTAAGATCAGGGCATTCAGAATCCTGCCTGACACATGATACCTGCTAGTTAAGCTAAGTGTCAGTGCATGTTGTATCCTGGGGCAACCAGAGTCAGCATCTTAGGCACATGCCTAAGGTGAGAGTGATGTTTTGGAAAGTGAGGAGGTGCGCTCTGCTTAAGTACAATAGGACAAAGGCAGGAGCTGGGACAGTCCCAGATCTAAGTCATATTCATAAAAATCATGTCCTAGTTCCTCTCAGTGGCCTTCCTTGAAGCTTTTGGAAGTGTCCCCCCTTTGCAAACGTGGGTTTCGTCCAGGGTGGCCTCTCCTCTCTTGGCTCAGAGGAGCCTGATGGGAGTCCATCCACCCTCCATCCCTCTTCCCTGGACCCCACCTAAGCAAGCCAGGCAACCCTGGCTCTTGGGCAGACCCTGGGCTCTAATGCCTCAATGCCCTATGGCTAATGCAAAGGCTAAAATCTATTTGTGACGTCTGGCCACTGGCTCCTTTCATCAAGATAAGGCCCCCTCTGTTGGGGAATTCTAGCCCTGGTAGCACTCCCGGCCGCCCAAACACACCAGCCCCACTCCATCAACCAGCAGCCACTGCAGCACTTAGAGCTGCAAATGACAAAGACACTTCACAGAGGGGATCGATGGTGGGTTCGAGCAGAGCCACTTGAGCGCAGGCAGGAACAAAGCTGCCCTGGGGTTCAGACACTGCCCTGCCCCCCAGGGAAAGGTGAGCCAACCTTTTGCTCTCAGAAGTCGCCACACCTGCCCACCTGGCCCCTCCTGAACACTTACCCTATTTTTTCTTGAAGATGATCCTCATTGGAAAAATAAACACCCCGCAGTTAGGATTTAGTTCTTTGTTCTCGGTGATAAGCCAACCCAATTTAGTGTTTATAAAATGAAGAGTGAAGGAAAAACTCTTCTGTCAGACTATTCTCCCTGAGAAACCCATAGAGACTTAGAAATAAGTAAAATGAAATCAAACCGTATTATTTAAACTTGAAATTGTTGGATGAGAAGAGAGTTTGTAAAATCTACTGTTTGATTTCCTTTCTTTCAGAACAATAACCATCCAGAGCTTTTCTGAGTCCGTAGACTGCAGTTTCTTCCCTGTCCTCTGTGTTCCTTCAACTTGAAAATGCGAGTTAATAATGCCTGCCTCCCGGCCTCTTGGGATTTTCTGTGCGGATTGATGATAATAAAATAACACGAATAATCTGTGTTTATATGGTGCTGTACAGTTTATGGAGAAGGCGCTTTCACTTAATCCTTGCAACAACCCAGTGAGGTGGGTAATATGAGATTCTGCACATAACTGTGGGTTGAGCGCATCACACGACAAAAAGCCAGGCTTTGTGCTTCTTGGTGGTGTAATTGTTAGCAGTGATGATAAGGGAGGTCCTTGTGCCTGGTTCTTTCAGGAGGGGGACTGGGGCCCCCTGTCAGTGGCCTGAATATGTCTCTGCCTCAGAGTGTTGGCTTCCTAAGCGGCTGGATGAACCGAGGAGAAGCAAGGTCAGGGCTGATGAAGGAAGGGCTGGGACTAGGGCTCCACTGACCCACACCCACGGTCCCTGGGGAATGCCCTTTCTGGATCTCCCCTGGAGAGGCTGTGAATGATCCAGCTTTATCCACCCCACCCCCCCTCCAATTTGGCCTCACTCCAGCCCACCTGTCCTGCTCGCTGCCACCCACAGGGAGAACCTACTTCTCAGGTGTGTCCAAGGTCAATGACACAGTGTAGAAACCCACTACCAGCATCAGTCCAGAAGGTCAACAGCGTTGCAATCTCTTCTTCCTGAGCACAGCCACTCAGACTCAGGAGTGAATCAGAGGGCACAAAAATTGTCTCTTCCCTCTCTGACTAAACTTCTGAGAGTAAATGGATTTTGCAAATAACCACTTGAGTTTTAGATTAAATCTCCAATCTGGATTTCTCCTCCTTGGTCAATACCAGCCCCTCCGTTCTGAATCACTGTTCTTTTTGACATCCGCGTCACCTCCTTCAGGAGCCTGTGTCTTCCTCCAAGCTGGTTCCTCTTCTTGAGGCTCCCATGGCTCCTTGGGTCACCCCACAGCTGTAGTGTCATCACTGAGTTCTCTTTTACCTCCCCCAGGAAACTATAAGCTTCTGGAAGGCAAGGACTGTGATCTCTTATCTTTCAATTTCAGACACCTTGTACCTGGCAAAAAATATTTTTAGAATGAATCAGTAAGTTTAATGAATTAATCAAAGCAGCCTAGAGAGGAGTGGAAGGAGAACTGAATGCACTCCTGGGTTACAGGCCACACCATGACACATCCGTGGCATCCGGATTTACTATATTTGCCAGAATCAAAGGGATTCAAAGGAAACCCTCACCCTGGCTTCATCCTATTTTTGTACTACAAAAGCATCATCCTTCAACCAACAAGCTTGAAAGACTATTTTATAGAGGGATTGGGAGGGTACATGTGAATTTTTAATAAAATTCTTGTATAAGGAAAAAAGATTAAAATGATCATAAAGATGTTTTTGGATATCTTTGGGCCCAGGAGCACAAAACCGGGCCATCTCTGCTCCCTGGAACTCCTGGGTTCATGTGGACAGCTGGTCTATCCAAGTTGATGTGGCTGTTGAAGAACATAAGTGGACACCAGACCCTCAGGACACAGTGCAGAGGCTCTGGGAACGACGACGCCCTATCAACCTGTGCCCAATATTAATGAGTAATCTCTTGGCTGGAGAGCCAGTGTCTGCTGCTAAGCATTCCTAGCACTCATCTTCTATCGCCTTTCAGTTATTTTAGACCAAGTACCACTTTGGGTGATTGATTGTTATTTTTACTTTCATGAGGTTTAGGTGGGTAGGAAGAAAACCACAGCAAAAGAGCGTGGCAGGAAGTTTCTTTGCAAAAGATCCATGTATTACCTGTGGGTTATGGCTTCTTAAAACCCAAATTCTTAAGTGTTCTGAGGTTAAAAGCTTCCTATTTGCCACAAAGTTGAAGGATGATGATTTAGCTGGTGTTATTTTACAAGCACAATTTTACATTTGGCCATCTCTAGATAAATGAGTCTTTAATTTTCACTGGGGAAGGTCATTATTAGAGAAGGGGATTCTGGATGCTGACAGAACTTGTTTGGGAAATGAAACTGAGGGATTATACTTAAAATGTCCTATCTACCTCTTCCCTAGGAATCTCCTTTGCTGGGGGGCAGAAAGGAGACTGGCTGAGTCATCCAGATCTGGAAGTCCTATAGGGATGCTTCTAGACATTTGAGAAAAAATGGAGGAAAAAAAATAAAAGTGGGGGAATAGCCTCTAAACCTTTCTCTTTATTTCCTCTACTTCCTGTCCTGATAAACAGATTGTCTAGAAAGGAACTTCGTATTCAAAGAATCTAATCACAATGTTGTATTAATTTTATGCTTATAGCTACCATTCACTGAACACAAGAGTGAATTATCTATTATGCGAATTATCTATTATGTTGCCATTATCTGTGTTTTACAGACGAGGAAACTGCAGCTCAGAGGTGGCTAAGTCATCTGCTTAGGGTCACACTGCTTGAAACACGGCAGAGCCAGGATGGCCACTGAGGTCTGTCTGAGGTCACAGACCATGCTGTATAGTCTTACTGTAGGATTCTTTTCTTCTTTAAAGAATGAGGGTAGGATGTCTGCAGGTGTCAAATAACTCAGTCTAGGTCACATCACATTACTGGCACTGCTGTGATAAACAAACACAAAGGTCTCTGATCCAAGGCTCTCATTCTGCTATAGCTTTGGAGCATTGTGACCTGATGTGGCCACCATAGAGCCATGGACCTTTAATATTCTGAGAAACTTCCAATTTCCTATCATGTTTAACTTTTTACAAAGAATCCTTTTTGTTCTTCACCTAATTAATGTGTTTTTATAGATTTCTCTTTGTTCTTTCAATAAATCTACAATGAAGAAGTCCCTCTTATTTTTTAGATCATGTATATCAATTTCTGGTTGGAAAGTATGATCACTCTAAAGAGTTGTCCTACATGAGGTTTGGGACAAGAGTGCACGTGACAGATGACTAAGCTACCCTAAGCATTATCGGAGTAGGCAGCATTGAGGTTGCAAGTGGAGCCTGAAAGGCTCTGAAAAGACCAAGCCGGCATGTTCAGCCCCATCCAACACTGTCCTCCGGTGCGTCTGAAATTCCTGGCACGGAGTACCTTCTTTGGGTTATGGTGTCATGTCACCAATTAAAACAGATCCACTCTGTTGTTCACTGTCTCCAACTACCTTCTTTGGTTGCACTGAACCAGACAGCCAGCTGACTGGGAACAGGGGGGTTGAAGGGATGGGACACAGGGGAGGTAGATTTCAGTGTAAGAAGCAGATTCAGGAAAGAATCAAGGCAGAGGAACCCCTGCCTGGTCATGGTCAATCAAACAGATCAATGCCCAATAGGGCGTTTTGAGTTGAGACAGGTAAATATTGGAGGAACAGAGCTTGCCAGAAGAAAAGTAATGATCCTCTTGCTGGCTAAGATGCTTTTAGGAAACATTCATGGGTAGTTTGGGTAATTGGTGGATGACATAGTACCAAATGCTCAAGGTAGAGACCCTGAGATAGGAAAGAGGGTCTGAGACAGAAGACAGGGGGCTGAAGACAAACTTGTTGGAAGTTCATGAAATCTTGACATTGACCCTAGGTCATAGCTCCTTGAATGGGCAGCCTGGTGGCCATCACACAAGCCCAGGAAGAATTCAGACCACGTGGTTTCCGGCGTGAGAATGGCACTGGGCACTGAGACCCATGGAGTCTGTAAAGGACACTGAGCCCTCCTGGACCCAGCTCCCTCCCTGATTGCAAAGCAGGAGAGCTGCCGCTGGCTCCAGCAGGTCCGTTTCCACTGTGTTCCCCGGCATTGCCACCGGGTTTCATGTTTACTCCGAGGCTGGTGAGCACTTCAGAGAGAAGCAGGTGAAGAAGGATCAAGACCATCATCCTCCAGTGTCCAGATCTACCACCACCACATCCGTCCTTGCCCCAAGGGTTAACCCTCCACACGACTAACCCCGTGTTCCCATCAGATGAGTCTTCATTTATTCTAGGATGCGGATGAATACGACTCAAACCAGAAATTAGGTCCCAGGAGTGTCTTGCTGCTAAATTGGTTGGATAAGTGGCAAGTGCAGCAAATCAGCCCTTAGGGAATTTAGAATCCGAGAATCTTGGTGATTAGCCTTTGATGGGAGAAGAGAGAGAGGAGGAGGTAGGAAGCCGAGGAACCCATCCCTGACCTCCCGTGGTCCAGTAATCAAGGCCAATCATAGACTCTGGGTGTGAGGAGAAGGCTTTGCCAATCGTGGTGTGCAGAAAATGATGTTTCGGCAGAGGAAAGCCTCTTGAACACACATTTCGCCTATTGTGCGGGCTCAGGGGGAAATTATGTAATAAGGAGAGTGGTTGCTCACAGGAAGTGAAGTGGCGGCCTCTGGGCCTGGCCCCTCCCTATGAGATTCCAGCGAACAGCCTCCGTTTTCCTAGCTCTGCCCCGGGGCACAGCACCGCTTCCTCCCGTGAGTGAGCGGCCTGGGTTGATGTTTGCCCCCGTGGACAACATCTAGGTTTATTGCCCACCTTTCCTATGCTGGAGATGCATTCAGAAGCATTTTTTAGAACCCTAGTTTCATCACTGTCAAGCCAGAGGCTACTTCTACAGTCCAAAGGGCATATGTCTCACTCAGAGTCAAACAGGGCATATGGTGGCCTCCTTCAACAGCCCCAGCGGGACATGCAGCTCTCCACCCGCTAGGGGAGATTGTACCCCAGAAGATGGCAGATCCTGGGCAGCCCCTTTTCTCCACGCCCACCGCCCACGCCCCCCCCCCCCCTCCGGTTTATTCCAGTGGCTCCCTCAGCCGGCTGGCACAGGATCAGGAGATTCCCACCACATCTAACAGCAGACTGAGTTCAACAAAGATCATTACAGAAGGGTTTTTCCTTGCTGCTCTCTTTGTTTTGCTAAAGAGCACAGCAATATAAATAAATATATGGTGGCATTTTGGAGTCTAACATCTTAGGAAATTAAACACTGTCCTTGTTTTCCAGGTAGCCTAGGCTATTGCAGACCCCAGTTTAGACAAAGCAAATTGGTTTGTTCATAGTTATAGCAGGTTGACATGGAACAAAAAAGGATTGGGTAGCTTTCATTGCTTCTTTGTTGGCTTATTTATTTATTTAATTTATTTATTTTTGGCTGCCCCACTACTGGCCTATGGATTTCCCCTGCCAGGGATCAGAACCAATCTGCAATTCCCAAATCCTTAACCCACCATGGGGAGGGCTGGGGATCGAACCTCTGTCCCAGCACTCCAGAGTTGCTGTACCACAGATCTCATTGCACTGCAACAGGAACTCTATTTCTTTGGATGGGGGTTTGGACTGAAGTGAGGAGAGACAATCAGTAAGAAAGAAGCAAAAGAGCTTGGAATCAGTGCTCATGGAGGCAGAGACACTGCCAGCAACTCAATCCCTGGGTCCTCGTCCAGCCCCAAGTGTGGACAGCAACGCTTGCTCCTGATCATTCCCCAGACTTTCCAGTGGAGGCCCTTCTTCAGAAGTAGACATTTGGCCTCCATCCTTCACCCATTCACTCCTACAGAGGGGAGCAGCGAATGGACAAGAACAAGGCAAGAATGTCTGAAACTCATTTTCCTAGGTTGCATGGGACACTGAATTAAAAATTCACCCCTGGGGTGGGGGGATAGATTAAGAGTTGGGGATTAGCAGATACATACTACAATTATAAAATAGATAACCAATAAGGACTTACTGTATAGCACAGGGAACTCTACTCAGAAGCTTATAATAATCTACAATGGAAAAGAATCTAAAAAAGTACATATATATGTATAAAATAGCAAAGCAATTCATATATGTATATATATCTAAATCACTTTGGTGTACACCTGAAATTAATATAACATCGTACATCAACTGTATTTCAACATTTAAAAAAAAAAAAAAAAGAAAACTGCCATCAACTTATAACAAAAAAGAACCTATGACACTCTTTCCAAGCTCCCTTCCAAATTAATTTGCAGGTTTTTTTCATGTCCAGGGTCATGGGATACTTCTTTGTGAAGCCCTCCTAACAGTCACTCTTTCATGTAGTAGAGGTGCTATTTTGGAAGAAGCTGGCTTACTTTTCTCCTTTGCTTTTCTATATAATCCATCAACATGAGGCAACCTAGGCCCAGGTAAGAAGAGAAAGCATCATCATTAAGAAGAAAGGCCTGAGGGGCCCAGGGGACTTGGGTGCTGGACCAGGGACTGATGGAAGATGTGCCAGACACCCCTTGGCATCTACTGCACCATCACTTGCTGGGAAAAGGCCACATTTCCAGGGCCTTGATGACAGTAAACAGGAATAAGCCACAAGTTCATCATCTATAGTGACCTCGAGTGCTGCTCAAACATGGATCTTCACTGCCAGCCAGAGCAGAATCAGCACCAGGTCAGGGGCTTCATTCTTTCAGTGACACAAGTCAGGTAAGCATCACCCTGTGCCTTGAAGAGAATCTCCGAGATGAGCCGGGAGACAGGAGAACAATCTGAAATCCTGAGAAATGCTACACCAAAGAATGAGTTAAACCTCAAAAGAGATGGTCAATTCTTGTTTCTGTCCAAGATTTAAACTTTGAACTCAAGTTTTTCTCTCTGCCACCTAGCAGATGGGCTCCCAGCTCTTACAAAAGGTAAAGTCTATATCTTCGTGTGTCCCAATTGCAGTGAGAGTAATTTTGTGATCACGCAATTTGATTCTTTCATTTATTTATTCAACAAATAGTTATTAAACACCTTCTACACATTGAGAATTGTACTGGGCACTCAGAATACTGATAGAACTTGGGAGAGATGACAGGTTTTTTTTTTGGGGGGGGGGGTCCAGGGGCAAGAAAACACTGGTTGTCTAGACTGACCATCATAATAAAGATGTCTTTAAATAAAGTTTCTCCTGTGCTGGAGAAATGGGCTCTAGTGCTTGGATACACATCTTCATATGTCTACAGCTCTAACTTCCTGGTAAAATTGTTTTTATTCCAATTAGAATTACTTGTTTAAAGCAGTTACTACTGACCACTTTATCTGTCCTAGGCTAGAATATGGATTCCAAGGAGATAGCGAACCATTTTTTGAAAAAAAAGAGAGAGAGAGAGATAGCGAACAAGGCATGGAACCCAACTAAGAGCTTGAATATTCCTTTAGTTATGTCTGTTAGTCAAAAACATCATTAAAAGCCATTCCTCAAGGTAATGGAAGAAACAGATCGATTATGGGGACTTAATCAACTGTGCAGGTATTTCTAGACCTCATTATAAAATTGATGGAGCCAGAGCATAGGAGAAATTACAAATATGTCACTCTGATAATTGGTACAAGAGAAAATACAAATAACAAACACAGGAAAATAATTTATATCTTCACAAGTATGACCCAAAGAAGTGCAAGCCAAAGCAAACTTGGGAAACCGTTTTCTTCTGATTTAGCAAAACGGTTCTAGTCACTAGTTACTAAAAGGAGATTTTATGCATGTACTGGCCTACGTTTACTGTCGCCACTGTAAATTGGTATAAACGTTTTGGGAGAAAGCAATGAGACACAGAATAGAGAGAGCAACAAAGATGGTCATCCATTGTAATTTCATTTCTAAGAGTTTATCTTAAGAAACTAATTCAGTAGAAGCAAAAGCTCTGTAAAGAGTATTCTCTATAACGTTATCAGCACGGTGGGGGAGGGACTCCCCCCCCTCCCCGAATGTCCAACAATAGGACACTGTGGGTATATTACACAGTGAACATGCAGTTACCGAGAGAAAGATCTAAGAAAAAATACAAGGCCAACGTGAAAAATGGGAGGAAGCTTTATTTTTTTTAAAAAGCAGAGTGAAAAATGACCCCAGGATCACCACTATGCAAAACACACAGTACGTAAAAATGGTAACAGCTTGCTGGGATGACATGAAGACAGTACTTATCAAAATCTTTTTCACATGGAGATGACTCATGTTTAGTGAAAAATATTCATGAGTGAAGCCCAAGGTCTCTGTCCAACCCAAGATGGTCACGTACCGTCTCATAGCAGCCTTCTGAGTGAGAACCTGCACTTCGGCGGCTGCGAGATGGCTTTGGACCAAGATCTATATGGAGGATGCTGAGTGCTCAGAGGGGTGTCGGAGCAGCAGCAGCCCAGAGACTACAGTCCTTGCTTCTTCTGGGAACCACATTAGCCAGCCCTGTACGGCACAGCACATCGGACCTGGCCGCAGGCTTCCCAGATCTCCAGCATCCTGGTGGAAATACTCTCCAGAAAGCATGGAATAGCCAAACCAAGAGAGCCAGACTGAAAGGTTTTTAATTAGATCAGAAGGGCTGAGTGTGGTCTGGGTTTCACATGACACACATTTTTTTTTCATCTGTTTTTCTCACTCAAATACTATTGTTCATGTCTCTAGGATACATTCAGACGGGTTGGATTTCATAGAATATTATTTTGAAACTTTAAAAAAAATGTTGGATGATATAAAGGTGACTCTTGATAATTTATGAATTCTTTCCTGGGCCTTTGAAAAGGACCCTTCATCTATGTGTACTCACCAAAAAGACCCCGTCTTTCTGTTCAGGTAGAAACAGACAGAGACTTGAAAGTGCCAGGAAGCGGGGCCACCCTTTGTTTGTGCTTAGTGCATTTGATCCAAGACTTCCTGAGAGGAGAGACAGCACAAACCACCCGTGCAGGGAGCCAGCGGGGAAGGGGATTCTTCCATTGCTCTAATTTCCTTGGGGGGATCCCCTGGGTGTGACTCCTGGGCTTTCCACAAGAAACGTGGGGACCTTGATGCCACTATTTTAATAAATAGATAGTACCTTAAGTCCTCTGATCACTTTATAAACCCTCTCCTGCACCAGAAGAGGGTTTTTCCTGGACAGCATACCCCCTATTTCCAACCCCCCCCCCACCTCCAGGACCCCAGGTGATTTCTGCTCCTATCTTCACCTCTTGCAGGTGTCACGGTCCCCTCCAGAGCACATGTGAGCAGAGAAGGAACACAGTTGCTTCCTTTGAGCCCAAGCTCATTACTCAAAAGGAAGAGTTTTCCCTTGAAGAGCTTGTCTCTGCTTCTTTGTTACCAAATAATAAGCTCAAAATATAATGAAGTTATCACAGCGGATGTATTAATGAAGACACTGAAATTAGACTGAAAATTCATAACCACTAAACTCCCATCATCTTCTATATTTTGCCTTCTGACAGTCATGCGAAAATCCCAAGGATGTCAGATTTTATGCATCTATTATTGGCCTAGGCGTGATTCTTTCTTTGCAATCACGCCATGGTTTGAGAAGCGGCACCAGGAGAGCCGTTTCAGAATTGCTTAGCAAGATGCAAAGGGATGATTTACGTGGGAAAAGAATCTGAAGGAGGATGGATGGGTTTACATGTATAACTGAATCACTTTGTTGTGCAGCAGAAATCATCACAATATTGTAAATCGACTATACGTCAATAAAACTTTAAAAACAGAAAAAAAGTGCAAAAGGAAAGACAGTATCAAAACTTCTATTTGCTGCAAAACAAGCATCAGATTGGCCGAGCATTTCTTGAGTTATGAAATCTGGCCAATGTTGCTCTCGTGGAAAAACAAAAACAAAAAACCCAACTTGGAAAACCATGTTTCTTTTCAGGATGTCCATTTCTTTAGCGCTAGAGTAGAGAAAATTCCATCAGTCTGTATGTCCACTCTGTTCTTCTGTCTCTTCAACAATTTTTAAAATGTAAACTACTTTGTAAGCTACCATAAAATTCCTATTTAATTCATATGCATTGGAATAAAAGGGCTTAAAGATTTTAGGGGGCATGAGGTAGGCAGGGAGAGGGCAGGTGTGATAACAAGGAAGAAAATTCTGGCGTTCTAGCCCTTTCTGTGCACTGTGGCTTAGATTGGCATGTAAGTGCCTCCCTGGAGAATGAGTTACTAAGGGAGCCCTAAGACGGCCATCAACCAGAGCATCCTGAGAAACGCCATTCTTTATAAAGCGTTCCCTTCTCAAGTTCACAGCTCCTTACCCACAGCTACGATTCCTTGGTGACTGAGAAGAGCTTTTACCACTTGAGCTGTTTTTTATTGAGACCAAAGATAATGAGCAAGTGAAGTGTTTTCAGCCAGAAGCCCTTGCAATTATTTTATTGTGACCCCCACTTCATCAGCCATGTGAGCTATGATCAGAAAGAAGTTCCTCTACCTTCCTAAATAGGATTCCTAATCTGAAAGAGAAATAATAATAAGGCTGCTATCTTTTCCGCGCTTTGCAATATCAACATAGCATGTGGAGTCTTTCTTCTCTCTCCCATCTTGCAGAACCAGAAGTTCAAAAGCAACGGTGGTTGCTGGCAAGGGATTTTATTGGGTATGATTTCACCATCAAAGTTCAAATACAGCTTTCCACATTTCCTATGCATTAAGCTCTTTCTCCAAATACGTAACTCCACGATTTTCTCTCTGCCTCGTTTATTGTCTTCTAAGGAATTGATAAGCCTCTCGTTTCTAGCTTCTTCGCTAAGGCCTCTTTTCTCGTTACCGTATCTTTAGATGTTTAACAAAGCAGAGTCAACCAAAGTCTCTAAGGAGACATGTCAAGAGTTATTGTGAGAACAGAGGACAGCTTTTCTCAGAGAGCTGTTTATTATCATTACCGCATGCATAAACATGCTTAACATTGAAACTCTGAGCAAAATAGGATTTGGAAAGAAGTCAGTTCTCCGGGGGTGGGGGAGAGGCAGAGAGGGAACCATCTCATCAGAGCTTAGAGTTGCCCAAGAAGAAACCTTCCCCTTCTTCTCGGTTCTTTGGTTCTAACTGACACACCACAGATTACAGGAGAAAGACACTGTCCTATGTACAGCAAGCTAGGAATTAAGACACCCTGACAGGACCAAAGCAGGCAATTTTCGTACCTTTTGGGCAAGGAGACAACACATTTGTGAAGAACTGCACAACAAAAGCGTTTGAGCGGATGGTAGTCAATTGGTGAAGAAGTAACAAGGTTTCTTCCGACAGCCTTCTTGGCACTAAATTTCCTATTTCTGGGGATAAGGATGCTTGTGAGCCTCCCAGAAAAGAGACGGTACCGTCCGGTGGGAGAATTCTTTCCTGCTTTCAGGGGGACAAATGGGAGTCATGGTGTCCTTTGCGTACGTATACTTTAGGGTGGTTTATTTTGGTCCCCTTCTGCTCTGCCTTTGAAACCGAGTCAGTAGGTTGCTCTGTTGAACTAATTTCTTCATTTTGAAAATAGGGCAGTTTAATTCAACAGCTTCATCTCATCTTAGGAGGTGGCATTATAGTAGGCCCCCCAAAGCCTATACAGTGTATCTGCATCAGGTATTTAACAAGAGACATTTCTTTCTTTCTTTTCTTTTTTTTTTTTTTTTTTTGTCTTTTTAGGTCCACACCCACGGCTAATGGAGGTTCCCAGGCTAGGGGTGGAAATGGAGCTACAGCCGCCGGCCTATGCCACAACCCCAGCCATGCCAGATCTGAGCAGCATCTGAGACCTACACCACAGCTCACAGGCAACACTGGATCCTTAACTCACTGAGCGAGGCCAGGGATTGAACCCGCAACCTCATGGTTCCTAGTCAGATTTGTTTCTGCTGTGCCACGACAGGAACTCCAATAAGAGATATAGCTATGGAAACAAAAGGGAAACAGTAGTTAAGGATCAGCGCAGGCTGTAACCCCAATTTCTGAGTTTTGAAGATAACCAGTGCAGATTTCTCGCAGTCAGGCTTGAAGCATCTTCAGATGGAGGGAGGGGGACCGGGGGCAGTCTGACCGATTTTCTTGGTTTATAGACAGAAGGTCTTGGTAGTCTTTCTGGGTGGTCATACAGCCAAGACATGAACATGATCCATACATGAGCTCTTGTGGTGAACTCTCCAAAGTTGATATCAAGTGGTCCAGCTTTAGCTTAAGTGGTTCTGAGAAAAAGCCTGCTTTGGTGCTCAATGATGCCAGAGGGATGAGAGGAAAATTGGAAACATTAATTTGGAAAGCTGTAGCCACATGTTGGAGGAATCTAGGTGAACTCAGGATCTCATTCAGTCTAAAAGTAGAAAACAAACCCTCCAAGACAATTAACAGAGCTAGAGTCTGATATCCTCAAGTGTGTATTACAGCTTTGACTAAGACATATTTTTTTTTTCTCTCAACAGAGAAGATGCTATAACTGGAAACTCAGGCTAGAAATAGGGGACAGGGAGAAGTCCAATAAGATCAACAGACTTCCAACCAACAGAGAAGTCTTCTGCTTCTTAGGACAAGGATATTTCCCATGCTGTCCTCAGGGAAGATACAGCTTCTATTAAAGTCTCATCATTAAAAATAAAAAAGCCACAACATGATGAATAGAATCAGGCTCACATGCTTTCAGAAACAGAGGAAGAAGTACAGCTTCTCAAATCTTCTAATATAATTACTCATAAGGGAAGATGATAAATACCATACATGCCTGAGATCCTTAGGGGCAGACTTTGAAATTACTTGTTATAATCCCCAAATTTATTTATAAGTTCTTGTTTTCACTTTTAAAAGCTCTGCGAATTGTGCATTCTACCCCCTAATATACTTAAGTTCATTTTAATATAAAAATAATGTTTCAAATTGCCATTTGTGTGTCCCTGGCACACTCCAGAGTCTAAGTGCCCCAGTCTAATAAACGCCAAGTGGAGAACATATTCTGACCCGAGGAAGCACTTGGGAACCTTTTAAGATTCAGACTCAGGAGTTTCCTTCGTGGCTCAGTGGTTAACAAACCGACTAGGATCCTTGAGGATGCAGGTTTGATCCCTGGCCTTGCTCAGTTGGTTAAGGATGGGGCGTTGCCATGTGCTGTGAGGTAGGTTGCAGATTTGGCTCAGGTCCCATGTTGCAGTGGCTGTGGAGTAGGCCAGCAGCTGTAGCTCTGATTCGACCCATAGTCTGGGAACTTCCATATGCCATGGGTGTGGGCTAAAAAGTGAAAAAAAAGAATCAGATTCTGTATATCCAGGGTGGGATCCCAGATTCTACATATCTAAAAGCTCCCAGGTTGTTGTGTGCAGCTGATGTAAAAGCTGCATTTTGAGTAGCAAGGCCGTAGAACAGCAGATTGCACAGAGTGATCTCTGACCAGCAGCATCAGCATATTCTGGGAACATACTAGAAATGCAGACTCTTGGCCATTCATTCAAATCTACTGAATCTGAAATTCTGGGGGAGAGGCCCAGGAATCAGTGTTTTTTTAACAGGCCCTCCAAGAGAGCATCTGATTAGACTATTTAACCAGAATTAGATCAGCCAAGAGTAGAGGTTATTGGTGTTCAGGTCCTTCGAAAACTGTGATACTAAGATGGCTTCAAAGATCCATGCACATGGCTTCAAAACAAGAAAAGGAATTTCCTGGACCTGATTTAGGAGCCAAGAATCAGAGCTGAATTCACTGTGACGGGACCAACACAAACATATTGCACAGTAAAGACCCAGGGTCGGGGGTCACCCAGAGGTGTATCTGCAGAGATTAAGAAGAAGATTCAAGGAGGAAATGAAAGTCCAGCAAAACCATTCTGTCCTTGTGAGGACTTCAGATACCTGAGTTCAACATTCAAGTCAGATAGGATAGGGTCCGGGGAGGGGATAGGAAATATTCTTGCATAATCAGTGTGCCCTCAGATTGTAATTGACCTGAGATACAGAACATTGATTTCTACACGTTAGCAGTTACCCTTTGGGGGAACTTTGTTTTATGTACATCAGTTTCCTAAGGGAAACTCCCAACTTTGTCCTTTAATGTCTTCTAAAGAATGTGCATGACCTTTTGCTTCTAAGGGGAAAGATGATATGTCCAAATTTAGACCAAAAAAAGCTATAGAGAGAGTATCAGAGGTCAAGTCTAGGAGGAGGCAGACCCCCAAAGAAGGTGCAGGAGCCCACAGTGAGACAATCAGGAAAATTCTAAGCTAGGCTTTGGCTGCCTAGAGATGCCCTCACATAGATCCTGTGCTGCTAAAGCTGAGCTGCCTTGTTGCAAGAAAAACCTGGAATTTCCTTCAACTTGGGCTAGAGCCAAGACTGCAGTCCCCAAATATTTGGCATTAGAGCTCACAAATTAGGTGTTTTCTAAAGAGATATGAGATGCGGCTTCAATGAATTTATCATCATGCTTTATACCAAAGAGTAAATGACAGCTTAATGGCTTCAGCAAAGGATTACTTTTTGTTCTGTTCTTTTTGGTGCTCTTACTTCCTACATTTTCATAGACAGCCTTTAATTCATAAGTGGTTTCTGTATATATGGCAAGAGCTTTGAGGGACCCCTGGACTGCCAGCCTTTCCCTAAGCCCCCTGATGGCCTGGTGCAGCTCCTTTCCTTCCTCTGCCCTGTCTGCAGGTTGTCTGTCTCTCTCCTCTGGAGGGTGGCAGCCAACCCTTAGACTAGCAAGTCCAGAGGCTGTGATGCACTGTGTGAGCAGCCCTGGCCTTACGTGGGGTCTGGTGTGGGACAGTATATAGGAAGCATGTCCTAGGCTGTCACAGGCCCCTATGAGCTATAAAGCTCAGGGACTTTCTTCTTGTCCTGGCCATTTGTCCTCTTCATCCTCTCTCTAGGACCCTTGATCTTCTTCGCTAACTGTCCCCGCTCCCAGTGAATACTTTTGGAAAAGAAAGGTAAGGTATGGATGATTGCTTTGAGAGAACTTGGACAAAATATATGTATCACAGAAACATACATATAAACAGATCGTGTAATCACCCTGCCCCTGAAATGCTCCATTCAAAGAACATAAATATTTAAGTCAGAATTCCTGTTGTGGCTCAGCAGTTAATGAACCTGCCTAGCATCCACGAGGATGTGGGTTCAATCCCTGGCCTTGCTCAGTAGGTTAAGGATCCGGTGTTGCCATGAGCTGTAGTGTAGATCACAAGACGCGTCTCAGATCCTGTGTTGCTGTGGCTGTGGCATAGGCTGGTGGCTACAGCTCCAACTGGACCCCTAGCCTGGGAACTTCCATATGCCAAGGGTGTGGCCCTAAAAAGGCAAAATTAAAAAAAAAAAAAAAAGAAAAGATTTAAGTCAAAGAGGGAGGTTAATACCTAAGACCTATATATGATGATATTTAGAAAAAGAACATTAAATAATTAAATATAGCTATGAAGTTGTTCACAGGCACTAGATACCATAATTATAAGAAGACAAAACAGCCCCTGTGCATACAAGTGGCCTCAAAGTCAGTTTCTCAGCAGTTGTTTCTAGTTCTGCAAAGTTTTACACTTTCCATGGTACCCGCTTGGTTTTCAGAGAGACAAAGCTTCACTCTTAATGAAGAACTTGGAGTATAAAACAGACGCTCAAATACAAACATTATAAAAATTGAACAACACCGTTTGTTTTACTGTATTTTCAAAAGAAAAACTCATTAACCAGAATAGCCTATAGGAGTTCCCATCCTGGGTCAGTAATGAGCCTGACTAGTATTCATGAGGACGTGGGTTCCATCCCTGGCCTAGCTCAGGGGGTTAAGGATCCAGCGTTGCTGTGGCTGTGATGTAAGCCAGAAGCTACACCTCTGATTCAACCCCTAGCCTGAGAGCTTCCATATGCTCTAAGTGTGGCCCTAAAAATATGGGGGAAAAAAAAGAATAAAATATATGCTTCTCCATAATCACAGTATGACACATAATATATATTGAAGAACTACTAGAGGGAACTGCTGTGCTAGTTACCGTTGCTCCTTAAAATACTTCGAACCTTACATGGTCCTAAGTGGCAGAGGTGGGAACAGGATCAGAATTACTTGAATGTCAAGTCCCCTGGAAAGAATGAACGGAAACCAGTTAATCTCCAGTTTTGCATCATCACCCCATTGTATCACAGACAGAACGAGTTTGCGATTAGCTGAGCTGCAGGTAGTGTGCCTGGTCCCTGGCTCTGCTGTGATGGGAGAAGAGGGAGTGAGGAGAAGGAGCCTCCAGGGACATAGGTGTCTTCCTGGTGGGAGGGCAGGAGTCCTGATCTGTGCCACCAAGGCTGTGCCCAATGCTAAGGAGGGAACTCCCCAGGAAAAGTCAGAGCACTATTAAAAAGGCAAAATGTTGGGTGATTAGGAAGGAAAGCCGTCTACTTCAAAAGCACCAAAAATATACTCAAGGAGGTGAAACGAGCTGCCCAAGTTCTCCAGCCTATAAAAGGTTCACCCCTGGACTGGAAGACAGACTATAAAAGGTTCACCCCTGGACTGGAAAACAGAACACAGGAAGCCTGGTGTGCCTTCTGTTCATTGCAGCTTTAGTACTACTTTGAAATTACTGTACAGGAACCAAGAGGAATAAAAAGGAAGGTCAACGTGTTTTTAATTCACTGATTAGTTGCAAACACGAGTCCCCTTGTCCCCAACCCCCTGCCCCGCCTTCTTAAGCCAGAAAATTCTTTAGAGAAACCAGAACTCTAAAGTGACAACTTGTATTGAGAAAACGGTAAGTAAATAAATAATAAATGGTGAAGATTTTGAAAGGCTCTTACATGTCTGGTTTTAAATCCACCTCTGCTGCATAGACGCTTGTGAGTTTGAGTTCTGTTATGTAGCTAAAGCAACTGGCACAGTGGTTTTCCCTTAGTAATTGTTCAGTAAATGTTATGTATTATAATGTGGTTATTTGGAAACCTGTTCTATTCAGACAAATGAATTTTTGTCTTGACTTTTGGGTAAGCAAAGCTTTCTTCAAATTTCTTAAGGAGAACACATCATAAAAGCATTCATCATAAAAGAGAAGTAGGATAAACAGAAATACATGAAAAATTAAGAATTTACGCTCATCAAATAAACCAATAATGAAAAGGAAAGCCAAGAGTAAGAGAAGATATTTGCAATACCTATAAATGCAAAGATTCATATTCAGCATATATGTAAAAAAAAATGCTTAAATCATTTACCTATTGCTGCAAAACAGATTACCACAAAACTTAGTGGCTTAAACAACAAACATGTGATCTCACAGTTTCTGTGGGTTGCAAGTCCAGACATGGCTTAGCTGAGTGCCTCTGGCTCAGGTCTCTCATGGGACTGCAGTGAAGCTGTCGGCTACCACTGGGTCATCTCAAGGCCCAACAGTCTGTTTCCAGACTCACTCATGTGTCCATCAGGTGCCTGGACACATCCCCGGGCCTCTCCATAAGGCAGCTCACAACATAGCAGCCAGCTTCCCCCAAGTAAAGACTTTGAGAGAAAGAGAGATGGAGAGTTGGGGGTGGGTAGAAAGAGAGAGATGAAGAAAGACAGAAACAGAGACACACAGAGAGAAACAAAGAGAAACAGAGAACCAGCAAGACAGACGTTACCATCTTTTAGTGATCTAATGTCAAGAGTAACATCTGGGAGTTCCTGTCGTGGCTCAGGGGAAACAAACCCAGCTAGTATCCATGAGGATGCAGGTTTGATCTCTGGCCCCGCTCAGTGGGTTAAGGATCTGGTGTTGCTGCGGCTGTGGTGTAGGCCAGCAGCTGCAGCTCCGATTTGACTCCTAGCCTGGATACTTCCACACGCTGCATATGCGGCCCTTAAAAAAAAAAATGTAACATCTTGTTACTGAGTCCAAGCTCTTACTGCTTGCTGTGGGACTGGCCAATAAATTGAGAGAAAAGGTATTGGGGCAAGGAATGGTGATTTTGTTTGGAAAGCCAGCAGACAAAGAAGGTGGTGGAACTGTGTCCCAAAGAACCAGTCTGCCTGTGTTTGGATGCTCGTTTCTTTTACAGAGCAAAGAGATGGAAGCGAGGAGGTAAAATTAAAAAAGGCGATAAGTTGTCGCAAATATTTCCTGGTTCCAATTAGTCTCTGGAGGGGATGTGTTAATTCTTCTTTCTTCCAGCCATTCACAGGTGGGCCTGGTTGGGAACATTTCCTGTGAGCTGAAACAAAGATATTTTAGCTTAATACTCAGGCATGGGAGGCAGGGTTCCCCAGGGTTGGGCCATTATGTATACTTTAACTTATAGGCAACGTCACTTTAGTGACTAATTTATAACAAAAGCAATAGAATACAGAGGTTAAGGTAAAAGAAACAAATACGATATGGAGTCACATTTGTTCTTCCTTATTTCAATCTTACTACCTTTGCCATATTTTATTCATTAGAAGTGAGTCACCTGGCTCAGTCCACTCTCAAGGGACATGACTATAGGAGATAAGCATCATTACAGGATATTTTGTTTTTTTCTTTTTTTTTCTTTTTAGGGCCACACCTCCAGCATATGGAAGTTCCTGGGGTAGGGATTGAACTGGAGATGCAGCTGTCTGCCCACGCCACAACCATGGCAATGCCAGATCTGAACCGCATCTGCAAACTAGGCCACAGCTTGCAGCCTCACTGGATTCTTAACCCACTGAGCGAGGACAGGCATCAAACTCACATCCCCATGGATACTAGTCACGTTCTTAACCCACTGAGTCACAATGGGAACTCCATTACAGGCCATTTTAGAGCTATCTGCCACACCTTACAAATCAGTAAGAAAGACAAAAGCACAATAGAGAAATAGACAAGGGATTGACTAGCACTTTACAAAAGTAAATATCTAAATTATCAATAAACATAGGAAAATGTGTTCATTAGTCAGGAGGGAAATAAAAATTAAAACCAAGATGAAATACTTCTGCATAATGGACAGAATAGCTGATGATAAAAAGAATACACAAAGTATTGGCAAGAATGTGGAACACCTGGAAATGCTCATATATTTCTGCACAAATCTATACAACCACCTTAAAAACCTGTCTGGCAGGACTTATTACAACTACATGAAACACATTCTATAACCCAGCATCTCCATCCCTCGGTAAATGTCTAGCAATTTTGTTCGACATATTTGTGTATGCCAAAAGACACATATAAGAATATTCATAGACGCTTATAATAACCAAAAAAGTAGACACCAACCAATATTTACCAACAAAGAACGTATAAATTAGACCACACAATTGACCATGATAAAGTGGTAAGAGGAGGTAGACCACTGCAATACTTAAACGATATAAACGAATCTCACGAAGTAATGTTAGGCGAAAGAAATGGTCAGAAAAAATATATTTACTGTGTGATTGTATATATATAAAACTCAGAAACTAGCCATCTGAATCCATGGTGAGGGGATTTCAGAGAGTAGTCATTTTTGCGGAACTTAATGACTAGGGAGGGGCCAGTCTGGGGAGTCTTAGGGGCTTGGAAATGTCCCATTTTCTTGATCTGGTGATAAGGATCATTAACTATGAATATTCTATCTGCTGTACAGTTATGATTCAGGCGCTTTTCTGTATTCAAATAATTATATTCAATAAATTTCATGCATTATATTGAAATAATATATATTCTATTATTCAATGAATTATATTAAATACATTTCATATATTTATACTTATATAAATTTCATATATTTACATTCAATAGATTATATCTAATAAATATATTGAATATATATTATATTCAATAAATTTTATATATTTACTTAAAAATAATAGCAAACTTTCTTCCTGCTATAGGATCCAGAAGGGCAGCTGTGAATAAAACTTAGTAATAAATATATCTATTGAAATTCTGTGTCCATTGGCGCTATGTCCTGACACCTAGTCCCTAAGGTCTTAAGTATCAAGAATTCGTTTTTAATTGAATTCCTGGAAACGAAAAATTCAGTAACATTGTTGATTTTTCAGTTTCCTTTCTTCCCCAAAGGGAGCGTTTACAAATGTTCTCCAATTTGGAGGACAGCAAAAGCTCATCTGTCCTTTCCATCCTTAATGAGAGTCCTCGGAGCCCCACTCTAATACTGCGTCGTAAAATGAGGAACAGAAGGAGAAGAAATAAAATGGAGGAAGGGGAGTTCCCGTCATGGAGCAATAGAAACAAATCCCACTAGGAACCATGAGGTTGCGGGTTCGATCCCTGGCCTCGCTCAGTGTGTTGAGGATCTGGCATTGCCGTGAGCTGTGGTGTAGGTCGAAGACACGGCTCGGATCTGGTGTTGCTGTGGCTGTGGTGTAGGCCAGCAGCTACAGCTCCGATTCGACCCCTAGCCTGGGAACCTCCATATGCTGCAGGTGCGGCCCTAAAAAGACAAAAAGACCAAAAAAAAAAAAATGGAGGAAGCATGGAGAAACAATCAAAATTTGAAAGGAAAGAAAATAGATTAAAATGAGGGTTAGTATGTGTGTGTGTCCGTGTGTGCGACTGGGAATCAGAAGAAACTGGAGGAGGATTACGGAACTAGGGAGAGAAGAAAAAGATAAGGGGAATAAAAGGAGAGATTAGGCCAGAGGAGGAGTTGAGGGATTTCTTAGCCGTATCCTGAAGTTTCAAATGCACCGTCCTGTCTATACCGCCATGCAGAACACGTTTCCATTCGGCTCTTCAGGTTTGGAAAAGACTGTCCTGGCCGAAGAACCCCAAACTACTCAAGGTCATAAAATTTGCATGTCATAAATATTCATGGAGAAAATAAAGCCACGTAAGGTTTTTTTTTTTTTGTCTTTTTTAGGGCCACACTTGTGGCATATGGGGGTTCCCAGGCTAGGGGTCCAATCTGAGCTACAGCTGCCAGCCTACACCACAGCCACAGCAACGCGGGATCTGAGCCCCGTCTGCGACTCACAGCTCAGTTCACGACAACACTGGATCCTTAACCCACTGAGCAAGGCC
This sequence comes from Phacochoerus africanus, assembly GCF_016906955.1. Lineage (NCBI taxonomy): Eukaryota > Metazoa > Chordata > Mammalia > Artiodactyla > Suidae > Phacochoerus > Phacochoerus africanus. Next base: position 61,921,942 of record NC_062555.1, read on the forward strand.
AGGGATCGAACCTGAAACCTCATGGTTCCTAGTCAGATTCTTTAACCTGAGCCACAATGAGAACTCCAAAGCCATATGTTTTGATAAAACTTTTTTTTCCCCCGTGAAAAGCTGACAGTGGCATAAAGGGACATGGGCAGCCGAGTGTATAACAAAAACGTGGCCAAATGCATCATTTCTATGGCTTCCTACAACCTAGGACTAGGAATAGACCTTAACATTCATACAGACTTAATCCAATCCAGAGTTGAATCTTAAATTCATCTTTCATAACTTCCAAAAGGAAGAATCATGGTAGGAAAACAGCACAAGTTGCAAGTTGGATAAATTCACACATACATGATAAGACTCTTGGTCCCTTGAGAGTCTGTACCTTGGCCATTTCTATCCATGGCCTCCTTTTCCTAACACCACATGAGTCTGATTTTTCCCTAGGATTTTGTAATAGGGAAGAACGACTCTGCCTCCATATTGGATCTGGCTCTTTTACTTTAACCTTTGTATTGCATTGCTTTTGCGCCAAGGAAAGAAGGTTGCCTCTAGCCCGATATAAACAGGATAACCCATTCTCAAGGCTCTGACCTTTAGAGGTATAACACTTTTCTATTCACATAGAAATAAAAATTTGCTGAAAAGAGAATGACATTTGTCTTACTGGAGGTTTACAGGCATTGTGACCTGACCTACATGGATAGCAGCAAGAACAAAGGATTCTGACACTAAGAAGTTAGCAAAAACCAACCAGCCCCCCCCTCCACCTCACCTTACCTTTAAAATGCTTTACTGAAACACTTTGGGGAGCTCGAGGTTTTGGGGGGAGCATGAGCCCTCATTTATTCACATTGCATTGCATGGCATGGCAATAAATATTTCTCTGCTCCAAACTCCATTTTCGTATGGTGTGGTCTCACTCTATGTCAGATACCATTCACTTGCTTTCATTAATGATTTGAGGGCTCATGTTCTTTTACAGCCTGAACACTGAAGGACTGTATACAAAAGTATATGCAGAGTGAATAGCTGCATTTGGTACTTCAGGAGATATAAGCATTTTTTTTTAATTTTTAAGCAACTTCTTGTTATAGTTATTGAAGATTAAACATCCCATTGGCCAACCCAGAAAGGCTGATGCTCTTTTAGAAACAAACTTTACCAAAAAAACGTCCTTCCTTCCATCATCACCCTTCCCTTCCCTCCCGTTCATAAGTCTCTATCTCCATCCTCCAAACTGTGGTCACTGATGAGGTGAGAGGCCAGATTCTTATCTTTACCTACCTTCTCCCTTTTTTTTTCAACTTAGAAATTCTGCTTCAGAATGGATGCTTTCTTCATGCATCCAACATTAAAAAAAAAAAAAAAAATCACTTAAAATCCACCATAGGTATGGCTCTCCGTGAGCAGTATCTGCTTTTGTTGAAGGTTTGAAATCATCAGTTTTAAATTAGAATTAATGATTGACAAGGCTTTTGTGGCAGAAAATTAATGTCTTGGGAAAATACTCACTGGTGAGATAAACATACACACATCCTATATGGTGGTCCTTTACATTATCTCGCACATTTAGTCAGGTTTCCTGGGAATTGTACATACATGGTTAAAAGCAATTTTTTTTTTCATAGCTATTCTGTGCCAAGGACTTGCTTTCTACAGATGTGAAAGGCGTACGTGGATGGATGCCATATTTGAATGTTAACCTCACGGGCTAGTAGATTGCGCCGGAGTCAGAGCAGTGGATGTGGGAAATTTTCAGTTGGTTGGACCCTTTCTAGTAGTTTCCAATTTTATCAAAAGCAAAATCTCGAAGCTATTTTCAGAGCAAAACCAAATCCTAAACAACACCCACCAGAATTAGCCAAGCAACATTTCATCTGAAAATCACCTGCAGAATTTAGAAGGCAGTTTAGAGTAAGTAATTGACGTGTTAAATGGATATATTGAGAAAGTGCCCGGGGGATGAGTCAACGTCTCTGAAAGAACCTTCATTTCAGGATTTCCTGAGTGAGGGCTCCAAATTATAAGCCTACCTACACATTAGTGCATGGGTGAGAGAAATCAGTTCACCCAGACATTGGTTGTGTGCATAATTTTAAAAAGAATAAATACCACTTTGGAAATTGCTCTGGTTCATTCTGCCAAAAGGAACACCCTTTCTGGGCACATAGCCACTAGATGGTTGCCCTGCTTTCTTTGTGACTATGGGACCCTGAAACACTGTTTGCAATTCTATCAAAGGACTCACTGACTTGGGGTAATCAGGGGGAACTCTTGGCTATTAAAACATAGAAGGTAGGCTTGTCCTTAGAAGAATGTTAGCTTTTTTCTTAATATACGGTTGATCTTTTAGGGATTTATTTAAACCTGAATCTTGTCATCTCACTTTCTCTCCTGCCACCTACCCAAAATTTCTCATCAACTGTTTTTTTTTTAAATTCTTTAAACATTTTATTTATATATTATTTATTGTAGTTGATTTACAATGTTGTGTTAGTTTCAGGTGTACAACAAAGTGATTCATATATCTATATTTTATATAGATATATATAGATGTGTAGAGATAAATATACACATATTCTTTTTCAGATTCTTTCCCACTCTATGTCATTACAAGGTACTGAATAGAACTCCCTGTCCTCTATAGTAGGTCCTTACTGTTTGCCGATTTTGTATATACTAGTGTGTATCTGTTCATCTCAAACTCCTAATTTCCCTCCCTCCCGCCCCTTTTCCCTTTGGTAACCATAAGGTTGTTTTCTGTCAGTGAGAATATTACGATTTTGTAAGTAACTTTATTTTATCATTTTCTTCAGATTCCACACGTAAGTGGTATCAATGACATTTGTCTTTCTGTCTAATTTCCTTCGTTTAGTATGATCATCTCTAGGTCCATCCCTGTGGCTGCAAATGCCATTATTTCACCCTTTTTTATGATTGAGTAGGATTTCATTGCGTATATGTCCCACATCTTCTGTATCCATTCATCTGTCGATGGACATTTAGGTTCCCAGCGACTCTTACCTGAGTGTCTGCAGCATCCCTCCTAGGCTTCAACCTTGCCTGGTACCGTCCAGCTTCTATACAACAGCCAGCACGAACCTTCAATACCTTCTTAAACAGATGAGGATCCTGGGAAGAAGAGGCAAATCCATCCTTAGAGCAGGTATCTATCCTATGATGACAAACCTCTGGGCCTCCCCAGAGGGAGTCAAGGAAAATCTATACCCAGAATACTTGCAGCACATATAAAGAGCTCTTACAACTCAATAATAAGACAAACAGCCCAGTTTTTAAAAGGTGGGGGGAGGCAAAAGTTTTGATGAGAAACTTCACAAAAGAAAATATATGAATGACAAATAACATAAAGATATGCTTTGCATCAATAACCATTGGAAATGCAAATTAAAACCACCATAATATGCCATCACATATATAATATCTAAAGTGAAAAAGACTGACAATGCCATGTGTTGCTAAGGATATGCAAACACTGGCCTGCTCATATATTGCTGATGAAATGCTACATGGTGCATCCAATTTGGAAGCCACCTTGGCAGTTTCTCATTCAGTTAAACGCGCACTTAACAAATGATCCGATAATTCCATTTCTATGTATTTACCCAAGATAATGCGAGATATACATTCATGCAAATACTTGTACATTAAAGTTCCTAGCAGATTTATATGTAATAGCCCCCAACTGGAATCAAGCTCTATCTTAGCACATCAATATATTTGCACAATGGAATTAGTACTTAGCAATAGAAAGGTGCAATCTGCTGATACACACAACAACGTAGATAAATCTCCAAAGGACTAAGCTAAGCAGAATAAGGCCAGATATAAAAGATTGTATTAATGTCCCATGGTGGCCCAGGAATTAAGGATACAGAGTTGTCACTGCTCTGGCTCAGATTTGATCCCTGGCTTGGGAACTTCCTCATGCTGTGGGCATGGCCAAAAAGCAAAAAACAAAACAAAACAAAACAAAAACACAAAACAGCTGTATGGTTCTATTTATGTGAAATTCTAAAAAGGGCTAGAAAAGGGAAAACTATACCGTAAGAGATCAGGGGCATCTAAAACCTGGAGATGGGAGAGGGAAACTGATGAAAAATGAGCATCAGGGAACTTTCTTTGGGTGACAGAAATATTCTATATACCATCAGGGTGGTGATAGTTACCGAACTCACACAGAGTTCACAACAAGTCAAAACTCGCTGAATTTTACAAAGTTGGTGAATTCCACTGCACGTAAATCATAGATCAACAAGGCTGATTTTAAAAATTAAGAGAAAAAGGGGGTTCCTGTCATGGTGCAGTGATTAATGAACTGAACTATGAGGTTTCAGGTTTGATCCCCGGCCTCACTCAGTGAGTTAACGATCCAGCATTGCCGTGAGCTGTGTTGTAGTTTGCAGATGTGGCTCGGATCCCACGTTGCTGTGGCTCTGGCGTGGGCTGGTGGCTACGGCTCCGTTTAGACCCCTAGCCTGGGAATCTCCATATGCCGCAGGAGTGGCCCTAGAAAAGGCAAAAACATGAAAAAAAAAATTTAAGAGAAAATAAAATAATGGCAGGGACATAAAAGGTACCTGGAATAAGATTAAGAAAAATTGACATTTATTTAACGGACCACTGTTTGGGTTCTAAGGTTTTTTTTTTTTTTTTTTTTTTGCTATTTCTTTGGGCTGCTTCTGCGGCATATGGAGGTTCCCAGACTAGGGGTCGAATCGGAGCTGTAGCCGCCGGCCTACGCCAGAGCCACAGCAATGCGGGATCCGAGCCGCGTCTGCAACCTACACCACAGGTCACGGGCAACGCCAGATCGTTAACCCAATGAGCAAGGGGAGGGACCGAACCCGCAACCTCATGGTTCCTAGTCGGATTCGTTAACCACTGCGCCACGACGGGAACTCCGGTTCTAAGGTTTTTAATTTCCATCTTGAAAATGGCAATCCAGTCATTTACAAAATGCACTATTCTTGATTTCAAGACCAAATAGAAATTCCTCTGGGCATGAAGCAGATATCATTTGAAATCAGAATAATATTAATATAATAGACTCATCAGTGACTTTCAGTGGACTCTCATATTGACCCGTTATACAGGCAATTCGGGGAAGCAACCAGAGGAGATGGCATTTAAAATACTGGGTAAATAAGCAGTTCTTTACTGAGCTATCTTTTTTTTTTGGTCTTTTTTTGCCATTTCTTGGGCTGCTCCCGCTGCATATGGAGGTTCCCAGGCTAGGGGTCTAACCGGAGCTGCAGCTGCCAGCCTACGCCAGAGCCACAGCAACGCGGGATCCCAGCCGCGTCTGCGACCTACACCACAGCTCACGGGAAGGCCGGGATCGTTAACCCACTGAGCAAGGGCAGGGATCGAACCCGAAACCTCATGGTTCCTAGTCGGATTCGTTAACCACTGTGCCACGACGGGAACTCCTACTGAGCTATCTTAATCCACGGTGAGATTTCAGAGTGTCTGAGGATGTGGAGTATTCTGTAATTTTGATTATTTTTTCTAAACGTTATTTCTCTCAATAAGACTTTTAAAAAACATTGGCAAGGAGCTCAAGGTTTCACTTCTTGGCATAGGCAGTGATACAAGCTGTTCTCTGGTGCGACTTACCACCCTCCCCAAACCCTTGAACATGTCATTGAGATGGAGGTAGCGGTGACCTGTGGGTAGAAGTCAAGGGCTCTACCAAGAAAGGATGCAGCTAGCTTTATCCTTTAAGCAATATTCTCCTTTTGTATTTCCACCTGAGAAATATACAGGGGTTAATAACTTTGAGCTGTTACCTTCTCTGCAGCCTCTCAGAGATTAGGGAATGTGAGCCAGTTGTATGTTTTTACGAGGTTCAAGTAAGTTCCAAAATGAAGATAGGCCAAAACAAATCTCTAAATATTGTAATAAATACTGTTAAGAATTAACAACTTGCCATGAATGAACGGTAGTTCATAAATCTTGTCTGTGTGACTGCATGTTTACCTCCCTTCGGAGATCATGTCAAAAATGTACATAGAAGCCCTTCCAAGTTCACGTTCTTAACCATCATGTTCTAGGCTGAACTGTACCAAGTGGCCAGTTGTTAATCATTTGGTACCTACGAAATGAGCAGTTTCACGGGGCTCCACTTAATAAGATGCTTAAGTTGACCCCAGCTGGGCTCATATGAATGTGCATACACGGGGTACACTTGTTCCTCCTGCTACTCAGGGCTACACACCAACCTTTTATCTGCAATTGGCAGATGCAGTATTTATATTTGAGTGCTTTTTGCTCCAGGGCAAAGATATTTTAAAATTCATGTCTCCTTTGTGAAGAGATGGGAGGTAGAGTAAAGCTGCTGAGGGCTTAACAAAAAGGAAAACTTCCTAATGATTAGAGCTGTCCAAGGGGGGCTGATGGCTACTGAAGATGGGGTGGGGGGAGGATGGTAAGGCTCTTCCCTGAGAGGCACCCCCAGAGGTGGTGCCTGCTATTATCCAAAACATTTATTGAGGTTTGCTTGCTCAAGGAGAGGCAGCCAGGGCCCGAGTGCATCTCTGCTTATCCCGACTGGGGTAGGCTTGCTTGGCTCGCCACTGTGCTGGGGATGCTCTGATTTTTATCCCAGATGCCAACAAGTAAGAGGATTCTATTGAAAAACAGGGAAATTTCCTTTGTTCAGGTTGAAAGTTTTTATAATTCATAAAAGATTTAGAGGGAAATAATGCTATGTCCTTGAGAAGCCTATGTTGGGAGGGCTTAAATCATGCAGCCTGATTAAATAAAGTCAAACTCCTTTCTTGCCTCCTGAAACCATCCCAGTTTCCTCTTTCTAGACAGAGTCCGTGGAGTTCTTGAGATGTTGGGCATTGGGATTTAGTAGATGGATTTAGTGCAGATTGACTCTGGAGCATAATCTGATTGTGACACTGCCCTCATCTGCAACGTATTAGCTTGTGGTCCTTACCTGTGTTCACCTTTGTCACAGAGCCACTCGCTCGGGGACCTGCTCTCTGCTGTGGCCAGAACCCAGGGCCCTGACTTGAGCTGGAAGCCAAAAGTTGCAGCCGACATTCCACAAACCGGCACGGTTGTTTCTTCCTGACTGGTAGGACCACCAGTACCAATAACACCAGAGAAAGAGAAATTAAACACTCCTTAAAGCCGCACAGGATGAGATGGAGCATCCCCCATCCCAGCTACATCCCTTCCACGCCACGTCCACCCACAGCTCCCGGAGCTGGGCAAGGACAGCCAGTGTCCCATTTGCTGTGAAATGTGGTTTCATTGATTACAGATTTTCACAATCATTGGGCTCAATTCTTACTTCCCCGTCTCAATTCTCCAAAAGCCGTTTTACGTGGGGAAGGATGTGTTTGTTCCTTGCTTATCCTCATCAGTGGAGATTTCAGTGATAAGGATCACATCGGAAGCAATTTCTTGGATCTTTTTCTGGTGTTTCCAGAGGAAAGAGAGACCTTCTGCATCCCACTGAGTGTCCCCTGGTGGCGTAGAGAGCCCTGGACAGCTGGGATGGGTGTGCCCAGCTCGCAGCTAGTCCTCACTTGTTGACTGACCAGCTTTTTGACATGAGTCTCAGCCATGAGGCTGGTGGTTTAGCCCTCGGAAGGCCATCCTGTTTCACGACTGGTTGTTTTTGGATCTTTGGAGCCAGGATCAAGGTGAGATGCCCATCACTGCCTCCCCTGTCCACTCCTATCAGAGGCTGACATGTTGCCACTCTCTGCTTGTTTTTCTCTGGCTTGGAATATCCTGAACAGTAGCAGCAGCCAAGAGCCTTCCAGGATAAGTGACCAAAAGCAGGACCACAGGCCATGCACTCTAGGCTTCTTCCCTGTGGAGATCTGCACTTCTCCACACTGGCCATGTTCTCTTTCCCCACTCTCCTTGCCTGCCAGGAAGCCCCAAGGCACAGGCAGCAGCCTCTGTCTTCCTGCATCACTTTACTCCTCTGCTCCCAGGGTTTGGAATAATAATTACTAGTTCCCTGGATTGAGTCCCCTTTGCCTTATATTATTCACTCTCTTCTCCCATAAGTTTTCCCTTAATATACTTCATGCTCAAGGCTGCTGTCTGGGTCCTTATCACAGGAGAATTTTCAGGAGTTCAGCATTAAGAGAAAGAACTGTGGAAAATTCTTTCCTCTGCTCCCAGGCAGGTCAAACAGAGGAGAGGAGGAAACAGCAAATGTTAAACTGAGGGCAGCTATCATCTTAGAATCAATGCCAAGAAACAGAAATTATTTCTGCGGGTCAGTGTGTGTGTGTATATTTCAGTCAGTAAAAGAAATTGCCCTGTGCCCAGACATTGACTTTTGTGTACCTGGTTGAGCAGGACAGAAGAATGGATCTGAGATTATATCCTGTGATATAATCTATCTATACCTGCAATTACAACTTCTTTTCACATCCTGTTCTCATTAGAACCTCATTTATTTTATTCAAAAAAAAAAAAAGAATGCATAAGATATTCGGTCGTGAGTCTCCAGGTATTTTTGGCATTGGTCCATGACGGAGCACAATAACCAAAGCCCCTGCTCTTGTCATCACGTATTTCTGACCATTTTGACCTATGATTTTTACTTTTTAACCTGGGGCTTTTCAGCATTCCTAAAGGAAGAAATCCAGATGATAACATCAGCTCTTCTGCTATCACATTAGCTATTAAAAAAAGAAAACAATAGGGAGCAAGAATAAATGAAATAACACCAACCAGGTGAGATAATTAAACCCATCTTCATCCCTTCACACTGAGAGAGGCATGTCAGCCCATTTTCCTCTTCTTCTTCTTTTTTTTTTTTTTTTGAGCTGTGTAAGCTTCAGCTCTTATTGCATTTCAAACAGCTCTCCCCATCAGAGCTTGTTTTACAGATGTGAATCCCTAGAATGAATTAAGTTTTGCTCACGGCATTAGTTTAGTGATCATCTGCCTCTCAGAGGAGGGGAAGTGAAAGGGGGAAAAATGAGCAATGCCAGGTCAGCAATGGAGTCTTAAAATGCTGCGAGAAAAGCACTGCCTGACCAAAGCTCTTCTGCAACAGCCAGGTTTTGACATTATCGCTGAACCCTACTGGAAAGGGGTAGGAAAAAATCATGGTCAAGGCTCACTTCAAGTGGAAAAGAGAAGTGAATGCTATTCTTTAATGTGGACCAAGAGTGGAAGGATCAAGCACGGTCGCTAAAGGAGGCTGATAAGTGATGTCCCCATGGGGGGTGAGATCCTGGTCATGGGACACAGTGGAAAGAAGCCATGAAGCTCAGAGTCCCAGGTGGACATTTCTCTTTAGCGACCCTGTGGTGTCATGGAGGGAGCAACCAATGAGAATACATCTGCTTGAGCTCAGGCTCTCCCACCTTGGGGCCGTCTGTTTTCTCACTCACAGAAGGAAAGGAGAGAGCCTCAGAGGAGATGGAGAATCCGGGTCGCCTTTGCAAAGGGTGCAGATAGGGGGCGCTCAGGTGCCTGAAGGTACAATCAAACAACCATGACTTTTCCTTGTCTCGACCATCTCTCTTGAAGAGCAGAAAGTAGAGGGTGTCCAACTGTGCTTACTGGAGGTTGCCAGAAGAGGAGAAAAGAGATTTTTTCGTTATTGTTTTTAGGTCTCACCAATTGCATCACACTTTGATAGTTTTTTTTTTTTTTTTTTAATGAAAAGTTCAGAGAGAAGCAGCTAGATTCGTTTTTCTAAGAGGACAGCTGGTCATGGGATTCCTCTGTTTAAAATCTCGCAGTGGCTCCTTAACCTCTTCAAGGAGAACCTTCAAATTCCTTAAAATGGCATGCACGCACAAAGTGGATATCCTTCTTTGGTTCAATGAATAAGTGAAAAACTAGTACCGACAGCTGCTAATCCATGGTGACAAAGTAAGTACGTATGAAAACTGAAAGAATATTGCTAATACTGCACAGAGCCTAGAACAGCCTCCTTTAACGACTGTGCTTGATCTTCCCACTCTTGGTCTACCCTTGGCTTGAGTGGATGATTCACACGGGTGACAGAGATGCTCAGGACACTGAAGAACAAAAAACAACTGTTGTTTGACACACAGTCACTGGAAAACCCTCGGGCATCTGTGCTATGGGTATCTCTGAGAAACAGGATTTTATGTCCTCCCTTTAAGTTCTTACTCTTTTTCTAGGAAAGCTGAGCGATGCTGAGTGTCAGCCCATCAGAAGAGTGAGGCAAATCTATCAGATGATTTAAATGGACGATTAGGAAGATGTGGTATATATACACAGTGGAATACTACTGGGCCATAAAAAAGAATGAAATAATGCCAATTGCAGCAACATGGATGGAACTAGAGACTCTCATCCTGAGTGAAGTAAGTCAGAAAGAGAAAGATAAATACCGTATGGTATCACTTATATCTGGGATATAATATATGGCACAAAGGAACCTTTCCACAGAAAAGAAAACCATGGACTTGGAGAATAGACTTGTGGTTGCCAAGGGGACAGGGAGGGAGTGGGATTGACTGGGAGCTTCGGTTAATAGATGCAGACTGTTGCCTTTGGGATGGATTAGCAATGGGATTCTGCCATGTATCACTGGGAACTTTGTCTAGTCACTTATGATGGAGCACGTAATGTGAGAAAAAAGAATGTGTACATGTAAATGTAACTGGGTCACTCTGCTGTGTAGTAGAAAAAAACATATATATATAAATAAATGATAAAAAAAATAAATGGACAATAATGGTTAAATTAGCAATGAGGGAATCCCAAAGGATGGCATTCCTGTGTGTATGCTTAGAGTCCCAGGGCATGAAAAGGAAAGTTGCCTGGGGCACCTTGGCAGCCTAGGAGGAAGGGCTCTGTGTGATTTTCTCCCTGATGTTGGGATGGGGGGGAGATTCCATTGTCTCACCCTCAGCAAGACATGCTGAGCCCAAGGGAGGCAGGAGCAGGACATACCCCACGAGAATTCCAACTGGGAAAATCCTGGGTTGCCACCTCACTGGCTATTTTTTTTTTTTTTTAATCTTTTGTCTTTTTAGGGCTGCACCCTCGGCATATGGAGGTTCCCAGGCTAGGGGTCTAATCGGAGCTGTTGCTGCCGGCCTAGCCACAGCTCACCGTAACGCTGAATCCTTTAACCCAATGAGCAAGGCCAGGGGTCGAAGCTGCAACTTCACGGTTCCTAGTCGGATTCTTTTCTACTGCCCCACAGTGGGAACTCCTCCACTGGCTATTTTTGCCTCAGTGTCTCTCTGCTTTGTGTCCTCTGGTAGCTAACCAAAACCCAAACCTTAAATATGTAAACATCTATGCTTCTATTCATCATGCATGTCACGACTAAACAAATTAAAACACGGACACTTGAAGAGCGAGTCACAGGTGAGGAGTGATGGGGCGTGACACCTCCAGTAACCCTGAAGTGTTGCCTTCCCCCAGAGGATGGGCCTTCCTTCTGTTATAACCCGGTGCCTCAGGCATAAACCTTTTTTACCATCCCTTTACGGAGATGAAAAAAGCCTAGACTATACTAAAAAAGAGAAAATTAATATTTCTATCATAAGACCATTATTCAAGAAGTCTAAAAACACCCTAACACTCAAATGGGTGACATAGCTACCCAGGGGCACACAACCTTCTAGAAAGATCTATCAGATTTGGACAGAGAGGTGGGGGGAGGTCAGGGTTAACGAAAATGAGTGTGTATATCTATAAAATAACAACTAAATCCTGGAGAACCTCTCTCTATCCCCTTAGGACCAGCTTCTCTGCCTCCCATCAGGGCAGGGAAAGACTTCTCTACTAACAGAACAACACAAAAACAATAGCAACTAAAATGAACACAGACCTATACACAGTTAGATCCTAAAGCTCAGCCTTCCACGTGCTTCCAGAACCGCATTCCCCATGGGTGTGTTCCTGACCCCTTTTCTACTGAGTTTCTCTCTTTCCATTTTCCTTCCTAATTCCCAGGTTTTCTTTAATTTAAATTTCAAATTATTCAACTGATTTTTACATGTTGACAATATATCTAGGGATATGGTAAATTCAGTTATCAATCCGAATAGTAAAAAGAGACTTTTAGATTTTCTTTCTTTTTTTTTTTTTTTTCTTTTCAGGGTTGCACCCGAAGCATATGGAAGTTCCCAGGCTAGGGGTTGAATCGGAGCTACAGCCGCTGGCCTCACCACAGCCACAGCAACTCCAGATCTGAGCCGTGTCTGCGACCTACACCAGAGCTCATGGTAATGCTGGATCCTGAACCCACTGAGCAAGGCCAGGGATTGAACCCACATCCCCATGGATATTACTCAGATTTGTTACCACTGAGCCATGATGGGAACTCCTAGATTTTTTTTTTTTTTTTTTTACAGACACAAAATATAGCACCTTTCTAGAATGATATTTTTACCCCTTCCTTTACAGTCTTTAATTTTTTACTTTTTGTCTGGCTGTGTTCCTTTGGACATTTAGAACAATACTGAATGAAAATGGAGACAGAAAATAGCCTTATCTGATTTCCAAAGCCAGAGAGAACACCTTCATTAGCTCACTGTTAAGTATGATGTGAGCTTCAGGGTTAGTTTTTTTTTTTTTTCCTTTTGTAGAAAATTTTAATCAGATTAAAAAAAAATCCTTTCGGTTTTAGTTTTCTGAGAGTTTTGTTTGTTTTAGTGATGAATTAACATTTTTTGCATTCATGGTGATCACCATATGGCTGGCTGTCTTTATACTATTACTATAGTAAATGATGTTTGATTTTGTAACAGTGAATCAACTTTGCATTCGTCAGATGCACCCAGTGATGTATATTTCACAGCGCTTTATTCTTTTGCTATTATTTTGTTTAGGATTTTTCCGTCTGTGTTCATGAAGGATATTGGCCTATGATTTTCTGATTTTCACTTTTCTTTTTCTCTCTTTGTCCTCCCTCCCTCCCTTCTGCTCTCCCTTTCTCCCTTTCTTTCTTTCCTCTCTTTCTTTTATTATTATTATTATTATTTTGTCTTTTTTAGGGCCGCACCCGCGGCATATGGAGGTTCCCAGGCTAGGGGTGTAATCGGAGCTGTAGCCGCGGGCCTACACCGCAGCCACAGCAACTTGGAATCCGAGCCGTGTCTGTGACACATACCACAGCTCACAGCAATACCTGATCCTTAACCCATGGAGCGAGGCCAGGGATCAAACCCTCAACCTCACGGTTCCTAGTCAGATTTGCCTCCATTGCGCCACCACGGGAACTCCTCTTTCATCTCTTTAGTTATTGCAGTTTCCTTTGTTCAGTTTTAATTTCAAAGTTATCATGGCCTAATAAAATATCGAGAAGTATTCTGTCTTCGCATTCTCTGGGAGGGTTTGTTTAAATTTGGCGTTGTTTCTTCCTTCAAATTTTTGGGGAGAAATATCAATAAATTAACCTGAGCCTGGAGTTTTCTTTGTGTGAAGGTTTTTAGTGACATATTGAATACATATAAAGCAATTCAGTTTTGAAAATTTCTTCCTATGCTGCTTTTGATAAAGTAAGTGCAATGACAGCGGTTGCACGGGGCCAAGGCTTGCAGGTCCTCCCCGTTTCTCTGGGAGGCTTGAGAATGAGATCCTAGGTCTTGAGAATCTTTGCTCCAAATGCCCAGGAAAGAGGAGCTCAGTTTTGCAAACATTGTCTTGTTCATGCTCTGCTTTCGCTTACTAAAGAAGGGGTGGGAGGAGGGAGGAAAGAGATACTTTGATCTATGTCTGGGGGTACCCTGGGGACATGTGTATGGAATTACACTGTCTCTTATAAGCACTTTTAGTTTGCTCTGCCGGCAATTCAAGGATAGCAGAAGGCAAGATACCCCATACTATCAAGATGGCCTCCACTCAAAGTGCTGGGAAATGCCACTTGTAATCTTAAAACAAAACCCACCTTCTCTCTTCAAGAATAGTCAGCAGTTTAATTATGCTAAGTACTTTTCACCCCAGGAGGCTTCAGGTTGCTGTATTAAGCAACAGAACAGCATTCTTTTAAGGCTTAAGGCTATACATTTAGAAAGCTGATAAGTGTCTCACACCAGAAAGCCTAAAGTCTTTTAGGGTAATTTCCAAGGATTGCCTTTTAAAAACTCACTTTCCAATTCAAGCCAAGAGAAGCCCTAATACCCTAGCTCTTTACAAATGATCCTTGGCCTTGCTAAGATTTCCTAGACAAATATGGACAGAGATTTTAGAACAAACAAAGACAAACATTTGGTTGAACATGTAAATGCAATTGTTCAAGCTGTAAATTAAATTCAATTACGGACAGAGAGTAGTATCTTAAGCCTCATGCTAATTATGCTTGTGAGTTTCAACTCATTAAACTTGGATAATGCTCAGAAAGAAGGAATCTGGCAGCAGCCAGCCATGTATCGCACCGGCCTGTCCCATTGGTGGCTCTCGTCCCTGGAGTTCTGCATGTTGGCAAAGCTGTTTGACATCCAGAGGGTCTAAGAAAAGTAGAGAGAGACATCCAGGGTGTGAGGATGGGAAGCAGAGGGCTGATGTGCACCACACAAAGGTATTGAAAAAGGGTTGCTTTGGGGTACAAAGAAGCAAAGGAGGCCTTCCAGGGAAATGCTAATACTCAGAGGTGATAAATCACCTCGCATCCAGCCATCCCACCCCCAGGGCAACAGTCCAAAGCCAGGCAGATTCCTTGGTCCTCTCCTTGGAGGCGCCATGCCCCTCTTGGCTGGGGCTCTCCTTGGGAAGCAGCGCTGACTCAGCACCACGTTGGGTCGCTGGGGCCTTGTCACCTCTTTCAGCTTTCCTTTCCTTTTTGCTGTTTACTCTCAACTCGACTTTGACCCCTTGGTGACAGTTATCTGAGAAATGCATTCCTGGGGAGGGGATGACAGTAGGCTCACCAGCCAGGAATGTTTGCATTTTATAAAGACCGCATGGGGAGCACAACATCAGCACGGAGAACAAACTGCTGATTCTGAAATGTCAAGCATGCATCAGGGAGACCTGAGGGGGAGAAGCAGCCCTTCCTACAACCTTCAGATCGCAGTCTGTGGGGCATTCCTACCACTAGACTGGCCCTGATCCCAGGCACTGGGTTTGCTCAAAAGCTGTTGGTCCTAAAAACCCAGCGTTGGACTAGGCTCCTGCTCTGGAGGTGATCTTATAAGAGAGGGAGAGAGAGAGAGAATGTGTACCTCTTGAAGAGCAGACAGTTGTGGGAGCCAAAATCACTTTGAGCCAAAGGATTGTGTTATATCCTACACATCCAAGATAACTTCAGATATTCTTCACAATGTTTTGAAGACTTGACACTGTGTCCCTGTATCAGTCATCTCTTGCTGCATAACAAAGCAGCCCCGAACATAGTGGCTTAAACAACCCCTTAATTGAGTTAATGAGCTAATGGTCATTATCCCACTGAGCCATTCTTGGGCAGCCCCAGTGGTCTGTGCTGGGCTCTGTCACATGTCTGCACTCCCTTGATGAGCTGGCAGGAGGCTGGCTTGTCCCAGTGGCCTCATTCGCAAGGCTGGTGGTTGGCTGGATGGTGCTTGGGGCAGTGGGGGCACTGGACCACATGCCTCTCATCATCCATTGGGCTAGCCTGGGCACCTTAGCCTGACAAAGGCAGGGATCCAAGGGTAGCTAAGGGGCAAGCTCAATGCGCAAGCACTTTTCCAGTGTCTGCTTGTGTCACCTTTGCTGCTGTCCCTTCAGCTCAAGCAAATCACATAGCCCAGCCTGACTCATTGACAGAGGAGCCTACCCGGAGATATAGATGTATCTGTGAATTTCTATTAGCACCGTGCTCTAACCCACTGAGCTGACCGGCTACCTGTGAATGTCACTGACTGAACTCAGATAATACACAGAAGGAGGGATTCTGGCAGCACCAAGAGGGATCATTACTGGAAAAAATCAACGCAAGCTATCTATCATATATACAAGGTTTTCCACAAAGAAACAAAAATAAGGAGTCATGCCTTCTAAAGCAGGGCTTCCTAGGCTTTTGAGTTTCATGGACTCATAATATTTAAGAAGGAAGAAGGGGGATGGAAAGAAAGCATAGGATTGTTGCGATTTTTATTTTGTCAACTAAGAATATTAAATAACAAATAGGCCATTACCATCTACCCCATCCCAATTATTTTGACAAAAGAAAGGACATTTCAATACCAAACTAGGAGCAAGGCATCATTTTACAATACCCTAGTCCTCTAAAGAGAATAAATTTGGTTTTATGAAAAGCTCTCTACCTTGCCTTCATTTTCTCATTTCACTGAAGATCAATGGAAACCTCAATTAGAAAGGCCCTAGTCGGGTAACTGGCATCTCAAAGCCACTGGGCTAGAGAAAGATAATAGGATAGGGCTGACTTTGCTGGTGAGGAGTCATTAAGTGTGCATTGAGTGTGCGTGAGTGCACCGTCTCCGTGCTTGAGGGAGTGAGACGAGGGGGAGACAGCACTTTTCCTCAAGACAGTAGTTCAGCCTGGGAGTAAAGACCAGGTCTTCACAGAAATAGTCAAGAATGTGGAAAAGAGAAATTCAGAGTGCAGAAAAGAATAGCAAAATTAAGAGGTGAGGCTGGAATACCATCATGGTACCAGCTCAAAAGCAAGAGTGACAACCCATATTGCGAATTCACTTCCATTGAATTCATTAATCCCGGCGTCCATGGAAGCTTCCTAGAATGGACTTTGCAGACGATTTCCTCACCTGTCTCCAATGTCCTGTCTTGCTGGTTCAGATAACTGCTCAGCTGGGCAAGTGTGTGTCTACTTCGAAGCCACATGCAACCGTGACCTGAGCTGCGCTGGCCGTGTTACCAGTGTGGTCCTCCTGATGAGTATCATGTTCACCCCTCTGGATGTGCTGATTACACTGAAATCAAGAATGAGGAAATAGAATTTCCAAGCCCACTGCTTTCTAAGATTCTTGGAATCCTTTTGCAGAAAAGATCACCGTTGAGAAGCACAGCCACGCAAGGATGCTGTCTTTCTCCCTCTTTGTGAGAACCTGCCGTCATTCTCTTTAGTGAAGTAGGGAGTAGGTGAGCCCAGAATGGTTTGTCTAACTTGGGAGGTTTTTTTCCTAACTTCTTGCCTGGGTTTCTGATTCTCAGCCTAGCTGCTGGAGGCTCTCAGTTGAGGATTTGCCCACCAGAAGCTGAAGAGAAACCAATGTCAACATTTGATCACTTAATTGTTATTTGATATCATCCACCACTCAAATATGATACCTTCTGTAGGAAAGCACCTTTGGGGAGAAACCTAATTTTAGAATGGTTATAAAGACAAAAACGTTCAATACAGAAATGAAACCTCAGGGCCCATTATTTTGCTCCTTTTCATAGATATCATTCTCTTTCGAGGCTTGTCTCTTAGCCAGAAGAATGGCACAGCGGCTAACCTCCTTCACTATTTCCAAGCAAATGGTTCTTGGCTACTTAGAATGCTTCTGATGGCAGCAGGGCGGATTGGTGAGTTTAGAAAGATCACACAAGTTCCAAATGACACCTCCTTCACTCTCATCCCTGAGAGAGAAATAGCCCATTTGCATGGCAACGATCTCGTCCTAGTTTGGGACTTTTCAGATTAGGAAACTGAAATCCCAATATCTACAACAAGGAGACGCATCTAGGTCTTTGGAAGGTCCATGTATTCCTCTCTGAAATCTCCTCACCAAACGAGGTTTAGCCTAAGGAAAAGGCCCTGGCAGAAATTGTGTGTTGTGTTGCCTCTTGTTCTGCAAGCCTCCGAAAACACTCCCTCCGAACAGAACCACGCCCTCCGTGACAACTGCCCTGGTTCACTGCTTCTAGTTCACTCACCCAGAACCAAGTTTTTCCCACAATCACAGGTGATCAAAGCCTGACTCCTGGAAGCACTTCTTCAATGTATAAGCTCAGGTTTCTATAAGGAAGAGAGTCATGCGTTTCACCAGGAGATGACCTCCATAATTTGAACCAAACCTAATCAAAGGGATTTCCCTTCCAAAGTGCTTTGCTCCAAGTTGCTTTCCTTTAACCTGGGACATCTGTCACTCCTGTGCCTGAAGCTGCCCACCTGTCCAGCTCTTTTAAGTCACTACCCTGTACCATTTTCAGGTAAGCAGAGAATAGGTGCTGCTAGGAGCTTGAATTAAACATCAAAAGATCACTTCGTCTGCATCAGCCTTCAGCAGGAATACAGTCAACACTAACAGATGGCCTTTTGCTCTCCAGAAGTGACCGACTCTCTGCAGAGGTCACCAGGATGAGAAAGTACAATGCCAGTCCCCCTTTCCTGATGCCTGGTCTTCTCCTGCCACTGGGCCCCTCTGGTCCTCAAATCACCCTTCAGTTTTAGGACTTAGAGAACTATTTGTAATTCCCTCTTTGCGTGAACACATTTTTTTTTCATGTGAATATAGGATCCAAATTTCTCATTCGCAACAGTTTTCATAGTGGCAACCAAGTAAAATTTTCACTCTCAATTCTGGAACGAGTGTCCAGTTTTCCCACTTTTGTCTACCGTGACTGTGGCAAAACTTGGATCATGGATTCTATCCTTGGCCCTGGGCCTTCCACATACCGTGGATATAGACAAAAAAAAAAAAAAAAAGAAAGAAAGAAAGAAAGAGAATGATAATGTGACCTGTCTTTCTAGCACTTGTGAGAAAGTTTGGTCTCTGCTTCCCATGAGGCCTCCACTACTCTTTAGCTTGTGTCAGATCTGGCAATGGCTCCAAGGAACTTCAGGTTTTCACTTGTGGAGATCTGCCTATCAGTTTAAAACCCAGAATAATCTAAAGATTCTCCTTTAAAAACCGATCCAAATTCACTCCATTCTGCAGTAGAGAAACCCTTAGCACAAAATTGCATTTGTAGAATGCATATATATGCATGACTGGGTCACTTTGCTATAGAGCAGACATTAATAGAACATAGTAAATCAACTATACTTTAATAAAACATTTGTTAAAAATAAAAAAAATTGCATGTAGAAGAATTGCTGGTCTCTTGGTCACCAAGCTCATTACACCAGCTTTTGCACCTCTTCTATAGGATCTGAGAAGATGGAGGGAAGAGAATTATTTCTCCCCCATTTTCAGTTCCTGCCGGGGTTGGCGGGTGCCAGTTTTATCTCGGCCACCTCTGCTCCCAGGGTCACCCAGAGGGGTTAGGGAACAGAGGGGACATACATTTGATCTATTGGCCGTTATGAGCCGATTCCTCCCGTCTGGAGGTCTGGAGATGATTTCTTAGCATTTTAAGACAGCAGCTATATCATCGGGGTTAAGTGGTCACACCCATCAGGGCCCTGGTGCTGAGAAGGGGAGGAGCCCAGTGAAAGCTCGGATGTGCGCCTTCTCTGAAGGAGGTGAGAAATGCCTAAAGGCACACCAGGCAGAGTGCGTGGAGAGGGGCCGGGGGGTGTGGAGCTGAAGACAAATTTCCCCAAGCAGGGAAATCCTCCTGGGTTAAGTCATATGAATGGAAACGGCCTTGGAGGAGGACCCACAGGCCATCCTATGCTTCATGTGCGTTGTTAGCAGAAAAAGAATTTCCTGAATAAGCACAATTAGGCAAACACATTTTTGTCAGCAACCCCCCCCCAAACAAAAACAAACAAACAAAAAAACCTGTCTCAGTAAGACAGAGACCCAGGAAGAGGAAAGAGGAAGAAACTAGAAAGGCTGGCATTTTGCTGAGAGGAGCTGGTGTGGGGTTGCAGGGGGGCTTGGGTGGGAGGGTGTGAACAGAGAATGGGACTCCCTGCTTCTTCCTGCGAGAAGGCAGCCTGGCCTGTCCCCTCTCCAGGGGCCCCTGAGGGTGTGTCTGCCCCCTCCAGAAGTAAAGCGCATCTGGATGACCCTGTGACTCACCTGGCGGGCCCTCTGAGTTGGGGGAAGGCAGCAAAGCTGTTTCCAGGATGCCTCCAGAGCTGGCCTGAGGTGCTGATGGGCCAGAGAGGACAGTGTGCCACCTGGCTTCCTGCTTTTCCTCCTCGTTCCTTCCTACAGAGCTTGCCTCGCACAAGACGGCATCAGCAACAGGACCCATCCTTGGCTGGTTTTGTTTTTTTTTTTTAATTTTTAATTTGATTTATTTATTTATTTTTCTTTGTAGGGACACACCTGCAGCATATGGAAATTCCCATATGCGGGGAATCGGAGCTGCAGCCGCCGGCCTACGCAACAGCCACAGCCACGCCAGAGCCAAGCCGCATCTTTGACCTATGCTACAGCCGGATCCTTAACCCACTGAGCGAGGTCAGGGATCGAACCCGCATCCTCATGGATACTGGTCAGGTTCTTAACCCGCTGAGCCTCAGTGGGAACTCCGGTTTATTTTTTAAATGTTTTAAACTTTTTTATTGCAGTATGGTAGGGGTACAATATTATATCAGTTACAGGTATATAACATAGTGATTCACAATATTTAAAAATTATACCTTATTTATAGTCACTATAAAGTGCTGGCTATATTCCCCACATTGTACAACATATCCTTGTAGCTTATTTATTTTATCCATAATAGATTATACTTTTAATCCCCTCTGCCTAGCAAGACTCACTGTTCTTTCAGCCCATCTTTCATATCAAGCTGAGTAAAAAAGTAGCAAACCCCGCCAAGGAATAAATAGGTGACAAGTGATTTGACTCTCAGATGTATTTCTGATGTCATAGGGACCTCTTAGTATGCTGGCTGCGTTCTAGGCTAGTGAGGCATCTGTGTTTGAGGCAACGAAGCTGTTAGAACAATGATGTTCTCTGTTGCCTGAATTGCTAAGATTGGAGATGAAAAGGCTACCTGGTCCCACACTTGGTGGGTCCCATGGCTGATTATGGCTTTACCTCTGTCCACTGCAGTGGTCACACTCTTACTTTAGGAAAGCCCTCCCATCTTCCGGAATGTGACTCTTCAAGATAATGTCTTTCTTCCTTTTTAAGCATGGTAGGATAAAAGTACTCAAATTGGGGCTTTCTAGAGGCTGGAATTATTGCACAGAAAATGATCTCCTCAAGTCCTGCCCTGGTGTCTGCCGTCCTCCCACTAGAGTCACCCACTGAGCAGTCACTTTGCCTACAGAAGATGCTGCCACGCAAACCTATCAGTCAGGACGGATAACTATTATCTGTCACAACTATTATCCATCATGCCTGCCTTAGGTTCTCACATCAGCTGGTCAGGCTGCGCTTGGGGGTATTCCTTAGTTTGCATGTATCTTCATAAACATCATTGAGCTGATCTTCACAATAACCCCACAGACAAATGGATAGTGTTGCCCCTTGCTGGTGAGAAATCTCAGGGCAGCCAGGGCTAGCACCAGGGTCTCAGTCTGCCCTTTCCACATACATTACATATAGCCAAGTGTTTTCAAATGCAGAAAGAGGAAGCAGCAAGGGAATTCATGGGGGAAGAGGAGAAAGACCAGACAGCATGCTGAAAAGTGATGGGGATAAGAAGAGTCCTGGATGTGAACCTGCAGGGTGGGGAGGGCAGAGAGGGAGGAGAGCTGAATCAGGGATGAGGGAAGGAGCAGAGCCACACAAAAGACTAAGATCCATGCCCCCCGTGTTCATTGCCGCACAATTTACAGTAGCCAAGTCATGGAAGGAACCTAAGTGTCCATTGACAGAGGATTGAATAAAATATTACTCAGCCATAAAAAAGAAGGAAATAACACAATTTGCAGCAACACAGGCAGACCTAGAGATGAAGTAAGTCAGATGGAGAGAGACTCATATCGTATGAGATCGCTTATATGTGGGATCTTAAAAAAAAAAAAAAGAAGAAGATGCAAAGGAACTTATTTACAAAACAGAAACAGACTCACAAACAGAGAACAAGCTTATGGTTGCCAAAGCAGACAGAAGAGGAGAAAGGATAAATTAGGAATTGGGGATTAGCAGATACACACTATCATATATCCAATAGGTAACCAACAAGGACCTACTGTATAGCATGGGGAACTATACTCAATTCCTTGTAATAACCTATAGTGGAAAAGAATCTAAAAAAGAATAGATACATAAAACAAAAAGATTACAATAACTATATATGTATAAATATATATAAAAACTTTGAATTGAATTACTTTATGAATTACTTTGCTGTACACCTGAAAATTTACACAACTTATAAATCAACTATACCTCAATAAAAATAAGAACTACCAAGCACTACAGTATAAGTCATCAGGAGAATCTGGAGAAAACCTTCGGTGATATTTGGGACCTGAAGGGATGTGGTGTCAGAAAGAGAGAGGGCACCAGATGGATGGGGCATTGAGAACTTCTGCTGGCTGGACTCTGCCAGAAGCAAGCCCGGGCATGTGACATAACCACTCTGGCTTTGTGTGTGTCTTCAGGGTCAAAAAAAGGATCTCCTCTAACGCCCTGGGAGGTTTGAAACAGTTGTGGCCTTGATACATGGAAGAGGAGAGAGGGAGGGAGGTGGGTGTGGAGAGCAGAGGAAGGCTACCTTGGACCCCAAATCAACCTATGCCGGTTCGTTATTTCATGGCTCTGCTTTGAGCCAGCCTGGGTGGAACTAGTCTCTGGGCTTTGAGACCTGGGGTCAGCGTTTGAATATCTGATGAGAAATTCTTTGATGAGAAAGGGTACTTTGACCAAACAGGACTGAATTTAAACCATTTTCTCAAAGTGGCCTCCTCTAGATGCTTCCGGGAGCAGGGCAAGGATAAAGGGAATTCTGAGCCCATGAATTAGGAGCAGCCTCAAAGCCCCCTGGGAATTTGTCCGTCTGGGGCTGTGCGGTGGGGCCAAGACACTTCAACATCCATCGAGTCTTCCATCAGCCACCTTTGACCAACGCTAAAAGCCCATTACCCAGAAGGGAGTGAGAATAATTTCTCTCCTATTTGTCTTTCCTCCTTCCCAAACGTGGTGCTTGCCATTGGGATTTGTAATTGCCAACATCACCCAAGGACTATGGATATAAATTTCACAAAGGGCAAGACCTTCCATTATGAGTGGGAAGATGGCTTTAATTAAAAAAAAAAATCAATATATTGTTTCCAATCATTAGAATCCCATGTCAGTGGCAAAAATCAATCCTTTTCATATGAAAATGCTTACATTCACACTCAGATGTTATATTACACATGAGTCATTGAAGGAGGTGGGGAGGGGACCAGCCCAGGGCCCGGGATGGTCCCCGCAGAGAGAGCCATGGGCTTCGCTGGACAGCTGTGAATTCGGAGATAGTACACAACACCGCACAGATTTGAAATTCTGCGTGGTGCAAAGGGCATCTCCTCTCCACAGATTCTCTCCTCTTTCTTCCAAATCCTCCCGTGGAAGCAAAAAGAAAAAGAGGAGCTGGGATCCCATCTTAAAGAGTGGGGAGCATTTTTTTTGGTAGTGTTCTCTCTCCCTCTGCTGTGGTGGCAGATTTTTATCACTGGGTTCAACCAGCAAGCACCAGTGGATTCTGATGTGAAAAGGGGCTCCATTTTTAAAAAGGTGATTTATCTGTTCATGCAAGAAAAGGCCTTTGATGGTCATCAGTAGTTTGCTGGTCTCCTCTTGTTTCATGGGACGTGGCAGCGAATGGAGATGGGGCTGGTCTTACCGGAGAGCATCCTGTGTTACTGAAATAGACTCCTGACAGCATTCGGTTCCCAGAGGTGCTATTCCATTTCCCATACAACCTAATAGTGATGATCTTATGACGGAATTTTGCTTTTATGGAAACTGTTTATTTCGAAGAATGTTCTAACGTCAGGCTAAGTGTGAAGGTTCCCTAATAAAGAAGTAAAAGAAAACAAGGGTCCTAATTAAAAACATTGTTTAAGGAGACACTTGTGAGATAAAAGAAATTCTCACTTTACAGGGAAAAGTTCATCATGTATACTGCTGGGGTGCAGTGCAGATTATTCAAGCCAATTTCCCAGACTCCATTCCTTGTCATTATTTATGCTCTTCTAGCCCAATTCTTCAGGGTCTGCTTTCCCTTAACTCCAGTTCAGCAGTCATTTCCTTTGAAGTCGGTGTGAACCCAATGCCCAAAGGGGAGATAGATGCCTAAAGAATATGCAGCCTATTTGTTTTTTTTTTTTTTCCCCCGCTCATTTCGCTGGGTTAGAAAAATGATGGAACAGCCTTGCTGTCTGTCAAAGGCTGCTCCGTTTGATTTCCCATCTATGTGAACGGAGCAGGCATACCTGGCTGCTGCTGGGGTACTCATCCATTCTTAGGGCCAGGAAAACGGTTTTATTAGCATTTTAGGACATCATGGGGCTGGTTTCAAAAGCTGATCTATTTCCCACTTCTTGAGCTTTTTCCCCGACTCCGGGAACTAGATGCAACCCAAGTTATCCCTTACTGCCCATGTGAGCCTAGTGTTGGCCCGGCTGGAAATGTCCCATTCTGTGACTGTGGGAAGTGACTTTACATTCTTTTTTTTTTTTTTGTCTTTTGTCTTTTTTTTTGTTGTTGTTGTTGCTATTTCTTGGGCCGCTCCCTCGGCACATGGAGGCTCCCAGGCCAGGGGTCGAATCGGAGCCGTAGCCACCAGCCTACGCCAGAGCCACAGCAACGCGGGATCTGAGCCGCATCTGCAACCTACACCACAGCTCACGGCAACGCCGGATCGTTAACCCACTGAGCACGGGCAGGGACGGAACCCGCAACCTCATGGTTCCTAGTCGGATTCGTTAACCACTGCGCCACAACGGGAACTCCAAGAATTTATTTATTTATTTCATCTTTTTTGCCATTTCTTGGGCTGCTCCTGCGGCATATGGAGGTTCCCAGGCTAGGGGTCGCATCGGAGCTATAGCCGCTGGCCTATGCCAGAGCCACAGCAACACAGGATCTGAGCTGCGTCTGCGACCTACACCACAGCTCACGGCAACGCCGGATTGTTAACCCACTGAGCAAGGGCAGGGACCGAACCCGCAACCTCATGGTTCCTAGTCGGATTCGTTAACCACTGTGCCACGACGGGAACTCCGACTTTACATTCTTGTGTCACAAGGCTTCTTATATAACTTGCAGATAATCCAAGTGCTATCTGATAGGTTTTTTTTTTTTTTGTATCCAGTCATCAAATGCACACAAAAAGCCTTTCTCAGCTAGGTACTAATATTATCCCCGTGTTACGGAGAAGGAAATTGCAGCTCTGGGAAATAAGTGAGTTGCCCAACGCAGAGCTTCTATGAGGGTCTATGGACTTGATGACACATTGCACAGCAGTGTCGATGTGGGGCGGGCCTAAGGCACGTTAACTCATAATAGTTCAGATCACCCAGTGATGCTTTTAAATAGTGAAGAGAAAAGTGGGTCCAGATAGGACTCTTGGGACCACCAAGAATTAGGGGGCAGATAGAAAAGAGAGAAGAGGGTTATCAGTAGTAGGGACATGCAATAAGCAACACTCATGATCTGTTTACTGTGCCCCTAGACGCTGTGCTGAGGGCTTCACCTAATTTAACCTATTTCATCTTTTTAAATTTTTTTTTTTGTGTGTGTGCTTTTTAGGGCCGCTCCTGTGGCATATGGAAGTTCCCAGGCTAGGGGTCAAATCGGAGCTGTAACTGCAGCCCTAGCTACAACTCCAGATCCAAGGTGCTTCTATGACCTATATTGCAGCTTGAAGCAGTGCTGGATTGCTAGCCAACTGACCAAGGCTAGGGATAGAACCCACATCCTCATGGATACTAGTCGGGTTTGTAACCCACTGAGCCACAGCAGAAACTCCCAACCCATTTCATCTTCTTAACAACACTCTGAGGCAAGGAAGCCTTGCACCTGCCATTTGGAGATGAGAGACTGAGGCATAGATATTTGGGAAATTTCCCAAGGGAGCCCATCTCCTTAAGCATCGCACTGTGGTCCAAAGGGGGCTGATCTGAAGAGCTGGAGGGATAGGAGGAGAACGAGAGACACCATCATGAGACCAAGGAGGGGTCCAGTGGTTGCTGGCATTCAATGACCTCACCCAGGTGCTCGTCATGATGTGAAAGAGATGACACCCCTGAAACTGAGAAACTTGAGGAGAGTTGAGTAAAGGGACTACTTACAAAGTTGTGGTCAGGTGTAGGGAACCCCAAAGTAATAATGGAATACCAAACATAATCCCAGGGTATGGGGTCAGCTCACCTAGGCTTGGATAGCTGAGGAAAGAAGTGCTACCCAGAGAAAGACAGAACGAGAGAGAGAGAGAGATAGAGAGAGAGAGGAGAGAGAGAGAGGGAGAGCACTGTCTGAAGGAGACCTTAAGGGGACCTGTGACTGTCAAGGGCAGCAGCCTACCCTTAGCTCACCCACTGGAGGGCAGTAGGATATATGCACTCAGCCATGACCCTGCTCCCTCTCCTCTGGTCTGATGGGGCTTCCCATTGGCCAAACCCAACAGGTAGCCAGAGAACAAGGAAGTCCATTGAAGCCACAGGCACAGTTCATCTTCCAGGGTATAGAGCAGGTGCAGACACTGAAGAGGACATAGGAAATATGCAGCAGTGACTCAGAAAAAGTGAGCAAAGGAAAGACCAAGAGTTGACCACTGGATTTAGCAACTGGAGTACTACTAACGACTCTGTTTTGTGTTGTTTTATTTTATTGAAGTATAGTTGATTTACAAGGTTGTATTAATTTCCACTGTCCAGAAAAGATTCAGTTATGCATATATATATATATATATTCTTTCTCTCTATACATACACGTATGTGTATATATATTTATACGTATATATTCTTTTTCATATTCTTTTCCATTATGATTTATCCCAGGATTCGAATATAGTTCCCTATGCTATACCATAGGTCCTTGTTGTTTATCTATTCTATATATAATAGTTTGCATCTGCTAATCCCAAACTCCCAATCCATTCCTCCACCCACCTGCCTCGGTAACCACAAGTCCATTCTCTATGTCTGTGAGTCTGATTCTGTTTCATAGATAAACTTACTTGTGTCTTATTTTGATTCCATATGTAAGTGATACATATAGTATTGTTTTTCTTTGTTTGACTTATTTCACTTAGCATAATACCCTCTGAGTTCATCGATGTTGCTGCAAATGGCAGAAGTTCATTCTTTTTTATGTATTGTATTGTATAATGGAGTACTATTCCATTATATGTGTGTGTGTGTGTGTGTGTATAAAATCTTTATCCATTCATCTGCTGTGGATATTTAGGTTGCTTCCATGTCTTGGCTATTGTAAATAGTGCTGCAATGAACGTTGGGATTCATGTATTTTTTTTTTTTTTTTGGTTTTTAGGGCTGCACCCTTGGCATATGGAAGTTTCCAGGGCAGGGGTCGAACAGGAGCTGCAGCTACAGCTGCTGGCCTACACCACAGCCAAAGCAATGCTAGATCTGAGCCACGTCAGCAACCTGCATGGATCTTTTTGAATTAGAGTTTTCTCTGGAAATATGCCCAGGAGTGGGATTGCTGAATCATGTGGCAACTCTATTTTTAATTTTTTGAGGAACCTCCGTACGGTTTTCCATAGTGGCTACACCAATTTACATTCCCCACTGGTGACTTAGTGGAGCGAATTTTTCAGCGGCAGTGTGGAGTACTGGAGAAAGCGTAGGGATGAGAAATAGAAGCAGTCAACAGAAACTGTTTACAAGAAGGGTGGCCATGCAGAGAAAAGGAGAGATGGAACCAGGTGGCGGAGGGGCATCGAAGAGGCGTGGTCGGACTAGACCATGGAGTGAGGTTCTTGGACAGGTGCAGGAGCAGGGCCCTCCTTCAGTGAGGTGGGAAGAAAGGAGGCCACAGGCAAGGGTCTGTATGGATCAGATAAATGTGTCTTCCTGGGGACAGGCAGTAGAGGTTGGTGACACCGGTATTTCCCCCTGTGAAACTGGGAATAAAGTTTTCTCCAGGAATGGATGGGGAAAGGATAGAAGTGGAGGGTCATGCTTGAAGGGACATCATGAGAAACGAGAGAAGCCGCTGGTCACAATCCATCAGAGGACTACCTGGCTCAGGTAGAGAGTGGAACCTGCAGAAGCATGGATTTGCTACTGTGTGTCTCCCTCTGGGAATCTCTAGGATTGGATGTAGGGGAAGGGGAGACAGAGAGCTGGTTTGGTGTTTGCTCAGTCTGGGGTAGCAGATGATAAGGGCGGAAACAGTGAGACTGTGGGTGAGAAGGGATATAAGAGATAAATACTGGATTCTAGGCTGGAGGGAGAGAGAGAGGAAAGAAAAAAAAAAAAAAAGGAGGCTGTTTAGAGAAAACAGAGAGGATGACCCATAATGCTTGGGGCAATAGAAGTACACATTTGACTGAGTGTGGGGCAGACAGAGTTGGAAGGACGGAGTCCATGATGGGAAAGTGGGATGTCAGAATGTGAGCTTTCAAGTGATAATTCCTGGGTGTGGCCATGAGTTAATCATTGTCACGTTTATTTTAATGCATTTTCAACAGCTTTTCAAGGTTGTGGGTGAAGATTGATTGAAGGAGAGGCAGGGTGGGCAGGAGGAGGACAGCCTCCCCAGGCACCGGGTCTGAGGAGGGCACTGGCCTCACAGCGCTTAGACTGCAACTCTAGGGCATGCGTGGGAACTTTCACAGTGGCTGAGAGGTGGTCACATCTGGGAACAGAGGGAGAGGTAGACAAGGCAGAGAGGGACAGCGTGGAATATGTTTGGAATGAGTTGGGGAGGTGACCCATCCTGCTGAAACACCTTCAGGATGATGAGATTTCAGCCAGAGGCTGTCACTTACGGCAGCCGCAGGTACACAGGTAACATGCCCTCGGAGAAAGCAGCGTGCACCGTGGGATTCCCAGAAGCAGATGTGGCAGGAAGTCGGGCAAGGCGTGAGATGACCCTGGAGCCCTGCCTGCACATGTGTGGCATGCAGATTCCGGGCAGCAGGATTGCCCTTGGGGGTAGGGCTGAGCATTCTCAGAAGCTGCTCAACTTCAATCTGGAAGAAAAAAAAAAAAATATATATATATATATACACACACACACATATTAAAAAAATTTTTTTTTGCATGACAATGGAGATGGTAGGGTTTGACCATCTCTTAATTCTGAGCTCGCAAAGAACTCATTCTAGAATACTTGGATGGCACCACTTATTTTAAACTTTCTTTTCCTTTTGAGGAGTTGATGGAGAAAGTCATCAAAACATTTCTTTCGGAGTTCCCATTGTGGTGCAGCGGAAACCAATCCGACTAGGAACCACGAGGTTGCAGGTTCCATCCCTGGCCTCCCTCAGGGGGTTAAGGATCCGGCGTTGAGCTGTGGTGTAGATCACAGAAACGGCTTGGATCCTGTGTTGCTGTGGCTGTGGTGTAGGCCGGTAGCTGTAGTTCGGATTAGACCCCTAGCCTGGGAACCTCCATATGCCACAGGTGTGGCCCTAAACAAACAAACAAACAAACAAACAAAAACCCCAAAGAAAACCATTTCTTTAATTAGAAGGAACCTGAAATAAAGGGCTCAAGATTTATTTCTATACATATAAATATGTCTTGCAAAATGTGTACCCAATTAAAGGCTGTTGGGCAGTTCTGGGAAGAAATGAATAAACAGGGAATTGGGAGACAGAGGGAAGAGAGTGTTCCCAAGCTGAGGTTTTGTTTGCCAAGTTTCAACAAAGAGCAAAGCTTAGCTCTGAAGGAGAAGCCCTTGAGAGACAGAGTTTAGAACAGTAATGCCAAGAGAAACCCCAGACGGGAGAGCTGGGGAGACATTTCTCTAATGCAGCTCATCCTCAGCAGGTGCTGGCAGCATCTGTAACGAGACGATCCGTGATAAAAAGCTTCTCAGACCTTAATCCATGCTATATTACATTCACAAATAGGAATTCACATCCGCCATCCTCCTCCCCCTGAGAGACAGGAATAAATAATATGCTATTAAACTCCTATCTCTGCTTTCTGCCTAAGAACATTAAAAAGAAAAACGGAAAAATGGTAGCTTCCACATTATCCTATACCCAGGGGATGGAGGCTGCCGACTGGAAACAGGAAGATCCATTCTGGGTGATTCAGTAGAAGAAGCCCTTGTATAACCAACCAATATATTGAGAAACCTGAAGATGATGCCTTTGGTGGGTCCTAGGAAAGACACAGATAATGGAGGAATTGAATTTAATTCCCATTTGACTATTACAATGCAAGAGCCCATGTTTGGAAAATAGAATTGATTTCCTCCTAAGATATACCCAATGACAATGACCTCAGAGCCTTTAGCCACCCACTCGTTAATTTGTCTTACGACAAATACGTGTTCGTCATTTACAGCGTGCAAGACACAAGAGTACAGAAATCTAAAATCTAGAAAAACTCACTGTGTGTCACTTAGGTTTTGTGATGTGTGACAAACGTAAGAGGAAACTGGCTATTCTCCTGTAAAACTCAGGTGACCTGGTTCACTGTGTTATCTGAAGGTAGGGCTGGGTAACCTAGTACATCGCTGCTTTCGCAGAAATAACGGAAGGAGACTGGGTTTCGTGGTGCTCTTCCTTTTGGTCTACAGAAGATAAGCATGGCTTTGGCTTCCTCACATGGACCTCACCTTTGATTCATTCATTCCTGCATCCATCAGGTAAAGGACCCTCATCTACCAAACACCAGAAGACAATTAATTCTTGGGGCTGATGGGTCAAAGATGGAGGTGGATTGGTTCCTTCAAAGGAGTTTATCACAGAGCAGATGAAAAGAGGAAAGACACATTCCTAGGCAGAGTGTTATAGGTGCTGGGATGACCTGGGCTCAGTGGGACCCCAGGGAGTTTTGGGAAGGGCTTGGGCAGACTCAAGACTCGTACACTAAATGTGAATGATAAGCAGATATGTGGGATGAGAAAGGAGAAAGTCTTTGGAGTGATGGCACAGAGGGGGGAAGGCACAGCCTGGCGAGCTCAGGAAAAGATACGTGTCTGTTTGACCAAGGCCAGGTACTCAGCCCCAGAGTGAGTGGGGGACAGAAAGTGGGACAGGGAAGCCCTGCCAAGTGGTGGTGCTGGGGGAGGGCTGTGTGGGAGGAATGACCTGGTCCATCGAAAGTCCTCTCTGCCATGAGAGCTAGAGATTCCTTTACCTAGGCTGTAATCCAAGCCTACCTTTCTTGGGGGTTTTTGTTTTTTTCTTTTTAGAGCTGCACCTGTGGCACATGGAAGTTCCTGGGCTAGGGTTGAATCGGAGCTGTGGCTGTAGACTTACACCACAGCCATGGCAACACCAGATCCAAGCTGCATCTGTGAACTACGCTGCAGCTTGTGGCAACCCCGGATCCTTAACCCACTGAGCAAGTCCAGGGAATGAACCCACATCCTCACGGACACTATGTCGGGGGTTCTTAACCCGCTGAGCCACAATGGGAGCTCCTCTTGAAGGTTTTTTTTTTTTTTACAAACAAATACATATTGAGAAGGAAATATGGAGCACCTGAGGGATAAATTCGAGATTGTTATTTAAAGCCGTTCTACAGTTTATTGACTGAATACATGGGAACATTTCAAGAAATAGCTAAAATAAAAAGACTGTGATTTTGAAATGATTGACCTAACAATTTTGTTCTGCAAAAGAGAGTTTATTGTAATTTACCAAATCAACATGGATTTTTAAAAAATTAGGGGATGATTACTCTGCAACAAGTCAAGTGGAAAATACTTTCTGAATGTTGAAATAGAGATATCAATAGATACACACAGAAGAATAAACAGAAAGATATGAATCTCATGGGCTCGTGGAAGAGTGTGCTGTGTATAAACATGTATTCACTAATCTATTTTTATTCTCACTGGTATCCTTTTAAGACTAATAATGCAATGAGAACTTACAAAGCAAGCAGGTTGTATATTCCAATTCCAATTTACAGAAAAAAATCTTGAATCAAACATGAGTCAAGCAAAGCTTATTTATGTATCATACACAAAAAGAACATTTGAAGCCCCATCCTCAAAATACACACACACAACATACACACATGCATACACACACACATATATACACGTATGCATATAGTACACACACACACACACACATATACATGCACATATATAATACACATATGCATATACATGCGCACACATATACACAAACGTGTATACATACACAATACAGATATGTATCTACACACATGCATTACATATATACACACGTGAGCATGCACACACATTTAATGAGACAACGCACCCAGCATCACTGAGTGTTTTCATATCCAAACATACTTGAAGCACTTAGCTTGGGTCTATCCCATAAATAAGCATGTCACAGGATCGCCATGAAAAGCGATTCAGATTTGATTTTCCATTTTGTTTCACTTTGCTTCCTCTATGAGTCTCTGCAAAAGAAGGGTCAGAAAGAGTTTTTCAGATCCATGTTTTTAGACTTCATGGGATGTGCAGTCTCTGGCATCTCCACTTTTTAAAAGCCCCTTTTGTCTTTTTGAGACATGCATCTTCTTTGTCACCAGCTGGACTCAGCTCTGAGTGTCCGGGACACATCTCAGGACACACCAGGCCCCCGGCCATCACCACCTGGCCAGCTGACCTCTGCTCAGGTCTGCAGCCTAAGACTCCGTTTTTGGTGAACTGAAGATGGAGGTCATTTCATATTTCATTCATTTCCTATCATTTCAGCTAAACTGAAATTACAGTTTACGGTAGACCTTTTCCAAAGTACTGACTAGCTCCTTCTAGCAGCTCAGCTTGCTTAGGTGACCGGAGGGAAACTTCTGTGGATAGTTGACCAGAGCAGGCCCATCAATAGGGAGTGCTGATCAACCTCAGACAAACCACAGTGAAGGTTCTAGTCCTTTATCTTGAAAGACAGAAGACCAGAGACCTCCTATCTCAAAATGTCCACATGACAACCACTTTTGCTTAGTTTCAGGAACATCTTGGGATCAATTGTTTTAGACCGACTTGGGTATTGGTTTCCAAAAAATGCAAAATCGTAGGCTCAAACTTAGACGCCCCAAATAGCATCTCTGGAGGAAACGCTCCAGAATCTGGGTGTCTAGAAAGTTTTCCAGGAAGTTTATTCATTGACTGAAGTTTGGGGGCGACCGCCTCATGGTTTCAAGAGAATGATGCTCTAGACAGAAGGACAGATTCATTTTCTGGAGAGAACGGTGTCCCCAGAGGAGCATCCGGTTCACCCAGACAGCCACCATCCAGTCTCCCAGATCACAGAGAACCACGTTCCCTCCTCTGGCCATTGTGAAAATTCTCTCATCCAGGTGATCCCTCCTGAGCTTTCCAGTAATTTTCAGTCTATTTCCAAGGAGTCCGGACGTTGTGAGGTTGCAACTGGGAAGGTTTGCAGAGGGCCTAAGGAAGTTTTGCCTTGGCATTCCATATTATTATTTACGTGCAATGCAATTGGAGAACTTTCTTTCCATAATGGGCAAAGATGACAGACGTCTAGTTCATTCCTCAGGGTATTTGAGGAGCAAAAAAACTGGCTGTAGGAAAGCAAGGCATTAGCCCAGTCTTTGCTATAATAACCATCAGCATGGACATGAAATAAGAATATATTAGCTGCAGGGGGAAGGTTATCTGAAGGCTCGAAATGGGGCTGCTGCTGATACACTCATGGCCAGCCGCTCAATCCCCTCCCCCACCTCCCTGTAAGAGGTCAGCGCAAAAGCCCTGAAACGCCTGGTGTGTGGAGATGTCAGCGGCAATAATTTTTTTTTTTTTTTCAGTTAATGGGCTTCGTGAATACAGAGATTTTTAAAGTTAAGGCAATTATCTAATTTCGACTCACCACTTGCTAATTTACTAATTCATTAACTCGGGGAAATGACCATCCTGTATGATGCTGGCCTCCCCAACAATGGAGCTGAATTTGGCAGGGCTTTATTTCCAACAACACCAGGGACAAAAAGCATGAGATATTTTTGAAGAATAATAAAAAATGGATTAAAGGGAATAGAAATAATTTATCATGTGCAGATGTGCAGAAAGAAAAGATGGTGGCTTTTCAGTCTGGTTTGATAAAAACAAAATCATGGTGAAGGCGACTCGCCCAATCATTGGTTTGGGAACACGGGGCCCTGGGTGTCTGATGAGCTATGAGGTGCACTAGCTTTCCTAAAAATTACATCATCAAAGGAACAGTCAGTAAATTTCCCTTCTTCTGACTAACTGACCCCAGACTTTGCAACCTTGATGAGAAGAGAGAGCAAGAAAGATCTGGCAGGTTCTTTGTTGAAATCCAAAGGCTGTGTACATGTCAGTGCCTCTCTAAGGAGGTTCTCAGCTGCAGAGGACTTGAAAGTCTGCTACGATTCTGCACTGTAAGAAAGGATGAAAGAAATGAATCCAAGAGAGGAAGGATATAGGGATTGAGGAATGATTTGAAGCTTCTAGAATCTTCCAAGGAGGAAAACATTTCCAAACAGCTTACCAGTACTTTTCTGCATCTCTGAAGTAAATGAATTACCAATGAGTCCCACTTTCATAAAGTGCTAAAGTGTTTTATTCAGGGCATCTATTTGAAAAAAATGCAAGAAAAATTGTCATGGTTTTCAGAAAGATTTATAATCAAAATTGTTACAATTTTTTCCTATCTGGTGCATTTCACACTCTTAAAGGTTCCTTTTGATGAGTAACTTATTAGTCTTTTTCTTTCATGTTAGTGATTTTTCTGTCTTATTTTCAAAATATTTCCATACCTTAAGGTTATGAAAATATCCTGCCGTATAACCTTCTAAAACAACTTTTAAATGCTCTACTGTTTTGGCTTTAACACTTGGTCAAGACTCCACTTGGAACTGATTTTTTTTTCTGACATGGAGATCCATTTGTCCCAGAGCTTCTTATTAAGAAGACTGTCCTTTCTCCATGACTCTGCAGGGTCACCTCTGCTATATATTAAGTTTCCATCTGTATATGGGTCAGTCTCTGGAATTTTATTCTGTTCCACTGATCTTAATGCTTATCCTTGCACCAATGCCAAGGTGCCCTGTGCTTTAGTTTCCAAGTTGTCTTGGTATCTGGTAGAGCAAATCTTCCTTTCTCCTTCCCATTCATCAACTTTTTCTTCAAGAATACCCTGATTATATACATTTTCCTTTGCTTCTTTGCTTTGCCAAATAGTTTTATAATAAATTTGCCAAATTTCACAAAAAGAAAAAAAAAACTGTTGATACTTTAACTGGAATTGCTTTATAGTATAGAATTTGGGAGAGAAAAATATTTGCAATGATACTACTTCTAATATGTGAATATCTCTATATTTAGGCTTTCTTTAATTTTTCTCAGTTGTGTATTATGATTGAGAAAGATCAGAGTTGCCCACCAAGAAGCAGGGCACTGCTGGCTATTGGAATTGCAGATGCAAGAACTCTGTCTAAAGCAAACTACTTCACAATCCCCTGCGGGGCTAACGTCTGCAAAGGGGCATCGGCCTTTTATGAATTGTATTAATTACACTCTTAAGCCCCATGCAAATTGCAAAATCATTTTTTCCAATTGAGTTAATAAAGCCAGTTTGTAGAGGCATGCTGTCTTTCAGTAGAAAATTAGCCCAGCACCTTATTTGTAGATAGATAACAGAAATGTGGTGGCCAGTGTTCCTGGGTTGTGATGGCAATATGTTCTGGGAGGCCTGCTTTGTGATGTGTGTGTGTGTGTGTGTGTGTGTGTGTGTGTGTGTGTGATTCATTTCCCTCTGACAGAGCTGGATGTGCAGGGCACTGTCACACTTTCTGATGGTGTTTTATCCATCACTGGGGAGCTGCAAATTCATTCTCAAAGTCTCAGTCCTGAGACATGTTATTATCACTTGGAAACTTTCATGAAAAACAAGACCACCTTTGAAAGTGGCTGGCGCTTCTGACTGCTCTCACCTCTGACAGCCTTAGTGTCCTACCTCCATGAAATCCAGGCAGCAAAAGAGATAGTACCATCTCGCACCTCCTGGCTCTGGGCAGAGGACCCACAGCTCTGGAAGAACCAGAATTCCTTGGCATTTCCTGACCTGGCAGTCTTGAAAGTGGCTGGCCTGAGCCATGCAAAAGGGCCTGTGGCCACTTTGCTTCCCTGATGCTATCAAGCATGTAGGATGCCTGTGGGAGACTGAGAAAAAAAATGTCTCCTCCGGGCAGAGCAATTGCAATTAGCTGCCCCTCTGGGAAGCACCCCCTTTTGTTATTATGGCCACTGGTAGGCAGCTGTTATCTGACGACTGAAGGCTTGTGTGAGCCGCAACCCACACACCTGTCCCTGATGGCTTTTCCCACAAGGACAAGTCACAAGATGCAAAGAAGTGAAGTTTGTCATGAGGGTTTTATAAGCTCCCTGTTCTCTATTTCATATCCTCAGGGTTAACGCCATAGCAGGAATGAACTCAAAGAGGTAAATTCGCATTAAAGCAAGAATGGCTGTTAATAGTTTAATGCACTCTCTCCCAAGAGATTTACTTTATTCAAAGGTTTCTGACAAAAAAAAAAAAAAAGACTGAAAGTATGGAAATATTCCATTCAAGTGTTAGCCAGTGAGAGAGTTATATTTGGGTGAGGGGATTTCAGCTCACACTTCTCAGGCAAGACCACTCTGGAACCTCCAATCAGAGCAGGAACACCTCAGATGCCTCTGCTCACCAGGGGATGGGATTTGAAATTAGTTTTGCTGTTGTTCAGTCCTGGGTACCAGGGTGACTCACTAACTACGGTTTCCCCTCCTTCCTGCCTTGTTGATCCATCTTCTTCCATTGCCTGGCGTTTGGAGCCTCAGTTAGAATGCTTCCTCTCACTTTGGTCTGAGACCAAGCCTATCTCTGTAGTTAGAGTTTTCAGCTCCATAATGCCCTCTATAGACCGGGGTCCTCTGTGAGGGGATGGTTCTACTCCTTCCCAGACCCTGACCCACTCGGAAGGGCTTGCGTTCACTGAGCAGGACATGGTCTGGCTTTCCTCGAGGGTCCAGCCTGCATCTTCGCTGTCTTCCCGGCCCCAGTGCGTCTATCTCAACGTATCCCTGTTCCACGTGGGTCCCCGGATGTCGCAACATGTCCTAGATCTTAAATCATCCCAAATGAATATCAAACAGGCTTCGGCGTCCCTCAAATCAAATAGGGTTGGTTCCTGGATTAAACGCCAGTCATTACATAAAAATGTGTGATGACCATCTCATTTTAGCCTTGCGAGGATTTGAATGAGATAAATAAGTTAGGCATTACTATCCCAAGTGAGAAACAGTTATAGTAGAGTAAAATTATGGCAACCAAACGGGACAGGTGGGAGGGTGGGAAGGGTGGACTGGGGGTTGGGGATTGGCATGTGCACACTGAGGTATATGGAATGATTGGCCAGTGGGAACCTGCTGTATAGCACAGAGGACTGTACCCAATATTGTGTGATAACCTATGTGGGAAAAGAATCTGAAAGAGAATGGATGTGTGCATATGTAAAACTGAATCACTTTGTTGGACCGCAGACATTATCACAACCTTGTAAATCAACCGTACTTCAATAAAATTCAAATAAAAAATAGAAAAGAAAAAGAAGAACAATTTGAAAACGAGTCAATGGTGGTTCATCATGACCTACTCAGAATCACACAGCCAACTCAGGATGGACCTGGGGACCTAGGTCTCCTGGCTTTGGTCCCAACATCCTAACTTCACTTCTTGTCACAATGCCAGGCTTCCCTCATTGTCCATCAAGGTTGATTTTAATCTAGAGATGGTTCCCATGGGCGAGGACGGCACTTCGAACTCCACGCTCCACTGGCTAAAGAATACTTAAAACTTCACTTCTTCCAAGTTTGCAAAATGGAACAGTTCTTTAGGCTGCAAGTGAAGGCAGTAGTTTTCAGAAAACACAGGAGGTGCCCTGCTGGGAGGTAATTTAGCTTTTGGACTTAGAAGTAAGGAGGACCTCATGGTTCCACCTCCAGCAGAGAACCGCAGTGCTCCTTATTCTTGGTTCCTGGAGACACATGCCATCCACCCTGGGGTCCAGTGCTCTTGCTGGGCTGCCCCCATCTCTCCACGGCATCCTGAGGGGTGTGGAGCAGAGCACAGGGGACTGACCCAGGCAGCCACATCAAGTGTGGTTGCAAGGCGGAAGCCGCTGACTGACAGCTGATGTGGTGGCGTCTAGAATTTTTTTAAACTCCATTTCCATTCCAAGTCTTGGTTAACCTTGATCTCATTTTGTCCAGTGCAGGTTAGACCAGGTGTCAGCAAATGTTTTTCATAAAGGATCTGTTAGCAAATATTTTTAGCTTTTGAGGGCCCTACTTATGTAACTAAAGGGCATGGCTATGTTCCAATTCAACTTTATTTACAAAAACAAGTTGTGGGCCAGATTTAGCCTGGGGACAGAGTTTGCCAAGCCCTGGTTTAGACTGGTGTGTTTGTGCATTTTTTTTTTTTTTAAAAAACTTACCAAAGTTCCAGCGGTCATTATCAGAGAGATCATCCCCATAAACTCCTTCTATGCTAACTTTCAAGCACAAGGATCTCATTAGAAATGAAAGTCTACTGTGTTCCAGTAAGAAAAGCTCTTACTGACTTCAGGAATAAAACCTCTGCTTACTACTTGATGTCCAAAATTGCTCGTCGAGTACAAGGACGTGCCTCTATTGAAGATAAAATGAATGAAAGCAATTTGCATCATACAAGAATTTTGGAATGTGAGAAGCCTTACCTTTTATAGGAAGCATGAGATGGTTTTCATTCTCTGACAAAGGTAGATGCTTTATCTAAACAATCCAATAAATAAAGACAACTGTGAACCCTGGCCTGGGAACTGCATATGCTGCAGGGTAGCCAGAAAAAAAAAAAAGACAACTGTGAAAAAGAAACATGTAACATGTGCAATCAATAAGTTTTAATTAAATTTTCCAAATGAAACTGTTAGCGGCAACTTCTATATTGTAAATACATTAAATCATAAATAGAATATGTTCTAGGAATATAGATATAAGTATATAAGGATATACGACACTTCTGTAACATTCAGATTAATTCAGATTTTATTTATGATTTAGCATATTTATGACATAGAAGAAATTGCAGCTAATGTT
This sequence comes from Phacochoerus africanus, assembly GCF_016906955.1. Classification (NCBI taxonomy): domain Eukaryota; kingdom Metazoa; phylum Chordata; class Mammalia; order Artiodactyla; family Suidae; genus Phacochoerus; species Phacochoerus africanus. The sequence continues at coordinate 61,960,878 of NC_062555.1, forward strand.
TATAAAATTAAAAGGATACATACTATGCTTTATTATAGAGTATGTGTAAATATATAGAAATATATCAGGACATATATATCTCCCTCTCTATCTTTTTAGGTCTTTGTAGAAATGCTGCTTATAGGACATGCTCAGTCAATTAGGGTTTGAAGGTTGGAACAGCTCTCTGCATCTTTGTCTCCTGGCTGGTAGGAGCCTGGCTCCTAACCTCTCCGTTATCCCGTCTCCCTGAAGTGCGAGATGTTATTAATGGGAATATGCCGCTCAGATAAATGGTGTCAGGCATGGGAAAAAAAAAAAGTTAGGACCTCTGCACTAAAGCAATCAGCTTCCGTGCATGGTGATAATGGGTCGACTTCCCAGGGTTGGATTTCTGGAGGAGACTCAGCCTCAGTGCAGTCAAACCCAGGTTGTCTCTTGCCGCACCACGCGGTCCTAGTGGCCATGTCTTTATGTAGATTGTGCAGAAACAACACATTGCAGCTGCACAAGCACTGTGCTCAACACGCTTTCCTGCATCAGAACTTTTGTAAAGATACTGAAGCAAGATGCACCAAGGCAGAAAGTCCTTAATAGACAAGGTTTGATGAAGCAGCACTGTGTGGACCCCAAACAAGGTGAAACGGGGCAGAAGGTAATGAATCCTGCAGGGACACCTCTACTCAGTCTTCCTTAAGTGCCTTATCACAGAGGAAACAGAAAACAAAACGCAGAGAGGGAAAATTCTTCAGCCCCCACCTTAGGGATGAACCAGAAGAGCATTTTTCCCCCTGACCAACTTTCTCAATTTATAAATGGACCTGAAGGTAAGCGCTTCCCAAGACCAGATTCAATTTAAGCCCCAGTTCTGCGCCTTTCATGAACCACCTCTGTAAGAATTTGTTCTGAAATGGATTGCGTATGCTTGGCATCTTTGCCCGCATATGCAGGGCATGCCTGAAGCTTGGAGGTGCCCCTTCCTGGCTTCGGCTGGTCATTTAAGCAAGTTCTTCAAGTAAATGCACATCCTGAAGCATGAGGAAGAGGGCCAGCCTCTCCAATTCCTTTAGAGATTTTCAGCCTTCCTCATTGAAATAAATGTACTGGAAACAGCAGAAGTAGAAAATAGCACAAAGACGACCACGTTTGCATAAAGAAGCCATTAGGAAGGTGTGCCAATGGAACGCTTGTGTGATGTCGCATAACAAATGCACACTTTCATTTAGTTATTTTGAAGATTCAGTTTATCTAGTAGTTTTTGCATTTAAAGAGCATGATGCTGAATGATTCTCCATTCCTGAGATGCCAGCAGTTCTTGAAAAAGCATTCACAGAATGATTAAAAGCATAATAAAAGAGTAAATCCCAATGTAATATTTATCCAGCCTGAGTTTTCAGCTTAATACATCCAAACCCGTCCCATCCCCCAATTTGCACAATCACAGCTTAATAAAGGACATATTTTAAAACGTAGGCTGTTAGAAAACAGTGAGAGAAGCCAGAAACAGAACCACAAAACTCCCCCAAATGCCTCCAAGATGGAGACTTACAGACGGGGAACTGGATGGAAATTTCTAGGTGCTGCTTTTTAGGTCCCTCTCAAGGGCAGAAGCTGAAAGGTCCCAGATGGCTGAGCAGGGGTGGTTCTGAAAGAGGGTCAAGTTCAAGAAAACAAGAAAATGCAAACGCCCAATAAGAATATGCAAAAGGCAGCCTCACGACTCATGGGGATTAAAAGGAGACATATTTTTCCTAGTCTCTCACGTTGGCAACAAGTAGATGGCCCCGCTAATTGGTTTTGCTCCCATGTTTGACCCCCTCCAGTTTCACCTAAGATGCATCTGGCAGGGCCTGAGGCACGTGGAGTCTCTCCCCTAGTTAGAACATTCCAGGCACCAGGAACAACCCTCCATCATGGGCTGTGGCTCCAAGCCCTGCTCCCCCATCTCACTTCTCTGTTCCCACTAGCCTCCTTGCCTGCCCTTGAAATGATCGGGCAGTGCCAACCTCAGAGCCCTTGTACCTGTCTTCTGCTGCCTGAAATGCTGTTTCCTTGGATCTTCACAAGGCTTCCCTTCATTCTGTTCCAGGCTCAAGTGTTGTTTCCTGTCTAAATTAGACAGATTCTGTCCAAATAGCATCAGCCCACCAGCCTTGCGTTACTTTCTTCATAGCACATAGGGCTACACAAAAGTATTCTGTAAATATGTTTGTTTTTGTCGGTCTTCCCACAAGATCTGAGTGCCTTGAGGACAGGAAATTCTTTTTGTTGTTGTCTGTGGCTGTTATCTTAAGTGCCTAGAAACGTACCTAGCCCACGTAAATGAGTGCTGATTGAATGGATTTTAATGGCTTGATCTGGGCTTATCAAGCTGTTTTACCTGTGTTCCCTTCCAGGACAGAGGGGAGCGAGGTGGGTACAAGCAGGATGGGAAGTAATCTGAGAATTAAAAAGTTGACATTCTAACACGATGGAAGATAATATGAGAAAAAGAATGTATATATATATGTGACTGGGTCTCGTCACTGTACAGCAGACATTGGCACAACCTTGTAAACCAACTCTAATTTTTAAAAAGTGAAAACATAAATAAAAAGTTTATATCTTTGGACTCCGTTTACCACTTGTAAAAACTGACACTAGAGAAAAGAATCAGAGATCCCGACAAAAGTTGACTATGAAGATATTTATTTCTGTGTTATCAACAACAGTGACAAATGGAAATGATGACGATAAATCGCCATACGAGTGACGACACAACAGTGGCTGCATCGATTGAAGTTACCAAGTGCAGGGTAAGGTGCTATGTACTTGAAATGTTCTGTAAATGAATTTGTATCCAATGTGCAGATGAGGACACAGAGCTAACTTGCTGGGGGATCTCTTGCCGACAGTTGGGCTTCACTCACCGGGTTTGGGAAGAAGTGGGACTCAAGGTCTTGCTTCCCAGCCTGAGTTAAGAAATGATGAACTATGCCTGCTTTGCAAACCCATGCCAAACCTTCTATCATACTTGGCAGAGGCTGCCTGGGACAGGGGAGAGTCCAGGGCACGCTCCAGCGGCTGGGATGAGGTGGTTCTTTCAGCCCTAAGCACCCTCAGCTCCCCAGGACAGCGCACAGGAAACCGGATCCATCCGTCCTCTGAAGTGTGCAGCCCAAGGACTTTGCTGGCCTTTATCTCTGACCTTTAGTAGATCAACAGTAAGCAAACAAACTCTTTCCTCTGCCCCGCCCTCCCCTCTTTCTATTGTTGCCAGGGTCCATGGTTTCCTCTGGAATCCCTGAGCAATTCTCCGTGGAGTCGCACTCATTTCCTGTCCGGGGAGCCAGGGCATCCGATCGGCGGGCCAGAAGCAAGCCGAGGAGCAGGCAGCCCAGGGTCTGTTTCTCCTCATTGTCCTCAGGGAGCCCGCGCTGCTCTGCTCCCCTCCAGCCCAGGGCGCTGGCACCAGAACCGAGCCAAGGGTAGGAAGCCACTGCCCGGGAGCTGCAGACCTTTCACCTTCGCTCTGCCTGCATCACGCTCCACGCCCCGTTCACCCCCTTCCCCACGAGGAGACTCGGTATCCCAGATGCTTGCAGCTCCGTGGACTCCCCGTCCTCAGCTCCAGATGGTCTGGATTCGCTTTTCCAAATGGCTCTGCCTCTAATTCTTGTGCTCATTTTAACATTGTGTCCCCTCTGTGTGTTCTCTTGCTACATGTGAAATTGTTTTAATTTCAAGCCGATGCTGCTCAGCTAATTAATCAAATTTCTGCCAGCCACAGGCACAGAGATGCCCTCTGTTGCATTTCAGTGTATGTGAGTGTGTGTGTGTGTGTGTGTGTGTGTGTGTGTGTGTGTGTGTGTGTGTATAGAAGGGAAAATTCCTTTCACATGGCCTCTTGTCCCCAGAAATCTGAAAGTGTCTTTGTCTTGGCAGTTGTCCCAGCACCACCACCCTCTGCCCTTTTCTTTGGCCTGTTCTTCGGGTATTTTGAGAAAAGCCCAAGGATTCCTGCGCGGCTGACTTTCACAACAGCTATAGTTACGGGACCAGCTTGACCCAGTTAAGGAAATCCAAATTTACCCAAACTGAAGCTTCACTGGAGCCGAACTGTAACTGCTTTCCTTGGACCTTTGAGCCTCTGCCTGTTCCCTTTGGCTCCTTCCTTCTCACTGTCCTCCAGACAATGCGGGACCTCTGATTACAAGCAAAGTCTACAGACCACCGCTCCTCAACCTGTCTTAAGTGTCAACTCCTTGGAGCCTTTTGGGGGGGGGGGGAATCAAGAAATAACTTGATCAGTTAATTAACTGAGCATTCTGAGTTGATGGCCAGTAGTCACTTCAGGCCATTTCCCAAGTATTTAACATTTGACTGATGTGTCAACAACAGTTAATCCAAAGGCCTCCTTCCGATGAGAACTTTAGCCCCACAGCGTGGGCAAATATCTCCAGTCATGCCTGCTTCTTGGCTGGATTTGCTTTTGGCCTTTCTCTGTGACTCTAGACCACTAGGCAGTGCCTCCCCGTGAGGGGGACTCTGAGCTTGCCCCAGAGCAGGGCGTGTTCTTGGAGGCAAAGCCTGGAAGCTACTCAGGGCTGCTCTGCTCTCTTGGACCCTTCCCTGGGAACATGGGTGATCAAATGAACCGATCCAATGCGAACCTGAATATGCACTGAGTTTCTAGGATCAAGAATCAAATGTGAATTTCCTCCTTCTTCTTTGACTTGCACTAAGGTTTTCCTTTCCTTTGTTTTTCTCAAAGCAGAAGGAAGCAGCGAGGGAGAGGGACAGTCCTGAGGCCAGAGGACAGGGCCTTCTTTCTAATATTATTTTTATTGATGAATAGCCATCTCACTCACTCCGTTTCCTGGCTCTCTCCCTGGCTGCAGTGCACTCAATTATATTTTCAGGATTGTGTGCTACAGGGATCATTCTGCCTTATTCTTTTCGAAATTGGTTGGAATTTCAAACAAAGGGGAATGTGTTTTTAAGGAGGAAACAGGGGGAGTGAAAACTGCCCTGTCTTTCTGGCTGCAGACAAACGACTATTTGGTGAGCTTGCAAAATCTGCTGGGCTGCTGCCTGTGTTTGTTTCTCCAGCACCAAGAAGAAGACCTTGCTCCAAGGAACAGCACCCCCAGGTACTCCGAGGACAGCGGCTCTGTGTGGCCCTGTGTGCGGGGCAGACCGGGCTTCCGTGGTTCTTCTATGCCAGAACAACTCAGACAGAAAAAAGAAAAAAAAAAAAAGTCAAACCAATCCACCAGTGCCCACATGGCGAGGAGGCTATAGTAGATTCGTGCCATCTTCACGGGGAAGAATGGATTAGGAGCCAAGCGAACAAGGTTTAATTTTTAGCTCCGCCACTTGCTACCTGTAGGTCATGAAATACATCTTTAGCATCCCTCCAAGGCTTCGTCTGCTAAGCAGTGGAATAAGGCTGAGAACGTGGGAGCTGTTGGGAGGATGGGGTGAAGTGTCGCTGGGGAAACACTCATCTTAATTGTGAGGGTTAAGGCTACAGAACCAGTTGATCTATGTAATAGGAACGTAGTGTGGCCTGAAGACATTGTCCCCCCCTGCCCATCCCAAAAAGGGAAGGCACCCTGTCCAGCCCCCACGCCCAAGGGGAGAAGAAAGCACACGAAACTGGGTGACTGGATCGTTGTGTGGCCATTCCTAACGCTGAAGGAAACCGCACATTTCCTGTAGGATTTTGTAGACGCTGTAGAATCCTTGTCGGCTCCAACTGGAGTGAGGGAAGCAATCTGTGTTTCTCAGTGATGCAATCCCTCTGCAAGGAACCATCTCTCTTACGCACAGAGCTGCCCGCAAGGCCTCTTACATGGGGTCCCATCAGGCCTCTCCTTTGCTGGTGAAGAGGAAGTAGCTGCATGATTTATGGGAACATGGAGTATGATTCACTTGCTGGTGCATCAGCTTCTGGCAAAGGCGTCTTAGCTTTCATAACCACTAGCTACGCATTTCTGAACTGAATCTCCCAGGCCTTAACCTGCTGGTTACCCGAGGGATTAGGTCTACACACAAGGCCGAGTGGCCCCATCCGAAATTAGTTCCCAAGCTATACCGTGGGGATTCCCAGTGGCAGTTTCTTAAATTTTCAAATAAAGCCCCACTTTTCTGTAGTGGAGTCCTTTTATGTTTTCTTGTTTCTGAATGTTCCTTTGAAACCAAAGGTATTGATATATTCTACCCTGCGGGGAAATCAATAAAAACTTTAATCACAAAATTAAATAAAAACCAAAGCTACTGACATTACATGGTAGCACTCACTTCAAGTTTTATGGTTCTCCCGCGGCTGGACTTATTATTTGCAGGAAAATCAATATCATCTTTAGAGTAATTTGGGATGCATCTTGTCATCACAGAAAACAAGTTCCTGGTAGACTTTACCAAAAAGTTGTGAATGAGGCCTCAGTAACTGCCCATCCAGAAACGGATTAGCCCCTGACAGCAGGAAAACATACAACTAGGGTGGCTCCCAGTGAGGTCTCCAGCTGTGTCTCAAAGCACAGCTTCCAGGGCTCTGAACCTCCTTCTACAAACACACTCTGCTGCTCCTGCCGATGGGTCCCAGGCCTTTCTGTGATGATTAAAAGCTTGGGGGAGAACATGAGTTAAAACGTCCTTAGACATGCCGCACAGGCTTCAGCGAACGTACAGTAATAGCACCCATTTGTCACAGGACCTTAGTGATATTCGGTAAAGAAAGGTCCTATTTCATGTTTGGGGGAAAAAAAAAATAAGAAGAAAGCTTTCGCGAGTCACGGGATCATCAGAATTGGATGGAACCTTAAGAGGCATTTAGCTCAGTAAGTACAACTTCTCCTTAATGCAGGGACCCGCCACATTTATCCATCCCTCTTCACTGTCATGTGTCTGGTCTCATCACGTGGCAGTGGCGGCGATGCAGATCCAGGAACATGTATCTCTATACAACCTTTTATCTTCTTGAGCCACACGCTTCCCAGTTCTAATGAATTATTAGGCTGCAAGCTTGTTCTTCTCCCCATAATACTGTCTGTGTGGTAAGCCACAGAGCGTAAAGTGAAACCATTGGCAGCCTGTACCATCAAGAGCTTCCCAGACAGCGATGTGGCAACACACTTTCAATGAACTTTCGGAGAACCCTGAGTTGCTGCAAAGGTTTATTGGAGTCTCACTCAATAGGCCTTCCTCCCCGGTGCTCTTGTGTTGCCGCTTCAAAAATCCCTTTTTTTCAGGGCTGGAGACCGCTCACTCAGAATAAAAAGCAGAACCAGAGAATGCAGCCCGATTAGTACATGACAGGAGCCAGCTGGATTAGACATGGATGTTATGAAAGCCAGGAAATGAAAACCAAAAAGATTTTGCAAGGGTGAGACCAGTCACAAAGCTAGCCAAGGTCAGAGCTTACGGGCCTGGAGTTACCAACCTTGAACCAGCAGAGCGGGGCTTATAATCCAGACACTGGGCATAAGAACCATTTCCCAGAGGAAGAGGCAAAATCTATGGCTGGATGACACCATTTGTGGGAGGCAGAAGGGCTCTTCACAGGAGCTGACTGTGACTCAAGAAGGTGCTTAAGATCTAGGATGGGGCACCTCCTATCAGGTCAGGGAGCCCGCTCCAGGTAGTAAGAACAAAAAAACCAAGGGTCAGGCAGACACTGGCTTCAGTGTCAGCTCCCTAGATCATCACCCTTCAGTTCTAAAGTTCTTCTCTTTTGGAGCAGCTTTGCTAATGAAACAACAAAGGGCCTCTTCATGATACTTTTGTAAAGGCATTTTGTTCTAGAAGGTTCTTACATGCGTAGCCCACGCCTTCATCTTTTTTGACCAAAGATCCCCCAGCAAGCCTACCCAGTGCCCCCCATCCCAGCCCCTTCTCCAATCCACACTCCCCAGCTGAACTGCCCTGTTGCATGCTAAATGCAAACCACCAACAAAAAACCGGGTGTATTTCTATCACTGAGCCTAATAAATTGCATCAGAAAGTTTACACCGGAGGAAATGTTCAATATCGATCATATTGGACAGAAATATGGTCATTTCATAGGGTTCCAACGAATGATTATCTATTTCTGTGACTATTTGCTCAGCCAGACCAAATAGTCAGCAAGGAGTTTGTTTGCTTTTCTGCTGGTATAATCAGACTTTAATATATCCTGGCACATCACTGGTTTCCGTCAATGACCGATGGATGAATGATTGAGTTGAGCCCAAGCTTTGGGACCCAGGTCTTCTTCTTGGGGAGACTGCTGGGGCCGCGTATCTGACAATAAAGTTATGTGACCTAGAAACAACCCCTCCATCTGACAGAACTATAAACAGTACACATTTCTCTGGATAATCTATTTCCTCAATAAAAGCAGGACTACAGCGACAGATAAACACTATTTTATGCCCCAGTCCAGTGATTTTTTTTTTTCCTCCCAGGTTAGCACATCGTCCAGCACCTCGTCCAGCACCTCGAGGGATGGGAGTCAGGCCGGGCCTTGTTCTTCTGTCTGGGATTTACATACGGGTGGCTGATGACAAAGGTCCAGGCACATCAGCTGAAGATAGTGGCTTTAAACATTTTGTTCAGCATCACACAGGGTCAGTCTGGCTCCTGGGTAGACACTGACACCCTTCTCTAAGTGTTGGCGGCAGTGAACCCACAAGGTGCTATTTCTCTGGCCACAGCTAATTGAATCTTTGTGACCAGCTCGCCTTAATCCCTAACTTGCAAAATTTCCGAGGAATCTTGTGGAGACTTTCTTCCTGATTAGGTTCAGACTTTTTCCAGGATCAGAGGATGATCTCCTTCCAAAGACACATAGCATAGTTTCAAGTACAAACTTGTGAGCAAGGCGACATTACCTCAAAGCCAAGACCAGGAACTTCCAGGAAAAAGATGGAGGAGAGGAGTTCCCGTCCTGGCGCAGTGGTTAACGAATCCGACTAGGAACCATGAGGTTGCGGGTTCAATCCCTGGCCTTGGTCAGTGGGTTAAGGATCTGGCGTTGCCGTGAGCTGTGGTGTAGGTTGCAGACGCGGCTTGGATCCCACGTTGCTGTGGCTCTGGCGTAGGCCAGTGGCTAAGGCTTTGATTCGACCCCCAGCCTGGGAATCTCCATATGCCGTGGAAGTGGCTCTAGAAAAGGCAAAAAGACAAAAAAAAAAAAAAAAGAGATGGAGGAGAACAAAGAAAAGCATTCTGCTAAGAAACAGTTAAAGATGACATTGGCCAAAAAGATGCTCATCTCAAAATACATCTACCCCCTTTAAAAACTCTTCAATGAATCTATGGATGAAATGAGTGCATTTGTTTTTTGTTCTGGTTTAACCATGTTCCTTGTTCTGGGCATTGTGAGGGTGGGTCGAAAAATTCAGCAACTTTGGACAAATAAATTTCTCGATCTTAACGTTGAATATCATTCCTAAAGTTGCTATAATGACTGTGTTTCTGTAAGATCTGCTTAGTTTATGAGTCAGGCATTGTCCACAGCGAGGGCTAGGGACAGCAGGTGATGTTTGGGGAAGGGGTGCTGCTGAGCTGAGGCGCCATCCATCGCTGTTTCAGACTGAATCTGCGTATCCACGCAGCTTGAGGTCATGGGGTCAAAGACAGAACTCATCTGAGAGAGAACGTTCCATAGGTTTGTAAAGACATATTTTATACCAGCAGGCTGATCTGCACCTGACCTTCTGATGTCAGCACCTTTCCCTTGGGAATCAAATCAGATTAGCAGTTTATTAGTACCGGGGGCCGGGTGTTAAGTGATAAACTATTAAGCCGACTTTAAAGTTTCCAGCAGACAGTGAAAAGCAGAGTTCTGCTTAGGGACTACAGGGTTTGCATTCCTGCTGCCCCTTGGGTTTGCCTGATTTAGGGGATCAAGAGGAACAGGTGTTGAGATCTGCCGTAAAATGTAGCTTAAGTCTAACGTGGTATATTTATGTTTGGATTTAGACAACGTTGTGCAGCACCTAACCTCCAGCTTCCCAGATGCTGTCGCTCTGGGGATCACCCAGGGCTTGCTTGGGTGAGGACTGTCATCTAAAAAAAATAAAAGCATGACCTAAAATTTGAGAGTTAAGTTTTATTTGGGGCAAAATGAGGACTTAAACCCAGGAGGCAGCATCTCAAGTAACCCTGAGAAAACCATTCCAGGAGGCCAGCGGGGAGCTGAGGAGTTTGGGTCACAAAGGGTAAAGTAGCAGAAACAAAAGATGACTGCTTCTAACAGAAAACCAGAGATCTCAAGTTAAGGAGTTTAGTGCTTTTCTATGGGAAGGTGCAAAGATCTGGGCTCATTGAAATCATGCCTTTGATATGCATCTCAGCTATCTGGAGCCAGTATCCTGTATTTTCACAGCCTGAGCGTCCTCGGGGCTTGCTGTTAGGAGTGGCTGCCGTCTGATGGCTGCTAGATAGCAGCTTTTCTTTGTTTCCTTCCTGAGCTCCCTCAGGGCTCACCGGCACCCACGCAAGCATTGTACAGAAGGTTGCTGCTAGGCTTTTGAAGGCTGCTACGAGTCACCTTCAGAGGAGGTTACCAGGAAGGATTTTAGTGCTTTTCTAGATACGAGGAGATGCAAGAATTGGGCTCATAAAATTTCCTCCTGAAAATAGCTAACTATCGGAAGACCTGTTCTGCCAATTTCCCTGGAGCACAGAGTGCCTCACTGCTGGTCTCCGCCCTGAGCTCCTTTCAGAGGATGCTGAGGGTCAAGCAGCTGCAGAGGCTCATGGTTCAGTCCGCGGAGAGGCAGATGACAAGTGCCAATCTCCAGTTCACAAGACAATCCGAGTGATGCTTGGTGCTTCCCCGCCTCCCCCCCCCCCCCCCCCCCCCCGCCCCGAGCGCTTCATTACTGAACTCCAAGTCCCTCTCCTGAGGTCACCTGAGAGGGAGTCTAGGTTGCTTTGTTCTTCCGGGTTGTTGCTGCTGTACCCCCACCTGGCAGGTGCTTCTGCTGAGTCAAGCATCACACTGAATCACACCCCAAGGTCTCCCCTCTCACCACCTGCTAAGATCCTGAATACGGCTGTTTGCACTACCAACCTCTCTATGGACAAGTTTTTGGCCTCTGAAGGACAAAAATTTGCTTCTCTCCCTCCCATCTGGTTGGGCCCTTCTGTGCATCTCTCTTTGTTTGAGTCTTAAGAGTCTTAACTGGGTGTCCTGAGAACCAGATTAGCAGTCTCAAAATTCCTTTCACCAGGAAGCATAGGGATTATATGCACAGAAAAAAAAAAAAAAAATCTGCCTTGATACACTAGAGTTCTCAAATAAAGGTTATCTTCCCCAACCCACGTAGCTAACATGGCCCTCAAAAACAATCGCAGATCTTTAAGCACCTCGTAGAAATCTCCCAGGAATAACATTCAAAGCTCCGTGTTATAGAAGAGGAAAAAAAAAGTGGTAGTTGTATAAATAGGGAACGATTTGCAGGGCTTGGTGGTTCCTAGGAATGGTCCAGTTAGGTGAGAAGGCAATGAATCTCCTGTCACTGGCTTGACAGCCTGGAAGCACAGAGATGTCTTCCGGAATGGAACAATGACTTGCAGTTGATGAAAGTCAAACAGGATTCTTGCTTACCTTCTCCAAGGGAAAAAGAGGATTGCCTTTAAAAAAGTTCTAACTTTTTAAGTGGAAGAAATGACTGGTCAATAGGCAACTAGGTTTTAAAATATCCACCTGGATAGATTTTCATATAGTTTTTTGTTTTGTTTTGTTTTGTTTTGTTTTTAGCAGATCCATCCCCTTGGGCTAGAACAGCATTTCAAAGAAAATCTTTGGACAATGTGTGAATGTCCAGTAGGTCATATAAAGTCTTGGACTTTTTCTGTATTTGACGTCTCAGCATGTGACATGTTAGGGTTGCTGACTGTATTTCACGGTATCCCAGAAATACTTTGCTTGGGTTTGAATTTTAATTTTGGAAAGCCTTCTCAGAGAAGTCGGGAGATTTATGCGGAAGTGAGAGCCACGCTTGATCAGGGGGGATAAAGGTCCCCCCGCCCCAGAGAGTATACAGATGTTTAAAGGCAACCTCTCGGGATTTTAACGGGCCTGCTGCAAACAGGAAGAAGACCTGTTGGAGGGGCTGGCACAAGGCAGGGTGTGGGGCTTCAGCCTCGGAAGAGCAAAGCCTGGAAGTTTAGAAGGTGTCCCCAGAGCCGACTTCCTGGGGACCGTGACGCTAAACTAGCATGTTGGAGGCAAGGCTGGCCTTCAACACAATGATGAAATTGTTCTTAGCACTTCCTTTCCTCACAGCCCCTGTCCACCTGATCCCATTATGCTCTCAAGGTTTCCCTCTGCGAATGAAGGCCCTGAGGTGCAGAGCTTCCCCCTCCCACGTTCTGATCTGAGCCCCACTCTGAACCTGGCTGCCCTGGTGCCCCTGAGCCCATGCAGGTGCATGGATTCCCTTCCCACTCAGAAAATACCTTCATTTAAACAGCAGCCCCTTGAAAAAGCTATTTGCCTTCATCCAAATGAATCCAATCACAGAACCCTGAAATACTGGAGACTCAAGTGGGGATATATTTGGAGGTGAGATGGGCCCCTTAAATGGCATCTTGTAAGTGGTTCTTTGTCACACAAGTGTGATCTGCTCTCACACTTGGAGGAGGTCTTTTTCTACATCCCCAAGACATCAGAGATCAGTGTCAGTGTTATCACTCAGAGCTGGTCTTGCTCCGGGAGCAGGCAGAAACCTTTCGCACTCAGATTGCCGAAAAGGACAATCTGAATTAGCAGAGGGTGAACAGTGAAATGTGTGCCTTTTTTCAAATGTATACAAGTTAGAGATCTCAGATTTTTTTCAGTCTAATAGAGGTCCCTGGGGAGCTTGTTTTAATGAATTGATAAGAATGATTTGTAATTCAGGCATTAATTGCTTGTATGTAAATAGCTGCTTCTGAAATGCTTAAGGGTCTGTTTGAAACCAGTTGTTCTCTTTAAACCTTGGCCCGCAATTTAATTTGCATTTGCAGTTATTCACAAACCCTTTATTTTGTAGCTCCTGCAAAGGTATATTTCAGCTAACCAATCTATACATGAGGTTCACGTTTCTGTAGGTTTTTTTTTTTTTCCCCCAGAGTTGCTGGTTTTGAATCCAGGGGTATCCGGCATTGTATTATGACTAATGCTCAGTATTCAGGCACATTTAAAAATGCAATTTTGCTGTCCTTGTTTCGTGATGTTAATTTTAGCCAAGGCTGCAGTTATAAAAACCTACATAAACAAATACATACATAAATAAAATCTTCAAGGCTTCCTGGAACTACCACTTTCCTGAAACAATAGTTTCCAGAAATGATTCTAATTAGTGAGTATTCCATTGGCTCCAGTGGACAGTTTTATAGATGCTTTCCATTTGCAGTAACTTGTTCACAACACGCACCTACTTTCATGAACACACACATACGCAATGCATGTGTGCTTTCTGTTAGCTTGTTGGCTTCGGTATGTGCCATCCACAGTTCAAATTATCCTGAAACTAAATATTACACACGGCTCTGTAGGGATCGGCCGACACTCTGAGCGCTGATCCTGGTGGAAAGAATACAGAACTCTCTTTCAGAGATCTGGTTGCTGATACTTCGGAAATCCCTTTTATAAGATTTCTGCGCATTGAAAACGAGGGATTCGAGATCCCAGAAATACACACGATGGAAATCCCAATGGTGATGAAGGGGATATGTTGCAGGTGGCCCCCTTTCGTCTTGGGAACGAGTTGACTTCCCATGTAGCTCTTCCAAACAGCTGGAGAAATCCAACCCCACTGTCAATCAGATTCCAGCGAGTGGAGGTCAGCATTCACATCTGGCTAGCCCGGCTTACAGCAGCATCCCCTCATCCTCTGCTCCTTCCTGCACGTGTTCACGCTTCAGGAAATATTTTATTTATTCCACCATCTGCAAAACAATATGGCCTCTGGAGCATAGATGAGCCTCGGACCTCTTCTTCAAATCTGTCTTAGGTCAGTGAACAACTGTGCAGCAGAAAGGAATCTTTCTGCACTGACAGAGTGATTAACCACGCTCACCTCTCTTTTGGGGGGAGTTCTAGCTTTTATTATGTCTCCTATGAGCAGAGATTAAGTCATGAACTTAGAGCGATTTTCTTCTACAGGGTGGGAGAATGACAGCATCATATCCATTAATGCTGGCACAAGAAAAATGAAACTCAGGACTTTCTGCGTCCCAGCCTTAGGAAAGCACTCACTGTTGGAGGTGTCCAAGAGGCCAAGCAGCAGCCTCACCAAAGGTCCACACCGCTGACTTTGCATCATGGACTTTCTTCTGGTCCAGACGGAGGGGGCCGCCAGGGGAACTCAGGCAATGGATGGGCTCCAAACTTGGGGACTCTTCAAAGACGTAAATTTCTGTTTGTTTTAGAGGAGCACCCTAAAAATGTTGGCGGGCCATGTAAGCATTTTCTCTTGTTTTGGAACTTGCTTGAATGGAACCGAGCGCCGCTGGAATTCGCATCCGAACAGGCTCTCTCATGATTTCTACTATTTCCTGCCTCTGGCCAGGCTGCAGCAGTCCCAACAAAGCTTTTCAGGGTATTTTATCCTGTTTGGACTCTGTTCCAGTACAAACCTGAGATCAAGCTGAGGCAATGGAAAACAGAAGAGAAAAAACATCGAGGAAAAGATTGGCCTGGCACCTCCATTCCGGCTCAAAGAGCATGAACGTTTATTATTGTTGTTTATTTTAGTGGCAAGTCAGTGGGGAGGAAAGTGTACCATCTTAAACCCTTCTTCTTCTCGCTGCCTGATGTAGAATTTGCAAAGGTATCTGGCCTCATCTGTAAAGGAGACTGGAATTTTTCTAAAAGCCCTTCGAGGTTTCACAGAGCCTTCGCATATTCTGAGGGCCTAAGCATTTCATTCTGAAAATGCTTAAATACTTGGAAAGGTTATTTTTCTGACCTAGTTCTTGACCTTAGGTCAGAACACTTGTCATCCGTGGAGACTCTATAACTAGGCATTTTTACTTTACCGCCCGTAGTCATATTTCAAGCAGGTATCTTGGGAATTAGCTACAAACACATTATCTCTGGTTGACAGTTTGCTGATCCAGGAAAAGACAAAGCTTTTGTCCTTTTAAAAATGGGAAAAGCCGAGAGTTCCTGATGTGGCTCAGCGGGTTAAGGCCCTGACTAGTATCCATGAGGATGCCGGTTTGATCCCTGGCCTTGCTCACTGAGTTAAGGCTCCAGCATTGCCGCAAGCTGCGGTGTAGGTCACAGATACGGCTTGGATCTGGAGTTGCTGTGACTGTGGCATAGGCTGGCGGCTGCCGCTCTGATGGGACCCCTAGCCTGGGAACCTGCATATGCTGCTAGTGCAGCCCTAACAAGCAAAATAAATAAATAAATATATATGGGAAAAGCTGATGTCATTTCTCCCTCCCAATCTTCCCCTACATAATAAGAGAAAAAGAGGAAAGGGATCCCCCTTCCCAACCTCACCCAGGTCCTCAGGTTGTGCACTAGACAAAGCCAGAAGATTCTGTTCACCTGGGAGACAACGAAAGGATGTCTTTTGGAATCATGCAGAGGGGTGGCCTTGACCTTTGCACCTTCCTGTCCTGATCACAGTGGGTTACTTGCCTTTCCTGAAACAAGTTGTACACTCTCCTGCCTCTGCATCTTTTCCGTGAGGTTTCTCTGCCTGAAAGACCTCCACTATTGCATTAAAATGATCGCTTTTAGTCTATTTCCTCAAACACAATAAAATCCCCAAAGGCAGGAACTCTGCACCGTGCCTCACTGCACAGGTAAATAAAAATCTTCAGAAAGCGAGCCGCCTTGCTGTGTTTTGCCCAGTTTACATTTTCCAAAAGTACAACTAATGAGGAGAGGGAGAGATGCAGCATTACATTTTAAGTGACACACAATTAAAAGTGCCTTGTGGGAATCTGCACAAACCAATTTGAACCTGTCTTCCCTTGCTGCTGACTTCCCATCCCTGACTCAGTCCGACGCTGTCTCCCGTCGCCTTTCTCTGGACTGCTTGTCAACGAAGTTTCAGAACATCCCAGAGGGGCAATAACAAGTTTCCGTATATCCTTCTGTTTAATCTTTCTTCCTTTATTCTGCAAACTCCCATTTCTGAACTGCTTTATAAGACCAAAAGAAAAAAAAAATCAACCCATCAAAGAAGGCCCACAGGACATTAAGATTCAGGAAAGTGGGATAACACCACAGGTAAGGGAGTCAGCAAAGATAAAGGCATAGATGGAACCGTAGTATCAGCAGGGTCCTTGTGGGGTACAGTACAGGGTAGCGGTCAGGGCCATGGACTCGGGACCCTGAACCATCCAGACTGAATCACAGCTGCAACACCTGTTTAACTTCTCTGTGCCTCAGAGTTCTCACCTTTAAAATGGGAATAATAGGGTTCTTCTAGGATTAAACGACTTAACAACCAGTTGAACCTCATGAACTACAGTCATGTGCAGTATTTATGTTCTATAAAGTAGCCAAGGACCCTGAGTTAGTGAATCCTGAGCCATGGCTCCTAGGAGAAACATGGGGTTAGTTGCCCTAAGCCTTTGGTCTCAACATTTTTGTCAATTCACCCGTATAAAACCTTATTTTATGTGTGTTTCTTTTTCTTAAGACTTTTATAAAAAACGAAGTACAATGTTTGTTAGTCTCAGGTGTACAGCAGAGTGATTTTGTCACATATATATTCTTATTTCAGATTCTTTGCCATTCCAAGATATTGAATATAATTCCCTGTGCTCTACAATAGGTCCCTGTTACTTATCCATTTTATACATAGTAGTGTGTATCTATTAATCCCAAACTTCTAATTCATCTGCCTTCCTTTCCCCTTTGGTAACCATAAGTTTGTCTCTTACGTCTGTAAGTCTATTTCTGTTTTATAAATAAGGTCATTCATATCATTTTTTAAGATTCCTCATATAAGGACTATCATATGATATTTGTCTTTCTCTGATTGATCACTTAGTTTGATCATCTCTAGGTTCACCCATGTTGCTACAAATGGCATTATTTTATTCTTTTTAATGGCCGAGTCGTGTTCCATTGTGTGTATGTACCACATCCTCTTTATCCATTCTCTGTTGATGGACATTTAAGTTGTTTCCATGTCTTGGCTATTGTGAATAGCGCTGCTGTGAACACAGGGGTGAATGTATCTTTTTGAACTAGAGTTTTTGTCTTTTCTGGATCTATGCCCAGGTATGTGTGTTTCTTTAAAGACACTTCATTTAATATGCATTGTTGACTCATTAACATGGAACTCACATTCACAGCCAACAGCACTATGAAACTCATGCCTGAATGAAGCTTATCTGACACACACATTTTCCTCATAAAGCACATCCCAGCCTTCTTGTTCTTAGAAACACTAGACACTGCTTCAGCTCCAAGCCCAGGGGCCACTATAAATAGCAAAACTACCATCAAAAAGCACAGATATGCAAAAACCATGGCCTTAAATAGACAGCAAAAAGGACACTTGTTTACTGTCATAGCTGAAATAAGAAGGCAGAATGTCACCCTGTTCCATCTCAGATGGAAATGTGCATGTGGGGTGACACCAATTTCTCATCCTTGTCCACGGATGACCTTGAAGTGACCCCCGTGGGTTGATATGGGGATTACAAATAAATATTAGTGTGTACATGAATTTACATACAGAATTCACAAATAACAAGGATCAACTGTGTAAGATCTAAGGACATTTTCTGGCACATGATAAGCCCCCATATATATGTTTGTTTTTATTACACAAGATATGATTATACACAGTACCTCCATGTTTGATGGCTCATTTCCTTGCTATGATGGATAATTTTCTATGTCAACTTGGCCAGGTTAGAGTACCCTTATTTACTCAAACAGTAGCCCCAATGTGGCTGAGAATCTACTTTGGAGACACGATTAACATCTACTATTAGTTGAATAAGTAAAGGAAAAGGCCCTCAATATTGTGGGTGGGCCCCATCCAATCAGGTGAAGGCTCTAGGAGCAAATACTGAGGATTCCTGGAGGGAAAAAAAAAAGGTCGGCCTCAAGCAGGCTGCACAGACTCTCATCTAGTTTCCAGCCTGTTAGCATGCCGCTTGCCATGGTCCCCTGAGCAAATTCTTTAAAGTAAATCTAATCCTTCCTCCCAACCCCCACCTCCACCCACCCACCCACCCACCCACACACACCCGCCCCAGTCCTACTGATTCTCTCTGGAGAACCATAACGGAGAAATTCACTTTTGATGGTTTTCTCTTTTGTGGTGATGCAGTCAAGTGGGAGAGACACTGGAATGGAAATCAGGAGGACCCCACCTTTGTCGCATCTACGACTCCCGGTCCCGGGGTTGGACAGGCCATTCTTCGTGGGCCTTTCCGTCTTCCAGACTCTCAGGCAGAGGAAGTCCAGGCGCAAAGGCCTTCCCCTCCCCCACCGGCTCTTCCCATTTGCCTCCTAGAGTCAGAGTGTAAGAGCTGACTCTCACCCAAGCTCGCTCTTTTCTTTTCTTTTCTCCCCTCCCTCCTTCCTTCCTTCCTTCTTTTTCAATTACAGATGGCTCACATTGCCTTTCTCCTCCTAACACGGGGCATAAGCTCTTGGAAGACTCGTTCAGTCTGCTTCCAGATTCTCTGGACTCTTGGCAAGTCCTGCCAAGTCGGCCCCAACAACAAAACATTAGGAGAAATTAGCGGTGGGGGAGGTGGGATTCTTTTAAAGTTCTGAAATACTAGCAGAAAATTGATCAAAGCCGAGATGCCTTTCGCCCATCTCTTCTAACGAGTTGCTAATATCGCAGTGGCAGCCCTGTCAGGATAATTTGTCACACATGTCCCTGTGTGGGCTGACGCCCCCTCAGAGTCATCTTCCCAACCCACTGCCACGGGCAGCCTGTCGGAAACAAAGCTCTAGGACACAACGGGAAGGGAAACGCGGGGCGGGGAGAGTGAAGGGCCACCCACTCCCCCAACGTCTCCCGAGCTCAAGGCATCCACATTCATTAGGCCTGAAAAGCCTGCTGGGACATCCATTACCTTTGTGCTACCGCCACAAAGATGCTGTCCAGGGAAAAGCACCACCTCCTGAAAAATAACGCGGTGTCAACACTAGTTAGCAGACCAATAAAGCCCTGTGAGAAGCGAGACTCCTGGCCGAGCCCTGCTGGCAGGGATCCCTCCGCCAGGGCAAAGTTCTTGGGCAGAATGACTGCCCGTGACCCCCAGAGCGACCTGGGTCTCAGCATCAGCCGTGGGGCGTGCGCTCACACAGCGACTCCATCCATCAGACAGGAACTCTGGTACTTGGTTAAGTAGCTCTAGGACAGACCATCAGTTGACTGCCGCTGTTGTAACCACCAGGCCCCACAAAGGCTCCATTCTCTCTCTCTCTCTCTTGCTCTCACTCGCTCTCTCTCTCGCTCTCTCTCTCTGCTTTTAACATAAAAACACCAACGAAACATCTGTTGTGGGTAGACCAGAGAAGAAAACCATGTGACATAATTCAAGGTGCAGTGGACATTGAGGTCACAAATAATGCCCATGTCAGAGGCCAGGTTATAGAAGGTCTCGTCTGGACTGAGCTGTTCATGGCGGAGAAGAGAAGGCAATTTCCCCTTAGTTTTCCATTGCTTTAACAACATGCCAACTTATTTAAAAAATGTACCCTGTTTGTTCAAGAAACTTTTTTTTTAATTCACCCTATGGCATACGGCATTCCCTGGCGAGGGATCAGATCCAGCCGCAGTTTTCTTTTTGTTTTGTTTTTTGTTTGTTTGTTTTTTCTCAGCCACAGTTTTGACATAGGCTGCAGCTGCAGCAACACGAGGTCTTTTAACACACTGTGCCCTGGCAGGGGATCTTGAACCTCCTCACTGGCCAGGCAGATCGCTGGATCCCATTGCGCCATGGTGAGAACTCCTCAAAAAAGAAATCTAAGTTATCTCTATGTTTATAAATTTATTTATGTACACCCAGCTCTAGCCAAAACAGGTTTGAAGATGCGTCATTTTTATAACAATGTAATTGCATGACCTCTTTATATAGAAAGTTAAAGACTAGTTACACTTATCCTAGGATGCTGCAGCTGGAAGGTATCTTAAATACCATCCAGCCAGACCAACTCCATCATTTATCAGAAAAGTGACTTGCCCAGATTGGTGAAGTGACTTTTCAACTTATACAGGTAGTGGGTGGCATAAGCTCATTTCAAACCTAAACATCCTCAAAATCCAGTATTTCTCCTATAAGCACCATATTAATTTTATAGGAGTAAAGAAAGAATGAAAGTCTAGGGGAAACTTGCTGTGGACAGAGAGGGGCATCTCAAATTCAAATCCTCAATCAGGACTCGAAAAGTCATGCCATCTGGACTGGACGGGCAGCAAGACTGTTAGGCTTAATGCCAGGAGAGCAAGGAAAAAGGACGCTAGCTGTGGAAGGACGTTAAAATGAAGGCAACTGGGAGGTAAGACCAACTTAAACAGTTGAGCAGAAAAGGAGTTAACACAGAGTAGACTTGAAAACCTCAGGAAAATATCATTCAGGTCGACAATGAAATCACTAAATCTAACTTGAATTTTACACTAGGAAAAGCAGAGTCCATAACTATGTTGCAAGCCTCTTCCGAGCAATGTGTAGGATTGCTTACCTTCACCTCCAGTTGTGGAATTGCAGATATTGAAGATGACTGGCAACCTAGTCTCAAGTTAGAGAACATGATTGGTCCCCACAGTCCATCCAAAGGTGGATGGTGATACATAGGGGAAAAAGGGGGAGAAAAACTCTGATAAAGAAATAAATCACCTTCCAGGAGGAACAGCAAGGCAGTATCGTGGTATAGAAACAACTAACAGCAAAGGAGAATGAACAAATATTTTCTTTTCTTGCCCCTTTATTCTGGTCTCTGCCCTCCCCTCTGCTGTATTTCATGTTTTTTTCCCATCTGGGTTCTATATGAGAAGGAAATATGTAGAAAGTTAATTTGGCAGGTACTTTTTTTGGGGAAAAAAGCAGACAGAAATATTCCTCTAACCAGATGTTGGAAGTCAATTTTATCCATCTTTCTTCATTTTTGCCCTTGTTCTTCTTCCCCAGTCAGCCAAAGTAAACAGAATCTAGATGTTAAAGATCTACATGAGGCAGAGTTTTAGAGACCCATTTATCATATAGCATAAAAGCAACTGGAAAGAAGAGGAGTATAAGGGCTCAAATTCGTGACCCCAGCAGCTGGGGGCCTCTGTGTCTTGCAACTTTTCCCAACAAAGGAATTGTTGCAGTTTCTCACCCCTTCTTAACCCCATCACCTGCCACTTTCATTGCCCTATGGATGAGTCAAATCCTCAACTACAGAGCACACAGAGAGGCTCCAAATAGATAAAGAAGATAATGCACATAAAGCACTGACCACAGGGCCTGGCACGTATAAGCATGTTGAGCCACTCTTGTCATGATTTCTACCCTCCTTCTCCTCTTCTTGCCATTTTTCCTCATCATCTTTATTATTGTCTCCAAGCAGTAGTCTCGCTGTTAGGTCACACTTTGTTTTCCAATATTGCTATCAAGAATGAATGTTCCATTTTCTTACAGTCTTTCAATTATCTCTGGAGTCTTTGATGAGTAAGTAGAATGGGTTTGGGGAGTAGCTCAGGGTTTAGCAGGCCCAGAGCTTCTCTCTCTCTCTCTCCCTCTCTCTAACTTATTTCCTGGGATGATAGAATGTAATTAAATATTTTGGACCAATAGATGACTATAAGAGATCACATGCTTTTAATGATAAAATATCACTCTCATGATATATATAATTGAAAAATCATTTAATGTTTTAGTGATAAATTTGACAAAAGTATGAATTACTTTGCATTTTATAGTTTTACATTATTATAACTTTTTAACATTATACAAATAATGCAGTTGGATTCTTCATTGCTTCTTGCATTTTTTTCCTTGAAAATATGTTTAGCGTATGCTACCTCTTGGATGATAGTTTAGCTAGGTATAGAAATCTTGCTTTTATACGTTAGGAATTACATTTGGCTGCATGAATAGCAATTTGATCAATGAGGTTGGTTAGGGAAGATTGCCAAATTAGAGATTTCTTTTCAGTGTAGTAAGAAGTTGGATATTGGAAGTCTTAGGCTGTTGCAGTTTCTCATATAAGTCATCAAAAGCTTCTTCTACCTTCTGCAACCCTCACCATGTGATTTTAGTCTCAGTGCTACAAGTGGTTCACATACCTATACTTATTAGGTTTGTGTTCCAGGGAGGAAAAAGGGATAAGATAAGGACAACATGTCTGTCTTTTTTATTAGGAAAATAATAGAGTTCTGGGGACTATGACCCAAATAACTTTCTTTTTATGTATCTTTGTCACATGGCCAGTCCTAGTCACAAGGGAGTTTGAAGAAGTGAGTATTTTTAGTATTTTAGATGTGGATGGTATAAGTAATGTTAGAGTTCTGTTAGCAAGAGGGGAGAATACAATAGACGCTATGTAGAAAACTAACTTGGCCCCACAGAGTCATAATTATTTCCTTTCTGTACACAAAAATTGCTCCATATTTGTTTTGATTTAATCAGTGGAAAATCTGATACTAGTCTTTTCCTTTATGTCCTCTTTTAATGATTCTATTGATTCTAGTCTTTGTGTGAATCTTTCCATTTGTTGACATTATTGTTTCTCTTTCATAATGTTGGCTATCACCAAATAGTGGCGGATTCTCAGCTGAGCACCTGTTTCTGTGGCTGAGATTCCAGCCTGGTCTGTCTCTGTTGCGCTGCTGCGTGACTTGACCTTTCAAGGTAATTTGGGAAGCAGTGTCAGGGATGGAGAGATGGTTCTGTGTAGCACAGGGCATCTCAGCATTTAATCCTCCATATGGTGCAACTCTGTACTTTCTAGGAGTTTCAAACCAGCCCAGGCTTTGCAATTTTCTCTTTCTTAAGATCAGACAGTCTTCTCGTTGATGATGAGTCAGATGCATCTGTTACTGTTGCTTATGGACAGGGTAGAGCAAAGCACAGGAATAAACCCACCTGGCCCCTCCTTCTGAGATATCACAATGAATCACTCTCCTGGTGGTTCCCCATCTCATTCTTTTCCAGCTCCCACCACTTCCAAGCAGGAAGCTTGATTAGCACTTCTTTCATCTGTGTGTTGCTGCTTCCTCCTAGGCTTGTCCTGGCCTCTAGCCTCCCTCTTTGGCTGATGTTCCCTCTATGGTTTTCCATTTGCATTCTTTTAGGACTTCTCATAGTTCTTGTTCTGTCTTCTTTCCAAGGAAGACAATGCATGTGCATTTATTTCCATGGATATGATGGATTTGATGTGAGAAGAAGTCTGCAGTCGATGATTTTTTTCCAACTCGAAAGTTAAAGCCTTTTTCAAGTCCATTATGAGACACATTTATATCTTTTTTTTTTCTTGAGACTATCTCTGTTGCCCCATAAAGGAGGTTGTGTAGTTATTATGATACAACTCACAGATGAGGAAACTGAGAAAGTAGGATTAATCATGGTACTCTCTTACATCTAAGAAATACTCTTCTGTTTGCATAGTGTTTTTGTTTTTATAGTTTTGTTTGCTATATGTCCTTCTGCTTATATTTTTACTCCTGAAGGCCACTCATTGCACCATTAGGAGGATTTAAAAGACAATGCATCAGTTCTTCCTTTTCCGAGTAATAAAGCATAGATTTTTTTCCCCTTTTCTTTTCTTTTTCGGCCACCCCGAGACACATGGAGTTCCGGGGCCAGAGATTAGATCCGAGCCATAGTCAGTCTAAGCCACAGCTGCCACAACACTGGATCCTCAACGCACTCTGCCAGGCCAGGGATTGAATCTGTGACCCAGTGCTCCCAAGATGCTGCCTATCCCATTGTGCCACAACAGGAACTCCACAAAGCCTAGATTTCAAATCAGCACCCTAAACTCCAGGGCATCTCAGATCAAGTCTGTTCCTCACCTTCTCTTGGGTCTGGTGTTCTTGCTTCCAAGTGGATATTTCTGTCTCCATCTGTCCAGTGCCTTCTAAAACTTCTAAATTTAATCTCTCTTACTCTCCAACCTAGAAAGAGGCCAGAAAAGCAAGTGACCTTTCGTTTTGGTGCTTGGACCCAGAGTTATAATAGCATAAAATTCATATCCCAAATATTCGAGGTAGACCGAGTCCAAAGGGAATCTAATCCTGTCCTTTAGAAAAAGTTCAAAGGAAGAAATCCAGGGAAATGAATATCTGTTGTTAATCTCAGGGGATAAAAGCAGTGCTTGACAGATTCAGAGCCAAAGAGTGAAAATCTAGAAAAATAAGAATTTGCAAAGAGCAACAAAAAAAAGAAGAAGGAGAAACAGAGGGGAAGCCAAACAGGAGGTGGAGGGGGAGGAGGAGGAGAAGCAGAAGCAGAACAGCAACAAGCACAGTCACCACCACCACAGAGTAGGGCCTTAAATCATTTTCTCAAAGTGACTTATAGTACTTGAATCTCAAATGTTTTGGCCCCTGGGAATCTGGTTCACGGGTGGGGGTTGTTGGTGTAAAGATACAGGGTTAGAGTAAGCACCCCTCACCTTTTTTATCAGGCCCTTTTTTTTTCCATCAGACAAAATTAGCTATTCTGATGAATTTAAAAGATTATTATGTATCCTCTTCTCTGTAGTATATTAAGAATTAATCCCAGGTTCTATAAAATCTGCTTAATTCACAAATGAAATCTTGGAGCTTCATAAGAATGCTAGAGTGGGTCATTTGGAAGATGCCATAAGTAACATATATTCTTTGGAAATCTGGAATTATCTTATTGTCCAAGATGAACCTTGTGAAGAACAACAGTAATTATTTTCAATCACTTTAGACCTTCCATAACTAAGTGAAGATGAGATGTATTTGTGCCCATAATAAATTAATGGAAGATATACCCACTTAGCTATAAATGCTTCTCTCAAGATTAGGCAACCAGTATCAGATGTAATAATGATTATTGTGGAGAGAAATATTGCCTTTGGGAGATTTGATACTCCTCTGAAGTAGATATTGATGGGCAGAGTATATTTGCCCTGTTTCACTTTTAAAGGCACTTCATCTTAATCATCACAGACAAGAGCCTAATGAACCTGAGGGGTAGAAGTCGACAGAGCATGCAGTGTTTCTAGCAAATTCTCTAATGACGGCTACTTACAGATCTTTCCATCTTTCTCGGTACATGTGACCCCCTTTCGTTCTACCAGATCCAGCAAGAAGCTTGCTTCCTAAGACCTTGCTTTTGTTGCTCCCAGGATCTAGATAGTCCTGTGGCATACTGAGCGGCAGAGCAAGCAAATGGAAATTCAGATGACAAAATCAAACTCCAAGAGTAGAAAGCTCTATTCTCTGGATCCCCACAAAATCTCACAGCTGTGATCCAGAGAGATGCCCACTTTGCATATTTCTTCAGGAAACTCTCTCAGGTGGACCCTCGTACCACCAGCTTCGTTAGGAAATAACCCCACTTTTCCTGTGGGTTCTGGAGGAAAGAGCCTGAAATGACCCAAGAGATAGACTAATGGTTCCAGGAAGAACATTTAACGAGATTGAGGTTGCTCCGAGCTTACTTAAATTTCATCTCCTTCATAAAAATTTACCTGACTACCCAACTGGGGATGCTTTTCCAGTTCTCTGAATTCCTAAAACTCTCAGAATATATTGCATATTCCGATTTCTAGCGTGTATTCCTAAGCACCTTTTTCTGGTTGCTGCTGGTTTAGAACTTTGTCTCCCCCCCAAAGCCCCCCCACCCTGACAAGGGATCATCTGCCCATGTTCAAGGATGATGGCTCCCCACTCTCGGGGCTGCAGAGAACCCAGAACACTGGGCACAGGGACTTAGTAAATACAGGTTCACTTGATCTCAGAGAATTGACCTAATTATTGTCCTCGGGCCAACAAACTTTTACTTAAAGAAAATGCAGCCATTTTTAATGTCCATAGAGTCCTAAACAAAAGGAGTCTGATATGAATCCGTGCAGTGGAGGGTCCTTAAGTCAGGCCCAGAATTTATGCAGAAAACCTCTGCGGCCATGGATGGTGCAAATAGGAATGGTTTCTTCTATGGGAGGCTGGTAACTGAGATGTTACCTGAAAGATTTTCATGTAGGTAGAAACTACCCTTCGATATAAACCTGCCTGAATCACAGGGTGGTAGTATAAAATGATGAATAAAATGCTTAGTTAGAGCATATCATCCTTTTTATATATTGCTAGATTCTAGTTACTGATTTTGCTTAAGGATTTTTGCATCTATATTCATTAGAGATGTTGGTCTCTAGTTTTCTTGTAATGTCATTTACTTTGGATATTAGGGTAATTCTGAGCTCATGAAATGAATTTTAAAAGAGGAGTTTTCCAGAAGTTCTCATCATGGCTCAGCGGTAATGAGCCCAACTGTATCCAAGAAGATGCGGGTTCGATCTCTGGCCTCAGTGGGTTAAGGATCCAGCCTTGCCATGAGCTGTGGTGTGGGTTGCAGACGTGGCTTGGATCTGGTGATGCTGTGGCTGAGGCATAGCCCGGAAGCGATAGCTTTGATTCAACCTCTAGCCTGGGAACTTCCATATGCCGCAGGTGCAGCCCTTAAAAAAAAGACAAATAAATAAAATAAAATTAAAGAGGAGTTTTCCTCCTTTTCTATTTTCTGGATGATTTTGTGTAGGATTGGTGTTATTTCTCCATCAAATGTTTCATAGATTCCATCAGTAAAACCATCTAAGCTTAGAGTTTATGTTATGGAAAACTTGTAATAGGAAGTTAATTTATTTACTGTATATGGGAATTCAGTTTTTTAATATATTTTTTATGATAAAATTTATATTTTTAAAGACATTTTCTCACTACATTTTGGGAAATGTAGCTACATTGAGATTCACAGACTTTTTCTGTAAAGAGACAGACATTAAATATTTTAGGCTTTGTGGGCTGTATGGTATTTGTCACAGTCAATCAATTCTCACTGTAGCATGAAAACACCCACAGACAATGCATAGACAAATGGTTTTGGCTTGTTCCAATCAAACTTTATTTATTAAAACAAGTGGCAGGCCAGATTTGGCCTGTTGCCATGGTTTGCCAACCCATATCAGAGTTTAGCAAGAGAATTGTTTGTAATAGTTCCTTGTTATTTTTTTAATGTCTAAAATACCTGGAGTCATGTCCTTTCTTTATTTATGATATTGCAAATTCTTCTTTTATTCTGACCATCAAGCTCCTGGTTTGTCAATTTTATTGATTCTTTTTAAACCAAATGCTATCTTTGGGTCTCACTGATTTTCTCTGTTTTTTTAAGAATTATTATTTCACAGATAACTACTGTTATCTCCATTATTTTATTTCTTCTATTTGCTATGGGTTTAATTTTCTCTCCTTTTTCTAGCATATTAAGGTGGAAGCTTCAATCATTGACTTCTGTTCTTCCTTGTCTTAATATTGTCATTTAGACGTTTAAGTCATCCTTAAAATACTGATTCAGTTGCATCCTACGGTTTTTTGGTAGTGTGTTTTTATTTCAATTTAATTAAAATTATTTTCTATTGTCTTTTGTAATTTGTTGATGCATGAGTTATTTAAACATTTATTGTTTAATTTGCAAATATTTAGAAGATATTTTAGATATCTTTTTGATATAAATTCCTAATTCAACGCCAATGTTGTCAAGAACATTCTCTGTACCATCTCAATCCTTTCAAATTAATCGAGGCATTTAGCCAAATATTGTGAATCTTCTACATGCACTTAAAAATGTAGATTCTGCTGTCAGGGGGTGGAATGTGCTAAAGATATCAATTAGGTCAAGTTGGTTGGAAATGATAATGTCTTCTATATCCTGATAGATTTTTTATTTTGTTTATTTGTTCTATATGTTGAAAGCAAAATCTCTAGCTGTACTTATCAATTCATATGTTTTTCTTTTCAATTCGGTGAGAAGTTGCTAAATCTGTTCTAACTTGTCTTAGTAGATAAATACACAGTTATGATGGTTATGTCTTCCTAAAGATTTTTTTGTTATTATGAAATTTCACTCTTTTAAAATTATTATTATTATTATTATTATTTTGTCTTTTTTAGGGCTGCACCCACGGCACATGGAGGTTCTCAGGTTAGGGGTCGAATTGGAACTGTAGCTGCCAGCTTACACTACAGCCATAGCAACGTGGGATCCGAGCCATGTCTGTGACCTACACCACAGCTCACGGCAATGCCAGATCCTTAACCCACTGAGTGAGGTCAGGGATCAAACCTGTGTCCTCATGGATATTAGTCGGGTTTGTTAACTACTGTGCCACGATGGGAACTCCTTGAAATGTCACTCTTTATCCTTGATAATATTGGTTCTTTTTAAGTTTATTTTATCTAATATTAATATATTCACCCCATCTTCTTATCATTATTGTTTTCATGGTCTTCCATTTTTTATCACTTTACATTTACTCAATTGGAAAATGTGTTTCCTGTAAACAGCATATGGTCAGGCTTTGCCTTTTAACCTAGGCTGACAATCTCCACCTTTAAATTTGAAGGGTACTTTATACCCTTTACATTTAGTGCAACATAGATCTAGCCTGGCTTAAGTCTACCATATTGCTACCTATTTTATATTTGTTACATTTTTAATTGTCCCTTTTCCTTTTTTCCTGACTTTTAAAAAATTGTGTACTTTTAGCATTCTGGTATATCTCCACTATTGGCTTTTTAACTGTGTTTTATTTTA
This sequence comes from Phacochoerus africanus, assembly GCF_016906955.1. Taxonomy (NCBI): domain Eukaryota; kingdom Metazoa; phylum Chordata; class Mammalia; order Artiodactyla; family Suidae; genus Phacochoerus; species Phacochoerus africanus. Next base: position 61,989,588 of record NC_062555.1, read on the forward strand.
ATTTTTTTTTCTAATTCCTTTATACAAGTTAAACTATTCTCAGTGTATCTTGAGATAGCAATATATAAATTCATGTAATGTCTAAGAAATTTTATATCAGTGTACTGTGTACTCCCATCTCTGTGCTGTTATTTTCATGCATTTTACATTTACTATCTTATAAACCCTACGATACATGTTATTACAAATGTTAAGATTTTATTCTCTTTTTTATGGCTGAGTAATATTCCATGGTGAGTGTGTGTGTGTGTGTGTGTGTGTGTGTGTGCGCCACATCTTCTTTATCCATTTATCCTGTTGATGAACACTTAGGTTCTTTCCATATCTTGACTATTATAAATAATACTGTGATGTACATTGGGGGTGCACATATTTTGTCTAACAAATGGTTTTGTTTTCTTCAGATATATACCCAGGAGTGGAATTGCTGCCTCACATGGTAGTTCTATTTTTAATTTTGGGGAGACCCTCCACATTGTTTTCCACAGTAGTTACACCAATTTACATTCCCATGGATAGTATATGAGGGCTTCAAAGTGGAATTAGCCTCAAGGAGAGCTTTGGGGCTAGCTAGAATAACTGCTCCCTGGAACATTCCCATCTTTGCCTCCACGTCCTCTCTAGGGCTGGGCTTCTTGGTGAAAGTGGCGGAAGGCAGGGCTCACCTTGGAGTTCCTGTCAGGATACCACAGCTTTCTGGCTACTGTGGAGTGTTAAGAACATTCCAGTATAAAAGCAAAGAGGAATTGGCAAAAGACCTGACTCTATGAGAAGGTGAAATTGTTAGTCTCAACTTTCTTGCTCCAAAAGTTGTCTCACAAACTTGGCCCCCACACCAGCTTGCTACCTCCCTCCCCATATTATTTCTTCTAGAGAAATCGCTACATCGTACCATCTTGGCACCATGGGCCATTTGTTTCCTTTTGCTTCACCTTGAACTAGTCTTTTCCCTCAGAATAACTATCAGAGTAGAAAAGAAAATTTAACAACTTATAAGCAAATTTTCTATATTTGGGAGAGATCTTTGTGTACACTGACCTCAGGATCCCTTCTTTGGAATTTTTTAGCATTTCCTGCCCTTTGGAGAAACTGTTACTAAATCCAAGCTCATACTGCTCACTGCATGACAGGCCAATAAATGGAGAGATGAGGTGTTGGGGCAAGGATCAGTGACTTTATTCAGACGGAAAGCCAGCAGACCAAGAAGAGGTGGACTAGTGTCCTAAAGAACCATCTCCCCCGAGTTGAACTCAGGCTTCTTTTATAACCAAAGGGGAGGGGGTGTGGGAGTGTAGCTGGTTGCTGGGAACTTCACGGTGCCAGAATCCTTCATTTTGGTAGTTGTCTTCAGAGGCCTGGGCACAGTGTTCCTATAAACCTCCAAAAAGACAAATGTTACTCTCTGTTCTGCAACTTTCTGTCTCTATATGAGTGGAAAACTGTTATACCTTTAAAAGCCAAAGCTTTGAGAATGGGCTATCCTGTGTATTTCAAGATATAGGCAACATTTTAAAAAAAATAAAAGATGCAGAGCCAGTATGACTAAACACAGGCAGGCAAAAAAGCACAGGGTTAGATCCAACATGGAGTCAGGTTTGATCTTCTCTGTCACAGAACTCTGCACGTTCCAGCTTAGAGATGCTCTTCTTTAGCACGTGGCTCATTCTTCCTTCCTATTGGCCAATGGCTTGCATGTGATGAAGTTACGGTCCCACTCCTGCTTCTTATAATTTGAGTGTGAAAACAAGATGCTGAATACAGATGTGCCTTCAGAAACCCAGCTGCCTGAACACCCTCTCCTCCTCGAACATTGGTCCACAGGCTTCTTCCTCTGCCTAAGGTTTTCAATGGCTCAGATGATTAAAGAGTTATTTATTAAAGAGATCTGCAGCATCTAGATTCAAGTTATTGTTTTCTAAACAGAGGCTACGAAATGAGCAGCTGTCCTTGCCTGGATCTGATTGCTGTACACATTTCCTATTCTATTCATTAAGGGGTGAATCATGTGTTTATTAGCTGAAGAACAGCCCCTGAAAAGTGCTCATATTATTGGTCCCATCTGAGAGAGAGGAAACAGTTTCAGTGAAAGGACATCATAAAAACGCCTCCTCTTTGCACGCTGCTCTGCACCTTTGCCTGCATTATCTTATTTGGTTTTCACAGAGACTTTCCTTGCTGGGTGAATAACTTGCTGTGACCTCTGTTGAAACAGATGAAGAGACAAGGACAGTTTGGGGCTAAGCACTGAGCCCAAGGTCCTATAGAAGGTCAGCTATGGAGCATAAGACAGAATGCTGGCCTCCTGCTTCCTGGCTCAGCCCTCTCTCCACCCCCACATGCTCTTAAATTATAGTGAGTCAGTGGGATGGCAGGACGGGAACGGAGTTTGGACAGAAGACAAGGTGGCATGACATCAGTGGCCTGAAAGAAAGCCAAATCAAAGACATGTCCTCATTGCCCAAAAGGGGATGAGGACTTTGCCGAAGGTCCTTTTGGACTGAAGGCACATCTCTTTCTGCTTGGGCACAGCTCCCAGCCCCTGGGCTCCTCCAGTGCAGAGACATCAATGGGCGAGAGCCTTGGGCTCAGAATCTCCATTCACTAGTCTAAAAGCTTCTTCTGTAGAAAGCTGCTCCTCTAAGATTTAACACTCTCTCTCCTGTTCTTCCTCTCCTTCCAGCCTATTGGGAACACCTACTGGAGTTCATCATAAGAAGTTCAAAATAGCTTCAGAAGGATGTTCTCTTGGGGAAAGGAATGCTCTCCTGTTGCTTTTGTACTGACCTGGGTTTTCATCTGGGCTGGAGCTCTTTGCTCAAGAAAAGAGAACTGAGGTTTTTTTTTTTTTTCTAATGCATTTTCAAGTACTTAGAGAAAACTATTTCTCTAGAGGGGAAAAGGGTGATTATTAGTAGGAAGAAAGAGGTGATAGAAGAGCAAGTCCAAACACATCCTACAGGAAAGTGGCTCAGTATTTCCCTTTATTTCTTCAGTGAAAAGAAAATGCCAAAGGTGACTCGAAGGTCAGCGACTGACAGCCCCCTTCCCCTCTGCTTTGGATGAGATCTTTTGCAGCAATTTCATGTTTTTTGGATCATAGGCAAAAAAGGAAATTGATGTTAAAGACTTGACATGGGAAGAATAATATTTTGGGAAAGGCCCAATTAAAATTAAAGTTTAAGGATTAAAATACAAATAGCAAGGAGGTCCAGATGGTAGTAATACTTGTCAGGATAATTATTATTAAAGCAACCACTATGTATTAGGTTCTCTCTCTCTCTCTCTGTCTATCATCTATCTCTTTATATATAACTCATTAAGTAGGCATGAATATTCCTCTTTTACAGATTGAAATTAAAAAGAAAAAAAAAAACAACAGGAAAATATTGCTTAAACTCAGCAAGGCAAAATGAATTGCCCAAGACCTGAAGTTTATAAATAGCATAAATAGAGTTTGGAATTAATTCTATTTGGGTTCCCAGACCATAGTCCTTGATAAATGTTGACATTCTTAGTACTGTGATCAAAATGCTTATTACTCTAAAATGACGATATCCAAGATGGTGTCCCTGATAGAGTCCCCCATGGCTATTTCACTCCCCTGGGGTCACCATATATGTCAAACATTGAGGGCTTGGAAGCTCGGCTACATGCATTCATCTAAGGGTGACAAAGCATTGGTGAGTTGATTTGCAAAAGCCAAATCTGTGAAAGTGTGGTTTTCATACCAGTGGACTGACTTTCCAGTTTTAGCAGGGTGATTCCTCCTTTCTGAGCATATTTAGAACAATTTCTTAGAAAGATTAATCTAGCACTTGGAGGAAGGAAGGATTGAATCAGAGAGGAAGATGGGGAGAACAGTTTGGAATAAAATTACTAAGTACAAGAACTAGGATAATGGAAGCAGAAATAGACAAGAGATATTGAAACCAGACAGACCCTGCAAAGTAACAATCCACCTGATTTGGCAGCTGCCTCACCTGAGTGGCAGGGGGTAGGGAGGAGAGGAAGAGAAATTAAACATTTTTCAGGTTTTTGGTCTAGTGATGAAAAGACAGATGATCTGATTTTAGGGAAGTAAAATTCTAGAGTGAGGTGCATTCAGATTTGAACATGGGGATTTCAAAGTTCAAATACTTTCAAAAGAAGAGGCCAATTTAGCACCTAAAATTGCTGGGTTTGCTAGGATAAAACAATTGCTTAGCATTTTCAGGGAGCACTGCAGATACATAGGACACATAGATTGCCATTTTATTGGGGGCAGGATTATGACTACGTGTTGTTTGCATCCCTCTATAACGTACCCCCCCCCTCACCAGCTGTCCTGCCCAAAGCCAACGCCATTCTCAGAGCCCTAGATTCTGTGACTTCGCATCACAGACTTTGAACAAGCTTTTGTTGATTAATACAGTAAAGCATATACACAGCGGTCCCTTTGTTCTCAACACTAGAAAAGCATTACCTGTCATTGAGGAACGTGGCCTTTATTTCGGGGGAGGATGTTTCCCTATTCAGTGTAGATACTGAGGGATGCTATAAAGCTCACCTACAGGTTTGTGGTGGAAGAAAGAAACCCTAGGAGAGGTGGATGCAGCCACCGATGCATCCCTGGGAATACCCTGGTTGGTATTCCAGGGGCTAACGCTTTAGGCACGACTGGGAGAAGGAGAATTGTAAACACCGTGGGAAGGCAAAGCGACTCCTTTCCCACACTGGAGCCTCCGAACAATCTGGAAATGTCCGCGGACCAGGCATCTTGCCATAGACAGTGAGTCAGGTTCCCTGAGGCTCTCAGGCAATGTGTCCAAAAGCCTCGTTTGGCCCATTCTCCTCTCTAAGCTACTCAAGATCATAAGAGCAAAATCTCACTACGACGTGAGTAGGTTCTTCTTGCTAGAGGGGACCTAGCACATCTTTCCTGTGACCCCCATTTTTAAAGGCCATCATTTAGTCAGAAATGCTCTCAGGACTCCCACACCCCTTATTCTTTCTCCTAGTAAAAAAATATTGTAACAATAATATATTCATATGATATTTTAATGTGTACTATAAAATACGTATATAACATACTCTTCATATTATTAATAACTGTATTTATATATTATAGTATGTAAGCATAGAATTAGAACATCATGATATACATTAACAGAATGTTTATATCCTATTAGTGATAATCTAACAATAGCAACAGTTCACATTTATTTTGTGCCTGGCACTGTGTCACACGCCTGGTAGTCATCAAATTTGATCCTCACAAGCACTTTTTTTTTTTTTTTTGCTTCTTAGGGCTGCACCCACGGCATACGGAGGTTCCTAGGCTAGGGGTCGAATTGGAGCTATGGTCGCCAGCCTACACCACAGCCACAGCAACACAAGATCCGAGCCATGTCTGCGACCTATACCACAGCTCACGGCAACACTGGATCCTTAACCCACTGAGCAAGGCCAGGGATCGAACCTACAACCCCATGGTTCCTAGTCGGGTTCGTTAACCACTGAGCCACGACGAGAACTCCAGATCCTCCCAAGGACTCTTGTATGTATTTTTTCATTAGGTATTTTTTTACTCCCCATTTTTGTTTCCTATTTATCCCATACTCTCAGAAGGGAAAGTTATTTCAAGACCATCCAGGCTGGACCCTGTCCTGAACCTGGCTGTCCATTTTATCTAAGGTCTGTCTGATTCCCACTTTTTCTAGCCTTCTGAAACCAACCTACTTGTTATGTCTTGGATTCTTAATCTCTTGGAGTGTCTGCCACAATCTTCGTGTCTTCCATTGCCAAATGATACCTCATCCTGAAGCCTACAAGATTCTGAGAGCCCTTTTTGTCTGTCAAAAATACCGAATTCATTCATTCCCATTAATCTCATCCAGTGGGTACCAGAAGCCACTTCTTTATATTAAAGTTACCCAAAGGGCCAACTATCCCCCTAGACGGTTTTGAATTGAAAATAGCCTTGTGCACCCTCTTCTGCCCTAACCAGACATCACTACCCAGTTCTTGGGCCATGCTGCTTCTGCTCCACCAATTTCTACCTCAACGGCGTCAGTAATCATCTGGCCACTCACCCAAGAGCAAACGATGGCATGGAGAAGCCAACCACACGGAAGGACGCCACATCTAGATTCAGACCTTCCCGCAGCTGGCTAGGTGGTCTAGGAAACAAGAATTTGAAATTTCACATCACAAACATTTGCTTAAACAGATCTGGGAGTCTCTTAACACAGGCAGAGTTGGCAATTCTGGATTGTGAGTTTCACGGGATCCAGGGGGACTTTTACCCACCAACCCTCAGCCCACGGGCAGCCAGGACTTGACTTAGGAAACCTAAGTAGGTAACCCATGTAACGTGACTAAGTGGCAGGTGGCGTGTAAGCAGCCCTCACCTCCATGGGGGGCACCGTTGTAGGAATTCTCAAGGTGGAACTCCAAGAGCAAACCAGCACGAGCACAGCTAAGGGCCTTTCCCCCACAGCTCAACACAGAGAGGCTGTTGCCTGTCACTTCTGCCGAGTGAATGGGGACTGGCCGTAAGCCACACTATCACTGAATTTCCCTTTCCTGAGCACCACATTCAAAGAAGCTGAGTAATAAAGAATGAAATATGCCATTTGTAGGAAGAGGCTGGACCTAGAGATGATCATACTGAGTGAAGTAAGTCAGAGAAAGAGGATTATCTTATGACGTCACTCATAGGTAGACTTCAAAATATGACACAAAGGAACCTATCAACAAGACAGAAACAGACTCACAGACATTGAAAACCAACTTGTGGCTACCAAGGGGGAGAGGGGTGCAGGAAGAAGGATTGGGAGTTTGGGATTAGAAGATGCAAACTTATGTACACAGGATGGATAAACAAGGTCTACCGTATAGCACAGGGAACTATATTTAATATCCTGCAATAAACCATAATGGAAAAGAAAATGAAAAAGAAGATAAACATGTATAACTGAATCACTTTGCTGAACGGCAAAAGTTAACACCGCATTGCAAATTAACTACACTGCAATACCAGTTTTAAAAAATTTAAGAGAGGGAGTTTCTGTAGTGGTGAACAAACCTGACTGGTATCCATGAGGATAGGGGTTCGATTCCTGGCCTCACTCAGTGGGTTAAGGATCTGGTGTTGCCATGAGCTGTGGCATAGGCCAGCAGCTACAGCTCCGACTCTACCCCTAGCCAGGGAACCTCCATATGCCACCAGTGCGGCCCTAAAAAAAAAAATTCAAAGAATCTGATAGGCAGCCCTTCTCTCTCCCAAACACCTTTCCAATATTGTTCTATTGAACTGAATTGTTCTATTCAGTCTTTTTTCTATCAGAGAGCAGGAACTTGGGGTAGAGGTAACTAAAGAGGGCTATGACTGATTTCCTGCCGGTTCTGGTGTATTTTAATTGAAGAAACACAATCCTATTGCAGATTATATATTCTCTGCTTAGAAATCACAATGCAGGAGTTGTGGCTTAGTGGGTTAAGAACCCAGCATTGTCTCTGTGAGGATGTGGGTCCGATCCCTGGCCTCGCTCAGGGGATTAAGTATGCAGAGTTGCTGCAAGCTGTGGCGCAGGTGTGGCTCAGATCCAGTGTTGCCGTGGCTGTGCAGTAGGCTGGCAGCTGCAGCTCCAATTCCACCCCTAGCCTGGGAACCTCCATATGCCTCAGGTTCAGCTATAAAAAGACTTCAAAAAAAAGAAAAGAAAGAAAAAAAAAAAAAAGAATGGAGCACACTCATATGCAAACCACAATGGCTCAATGGCTAATTTTGTGTCCTACAGCCCTGTGGCCTGCAAAGGGGACCAGCTCCCCAGGCCTGATTTTCTAAGAGGCATTAACTCTACTGCATCTTGGACCTGAGAGTTGGGAATGATACAGAGAGTGTTCTGCTTTCTGGAAAAACTTGTCCCTGTCTTGAAACAAGATCCACGCGTGCTTAGCTTATTTACATCTGAATTTTATTTTTTCAAGAATGCAAAATTAAACCACTTCGAAAGGCATGATTGAAATATTTTTCAATCTATGGTGGTTTCCTTGTTTTTCATCTCCAATTTGCCCATTTTTTTTTTTTCCTGCTGTAGAACAAAGGCAGACTTGAAGGGAGACAGATGGGGCCAACATGTGTAAGGTGGGGGCTGCTTTAAATGACAGCTCTGGGGAAGGACAAAAATGGGCCCTTCTCATTATGTTCATGGAACACTAAATACGAAGGCATGGAGCTGCTCTAGGACTCAAGTGCTTAGGGTGGCTCATATTGCATTGGGAGAAAATGTTAACATTAATAGGTTACATGAGAAAAGTGTCCAAGATCAACACCTTCAAGGCCAGTATAAACAGCAGCCTATACATTCAGATATGCAATTACACCATCCACGTGAACTCACAGGAAAAGAAAATTCCAATTTGCATGGCTGTGAGGTTTCATTGGGTTGCCAGCAATTTCGAGAGCGCATTGAAATTTTCAAATTAACTGGGGACGTTTTACTCAATTTTATCTCTCAGTGCCTTTGTGTCACTTTTTCTTCAAGGTCTGTGCATTTTACTGATTGAAATGCGCAAACGTTTGTTCATTTCAAAGGAACAGATCGTCATTATGAATTTTTTTTTTTTTTTTCCGAAAGTCGAGTGTCAGAACTTTCTAACACGCCTTCCTGTGTCTTCTCTCCATGGACTTTCCCTCTTCATAATCCTTTATTCTCTTTATCTTTATCCAGTTCCCCCGAAGTCATTTCCTATTATTTCTATGAGAAAGGTTTGCAAAGTCCGGTCTTTAGAAAGATCCCTTTTTTTTTTTTCTTTTCTTTTTAGGGTCACACTTGCAGCATATAGAAGTTCCCAAGCTAGTTGGGGGTCAAATTGGAGCTGCAGCCGCTGGCCTAGGCCTCAGCCACAGCAACGCCAGATCTGAGCTGCATCCGTGACCTACACCACATCTTGTGCCGATGCCGATCCTTAACCCACTGAGCGAGGCCGGGGATCCGAATTGCATCCTCATGGATACGAGTCTGATTCTGCACCCGCTGAGCCACAATGGGAACTCCCTGAAAAAGATCCCTTTTTAATCCTAAAGCATTCCATGGAGACTTCCTAAAGTCAGAGTAAAATCCCCCACGCATGCCTCGGTCTGGAACCGGGTTCGGGAGACGTGGAAATGCTGGTACATAATCTTAAAATTCAAATGCTGTTCAGCAGAGCCATACCATCTGAGCTAGCTGCAAATGGTAAATAAACCCAGCTTGTAACTTAATGATCCTTGTGTTTGTATGTCTGTGAATACATTAAGAGCTCTCAAAGAAAAAAATTGTGTAATCATAAATAAAAGATAGCCGTGAATCACAGGGAGTCACAGAGAAACGGGTTTCAAGCCTCCCGCTCTACCAGTGGGGGATTTTCACACAGGCTTCCTACCCTGTTCAGCTGGCCGTGGCCACATGAAACTCTTTCTAGATGCCGTGACTCAGGGTGTGAGGCTTGAGGGTCGTCTTTACATATTGTCTGTCCTATTAAAAAAAAAAAAAATCATTTGCTTTCCCTGGAATGGATTTCAAAACCAGATTCACGTGGTGCCGGCTCTATCACAATAAACAAACAAATTAGCCGCTGTGATATGGAAATTTACATGATTCCATGTACTTAAAAACTGTGAACTGTGAACTTATTAATTGAAAACCACAGGACAATAATCAGCATGTCCTTCAGTGGAAAAAAAAAACCAAACAAACACACCAACAAATCTCTCGTTTAAAGTGAATGTGTAAGGCAATAAAGATGTATTTTTCAAATAAACCTGTGCCTCCCGCCATGTGATGGGATATTTTTAACTCTATCTTTGGGCAGCCCAGGCTTTGTTTGTGGACTACATCAGGATTTGCTTTCCTAAAACACAGACCGGAGCTCCACCTGTCCGCATGGGCTTTTTTTTCCCCCTGCCCCGTGCAGGTTCTATGGATTCCAGTCAATCTCGGGGGTTTTTTTTTCTGACTCCTGTCTAGAGAACTTTAATTAAAATGGTCTGCTAAAGCTCGAATCTCTTAAAGGGAGCGTTTGGAATCCTAAACTGCGTTTTCATCACAGAATTCCCAAGGAACATACGCCTTCCCCCTCAAACATATGTTCCGAGGGGAATGTTTGTCTAGAAGCTGCTCGTGGTGATGAAGAGCACTGCAGCATAACAAACTCCGGGAGGAAAATGACAATGATTTTTACATCCAGGCGTTTAATCAGGCACAATTCTGAGGGCTGGCCAGCTCGGGTTGGGTTGGCGCACTGCATCACAGTCCTCGTTGGATCTCAAAGAAGAGGTCAGTAGAAGAGGATGCTGTCTGTTTGCTGCAGGTCCCATGGCCACCCGGCAGGCCCCTGAAACTGTCCCATTGTCACCAGTGTTCACAGACCCCCCTGAGAACAAATTTCCTGAATGGTAGTTTCATGTGATCATTTAAAAAAAAAAACAAAACAAAACATGAAAGCTGGAGTTCCCGTTGTGGCTTGGTGGGTTAGCATCCATGAGGATGCAGGTTTGATCCCTGGCCTTGTTCAGTGGGTTAAGGATCCCGCATTGCCGCAAGCTGTGGTGTAGGTCGCAGATAGATGCCGCTCAGATCTGGTGTTGCTGTGGTGGTGTGTGGTGGTGTGTGGTGTGGCTGTGGTGCGGCTGCAGTGGATTAGACCTCTAGCCTGGGAACTTCCATATGCCGTGGGTGTGGCCCTAAAAAGACAAAAGAGAAAAGACATGAAGTCTGACTTAGACAGACTACTTAGATTAAATTTCAGTTTTCTATTTTTTGATGTTTTTATCATGTTACTTTCCCAATGCTGCTGTTTCCTATGAGAGCCGTATGGAAACCTTTCCCTTCATCCTTAATCTTTTTCCCCTGTAGTTTCCTTTTCTGGTTGACTTTTCATGGGCTACCTGCAAAGCGGAGAAAAACACCTGTTGCTCTTGATGTCTTCCTTCCCACGGAATTAATCCTGAGGCTCGTGAGAGTTTCAGAGGTGGTTGGGTTCTGTGAGCCCTCAGCTCTCCTGGGACAGAGCCCGACCCCCACCTGGCATGTTCCATGAGCTGGCACTTCTGGCTTCAACCACACCTTGGCCCCAGTGGCCATGTTCAGGGTTGAGCATCACACTACTAATGAAGAAGGCATTAACGAGGGGCAGAAATCATTTGCACAGTTCACTAGGGCCTTGACCACCAGGTGCCATTTGAATATGGTCAACCCATCAAAAACAATGCTTTTAAGTATTCTGCTACCTTGAGATATGCCTCCAAAGCTGACATGCTAAAATAAATAGAAACTCCATATAGGTGGAACATAAAAAATCCATAGCCTTTTGTGGGCTCATTCTTGTTTTCCCTCCCTGAAGAAAGCCTTAACAGAAATGTATTCTCATTTTTAAGACATGAGAGATTTAGGAAGTTGTTGATCAGATGCAACTTAGATATGGCTTTTTAAGAAATGACCTCAACTTCTTTGACACTGTTCCCCTGAGAGGTGGGGTGTGGGGCCTCTTCCCTTGAATCTGGGCAGGCTTGTACCTGTTTCGACCAATAGAGGAAAAGATGCTTTGTGACTTCAGACCCTGGGTCAGGAAAGGCTGGGCAGCTCTTCCTCTGATTCTTTTGGAATGTTCTTTCTCTGGATGCATCTTCTTGGACCCAGCCCCCTGGGTCCACGTGTCAGGGCTCAGGGGATGGTCCCAGCTGAGCCCGTGTGCCTGGCATGTGAGTGAGGAAGCCTCCAGATGATTTTGGCCTCCAGCTTTTTGAGTCACCAGCAGCCATTCACATCTTCCCAGCTGAGCCCCAAACATGACAGAGCGGAGACAAGCCATCCTGCTGTGCTCTGTCCAAATTCCTGAGCCATCATCAGGGAGCATCAATAAAACAGTTACTGTAGATGTATTCAGGTCACTGCATCCGCAGATAACTGGGGCACATGAAATAACAGCCAGCCAGAAGGTGAGTACATAATAAAAATGGAGCTGGCTTTGTATATGCCAGCCAAATGATTTGAAAAGGGAAAATATACCCAAAAGGCCATAGTTATGTCTTGGATGCTAGACTTAGATGAAGACATAGAATGTGGCTTTATTTGCTCTGCAGCTCACACAAGGTTTAGAAGGATAGAAAAATGTGGGATTATGGAACCAGCTCAATGAGTTCTTGTCAGACTGATATGATGAACCAAATCTCACAAGATGAAATATAACAGAGATAAATGTAAAATGTTCCATCTGTGTTAAAAAATAAAGAACCTCAACAATATGATGTGGAGAAGACATGACTGAACTCCCGGCAACATGATAAAAGGTTTATATGTTTAAAGTAACTTCACATAAACAAAGGGCCCAAGGATGTTGCCTTGAGAAAGAAAGTGGCCTGAGGCCTCATGAAAAGGAAGGAGGTCTCCAGAATAAGGAGCTGGATGGGATATTGGCTGGTTCTTCTCTGCTCTCCGGAATCTGGAGAGCATCCAGAGTGGCCATTTCTCTTCAAAGCCAACCAAAGCATGCAGCCTGGTCTAAAGGATACTTGTAAAAGCATCTCTCATGGGGAATGAATGGGTGGAGACTCTGGCGTATTTACTTGGAAAGTATGTATGTTTCATAAGATTTGCCTTTGATTTTATGGAGGCAAGTAAAGCTACAGAGGATGAGAATTCCTGTGTGCGGCGCCCCTAAGATGGGACCGTGAACCCTCCTAGTGGAAACTCCAGAGAGCTACCCTGAATCAGTGTAAAGAATTTCACACAAAGTGATCCATCCCATCCAAAGCTGAAACTAAGTGCTGAGAGTGGCGCTGATATATCTCCAAATAAAAAGTACTTGGGAGAGATGGTGGAGATGGGATTCAAGAACTAAAAAACGTTAACAGTCATTTAAGCACTGAGTTTCTCTGGTTCTTTTGAAGATCATTTCTTGTTCAACTTGTTTGAATAAAATATCACATATCCACTCATTTGTCCATTTATTCAACAAATAATTAAATGCCTGTGAGTGAGGTACTGCGCCAGGCTGTGTAGAGGACAGAAGAGTGGCTAAAAATCCACTCCTACCCTCCAGGATCTTATGGTATGATCAGTGGCTTGACATAAATATTGGAGTTAAAAAGATAAAAGAAAAACCTCCAAAGAAAGAGAGTCAAACTGCTTCTAATCACAGGTAGAGTGAAGCACAATGATTCTGAAAATTTTCACGGCTGCCTTTTAATGTATCTGAGAAAGACCTCAACATACAGTGTAAATAAGAATCTCACATCACTTCCTTATTTGCATCAGCTTCAGGCTCAGTGTTCTGCTTGAGAAATATATGAAATTTATGTTGACATTTTATTTTAGAAGCTCTCATTCCGAGTTCCCCAATTCCCAAATTTTCTGATTTTGATCCCTTCCAAAAGAGACCTTAGCAGTAGAAGGCAGTGAGGAATTAGGAAGGTTATTGAGTGTGGTTCAAGAGAAATGAATAGAAAAGTAGGACAGCCCTCAGGGTGTTCCAACCAAATACAAAGATTGTAATATTTACCATTACTCTAATAATGTGCCATTCATTGTAACTATCACCTTCATGATAATTACATCGGTTTGCCCAGGAGAATGCTCAGTATCATATAAATTTAAGGGACTTATTTCACGTTGGTTTAGTTTTGATCATATTGTCTGCTCTCTTATTGCTGCAGTTGAAATCTCATTCCCTGCCCCCCTCACAAGCACAGACTACTGGGTGCTTTGACAGTTGACATTAGGGCTCTTCCTTGGCCAGCTGTCAGAGGTGTCTCTCCCCTGGAGGCAGCATGCATTATGGAAGTGACACATCTGTGCTGCTCCTCCCAGCAAGGCAGCCATGGCAGGCAGAGTTGTGAGCTGGCAGCCCTGGCTTTCCCGTGCCACCAGCTGCGACAAACTTAGTTCCTCAGCTCTTCGTCAGAAAGGAGAACAAAGAATCGGGGAGGAATTTGGACCACCTCAACTTTGGATTTTGAGAAGTCCAAGCATGATTTAGTTCCCCTTATCATCCACAGCTAGAGTCATCTTTTAAACAATGCTGCAAGATGGCCATTCAAAGCAGAGGGAGATCAATGAATGGGGCAAGTCTTCATTCTTTGCTAAGTTCTCTGCATATTGGAATGAGACCGGGATCCCTACAAGAGCTGATGCGTCATCACGGCCCCGCCCTCCACCACCTTTAGAACGTATGGAAGGCAGCATCTGTCCACCTTCCCCACCTCTGGTCTTCTCGATCCAGACTAAACGAACTCCATTGCTCTTAGCATTTCTTATAGGGCCTGGTTTCCATCTTCTTGTCCTTGCTGCTGCCTCCTTGGACACTTTCTAGTTTGCTGACGTTCCTCTTCATGTGGTTTCCGGACTTTGATTCAATATTGCAGCTGAGTCAACCTCTTCAGGGAACAGTGCCACTGCTACCACTTCCTTAAATTGGGCACATCCTTCCTAGATCTGACATATTTATCTTCTGTGTCTTCATTTCATGCCCATTCCAAGGCCAAGTTCAGGCCCACACAGAGCTGTGACAGAAGCACTGATAAAGACCTTCCTCCCTGAAAATACAGATCCACTGTCCAAACTGCACCATTCCACCTAACTTCATTGTCTATTTATCTTCTTCCTAAGGATCCTGTTCATGCGTTCATGCAACAAAGTTTAATTGAACACCTATTCTGTGCTAAACACTGTGCTAAATTCTTTGTCAAAACCACTTCATGTTAAGGCTGTGGCACCTCTCCCCCTCCAAGGGGGAACAAGCTGGGTTTGACGTGGTGAAACCATGCTTGTTCCTTGGCATGACACTCCTCAAAGTACTCACAAGCCCTCATGTAAATCCTCTGTTCCAGGAGTTGCTGTGGGTCTCTGTGAAGCTTCCCAAACTGGGGCTCCCCTTACCTCCTTTACTCTGGTTTTTGAAAATCAGGCTGTTTGTCCATCTCCATTATGCTGGCTCTCAGTCTCATTAATTTTGGGATGAAATTCACCTGGGCCTGGGGATCTGGACCCATTTTGAAGGTCAGATGATCTCCTTGCCCAACTAGGTTGCATCCTTCCCAGTTCTTGAAGGAGAACACGGGAGATAATGGGAACTGGATGAGCTTGATTCCCTCTGACAGCTGTGAACTTCACCCCATTGGGTCCATCAGGGCCTTGTTCCTTTCTGCCTCTCCTCCAAACAAGGTTTCAGCTCTTCCTGACATCTGATGCTCTGATAATTTTAAGGAGTGTATCCCATATTTCATGCATGCCCTTTTATCTGAGAACGCTCTTGAGAGCAGCAAAGTTCCCTCTGGACTCTGAATCCCATTTTCTTCCTCAGCGTAATCGTGTATAATTGTGTTGTCAGAGTTTGCTTTTTGCTTAGACCCTTCCCTCCTTAATGAACCACATTCACATCTATAGTCTATAGCCAGGAGGCTAGAACATACTTCCTTTGAAGTCTTTGAAATCTGCTTCCCTAAAATCTGATGTTTATGCCTAACTGCTGAATATTTCATTTCCTTGCTCTTCCGGACGCCCAGATGATACTTTCACTTAATTCCAATGTCTTTCTTGGATCTTCATCCTTAATAAGATCAGAATAAGTCTTGAAGAGACGAGGCTCTTCTGAACTGGGGAATTTTCAGCTAGGAAAACCAAAGCTTTATGAGCTCCACAATGTAGTAATAACAGTGGTTAGGAAATTTAATTCTAACAACCTCCTGAAGAGGCAGGTATAATTATTCTCCATTACAGATGGAGACATGGACATTGTCAAGGGTAAGTTCCTTTCATGAACTCAGGCAGGTAGCTTCTTCCTGGGACTGACCACATTCCTCAGCCTCCCTTGAAGTTCAAGACAATGGCATGTGAATGGAAGCAATCCGTGCTATTCTGGTCTGACCCTTGGAAAAGCCCCTCTCCCCCAACCCCCACACTCTATCGTCTTCCACTTGGGCGATGTGGATACAGGCGAGTTCTGGAAGCCAAATGTGGAAAACAGCAGAACCAAAGAACGGAAGAAGTTAGGTTCCTGAAGGTGTGTTTGAAAAAGAGCCTCCCATTAATCAGGAACACCTTTTTTTTTTTTTTTGTCTTTTTGCCTTCTCTAGGGCCACTTCTCGTGGCATATGGAGGTTCCCAGGCTAGGGGTCGAATCGGAGCTGTAGTCACTGGCCTATGCCAGAGCCACAGCAGCGCGGGATCCAAGCTGCGTCTGCGACCTACACCACAGCTCACGGCATCGCCAGATCCTTAACCCACTGAGCAAGGCCAGGGATTGAACCTGCAACCTCATTGTTCCTAGTCAGATTCGTTAACCACTGCGCCACGACGGGAACTCCAGGAATGCCTTTTTTGAACTGACCCTAAGTAAGGGTGAATTCTTCATAAGCCATTGAGATTTGAGATTTTACCTACTCCTGCCACCAATGTTACCTCATTAAAATAGTAAGAGTTATCTGGCGCGAAGGCCCATATTTAGTTATAACTTCCCATCTCCTAAATCTCCCTTGTACGACAGAGATAGTAGCAGTACCATCTCAGCGGTTGCTGTGGACTCCTTGTGAGATGGCCCTTGCAAAGAGCTTGGCAGGGAGCAGTGGGCCAGACATTAGGATCTGCTCAGAAAATACATGGCAGGAATGATGTGATCCCAACACTGCCCTTCCATGGAGCCAGATCTGCCTTCAGAACCACACGGTCATCTCTCTACAGGGACTTTACCTCTACCATTTCCGGAGTGGCCTCTATTATAACCCCAGCACCTTCTTTCTGATGATCTGTCGTCCTTTATCTGCACCTACACGTTCTCTGTGATTCCGTCCTCAAGTTAGCAAAATCCTATGCAGAAGAATGAAAACCTTTTTTTTAATTGATTACTATGTCTGTAATCCATTTATTTCAGATAAAATAATCTGAAATATAGACTATATTTATTTGTCATCACCATCATGAAGCCCATGTTACGTTTCCAAACGTAATGATCTACTGTCGCCCCTCATGAGAGACTGGCTCCAGGACCCTCGTGGGTACCACAGTCCAGGGATGCTCAAGACCCTTAGACAAACTGGCATAGTATTTCCACATTGACAATGTATGTAACCACGTATGCTTAAATCAGCTCTTGATGACTTATAATACAATACAATGTAAGTGCTACGTAAATAATTGCAAGCAAATTCAAGTTTTGCTTTTTGGAACTCTCTGGAATTTTTTTTCTGAATATTTTTGATCTGTGGTTTGTTGAATCCCCAGATTTGGAACCCATGGTTATGGGAGACCAACTGTGTTACCTTGGAGAAAAATTTGACTGCTCGGCTAAACTTTTCAGGTAACATTATTCCAACTTCTGAAACTGGCATTCCATTTAAGGTTTGCAATATTCTTTTACAGCAGTGCATCACAAATTTTATTTGTAGATGAATTCTTTGGAGACCTTGTTAGAATACAGAACCAGATTCAGTGGAGCTGGAGCAGATTCAGAGATTTTGCAGAACCAACCAGCTCAGAGGAGCAAGAATCTATCGAGTTTTATAAAAAATATTAATCAGCCAACAGTTTGGTTGCCTTTCATTTAAATCATGCTAGGTGATTAAGTTATTCTTTGCAAAAGCCAGATAAAGAGAAAACAAATTCATTCAATAAAGAAGAAGAGAAATCAATAGGTCTTTTAGGGCTAGAATACGAAAACTCAATTCAGAGAATAGAACTCCATTTTCAAAAGAATTAGAGAAACAATAGCACAGTCTTTTAATGTATTATATAAGGAAATACATTACGAATGAGAAAGATAAGAAAAAAGGTCTTTCATTAGAGCCGTTGTTCTCAAATTCTCAAGAATCACCTTAAGTCTGGTTAAAACACAAGACTGAATATTCTATAGTCAGAACTGCCTGATAATCTATATCTCTAATAAGTTTCCAGGTAACCCTGATGTTGCTGGTCAGAAGACCACACTCTGAGAACCTCTGCATTAAAGGATGGGGGAAATTCCTGGCAATTTCCAAAAAGTCACTAAATTCTACTTTAGTCTATATGTAGGGAAACCTAGGATTAGAAGAAAGGAAAATGAGGCAAAATAAGAGAAATCATTAAAATCCATTCTAGGCCCTGACAACTTGAACTACAAACACTTAAGGACACGTCCAGAGTACTTGCAGGATCATCAGCTATCATTTTAAAGATTTTTTTGAAGAGCAAATGCTTTGACCAAAACAGGGATGGAACAATTCGGATTCGTCTTCTAACCAGAGAAAGAAATGACCCTGAAAAAGCCTGGACTGCTAACTTCTCTACATAAGAAGTTAGGGGGAAAGACAGAGGAAATAATCACAAAAATCTATTGTCAGGCACCTTGAAAAGAACAGGGCAATGAGTAATAACAAGGACTGCTTTCCAAAGAAAACGTTCTTTCGCACGGTTTTAGATTTGGAAAGGATCTCAGGATCACGTGGCCAAGCGGCTTATTTTAAAGGTAAGTGATGAACAAAGATTTTTTTTTTTTTTTTTTGGTGCCCAAGGTCATGCAGCCGATAAAGGTGTGGATCTCAGTCTTCTGAGTCATTCCTAAAGCAGCTGTGGGTTCTACTGGTTTTAACTGGTAGGCTTAGCCTTCCCTAGTTCCTTGAGGTGGCCAGTGAGAGAAGTAAGCATATGGGGGGGCCTCAGCGCATGCAGCCAAGTTCAACCCATGTGCAGCATCCCGGGTCCTATTCCCAAGCTTTGTCCTGCAGGCCATAGGGCCACTCAGGCTCTTCTGTCGCAGCGGGCAGGGGTGGCAGAGAGGCAGCTGGGTGGCTGTCCTGGAGAAGCCCTGCATCTAACTGCCCTATGACAAGACTGCTCATTCCATGTCAGCATTGGTTGTCAATACCCTGGGGAAGAAGAATTAAGTGTGTGGTTATCCATCCAGTGCTAGTGTGTATCTGCAACACACAAGAGGCCTGGCTTTGGACACCTGGGAGCATCAAGGGAGAGAAGGTTTCCTTGTCCCCAAACGCTTACTGGGTCCACAGCTGTATCATCAAAGGTCCATCATCTCCACCCTTGTGGAACAGAATGCTTGGTACCATCTTTGGCCCAAAGCGTGCAATGGGAGGGCGCTTAGGACCCTTCAAGTCTGACACCCCCGTGCTACAACAGCTACAGATGAATCTTGATGCATCAGATGAAAAGCTTGGACTAAACTTAGATGTCCTGGCTCCTGATTCCGAGATTTTTTCACTTCACCGCACTGCTATTATGACAGACCATTGTAATATGAATGAAAGACCTTCCTATTCCGGTCAAACCAAATCAAAGAGAAAAGGTTGTGGAATATGTGTCAAGGTCACTCTGTTCTGTGAATAAAAGGGATTCTCCATAGTGAGCCTGATTTCTCAGCCTCAGCTGCTTCTTAGACTCACCTGAGCACTGATGCCCATTACTGAGCCACCCCAGAGACCTGTATGCAGGTAGCCCCGCGGGCAGTCCGAGCACTGGGAGCTTCAAAAGATGCCTGATGAGTCTCATGTCCGGCCAACATTGAGCGAGTCATTGCTCTATAGGAATGACCCTGAGACCATTTGACTCAGTGAAGGCAGAGAGCTTCGGAGATGCTGGCAGTATGGCTTCTTATGAAGAGAACACACCTCCCCATAAAGGAATGGAATCCACAATCTCCTGGTTCCACTCGTGAAGGGGATTTGGGCTCTTTTACTATGATGACACCACCATCACTGTCACCCTTGATGCTCAGACAGCTGAGGCCCAAAGCCCCTTCCTTGGCTCCTGCTGCGCAGCTGGAAAAGGCTCTGACGACAGTCATATTGCAGAGGCTAAGAGGAGAGAGGCACAGAGTGCGGAATACACCTGTTCTGGCTCCAGAAGCGCAGCCTCTGGACTCAACCCGAGCCAGCTCGCTCCTGGAGGTTTACAGACGCCTTGACCTTCCAGTCATGAGTCCAGGAAAGAGGCCCCAGGGAGGCCCCTCTCGACCCCCTTTTAAGGCTTTGCCTCTTTTTCCCAGTTGAGATCAGGCTCTGTGTGTGGCTTTCCAGCAGGCCTCCTGTGACAAGAGAAATGTCGCCCACGGCCCCGTCCCATGCAGCAGGCACGCGTCAATGCCAGCCGCAGGTGTTACTGAGCATTTCAACCAGGGCTAGTGCAACCCATGAACTGAACTCTTACTGTTTTTAATTTTAATCAGTTGACATCGTCATATGCAGCCCGTGACCAGTGTGTTCAATGTGAGATGGCATTACACAAGGATGTCATCTAAGGCCCATTCCATCCCGCCATCTCTTACAGCCCCTCTCATGTACAAGTGAGTTCTTAGTTCTGAAGTGGGAAAAAACAGGGTCCTTTTGTGGCGTTGCTTCAGAAAGAAGGGCAGTGACCTTCGGAAAGCAGGACAGGCTGTGACCTCAACATAAGCGAGAAGCCTCTGCCGTCTGGCCCGGCCACAGCCCAGGCCGTTTCGCCACTGACAAAAACCTCTGACAAACCATCGTTTTATTTGGACTCGGGGAAAGAGTCAAGGCGAAATGTTGCAACAACCATTTTTTTTTTTTTTCTCCAGCAGTTTCTAGCACTTCCTGATTTCTTGGGTATCAGGTTACGCTGCCCCTCACATTCCTGTTACATTAGCACTTCCTGGTTCCATAAATACTGGCAATAGACATTCGGGATCCCCAACCAAACACAACAAAAACACCAAGGTTTTGTTTTTAGTAACTTCACCTTTTGAACCTCCCTGTTGTGTTCATTCAAACGGGTGACAAGGGCTGGACTTAGAATCTCAGCTTAAAAAAAAAAAAAAGAAAGCAGCCTTTAACTCAGAGACAGAAAGGCTTAATTAGGATCTGCAGTGAACCTCTGAGCTCATCAAACCGCTTCGTTGCCTGGGCCTGGACTGACTTGTCCCCCTAACCCCTCTCCCTCCCTCGGCCTCCCCAGTCCCTCTGGCCAGTCTGAGCCCCTGAAGGGTCCAAATGGTTAAAAGGAGGCCACTGGACTCGGATTGCCTGGAGTAGAAAAACACCTCAGTCCCTGCGTGACCTTGGGCCAGCTACTTAATTTTCTGGCTGCATTTTCCTCACACACTAAACAGGGAAGGTAATAGTCTCATTCGCAGAGTTGTTTAAGCAATAAATGCGTGAATGCTTATAAAACACTTAGAAAAATGCCTCGTGTATACACATTTCTTAAAACATTTAAGCCATCGCGACTGGTGACATAGAATTTTTAGTCAGCAGCCACTGGTTATGTAAACTTCGTCTGTCTGCTTCCCTCCCAGTCTCTGCTGAAAAAGGACAATACACTCGTTCTCAGAGCGCTGCCGAGAAGAGCCGAGGGGAGAGCCCTTATGGAAGTGACATTGACAGGAAGCAGGTGGATGTCCCCAAGGTTCAAGGGCAGGGGCACTGGGATCCCCCAGGGCCTCAGGAGTGTCCAGGTCCACACATGAGCCTCAGCTTGGCAGACTGGAAATGTGATGGGCAGCACAAGAAGCAGATCCATCCCGCAGGGACGAGCTGACCACAGCCACATGGGCTGGGCTGAGAAACACACATGGAAGGAGAAGTACCCCGTTTCCTCGACTGTCCTGAGAAACACAACTGGCAACTGAGGTGGTGGCCTCAGAACATTCTCCCTCTGTGTCCACAGCACAGATAACACCAGATCAGGATGAGAGCTGCCTGCATGTCCTGCGCTCCCGACAATGGGATTTCACAGGTGCAGGAAGGGACCCCGGCTGGGTCCTTGTCTACCACAGGCTGAGGATGCAAGCCGGGGATCAGACAGGTTTCTTCCTCCGGCCTGAGCATGCTCTCCCATCCAGGGCTGAAACAAGCATCCCCAAATTCTTGCCTCCAGAACCCACCAGCACCCCTTGCTGAGCAGCGTGATGCTTCCTAGACACCTATGTGCTCACAAGCTATTTTCGGGTCCTGCTGACCAGGACGTCAACTTCTCCCCTTTTACTTGTCTCCACTCTCATTCTTTAGATGTCAGTGTCATCGTCTGATGCTCCTTGCACCCCTATCCCCCCACCTCTGGGTTCTCAGGGATGGCTTCCATAGTTCATGCAACAAAAGGCGAAACAAATATGTGATGGTTTTTATACAGCTAGTGATTTAAGGTTACAGTTACCTCCTGAAAGCATCCGAGGCCATTTTGTCCCTAGGGCGTGTTTGTTTTCTTTTTATGCCGGATGCCTTCTCTTTGATCCTCCAGACCCACTCTCTGTCTTCTCCACCCTCTTTCCTGCCCCGGAAGGCTGATGAGTATGCAGGCCATCCGTGGACCCTTGGACTCCAGGCTTGGCGGAAGACGGAGAGGGAGGAGAGGCGCTCAGGTTATTTGCTGCCCTCAGCCCCTTTCCTGAGATACCACCGGGGCCTGTTTGCGTTGCTCACGCAAACCACCCTGCCCCTCTCCGGAAGGGCTCCTCTATTAGTGGCTTAAGAATTCCAGACACCCCTTCCCTCCTCTCAGCTCCCCAGCCTTAGTCATGGTGGCTTCTCTGATGCTATTAACCCCAGGTTACTGCAGTATTCCTTTTGTGCTTTCCTACATTTTCATAAAGAGTTCCTTTGTGAACCAACCTTTGAAATCTCCTAATTTGAGCGAGCCATCTGTTCCTTGTTGGTATCCTGAATGATGCACTTTGTTTTGGGTTTTAGTGTTTGCAATTTTCCATGTCGCCGTATGGAATGTTAACGTTTTAAGTGGTGAGTGAATGACCTCACGGCAGAAATACTTCAATGGCGTGGGAGTCATGGATTCTAGATCCCCCCGGCTCAGACCCTGATGGCATCATCACCACCCAGAATCCCCGCTCACAGCCCCGTGCCCTCCCACGGCAGCTGTGCAGGGAGTGGGGGTAGGCGGGCAGGGCACATCTCATGAGTGTGCACAGCCCCTCCGACACCCCAGAAAGAACCCGTTCAGGTGCATGTCCAGCAGCAGCAGCAGGAGACTCACATCCAGTGTGTTTTTATAAACGGCAGACTCAAATTTTTTAGAGCTAAAAAGTTCATTAAAGACCCCAACCCCTTCATTTCCTGTGTAAGGAAACAAGACCAGTTCTACCAAACCATTGAGTTAAGATGTTTCACAGAACCTGGTCAGGGACCCAGCTTCCTCCCTTCCAGTCCAGTGGCTTCTAAAAGAAGACAGCTTCTCCTTAAAAATTTAAGGAACCAAGACTTCCATCAGGGGGTTTTAAACATTTAAGACATTCATTTGCTTAATGCAGAGATTGCATCAACTTGCTTCCCACTTATAGTTCCATTAAAACTCACCCAAAAAAATCATGGGCATAAAAAGATTTTTTTCAAATATAGGTATTATATTTGCACATACATGTGTGTCGGTGTAAATACCCATATGTGTGTATGTGCTTAGGTGTTTTATATGTATGCCTGTTTCCTTCCCAGTCTTATCTTGGTTCTCATCTCTTTAGCTTCTGTAGCCCTGGGCATGCGCCTCTGTTCATGGCTGGTTTAGCATTAACATTTGGGGAACTGTGACAGGCTCTTTGAAACCATGGGGAGAGAGCTGGGTATTTGATAGAAAAAATAACCTATCAAATCACGTTTTCTTGATGTGAGTTCACTGACAAAAAAGAAGAATCATTTCCTAAACGTGCTATCTGAGAGAAAAAAGGAACTTAAGGCAATACTAGAATATTGACATTCAGGCAAATAGGGAGGACTGGGCTCACTGAAGACTTACCATATAGTCTTGGACTTTTTATTCAAATTCTACATTGAGCAATTTTTATAAATTTGAAGTTCCATGTTTGTCACTGGAGAATGTCGAAAGCAAATATTCTCCATTTCGATGTCATTTTATTTTTAGTTATTAATGTATAGTTGATTTACAATGTGGTGGCAATTTCTGCTGTACAGCAAAGTGATTCAATCATATATATATTTATATATATATATATGTTCTTTTTTTAAAAAATATTATTTTCCATCATGTTCTATCCCAGGAAATTGGACATAGTTCCCTGTGCGATACAGTAGGACCCTACTGTCTATCCATTCTACGTGTGATAGTTTGCATCTATTAACCCCAAATTCCCAGGCCATCCCCTACCCTCCTCCCTCCCTCTTGGCAACCACAAGTCTATTCTCTGTGTCCACGAGTTACACACGTGCATCTATATATTCAGTTTTATATATATATAAATCAACTATACTTCAGTAAATGTCTTTTAAAAATTTTAAGGTGTTTTTATCTATAAATGCTCCGAATGGGGGCTGGTGACAATGGCGATTCTACTCCATGTTGGTGTGACAACATCCCTTTCCTCCTCCAGGAGCTGAGTAACCAAACCCAACAGGCCTGGAATTAAGGGAACATGTTCCCTAAGACTGGGGAGGTCCTTGTGATGCACATTTAGCTTGAAAACCCGCCCCGCCCTGCACCAATGCATGCTGGAGACTTTCAAACAAATGGTGACAGTTCTTAGGCCTCTGCAAGTGCAACCCTCTCAGCTTGCCAGGGTCATTGTCAAATATCAACGCCTCCTCCTAACTTACGTGCTGACATTTTTCCCTGCGATGCCGAGCCCCTTCTCTGAACAGATTGGCAGGTAATCACCAAGGATTCTTTCAGGAATCTGTGTTTATTAATGTCCCTTCATCTTCCAGTCAGAATGTGTTTAATCTTGTAAATCAGTAACCGGCCAAGGTGATTGGGGCTGATTTTAAATACTTCGTGTTGTTTTAATGGGTTTTACAGAGCTGGGGTCTGATGAGCATACATGTAATAAAAACACATCCTCCTCCATTTTTTTCCCCCCTTAAACACGTTTTCCTCATACAATCTGGCAAAAAGACAGATACTTATAGAGTAAGTTCTTTTGCTGTTTATATTTCTCCTGGCGCAGCTCCAAAGAGCATTTAGCAGTGTATTAATCAGCCAGAATGTGAGCTCAACAGACCACTGCATTTTCCTACTGCACCTGAGAACTCCAGCTGAATACTCAGCACTCGTGTTGAGCCAAAAATGTATTCTCAGTGTATATTGAATTCAAGGATTGCGTATTCTCACCTTTCCCTTCCAGGTGAAGGCAGAGATTGCCAGCAGGACTTCCTAGAGATGGGATTGTGGCAAATAAGAACCATTTGCTCTTCTAGATGTCAGGGGACAAATGGTGAATTCTCTCTTACTCGTGTTACACTTTAGAAATGCCCACCAAAACTGCTAAGAAGTGTATAAGGTCAACATAGCCATGAAAACTGGGACATGTGATTAGTGAGTTTCTCCTTGGTGATGGATTCTTATAAGGGTGGCAGGGGCAAGCTAGATGTGAATGGAACTGAGCTGCCAAGATTTTTTTTTAAGTAAAACTGAAATAAAAGGATGAAATGGATTTTGGATATTTTCGCACAAGAAAATCCCCAAAGTCAATTTATCTCCCTTTATTAGATTTGCGTAGATGGAGGAAATATCACAAATTTAAAGTAATCTGGCAGCTTTTCGCACTGCAAAGACGCTGCGTTTCTAGGTCTTCTGAGGCAAGAACTGCTTCTTGCCTTGCCTGTTCTTCTTGGAGTCTCTTTATGGAATAAGCTAAGCATGTGAGTTGCCAGCTCTCAATTACACAAAAGGAAGGAACGCTGATCTCAGAGGCACAGAGAACTGAAGTAATTGCCTCAAGGAGTATGAAGTCGACAATGTGCCCAGTGCTGGCAGGAATAATCTAGAAGAAATAGCCACCTTTTGACAGTCTTGACATAGCAGCTAAATTAAACCTCTGGACATGAGCATTTTTGTTTTAATTGGCTGCATTGATTCTGCTTGAGAAATGTGCATGCATGTGCCTGTGCATGTGTGTGTGTGTGTGTGTGTGTGTGTGCATGTGCGTGTGTGTGGGAGGCGACATTTGCAAGCAAACAAAGCTACGCCATGAAAACCTGGCTTGGTTTACAGACTGCCCCCAAAACAAACTTCTGAGCATAATATTTCCTTCAAGGTATGTCTTGCGCACAAGGAAGGCTCCTATTATTTGTATATTTTCTCTTTGTTTTATTCTCGGAAATCTGAGGAGTTGATTCCCTGGAGCCTATTTATAACGAAGCTTCAGGTTCAGCTGTGTGTCCCCTTTGGCTTTCCTCCTGAAGTGGAGAAGCACTTGCACAGAGCACGCCAGGTGTTACTTTCATATTCTCAGACATACTAGAATACATTAACACAAACACTAAATCAAAACATGGCAAAATTAATGATCATTGCTGGGGTATCTAGACTGAACTCCTTATTACGGTGACGGGTTTGTGTGCGTTTCGTCTCTGCTCTCATTGTCCATGTGATGGGACGACTTGATGCTGATACTAATCGGTCCTTTAACTGCTTGTGGATGTTCACATAAATTACAGACCAATTCACCTCATTTAATCAGCATCATGTCATCCATTTCCTTTGGCTTGTTAGATAATGACATATCCAAAGACTGGGTTCTTGGGGTTTTCATTTTGCTGGCCTGGACCCAAAGAAAACTCACTCCTCTGGCCTGAGCCCCAATTTCATGCCTGGGAACTAAAGCACATGACAACCCTTCGTCATCCTCATGTCTTTTTCTTTTTTTTTTTTTTGCCCTTACTCTCTGGAAACCAATTCTGTAAAGGAAACTGGTAAAACCCTTCTGTAAAACATTCAAGAAATTCCAATGTGTGGGTGTAGCTTTCCTAAAGATGTCAAACTGTGCCCTTTAGAAGAGCACAGAGACTCCTGGGCATTCCATAGACCTTTTTAATTGAATCCACCCCAGCCAGCCATACACGTGCCCTGTCCTCTCAGAGATAAACTCCATCCCGTGCAACTAAAGCAAAAATATAATTACCTGTCACCTCTCTAGCCTTCTATTAGCTGTAGCATTCTTTGATTAGGCGCTAATACCAACGTTTCCTATATAAAATATCCTCTTCCTAATTATACTTTCTGAGTTCAGCCGTGGTAGCCCAGCAAAAGGGAGTGTGTCATTTCACAAAACCTCTAGATTAAGAAAACAAGGTGGCTGTAAGGTACCCCGATTTACCCAGCTTTGCAAACACTGCAGAAGGGAACATGATGGAAGAGAGGGATACAGACAAATGAATCTCATTCAAGTCTCTCAGTAACAGCGTGAGAAAGGAACGGCCACAGAGGAATGGCCACTTTTCCTCTCACAGTGGCAACAGAGGAGTGAGGAAGATGCTGGAAAAAAAAAGGCTGGAGAAAGGAGTTCCCATTGTGGCTCAGAAAGGAGGTCCCATTAAGAATCGGACATAGTTGGATCCCTGAGGATGTGGGTTGGATCCTTGGCATTGATCAGTGGGTTAAGCAGCCAACATGGCTGCAAGCTGTGGCATAATCGAAGAGGTGGCTTGGATCCCGAGTCGTGGTGGCTGTGGTGTAGACCAGCAGCTGCAGCTCTGATTCAACCCCTAGCCCAGAAACTTCCATATCCCTCAGGTGTGGTCCTAAAAAAAAATACTGGAGAAGGATTTGTGCTACAGGATCCTTGTGGGACTCCCTTTCCGGACTCCAGGTACATCTCTCCATCCAAGATACACTCGAATGACGTCCTCGAGAAAGTTCCTGAGAGGTGACGGGCACGTATGGAATGATAGGTGACCAAAGGAGATGGAGAGCTCCCAAAAGAAAGCAGAAAAAGATTTATTCATCAACAGGGAGGTAGCTATCGCTAACATTATTAAGTTAAAACTTTGCCTTTTAGTTCACAAAGGAAGTTGGGGAGAGCTAGCAGAAGCAGATGGTATTTCCCATATGGGGCTGGAGGAAACCCTACGATGTAAAAGAATAACAAATGTTCTGGTCTCACAAGGAGTCAAAGACTTGGACTCCTTAGGAGACCGTGCAATGCACGGCCCCAGAGGTCTGTCTCTGAAAGCTGAAGTAAAAGGAGGATGGAACGAAAATAATCAACCTGTCTAGCTTTCATGGGCAACTGTAAATTTGAGGAAATATTTTAAGGGTCTGAATGAGGACAAAGAATGAGAGGGTAGCAGGGCACAGGACTAATTTGGGGGTCTTTCAGGCCTCCATACCTGCTGGCTCAACTCCCCAATTTTCTCTTTGTTCTATGTCTACTCCCCAGCACTAACCTGCGAAGGAGTTCATGTTTGCTTCCTTTTCTGTGGTCCCAGGATCCTGACAAAGAGAAAATGCCTGCAACAGACCTGTTTGTGTCAGCAATTGCTGCAGGTGTTTCTTCCCACTCTTTTTTCCAGTTTGATTCACTTTAATTCAACCCCAAAAGTGACTGGCAGGCACTTAGCATGTGCTAAATAAGCCCAGACCATACACAGATGGACAGGTCCAAGTCCTGACCACGAGATGCTCCGAATGCAGTGGGGGCGAGATGGAGAAACCAGCCAATGATTGGCTGATGGGTATGATGCAGTGAATAAGACAAGGCAGAGCAGAGGAGAGGGGGGCTCTGCATGAGGGTATTGGGGAAGGCTTCCCTGCACACATCAGAGATGTGTCTCCCAAAGGGACGGGACGTGTGCAAAGGGGCAAGGTGGAGAAGGCATCCAGAGAAGAGAGCATGGGGAAGGGCACTGAGGAGGTGCCAGGAAGGCACCAGAAGCTCAAGAAGCTACAGAGAGGTTGCCATGGGTAGGTTTTTGTCTATAGGAGATGAGGGGGAGAGGAGAGGCTGGAAGGACGACGGAGTCCAGAGGGAGCCAGGCCTTGCCTGGCAGACTGAAGAGCTGGCACGTATCCATGGAGGATGAGGTACCATGCAAGCGCGGTGAGCAAGGCAGCAGCATCAGTGTGGTGCATGGGATGGAATAAGGAAAAGCTAGAGAGGCTAGTAGACACGAGGTTCCTGAATACTCCAGGAGAGGAAGCAGAATATCCAAATGACCAAGCATCAGAAATCCTTCTATAGACTAGAACCGATGGAAGCAATTGTTCTGCTTTATGTCAGAGGCTGTTCTCCTTCTTGGGACAAATCCATGGTCCTTCAAACTCATACAGGTCATGCAGATAGGAAAGGAACACTGACCAAATGGAAAGAGAATCAAATGCCTGCTTCTCTGGGCTGCAAATGGTCCCAAAGGCACCTGATGGAATGGGTCCCTGCTAATGGCACCGGCCATATTGTTCCACTGGTGGCAGCCCTGGAGGTGCTTGGTGGGGGGTGGTCCCAGCAGCCCTCTGTGACTGGCGCTTAAGTCCACATCCTGCTTCAGCAGCAGCCAGAGTGAAACTCAGCTTCCAGGCCCACACTGGCAGTATTTTGGGCACTGGCCAATTTAAATCTATAATTCAACTAAAAATTGACAATAAAAAATTGTTGGACGTTTTCTCTTAATATGATTTTTCCAAGTTTCAGACTCTCCTGGCACATCAGCCTCCCCACCAAAGTCAAGACCTAAAACAACATAAAAGACATTCTATTTTCTTGATTGTTTTAAGAAATTTTTTTTTTCCCACTACCAGAACTCCCTGCCTATAGTGGTCAACATTGAGAGCTGTAGTTCACTAATAGGACATAAATCAAGGCAGGTTTGATCAGTCAGTAAGGTAACAAAATTTATGGCAGGCCTCCTGGGTCAGCATACCGTTAGTGCTGGAAGATGAAGACCCAATTAAAAGTGGCTTAACCAACCATAGATATGGATTATCTCACATAAGAAGTGTGTAGATGGGTTGGTTCCAAGATTGGTTAATCACTACTAACTCAGCAATATCGTTAAGGGCCCAGGGTCTCTCTCTTTCCCACTCTGCCATCAGTGGATCTTAGCTTCTGGTCTTGAGCTGGTCCCCTCATGATGCCAAGACAGCTGCCACAAATCCAGGCATCACATTGCCCTTTTCTAGGGGCAAGGACAACAATTGCAAAAGCATAGAACATGCCCATTCCTAAACCAACCCCTAGCAACAAGAGTAGGAAAACCTAGGATTGACCTAGAATGATTACAACACACCCTCTTGGCCAGGCTGAGGGCTAGGCTTTCATAAAGCCATCAGGATGAGGTTATGTTGGCAAGGAAACAAGGTCAGTGGGTGATAGATAAGCAACTAACAATAGCTGCTCCATTATTCTTAGTATCAGAGATGGGAGTGCCAGTGGCCAGCTTAGGAGGAGAGAGGAGCTCAGCTAGAGTAGCAACCAGCCTCAAAAACATGGAGTTCCAGTTCCCGTCGTGGCGCAGTGGTTAACGAATCTGACTAGGAACCATGAGGTTGCGGGTTTGGTCCCTGCCCTTGCTCAGTGGGTTGACGATCAGGCGTTGCTGTGAGCTGTGGTGTACGTTGCAGACATGGCTCGGATCCCGCGTTGCTGTGGCTCTGGCGTAGGCCGGTGGCTACAGCTCCGATTAGACTCCTAGCCTGGGAACCTCCATATGCCGCGGGAGCGGCCCAAAGAAATAGCAAAAAGACAAAAAAAAACCCAAAAAAAACCCAAAAAAAACAAAACATGGAGTTCCCACTGTGGCTCAGCGGTAACGATCCCGCCTAGTATCCATGAGGATGCGGGTTTGATCCCTGGCCTCCCCAGTGGGTTAAGGATCCCGTGTTGCTGTGAGCTGTGGTGTAGGGCTCAGACACAGCTTGGTTCCCACATCGCTGTGGCAGTGGTGTAGGTCGGCAGTTACAGCTCCAATTCAACCCCTAGCCTGGGAACTTCTATTTGCCAGGGATGTGGTCCTAAAAAAAAAAAAAAAAAAAGTAATGTAACATGATGCATGTATTTTTAGGTGGGTGGGTTTTAGTTTCATCTGCTGTATACTAAGCATATTCAGTATCAGTACAATAGACTTGACAATTGTGAGAGAGAAACTTTAGACCTGGGACCGCAGTGGGAGAATAGGGACAGGATGGGAACAAATCCACCCTTATTTACTATCTCAGTATCTGATGCACACAAAGCATTATGCAGGACTCAGAGAAGGTATCAGATAGACACCTTGGCCCTGAGAACATCAGTGTAGTTGGGGGACCATGAAGAGGCGATGAGTGTGAAATGAGGCAGGCCTTCCGAAGAGGACTAGAGACACCGAGCTTTTCACCAATCTCACCAGCTATTGAAAATAACAGAGGAGGAAAGACTATACAGGGAGTCATTTTAAAAATTATATAAATTGAAGGGTAGTCAGGAAGGAAAGTGACAAAATTAAAACTGGAAGGTCCAACAATGAGAGTATAAGCTTGAGAATAATCCCAGTGCATGCTATTGGCCAATATTTGGGAAAATTAGTTACATAAGAAAATATATAACTGGGACCCCTGGGCTCCCTCCCAGCTGCTCCACGACTGAACTGGCACCTGGGCCATTACACCAACCATTCATCGAGCATGACTGGACTCATTGGCAACTACTGGATGAATAATAAAGATGATGATAATAGTAGCAGCTACCACCTACATAGCATTTCCCCCTCTATCAGGCCCTGTTCTAGGCACTTTCTATCTTAGGCTGTGTAATCTTTACTTGAACCCTCCGAAGTGCTACTTTTATCTGTATTTTACAGATGAGAAAAGTTCCAGAGTAGGAAGTTTTAGTAGCTTGCTCAAGATCACACAAGCCAGTAAGTGTCAGGCAGTTCAAACCCAGGCAGTTGGGCCCCAGAGTCTCTGGTTTCAACCACTGTTTGAGCCAGAAAGAAACAACCCCTGAAAGAGCCAAATGATTGGAGGGAAAATAAAGCCCACCAGAGACTTCTTTCGAGATGGAGAAGAGGCCGGATGAGTCTGGAGGACCATTCTTGGCGACTCTCACCCACGTAAAGGCTGTTTGGGAAACGAGGTGCTCCCTGGGGGTGTCTTGCTGCCGTCAGGGGCTCATGGGAAGGAAGCATCCTATTTGCAGAGGGTGTAGGGAGACCAAGGAGAGGTCGCCGCGGTCCTGCGCCTCTGGGGGAAACACGCAAAGAAGGTGCCTCTGGGCGTCTGTCGGTAAGACCACCAAGACTTAAAAGATGTCGACCCTGTTCCTTCTGGGGCGGGCTCGCGGAAGGCCAGCCTGGCAGTCACCACAGGGGTACACGGTGTAGCAGCTTCCAGAGCAGACTGGCAGTTAAGAGGACAGGAGGCAGGATGGGCCCGTCCCCCCTTGCTTTTTGATCCAGCCTCTTGACTTTGTGGCATCTCGGTGGCCGACGCCTGCAGTTTCCATCTTCTCCTCCATCTCAGAAAAAGACCCTGCCGGGCTCCCTCCCAGCTGCTCCACAACTGAACCAGCTCCTGGGCCATTACGCAGATGCTGGAAAACCAGAAGGAACTGACCTTTTCACCAGCCAACAGAGATCCTGAGCCCTGTCCACTTGGAGACGCTCTGCATATGGTGGAGAGGGCCTGGGGCTCATACTCTCGGCGAGATTTCAGACAAGTTCCATTAACTACCCAGCCTGCTGGACTCACAGTCACAGAGAGCAGACTCGTGGTTGTCAAGGGGGAGAGGAAGAGAGTGGGGTAGACGGGGAGTGTGGGGTTAGTCGATGCAAACGATTATATTTAGAATGGATAAGCAGTGAGGTCCCTGTACAGCCCAGGGAACTATATCCAATCACTTGGGATAGAACACGATGGAAGATAACATGAGAAAAAGAATGTGTGTATATGTATAACTGGGTCACTTTGTTGTACAGAGGAAACTGAGACAACATTATAAATCAACTATAATTAAATTTTTTTTTTAGTTTACACAGTCTGTTGAATACCTCAGTTTCACCAGCTGTAGAGCAGCAATAAAATACCCTGACACCTGCCAAGGGTCATAAAGGTCTTATGAAAACCAAATAAAACATCGTGCCCGAAGATCACCCAAGAGGGACAACGGCATGAGGTCATCACTCCTCTGGTCCTATGGCCACAAACCCGGGTTGAGGGAGTCCACACACCGGCCGCAGAGCCTCCACCTGCCCGGCCCCCATCACCCCATCCCCGAGCAAACAACAAGGCTGGCTGGAAGGTACTCTCACCCCACCTGCTGTGGGCGTTCAGACAGCAGAAACCTTCTCTCACGCAGCTCTGGAGGCTGGGAGTCCAGGGTCAAGGTGCTATGAGGCTTGTGTCTGCAAAGGTCCCTCCTCCTGCCTTGAGGATGGCTGCCTCCTCTGTCCATGGGCTTTCCTCTGTGCGAGACCAGAGAGAGACCTCTGGTTTCTCTTCTTCTCCTTACCGACACACAGGTCCTATGAGACCAGCGCCTCACCCTTATCACCTCTTGTAGCTTTGCTTGTCTCCTCAAAGGACCCATCTCCAAGGACAGTCACACAGGGGTGAGGGCTTCAAATATGAATTTTAGGCAGCACCCAGTCCAGCTCCTAACAGACACCCCGAGAAAGGAGCTGGCTGGCTGAGTCTTTCCTAGGCGTCAGGTGATCTCTGCTGGGTACTCGGGCGTCGTCTGTAACAGGAAGTCCTAGCCACGCCCCCGGGGCCGTAGATGGGGATTGGTGACCCGTCCGTCCCCATTAACATACATCACTATGCAGGAGGATGCTGTGCTTTTCAATGGGAAGAGAGGGTTTTGTGTTAATATTGCTGTTTTGTGGATGGACAGAACCACCTAAGAACAGGGCATTGGCCCCCAAGCTGCCCTGCCCGCGGGCTTTGTGTCCGCCGAAGGGAGGGATTAGCAACAGAGGCGGGAGGAGGGCTGAGCCCGGCACGGCTGGTACTTCGTAGCTCTGACATGTGGCAGCCTGGAGCATCAGAACCCCTTCAAACGGGTTCCCAGCCAGAGGAGCTCGCTGGGCAGGCGCAGAGTGGGAACCCTTTGACTGCACACGTGACCGTCTGGGACTCCAGGGCACAGGCGACCTGGGAGGGGGAGGAACTGAGATGGCCTCCCAAGGGCGAGAGGATGGAAATGTATTTACATTGTATCTTTCTCTCCACAAGCTGGCGAGGCCTGCCTGGGGCCTTTGGGTTACACATCATGCTGCTGGATTTCAGGGCACACAATGGGGACAGGGAAGCCAAGAGGCGGGGAAGAGGAATTTCTGAAGGTGCCTGGGCGTTACCTTCCTGGTCCAGGTGAAGATTCATCTCATAGATATTGGCAGAGGTGGTTTGAGGTGGACTCAACTGGCCCCACGTCTCCTAGGAGAGGACAGCCTCAGTGCCTAATCAAGACACAAGGGGAGTTCCCTGGTGGCCCAGCAGTTAAAGATTCCGCCTTGTCACTGCTGTGGCTCAGGTTGGATCCCTGGCCCAGGAAATTTCACATGCTGAGAGTCCAGCCAAAAACCAAAAAAATCTAAAAAACAAAACAAAAAACAAAACAAAAACCCCATAAGGAGCTCAGGATCAGCCCATTCAAGAATTGTAGCCACTTAAAAAACAAAAAAAAAACAAAAAAAACAAAAAAACAGGGGTTCCCATTGTGGCACAGAGGAGATGAATCCGACTAGGAATCATGATGTTGCAGGTTCAATCCCTGGCCTTGCTCAGGGGGTTAAGGATCTGGCGTTGCTGTGAGCTGTGGTGTGGGGCTGGCAGCGGCAGCTCTGATTAGACCCCTAGCCTGGGAACCTCCATATTGCCATGGATGCAGCCCTAAAAAGACCAAAAAAAAAAAAAAAAAAAGTCCAGGGTCCAAGGCTCTTTTCTCCTCTGGAACAAGGTCAGCAGACTCAGGACACAGGTCTAATCGTGGCCTTTTTAATCTGACCTGGGTACTTAGTACCTATCATCTCAAGGATTTAGCTGCTGGATCTATACCCTGGTAGAGTTCATGTGTAAGGACCCTTAAACGTTACTGAGGCTTTAATGAAGGCAGTGCCTTCCTTGCATCTCTCACCTGCTCCTGTGAATGGCATCTGAGCAAGGCCCTTCAGCTCACAGGAGGGGCTGAGTGCCAGGAGCAGAGCAGTGCCAGGGATGGGGCCTCAGGAATACACGGTGCCATAGGCTCCGAAGTCTCCCTAGGCATGGCTCTGTCACCAAAAGAGACAGCCGGCATGTGCGAGGACTTAATTAGAATCTGGCGCTGCAGCCAACCGGCAGGTGGGAGGATGTTTGGAAGTGGGTCTCGAGAAAAGCCAGAGAGGATAAGCACCCACCTCCGTCTTGCTAGAGCGTTTTCGGCAGGCAGGCAGGCTGGACCCTGAATGAAGCTCACAGTCTCAAAAGACAGAAAAAAAATCTCCATTAAGATCTCCCGCGCGCAATCTCTGAATGAGTTCAGATTTATTTCAAGAACACATCCCCCCCCAGCCCTGAAATAAGTGTGAACCGAACTGTGAAAAACAGACCTTGACCATATTGTTGTCACCAGCGAGTCGCAGCAACAATCTTCCGTTTTGAATTATCACCCCCTCTTTCTTTTTTGCATTGAAGGATTTGGAGATTTAAAGAAATCGCGAGCCAAGATGACTCAAAAGATTGCTGGTGTTTGAAATCGTGATCCTTCTTCTCCCAGCCTGCAGCCTGCACAGCATCACCCGGGGTGCTCCCTGGACGTGCCTCCTGAGACGGGGCCTTACTCTGGGCCACCAGAGAGGTCCCTGCCACATAACTGAACCCTCCGTGATGAGAGGGAACTCTCTGGGGAGCTCAGCCCTTCGCAAACCTCAATCCCCAACCGAGCCTGTTCTTTTCCATCATGTTCTAAGTGGATCTGAATGCGTTACAAACCACAGAGCGGCAAATTGTATTGGATTATTTATAACCATAAAATAAATGGAATAATGTAGGTCTTGTGAATATTTTTTCAATGGCAGGGAAAGCCAGAAACAGGAAAACCCCCGGTGAAGCTAAAGGATTAATGCATAATGAATTCATCATCCTCTTGCCTTTGATGACCTTTCTTGAAGGAGTGGGAACCAGTTTCCAGGGTGCCATGTTAACAGTTCCCCAAACTTTCAGGTTTCCCAGCCCTGAGCTCTTGCATAAACCATTAGGCTTCAGAGAAATACATACCTTTTGAAGAAGAATACCTATTTCTTTTCCCTGGGCGATGCGTCTTCTCATGGCAAAGGCCACCAAATAGCCTCCTTTCACCTGCTTCTAATTTGGCATAAAGGCAAAAATAATATGCCTAGGTATTTACTTCTAAAATCATGCTAGAAGAATACTTTGAGATGAAAGGGAGTCTTGTGAGGTACTATCTGTCATTGGCTTCGCATGATTAAAGGTAGGGTACCTATGCAACCTGGACAAACCACATCAAAGCCTTCATTAGGCTGGCAGGTACAGTGCCCAGCATCTGACTACAGTGATGCTCTGAAGTTAATATGCTTTCATTTGATGAAAGTCCAGACTCCTAAGGAAACAGCGATATGGAGACAACAGTGCTGTTTCTCTGTGCTTCCTCCTTCGGATGCACGACTCTCCTTTGTGAAGCTTCGGGGAACATGACCACAAAATTCCCTTTGCTGCGGTTGTTGCTAGCACTGTTAATGAATGGCCCATGTCCTTGGACTTGTGTGCTCAGCACTGTGCCAAATACTTCAGACACGTTATCTTGTGTAATCTTCACCTCTAGACTGTGATGTGGGTTTTACAGGTAAGGAAGGGGCCCGACATCGCACAGCAACAGTGGGACCAGCCAGGGTCCCCAGGCAGGAGCGTGGGGCTGGGGACCCCACTTGGCTAGACTACCTCCCCATTTCAACTTCCTACTAACCATTTGATGAGAAGGGGGAAAAAACCCAAACCAGGCTGGCTAGTGAGTTCTTTTAAGGATGGCCTCAAAGGCCCCTTTATCAGCATCGGCGAGGAGTCTTGGGGAAACCAGGTGAGCCTGAGGAATTGTGGCTGCTCTTGTTTGGAGCAAAAGCTAAAGGAAAAAATCTCTGACTTGCTTCTTTCTGGTCCCAAACCTCACATCTTTGCACAGCAGTCTAAATAAGCCCAAGAGCTAACCTTCCCCCTGAAGATACCCCTAATCCTATACTGGTCCCCTAAGGGTTACAACAGCTAAGATCTTACCCTCGACAGGAGGGGAAGGGGGAAGCAGGGAATATGAGATGTTCCCACCCGAGCAGTGCAAGAACTCTTTCTGGGGACACCTGCGTTTCCACGGGCCAATGTGGAAGCTGTAAGTAATTGCCTCTAAAATAGACATAAAGGTTATGAGCGCTGCCAGCACTCCCACCCAACATGAGCTAAGATGTCACCCATGGGGTGCGTGGAACTACTCCACTGAGAGAAATGTCCCCCATCAGCCAGAGCAGTACAGCCTAGCACATCTCCCCTGAGCAGGAATCATGGGAAAACTACTCCGACCTTGAAAAGAGAATGTACTAGAAACGTAGGCGCCTTAGTCCACCTAGACTTAGGAAGAGAATATCCACCAGGCCTCCACAAACACCTGTGAAGTCTGAACACAGAAAGCAGATTGACGTGGTGTTGCTGCTGTAACAAATACACCTACCACAGAGAACTATTGTGCCTCCGACCCTCTTTTTTTTAAAGGCTGAACCCAAGGCATATGGAAGTTCCCAGGCAAGGGGTTAAAGTGGAGCAGCAGCTGCCAGTCTACACCACAGCCACAGCAATGCCAGATCCAGGCCAAGTCTGTGAACTACACCACAGCTCATGGCAACACTGGATCCTTAACCCACTGAGTGAGGTCAAGGATGGAACCCACATCCTCGTGGATCCTAGTCGGGTTCATTACCGCTGACCCACAATGGAAACTCCCCTATGACACTCTTTTTAAGTAGTAGCAAATGCCATGGCTGCACAGTCAGACATGCATCGCTTGTACCCATCTGCCCCATTCTGTTTCGCGGTGTTTCCTAGAGTTCATCTAGAATAAATGATCCACATGTTGCTAATGTCTTTTCATACACTTCATTTTCCATGAGGCAAGGTGAAGAAACTTTTGCCTAATGCAAAATGAAATCAGCAGGTGTCAAAACACTCCAGTGCTTTCCTTTGCTCAGCAATTTGCACGGTGGGAAGACGGAAAGGTACACAAAAGGCAGCCAGGACCACAAAGATGCTGATGTCTCTGAAATTTGGACTTTTTTTCCCTTGTCTTTATTGCTAACTTTCAGAAGTAATTAGGGCACTCATTTCTAAGCTAATGCCTTCTAATGGTCACTTAATTCTGGACAAACTGCAGAGTAGAATGCTTTTGAAACTAGAATTAATTGTTTAAAAGACATTATTGGGATTAGTCTGGTAAATGCAGAGAGAGGGGAAAAAGGATCTTTTACTGAGACATTAAAAATAATGAAGTCCCCTCCAGTCCCAGACCTCATACATTTTGTGAGTTTCTTTCTTTTTCTGAAAGTAATCAGCTGAGCGCATGAAGCAATACCAGAGACCTTTATACCTGTTTATGAGAGTTCAATGACGTCTCCGCTCACCGTATCAAATCAGTCAGACTAAGAAAGAGAACACACAGAGCCAGACTGAGCCTCGTTGCCATTATTTCTCTCTCTTCTTCTCTCTCGTTTCAAAACATCCATCTAATCATGGCTGTGCTCAGAGTCTCAAAAAAGCCAGCATAGAGCACAAAGGGAATAGGTTTCAGTCTTCTCTAGCTGTAGGCTGTTGAAGGACAAAGGCGTGTAAACAGCAAAGAACACTGAGGCCAATGCTCTGACCAAAGTGCAGAGCGGATTCTGTAAGCCCATCAAGTAAGAGAATTTTGAATGGGAAAAAGCTGGGAAGCTTTCAAAACCTTGATGTGTGTGTATGTACCCCAATGGCTGGATAAGGAAAGGAAGGCCATACCAGGCTCAGGGAGCAGCTGAGCAAAGACCCCCAAAGTAGGGGAATCCACATAGAGCATAGCGGGATGTGACTGTCCTGGGGTATAAGGTGAGAGGGTGACCATATCAGGGGAAGCTCTGAATGCTAGAGTCGGGATATCAGTGAACAGACAATCACGAACCATGAATAGTTTTTGAGTAGGAAATGACATGGATCAAAGTTGCAAGTTCAAGTTGATATGTTCAGTTTCTTTTCTCCCCAAAGGAAAGATAAGATAGGTATAACTGAAGTATGAAAAGGGAAAAGGAGCAAGAACTATGGGGGGAGGGGGGGATAGAAAACAGGAC
The DNA here is from genome assembly GCF_016906955.1 of Phacochoerus africanus. Taxonomy (NCBI): domain Eukaryota; kingdom Metazoa; phylum Chordata; class Mammalia; order Artiodactyla; family Suidae; genus Phacochoerus; species Phacochoerus africanus. The sequence goes on from NC_062555.1 coordinate 62,028,553, forward strand.
TGGGGGAGTCAGTGACACAAATTTCTACTTTGCCATGTTGTTTGGGGCAAAACTATTCATTTTCTTTATCTACTTTCTCATTTCCTGTTTGTTATTGAGTGTTGACATTCTTCTCTCTTTAACTTCTTCTCAGTATTTAAATATCACCTCAAAACAGCATCACTGCCCTGGACGTCCATCCTGTGATTTCCCAAATTTTCAAATGCAAGCTTGGCATGTGAAGATAGATCTGACATCGATCTTTGAACTTGACGGAGCCCAGCTGTCCACCAGATCCCTGACTTGTTTTTCCTTCTCATTCCTGGACATCGCTTCCATCCTCCAAATCACCAAGGCTGGAACTACAAAAGTTATTTTAGACGGTGCTTTCTCTCAGTACATCCACACATAATGCATGGTCAAACCCTGTTCTGAAACCTCTCTTAATATCTGCACCCATCCTCTTCACTTCATTCCCCCTCTGCCACAGGTTTATTTCAAGTTTCTGCCTTTATTTCACCCCTGAACCATCAGATTAATCTTCTAGTTGGTTTCCTTGTCTCCAGTCTCCTCCCTTGATAATTGATTTCCTCATTGTTTGGCCAAAAACACAGATAAGGATGTGTTAGGCTCTTCCTCACATTTGCTTCTCTCTTCCCATTGCTACACAATGAGGGCAACCACCAGAGTGTGACATCCAGTGTCTGGAAGGATCTGGCATATTTGTCACTGTCCGACATTTTTCTGTCATGGTGCCCTTTGGGTGAACATTTGTGTGAGAAACAAATAGTTCATTCTGGACCCAATAGGTCCACCCACACACTGCCCTCCAAACCTCATTGTCTCACGAGCCATCCAACATTTGCCCTTCCATGTATCTGACTATAGAGTCATACCCTGAACCGCCCTCTCAGCTTGAGTTGGTATAGATTCTGATCTCAGGTTCCCGCTCTTTTCTGACTGTGACTACGAGATGGTCTAGTCGGTTATTTGCACTGCAAAAAAAAAAAAAAAAAAGTCCTTTCTGCCCCCAGGACCACCTGTGATACATGCAGCTGTGAGCACATGGCTGTTCCTTCCCAGAGGGAAAGGAAATCAGGCTTCAGGATGATTCCTCTGTAGCCAGTATTGTAGGGGGACCTCCGGGGAGGTTACAACGCAGATTATAGAGAGTGTGGCAGAGAACTGGGGGTGGGGCAGGGCAGTTTCCCTGCAAACGTGAGCTGCATGCTTCCATCATCCACTTGTGCTCTCACAACCGGCTTGGTCCCTGCCTCATAGCTCCACTTCCATGTGATGGAGGCATGCAGGGGCTTTTCTGGCCACAGGAATCAGAGAATCCTTGCTCCATCATGGGCAACAACCACATGGTGGCTTGGTATTTTGATAAAAAGCCCCATGTGAAAAAGCTTGCTTGCTTGCTTGCTTGCTTGCTTGCTTGCTTGCTTGCTTGCTTGCTTGCTTTCTTTCTTCCTTCCTTCCTTCCTTCCTTCCTTC